>NC_047043.1:84818132-86018132 GCF_011762595.2 Tursiops truncatus | reverse complement strand
GAGATGTGGCCTCATTAAGTTGTTAATGGAACTAGAGATTGGGAGTTTTCTCAGAGGCACTAGGCAATGATAAGGCAAGAGATAAGGTCAAAAATATTTGGAGGTCAGCTCAAGAAAAAAAAAGTAGATGAAAAGTAGAAGGGAAATCCTTATTGACCTAAAGATATTGTAGAACAAAAAGGAGAAAGAGTAAAACAGTTGAAGTTTCAAAGGGGATGTGTGTTAACCTCCGCTAACCTATCCAAGGTGCCTTTACTGGGGGTCTACCATGTGCTCAACTTTGCACCAAGGGAGGTAATACATCATAGAAAAGAAGCATCAGCCATTGTTTCTGAATTTAAGACTTCAAAGTCTAGTTGTGGAATCAAACATACAGTCATTCTGTCATTTACACATTTCTCAAAAGTTTATTCAATGCCTATGTACTGCCTACCTAGAACCAGAATGAATGCTGGGGAATTAAGACAGACACAACCCCTTCCCTCACACAGCTTTCAGTCTAAAGAGCTGGACAAGCACCATAAATATCTTCTCGATAAAAAACATAACCAAGGTATCCCTTTTCTTTTTCATTTTTTTTTTAAGTAAAAATGAACTATCCCCTCAAACTAGAAAGGGAAGACTAGCATAGCTTTTTTTAAAACATCTTTATTGGAGTATAATTGCTTTACAATGGTGTGTTAGTTTCTGCATTATAACAAAGTGAATCAGTTATATGTATACATATGTTCCCATATCTCTTCCCTCTTGCGTCTCCCTCCCACCCTCCCTATCCCACCCCTCTAGGAGGTCACAAAGCACTGAGCTGATCTCCCTGTTCTATGCAGCTGTTTCCTACTAGCTATCTATTTTACATTTGGTAGTGTATATATGTCAACGCTACTCTCTCACTTCGTGCCAGCTTACCCTTCCCCCTCCCCGTGTCCTCAAGTCCATTCTCTACATCTGCGTCTTTATTCCTGTCCTGCCCCTAGGTTCTTCAGAACTTTTTTTTTTTTTTAAGATTCCACATATATGCGTTAGCATACGGTATGTGTTTTTCTCTTTCTGACTTACTTCATTCTGTATGACAGACTCTAGGTCCTCACTATAAATAACTCAATTTCGTTTCTTTTTATGGTTGAGCAATATTCCATTGTATATATGTGCCACATCTTCTTTATCCATTCATCTGTCGATGGACACTTAGGTTGCTTACATGTCCTGGCTGTTGTAAGGTATCCCTTTTCAATAGCTTGAGATGGTTCACATTGACACATGATCAGATGAGCAGGAATCCATTCTTTTCCTTTGACCTTTTTTCCCCAGGGGTCATGTCGAAAAATATAAATGTGACAGTCTTGTTCTAAAATCAGTTCTAGCTGCTCTGTGCTGAAACTTCATACTCTTTGATCAATACCTCCCCTAGCTCCTGGCAACCACTGTTCTAGTCTCTGCTTCTATGAGTTTGAGTTCGGCCTTTTTAGATTCCATATATGAGTGAGATCATGCAGCACTTATCTTTCTTGCCTTGCTTATTTCATGTAGCATAAAGTCCTCCAAGTTCATCCATGTTGTCACAAATGGCAGGATTTCCTTATTTTTTAAGACTGAATAATATTCCATTATGTATATATCATATTTTATTTATACATTCATGTACGGACAGACACTTGAGTTGTTTCCACATCTTGACTATTGTGAATAACACTGCAATGAACATGGGAGTGAAGACGTCTCTTTGAGATACCATTTCATTTTCTTTGGATATATACCCAGAAGTGAGATTGCTGGATCACATGATAGTTCTATTTTTAACTTTTGAAGAATCTCCATATCAATGTTTACAATACTTATTCCAATTAACATTCCCACCTACAGTGTACAAGGGTCGTCTTTTCACTGTGTCCTCATCAACACTTGTTATCTTTGTCTTTTTTCTAACAGGTGTCAGGTGATAGCTCATTGTGGCCTTGACTCAGATTTCCCTGATGATTGGTGATATTGAGCATATTTTCATATACTTGTTGGCCACCTGTATGTCTTCTTTTGAGAAATGTCTATTCAATTCACTTGACCATTTTCAAATCAGGTATTTATTTTCTTGCTATTGAGTTGTTTAAGCTTATTAAGTTGTTTAAGCTTATATATTTTAGATATTAACCCCTTATCAGATTATGGTTTGCAATTACTTTCTCTCATTCCATAGGTTGTCTCTTCACTCTTTTGACAGCTTCATTTGCTATACATAAGCTTTGTGGTTTGATGCAAATTCCATTTGTCTATTTTTTCTTTTGTTGCCTGTGCTTTTGGGGTCATATCCAAAAATATCATTGCCCAGACCAATATCAGGAAGTTTTCCTCTATGTTTCCTTCTAGTAGTTTTACAATTTTAGGTATTATGTTTAAGTCCTTAATATATTTTGAATAGATTTTTGTATATGGTGTGAGATAAGGGTTCAATATCATTCTTCAGCTTGTGCATATCTAGTTTTCCTAACACCCTTTAATGAAGAGTCTGGCCTTTCCCCATTGTGTGTCCTTGGCACCTTTGTAGGCGATCAGTTGACTATATAAATGCACAGATTTATTTTTTGGGCCTTTATCCTGTTCCATTATCTATATGTTTGTTTTTATGCCAGTACTGTACTGTCTTAACTACTGTAGCTTTGTAATGTATTTTGAAATCAGGTAGTATGATGCCTCCAACTTTCTTCTTCTTTTTTTTAAATTAATCTTTGTTGGAGTATAGTTGCTTTACAGTGTTGTGTTAGTTTCTCCTGTACAGCAAAGCGAATCAGTTATACATGTACATAATCCCCTCTTTTTTAGATTTCTTTCCCATTTAGGTCACCAAAGAGCACTGAGTAGAGTTCCGTGCTATACAGTAGGTTCTTATTAGTAACTTTATTCTTCTTAAGATTGCTTTAGATATTTAGAGTCTTTTGTGATTCTGTATGAATTATAGAATTGATTTTTTCTATTTATGTGAAAAATACCATTGGAATTTTGATAGGGATTTCACTGAATCTCCAGGTCACTTTGGGTAGTATGGCCATATTCACAGTATTATTACAGTTCATGAGCACAGGATTTGTTTCTTGATCTTAGAGGAGAAGCTTTTCGTTTTTCACCATTGGACATGATTCTCAATGTGAGCTTGACATAAATAGTCTTCATTCTGTTGAGGTATGTTCCTTCTATATCTAATCCGTTGGTTTTTTTTTTTTAATCGTGAAAGATGTTGAATTTTGTCGAGTGCCTTTTCTGCATCTGTTGAGATGATCATATGATTTTTATTCTCCATTCTGTTAATGTGGTTTATTACATTTATTGATTTGTGTTTGTTGAAACATCTTTGCATCTCAGGGATAAATCCCAGTTGATCCTTTTAATGGTGTATGATCCTTTTAATGGGATGTTGAGTCTCATCTGCTAGTATGTTGCTGAGGATTTTGTATCTATATTCATCAGAGATATTAGCCTGAATTTTTTTTTTTGTAATGTCCTTGTCTGGCTTTGGTAAAATGAGTTTGGAAATTTTCCCTCATCTTCAATTTATTGGAATAATTTGAAATGGATTGGTATTCATTCTTTGAATGTTTGGTAGTATCCATTAGTCATTCACTGAAGAAATCAAGGTCTTTTTCAGTGTTGGAGGAAAACTAGCTATGTTGAACTTGTTGAGAAATTCCTTATCAGTTTCCGTTGTAATGCATAAATGTGGCCACAGCAAATCTCTTGCATCTATGCTACCAAGAATATATAGAACAGAAACAAGCCATAGTATGAAGCACTCCACTGAGTACAATGTTGAAAAGTCAAGCCCAAGATAATGGTCATTTGACCATTACTGTTAAATGGTCATTAAATGGTAATTTCATCTTACCTAGTGTCTTTATGTTGTAACGCCCAAGGGAGATGCAACTCTATCATATTTATGAGATTTTTATACATCTAAGCTTTGAACATTTGTACTTATTGACACATACCTTCTTATTCTCATTTTAATTGAATTTGAAGCACACATAGCATAGCTGTATAACCTTGAACTAGTCACATAAATTCTGTTTCATCATCTGTAAAACCAGTCGGTACACCTTCCAGTAGTATCATTCTCCTTCTAAATACATTAAATCCCACTTTGTATGCAGAATAATCTAACTGGGAGATGATTTGGTTAAAGGTTTATTATGAAAATCAGAACTAGGAAGCCATTTTTGTGACATGGAGAATAGTCAGACAGAATTGGGGATATGAGCTTGCTGAGTGAATTATTAAGTTTAATACTAATGAGATTCTATTTTTATGAGTTACCCCTTGACAGCAATTCTTAAATAAAAAGATAGGACTAACATCTCAGGCACAATTCACTGCATAGTCGGCAAATAGAGAAATACCTTTATTAAATTACCCTTGAGTCAAAAGCCTGTTGTCTGTGAGATTAGCCCTTATAATCATTTTCAATTAAAAAACCAGCTACCACTCATGGCTAAAGTTTTAATTTGAGGACACTTTAGAAAAATAACTATTTACAACATTTTTATACATTTGAAGAATTTATTGGGCATATTTGAAATTCCATTCACAATAAATACAGAAGGAATAGAAAAAAGTATGATTTCTGATTATTTTCTACAAGCACTGAAAACTTAACCCTACCAGGCCCATAGTTAGTGATAAAGCCGTACTTCAGTTACACATAAAATGCTATATATATTCTGTCTACTCTAGGATAATTGCTAAAATATGTGTAAGAAAAATTTCTCTGGGACATCTTAATATGTAAACTAATAGAGGTATTTCAAATTATATACCTATTATGAAAGTTTAAGTTTTAATCCGGAGGTCAGCATTGTCTATATTCTGAAGAAAAGACTGTCAGTCCACAGGGGAAAAATGTTTCTCCCAGTTAACTCTTTGCAAGAAATTTCTTTTCTATAGTTTGTTCTGCCCTCATAAAGCACGCTTAGCCATTTTAAAAAAAATAGTCCTCATGTCCTCTGTTTATACAATTATCTAAGAAAGTAGCGAAACTCAGAATTTTGTCAAAGTTAATTGAGAGCAACAGGACCAAAAATTAAATTCAGATTATTTTAAATGAGAGTCCAGTTTATTCATAATTAATCAGACAATGTTTGATATCTTAACCAATATGTTTTTAGTTCAAAGCATTTATCATTACTTCATGGCCCTCCCCCATTAAGGCACCCACTTAATTATTTTATGCTCAAAACCTCAGAAAAATGGTGACTGAGAAGAATACAAAACAATCCATTTTTGGCTTCTGATTTTTAAGAAGCATAATTGTTGTTATGGCAAATGGTGATTGCTTCTTGAGAGAAGTCTTCCTGACCCCGTCTGTCCCTCTCCCTAACTATCACAATAATAATAATAATACCATCACAATAATAACCATCACAATAATAATAATAATACCATGGGGTGCTGAAAAGGAAGGAGGACTGGGGGGAAGAAAAGAACTTGGACGTGAGTGGGCAGAAGGAGCCCTGAACCCTTAGATTTATTCTCAAGGTGGAAACAATGGAAAACCTAGAACAGGATGAGGGAGACATGTCCCCAGAAGAGCAGATTTTTCTGGTTACCCCACACATATACCATATCTATTTCCTCTTTTCTTTAGTGGTAGAACTTGCAAGATTTAATTGCCACCTGTCTTCCCAGGCAAAAGGCTGTTTTTCTTGGCCTTCTGTGCAGCTAGGTTTGATCATGTGACTAAGTATGCCCTTTTTTCCTTGACTATAATGAAAAAGAGTTGTGAAAACTGGACCACAGGTTGAGATAAAGCAATGAGGTGAAAGAAGCCTGGATAATGACACACTTAAAGCATTGTAGCAACAGAGAACCACCTTCCCATATTTTTCCATAAGGAAGAAATAATCTTCTATCTTATTTAAGTGACATTATTTTGATATCTGATAAACTAGCTCAATTACTATCCTAATATACTAGATAAATCCCAACATATGGCCAGTTATTGGTTTCCCCATGCAGCGTGGTGGGGACTATAGAATACATTTCTGCAAGATATGTGTAGGCAGATGAGACTGAGACTTCCTCAGGGAGTTTCCCTGGCTACAGCAGAGCTTGGGAGGCACAGAGAGCAGACGGATCTGAAAATGGCATTTGGGAAGAAGGGTGAATTGCAGTAGCCAGATGGACTGATGTCCAGGTCCAGGTAGGAATGACAGCTTATCAGCAAATGCCCATGTCGATAGGCAGTGTTGACCCAAACAAGCTTGCGTTCACCCCCACTCTAAGCTAATATGCCCTGACATTACATAAACCCACTAGAATTTAGACACAAATGTAGAGAGAAAGGGAGGGAAGAGCAGATCCCTGAGCTCATTGAAATTAATATTTTACCTCTTAGAAAAACAAAATCTTATAGCAGACATTAAGTTCTAGAAACTAAAAATATTCCCAGTTCTTACATTTCTTGGTTTGTGGGCTATGACTCATACTTGGTGCCCAAAACAATGAGTAGAGGTTGGAGGGTGGTAGAGTTTAAAATGTTTAAATAAAAACTAGCTGCTGAATTATTCATTGCAGTCAACAATCCACCATTCTGTCTCCAGTCTTTACATAATGTCTGGTACATAGTGAACACTCAAATATGTGTAAATATTACTGACTTGTGGTATTATATAGATAAATTATGCTCCATAAGTAATTATAGGTTAATTTAAAAAATATCCCCCCCCCCCCGTTTTAAGAAAACACTTAAAGTAGTTGGAGAAACTACTTAAAGTTCCTGCACACAGCCCCTAACCTGTATACTAATTCAATCCCTTGAGTATACACATTCCATTGTAATATGCTATTAAATTTGGTGACAGTATTGGGTGACACTCTTACTTTCAAAGCTATTTGAGTGTTATTTTGCAGTTGACAAATTATTATATAAGTTTTAGGTGTACAGCATTATAATTTGACATGTGTATACACTGCTAAGTAATCACCACCCACAAGTCCTATGTGCCATCCATCATCATACATTGGACACCCTTCATGCATTTCCCTCACCCCCAAACACCTTTGCCCTCTGGTAACCACTAATCTGTTCTCTGTATCTATGAGGGTATTTTATTTAATTTTGATCATTTGTTGTTTTTTTTAGATTCCACATGTGAGTGAAATCATACAGTATTTGTCTTTCTCCATATGACTTATTTCACTTAGCATAATACCTTCAAGTTTCACTCATACTGTTGCAAATAACAGGATTTATTTCTTTTTACGGCTGAGTAGTATTCCATTGTGTGTATATGTGTAGATGTGAGTGTGTGTGTGTGTGAGTGTGTGTGTATGTCTTTATCCATTTATCCATCAATGGACAGGTTAGGTTGTTTCCATATCTTGGCTATTGTAAGTAATGCTGCAATGAACATAGGGGTACATATATCTTTTCAAACTAGTGTTTTTCTGTTCTTTGGTTAAATACCCAGAAGTAGAATAGCTGGGTTATATGGTAGTCTTATTTTTGTAAGGAATCTTTACACCGTTCTCCACAGTGACTGCACCAATTTACAGTCCCACCAACAGTGTAAGGGTGTTCTCTTTTTCCACATCATTTTCAACATTTGTTATTTCTTGTCTTTTTGATAATAGCCATGCTAACAGATGCAAGGTGATATCTCACTGTGGTTTTGATTTGCATATCTCTAATGATTAACAATGTTAAACATCTTTTCCTGTGCCTATTGGCCATCTATATGTCTTCTTTGAAAAAAATGTCTATTTAAATCCTCTGCCCATTTTTACTTGGGTTGTTGTTTTTTGTTGTTGTTTTGAGTTGTATGAGTGCCCTTATATAATTTGGATATTAACCCTTATCAAATATATGATTTACACATAGCTTTCCCATTTAATAAGTTGCCTTTTCATTTAGATGACAGTTTCCTTCAGAGTGCAGAACCTTTTTAGTTTGGTGTAGTCCTATTTGTTTTTTTTTCCTTTTGTTTCCTTGCCTTTGGAGTCAGATACAGAAAAACATTGTTAAGATCAATGTCAGTGAAGTTAATACCTATGTTTTCTTCTAGGAATTTTATGGTTTCAGGTCTTACATTCAAGTCATTGATACATTTTGAGTTAATTTTTGTGTGTAGTGTAAAATAGTGGTAGGGATTCATTCTTTTGCATGTGGCTGTCCAGTTTTCCCAAAACCACTTATTGATGGGACTATCCTTTATCCATTATATGTTCTTTGCTTCTTTGTTGTAAATTAATTATACATGTTTGTGTGAGATGATTTCTGTGCTCTTGATTCTGTTCCATCAATCTCTGTGTCTGTTTTGTAAGTATCATACTGTTTTGATTACTATAGCTTTGTAGTATAATTTAAAATGAGGGAGTGTATTTCCAGCTTTCTTCTTCTTTCTAAAGATTTTTTTTGGCTGTTCACAATCTTTTGTGGTTCCATTCAAACTTAGAATTATTTCTTCTAGTTCTGTGAAATATGGAATTCTGATAGGGATTGCATTGAATCTGTTGATTGCTTTGGGTAGTATGGACATTTTAACAGCATTAAGTCTTCCAATTCATGAACATAGATGATCTTTCCATTTATTTGTATCTTCTTCAATTTCTTTCATCAGCACCTTACCATTTTCAGTGTGCAGGTCTTTCACCTCCTTGGTTAAAATTGTTCCTAGTTATGTTATTATTTTTGATGCAATTCTAGATGGAATTATTTTCTTAATTTCTGTGCCTGATAGTTCATTAATAATTTATAGAGATACCTTTGACGTCTTTACATTGATTTTATATCCTGTGACTATTGGTTCTCACAGTATTTTGGTGGAGTTTTAGGGTTTTCTATAAATAGTATCATGTCATCTGAAAATAGTGACAGTTTTACTTTCTCCTTTCCAATTCTGATGCGTTCTATTTCTTTTGTGTGTGTGTGTGTGTGTGCCTAATTGCTGTGGCTAATACTTCCAATATTATGTTGAATAAAATAGTGATAGTGGGCACCCTTATCTTGTTCTTGATCTTAGAGGAAAAGCTTTCACCTTTTCATTATTGAATATGGTGTTTGCTCTGGGTTGTCATATATAGCTTTTATTGTGTTGAGGTAAATTCCCTCCGTACTCAATTTATTGAGAGTTTTCCCCTTGAAAGTATGTTGAATTTTGTCAAACGCCTTTTCTCCATCTTTTGAGATGATCATAAGATTTTTATCCTTCATTTTGTTACTATGATGTTTCATATTGATTGATTTGTGACTGTTGAATCATCCTTGCATCCCTGGAATAAATCCCACTTGATTGCAATGTCTGACTTTTTAAAAGTATTGTTGTATTTGGTTTGTTAGTGTTTTGCTGAGTATTTTTACATCTATGTTCATCAAGATATATTTACCTGTAGTTTTCTTTTTTGGGGTGTCCTTGTCTGGTTTGTGCTGGCTTTGTAAAATGTGTGTGAAAGTTTCCATCCTCTTTGATATTTTGGAAGAGTTTGAGAAGGAGAGGTATTAAATCTTTGAATATTTTGTAGAATTCACAAGTAAAGATTTCTGGTCCTTGCCTTTTATTTGTTGAGAATTTTTTTATTGCTGTTTCAATCTCCTTATGAATAATTGGTGTATTCAGATTTCTATTTCTTCATGATTCAGTGTTGGAAGATTGTATGTTTCTAGGAATTTATCCATTTCTTCTAGGAAGAAACTTTTGGCATATAATTATTCATAGTAATCTCTTATGATCCTTCATATTTCTGTGGTGTAAGTTGTAACGTCTCTTTCATTTCTGATTTTGTTTATTTGAGCTCTCTTTTTTTCTTTGTTAGTCTACCTAAAGGTTTGTCTATTTAGTTTATGTTTTCAAAGAACCAGCTCTTAGTGTTACTGAGTTTTTTCTAATTATTTATAATCTCTATTTCATTTATTTCCACCCTTTATCATTTCCTTTATTCTACTAATTTTGTCCTTGTTTGTTCTTCTTCTAGTTCTTTATATATGGAATTAGATTGTTTACTTGGAAATACTTTTTTGTTTCTTGAGGTAGGCTGGTATTACTGTGAACTTCCATCTTAGAACCACTTTTACTGCAGCCCATAAATTTTGGTGTGTAGTATTTCTGTTTTCATTTGTCTCTAGGTATTTTTTAATTTCTCATTTGATTTCTTTGGTGACTCATTTGTTGTTCAGTGGCATTTGTTTAATCTCAATGCTTTTGTGGTTTTCCCCATTTTTTTCTTCTGGTTCATATCTAGTTTTATCCCATTGTGGTCATGGAAGGTGCTTAATATGATTTCAGTCTTCTTGAATTTGTTGAGACTTGTTTTGTGACTAACACTGATTTATCCTGGATAATGTTCCATGTGCATTTGAGAACACTGTGTTCTGCTGCTATTGGATGGAGTGTTCTGTATCTATCTATTAAATCAATTGATCTAATGTATTATTTAAGGCTGATGTTTCCTTATTAATTATTTTGTTGGTCTGGATGATCTATCCTTTGATGTAGTGGGGTGTTAAATTCTTCTACTATTATTGTTATTACTTTCAATTTCTCCCTTTAAGCCCATTAATATTTTCTTTATACATCATGATGCTCTTCTGCTGGGTACATATACATTTATAAATGTTATATATATTCTTGCTGGATTGACTTATCATTATGTAACACCCTTCTTTGTCTTTTGTTATAGTTTTTGTTTTAAAGTCTACTTTGTCCACTATGAGTACAACGACACCAGAGTTCTTTTCATTTCAATTTGTATGGAATATCTTTTGTCATCCCTTCTATTTCATGCTGTGTGTCTTTTCTTCTGAGGTGAGTCTCTTGTAGGAGAGAGCATAATATAGATGGCTCTTGGTTCATCCATTTAGCCACTCTATGTCTTTTGATTGGCAAATTTACTTTCTTTACATTTAAAGTAGTTATTGATAGGTCTGTACTTATTACCATTTTGTTCATTGTTTTCTGGCTGTTCTGTAAATTCCTCTTTGTTCCTTTCTTCTTCTCTTTCCCTCTTCCCTTGTGTTTTGGTGGTTTTCTTTAGTGTTATATTTAGATTCCTTTCTCATTTTATTTGTGTATTTACTACATGTTTATTTATTTACTACATGTTTATATGTTATGTGAGGTACATACATGACATCCCATGTAAGTTTTAAGGATGTTTTAAGTTGGCACCAACTTAAATTTGAACACACTCCAAAGATTTATCTTTTTACCCCTCCCCATGTTTCATACTTTGGATGATACATTTTACATATTATAATTTTATACATCCTTAACTAATTTTTGTAATTTTAGTCATTTTCACTACTTTTGTCTTTTAACTAATTCCATGTTTGCTTTACAAGTGATTGATCCACTGCCTTTTCTATGTATTTACATTTTCCATTGAGATTTTTATGTTTTCTTATTATTAATTAGTATCATTACTTTTCAGCTTCTAGAAGTCCTTTAACATTTATTGTAGGGCCAGGTTAATGACGACAAACTTTTTTAGCTTTCATTTATCTGGGAAACTTGATCTCTTCTTCAATTATGAATGATAACCTTGCTGGGTAGGGAATTCTTGGTTGGAAGTTTTTCCTTCCAGCACTTTGTATGTATCATGCCACTCCCCTGTTGCCTATAAAATTTCTCTTAGAAAATCTGCTAATAGCCTTAAGGGGTTTCCCATGTACATAACAAATTTGTCTCTTGATGCTTTTAGAATTATCTCTTTATCCTTTACTTTTACCATTTTAATTATGATGTGTCTTGGTATGTGTCTCTTTGGGTTCATATTATTTGGAACTCTCTTGGCTTCTTGGACCTAGATGTCTGTTTCCTTCCTCAGATTAAGGATGTTTTCAGCCACTATTTCTTCAAATAATTTTTCTGGCTCTTTTTCTCTTTCATCTCCTTCTGGGACCCCTGTAATGTAAATGTTATTCCACTTGATGTTGTTACAAATGTCCCTTAAGTTATCTTCACTATTTAAAATTATTTTTTCATTCTTCTGCTCTGGATAAGTTCCATTATTTTGTCTTCTAGCTCACTGATTCATTCTTCTACCTCATCCAGTCTGCTGTGGAAATGCTCTAGTATATTTTTCAGTTGTTACATCTCTGTTTGATAATTTCTTATATTTTCTATCTTTTTGTTGAAGTTCTCACTGTGTTTATCCATTTTTCACCCAAGTTTGGTGAGCATCTTTACAACCATTACTTTAACTCTTTATCAGGTACATTGCTTATCTCCTTTTTGTTTTCTGAGGTTTTAGCTTGTTCTTTCTGTTGGAACATATTCCTCTCTTTTCTCATCTTGCCCAATTTTACTTCTTTTTTTTTTCTTAATGTATTAGGTATACCAGCTGTCTCTCCCGGTGTTGAAGGAGTGGTCTTATTTAGGAAGTGTCCTGTGGGGCTCAGGCGCATAATCCCACCTGCCACCAGAGCCAGGCACTCAAGGGGTATCCCCTCTGTGGGCTGCATGTGCCCTTCTGTTGTGTCAGGGCTGTGGCTGCCATAATGTTCTGGTGGGTGGGGATGGCCTCTGGACAGGCTGCAGGGCTTGGTGGCAGCCACCACAAGGTGCTAGTGAGTGGGGCTATTGCTTGGCTGGCTGTGAGGCCTGGTTGAGGTGCAAGGGGGGATGGGGCTCTCAATGGGGAGTGCACATTAGTGCTAAGATGGAGAATTCCAAAATGGGTCCCACCAGCACCAGTAGCCTGAGATCACAGAAATGTCTCCTTCCATAGGACACTCGGTCACTGGGGAGTGTCCCAACTGGTTCCTGCCTCTCTGGCAGATGCTTCAAGATTAGTAAGTGGGTCCTCTTTCACCTGTGGTCCATGTGCTTTTTAATCTGGTATTTTTGTGCTGCTTTTCAGGCTGAGTGAATTTACCCGTGAGTTGTTTAAGAATGAATTTTCCTTTTGCTGCACTTAAATAGTTTTTCTGGGCATGTTTCCTCTTGATTTTCAAAGCCAGGTGTTTCAGAGGCTGGTCTCTCCAGTGCAGGATCTAGGGGTTTGGGTGCCCAATGTGGAGGTTGGATCACTTGCTTCTCAGGGAAAAGATTCATACCTTGCAGTTCTTCTCAGTGGATCTCAGCAGCTAGGGTGTGGGTTTTTCCTTGGCAAACCCATCTCTCTGCCGTGCCTACCCATCTTGATGCTGTCCTTTTACTCTTTTTTGTGGAGGCTCTGTCTATCCAGTTTTCAGTTCCCTTTCCAAGGGAATTATTTCATATATAGCTTTAGACATGTTATGTCATGGGAGGAAGTGAATTTATTATCTTCATATGCTGCCATCTTGAACCCTCTCTGACAAAAATTTTAATATTTCAATATCCATAGCTAATCTTCCAATTTCCCTTTACTTCCTTAGAACCCATTGCCTAGAGTATTAGCTATTTATTCAGCACATATTTTTTAAGTGTTTTTTATGTACCATGTGCTGGTTTATCACTGCAAAGATAGCAGAGAACAAGCCCAGTGAGCTCCCTACAGTTTTAGTAGAGAAAAATGTATTAAATGGGGGAAGTAACTGTTTAAGATGAGACCTGGCCATTTAATGACATCAATCAGGCCAATGGGGTAAAAGATAGGGGGAGAGGAAGGGAATATATTCAAAAAAGGGGAATAATACATTTGAAATCTTAGATGGAGGAAGCTGTGTCTGAGGAATTCCAAATTCTGAATGGCTGTATCATTGAAGGAGAAAGGGGAAGTGGACAAGAAATGAAGCTGAAAAGTTATGCACACACTAATGCTGATTTCAGGAGTGATAAATCCCTAGAAGGCGTCTATGAGTAAAACCTATTTTTCTAAAAACTATTATTAAACATTAGAGCCCTAATATCGTTAAGTCAAACGCTTTCAAACTTGAAGCTCCCTTGAGGTGATTTAGCTCAAGTCAACTGTTTTTCTTTCCACCTCTCTGGAAGGTATCAAGAGGTCTGGAGGGGAGAGTGGCCAGCAGATTTAACCACTCTTATGATTGTATATTTTAACAATTATTTAGAACCTTGACATATACTTTAGATTAATTTTATTGATTTTTCACAAAGATTTACAGTGTACAGATTTTTTTTTTACAATTTTAGTTAGAAATTTTAATAACCTTTTTTTGTTTGTTGGTTTTTTACATCTTTATTGGAGTATAATTGCTCTACAATGGTGTGCCAGTTTCTGCTTTATAACAGAGTGAATCAGCCATACACACACACATGTTCCCATATCTCTTCCCTCTTGCGTCTCCCTCCCTCCCACCCTCCCTATCCCACCCCTCTAGGTGGTCACAAAGCACCGAGCTGATCTCCCTGTGTTATGCGGCTACTTCCCACTAGCTATCTACCTTACGTTTGGTAGTGTATATATGTCCATGCCACTCTCTTGCTTTGTCACAGCTTACCCTTCCCCCTCCCCATATCCTCAAGTCCATTCTCTAGTAGGTCTGTGTCTTTATTCCTGTCTTACCCCTAGGTTCTTCATGACATTTTTTTTTTCTTAAATTCCATATATATGTGTTAGCATATGGTATTTGTCTTTCTCTTTCTGACTTACTTCACTCTGTATGACAGACTCTAGGTCCATCCACCTCCTTACAAATAGCTCACTTTTGTTTCTTTTTATGGCTGAGTAATATTCCATTGTATATATGTGCCACATCTTCTTTATCCATTCATCTGATGATAGACACTTAGATTGTTTCCATTTTTTAAAGAAAACTTTTTTTTCACTCCCATTGCCCATTCTCAATATTAGTCTGGAAATCTTTTCAGAAAAGAGATCATCAGTTTAGATAAGTGGGGAAGAAAATTGATTTGCCCTCAACCCCTTACACTCTTGTACTCCAGGAAGAGAAACAGATAATGCCTCTTGAATAAGGGCTGGTGGTTGGGTGTAAAATTCTGAAATTAGAAAAGCTAACTCAGTTCATTAATAGATCATTTTTATCTTTTTAAACTGACAGAATTTGAGGTAATTCAAGTTTGCCAAGAGATAGAGAATTAATGAATGTTTAAGGAAATAAGAATATACTTTAGGGAAAATGTCACTAATCCTCACATCCTAGACACTAACTCACCATGGAAGGATTGTGACTAAATTCTACTGAGGACTCTAGAAGAAATACCAACTAAACAGCCCATGAAAGAAGAAGGAATATGGACTTCAAAAAAACAACCACATTCCTTTAAACTTGCTAAACCAGAATGCGGATCTATATAAGTAGAATTTAAACCCCAGTTCAGAGCTGAGTTAAGGGTCATAATTTCTATACCTCCGGAAGACAGAAGTAAAAATTATCATGGAATTCAAGATATTTCAGGATATTTACTATCCTGAACTACTGTATCTGAACAAACCCATTCACTAAATTGTAAGCTCCCAAGTCAGGGAAGAGGGTTGAAAACAGCAGGAGGAGGAAAGACCAGGAGAATATTTAAATACTCCAAATGTACACAAGTTGAAGATTGGCCTTAAAATGGCAAGAAAAATAGAAAACGCACTCTGTAAGCCCCCAAAGCCTTTCCCTTAAGAGTAGATTGGTCAAAGATTCCAAATTGTAAACAAATATAAAGATGAGCAAATAGGAGACTTTAAAAATAGACTTTAGGTAAGAGTATTCTGGGGTAGATTCAATAGTAGAAGTCAAAGGAGTTTTGTTCTCTCTTTTGTAATGGACTGAAAATAGGGGCTTGAAAGGGGGACATAGTACAAAAGAAATAATTGGGGTGGAAACTACTGATTTAGAAGATCTCCATGATGTGACTAAATATATTGAAAATATTCTAGAAATTAAAAAAGCTAGGAATGAAAAGAAACATCTGACTCTACAGATAAAATAACTGCCCCCCAAATAAAAACATGAACAGAGAGTTCTGTTTTTTAAGAATCAAAAATCTATAAATAAGCATACTTGTAGATATTACAAACAGAAGTCATTGGAAGAGCCAACATCACTTATTGGTTGAAAAACAAAAGGACAGCTGCCCAAAATCTGTTCAGTGATGCTGCCCCAAGAGAAATATTAGAATCCAGTAGCTCTGGTCCTTTCTTGAAACTCTTGAAGTGAATTATTTACAAATAAAAACGAACAGCAGTACCCTCTACTTGTTAATACAGTGCCACTCTACACACGTTCAGTTCCCCTGCCACAGCAGATTAGGTCACTCAGAGCACTGAAACCACTCAAGCAGTGGTAAACACTCCTGAATCCCTTCCAAGGTCCCAACTTCAGATTGTTACTTCGGGACTATGATTAGAAGTATACTCCTTTCTCTTCTGTGACATAGCTTCCTCAGATTGTATAGGTAAGAATCTACTTAGCAAATGTAACTGCCAGGTAAAACATACTGCAGAAAGATTATCATTAGAAGTTGCCAAAAATTCTTTTTTTTTAAAAAAAATAGATCCTTATTGGAGTATAAATGCTTCACAATACTATGTTAGTTTCTGTTGTAAAACAAAGTGAATCAGCCATATGCATACATACATCCCGATATCCACCTCCCTCCTGAGCCTCCCTCCCACCCTCCCTATCCCACCCCTCTAGGTCTGCGCAGAACATCGAGCTGATCTCCCTGGGCTATGCTGCTGCTTCCCACTAGCTAACTGTTTTACATTCGGTAGTGCATATATGTTGATGCTACTCTCACTTCGCCCCAGCTTCCCCATCCCACCCTGTGTCCTCAGGTTCATTGAAATTATATCTGATATGGATATTAATAGACCTACATTGTGTACCATTCCAAAAACACCTATGGGGTTAGTGACGGTTCCAGAAACTCTATGGACAAAAGACTCTTCACACTTTGGCAAAAACAACTAGAGCAGAACCTATCAGATTCCAGACTGATTTTTCTAAACCTTGCCTAAATTTCCTCAATACCCTTTTAGCTGCAGCCGTTAAAAGTCTTAAGCCAATTTTGTATCTGGGACATTCCAAGTGACCTATCAGGTGATAGAAAAACACATTTTACTGGGACAGTTATTTGGGAATTAAGCAACGCCTTGCCCTGAACCACAAAACTTCACTGGCTTATCACTTTCAGTATGCTGGAAAAGTAACAAAAACAAGTGAAACATGGAAACTGACATTACCTAAGTAATCAAATATCCTTGAGGGCCCATAGTCTTAGTCCTGAACTCTTATGGTCCTGTGCTCTTCCCCCTTCAGGATCTCATGGATTCTCTCCTCATGCATTAGTCACTACTGGACATCTGTTTTAAGGCATAACTTCACCTGTACCTGATTCCAACATTATACGAGTCAATGAGGCTAAACATAAAGAAGAAACCCAATATATTCTGTCCTATTGTTAATGGGTACAGGCCGTCTTCTCTTACCAATCACCTAATCTGTATTTTATGACCTAAAAGTAAGTGATCTGGTGTACTGGAAAACATCAGAGTACAAGAGGTGTATGTTCATTATCTCATTCAAATAGTACAGCAATGCTTTGAACTAGGTGCTACCATTACCTCCATTTCACAAAAAGAGAAAACTCTCGGTTAATTCACTTGCCCAAGGTCCAGTTGTCTAGTACATGGTAGATATAAGATTTGGACCCAGGTTGTCCAAGGAATTTAACCACTTGCAAAAATAATGCATGCAAGAATTTTTTTAATGAATTAATATCAAATTTTATGAATACTGGGTAACTCTTCAAAAATGAAATAGCATTTGGTGTTTTATTCCATAGAATTTTGGCCAAACTTATTTACCAAAACTGTTTATCCAGTGATGTGTCAGGTACTTCTTTCTTCTCTCCTTCATGGATTTTATCACATTGATTCATTGGAAATTGTTACTCAGGGTGTTCGTTTTTTATGTGCAGAATGAACAGACGTTAAGTCTTGGAGATAATGATAGAACATGCAATCCAGCTGTCATACAAAGACCTGACCAAGAACAATGTTGGTTTTAGAGAGTGGAAGGATTAGTCAGAGAAGAATGAACAGGTTTTCAGAGCCCCAGCCAGTCCCATCACTCTGTGGTAGTAAATACCGTGAAAAATGACCTGACTTCTTGAGTGTTCATAGTGATTGGGTGAAATCTCTTCCTCCAGACCTTTCTTCCAGCTCTTCAATATGTAAGGCTGACAGAAATGAAGCTGGCAAATTAATGCACAGAACATCATCTCACATATGTAGCTGTGCCCAGATTATGCATATGCATATCATTTTCTCATTAGCATTTACTGAAAGGAAAAGAGCATAAAATAATAGAGGCACACTAGCAATCTGTAGAGAAATGGAAATAATGAGGACCTCCTCGCTTTTAAATTCCTCTAAAAATATTTTTAGAAGGCAATTTCTGTTGATCTTTATTTTCACTGGTGTCTGTTAAATAGCTCTCCTGGATTTGTTTTTGTTTGGCAATAGACACGACATGCATTTTCTTGAAGCCTGGGAAATTAGATGCAGGCCCCATGTGCTTTTCTCATCCTGCAAGTTTCATTACAAGCACTTGATTTATTCATCTTTTAAAAGTTCAGGGCACCCACAGATCAGCCAACCGACTTTTGTTTATTATCGGTTTTCTCTAGTGTAGGCTGAAGTAACTCCATCCGTTATTCCTCACCATTACCCTATTCTCTATCATCTACCTATATTCTTTTTCATTATGCGAAGTATTAATGTTCCTTTCCAATCCCCTTCTGCCACTGCTTCTCGTCATTTTATTTCCCCATCTTTGCCTTTCATTTCCTATGCTAAATTCTACTTACCTGGTGATTGCTTTCAAACCCTTTTGTATTAACCTTAGGTTTTGAACTTTGTCATAAATGCTTTATAGACCATTTTCATTACCCCAAAAAGAGCATACTTGGGCTCTAAAATCCATTTGATTATAGAATCCAACCATTTGATTTTAAAGTGGGTATGCATAATAAAGGATACATTTTAAATATACAGTATTCCACACCAAATATCTAAATTTTCTGGGATCAGTTTTTTTCATTATTCAGTAGGCCCTGACAGCTGAGTAAATTTTAACTGAATTCATCAAAGGAATATTCTTGAATGACAAATGCAGTGTGCATCCGTTGCAAGAAAGACCTTGTACTCCATTATGAATTTATGTAACCCATGAATAACCAAAATCATGTACATTTAAAAGGCTTATTAACCCAGAATGAATTATTTAGATACAACTACCAGCCATTTTGTAGATCTGGGGTGCCACATTGATTTCATAAATGAATGAATAAAGGGATTGATAGAGCTGTGGCAAAAATTTTAAAAATAGAGAAACCTAAGAAAAAACACATTTCAAAACCATTTAAAAAACACACAAGCAAACAGCATTTTTCTGAACATCCCCAAATTATGGTCCCAATGTTTCTCCTACCCAGTTAAGTATAACTTCTGCTCATTATGAAGTTAATCATTATGTTGTAGTATATTGTTTTTCTTCAATTCTGACACTAAAATTGCCTCAAAAAGTCCCTATGTTTTAAAGTGATTAGGTTTATTTTTCAGTAATCTTATGAATCAAATAATTCAAAATATAATCATAGTAATTTTATTTAGGAGCACATTTTGCTGCAAATCACAGAAAAACCTAGTTTAGTGGCTTAAAAAACGTGCTTTGGTAAAGTGGTTAGTTGGTGGTTCAGGAGTGACATAACAGTTCATTGATATCAACAGGGATATCTGCTCTTCTGTTTTTCCAACTTTAATCTGTAGGCCTTCATCTTCATGTTGTTTACGTCATGGTCACAAGATGGCTACAGTACTACTAGGCTTCACATCTTTGTTCAGTCAGGAAGGAGCAGTGCAAAGAGACAGAAGTTATTTTTTTTCCCCCTCAGTCCATGTTTTGCCTTTATTTCAAGAAAGAAAATCCTCCCTGGAATTTTTACCTCATTAGCAAAAATCATATAACCTGGCCATTTCAAAACTCCATCAGAGTCATGAAACAGAATATTGTGGCTTGCTTTTCTGTATATTACCAGCAAACACAGATGAATAGGAGTGTGAAAGACTTTGGAGCAAACTGCTATACTTTTAGTTTGTTCCTATTTCAGAATGTAAAAGGATACCATGAGAATGACTCAAGATGTCTTCAGGAAAACAAAAGGATTTTTAAAAATAACAACTGAGCATAAGATAAATAGGATAAGATTGGTGGAATGTGGTGAGTTCTGAAGCTAAATTGAGTTGACCCTATTTGGAAAAGCAGTGAATACCATGCTAAGGAGATTAAGCTTGATCGTATGGACCACTGTTCTCTGCTGGGCTACACATGAGAATCATTTGGGGGGACTTTTCAAAAATATTAATGGCCAAATAAATTAGAATTTCTAGGGGTAGGATTAAATATCTGTTTTAAAATTTTTCTTCAAGTGATTCTAAAGTGCAGTCGGGGCTCAGAGAAGTGTTTCTGAACTTTATTGGAGAGAACTGGAGATTTTAGAGCAAACCATTAATACAGCACACCATTCATAGATTTATTCGCAACATAAATAGGGAGGCAAATTGCCTTGTCAAAGAAATGAGTTTTACAGAAGACTCGTGTAAATATGTCCTTAATGTATGGAACTTGAGCCCATGAAAATTTGAAACTTGAACATCTCTTTAGAAAGTATTTGCAAAAGTGTAATAGTATATTGTTATTTGTAGTCTTAATGTCATAAATCTTGAAAACCTTAAAAGCCCAAAATATGTGCATGCCAATTTTGAAATACATATGCTAAAGAATTTCTATTTAAAACCTGATTTGTTTCAAAATACTTTATGTGTTTTGATTTGTGCAGTAAAATTGCAAACTTGATGAATTACCTACTTAAACTTGCTGTACAAATAGAACTTTTGAGTTGGTCGGGAGAGGCTAACTTCTGTAACAAACAAGCCCTAATCTCAGGGGCTCGAGAAATGATTTATTATATTTCTGCAAAACAAGGGAAAAGAGTGAGCACGGTGAAAAGAGTGGGAAGTTTTAGGGAACAGGTCTTGACTTGACCCACTATCTAGGACTCAGTCACATGACCCCGCTCAACTGCAAAGGAGAGGAAGAAATTCAGTCATCTTCTGTGTCCAGCAGGAAATGGAAGCAGATTTTGGTAAAGATGTGTCGTCGTTTCTACCACAACTATCAGTACTTAAACAATTGGAACTGAACTTTTAAATAACCTAGAAAAAGCCATATAACTTTTCCCAAGAAGAAATGTACACAATCACATCTTTCGTATATAATTTCAAAGATTTTGTGCATCTAGCTTTAAAAATTCCAGTCTACAGCAACTCTGAGAGTTGACTACCTGGATTTGTCACTGGCAGTTTTCATAAGAGAAAATAAATTATTATTTGACAGTTTCAATCAGTATAAAATTATTTATACTCTAGTCTACCCATAACTTCAACCATTGGTCCTTTCTCTTCTTGAAAGAGACACATAATACTCTTTCATTATGTCCATACTTCAAATATCTGGAGAATGCTTTTATGGTTCCTTAATTCAGAGGGAACACAACTACTTAAAGACTAGATCAGGTCTGCAGACAGGTGTTATTTAGGCTGAACTATTAAGTTGTTGGTGGTGTTTTTTAATTTTGAGCTTTCATGCTTCCGAGCATTCTCTGCCTCAGTTTCTGCCACACTGTAGCTTTTTTGCAACGAGTTTCTTCATTTGGGTCCCTGCCTGGCTTCCAAAGGCATTTTAGTTTGCAACCCTCTGTTCAAGTCATGTCTTTTCTAGGAAAATTAGGGATTGTAAATAAGTTTATCTTGTATGCCAGCTAGGGTTCTATCTGAGACTTTGTGCCTGTGGAGCTGCGTTGTGAAAAATGTCAAAGAGATAAGCAGGTTCAGCAGGAAAGAGCCCTGTGATTGAAGACTCCTATATGCCGTGAAGGCAAAGGAGGGGAAGGGCTGCATATATACCATCATTTGTAATTCCTGTGCTCCTCATTTCCAATCCCTTCAACAACTTCATTTCTAGACCTGCCTTTTCTCTACTTCCCCATGGTATCACTGAAACTTTTGGAACATGGTTCTAAGAACATGGAGTCTATATGAAGTAGAAACATCTCATGGAAAAAAAATGGGACTGTGACTTCTGGAAATTATTATGCTAATTCAACCTCAGTTGCATACATTGGTATCCATGTCATACACTTAATCTGTCCAATTTGTAGTACCACAACATCCCTGGAGATTCTTCGCACAAATCACACATAGCATCTGTATTTCCTCCATGCCATTGTTTTCTACTTTGAATTCTATTATTTTCATCTAAGTTATTTGCTGTCTTTTCTAATCTTGCATCATCTATCAATATGATTATCAGTCATTATTATTTAAAATGCTTCAGCTGCAAACAGAAGTCTATAATCCATTTTGAGTTTATTTTTGTATATGGTGTGAGGAAATGTTCTAATCTCATTGTTTTACATGTAGCTGTCCAGTTTTCCCATCACCACTTGTTGAAGAGACTGTCTTTTCTCCATTGTATATTCTTGATTCCTTTGTCATAGATTAATTGACCATAAGTGCATGGGCTTATTTCTGGGCTTCCTATTCTCTTCCATTGATCTGTGTGTCTCTTTTTGTGCCACTACCACACTGTTTTGATTACTATAGCTTTGTAGTATAGTCTGCAGACAGGGAGGGTGATACCTCTAGCTTATTTCTTTTTTCTCAAGATTGCTTTGGAAATTCAGGGTCTTTTGTGGTTCCATATAAATTTGGGATTATTTTTTGTAGTTCTGTGAAAAATGTCAAGGGTATTTTGATAGGGATTGCATTAAATCTATAGATTGTTTTGGGTAGTGTGGCCATTTTAACAACATTAATTATTACAAACCGAGAGCACAGGATATGTTTGATTTTTTTGTATCATGTTTAATTTCCTTCATCAATGTTTATAGTTTTGAGAGTGTAGGTCTTTCACCTCCTTGGTTAAGTTTACTCCTAGGTATTTTATTCTTTTTGATGGGATTTTAAATGGGATTTTTTTTTTACTTTATCTTTCTGATAGTGCATTTTTAGTATGTAGAAAAGCCACAAATTAAGATCTAAATGTAAGACCTGAAACCATGAAACTTCTAGAAGAGAGCATAGGCAGAACACTCTTTGACATAAATCAAGCATTACTTTTTTGGATCTGTTTAGAGAGTGGAATATTACTCAGCCATTAAAAAGAATGAAATTCTGCCATTTGCAGCAATGTGGATGGACCTGGAGAATATTATGCTTAGTGAAGTAAGTTGGACAGAGAAATACAAATACTGGGGATATCACTTATATGTGGAAACTAAAAAATAAAACAAATGAATGTACATAGCAAAACAGAAACAGACTCACAGATATAAGAAAGCAAACTAGTGTTTACCAGTAGGGAAAGTAAAGGGGGGAGGGACAAGACAGGGGTATGGGATTAAGAGATACAAACTACTAGGTATGAAACAGGCAAAAAGGATGTGTTATACAGCATAGGGAATTATAGCCAATATTTTGTAATTAGTTTCAATGGAATATATAAAAATACTGAATTGCTATGCTATACACCTAAAACTAATATAATATTATAAATCAACTATACTCCAATAAAAAAGAGAAACGGAAGTCTAAGTTGAACTTGTTTAAACAACACAGGAGACTGCTGGCTCATGTAACAGAAGTGCAGAGGTAAACCATGCTTTGGAGTTGGAAGTTTCAGCCATTTTACGTTATCAAGGACTCAGGGGCTTTCCACTCTTCTCTCAGCAATAGTGTCAGCTTCATCCTACGGCTTAACGTTCCTCCTTGTAATCATAAGATGCCTGCCAGAGCATTCTGGGCTTCGTGCTACCACCATCACATACACAACAGGATACTCCTTCTGTTCCACAGACGATCTCCTGGAAATCCCCCAGAAAATGTCTCCTTGTACCACACTGGCTCCCCTTTTCCCAACCCCTCATGTCAGAAAGCACCATGACTGTCTTAAGCCGGGACTCCAAACCAATCATTGTCAAAGAATATGGGCGGGCAAGGATTGATTTAACTAATCAAGTCCAACTCCTCAAAATGTGGTCAGAGTATAAACCCCTTAGCCTTTCACAGTGGAATTGTTATACCATGAACATTAGGGAGACAACACCAGCAACCACTATACTGGCCTCCTCAATCCTTACGCAAGTCATTGGTGAGACTCAAGACATTTGTATATGCTTTTCCTTCTTCCTGGAACATCTTTTCCTGAAGATGTTCTTCCACACTCACCCTTGAATTTTACTTGGTTCAGTTTTAGTTATTTTTCACGTCTCATTCAAGATGACATTTTCCCCATAATGCTTTCCCTAAGATTCTATTACACTCTCTCTCTGGCACCTCTCCAGCACCATATAGAACCCTAATCCTATCATAGTATTTATAGTATGTGCAGGATGTATCATTCCCTACTGTTAGTGTTCTCTTCTTCCTTGGGTTTCCCCAAAAAACTTTAAGTACCTTGAATACCAGACCATGTCTTGATACCTCTGACATCTGTGTAGCTCAAGCACCAAGCACATAGAAGGCAATCAGTAAATATTATTGAATGAAAAAATGTTGAATAAGAAAAACAAAACCGTCTTCAGATTCTGGGATCTCACCCGTAGAATTCTTCTAAATTGACGTTAATTCATCAATCAACTTTAAATACAATCATCTAGGGACTTCCCTGGTGGAGCAGTGGTTAAGAATCCGCCTGCCATTGCAGGGGACACGGGTTCAAGCCCTAGTCTCGGAAGATTCTACATGCCGCAGCGCAACTAAGCCCACGTGCCACACTACTGAGCCCGTGTGCCACAACTACTGAAGCCCGTGCGCCTAGAGCCCATGCTCCGCAACAAAGAGAAGCCGCCGCGATGAGAAGCCCGCGCACCACATCAAAGAGTAGCCCCCGCTCACCGCAACTAGAGGAAGCCTGCGCGCGGCACCGAGGACACAACGCAGCCAAGAATAAATAAATAAATAAATTTATAAATACAATCATCCACATAGATGTCAGTCTCCCTAACTGTCCTGTCACCCAATCCAAATTTCTGCAAAAGGGTGTCCTAGAAGCCTAAGGCTGAACTTTCACTGAAATAGGCTCTCATTTGCCCACATCTCAACCTTAGCAAATATCAGAAAATGAGATTCATTTCTGGGACTGGTTCTCAGTAAATCGATATTGGTTTTCTAAGATTACTGATGTGTTTCTTTTCTTCTAGTCCTAAATGTCCACAACGTATCTGTTCATTAATAAAATAAAAGGGGGGACTGAATGTGGTATCATGAATCTAAGTCAAATATTTTTAGCCTTTGGTGGAATGGAAGATCAGACTTTAGCTTGGATAAATAGTAGAAGCAACAGTTTGTCATGTTGCTAACTGTGTCTGGATCATGGTTTGTCCTTTTCATTAGTCTTACTTTCCAGGTATTGATTATCACCCGTCGCTCCCCTCAGGTTGTTGACCTTCCAGCCTTTGGTTACACAGGGTTGGGGGTGGGATTCAAAAGCATATGAGTAATGTATGTTTTTCTTTTGTTATAAAAGTCTTCCTGGATTTTTCTCAGAGAGACTAATTTCTTATGGTATAAATTGAAATTACATATTTCTACAAGACAATGCAGAGTGAAAGAAAAGAAACCAGGAAAAGCAATGTTTTACACAAAGCCAATAAAAAGCAGACAGATTAGCCCTGAATCAACTTGCAGTGTGTCAGAGAAGTAAATTTAACTGCTCAGACTCACAGAAGGAGAATTCATCTTTGTCTCTGTGGTTTAAGGAAGATTTTGACAAGAAATTTAATAACATGAAAGAATAAGGGGTGATACTATACACAGTGGTTTATTTCATGAAAGAAAAGAATGAAAAAGTCACTAGATGTTAAGTCACTGTTCTCAATTCATTGTTTCTAATTCATTGCATCTATTCATAAAAACAACCCTCACTCAGCCTCCACAACTGGGACATTTGGAAATAGAAATGGAAGGAGAGAAGGAGTTCCCCAGAGCTTTTGACTGAGCATTTGAGGCCATAAACACAAAACCAATACATTAAAAAATGCTACACCATAAACACAAAGCATTCCTCTATGTTGAAATTAAAAATAAATTAATTCCAGATTTTCTTATTGTAACATTGTAAAATTTTTGATAGATTTGTCAAAACTAAACGTTTACCTTTGCTCAGGTACTCGTTTTGTAAGGGTCTTATGACAGAGGCCTGCCATTTTTGCCAGTCTTGTAATCTGCACTGGAAGGTCTACTTGTTCCAGTGGGTTTCTACTCTTTTTAAACACTTCTTAGCAATGAGGGTGACGTTAAAAACATCAGACATCTTGGCCCATCAAAAATGTCCTGTGTTTTTTGCATGCATGCTTTATGATTACGTCCTTGATGGAGGAATTACATTACTCCCTGAGCTTTTATGTGGTCCTCACAGGTAAGAAGGATTTTCATGATCTCTGAACTCTTTTGTGCTTATTGTGGTGCCTGACACTCACCGGTGCTCAATGAACGTTGCTTGAACAAAATCAAAGGGTGGAAAGACTGTGGTCTTAGCGTCACTGAGACCTGGCTTCTAATTTTTACTCTTCCACTTATTAGCTCCGTAATCTGGGGGAATTTTCTTTTGCTTTCTGAGCCTTAAACAAAGACAAAAAAGAAGGCAATGATACCAGCTTTGCAGAATTGTTCTAAGGACTTGAGATCGTGTGAGAGGAAAAAAACTACAAAAACTAGACGCGTATCTAATAGGCTTATGGGTTGAATTGTGTCGCCTCAAAATTCCTATGTGGAAGTCCTAACCCCAGTTCCTTAGAAGGTGACCTTATTTGGAAAGAGATTCTTTACAGAAGTCATCAAGTTAACGTGCAGTCATTGGGGGTCGGGGGGTGCTAATCCAACGTGACTGGAGTCCTTGTAAAGATGGAAAATTTGGACCCAGAGATTCACATAGAGGGAAAACAATGTGAAGAGTCACAGGGAGAAGGTGGCCACCTACAAGGCAAGAGAGAGGAGTGCAACAGCTCCTTCTCTCACAGCTCTCAGGAGGAGCAAACTCCGTCAACACCTTTATCTTGGACTTCCAGACTCCAGAACTGTGAGGCGATAAATTTCTGTTGTTTAAGTCACTTACTTTACAGTATACTGTTATAGAAGCCCTAGGAGACTAATCCCAGGTCAGTAAACCTGGTTTATTTCCCACACGTTCACCTTTGGTCTCACACTTTTATCACGTCACTCCCCTTCCTCCCAGCACTTTTTCTTTGCCACGTCTGTGGGCGTCCTTTAGGAAATGGGCCAGAGTCACCAAAACCTTGCTCTAGTCCACACTGAACTGTGGCCGATAGAGTTCACTATAGTCATTACTTTTTGTGGCCAGGCCATCCCTATCTCTGCCCAATGAAGTGGCTTCAATTCAGGCAAGAAGGACAGTAAAGTAAGTGAAATTCATTGGTTTTTGTGGCTAGAAATAAGCAAAAGGTTTGACATCATCATCATGATATAATTAATACTTGACAGTGGTACAATGTCTCAATCTTTTAAAATTAGCTTCATGTATAAGAATTAAAATTAAGAGTTGAAGAATAGTTTGTATTCTCCTCCTGGATTTTGCTGGCTTGATTTAGGTAGAAACCAGGTGGTAAACCGTTCATCTATTTTCTTGAGTTGTAAATTCCTTTCCTGTTTACTTCTTAGTATAGGATAAAAACTAACTATCTCCAGGGCCTTCCACTTGAGCGGAAGTAATAGATGAAGCACCACTTACGGATTCTGATCCTGCATTAAAAGTCCGTTTTGTCCACACCACATGGACTAAGGATGCAGTAACCCTGAATTCAAAATTTTTACGCTGTTCAGACTTGACACAACTATGGAAGCAAAGAAGCAATTTCCTACTAGGAAATCACTAAAAGATGTGTGTTTGCCGTATTATTTGTATTTGCTTCTTCGGCTGAATGCATTTTCATTTCCCCTCAGGTTTTACTTCTTTCAATATTTCTTGGCTGTGATCAGTTTGATTTCTGACACTTTGGCAGCATCAGTTCAAGAGAAGAATGCAACTAATTTGGTAGATAAAATTCTAATCTGTCCTGTCTTGATTGTCAATTTTTGAAAGGTAATCTAAGCTGATGTCTTTATCTCCTAATTTATTTTGTCTAGATTTGACTAAAGCCAGGTTTGAGCTGTTGCTTACATTCTCCCATCTGATCCTCTGAAAGCTAAGACCAATGACACAAGCTCTAATTGTTGGGAAAAAACACGCTTCTAAAATGTTTGTGATACAACATTCGCTATTAATTTGCCAGTTAAACAAACTGTTTATGAAGTTGCTAATGAGTGAACTAGGCTTTCTTCTTTGATGTCTGCCTTACTCTATTCTCCTTGGTCCAGCGGAAAACTCTGTTGCCGTGTTTTTGAAGAACTGGGAAAGATACTCTTTCAGAGAGAATTCTGTTGACGCCAGAGAAAATTCCATTCTCCAGAGTAAACTTGATTTCAGCCTAAGCGGATGCTGGCCATTGGTAGCTGGCACTAAGAAATATATTTATTGAATTATAGGTTTTGTTGAGAAGCCATTGAAAAATGTTTCTACGGTTTTGGATTATCTAAATCGCTTGCCTGTCTCTCACTTAAAAAAAAATTATATAAATATATAAATAAATACAGACACACACACACACACACACACACATTCCACTCCTTTGGAGCTCACTAGTGCTGAAATCGTTTAATTTCTTCATCTTGAAAGATTCTGTTTACCCAAATGAGTTTAAGTGTTTTCATTTGAATCCTGGGCTTTTTCTTATTTAAGCCAATAATGAGCTTACTCATCCTTGTGTGCTGCCGGAAGGAAAAGCCCCCCAGTGTCTATGGACACGGCCTCTCCACACCAGTCCAGGGCAGAACCTCCTTGACTTTCCCAGCTCTAACCTTTAATGTGGCGCAAGCGCCCTGAGCCCTGCATGCATGATGAATGGGATCTCTGGCTCATCTGAAAACAAGTTTGTATCGGCAGGAAGATTTAGTATCCCCTGTACACCCTCAAGATAAAAAATCATCTGGGCTTGTGGGAGCAACTTGTCTAAGAAGAGTAATTTTAGAAATTCTTGCAATGACTTTGGAGGGGCTGAACTCATAGTGGTTTCCCCTTGATTTTATTTCAAACACCTGTTCTTCATGAACAAGCATAATTCGAAGCCGAGGTAATGGGGGCCCACAATGCACGCAACACAGAGAGCTGACTTTTGTCCTTTGTATAGCTTCTCTCCACAGATTGCGTGTGAGCACTTGCGTGTATTAGGAACAGTTGCTAACTCTGGTTCTTGCATTTTCAAAACTGCCATCGCTTATTGTGAGGCTCTCTCAGTGGGATAAGTCTAACTGATAAATTACTAAAACAAAAATAGAAAATTGATAGTCGCGATAAGTTTCTTTAGTGCGCAGCTGGTGCAAGCATCTTGTTCTCACATCTGTGTGTCAGTCAGCAGTCTTCCCCGCACCCCACCACTGCAGTCACTTCTTTTCTTCTTGGAATTAAATCTCTTTGCCAAAAATCTGTTTGTTTGTTCTGCTCAATAAATGACACATGTTCTTATTAATGAGCCCTCTTCCAGTTTTCATAGGAAGATTTTCAGACATCTTTTCATTTTACTTAGCCTCTTGACCAGAGCCTAACTGCATGACTATAGGTTTTCTCCAGGTGAGCAGTATTGTGGGGAAAGTTTGTCTCTGGCCCCCTTGGCATTTTTCTCAATAGCAAACACTGTAGCATTTAGTGTCTCCAGTTTGTCCCAGGCAGTCCTAGGGCAAGGGGAAGAGTGTCTGAGAGTGCACAGTCTGCAGTCACACAGATCTGACTCTTATGTCTGATCCACATGTGGTCACACAAAACGGTTCCTCGATCTCTCTTGGAGCTCAGCGTCCTCATCTCCAACAGAGCAATGGCGACACCTGGCAAATACAGAATGCAGGAGGATATTCATTTAGCCTGAGTCTAGGCTACTGTAACAAAGAGGCCTGACATTAATCTGTGGCTTAACTACTATAGAAGTTTCTATCTTCCATGCATCAGAGTCTGAAGGGAACATTCTAGATTGGTGGATGACCCTATTCAACACAGTCACTCAGAGGTCTTTTTTAAAAAAATTTTTATTGGAGTATAGTTCATTTACAATGTTAGTTTCAGGTGCACAGCAAAGTGAATCTGTTATACATATACACATATCCACTCTTTTTCAGATTCTTTTCCCATATAGGCCATTACAGCGTACTGAGTAGAGTTCCCTGTCTATATAGTAGGTCCTTATTAGTTATCTATCTTATATATAGTAGTGTGTATATGTCAATCCTAATCTTCCAATTTATCCCTCCCCCGCCTTACCCCCTGGTAACCGTAAGTTTATTTTCTACATCTGTAGCTCTATTTCTGTTTTGTAGATAAATTCATTTCTAACCTTCTTTTTAGATTCCACATATAAGTGATATCATATATTTGCCTTTCTCTGTCTGACTTACTTCACTCAGTATGACAATCTCTAGGTCCATCCATGTTGCTGCAAATGCCATTTTTCGTTCTTTTTTATGGCTTAGTAATATTCCATTGTATATATGCTCTACATCTCCTTTATCCATTCCTATGTTGATGGACATTTAAATTGCTTCCACATCCTGGCTATTGTAAATAGTACTGCATTGAACATTGGGGTGCATGTATCTTTTCGAATTATGGATTTCTCCAGATATATGCCCAGGAGTGGGATTGCTAGATCATACGGTAGCTCTAATTTTAGTTTTTTAAGGAACCTCCATACTGTTCTCCATAGGGGCTGTATCAATTTACATTCCCACCAACAGTGTAGGAGAGTTCCCTTTTCTCCACACCCTCTCCAGCATTTATTGTTTGTAGATTTTTTTGATGGTGGCCATTCTGACCAGTGTTAGGTGATACCTCATTTTAGTTTTGTTTTGCATTTCTCTGATAATTTGTGATGTTTAGCATCTTTTCATGTGCTTTTTAACCATCTGTATGTCGTCTTTGGAGAAATGTCTGTTTAGATCTTCTGCCCATTTTTTGATTGGGTTGTTTGTTTTTTTGATAGTGAACTGCATGAGCTGTTTATATATTTGGAGATTAATCCCTTGTCGGTTGCTTTGTTTGCAAATATTTTCTCCCATTCTGAGGGCTGTCCTTTCGTTTTGTTTATGGTTTCCTTGGTCTTCATTCATGTTGCTCTACTGTTCCCTAGAACTTGGTTTTCATCACTAGAATTCCAGGCTGGGTTTCCACAGGTCTGGCTTACTGAGAGGAATACACAACATCAAGGAAACTTGCCTGTGGTCTTACAGCACTAGGCTTGACCTAGCACATATTAACTTCTACTCACGTTCCATTACAGTAGTCACAGTCACATGACCACAACTAACTGCAAGGAAGGTTGGGAAATGTAGTCTTGCATGGGCCCAGGAATATGGAAGAGAGATTAAGAGGGAAAATTAGAAATCTCAACCACAATTGTAATAGTACCTATCTCAAAAATCCTCAGATGGTTAAATTAAATCACACACATTTGTGCCTGGCACGTGGTTAGTGTTCAATACATATAAGCCCACATTATTCATAATAGTAGTAACTGATAAACTCAAAAGTCAGGATGAAAACAGACTACCAGTTTTGCTTAAACTGACTCAGTTTCACTTAATCCCAGCACTAATAAGACCCACCTCTGACGGGAAATTAGGAGTTTCTGTCCCACCAGAAAAAGGATCTGGAATTTGTCTATGTCCCGACATCCACTGGTCTGGATCCCTGTGAGGTACCTATCTTCTCGGGTTCCAGTGTGGTTTTGAATCCTACTTCAATTCTTTGCTAGGTTAAGACACTTCCCCTTCTATGTAGTTCTTGACAGTTCTCTTTTCTTCAGGGTATGGACCCTGATTTCTCTAACCCTAAGCATCTAATTGGGCTCCCCTCCCTCTTAACCACCAAGTATGGATTAGGATGAAAACAGGCAGAGTACCTTCTGTGTTCTCTTGTCCTATCACTTGAGGTAGTTCATCTTATTGCAATGGTTTGCTGACCTGTCTGCCTTCTGCCCCAAACAGAAGGTGGAGACTAGGTATGGCTTATTTACCATTATATCCTCAATTTGCACCAAAGCACCTAGTATATAGTAAGTACTCAATAAGTATCTGAATGAATAAAAAACCAAAAAAAATAAATAACTGATAAATGTCCGCAGAAACTCAATATATCAGTTAGTTTTCTTAGATAGAAGTAACTGCAGCTGACAGTGGACAGACTGAAATACAAAAAGAATTTACTTTAAAAGGTTAATATATGGGAAGTCCTAGAACTATTGAGTGCGTGAAGGAGCTAGGCCTCAGGCCAAGTAACCTGGGAAGTACCCAATCCACACTGGAAATAGGTCAGAGGCGAGAACTGGTACCACCACTGACTGTGACACTACATTTGTATTGCTGCCACTTCTGCTCTCAGAATTTGATCTTGAAATGACCATCAAACCATGCATGTTGCATCTGGTTGAGGCTATGTCACATGCCAGTGCCCTAGCTGCAAGGGAGTTCGCAGTATCTTGGTGTGGTTCAGTACCTGCTGCCCCCCAGGATTCACAGAAGGGAAGTTCCCCCCAAAACACAGGAAGTGTCATCGGCAAGTGTCAATTGGCCAGAAAGAAAGACAATTACTTATTACACTCAGATACATCTGTTGCTGTTTTAATGCTCTGATTCCATCCAAAGAAATTTGACCTAAGATGCGAAGGATTAAAGTACACCCTACCATACCATACCATGCCATACCATACCATACCTCACCATATCATACAAAAAATATTTCCAAGATCCTGTCTTTGCTTTCTCTTAATCTCTCACCTCTATGTACAGGCATATTTCTGAATGATTTCTTGATCAATTTATTCATTGTTGTGTCAGATATATTTTAACTCTCTCTGGACACAGAGAAGAATTGCACAAAAATTTCTCAAAATCTACGGCTTTACTATATACAAGATTAAGGAGGATGCTAAGCCTTAGGGCTGTGGTGTGTGTCCTCTGTGGGAGGACATGAGCCATAGTCTGTATTTGTATATTTATACCTTGGTTTATTGTCTTTTTGTCCCCACAGAATGCAATCTTTATAAGGGCAGGGACAAAGGTGTTTGGTTTTTGTTTGTTTGTGTGTGTGTGTGTGTCTTACTGCTGTATCCCTAGAACCTAGAACAGTTTATTATGAATGGTAAGTATTTAATAAATATTTGTTGAATGAATGAATGAATATATGAGTAGAGGATTAGCCTGTAAGTAAACATTCTGACCTGTTTTCTTTCTTCTTCATGCATTTTTGGTCTTTATGTGTTATTGTTCTATAGAGTAGGACAAGGAGACTATAGGAGTCCATGAAGAACCTTGTACTCTCTACGTTTGACTAAGTGCCTACCTCCCAAAGTCTCCAATTATGAAATTTCTTCAGTGAATAAAACCCTCATCCTCTTAACTTCTCTTAATCTTAAGCTCAGACTCCTTTTAGGTCCCTTAACCACACTGCATTGTTATTACTCATCATCACCTTTGTCAGTTCTTGACTGTTCAGTCTATTCTACAGCCATCATTTCAAAGATGCTCTTATGAGCTGTACTGTGTTGAATAATCTCCCCCTAAAATTTATGTCCACTTGGAATCTCAGAATGTGACCTTATTTGGAAATAAGGTTTTTACAGACGTTATCAAGTTAAGATGGGCCATACTGGGTGAGGCTGCACCATAAATCCAATGACTGATGTGCTTGTAAGAAGAGAGGAATCTAAAGACACAAACAGACATACAGGAAAGAAGGGTATGTGAACAGAGATTGGAGTTATGCTGCCACAAACCAAGGGATGCTAAGGATTACTGGCAACCACCAGAAGCTAGGAAGAGGCAAGGAAGCATCCTTCCCTAGAGCCTTTGGAGGGAGCCCTGCCAACACCTTGATTTCAGACTTTAGCCTCCAGCACTGTAAGAATATAAATTTCTATTGTTTTATAGCACCTGTTTGTGCAACTTTGTTAAGACAGCCCTAAGAAATAAATACCCTAGCCCTGGAGTCCCTCACCACCTTCTCAGTCATGATACCCAACCCCAGTCCTGAGTCCTTTCCAATTTTTGCTGCTGGTTCTTGTTAGCTAAGAAGCTTGCTGGAAAAAGTCACAAAGAAGCACCATTCTTGGCTTTCACCCCATTTCTTTGCACATAACACACCATCTTACTCCAGTAAAATACCTGCTTCCCCCAGTCCCACTTCTTACATCTAGAACCACTCCCTTTTCACTAACTCCTTTTGTAAACTTACCCTTAAAAAACCTCCAGATGGCTCTATTACCTCTTAGGGAACACCATTCTTGCTCTCTCCCTCCTGCCAGATTTCTTAAAAGAATAAACATATATGCTTTTTCTACATTCTCGCATCTTTCATCCCTCCAAAACAGGTCTATAAATACTTCTTACCATTATGGACATCTCTGTGATATTTAGCCATATTGAGCCCTCATGAATTTCATCCTAAGATCTTTCTCATACATCACATTCTGAGACTTTATGTTGTTCTAGTCTCATCCCTCCTTGACTACCACTCCTTTTCAAATTTCTCTTCCTCCCTCCCATATCCCTTAAAATAGACACCCTCTCAAGTCTGGGACCTCACCTTCTCTTTTACTATTTCCCTTGATCACATTTATTTTTCTGAATTCCTCTATCCCTTCTGTTTCATCTGTCAGCATGCTTTGGAACATCCTAAATACATGTTTTAAGGAATAAATGGATGAAGCCCAAATCTGTATCTTTCAGATCCATGCATTTCTAAACACACACGGAACTAGGTTTTATTTATTATGTATCTTTAATGCCTAGCATAGACCTGTGTTCTTTACATGCTGAATTAATGAATAAATGAATGAGTGAATCACTATTTTTATGCAAATATCCAGTTTGTACAGAAAAATTCAATAAATCCAACAATGAATTTACTTCCTCATCTGTACCCACCGCCAGGTCTTCCTTTCAATATTTCCCCAGCCCTAAGTGTCACACCAATATTTGGGATCATTTTCATTTCCTCTCTTTGTATTTCATTCTATCAGTTTCCATAGTCTTTTGAGTTCCACATCTGTAAAATATTCCAAATCTCTCTTTTTATCCCCCAATCCCAAATCTCATACTCTAGATTGGCATCATTTCTCTAGTGTTTTCCACATTGATTTCTATCTATTCTAAACCTCATAATTATAACCCAAATTTTCATCTCTTCTCCCTTCCTATCCAGCCCCTCTAGTAGAAGAGCATTGTTGTTAAGAATATCAGTTCTGGTGTAAACTGGACTCAAGTTGAACCCCTTGTCTTCCACTTTCTAGCTGTGTAATCTTGGGCTGCAGTGTTATCCCCCTGAAGCTCAGTTTCTCATTTGTGAAACAGGGAAAATAATAGTACCTATCTCAGAGGTGCAGAGTACAGCGTCTGGTGTATAAAGAGTGTTCAGTACATATGAGGAGTCATGAGTGTGCAGATGGTGACCATGGTGGTAGCAGCAACAGCAGCTGAGGGGCCAGCTTCCATTCTCTCTTGCTCATCCAGTAATCTTTCAGAAGCTCCTGAAAGCCTGCATCTAATAACAGAATATTTACAGTCAACCTTATGTATCCTATGAGGAAGAGCAGAAATGCCATGAAGCGACCAGCCAGAAAGATGCTAAAACCAACATCAGAGAATTTTTTGTAGGAATTCAAAGAGAAAGTTCATTTAAAAAGGTCAGCCCAGTACATGGCATAGATTAAAAATTCAATAAATGAAATAATCTTCAGGAATATTTTAGAGGGGTGTGAGTTACAGTATTAAAATGAGGATGTATTCTTGTGGTCACCACCCAAGGAGATTGTAGCAGACATTAAAACCATTCTCTGTTGTTTAAGCCCACAAAAGAGATCGTATTTTCCTGCCCTCTTAAAGTGAGGCAGGTCTAAGAAGTTTGCTCTGGCCTGTGAAGTATGAGCCAAAATGACCTCTTCTACATGGAAACATTTAATTGTCAATGCTCAGTTCTCTGAAATTGCCTTCCAAGCAGAATATCTCTCTTCACTTTCAGTAGACATCTAGTGAGAATAAGAAGTAAATCTTTGTTTTCTTAAGCCACTGAGATTTGGGAGTTGCTATTACCACAGCATAACCCAGCCTATTCTGACTGTTAGGGCTCAATAACCAGGGTCAGGGAGGAATGTACCCAGATAACTATCTAAACTTCCTTCCCACCCTTGAATTATTTTTTTAGTAAAATGGGCTGCAAGTTTTTTAAATGAATTATTTAATAAAATCCTCAGGGTTTTCTCTTTAATGTCTTCCTTCACATACACATGCTCACTGTTCCCTCTACCTCGAAAGTCATTTTAAAAAAATTATCATTCCTTTATCTGCATATCTATATTGTATCCATCATTCAGTGGCCAACATAAATCCCATCTCTAAAAGGCTTCTAGCCCTGCCTACCTGGAAGTTATGGCCCCCTTTCTGATGTCCCCATGGCGTCTTATGTATATACCTCTCTGAATTTACTTTTTATTTTTTATTTCACATTGTTTTTATCAACATATATATTTTAATTCCCTTAGTAGATGGAAGCTCTTTGACTGTTTGATCCATGACTTAGATGTCTTATCCTGGGTGATTTAACAGATTGTCTTGGCCTTAGCAAGTCCTTGTAGATAATTGTAATGCATGATGATGAATGAAAAGTATTGGTTTTTAACTGTATAATAGGACTTAGCAATCTATGGCACAAGAAACAAACTCTACGAAGATTTTTTGAGAGATGTTCTGATTTGTCAGAAATCTAACCACTCATCATTATTCCCTTACAAATTTTGAGTCAATTAAGAAACTGACCCAGGGTCAAGATGGCGGTGTGAGAAGATGCCGAGTTAGCATCTCCCCATGACTAGGGCAACTGCCGGCCACTGGTGGGGGACTCTGATGCCCAAGATGATGGGAAGAACCCCCAAGTGAACTTCCACTCCACACAGCTTGCAGGATCTTGATTCACAAGCCTGGGGTCGGGCCGAAGCTCCTGTGGTGGGAGGTCCGAGTCCGAACCACTGGACTAACAGAGAACCTCAGACCCCAGGGAATATTCATCAGAGTGAGGTCTCATGGAATTCCTCATCTCAGCACAAAGAACCAGCTCCGCCCAGCAGCCTACGAACTCCAGTGTTGGAAGCCTCAGGCCAAACAAACAGTAAAACAGGAAAAAATCCCACTCATAAAAAAAACAAGGAAAAAAGGGATGGCAAAATGTATGTCACATATGAAGGAGCAAGGTAAAAACCTATAAGATCAAAAAATGAAGAGGAAATAAGCAAAGTACCTGAAAAAGAATTCAGAGTAATGATAGTAAAGATGATGCAGACCTCGGAAATAGAATAGAGGCACAGATTGAGAAAATACAAGAAATGTTTAACAAAGATCTAGAAGAACTAAAGAACAAACAAACAGAGATGAGAAACACAATAACTGAAACTAAAAATACACTAGAAGGAATAACAGAATAACTGAGGCAGAAGAATGAATAAGTGAGCTGGAAAACAAAATGGTAGAAATAACTGCCAAGGAGCAGAATAAAGAAAAAAGAATGAAAAGAAATGAAGACAATCTCAGAGACCTCTGGGACAACACTAAACACACCAGCATTCAAATTATAGGGGTCCCAAAAGAAGAAGAGAAAAAGAAAGGGTCTGAGAAAATATTTGAAGAGATTATAGTTGAAAACTTCCCTAACATGGGAAAGGAAGTAGTCACCCAAGTCCAAGAAGCACAGAGAGTTACATACAGCATAAACCCTAGGAAAAACATGCCAAGACACATATTAATCAAACTAACAAAAATTAAATTCAAAGGAAAAACAAAACGTAACATACAAAGGGATCACCATAAGGTTATCAGCTGATTTGTCAGCAGAAACTCTGCAGGGCAGAAGGGAGTGGCAGGATATAGTTAAAGTGATGAAAGAGAAAAACCTACAACCAAGGTTACTCTACCCAGCAAGGATCTCATTCAGATTCGACAGAGAAATCAAAAGCTTTTCAGACAAGCAAAGGCTAAGAGAATTCAGCACCAGCAAACATGCTCTACCACAAATGCTAAAGAAACTTCTCTAGGCAGGAAACACAGAGAAGACAAAGACCCACAAAAACAAACCCAAGACAGTTAAGAAAATGGTAATAGGAACATACATATCAATAATAACATTGAATGTAAATGGATTAAATGCCCAACCTAAACACACAGACTGGCTGAATGGATACAAAAACAAGACCCGTACATATGATGTCTACAAGAGACCCACTTCAGACCTAGGGACACATACAGACTGAAAATGAAGGGATGGAAAAAGATATTCCATGCAAATGGGAATCAAAAGAAAGCTGGAGTAGCAATACTCATATCAGATAAAATAGACTTTAAAATAAAGACTGTTACAAGAGAGAAGGAGGGACACCAAATAATGATCAAAGGATCAATCCAAGAAGAAAATATAACAATTATAAACGTTTATGCACCCAACATAGGAGGACCTCAGTACATAAGGTGAATGCTAACAACCATGAAAGGAGAAATCAACAGTAACACAATAATAGTAGGGGACTTTAACACACCACTTACACCAATGGACAGATCATCCAAACAGAAGATAAATAAGGAAACATAAGCATTAAATGACACAATAGACCAGATAGATTTAATTGATATTTATAGAACATTCCACCCAAAATACACTTTGGCAGAATACAAAACTTTTTGGCAGAATACAAAACTTTTGGCAGAATACACTTTGTTCTCAAGCGCACATGGAGCTTTCTCCAGGATAGATCACATCTTGGTCACAAATGAACCCTTGGTAAATTTAAGAAAATTGAAATCATGTCAAGCATCTTTTCTGACCACAACACTATGAGATTGGAAATCAATTACAGGAAAAAAACTGTAAAAAACACAAATACATGGAGGCTAAACAGTGTGCTACTAAATAACCAAGAGATCACTGAAAAAAATCAAAGAAGAAATAAAAAAATTCATAGAAACAACTGACCATGAAAACACGATGACCCAAAACTTATGGGATGCAGTAAAAACAGTTCTAAGAGGGAAATTTATAGCAATTCAGTCTCACCTCAAGAAACAAGACAAATCTCAAATAAACAGTCTAACCCTACACTGAAAACTACTAGAGAAAGAAGAACAAAGAAAACCCAAAATCAGTAGAGGGAAAGAAATCATAAAGATCAGAGCAGAAATAAATGAAATAGAAATGAAGAAAACAATAGCAAAGATCAATAAAACTAAGAGCATGTTCTTTGAGAAGATAAACAAAATTGATAAACCCTTAGCCAGACTCATCAAGAGAAAAAGGGAGAGGATGCAAATCAATAAAATTAGAAATGAAAAAGTAGAAATCACAACTGACACTGCAGAAATACAAAGGATTATAAGACACTACTACAAACAACTATATGCCAATAAAATGGACAATTGCAAAGAAATGGACAAGTTCTTGGAAAGGTACAATTTTCCAAGACTGAACCAGAAAGAATTAGAAAATATAAACGGGCCTATCACAAGTAATGAAATTGAAACTGTAACTAAAAATCTTCCAACAAACAAAAGCCCAGGACCAGATGGCTTTACAGGTGAATTTGATCAAACATTTAGAGAAGAGCTAACACCCATCATTCTCAAACTCTTCCAAAAAATTGCAGAGGGAGAAACACTCCCAGATTCATTCCAAGAAACCACCATCACGCTGGTACCAAAACCAGAAAAATATATCACAAAAAAAGAAAATTATAGACCAATATCACTGTTGAGCATAGATGCAAAATCCGGAACAAAATACTAGCAAATGGAATCCAACAACACATTAAAAGGATCATACACCATGATCAGGTGGGATTTACCCCAGGGATGGAAGGATTCTTCAATATACGCAAATCAGTCAATGTGATGCACCACATTAACAAATTAAGGAGGGCTTCTCTGGTGGCGCAGTGGTTGAGAGTCCACCTGCGATGCAGGGGACATGGGTTCATGCCCTGGTCCGGGAAGATCCCACATGCCATGGAGTGGCTGGGCCCGTGAGCCATGGCCCCTGAGCCTGCGCATCTGGAGCCTGTGCTCCGCAATGGGAGAGGCCACAACAGTGAGAGGCCTGCGTACCGCCAAAAAAAACACAAAAAAACAAAACCAAAAGAAACAAATAAAGGAATAAAAACCATATGATCATCTCAATAGATGTAGAAAAAGCGTTTGACAAAATTCAACAGCCATTTATGATAAAATCTCTCCAGGTAATAGACATAGAGGGGAGTACCTCAACATAAATAAAGGCCACATATGACAAACCCACAGCAGGCATCATACTCAATGGTGAAAAACTGAAATCATTTCCACTAAAATCAGGAACAAGACAAGGATGTCCACTCTCACCGCTCTTATTTAACATAGTTTTGGAAGTCCTAGCCCCAGCAATCAGAGAAGAAGAAGAAATAAAGGGAAATAAATTGGAAAACAGGAAGTAAAACTGTCACCATTTGCAGATGACATGATACTATACATAGAAAATCCTCAAGATGCCACCAGAAAACTTCTAGAGCTAATCAATGAATTTGGTAAGGTTGCAGGATACAAAATTAGTGCACAGAAATCTCTGGCATTCCTGTAAACCAACAACGAAAAATCAGAAAGAGAAATTAGGAAACACTCCCATTTACCTTTGCAACAAAAATAATAAAATACCTAGGAATAAACCTGCCTAAGGAAGCAAAAATTTGTACTCAGAAAACTATAAAACATGCAAAAAATCAACGATGACATAAACAGATGGAGAAATATACCATGTTCTTGGATTGGAAGAATCAATATTGTGAAAATAACTGTATTACCCAAAGCAATCTACAGATTCAATGCAATCCCTATTAAACTACCAATGGCATTCTTCACAGAATTAGAACAAAAAGTTTTACAATTCGTATGGAAACACAAAAGACCCCAAAGAGCCAAAGCAATCTTGAGACAGAACAACAGAGTTGGAGGAATCAGGCTCCCTGACTTTAAACTATACCACAAAGCTACAGTAATCAAGACAGTATGGCACTGGCACAAAAACAGAAATATAGATCAATGGTACAGGATAGAATGCCCAGTGATAAACCCATGCACATATGGGCACCTAATTTATGACAAAGGAGGCAAGAACATACAATGGAGAAAAGACAGCCTCTTCAATAAGTGGTGCTGGGAAAACTGGACAGCTACATGTAAAAGAATGAAATAAGAACACTCCCTAACACCATACACAGAAATAAACTCCAAATGGATTAAAGAGTTAAATGTAAGGCCGGACACTATAAAACTCGTAGAGGAAAACATAGGAAAAACACTCTTTGACATAAACCACAGCAAGATCTTTTTTGACTACCTCCTAGAGTAACGGAAATAAAAGCAAAAATAAACAAATGGGACTTAATTAAACTTAAAAGCTTTTGTACAGCAATGGAAACCATAGACAAGATAAAAAGACAACCCTCAGAATGGGAGAAAATATTTGCAAATGAAACAACAGACAAAGGATTAATCTCCAAAATATACAAATAGCTCCTTGGAGCTCAATATCAAAAAAAAAAAAAAAAAAAAACCCAAACAATCCAGTTAAAAAATGGGCAGAAGATCTAACTAGGCATTTCACCAAGGAAGACATACAGATGGCCAAGAGGCACATGAAAAGATGCTCAACATCACTAATTATTAGAGAAAAGCAAATCAGAACTACAATGAGGTATCACCTCGTGCCAGTCAGAATGGCCATCATCAAAAAATCTAGAAACAATAAATGCTGGAAAGGGTGTGGTGAAAAGGCAGCCCTCCTGCAGTGTTGGTGGGAATGTAAATTTATACAACCACTATGAAAAACAGTATGGAGGTTCCTTAAAAAACTAAAAATAGAACTACCATATGACCCAGCAATCCCACTACTGGGCATATACCCTGAAAAAACCATAATTCAAAAAGAGTCATGTACCACAATGTTCATCGCAACACTATTTACAATAGCCAGGACATGGAAGCAACCTAAATGTCTATCAACAGATGAATGGGTAAAGAAGATGTGGCACATATATAAATGGAATATTACTCAACCATAAAAAGAAATGAAATTGAGTTATTTGTAGTGATGTGGATGGACCTAGAGTCTGTCATACAGAGTGAACTAAGTCAGAAAGAGAAAAACAAATACTGTATGCTAACACATATATATGGAATTTTTAAAAAATGGTACTAATGAACCTAGTTGCAGGGCAGGAATAAAGATGTAGACATAGAGAATGGACTTGAGGACACGGGCTGGGAGGGGGAAGCTGGAGCAAAGTGAGAGTAGCATCGACATATATACACGATTGAATGTAAAATAGATAGTTAGTGGGAAGCAGCAACATAGTACAGGGAGATCAGCTCAGTGCTTTACAATGACCTAGAGCAATGGGATAGGGAGGGTGGGCGGGAGGCTTAAGAGGGAGGGGATATGGGGACATGTGTATGCATACGGCTGATTCACTTTGGTGTACAACAGAAACTAACACAGTAATGTGAAGCAATTATACTCCAATAAAGATCAAGAAAAAAGAAAGAAACTGACCCAGAAATGAAATTTGAGTGATTACCTTTATTAGTGGTGAAACTGCATTGGAAAATGTCATTTGGATCCAAGGCCAAAATAAGTCTTCCTACAACAACATCTTTGAAATTGACTGTACCCAACTAGTCACAGATGTGGCAGCTGGAGGAGCCGGGGCCTCCCTGGTAGGGTGGAGAGTCTGGCCCTGGTGAGGTTCCAACACAGTGGGCAGAAACACAGGAAGAAAAGGAGAAGGGTCTTCCCTCCCAGAAGACACTCAGAAACCTGGACTGTAAGAACTGAACTAAATTACTAACCACAATAGATGAGAGTACAGAAGGAAGAACACAGAATTCTTCCAACTTCCTCTGGTTTTAAGGTCAGATTTTTAAGAAACAACGCATATGCCAAGGAAAATAGGCTTTAGATCAGGTTTAAAGATCTTGCATGCCTGAAGTCTCTAAAGGAACTTTTTAAAAATATGCCAATTTTGTACTGTTTAGTCACTCATTTACTCAAATGCAATTTTTGTATTTTGATTAAAAAAATAATATTAGGTGGACAACATCATATTGTCCAAAGGTCTTAGGGAAAGCAGGAGCCTTAATTAGGCATAACTGTTTACTGACTGCCCATCCTGTCCCAGTAGCCATGGTGGCATATGTACATAAGTGAGGTCATATGCTCACACTTGAAATTTGTGACATTTTCCACTTCTAACACTGCAATCTTTCCATCTGACCCAGAAATCTAAACATCCAGCTTTTCAAAGGAAGAATGTCAACTCTATAGAGATTTAGCAATCCAGCAAGTAAATGGCTTCTCAGATGGGGAAAAAAGTATGCCGGCTCTCAATAAAATACACTCCATTAAAACTTAGAAGCAGGATGAAATTGTATTATTGCTTTAATGTTTGAATTGTGTCTCCTATGTGGGTTTGTAATGTGATATTTCACATCAGGTCACTTACAAAGAGTTTTCAAATTATTAAAAGTTCATTGTCAATAGAGTGATGGGAAAAGAAGAACAAAATGTCCCCCCCCCCCCCGCCACTCCAGAATCCTCCACCCTCCCCAAATGCCAACACCTGGAATAAGCCATGCTGTGCTTTCATAAAAAGCTGTTGGAAGCCAGAGAAAAACAGACCAGATAGAATTAAGAAAAATGGATGTATCCCACTGACCCTGAGTATAGAAGAGAAATGTGGAGAATGTGTGAATTATTAGCAAAGTAGAAAAATATTTTATTTAAGAACCACATCTTCACAGCACTGCCTGAAGGGTTTCACTCAAGCTGCAAAAAAAGTACAGATTAAAAGCTCGGGATACTTAAGAATCCATCATGTTGTGTGTAGGAGAATCATAAAATCACCAGCAAAAAACGACACAGTGGGAGTCCCAACTTGTAAACCATTAAGCTCCCAGGCATGCATCATACTTCATCCTAAGGGGCAAAAGAGGAATTAAAAAATGAATTTGCCGGTTCTGCCCATGGAGTGGCTCTTTCTGACAATAGAGTTTATCTCTCAAGGAATCCAGGGTTTCATTGTATTTTGTTTTGCATTCCTCTTCAATGAGACATGAAATGAATTTGCATTTTAGGTCTTCATAGTAAAAGACTGCAAATAAGTCGTTGCAATTTGTTATCTATGAAAGGAAGAAAGGCAGGGAGGAAGGAAAGAAGGGAAGGAAAGGAAGCAAGAGGGAAGGGAGGGAGGGAGGGAGGGAAATAACTGTCTTTGCCCTTAATTTAGTGAGTCCTTGGACAATTCACGGGCCACCAGAATAAGAGCCTTATCTAAAAATCTAATAATAATAACTGCTCTACGTTGCACACTTTCTTTCTTTTATGGTTGAGTCAATCTAATGAACACTGCTGTATGTTATATGGGAAAGTTGTTGAGAGTAAAGCGTAAGAGTTCTCATCAAGGAAAAAATATTTCTTTTTCTTTTATTTTGAATCTATAGGAGATGATGGATGTTCACTAAACTTACTGTGATAATCGTATCATAATGTATGTAAGTCACGTCATTATGCCTTACACCTTAAACTTACACAGTGCCATATGGCAAATATATCTCAATAAAATGGAAGAAAAAAAGAATCAGTCTGCATCTGCTCACCTCATCTGCAAACAGCCCTGCCAGTTCAACACTTGGCAGTAGAGGAAACTGGTGTTTACAGAGACAAAACGTTTTGCTCCCAGTCACCCTTTTATTAAGTGGCAGAGCAGGGCTTTTTTTTTTTTTTTTAAATTCAAAGCACAGTTTTAAATAACTTATGAATTAAGGAATCAAAACCAGAAAATATTTGGAACTAAGTGATAATGGAAGTACTCTTTATCAAAATTAATGGAATATTGCCAAAGTATTTGTAATTTATAAACTTCATATATATAATAGAAAAAGAACAGAAAAAAATAATGAGCTATGTGTTTAAACTTAACAAGTTAGAAGTACAACAGAATAAATGAAAAGAATAGGAAAAATAATGGAGAAAGCAGGAAATGACATAGAAAACAAAATTTGCCTTGGATTTATATGGAAGTAACATATTTGCTGGTCAAGAATAGTTGAATACTAGCAATTACGGTTTAACCTAAATACAGTTGAGACAATAAACTGTAAACTATGAAGCCTAAAGTTGATCCTTTGGAAATCCGAGCAAAATGGAAAGAGAATGGCTGTGAGTATGAATGAAGCAAAGCTGGAAAAATCTCTTTTTGTCACTTGTTATTTGTGTGACATTGAACAACTATTTTTTTTAATATCTTTATTGGAGTATAATTTCTTTACAATGGTGTGTTAGTTTCTGCTTTATAACAAAGTGAATCAGTTATACATATGTTCCCATATCTCTTCCCTCTTGCGTCTCCCTCCCTCCCACCCTCCCTGTCCCACCCCTCTAGGTGGTCACAAAGCACCCAGCTGATCTCCCTGTGCCATGGGGAGGGGGAAGGGTAAGCTGTGACACAGTGAGAGAGTGGCATGGACATATATACACTACCAAACGTAAAATAGATAGCTAGTGCAGAGCAGGGCTTTGATTTCCAGCTCTGACTGATTCTAAAGCCGTGTTCTAAAAAAGTTCCTCAGTCTTGACACTACTGTCATTTGAATCTGGATAACATCTTTGTTGCAGGAGCTGTGTTGTACACAGTGAGATATTTAACAGCATCCCTGGTTTCTACCCACAAGATGCCAGTAGCACCCCCCATCTCAGGTGTGACCCCCAAAACTGTCTCCAGACATAAGCAAATGCCCCTGGGAGGCAAAAGTGCCCCCAGTTAAGATCCAGTACTCTAACCTTGTCTTACTCAAAAATGTGGACTTTACACAAGTTACCAGACAGTCAACATAATTGGGCCAGAATGTGAATTAACTACGTCACTAAGCATACTGTTTAAATCCAATGACGTTTTTTTTTTTTTTCATAGCAAGACTTTTTCAATGAAAAAAGCAGTGTGTGGCTTTTCATTGTGGGGCAAGCTCTTTATGTCTTCAAAGACCGCACTGTGTGACAGGCATGCTCTAGATCAAGGTGCTCTATGGCCTCCATGAAATGGTGACGTTCAGTGAGGATTTGGGAAATCAATAGTATGCGAGTTGTTTTTCCCCTTAAGCCTGTGTTAAGCAGTGTTTATTCCGGCGAAACATAGCCCATCAGTGACAAGCTGATGGTAAAGTAGGGCTTCAGAAATGGCTTTCAGATTTAGTTTGAGAGTGGATTGTATTGCTTGCTCCCTGTCCTTCAAGTTCCAAGATAATATTCCCAAAGTGGAAAATCTCAGTTCCCAGCTGAACAGCCTGTCCTTCGCCACATTATTACAAGGTCTAACATAACTCAGCCCAGAGTCGCCATTTCTACCTACAGGTTCCTGGGGACTCTGTGTTCCCCACCGTCCTCCACGGCTGCTGCTCTCCTCCAGGCCCACCTGGTTCCTGTACCAACTCAGTAGTCTATCTTCCATCTCATCAACCAATACCCACCAATATTAATGATACTGAGGGGTAAAATAACTACAGCGGCAGCCATACTGTCCAGCAATAATTGAATGTTTCATTATGTGCAAGGCGTTCATTAAGCTCTGGATATGCATTAAGTCACGTAATTCTCACCATAACCCCATGAAGCAGCCATTACTTTAATCTCCATTTTACAGGTAAGAAAACTGAAATCAGACTTGGTCTAAGTACTTTGAGAGAGGTCATTAGACAAATCAGTCCCTGATAGAACACCAAAATCTCTTTACTTTTTTCTTTAACTTTTTTCTCATATTCTTTTCAATTATGGTTTATGACAGGATACTGAATATAGTCCCCTGTGCTCTACAGTAGGACCTTGTTGTTCTTTAACTTTTTGTTACACAAAATTTCAATCATATTTAAAAATAGAAGAGTATAATAATTCTCATGAATCAGTTGCCCAGTTACACCAATTACAAACCATGGACAATCTTGTTTTATCCATAACTCAGTCCTCTTCCTCCTACACTTATTACTGTGCAACAAATCCCACACAGCATCATCCAGCAGTGTTTCAGAATGTATATCCAAAAGATAAGGACTGTCTTTAAAAAAACGTAGCCGTTATCACAACTTAAAAATATTGTCAGTAATATCTAAAAATATTAAATACCAGTTGTATCATAATTGTTAATAAGGTTTCTTTTGCTGTTTTATAGCTTGTTTAAATCAGAATCAAAATCAATTCACGGCAAACAGTTCATTTATGACTTCAGTATCTTTTAATTTCTCTTTTTATTTGCAATTTATTTTGGGGGAAGAAAACTGGGTCATTAGTCCTCTAGAGCAGGCATCTGTGTCACATTTTCTTCTTTGTTTATTTTTTTTCAGCCTTTTTAAAATGTAAAACCAATCTTACCTTGAGGGTGTACCCACCCGGCAAAGAACAAGCTGTGGTTTGCTGATTACTATGATAGAACATCTCACTGTCTGGATTTTGTTCTTTGCAAGCTCATGATGTCAGCAACATGTTCATCTACTCTTTGTATTTCCTATAAATAGTGGTTGGATCTAAGGGCTTTATCAGATTGAGGTTCAGTTCTTTTGACAAGAATCCTTCAGAGGTGGTGGTGTGTTCTTCAATCTCGAGATACGTAATGTCTGGGTTTTTTTTTTTTCTCACCCCAGATTTGTTTTTCAACATCAGTGTCCTGTGTAGGTCCTTGACCTCAAAGAATTTTAAGTCTCTTATGAGAACATAAAATAAATATATACAAAAATATAACAACAATACCAAATTAGTGGTTCCTTTAACTCATTTCTGCAGTGTTTGTTGAGGGACTACTCTGTGCTAGGCATCAAGTTAGGTGTTTGGGATAGAGAGACTCCACCCTCAAGGAGTTCAGTCTTGTGGCAAGTGCTTCACTGGAGTCAAGTACAACAACCAGTAAAATAACCAACCTGGCTTTTAGAAAACCAGGGAAGCTGCCCCCAACAAGAAGGAAATAATAAGAATGAGAAGTATTTGGAGGAGGGAGAAATCAGGCCCTCTTGGTCTAGACCAAGGATGCTTCATTGACATGTGATGTGAGTTGGACCTTGAAGGATAAGTAAATGGCGGGGGGGTGGGGTGGTGATGATGGGGCAGGTCTTGATGAAAAGGACAGGTGTGAACTGAAGTGCAGTGTCGGAGAGGGTTGAGTGTGTGGATGGCCAGGGAGATGAGCTGCTGGGTGAAGCAGAGGGACTGTGTAAAGCATCACAGGCAGAAACCTATCATTTTATGCAAAAGCCAATTTCTAAAATCTCCAGAATCAGAGGATCTTTTAGGAACCACCTAGTGGAGTAGCAATAGCAAAAAATTTTGAAAAAGTGATATCAAACTCATTTATTTTCATTATCTCATTTAATCTTCATAGCAATACCATTAGCTAAGGATTATCATTCTCGGTTTTACAGCTGAGAGAAAGGAGTTACAGAATTTTTAATTCTCTCCTACCCAAATTTACCCAACTTGTAAATGCCGGAACAAGAATGTGAACTCAGTTCTGTGCTACTACGAGCTCATATATTTTCAACCACAATACTCTGGCTCTACCCTAATTCAAAAGCATAGATCCCCCTAGAAAAATATTAGTAAGTGATAACCTAATCTCTGATTAAACATCTCTGATGATGGGGAGTATTCAGAAATATCACAACCCAGGAGGATTGCATTCCTTTCTCAGATACTCATTTCTGCCCCAAATCATTTAGATAACGTTTTTAAAAATTTAGGCCCACCTCATTAAAAAAAAGAATTTGAAAAGAGAGAAATATACAGGCACACCTCAGAGATATTGCAGATTTGGTTCCAGACCACCGCCATACAGCAAGTCACGTGCATATATTGTTTCGCAGTGCATATAAAAATTATATTTATACTCTACTAGTCCATTAAGTGCGTAATAACATTATGTCCAAATAAACAATGTACATACTTTAATTTAAAAATGCTTTATTGCTAAAAAGTGCTAATCATCATCTGAGACGTCAGTGAGTCATACTCTTTTTGCTGGTGGAGGGTCTTGCCTCCAGGTTGATAGCTGCTCACTGATTAGGGTGACTGCTGCAAGTTTGGTTCGCCGTGACAATTTCTTAAAATAAGACAACAAAGAAGTTTGCCGCATCCCTTGACTTTTCCTTTCACTTGAACATATAGAAGCCATTGTAGCATTATTAACTGACTTAATTTCCACATTGTTGTGTCTCAGGGAATAGGGAGGCCCAGGAAGAGGGAGAAAGACAGGGGACTGGTCATTGGAAGAAGTTAGAGCACACACACCGTTCACTGATTAAGTTCACCATCTTACAGGGATGCGGTGTGTGGGCCCCCAAAACAATTGCAATAGTAACATCAAAGATCACTGGTCACAGATCACCCTAAAACATCATAATAATAATGAAAAAGTTTGAAATATTGTGAGAACCACTAAAATGTGACACAGAGACACGAAGTGAGCAAATGCTGGTGGGAAAATGGCGCTTGACAGACTTGCTCAATGCAGGGTTGCCACCAACCTTCAATTTGTAAAAACTGCAAATGTAGTATCTTCAAAGTGCAGTAAAACAAGGTATGCCTCTATAGTAAAATAGCAAGCTTGAGAAAAGAGGAGGGAAGCGAATCATTTACCAAATTGGTCAATCCAGTTGCTCTGACTGATAGAAAATCTGGCTCGAGGCTCTAAGAGGAAAAGGGGGTGGCGGTGTGGTGAGTTGGGCAATTGGGATTGACATGTATACACTGATGTGTATAAAATGGATGACTAATAAGAACCTGCTGTATAAAAAAATAAAATTAAAAAAGAAACCAAAGGGCGGGGGAGGGGAAAGGAAGTGGAAGTAGGGAAGCAGAGTAGAAATTCATATTCATTAAGCCTCTCTGTGTGTGGCACTGTGCTGGTACTGATTATTTAACATAATTCATTTAATGTCAAACATCCCTACGAGGTGTTTGAGACATGGTAACATTTTTTTTCTTTGAAGACAAAATTCTTGAGTGTTGATCCAAAGAAGTATTTCGCATGGGAAGATACTGAGTTATATTGGAGCTACAGTTTTCGGAAAAGCTTCGCAAACAGCACACACGAAGACAGCTCTGCCAGTGATAAACAAATCTGTGTCTTCGGCCACCTTTGCCAGTTAATACCCAAATATTGGCAACCTCATGAGAATGAAATGATCGCAGTGCGCAGTTTCCCTGTGTCCTAGTTTTGTATGAGTTCAGACTGGGGTGAGTAGTGAAGACTAACGTTATCCAAGAAGACTAGTAAACAGAAACAATAAGCAGAACAAATGATGCTTATGATTAAAGCAGACGAGCAGATAAGTATCTGACAAATGGGGTGGGGTGCAAAATAAGATAAGGATAAAGCCAAATCTATATAATTTGAACTTCAAAGGGGGGCTGGTAAGACCATCTTCTCTACAGCAGATGGTCTCGAGAGAATAGATTCTTCTGGTTCAAAGTAGGATTCCTAAAGACAGCTTTCCCCACGGAAGTTATTTTTCCTTGGTTCACACACATTAGCCTTGGTAGCGTTTGGTGGTAAGAGAGAACCATGATATGAGCTGTAGAGTCAGATTATTAATTGATGATTATTCCTATAAGAACATTAATGCACATGAATGACGCAATAGGATACTAAGATTGAGGGGGAAACTTCTATTCAAATATCTGGTTGAAGGTCTCTCAAAGTATTTCTGAAACAAGCTGAAAATAATATTTTTTAGGTGAACTTAAATATTTATACTGGATGTGGTCATTCTTTAAATGTTACTAAGCTGGACATTTTCGGTGCTTAGATCATGCAGATCTACTCCGATGAGAAACAATAATTACTGAATGATTATGTGTAAACATTTCCCTGTCATTTCTTTAGAGAGTGACCCTCCTAGGTTAATGCGAAGTGGGCTAAAAATACTGATTACAGAAATGAGTATGAAATGTTGTAATTTCCAATTATTCTAAGAAATTGGTCTTGGAAATCCTGAATTATGAAGGATAAAGCGGCTCCAATTTAATCTGTGAAACAGGACTTTAATTTAGAGCCTTTGCTAAGTTAGCAAGGCAAATAAGACAGAATAATGGTGGGAGAGTAATATTGTCAACAGGTGCCCTCCAGTGGCAGAATTTGAAGCACTTTTTAGTCAAGTAAAATTCAAAGTGTCTTCTATTTCAAGTCTCAGGTTTTTTTAACAGATGGACCCAAATCTTTTGAGACCCTGATAGTTAAGAATAAGTCCACAAAGTCTTTAGATCGAGCTTTGTTTTACGTTGTACAGTCGTTGTAAGATGCCGGTGAAGGAGGCTGTTTGCCTTTAAAGTCGTCTCCGGAGGGCAAAAGGCTGAGAGACACAGGTGCTCAGAGTCAATTTCAATTTCAATTGACTTAGCAGGAAGAGGTGGGGAAGGTATTTTTGAGTCCTCAGGCTCATTGATCTCACTTTTATCACATTCCTTTGTGACACCCTTTTTTGCTTGAAGGAATCCCTCTCTGGAATGAGCCGGTCCTCACGTGGAGGTGCAAGGCCTTTGCTTCTTGTTGGAAGCAGAGGCATCCTGCCAGCTGATGTGGGTGTTTGGTGAAGAAGCTGATGGCCGTGCATTCATGTGACAAATGTCTAGCTTTGGGTGTCCTAGTCATACTCTGTGTCATTTAGTTCCCTTCTTTTTTTTTCTTTTTTAACATCTTTATTGGAGTATAATTGCTTTACAATGCTGTGTTAGTTTTTGCTGTATAACAAAGTGAATCATATATATACATATATATCCCCATATCTACTCCCTCTTGCGTCTCCCTCCCACCCTCCCTATCCCACCCCTCTAGGTGGTCACAAAGCACGGAGCTGATCTCCCTGTGTTCTGCGGCTGCTTCCCACTAGCTATCTATTTTACATTTGGTAGTGTATATATGTCCATGCCACTCTCTCACTTTGTCCTAGCTTACCCTTCCCCCTCCCCAGGTCCTCAAGTCCATTCTGTACGTCTGTGTCTTTATTCCTCTCCTGCCCCTAGGAAATCCTGGTTCTTCAGAACCATTTTCTTTTCTTTTTTAAGATTCCATATGTATGTGTTAGCCTACGGTATTTGTCTTTCTCTTTCTGACTTACTTCACTCTGTATGACCGACTCTAGGTCCATCCACCTCATTACAAACAGCTCAGTTTCGTTTCTTTTTATGGCTGAGTAATATTCCATTGTATACACGTGCCACATCTTCTTTATCTAGGCATCTGTCGATGGACACTTAGGTTGCTTCCATGTCCTGGCTATTGTAAATAGAGCTGCAGTGAACATTGTGGTACATGACTCTTTTTGAATTATGGTTTTCTGAGGGTATTTATTTCCCTTCTTATTTTAAAGTCTGCCTTGACCACCTCACGATGTCTCTGGGTCCTGTCTGTTCCCATCTGATCTCCCACAGTCTCCCCTCACCTTCCTCCGTGGTCTTCCTTTTAGCAAGTGTCCATGTCTTCACTTTCCTCTGGAGCTGAGGGACTGGATAAGCCTGTCAGACATCAAGGGAGGCCCGAGACACCTCTATTCTTGAGCATCTTGGTATATTAAAACATAAAGAAATGCCAAGATAGATTTAGCAGAGTTGTAACATATTTTGTGGTTCCAAAACTGGAATACCTTTTTCCGTTAATAATTGTAACACCAATGCAATATTGTTACCAAACCCAGGTTCGGCTGCTCACAACTCAGTAGCGAATAATTGGAGAGGCAATTGTCATAGAAAGGAAAGGTGCTTTAATCCGGAAAGCCAGCAATCTGGAGGGATGGTGGACTCCAAAGAGTCCGCTCAGCCATGACAGTTTTTAAGGGAAAAATGGGGGGTGGGGGTGGGGGTGGGAAGAATCTCAGTGAGTCATCATCAAGGCCAGAGGTTGGGTTCGGCATCATCCTCTGTTGCCTGCAGGCTGGCTGACTCCTTCTTCAGATGGTATCTTGCCCAAGTGATCTGCCTGCAGGATTGCTTAGGGGGCTGTTGAGGGCAGAGAGCTAGTCATTTTTTTAACTGCTTAAATCTTTATTCTTACTTCTTTTTATCTAGGAAAAGAATCGACAGGTTAGACAAGGCACGGTGTGCATTCAGGAGAGCCTAAGTCAGGAATTAGGTTAAATTACCTAGTGATCTCATTCCTATAATTAGGTTCTTTTAAGGTTAGAGGGGAACAGAAATGGGCAAACAGGAAAGGAGCAAACGAGCTGTTTTCAGTATAATTGTATTACCTGTAAGATGATTACAGGTCATACTTTAAAAAATTTGGCCCCAAGTAAACTATGAAAAGGGTGATCTAGTAAAAGCTCATAAATTTAAAGGTGTATAAAGAATACCATCCTCCTTCAGCCCTGTCAGTACCTCTCTCGAACAATAAGTATGAATTCATTGCGAGAAAATACGGTAGCATCAAAAGTCTAAAATGATGCAACATCAAAAATGTAAGCCCTTCCGAAATGGGAAATGTGGACCAAGTAAATGGCTCAGCCTTTTTTCCAAGACAGTGTGTGAAAAGTAGAGAGTTTCTATGCAACTAAACATGGAAGTGAGTTTCGGCACAAAAACAAGTAGGAATTGAGGAAAGTATTTCAATTAGAGAAAAGAAGTAGAAAATCTCTTAGTAACAGCCACCCACGCAAACCTCAGTCAATTCATATTCAGAACACAAATTTTAACTGCACAAGAAGCCCTTGGGTCCACCTCCCCATGCACCACAGATTTAGCAAGGGAGGGTCAATTTATAGGGACAATAATCGACTCAGAATGGAAGCTGATGGTTGAGGAGCTCTCTTTTTGGATACCCACCTCCAGTAGGGATTGTTCATATTCTAATGATGTTATCAACTCATCCTAATATTTTATAGCATCTGGAGGAAATGGGAAAAGCTCATTATAGTTGACCTTCGTTAGCCTTGTCATCGTAGGCAAACTTCACTCCAAGTTTGCAGGTAGATGTAAGAAGTCAAGCAGTGCTTGGAGTGTAAATCAGAACTCCTGTTTAAGGAGACAATAACCTTAATACCCTCTGCATCAATTATGTCGTTTTCTTCTCATACAATCTAAGACAGCATGTGGCCCAGTCCCACTCAGCCTCAACAGGTCACATAGATGTTTAGAGCATATAAGTTTGACTTCTAACCTCTCCACCTTTGCATTTTGCTATTTGAAGTTTCCTTAACAATGATTCTCTGGTTGCTAAAATGTTGCATTGTAATCCCTCTCCATTGTTGTGGTATTTTGACCAGCATCTACTTCTTCATGGATTTCCTCGCTGTTTAATGCTAGGAATGAAATGTTCAAAATCAGTATTTGCAACAGTAAAGGGTCAAGAGGGCGGAGCCATGGAGCAGCTTAAGGAGAGTGAGATACTTAGGTCCATCATGGGAAGTGATTTCATTTTGAAAGCAAATGTTTGAAAGCAAATTGTATAATTTAACATCTCTTTCCACTAAATCAGTGATTTAAAATCTCTTTTGGATCACAGACACCTTTGGGAAACTATAGAAAGCTATAAACCCTCTCCTTCCCCCTTTATGACTTGCACCCGAAAATGTACCTAAGCACATAGGCACTAAATGTCACGTGCAGGCCCAGGGGATTCATTGACTTCATTTTAGAATGTTTCCTCCAGATCAGTGATTTTCAACTGGAGTGATTTTGCCCTTCCAGGAACATTGAGTGATGTCTGGAGCCATTTTTGATTGTCACAATTGAAAAGGCACTACTGGAATCTAGTGGGTAAAGAGGAAAGGGATGATATCTTATCATGTATCGTTACAGGCCCCCCAGAACCAAGTTGAACGTTTCTGTTCAAAATGTCAACAGTGCCAAGGTTAAGAGAAGCTGCTCCGGATCTGCACTGTCCAGCACAGTGGTCACGAGCCAGTATGGCTACTGAGCTCCTGTAATATGGCTAGACTGACCTGAGATGTGCTGTCAGTGTCAAACACACACCAGATCCGCAAAATTTCGTATAAAAATGTAAACTATCGCATCAATATATCTACGTGGTGAAACAATATTTTGAATATATTTGGCTCAACAAAATGTATTATTAAAATTAATTTCACCTCTTTTTTTTTTACTTTTGGTCATGTGCTGCTAGAGAATTTTAAATTACATATTTGGCTCACATCTGTGGCTCACATTACATTTTTATTGGATCGAGCTAGACTCTGTATAACATGGAATCAATGAAAACTAATTAAGAGTTTGATTCTAAATTAGGGGACAACAAGCTGTAGCCTGGAAGCCAAACCCAGCTGCCACCTGTTTTTGTAAATCAAGTGTTACTGGAACACAGTCACACTCATTTGTTCACCGATTGTCTATGGCTGTTTTCATGCCCCAAACAGAGTTGAGTGTTGTGTCATAGATCAGATGGCCCCAAGAAAGACTCAACTATTTATTATGTGCCTCTTCAGAAACAAGTTTGCCAACCCCAGATCTAAGGGTATATCCACTACATGGGTGAGATAAAAATGTTGTCATCCTGACAGTAACAATGTTTTCGTAGCTGAAGTAAGCAAATCTGGGACTTTTGAAGAAGAGCTGGCTGAACAGAGGAGAGCAGGTACAGGGGAACACACTAATGGGCTAAGCTACCCTCCTATGACTGTACTTCACATTCCTATTCAACTGGAAGATGGCTCTTCACAAAGGAGACTAAAAAAGATAATATCACACATTAGAAACAGATCATTAGTTTAGTCAACAAAAATTTATTGAGCACCTACTCTCTGCCAGCCGCTCTTCTAAGAGGTGGAGATACAACAGTGAACAAAAGAAACAAAGTCCCTCCACTCACGGGGCATATAGTTCACTAGGAGAGCGAGAATATAAACGAACAGAGAAATATATGTCAAGTGGTGATAAGTGCAATGAACAACATAATAGGATGAAGAACCCTGGGGTGGAGGTGATGCAATTTTATTTAGAATGAGACCACCATGGGAGTCTTCTCTGAGTGGTCAACATTTGAGAGTGTGGGAGCCACACAATTGTAAGCTTTCCCAGAGGACAGTTGGATATTATGTGTTTAAATCTCAAGCGTGATCCAGCAGTTGTACTTGTAGTAATTTAACATAAGCAATTATTAGAACAATTGTGCCAAAATACGTGCATGAGAATATTCCCTGGAGCAGATTCCTCATAACACAAAAAAATGACAACTATGTAAGTATTCGACTAAATTTATTAAGTTAAACAATGTTGATGACATAGTTTCTTCAAAGAAGCAAAAAAAAGGTATTATAGCATAATCCAAGTATTATAGAACTTTTGTGTTCGCAGAGAAAAAAGTCTCAAAGACTTAGCATAAATGTTAAGACAACTAAATGGTAGAATTTTAGGTGTTTCTTACGTGCTTCTTTATACTTTGTAAAAAAAAAAAAAATCAATAAATTTATTTAAAAACAGAAGGGAGACTGTAGTCCTCCAAATGAGCAAATGAAAAAAATTCCCATTAAACATCACCCACAATGTGATCCTCTGTCACTGAAGCATCAGAAGTGAGTTGACAAGGTATAAGATAATTAATAGAATGAATAAAGCGAATTGCCTTTCAAAACAAATCCTGTAGATTCTGGGAGACCAATCCCTTATATAATCTACCGGAGGTTTAAGGTAAACCCAATTAATTCCTTAACCCATGGCCATGTTGAAATGCTTAGAGATGTCAAATGGACCAACAGGAAACTCCAGAGAGCACAGAGATTACCTACCAATTGCAGGTGACAATTCCAGACCCTACGCTACCCAGGAAAACTCAAAGTTCTCAATGTTTCTCAAAGCATGGTCCTGGGACCACAACACAAGCATCATTTGATAATGGTAGTAGTAGTTGGGGATGGGAGGGGAGATGCTCATTTAGAATTTGGAGTCTTGGGTCCTACTTCACAACCATACCTGGGTGGGGTCCAGGATTTTCATCTATAAGAGATCCCCTGATGGATTCTTGTGCAAAGCAAGGTTTGAGAGTAAGTGCTTGTAGGAGAGGATGAGGATCCCTTTCAGTTCTGTTATCTCTTTCGCTTAGAAGTTCTAACACTATAAGAGAAGCCCTTGGGAAAGGTAACGCCAATGGGGACTTACCTAATCATCCGGTAACTATTGAAAGAGGGACTCTTGCTTATGTTGGGCCTGTAAAGAGGGCTGTGGTTGATACAGGCCGATGTAGCCTTGGCCTTCTTCAGAACAGTCCTGGTATTTTTCGTCTAAGAACTGAAACCAAGCTAATATCCTGTCCCTGGTTAAAAAATGCTGGGATTGGACATATTTTCCCATGTGTATATTAATACTCTGAACAGGTAAAAATAAATACCTACCTGTTCCTGGAAGGAGATACTTCCTCATGGAAGAGAGGAATGCCTACCAATTAAAATAGCTTATTTATCAAGACTTAGAGCTTGTTCGCTAAGACTAAATTTAAGACCTATCCTCTCTGTGTCTACCAATGACAGCTAATATGTCGTCAAATATGCCCAGTTCCAACCATTCCCCATCTCGCAAGACACACCTCAAAGGCATCCACACTGGGCCCAAAACCTTATAAATACCCTTCCCTAATTTCCCCATTCTGAAACATTACTCGGCTTTGCCGTGGTGGTGTCTCCCTCATGGCAGTAGGACTAACACACATAGATTTGCTTAATCAAGTCTATTCTGAAAGTTTGTGAGCTATTGACATTCAAGATGCCATTATTTCAGTCGATGTGGGTTGGCATAGGCCAGCTTCCCTGGGGTATCTGGGACTCATACAAATTCTGTTTCTAGGCTTCGCTCTTCCCCTTTCAAGAACGTTAACGTTTCTTATTCCCAGCTAAGGCTCTTGGCAAACATCCCCACCCAAACTTGCATTTATCAAAGAAATACCCAGACGAAAAGCATAAAAGAAAAAAAAAATCTGTAAAAGTTTTTGTAAGCTTCTCTCCTAATTTAAATTCCAGAAACGCTTGTAAGCAGTGGCGGCTGAGTTTCAGCTTTTATGACTTCCTCGGTGCAACGGCTGTCTCACTGATACTTAGGATTTAGAGTATAAGCTCCAACCTCTAAAGAGAACCAGGGAGAACACACAGGAAAAATAGCAGATGAAGAGCGAGAGCATACCTGGAAAACAAGGTCAGACGTAGCTGGTTGGGTACTTGGCTGTCCTCTTTGAGGCTTGTGCGACCTTTGGCATCTCAATGTTCCCAACCATCAGTTTCCCTAACTTTAAAATGGAAATTAAAATTGTGCAGTGGTTAGGATTAAATGCTAAAGCTAAAATACAAGCTCTCTACGTGCTAAACTAATTTTTTTATTTTTTGCAAACTGTATCTGAAAGCTCTCAGATGATAGTTGAAATAAGATTTCAATGTGGGTTTTCATTTGAATCCTGGTTCTTTCTCTTACTAACCTTGTGTCCTTGGGTTATTAATCCTTTTAAGTCTTAGTTTCCTTATGTACAAATCTTAAAATAGTATTGCCCCATGGATAATAAATAAAATAATGTATTTAAAATACTTAGCATATCATTCGATTCAATCAACTCATACCTCGTCAAGGTATGTAATCTTCTGTGACTAATTTAAAGTGTTACATATGCTAGATATCCTTCAGAAGCAGAGAACTTTGAGACCATTCCAGTGGGACCCACCATTGTAGTAAGCCAAGATTTCTCTCCCTTTTGCTTTCAAAAGTCTCTGCTACACATCAGTTTGAACTCTAACCTGCCTTTAAAAAACAAAGAAACTCCTATAGTTCTGAATCTTTAGCTTTTCTCCACAAGTCCCAGCTATCTGATTAGGTTTCTCTTCCTTTGTCCTCCCTCTATGTCCTTTTTGTTCTGTGCTTCCGCACTCATGTTTTAACCAGAGATGATTTCTTCAGGGACATACCCACGATATAATCAAGAAGAGAATTTTAGGACTAGTGAACTGATGCCTTGAATGCGAACCTCTTCTAGGGCTAAAAGTTATTAAATTGGAGGTATGTTAAGAAGCAAATATTTCCACAGTCTGTTAAGATATTCAGAGGCTTTCACTAGTACAAGTTTGCATTCTTTCATTTCTCTAGGGGCAGGCAAGAAAAATACCAAGAGTCTGCCTTTGGGGAGATGCCATTTCATGAGCAATCTAGCAGTAATGAATGGTAATGCTGGAATTTCAAGGAATCTGTTTTGAGGAAAAAATGAAACTCAAAAGCCTTTCAGTTCAAGAGACTGGCATAGGATGTTCTTCCTTTTCAATGATCTGCCTGTGCAGTCAATAAATGTTTATTTAGTGCCTGCAGCATCTCAGGCACTACAGCATTGGAAAGGAATTCCTGCAAGTTCACCGAGACCTGCGGGGATGACCTGCATAATGGGAATGATTTGATGCAAGAGAAAGAAAGCAGGAAGTAGGGTTCAGAAGTGCAATAGGCAGCCCGGGAATCTGAGGGTGGAAATAATATTGAGTGTGTTGGGAAAATGATGGGAGGAGGAGGTGAAGGGAAACTGTACTCGAAATATACCGTACTCAGGCAGATACAGCACAAGGATAAGTTGGTCCTATTACAAGTTGCAAAATGGCCCTAGAGGCATGATCCAGTAGCAACGTGAGGTTTCAACGCTTTAGAAGTGTGATCTGAATTCATGTCTGACTGCAAGGCCTTGCTTTTAACCACTCTGTTAGGGTCTCTTTCAAAGGATCTTTACATGGCTGAACTCAAATGAGGTTCCTCCTAATCACACTTAGGCATCGTTCCTCCCCAAAGGCTTCCCTGAGTGCCTAACGCTGTCTTAGCTCCCCTCCTTCCTTCTCCCGTCACATCCACTTCCTTCTCTTAATGATAATTCCAATCCCTCTGGACAAGAGTTGCTGCCTTGTCTTTCTCCCATCCTTGGACTAAGCTTTCTGGAAGCCAAAGATAGTCTCGTGTTTTCTCACCAGTGCCTAGTTTACTGTTGATACTCTATACAGTCTGTTGAACGTGGAGGTAAATGGATGAATGCATGTGGCTGGACCCATGGGTGGACGGACCTGTAAGTGGCGAAAGCGAGGCATGAAGGCACTGCAGACTTGTTTACCTGAGAGGGGTCTAGGATAATCAGAGTAAAAGTAAATAACAAGAGCTAAGTTGGCTGCTGTATGTCAGTTTAGATATCGGTCAGTTATGGATCTAACTGGAATTCAGAATCTAAAATACAATGGTGAGTTTAGTCTAAATTTCCTACATCTCCACTAAAGTGAGAAGCGGCGGGGTGGGAGGGAGGTGGCAGGGGGACGACCCATGTTAGTTACTGCTCCATTCTGTGTTGTGTCCAGAACCCAGGGTCCCTGTTCCCCCATCACTCCGGCTCTACTACGGTCTGCACGCATGGCACTGTGGGTACTTATAGCTCCAACCCAAAAACATGGCTGTTAATGCAACCTCTTCCTTATGAATTAGTCACAGGCAAGGGAGCATCTTGTGTTCCTCCGTACCTCCTTTCTTTACACTGTGCTAATGGAGAATAAGGCAAATTCTGAAGTCCTGTTCACTGTATGACCCTACTTACATTAAAAAAAAGGCCATTTATATGTGTACGAAAAAATACAGAAGAGACACACCAGTCGATAACGGTGGGTATTTCTGGAGTAGAGGGATGCTGGAGAAATGTTGAGCTTTTTATTTCTATTGTTTATGTTTTTTTCCTATAACTAAACTGTGTACCTGGTAAAGTAAAAACAATGTAAAAGAGCAGTTCCGAACTCACGGCAGTAATTGTGACCACTCTTGCTTTACCACTCGATGTATACCTCTGATTCACCCCAAGTTCCTTGGGGGTCAGGTCACGCCCTCAGGAGTCAGTTCCTTACGCTTGAGCACAGAGCTCTGAAGAGTAAGGACTAGATACCAAACGAATGAAGTCTCAGTTTCTGTTTTTAATTCGGACACCTGTGCTTTGAAGTGAACATGATGAATCTTTTAGTCCTCATCTAAAATTTGGAGAAAAGTCTGAAGGATATTTGTACACTTTGGGATTGCCAGTTGTTGAAATAATGTTAGCTTGAGGTCAAAAAGAAGAGAGAGCAGCAAATGCTGAGTCAGTTATGCAAACATGCTCATTGATTCTGCCTAGCATTGAACGGTAAACGGTCTTCATCTACTTTCCACGTTCTTCTTAAGCACATTTTTTCCTTTGCAAAGCAAGCTTGTCCTTAGGATGGCCTTTCAGGGGAAGCCTTTATCTTTGTACGCAATCTGACTGAGAGTCCAGGGAGGGACACAGAGGCCCACGTTCAATTTATTCCATCTCTTCTGAAACAGGCAAATCGTGCGTAACCACAGCCAGCCGTGACAGGGTCTCACTGAGAGTGCATTTCATTAGGGCTGTCATTTTTCATGGGCTTCCAGCAGACCTGGTGAAAGGTTGACCTCATACCTCGAGCAGGGTCAGCTTTAATAATAAACACCAAAGATGGACAAAGGAAGAGCATCGCTGGGCTGGACCTGGATGTATACACCAAGGACTAGAGCTATATGCATTTCTTCCAAATGGAATCAAGAGAGACTCCTTACACGACATGGAAAGAAACATCCAGGAAAGCAGGGTAACCAAGAGTTAACAGAACAAACTTTGCAATTAAGTAAGTTGAATTCAATGCCAGGCTCTACTGGACCTCTGTGGGTCAATGACTCTCAGCCTCACTTTCCTCATCTGTAAAATGGGGAAAATATTAATCTCTATTCCATGGATTCCCTAAGAAGTTTAAAAAAGACAGTATGTACATTTCACTTAGCACAGTGCCTGGCATCCTGTTGGTACTTAATAAATGTTCTCATTATCGTGAACAGTTGTAGCATAGCAATGTGGGCTAATTGGAAAAATCAAATAAATACTGCAGTAGGAGTCAGGCTCTGAATCCAATCTCCATTCTGCCACTAATTATGTCACTGTGGGCAGCTGTATAATTTCTTGTTCTCCATTTCCTCACTGGTGAAATAAACAATTGGACTGGATTTAGGGTTGCAAGCTGGCAGCCTACAGATGTCCTTCATTTGGCCCCTTAACAATGTTCCAAAAAATTAGAGAAATTTCTCTAAACTATCTAGATGTCTGGTTTCTAATAAAAATCAGGGCAGCATTTCCAGATGGCCATAACTGAGCAGCAGAAGGTTTTTAGACAGGGCGTCCACTGTCCAATTCACCACAGTCCCCAGCATGCCCTATTGTCTTACACTGAGACCACCTAATTCATGGGCATTAATTTCCTGGTCCCTGTAACCATTTAGGTTTACAACCCATGCTTTAGACCAGTGGTTCTTAACATTAGCATCACCTAGGGAGTGTTTAAAAATAATAGTGACGCCTCCTCCCATACCAATGAAGTCAGTATATCTGTCCATGGAGCCTGGACACCTATATATTTTTTTAAAACTCTTCAGGTATTTGAAATCCACAACCAGGGTTAAGACCTGCTGGACAAACTATTCCCTAAGGTTCTGTCGGTGTGACCGTCTCCTGCTTCTGAAATCCTGAACTTTTACGTTGCTCTAGCCTGAATGGGTAGACAGCCACTATATGAAAATTATGTGTTCAAAGTACAACTACTACACGTTAAACCATGATGAAATACAGCAAATGAGAACCTAAGCTATTCCTTTCTGTGCCTTCTCTATAACAGGCTTGGAGAACTTGGAGATGAATTTCATTTTGCTTATTCCAAAAAGAATCATTTTAAAAGAAAGCGTATACATAGGCTTCGTTACTTTTGTATTTCCTTTTTGCATCTTATTAGTTACTAGCTCCTACATCGGGCTTCAAAGTCTCTTCTAGATTTATGTTTAGGTGTCCCACTGTAATTACTCTAGGCAAGGAAGAAAAAATGTGCTATTACTCACACACCCCATATTGTATTAATACCAAAGTAACATTAAAAATAAACTTTAGCTAGGGACATAGTTTCCAAGTTTTAAAACATTCTCTTTAGCCTTCCTTTTTCCTTTCAGCTCCTCCGATTCTGTAGGGCTCCTATTCATAAACTTCTTCATCTATTTACAACTTTTGGACAGTTTATCTTAATGCTCTTGAAATTTTAATTTTAAAAGATTAAAATGCATTTGATTTTATCATTTGAATTTGCCTATTGCCGAATTTAATATTTCTATTAACTGTGCTATCTAGAGAGTTTGGGGCAAAAACCAGGAAAGCAAAATTAAGGTGGCTATAAACCAGTATTTTTCAACTGAGGGAGATTTGCCCACCCCAGGCGACATTTGGCAATGACTGGAGACATTTCTGGTGTCAAGAGTGGGAGTGTTGGTGCTACTGGCACCCAGTGCATAGAGCGCATTATGCTCCTGAACATCCTACAACGCGCGGGACAGTCTCCGCAACTGAGTCATCTGCTGGCAGGGAATGATAATACTGCTGAGGCTGAGAAACCTTATATAAAGCTTTAAAAAAAAAAAATTGCTCCATACATGTAAATTGTTGGTTTTCAATTCCTGACCATGGAAAAATCATCCAGATGGCGCTTTCAATTTAAAAATGTGGACGATTCCTTTTCCCCCTTCAAAGTACTTTGTGCTCTGAAGTGAAGGGTTATATGCAAATACTGGCCAATTAGTCTGTGGCTCAGTTAAGAACAAGAAGAGGACAGGGTGTGACAAGGACTCAGGAAAGGAGACGAGCAAAAGAAAAGTGTATTTCATTATGTTTATGCCAATTCTTCTATGCTTTACATCTTCATAAACAGAGGAGATTCTCCTGGGAAAGTCAGCCCCTTCTTGGGGAATGAGAACTTGCCAATATTAATCAATCACCATCCTTACCAAGTGGCCTCAATCTATGCGTCTCCTGTTGAAAGTGCATCATCGGCAAAGGATGGTCAGTTATAAATGGCCAAAGTCTGGCTCAAAGACACACTGTCAATTTCTAAGACTCAAATCATCTGATTTTGAAGATGGTTCTCAGCTGGTGTGCATGTTCTCAGAGTGGGAGTTCTCGCTGACCATAGTTATGCAAGATTCATGGCGGTTAAAAAAAAAAAAGCTACCTTTGAAATAAGACTTGGAATGGGATGAAACACACCCAATAACACTTTTCTTTTGGTCAGAACTTTATTTTGCAAAAGATTCTTTTCTCCTAGCTCCGCCCGGCCGATCCACAAAGTTCAACCGACCCACTATGAGAAGAAACTATGAATCTGAGGGTGCACGTTCTGGCTAAAAAGTAAAAGAAAAAGGAAAAAAAAAAGTAAGACACACTATGAGGACCAAACCAAACAAAATATACGTTTGGGCTGTGGGACTGTGTCTGTTCCACGGGTCAGCAGCTTGAAACTGATGGACAAAAACTTTAGCGTCTCTAAGTTCAAAAAAATCTATGGTAAGAAAACTCACCACTGCTAAGACATCTTTTTAAAATGCTGTCATTTCCTTCATTGTGTTGTTTCCCTGCTCAAAAATCCATCACGGCTCCCCACTGTTCTGCAAATTAAGTCTAAGTTTCAAAAAATGCTGAACTCTGAAATCTGACTCAAGCATCTGTTTTGCCCCTGATTTCCCAGCATCCTCTGACATTAGTTCTAGCTTTCAGCCCTGTAAGATTGCTTCTTGTTGCCTGCCCGTGCTCTGTGCTTCCCCGTGCTGCATCTTTGCCCCTCGCCACCTCCAAGCAGGCTGCTCTCTCCTACCCCTTCTTGTCCAAAGCCGGTCATCCTTCACTCTCAAATGTCTTCTTTTTCAGACCTTCCCAGTTCCCCTGGGAGAAGATGTCCATCCATAAGTTTTAAAACAGGCCCTGCCACAGTCTGCCTGACAGGGTGCAAAGGATAAGAATTCAGGCCTGGGAGTCAGTTCTCCCATTAACGAGTGCTTTACACTAGGCAATTTCTTTACCCTGTGAAACCTCAGCTTCCTCACCTCTCCCATGTCCCCTTGTCCACAGGAGTGGACAGGTCACATTTACTAGTTCACAAACTGGTTTTTGCAAGTAATCCAGTCACACCCTATATTTTCTGTTCATACTTTTTATTGAACATCTGTTTCACTTGAATTTGTGCATGTGAATATATGCATGTGTATATATATATATATGTACACCTGTTTCAAAGTTCTCCCCCTTGCTGAAGCCGTCTTCCCCTCCCCCAATTCCTCTCCCCTCCCCCACTCAGCACCTTAGCCCCTCTGTTTCTGATTTCTTCTCTCAGTCTCTTCAGGCATTTTAAATGCCCCAGGCTCCATTATGCAGAGACGCTTCCTCTCTGATTCCTGCGTCCATCCACAAAATTCTGAACTTACCTCCCATTTCTGTGAAACAAGGGACTCTTCTGCTTCTTAGGAAGTAATGGAGAAATTAACATTTTTGTGCCAGTGATAATAATAGTCCCCACCGCCTGGTGTTACCGTAAGGAGACGTGACATCTAGCCCCTAATTAAGTGCTCAAGTCTTAGATTGTCGTAACAATCCATTGTGGTTTGTCTGTCTCCCTTTTGAGATTGTGGAAACGTTAAGAAGGCTCCTCATTTATCCATCTTTCAATAAATAGTGAGGCAATTCTGTTCTCCACCTGGGTTCCACACTGCGGTCACTCAGGGAGTTTAAAAAAAATGCTCAGGTGCCCCAGCCAGATCAAGTAGATCAGAAGGCTTCCAGCGGGGCCTGGGGGGGATGGGTGGTCAGGGTTTTCCAGGTGATTTTAATGTTCGCCCTGGCTTGCAGCCCCAAGGAGAGTAATGTCTCACAGGCAGCAGCAATCATTGCTAATGGGGATCCCGCTCTTCTCATACAGCAGGCATTGCGCTGAGCGCTTTCTTCGTAACATCTTCTCGTAGTCGTTTTTAGAGATCCCCAGGCGATGCTGTTGCACCGCCCAGGTTGAGAAGCAGTGGGAGCTGCGGCATTAGTTTGGGAAGCTTCACTCCCCCCGCGTGAGGTAGGTTTGCTGTTGCCGCATTTTCCTCAGATGAGGAAACTGAGGTTGAGGGAGGTTGAGCGTGTGCTCCAGTCCGTCAGTGAGCAAAGGTCAGTCGGGAGGATGCACGTCCAGCCTGAGCAGCTGACCCCGGAGGCCCACTGTCCTCACCTGCCTTCTTTAGGAGGCCGCAAGTCACCGTCACTAAACTGCGTGCCGTCGCTCTTCACCCCGCACGACATGTTGCCAGGTAAGAGAATGTCCTTCGGATGCGCCATTTTCTTTTCCTATCACGACCACTTCATGTTTCTTTTGGTCGCTCTTTGTGTATGCTTACGGCATTTTACCCTCTCTCTGATGCTTTTTAGCTCAAGAGACTTGAAAACCCAAATATATTATTGTGTATTATGAAACAGTCCGGAGATCCTGACATAATTAAAAGACGACATGACTGGATTTCAAATGCATGCTTGCAAATAACAGTATTCTCCCATCCGAAGGTATTTGATAATAATAGCCTACTTTTATGATTATTTTTCACTGATTTTAAATGAAGCAAGGTGGAATAGTGTGTGTTTTTACTCTAAAGAGTTTGCAGTTTGGGTTTTAGCTATGGGGGTGAATAAAATTTTACTTAAGTGATTTAGTTTAATCTCAAATGATTTTAAAGTACGAGAAAACAGAAAATCTAAGCCAACATTTCCTTTATATTTTCAAGTCTTGATAGAAAAAAAAAATCTAACTCTAGCTAGAAAAAAAGAAGTATTCAAGTTACAATATTGGCAATACATGAGATGTATTTTTATCAAAAAGTAATAGTTTTTGTTGGCTCATTTATGAAGCCATGCAGGTGGGCCAGGCTGTTCTCATTGCCTTCCCCTCCTCCCTTCCCTTCTATAAGCACCAGCGTCAATCTATTCCGCATTTTGCCCACTCGATAGAAATCCCCCCCCCACTTCAAAGAGTCCAGATCCTGGTTCCCAGACTTGAGCATGCAACAGAACCACCTGGTAATCCTGGGAGAACACAGGTTTCTGAACCCCTCCTGTAGAGTTTCTGATGACAGTTCTGGGGTGGAGCCCCAAGTATTTGCATTTCTAACAAGATGCCGCGCAGCGCTGCTGATGCAGGAATAATACGTTGGAAAGCTCTGATTTGCAATGATCAAACGTACTATTAAGAGGTGATGCTGTGTGTCTTTTCTGAAGTTAAAAATTCAGGACCATGGTCGTAAAGCACAAATATCTTTTACTGTCTTATCTAAAGGAGTGTTTTTGACTAACATCTGCTGACAATAATATATTAACAAAAAAGCAACAAGTGTTTATTGAGCCCTCCCAGATTCTGCACAAGGGCCCCTGCCTCAAAAGCCAGTTAAATCAGTACTAACAGATGTGGCCTATTTTTGTGAGAATTGTAGCACCCCTTGGTCACCTGCAGGTGGCAGAATATTCTAGGATAAATGTCATTTTCTGTTTATCTTGTGAAATGATTGACAACTTTCAGAAGGTTATATAAAAATCACTTTGTGTGTTGAAGGAAAATAAATTTTAAAGTATAGCGGGTACGATGTTTTGCACAGGAAAACGAATGTTATCAGCAATTTGGGTAATTCATTTGGCAGGTCTTGAAAAAGCAACATTTAATAATAATTACTATAAATATGTTTTAAACACCATATAACAGGGTGTATATTAATTGCTGTATATGAAATCTGTCTCTGCTCAGAGCAAGCCTTGTAATGTCAATTATTTTCACTGTTAAATACAAAACAAATCTGAGGTTCAAAATTCTACTCATCCTTCAAGTTTGATTTAGGCTTGTTCCGTGAAGCATTTCTCAGTACTCCTATATATGAAGCAATCTCTCCCGTATCTTTCTCCTCCTCTCCACTTCTCATAGTAGTTTCATAGTCTTGGATTGCTGGCGTTTGTGTACGCATGTTCCTCACTGACAGAGATGTTGTGATAATTACCATTTTAAACAAGACAGTATGTTACTGAAAGCGGGGTCTGGCTGCTCACTACTGTAAAGCCAATAAAGAGACAAGGTTGGTGGAAAGAAAAGTTTGCTTTATTTCAGAGGCTGGCAGCGTGACGGGGGAGTGGGGTTCTGTCCAAACGCCGACTCCCTCCCCAACCACTGACAGGGCGCAAGAGCTTTTATAGGAGGGCGGAGGGGGCTACGTGTAGAAACAGCACAGTCAGCTCTGACAGTTGTCTTGAAATTGGTCATGCAGTGGTCTGATCAGTGTCATTTTGATGAAGTACCATTAGTCTTCAGTCCCAGGGTCGTTCTTTTCCCCATTTCTTTGAGGCTACTTGGAATTGTGGCAGCTTATGTATGGCTTCAGTCTGTTCATCATGTAGTTAACTTCTTCCACCTGGTGGGGCTTTCAGTATCTATCAGACAGCACAGAGGATACAGCTGAGAACATGATCTATAGCCCTTGAGGAGGAATTAAAGGTCCTTGACTTTGTTTAATGAGTAAACTATTATCATTCGGTCTTGTTTGACTGTTTTCCTTTGCTTCTGCATTTTCCTGCTTCTCTGACTAAACTTGGGTATTTTTTTATTTTCAACTTTGGCCTTTCAGTTTTTTCTTTTTTAAAAAATATTTATTTATTTATTTAGCCAAATAGCCAACTAAGACCTGGCTGTACCAGGTCTTAGTTGAGGCATGCAGGATCTTTATTTGCAGCATGTGGGATCTTTAGTTGCGGCATGTGGGATCTAGTTCCCTGACCAGGGATCGAACCCGGGCCCCCTGCATTGGGAGCACAGAGTCTTAACCACTGGACTGCCAGGGAAGTCCCATGATTAAACTTATTCTTTGACTAAAGTTTTTCTACAGACAAAAGGCAGGCAGAGGACATGGAGGGGAAGAACTATAGGGTCCTCCTCCATTTCAAATATACATCCCAATATTTAGAACCCATGAATGTGACTTTATTTGGGGAAAAAAAAAAAGATTTTTGCAGCTGTAATTATATTAAGGATCTCAAAATGAGCTCATCTGGGAGTATCCCAGCAGGCCCTAAATCCAATGGCAAGTGTCCTTACTAGAGATACCCACAGAGAAGAGGGGAGGCCATTTAAGACAGAGGCAGAGATTGGAGCCAAAAATGCAGAGAGAGGTTGAGTAAGTTCTCCAGGTCACACAGCAAGTAGAGGGCAGTTCAGAGATACCACATCGCATTGCCTGACTCCAAACTTCAATCTATCCACCACCTTTAAATACCTCTCAATGTATCACGGTAAATAAAAGGTAAAAAACAGGGACATGTTTAATGGCTCTATTTAATGGCTCACATCCTTTTAATGAAGGAGAACTTAACAAATGAGAAGGAATTTTTCCTTAGCTCCGTTGCCTTAGTGACAGTGTCACAAAATTATGGTTTCGCTAGATTAATAGGAAGATGTTTTGTTGTAGGTCTACCAGGAAAAACAGCCTGTAGAACACAGATTCTGATGAGACATTGCCCCCAGGACGTGAAGAGAAAAAATCAGACTCTTCCTGGAGTGTGGTGCAAATCCAGTTTGAAAGAATAGACTGAAAATTATAATTTCGTATTTCTTAGGTAATGAGGTACTTTGTTTAAGAAACTTTCTTTGAGTCTTCCTTTAATTCCGTGTTCTTCAAAGTACAGCCGTTTAATCCCATGCACCAGCTTCACCTGAGCGCTTATTAAGATGCCCTTCCACCCGCCACCTCCCAGAACTGAATCAGGTATATGTCTCTTTAATAAGCGTCCAGGCTGTGCGCAAATCTGGAGAATCACTGCCTTCCTGTTGCCCTTGGCTATGTCACTGCCAAAGTAGAACTTCATATTAAAGATGTAGTGTGTGGTACATTCAGGGTTTGAAGTCAACGGATTTTGTTTAGAATCTCAATGCCGCCGTTTAGCAACTTTCTACACTTGGACATCTAAACTCAGTCCAGGGAATGGAGTAGCTAGGGTCTTCGTGCTAAGAGTGCAGGGGCAGGCTGGGGGGTGGAGTGATGGTGAAGGGGAAGTTTTAGAGTAAGAACATAAAACAGAAATCAGTGGTATTTAAAATTACTCTTGAAAAGGAACATCATTTCAATTGCCTAGCATTGAAAGGTTTCTGCTTTTTTTAGTTGGAAGTTAAGACTTTTTGTTTTCAGTGATCATGTGTGTGGAAAAAAACCTGCTTCTTTAAACACCTGATTTATCCTCACCCCAGTGTGATTCCCACCCACTGAGAAGAACAAGAAAACAGTCTGCATCTCCCTCTTCACACCAACTCCTGGAATCAGAACAAACCCACCCACAATGCGAGAAGCATCCCCGCCCGCCTTCTCTCGGCTTCTCTTTCTTCCTCTCGGTTTGCCAAGGGCCTGTGGTTTAATCTGTGCCAGTTAGATACATTCATGATGAAATTCCAATATATTTTCCTCTGAAAAACAGATATCACACCTTGAGAGTATATTAAGTTATAACCTCAGTGCCGTGCCTGGCAAACCAGAAGCACGTAGGAATGGGGAACTCATCTTAAAGCTGCGCCTCTTGTTAGTTTCAGGGTTGTTTGAGAATTAAATGACATCTATATATAAAGAAACTGGACCATAGTAGATGCTTTTAAAAATAGCTATTATAAGTACCCTCATGGCATAGCCATCTATCTGGACCTTGAAAACTCTGAATACATTCCTGTATATGTTACAGTCGTTTGTATCAGAGGCACATGAGATACTGGCTACATGAAGGACTTAGTTGCTGACTGTTAATAAAAAAAAAAAAAAAAACTTTAGCACGAGTCTGTTTACTTGAAGTTTTATCTTTTTTTTTTTTTCCTCTCTTATGATAATTCCTGTCAAAAAGGAAGTCATTGCTTTAAAATGTTGGCCAGACCAGCAGACTCCTGAAATACCGCTTTGCTTCTTATGAACCATTTACCCAGCTGGATGTTTCTAATTGGCTACTCCAAAACGTATTAGTTTGAATGACCAGCCTATTGGCTGATTGCTCACAGCCAAAGATGTTGCATAAGAAGAGATGATTTGAAATGTCTGTGATAAGTATCATCAGTTTCTCCACACGGCTAAATTTGGTCATTTGGGGAAATATAATATTATTTATTCATTTTGGCTAACCGCAGATCCCTGTCTGCAGTTTATTATATGTGGAATTAGAGGTCATTGGCCATCTTCTCCACTGGATGGAATTATACTGCATAATTGCATTCTCAGACACCTCAGCACTTGGACCGTTCATGTGATGGACCATAATGGCTCCTCTGGTGCCCATTGGTATATTGACACACGCCAATAATTTATTCAGCTAATCATTGAGTAGAGCATCTGATTTCAGGTACTGCCTCTGGGATATGGGACATCACCCTTAAAAACTGCAACGAAATACAGGATGTGGTGAGATCCATTCATCTCTTTCTACTTTTTATGGTAATTCTTTGTTCTCCTATATTCCCCAACTTACGAAGTCATCTTAAATGTAGTCAGATATTTCCTTGAAAAGAGAAAGATCTATTGGGGAAAAACAAATAAGGTGGAAAACTGAAAAACAGTCAAATGAGCTCCCAACTGACAAAAGGCAAGGATGAGAACATCTATTAGATCCCATTGTAGACAAACTCAATAGGAAGAATTTAGAGTAGAAACATTTCTCTGCTTTTTTTAGGAGATGCATTTGCTGTCTTTGTATTAATTTGTCTTAACGTGGAAGCTATCTCATCTACTATTTAAAGACTAACAATACTTTAGTTTGTAGAAGCAGTATTTCAGTGCCTTACACCCAATTATTAAAATAAACATTTTGTAGGGGTATAGCATACACAACAGAAAAGTGTACACAACTTAAGTATAGGGCTTAATTTTTTTTATATATACATTTATTTACTTATGACTGCATTGGGTTTTCCTTGCTCGGCGTGGACTTTCTCTAGTTGCAGAGAGCGGGGGCTAATCTTCGTTGGGGTGTGCGGGCTTCTCATTGCAATGGCTTCTCTTGTTGCGGAGCACGGGCTCTAGGCGCACGGGCTTCAGTAGTTGTGGTGTACGGGCTCAGTAGTTGTGGCTCACGGGCTCTAGAGCGCAGCCTCAGTGGTTGTGGCAGGCGGGCTCTAGAGCGCAGGCTCAGTACTTGTGGCTCACGGGCTTAGTTGCTCCGCGGCATGTGGGATCTTCCCGGACCAGAGCTCGAACCCGTGTGCCCCTGCATTGGCAGGCGGATTCTTAACCACCGCGCCACCAGGAAAGTCCGATTTTTTTTTTTTTAACACAGTAGATACAGCCATGTAACCAGCTCACAGATCCAAAACTAAGACATTACCAGCAGCGGAATAAGCCTGATTGAGCTTATTCAAGGCGGCTGTCCTCCAGCCGGTAAGCAGTGACGTTTAACACCGGAGATCTGTTTGACCTGTTTCTGAGCTCCGCATAAACAGACGCCTACGATTTGCGTTCCTTTGGGTCTGGCTCCTCTTGCGCAATATTAAGTTGAGGTTTTTCCCGTGCCGTTACATTGATTTCATCTCATTTCTTTCTAGGGTGCCATTGTACAGCTATGGCGCTGTGTGTCCATTCTATTAATGGACATTTAGGTAGCTTCCAGTTTAGAGCTATTATGAATAGTGCGCTAGGAACAGTTAGCACAAGTCTTTCCATGCACAAGTTTACACATTTCTTTTGGTTGCATGGCTAGAAGTGGATCACTAGGTCATAGGATGGGCTTGTGTTGACCTTTAGTAAATAATGACAAAGCGTTTTCAAAGTGATTGTACTTATTTGCACTCCTCCCAACAGTACGTGAAAGTTCCAGTTATCATGTATCCTTATCAATAGGTAGTATTATCTCTCTTTTTAATTTAGCCATTCTGGTGGTGTAAAATAACCTCAGTAGGATTTTACTGCATTTCCTTGATGACTGATGAAGCTGAGCACCTTTTCTTAGGTTTGGGTATCTTTTTTTTTTTCTTTTTTGTCCAAGTTTTTGCCCAATTTTCTCTTAGGTTGTTGCTTTTTCCCTTCTTGATTTGTTGAATGCCTTTGTTCTGGTTCCTAGTCCTTTCTCTTATTCATCTTCTGTGAATATCTTCCTCCACTTTTTGAGCTGCACTTTCACCCTCTCAATGGTATTTTTTGATAAATAGAAGTTCCTTAAATGTAATGCACATTACCTTTTCTAAGAGTATTTTTTGTGTTCTGCTTAAAAAATCTTTACCCCAGGTCAGGAAGATATTCTCCTATTTTATTTTTCTAAAAGCTTAATTGCTTTCTCTTTAACATTTAGATCCACAGTCAGTCTAGAGTTAATTTTTTGTTTTGTAGTTACTTAGGCTCTTTCTCCCCTGAGCTATTTAAGTCAAGTCATTCTTCCCATCAGAGGATAAATATTTTAAAAACAGGAATTATATTTTACTTGTTTTCATACATTATATTTGGTGACCTAGTTTTTATGCACTTAGCCGTTAATGACCTTATTAAAATGCAGATCTACATTATTATCTTTAGAACTCTGATTCTATTGGATGGCTGTGCAATCATTTAACTCATTTCCTGTTGGTAGATATTAAGGTTGGTCCAAATCTTTCAGTATCATAATCAATGCTGTGAAAGTGATCTTTGAATGTATAGCTTTGCACATTTATTAAAACAGTTATTTTTAATATAATCAAGAATTACGTTGCTGAGTCAAAGGGTATCCACATTTTAAGGTTTGAGCAGAAGGGGATGTTATCATGGAGCTTAAATTTCACAGCCCTTTACTTACATAGGCATCTTTCAAGTCCCTGTAGCAACTCTTTTATTTGTAGTTTTGTATCTTTTAGCAGTGATTGCTAAAAGACTTTTCCTTCACCTTTGCCCTATATGGTATCATCAATTGAAGGTATCATTTACGGGGTCCATTCTTGCTTTAATATAATCTACCTTTGGTTTGATAAAGTCCACTGGTTCTTTTCCCTGTGTTTATTGTGCAACTATTATTTGTTAACGGGAAGAAGTGTTTGGCTGGCCCAGTGGGGTGAAGAGTGCCTCTCTAATGGAGTTCTGGTGATATTTTGTGTTGATCTTTCCAAATAACAAAGAATGCAATCCATATGGATCCCCAGTCAAGAAGGAAACAGTACATACTTGTACTTGTGTCCCAAGGAAATGATAGTATTCCAAGATGTATGTGTGACTTGGTGTAAAGAGCAGAAAAAAATGCAATTTACTAGTTTTTGGAATTCAAGTGGTTTGAACCTGATTTAAAATGAAAGCTAAGGTCAGACTACTACACCATCTGCTTAGGTTGCAGCTTTATGTCTTTACCCATAAATTTTCACTATAAAATTTTCTTCCCGGGCAGAGAAAAAGACGAGGAAAGAAAAGTTAGTGCCTCCCGTCTGTTTTTGCTGCTAGGTGTGATAAATGCAGCATCATCTAATCTGATTCCCCTGTTTAAATCATTAAAATCTTTATCTAATCTCAGTCACTGCAAAATCACAAATGAGTGCTCTAACTTCTCTGTGTCCATTTAAAACAGGGGATCTAGCTACCCCCTTACTTAAAACTTTGATACGTCGTCATTAAAACTTTGGAAACCCTCTTAATAAAAGGAGTATGTAGAAGTCATTAGCATGGAATGTAAATTCACAAGCTGCTTGATTTAGAATGTATTTCAATTCTTGCTCCTCCCTTATATTTATATTTTTTAATTAGTGGCTTTTTTTTCAAGTGACCTTTTCCCCTTGATGAGTTTATACACAAACCCTTTAACAGCTTGTTGGCCATTTGTGCAAGAAGTAACACCACTTTCATGAATACAAGATACTCATGTTTTTGGCACGGGGTTTGGTTTTGACCGTAACTGTCGGTAATCATTGCCGCCTGCAGATGTGAGACGGTGCTGTCCACCATGCTGAGCATTCCCAGGCAGTCAGACTAAGCTAAGGCATCTGGAAACAGCACATCTGAAAATAGGTTTTACGACACCCAGCAAGCAGCCTCTTTTCTCGTAATACCTAAAAGTTTCTGAGCGAAAACGGCATCGGCGGCTGATAAGCTTTGCAGAAATGTCACCCGGTACTGAGAAGCAATTTCCTTCCAGAACAAAGACCCCAAAGGAAAAAGCAACTCGATTCAGGAAGGAGGTAAATGAATAAATAAATAAACCGTAATTTTTCGAGGGGCGTCTTTGGGTAGATTTTTTTTCTTGTCAGCTAGGCATTTCACAAGTTCTGCTGACTTTCTAGATCAAGTGGAAACAGAAATACTGTTTTCCATTTTTGCAGTCAAATCCACTTGTATGGATAGCGCCACAGAACAGACAGGGCTCTGAGCTTAGGATGCCATTGAGAATAACTAGAAATGCCCTAAATCACACCATTCCCTTCCACCACCAGAAATTTAAAAAAAAAAAAAAAAAATCCCTGGAAACCCTGCATATTTCATTGCCTCCAAGTCTTAAGGACTTTTGATTATTTTTTTTTCTTCCAGTTTTGTTAATATATAATTGACATACAGCACTGTATAAGTTTAAGGTGGATGAAATAATGATTTGACTTATGTCGTGAAATAAGCATTTTGAAGTTACTTCATTTCTTCATTATTTTAAAGAATTAAACAAGATACAATTGAGTCCTCACTGTGAAATCCTCTCTGATCCATGTATGTTTTTACAATTGTACTAAATATTTTTATTGATAAATATTATACACTATTCGGATATGTTAAAACATATACATATTCATCTCATATACATTTATGAGATTAGTCAGTGAAAAAGTATGAACATCTTTTAACTTGGGAAATGTTGCCAAATTGGAAATACTGCAGATCAGTGGGGTTCTACCATTTTCTCCCCCTTATTTCTTAAAGATTCCATAGTTTCTATTGAAAAGTTAGTTCTTAGTTTTATTGCTTGCCTTTTGAAAGTACTGTTGTGGGGTTTTTTTCTGGATGCTTTGAAGTTTTCTCTTTTCCTTTGGTTTTCAGTAATTTGATGATAATAGGTCCCAATATAATCTTTGTTGTTTATCCTTTATGGAAATCACTGAGCTCATAGAATCTGTGACATGAGGTTTTGTTTTTTTTTTGCGGTACGTGGGCCTCTCACTGTTGTGGCCTCTCCCGTTGCGGAGCACAGGCTCCGGGCGCGCAGGCTCAGCGGCCATGGCTCACGGGCCCAGCCGCTCCGCGGCATATGGGATCCTCCTGGACTGGGGCACGAACCCATGTCCCCTGCATCGGCAGGCGGACTCTCAACCACTGTGCCACCAGGGAAGCCCGACCTGAGGTTTTTTTTGTTTTTTACCAGTTTTGAAAATTCTTGGTCATTATCTCTTCAGCTGTTGTTTGTGACCCATTCTAATACTCCAAATAAATGTATGTTTAGACTTTTGGCTGTGTCCCTCATGTCGCTTACATTTTTTAAATTCTCTTTTCTGTCTGTTTCAGTTTGGCTAGTTTATTGAGTCATCTTCAAGTTCACTCTTCCTATTGTTTGCTGTCTCCAGTACGCTGTTACACCTATTGAATTGATGTGTAATTTCACATGTTTTAATTTCTAGGATATTTGCTGATTTTTATGGATTCAAATTTTCTATTGAAATTCTTAATCTTTTTCTCTCTATTCATCATGGCTATTTGAAAATCGTTATTTTGTAACTCCCATATCTGGACCATCTGTGGGTCTGTTTCTACTGTGTGTTTCTTTTTTGATGAGCAGTCACAATTTTATTCCACATTGTATGTCTCGTACTTCTTGAACGTGTATCAGACATTGTATTTAGAGAACCCTAGAAGTTACAAGTGATTTTCTTTTCCCCAGAGAGAGTTCCCCTCTCTTCTGTTTGGAAATAAGGGGAGAAGTCTATTTTCTCAATCCAAGCAGAGACTGATCTAGCCCAGGGCTAAATTGTACTCTCAGGAAGCTCTGATCCTTCTCGGCTTCATCCTTGTGGCGTGGGCACGGCCCTTCTGACGTTTGTTTGCAAGACTGACTTTTTAGGCCTAAAACATGACAGATTCAGTGCTGCTCTTGGGAGGTTTTGAGCTTAGCTCTTTAACATTCCATTTCCAAAGATTCAAAGTTTAGCAAACGTTTTAAAAGAGAAAGGAGGTACATGTTTCAAGAAAGCCCCATTTCTCCAATTTGTCTTGCGAGCATGTCAGGATTACTGGAAATTTCACTCTGGCTTTAAGATTCTTTTGTCTAGGCTCCCAGCCTCCCACATATACCCCAGAACTTACGAAATGTCTTGTGGAGAAAACCATTTGCATTTGGGCCTCCTCAAATTCCCAGTCCAGTAGCCAGGATCAAGTCCCCGCAAAAAATTTTCAAAAGTTTTCTCTTTCCTTGAGTAGAGGTTCTCTGTTTGGATCAAGCCTGAGCCTGTCTGCAGCCCAAATCAGTAAATATCCCAGGAGAAAAAAAAAAACAACAACTGGTTATTCTCAGCTCATGTTTGAAGTCCCCTCAGTTCTGCTCTGAGTTCCAGCTTACCTAGTCCTCATAATTTGTATATCTTGCCAGTATCTTCAAACATGTCTTTGGTAACTTGCCTGTCTTTTCTAGTTCTTGGAGTGAAAGGGTTGGCCTGCTTTGTGTTGCTACGGCCAGGCTGGAAGTAAAAAGCATTCACTTCATTGCCTAAAACTTGAGGGGCCAGAAATTTAGGGTAAATACTTTGCAGCTGTCTCTGAGACTATCCCCTATCTTCAATGCTGTAAGTCAGTCTCAAAAATGGGGAATTCTAAAAGAAAAACATTGATAAATTGGTCTATAATCAAAACTTTAAAACTTCTGCTCTTCAAAAGACTCTGAAAAAAATGAAAAGAAACCAGACTGGGAAAAATATTCCCAATAAATATACTTGACAAAGAATTCATATCCAGAATTTATATTAAATGTAAGAAGACAAACAACCCCACTTTCTTTTAAATGGCAAGAGTTTTTGGACAGATATTTGAATGACCGGTAAGCACATGAAAAAGTGTTCAATGTCATTATTCATCATGGAAATCCAAGTAAAAACTACAATGAGCTACCATTACATGCCCACCAGAATGACTAAATTATAAGGCTAACACCACAGATTGACGATAATATGGAGTCACTTGAACTCATATATAGTTGGTAGGAGTGTAAAACAGTACAGCTACTTTGGGAGAACGTTCGGAAGTTTCTTCTAAAAGTAAACATAAGACTGCCGTAGGACTGAGTAATTTTACTGCTAGGAATTTACCCAAGAGAAATGAAAACATATGTTCACTTATGCATGAATGTTCATAGAAGCTTTATTCCTAATGGCCTCAAACTGGAAACAACACAACTTCCATAACAGGTTGAATAAATAAATGATTATACCCTTTTTTTTTTTTGCGGTACGCGGGCCTCTCACTGTCGTGGCCTCTCCCGTTGTGGAGCACAGGCTCTGGGCGCGCAGGCTCAGCGGCCATGGCTCACGGGCCCAGCTGCTCCGCGGCACGTGGGATCTTCGCGGATTGGGGCACGAACCCGTGTCCCCTGCATCGGCAGGCGGACCCGCAACCACTGCGCTACCAGGGAAGCCCAGAAGCTCGGAGTTTTGATACTAATCTCTGCTTCTTCCTTGGGGCCATTTGACTTTCTCTGCGTTCTGAACATCCCTTTTTCCTTACATAATTCTGAACTAAGTATGGGGTGTTTAAGGACCTCTAGTCTGATATTACCATCCAGCTCGTGTTTTTGACTCCAGTAATATCAGATGGCTTATAATCCTCTCCTGGGCAATCCCTGTGCTTATTCAGACCTCCATGCTTTTGCTTATTGCCTTGTTTGCGCTGCACATGGTTTTCTCCAACCTTCTTTTTCTGCTGAAGTATACTTCGTTAGACTTGGTGCAGGTATCATATCATTACTAAGGCTTCCAAATTAAAGAGGCTACCATTTCTCTCTGCCCACCTTTATGTACCTCTATGTGCGCAACTGCATTCTATCATTCTATTAAAAGAGTTGAAAGCAGACACAAGGTACTCCACAATGTAAAGAAAGCTTCCAACAGTTGGGGCCAACGACTTACACCGCATGCTTTCCAATAGTTGGCTGAAAAGTCCACCTGCTATTCCCCAGGCACAGAAACTGCTTACTAAAGAGGGGAGATGTCGAGTTGAGCTAAGCTACTCCATGGTATTGCTGCCTCGGCGTCCACTTTGTTTGGCACAATGGCCTGCAGAGACCTTAACTAACGCTAGTCCCCTCGTGCAAGCACATGTCCTAGATGTTAGCCTGCAGAATAACAAGCGAACGTAAGTTTCTGATATGACCTCACCAGCAGCCCTAATGGTCAGCAGTCTCTGCTGGCTCCCTGTGTCTGTCGGCCTTATTCACCCCTTAGGTAAGACCCCTGGGGGCTCAGCAAAATTTTCTGTTCTTTTGGTTTGAGTGGACAAATCTGGCCCTAGCCTGGGAACCCCAAAGCACTCCACCCATGGCTCCTGGTAAGGGAATGTGCCCGAAGTCCTGCCTGTCCTCTCTCTCTCCATTCTGCCTTTGATCTCCCTGTATAGCCCCTGGAGGCATGCTGTGTACTTCCTCCAGGACCTGTGAGTGATAAACTTCTCTATTTCACTTTCTCTTGTGACTTGTTGCTGAACCACAACTCACCGTCCGGCGCCCTGTGCTCCACTTAACAAATGTTCATTTAACTAAATCCTACCTGGAAGGAGGTAGAAAAGAAAGTCGAACTCAGATGCCATAGACTTTCTCCAACAGTCCAGTCCTTTCCCATGTTCTTTTCCCTAGAAACTTCTTCACACCCCATTTCCATGCAAGCGAGAAAGACGATTTTGAGACATCTGCTCATGAAGAAGAGAAATGTATGAAATGAGGGGCAGATCAGAATTTCTTATTCTGGTTGGATATTTGCTTAGACAATGGACGTGAAATGTATTTCTCTTCATTATGCTCAAGAGAGAAATTTGGGGGAAAAGATGGTATATCATTTAATCTTCACAGTTTGAGCCACTTAGCTATTGTCACACAAAAGGGCTGCCTGCCATCCAAGAGACTTATGCAGCTCAAGGATGTGGGGTGGGCCCCTGGGAGTTGGAGTGAAGGGGGCAGTGGAAAGGTGTTGAACTTGAATAGGACTCTGGAGTCGGCCTGCTGGTCCCCAGTACCAGCTCTACTCGTCTCTGGCTGCAGGGACCTGGGCAAAGCACTTCCTTTTCCTGAGCCTTAATTTTCCCATCTGTAGAAAGGGATAGTCTAACAACTGACTTTATAGAATTTTAATAACGAATAAATTGAACAGTGAAAGAAAGATGCTTTACAGAGCACTTAGCATGAAGTAAAAGCATATTTAATGTTAGCAAATAAATGTAACCATTAATGTTTTTTTCTTTGCTTTAAGACTAGACTTTATCCCAGATCTTGATCACAGTTGGATTCCTGCATTTTCTTTCTATTCCTTCTTACCGCTGGCGTGGCCTGGGCCACCCTGTGCCCAGTTAAGTTTCAGGGTTTCCGTCTTTCCCAGTATACTCTGCTGCAATTGAATTAGCTATGCCTGCCTGTGCCCAAATATGAGTAACTAATTGAGTCTCATAGCGCAAACATTCCTATAGCGCCTCTTAAAATACCCTAAATCATGTGATGAGAAGGTACAGAGGAAATTTGGAAAAGCCAGAGGTGTAATAAATCCTAGCATTTAGGTTGTGTACACAAAACACACACACACACACACACACACACACACACACACACACACACACACACACACACACACACACACACACACACACACACAATCTGCAGCCACCAGCCCAGGCAGTCAGCTGGCTGTTTCCAAGTTAGACTTGTAGTAATGAGGCTGCTACCACCAGTAACAATCCAGAAAGCCCAACAGTAACTGCTATAACGTGATCTCCAAACGGTCAAGACTTGATGACAGCAATTATCATTGACAGTTGCCCTAGCGTTTATTCCTTCTTCCAAGTTAGGACCAACCAGAGAAAGTCAAATATTCACCCCTAACCAATCACACAGGATGCCCTGCTTCTAGTTTTCCTGGCTACTGCTTCCTATGCCACCAGCCTCCAGTCCAGGCAAACCTGAAGCCTTCCCTCTGTCCACTATAAAGCTTTCCCATTCCTCTGCCTGCCTTTGAATCCCTGCCTAAACACAAGTGATGGTGGCCAACTCCTTTGCTATAGCAAGCTCTGAATAACTAGCCTTTGCTTGTTCTCATTTAGGTGGTCTTTGTTTATTTCCACAGTGTTTATAAAATATTGTTTGAATTTTGTCTTAATGAAATCTGATTACGTATTAAGCTATAGTCATAGTCACTGTATAGTCACGTACAGTCATATACATAGACACTGTATAGTGTCATGCAGAATGGCTGGTCCTACTGCGGGGGATCACAGAGGCTTAACCTCGGCATCTCAAAAGCACCCAAACTAAAACAGAGCACAGTTGAGAAATAAATCAAGGTCCAGAGTACCTGACAGGAAGCAATTAAAGATTTAAGAACCACTAAAACTGAATGAGGGCTCACTCTGCCCTATCAAAGTAGGTCAGTTCTGAGAGGATGACCTGGTTGATCCGTAAGGGAATTAGAAGTGTCACTTTAAAATTAATTACAGAGTCACATGAACCATTCACCCACTGACATCATCACAAATGGTCAGCTCATTTCCTCTGTTCTCATATTACCCAGAAACACCAAATGTGTTAGGAATTCCCAGACTTTCAGCAACGAGTTTTGTTGGCTCTTTTTCATTAACCTATACATACGTTACCTTTAAAACAATAATGTAAAGATACACTGATATATTCTTTAATAAATACATTCTTTCAGTCTACGAAGGAATTTTCAACTCCTCCTATTTCAGAATTAATGACTGCTTCCGTTTCTTTTAAGCCCAAAGGAACTACGTTGTTTGAGAGGATTGAGTGGTGGAGGGTGAGGGCAGGTAGCCAAATAGGGAGAAGAGAGCACCAATCATACAATAGACGTGACAGAGGATTGCTCTTAAACTTTTTTAAAGTATATTTTGAAATAACATCCCCAGGCTATAGAGCTAAATTGCTTTGATCATTTATGAGCATCTGTGTCTCTTCAATAAGCCTTAAACTCCCACAGGGGAGCAATGAAGCCAGAAATAGTGTTCATCATTAATCCAGGAGAACCCCTCTATAGTATGGGGTCCAAAATAAGACCAACTTGTCTTGGACCCTGGTTCTCTATATTAAGGTATTTTATCTGTGGATATAAAGATATATATCAATGTGCTCCATCTGTAGGCTCTTGTGGCTACTAAGGGAGTGTCAATAAGCTTAGATTCCAGCTAAGACCACCTCTCACTCCTTCTTCAGGTGTCAGCCTGATCATCACTTCCTCTGGGAAATCATTCTGCTCTTCTGCATCCCCAGCAATTCCCATGTCCCTGTTATCTCCCTTCCCATCTTTCCTCCATATTTCATGCAATTTCCATTTCTCAATTTCCTTATCATATGTTGACACATAACTTGTACACGAATGTTCATAGCAATTTTATACATGATGGCCCCAAGCTGGAAGCAACACAAACAGCCATGTACAGGTGAATGAATAAATGAGATACACCATTTTTAAAACAATTACGTTAGTTGTTTGATATACACTTATCACTAATCATATAGCATCCTTGAGTACTTAGTTTACATCTATAAGAAACGACCAAAGTTTTTTCCACAGTGGGGTACAACTTTACACCCCCACCAACTGTGTATGAGACTTCACGTGGCTCTATACCATGGCCAACATTGGGTGGTGTTAGACTTTTAGATTTTAACTATTCTGGTGAACGTGTTGTAGTATCTCACTGTGGTTTTAAGTTTCATTTGCAATGATAAATAATGACATAGAGCACTTGTTCATGTACTTACTGGTCATTTATATATCCATCTAAAATCTCTCCTCATTTTTTTAAGTTGGGTTTTTCTCTTCTTACTCTTGAGTTGTGTGAGTTCTTTATACATCTCAGATATGAATCCTTTGTCAGGTATATGTATTGGGGATATTTTGTCCCAGTCTGTGGTTTCCCTTTTCATGTTTTCAAGGTGTCCTTTGAAGAGTAGAAATGTTCAACTCTTGATTAACTCTGTTTATCAGTTTTTAAAATAATTGTCAATTTCTGAGATTGGCTTATGGTTTTCATGGGAACATTAGTCTCAGAGACAGTTACAAAGCGTTTATACTGACCTTATACTAAAGACACTAATTCAAGGATTCCACAGGCTCAGTGATTCCCATGCAAGTTAAATAAAGAAAATCACATCAGGACACATAATGGTCAAACTTTTGAAAACTAAAGGGAAAGAGAAAATCTTAAACACATCCAGAGAAAAAAAGTCACTATTTTCAAAAGAAGAGCAGTAAGTCCAAAAGCTGAATTGTCAAGAGAAACCATGGAATCTAGAAGAAAATGGAATAGCATCTTTAAAGTGCTGAAAGAGAGGAAGATCAGCCTAGACTTCCAGTTCCAAGAAGAATCTCCTTCAGATACTAATATTAGGATACTTTTAGACACACAAAAGATCTAGAATTTGTCACCAGAAGAATTCCACTGCAAGAAATTATAAAGGAAGTTCTTTGGCTGAAGAGAATAGTTCCAGCTGAAAGCACGGAACTGCAAGAGGAAGGAAGCACACCGTGTAGGGAAAATAGGGATAAAAGTCAAATAATATTTACTGTTGTAATGTTAATACTAATAGTATCTTGTGTAGTTATAGGGAGTGAGGATGTAAAACACGTGGCATCCGTAGCACACAGGGCAGGAGGAGGATAAAAGGAATTAAACTTTTACATTTCTCACATCATCTGGGACGTGATAAGAGTACTAATTTGAAGTAAAATGTCATAAATCAAGGATGCATGTTGAAATCTAACCACTGAAAGAATTATATAAGAATGTATAATTAAAATAGAATGTCGTAAATCAAGGATGCATATTGAAATCGAACCACTGAAAGAATTATATAAGAATGTACAATCTTACATAAGAATGTGTAAAAAAAAAAAGAATGTGTAAAGAATGTATAAGGATTATATAAGAGAAAAATTATTTCCGTAAACCAAAAAACAAAGCCAACAGAAAATAGCAGGGTTAACTATAAATACACCACAAAAGAATGTAAAATTTTATTCCTTTTTGCCAAAGTATGAATTCACAATCCCTAATCCACCATCCACTTGATGGGCTCCATTTTTTCAGCCTGGTAAAGAAATGTTTTTATGCTGAACATGTGAAAGAGGGTTCCTCTTTCCCAGCCACTCAGCTATAAATTTCATGGTCAGATGTGTCAAGACTAGCATGATCTTTTGGCCACACTGTCCTGTCAGTATTTATTTATAAGTGTTGATTTTAGATAAAACAGGGGAGAGGGGAATAGAATAAACAAGTTGTGTGAGTTAGGTCTCACTAGGTTATGCTACAATAACAAATAACCCCCAAATCTTAGTGGTTCAGAAAAATAAAGGTTTATATCTCACACATGTGACATGGCAATGGCAGTCAACCTCAGCTCTCCTCCACACTGTCTTCCTTTGTGATCCCAGCTGAAGGAGTATCCCTTATCTAAGGCAGGACCCCTCTTTTAGCGGTAGAGTAAAAGTGATGGCAGAATAAGGTAATAACTCTTAAAGCTTCTGCTCCAAAATACTGGAGGTCACTTCTTCTGTTTCTTTGGCCAAAGCAAGTCTGACGGCCAAGGCTGATATCAACAGGGTCATAAGTATCCTCCAGCAGGAGAAGGCCATGGGGGGTGGCCAATGAGAAATGGGTCAAAGGGAGAAACAGTGAATACTTCAAACAAATACTACAATCTACCACACACATGGTATTTCCTAACCATTACATTTTTCTTATATCATCTTCTTCCAACCATTATTTAGAAATTATCTTATCTCTTTTCACATGAGATTAAATTGCTTCTTCTCTAAGAATAACTTGGCATTGTTTCCTATTCCCTTTTTTCTTTTTCAGTTATACCGTGGTTATATCTACTATATCACATTTTCTCCTCATTTCCTTTTTTAGTTAAATCATTTTGTAATTCTTTATTCCTTCTAATTGAGATAAAATAGACATATAACATTGAATGAGTTTTAGATGTACAACGTAATGATTTGAGATATGTACATACTGCAAAATGATCACCACAATAAGTTTAGTTACCATCCATCACCACACATACAGATTTTTTTCTTGTGATGAGAACTTTTTTTTTTTTACAGCTTTATTGGAGTGTAATTGCTTTACAATGCTGTGTTAGTTTCTGCTTTATAACAAAGTGAATCAGTTATACATATACATATATTCCCATATCGCTTCCCTCTTGCGTCTCCCTCCCTCCCACCCTCCCTATCCCACCCCTCTAGGTGGTCACAAAGCACCAGGCTGATCTCCCTGTGCTATGTGGCTGCTTTCCACTAGCTATCTATTTTACGTTTGGTAGTGTATATATGTCCATGTCTCTCTCTCGCTTTGTCACAGCTTACCCTTCCCCCTCCCCATATCCTCAAGTCCATTCTCTAGTAGGTCTGTGTCTTTATTCCTGTCTTACCCCTAGGTTCTTCGTGACATTTTTTTAAATTTATTAAATTCCATATATGTGTTAGCATACGGTATTTGTCTTTCTGTTTCTGACTTACTTCACTCTGTATGACAGACTCTAGGTCTATCCACCTCATTACAAATAGCTCAATTTCGTTTCTTTTTATGGCTGAGTAATATTCCATTGTATATATGTGCCACATCTTCTTTATCCATTCATCCGATGATGGACACTTAGGTTGTTTCCATCTCCTGGCTATTGTAAATAGAGCTGCAAGAAACATTTTGGTACATGAGTCTTTTTGAATTATGGTTTTCTCAGAGTATCTGCCCAGTAGTGGGATTGCTGGGTCATATGGTAGTTCTATTTGTAGTTTTTTAAGGAACCTCCATACTGTTCTCCATAGTGGCTGTACCAATTCACATTCCCACCTGCAGTGCAAGAGTGCTCGCTTTTCTCTACACCCTCTCCAGCATTTATTGTTTCAAGATTTTTTTGATGATGGCCATTCTGACTGGTGTGAGATGATATCTCATTGTAGTTTTGATTTGCATTTCTCTAATGATTAATGATGTTGAGCATTCTTTCATGTGTTTGTTGGCAATCTGTATATCTTCTTTGGAGAAATGTCTATTTAGGTCTTCTGCCCATTTTTGGATTGGGTTGTTTGTTTTTTTGTTATTGAGCTGCATGAGCTGCTTGTAAATTTTGGAGATTAATCCTTTGTCAGTTGCTTCATTTTCAAATATTTTCTCCCATTCTGAGGGTTGTCTTTTCATCTTGTTTATGGTTTCCTTTGCTGTGCAAAAGCTTTGAAGTTTCATTAGGTCCCATTTGTTTATTTTTGTTTTTATTTCCATTTCTCTAGGAGGTGGGTCAAAAAGGATCTTGCTGTGATTTATATCATAGAGTGTTCTGCCTATGTTTTCCTCTAAGAGTTTGATAGTTTCTGGCCTTACATTTAGGTCTTTAATCCATTTTGAGCTTATTTTTGCATATGCTGTTAGAAAGTGATCTAATCTCATACTCTTACATGTACCTGTCCAGTTTTCCCAGCACCACTTATTGAAGAGGCTGTCCTTTCTCCACTGTACATTCCTGCCTCCCTTATCAAAGATAAGGTGACCATATGTGAGTGGGTTTATCTCTGGGCTTTCTATCCTGTTCCATTGATCTATGTTTCTGTTTTTGTGCCAGTACCATACTGTCTTGATTACTGTAGCTTTGTAGTGTAGTGTGAAGTCAGGGAGCCTGATTCCTCCAGCTCTGTTTTTCGTTCCCAAGATTGCTTTGGCTATTCGGGGTCTTATGTGTTTCCATACAAATTGTGAAATTTTTTGTTCTAGTTCTGTGAAAAATGCCAGTGGTAGTTTGATAGGGATTGCATTGAATCTGAGAATTGCTTTGGGTAGTAGAGTCATTTTCACAGTGTTGATTTTTCCAATCCAAGAACATGGTATATCTCTCCATCTATTTGTATCATCTTTAATTTCTTTCATCAGTGTCTTATAATTTTATGCATAGAGATCTTTTGTCTCCTTAGGTAGGTTTATTCCTAGATATTTTATTCTTTTTGTTGCAGTGGTAAATGGGAGTGTTTTCTTGATTTCACTTTCAGATTTTTCATCATTAGTGTATAGGAATGCCAGAGATTTCTGTGCATTAATTTTGTATTCTGCTACTTTACCAAATTCATTGATTAGCTCTAGTAGTTTTCTGGTAGCATCTTTAGCATTCTCTATGTATAGTATCATGTCATCTGCAAACAGTGACAGCTTTACTTCTCCTTTTCCAATTTGTATTCCTTTTATTTCCTTTTCTTTGATTGCTGTGGCTAAAACTTCCAAAACTATGCTGAATAAGAGTGGTGAGAGTGGGCAACCTTGTCTTGTTCCTGATCTTAGTGGAAATGCTTTCAGTTTTTCACCATTGAGGACGATGTTGGCTGTGGGTTTCTCATATATGGCCTTTATTATGTTGAGGAAACTTCCCTCTATGCCTACTTTCTGGAGGGTTTTTACCATAAATGGGTGTTGAATTTTGTTGAAAGCTTTCTCTGCATCTATTGAGATGATCATATGGTTTTTCTACTTCAATTTGTTAATATGGTGTATCACGTTGATTGATTTGCGTATATTGAAGAATCCTTGCATTCCTGGAATAAACCCCATTTGATCATGGTGTATGATCCTTTTAATGTGCTGTTGGATTCTGTTTGCTAATATTTTGTTGAGGATTTTTGCATCTATGTTCATCAGTGATATTGGCCTGCAGTTTTCTTTCTTTGTGACATCTTTGTCTTGTTTTGGTATCAGGGTGATGGTGGCCTCTTAGAATGAGTTTGGGAGTGTTCCTCCCTCTTCTATATTTTGGAAGAGTTTGGGAAGGATAGGTGTTAGCTCTTCTCTAAATGTTTGATAGAATTCGCCTGTGAAGCCATCTGGTCCTGGGCTTTTGTTTGTTGGAAGATTTTTAATCACAGTTTCAATTTCAGTGCTTGTGATTGGTCTGTTCATATTTTCTCTTTCTTCCTGATTCAGTCTTGGCAGGTTGTGTATTCCTAAGAATTTGTCCATTTCTTCCAGGTTGTCCATTTTATTGGCATAGAGTTGCTTGTAGTAATCTCTCATGATCTTTTGTATTTCTGCAGTGTCAGTTGTTACTTCTCCTTTTTCATTTCTAATTCTATTGATTTGAGTCTTCTCCCTTTTTTTCTTGATGAGTCTGGCTAATGGTTAATCAATTTTGTTTGTTTGGTTCTCAAAGAACCAGCTTTTAGCTTTATTGATCTTTGCTATCGTTTCCTTCATTTCATTTTCATTTATTTCTGATCTGATCTTTATGATTTCTTTCCTTCTGCTAACTTTGGGTTTTTTTTGTTCTTCTTTCTCTAGTTGCTTGAGGTGCAAGTTTAGGTTGTTTATTCGAGATGTTTCCTGTTTCTTAAGGTAGGATTGTATTGCTATAAAGTGCCCTCTTAGAACTGCTTTTGCTGCATCCCATAGGTTTGGGTCGTCATGTGTCCATTGTCATTTGTTCCTAGGTATTTTTTGATTTCCTCTTTGATTTCTTCAGTGATCAGTTCGTTATTAAATAGTGTATTGTTTAGCCTCCATGTGTTTGTATTTTTTACTATCTTTTCCTGTAATTGATATTTAGTCTCATAGTGTTGTGGTCAGAATAGATACTTGATACAATTTCAATTTTCTTAAATTTACCAAGGCTTGGGTTTTTTTTGTTCTTCTTTCTCTAGTTGCTTGAGGTGCAAGTTTAGGTTGTTTATTCGAGATGTTTCCTGTTTCTTAAGGTAGGATTGTATTGCTATAAAGTGCCCTCTTAGAACTGCTTTTGCTGCATCCCATAGGTTTGGGTCGTCATGTGTCCATTGTCATTTGTTCCTAGGTATTTTTTGATTTCCTCTTTGATTTCTTCAGTGATCAGTTTGTTATTAAATAGTGTATTGTTTAGCCTCCATGTGTTTGTATTTTTTACTATCTTTTCCTGTAATTGATATTTAGTCTCATAGTGTTGTGGTCAGAATAGATACTTGATACAATTTCAATTTTCTTAAATTTACCAAGGCTTGATTTGTGACCCAAGGTATGATCTATCATGGAGAATGTTCCATGAGCATTTGAGAAAAATGTGTATTGTTGTTTTTGGATGGAATGTCCTATAAATATCAATTAAGTCCATCTGGTTTAATGTATCATTTAAAGCTTGTGTTTCCTTATTTATTTTCATTTTGGATGATCTGTCCATTGGTGAAAGTGGGGTGTTAAAGTCCCCTACTATGAATGTGTTACTGTCGATTTCCCCTTTTATGGCTGTTAGCACTTGCCTTATGTATTGAGGTGCTCCTATGTTGGGTGCATAAATATTTACAATTGTTATACCTTCTTCTTGGATCGATCCCTTGATCATTATGTAGTGTCCTTCTTTGTCTCTTCTAATAGTCTTTATTTTAAAGTCTATTTTGTCTGATATGAGAATTGCCACTCTGGCTCTCTTTTGGTTTCCATTTGCATGGAATATCTTCTTCCATCCCCTCACTTTCAGTCTGTATGTGTCTCTAGGTCTGAAGTGGGTCTCTTGTAGACAGCATATATATGGGTCTTTTATTTGTATCCATTCAGCCAGTCTGTGTCTTTTGGTGGGAGCATTTAATCCATTTACATTTAAGATAATTATCGATATGTATGTTCCTATTCCCATTTTCTTAATTGTTTTGGGCTTGTTATTGTAGGTCTTTTCCTTCTCTTGTGTTCTTGCCTAGAGAAGATCCTTTAGCATTTGTTGTAAAGCTGGTTTGGTGGTGCTGAACTCTCTTAGCTTTTGCTTGTCTGTAAAGGTTTTAATTTCTCCATCAAATCTGAATGAGATCCTTGCTGGGTAGAGTAATCTTGGTTGTAGCTTTTTCTCCTTCATCACTTTAAATATGTCCTGCCAGTCCCTTCTGGCTTGCAGAGTTTCTGCTGAAAGATCAGCTGTTAACCTTATGGGGATTCCCTTGTGTGTTATTTGTTGTTTTTCCCTTGCTGCTTTTAATATGTTTTCTTTGTATTTAATTTTTGACAGTTTGATTAATATGTGTCTTGGTGTGTTTCTCCTTGGATTTATCCTGTATGGGACTCTCTGTGCTTCCTGGACTTGATTAACTTTTTCCTTTCCCATATTAGGGAAGTTTTCAACTATAATCTCTTCAAATATTTTCTCAGTCCCTTTCTTCTTCTCTTCTTCTTCTGGAGCCCCTATAGTTTGAATGTTGGTGCATTTAATGTTGTCCCAGAGGTCTCTGAGACTGTCCTCAGTTCTTTTCATTCTTTTTTCTTTATTCTGCTCTGCAGTAGTTACTTGCACTATTTTATCTTCCAGGTCACTTATCCTTTCTTCTGCCTCAGTTATTCTGCTATTGATCCCTTCTAGAGTATTTTTAAGTTCATTTATTATGTTGTTCATCATTGCTCGTTTCATCTTTAGTTCTTGTAGGTCCTTGTTAAATGTTTCTTGCATTTTCTCCATTCTATTTCCAAGATTTTAAATCATCTTTACTGTCATTATTCTGAATTCTTTTTCAGGTAGACTGCCTATTTCCTCTTCATTTTTTAGGTCTGGTGGGTTTTTATCTTGCTCCTTCATCTGCTGTGTGTTTTTTCTGTCTTCTCATTTTGCTTTTCTTACTATGTTTGGGGTGTCCTTTTTGCAGGCTGCAGGTTCGTAGTTCCCGTTGTTTTTGGTGTCTGTCCCCAGTGGCTAAAGTTGGTTCAGTGGGTTGTGTAGGCTTCCTGGTGGAGGGGACTAGTGCCTGTGTTCTGGTGGATGAGGCTGGATCCTGTCTTTCTGGTGGGCAGGTCCACGTCTGGTGGTGTGTTTTGGGGTGTCTGTGGACTTACTATGATTTTAGGCAGCCTCTCTGCTAATTGGTGGGGTTGTGTTCCTGTCTTGCGGGTTGTTTGGTATAGGGTGCCCAGCACTGTAGCTTGCTGGTCGTTGAGTGAAGCTGGGTGTTGGTGTTGAGATGGAGATCACTGGGAGATTTTTGCTGTTTGATATTACGTGGCGCTGGGAGGTCTCTTGTGGACCAGTGTCCTGAAGTTGGCTCTCCCACCTCCGAGGCACAGCACTGTCTCCTGGCTGCAGCACCAAGAGCCTTTCATCCACATGGTCAGAATAAAAGGGAGAAAAAGTAGAAAGAAAGAAAGAGGATAAAGGAAAATAAAATAAAGTAAGGTAAAATAAAATAAAGTTATTAAAATAAAAATTATTAAGAAAAAAATTTAAAAAAAAACTGGACGGATAGAACTCTAGGACAAATTGTGAAAGCAAAGCTATACAGACAAAATCTCACACAGAAGCATACACATACACACTCAGAAAAAGAGGAGAAGGGGAAAAAATAATAAATTTTGCTCTCGAAGTCCACCTCCTCAACTTGGGATGACTCGGTGTGTATTCAGGTATTCCACAGATGCAGGGTACATCAAGTTGATTGTGGAGCTTTAATCCACTGCTCCTGAGGCTGCTGGGAGAGATTTCCCTTTCTCTTCTTTGTTCGCACAGCTCCCGGGGTTCAGCTTTGGATTTGGCCCCGCCTGTGTGTGTAGGTCGCCGAAGGGCGTGTGTTCTTTGCTCAGACCGGACGGGGTTAAAGGAGCCGCTGATTCGGGGGCTTTGGCTCACTCAGGCCAGGGGGAGGGAGGGGTACGGAGTGCGGGGCAAGCCTGTGGCGGCAGAGGCCGGCGTGACGTTGCACCAGCCTGAGGCACGCTGTGAGTTCTCCCTGGATCCCGGGACCCTGGCAGTGGTGGGCTGCACAGGCTCCCCGGAAGGGAGGTGTGGAGAGTGACCTGTGCTCGCACACAGGCTTCTTGGTGGCGGCAGCAGCAGCCTTAGCGTCTCATGCCCATCTCTGGGGTCCGCGCTGTTAGCCGCAGCTCGCGCCCGTCTCTGGAGCTCCTTTAAGCAGCACTCTTAACCCCCTCTCCTCGCGCACCAGAAAACAAAGAGGGAAGAAAATGTCTCTTGCCTCTTCGGCAGGTCCAGACCTTTTCCCGGACTCCCTCCTGGCTAGCCGTGGTGCACTAGCCCCCTTCAGGCTGTGTTCACACCACCAACCCCAGTCTTCTCCCTGCATCCGACCAAAGCCCGAGCCTCAGTTCCCAGCCCCGCCCACCCCGGCGGGTGAGCAGACAAGCCTTTGGGGCTGGTGAGTGCCGGTCGGCACTGATCTTCTGTGCAGGAACCTCTCCGCTTTGCCCTCCACACCCCTGTTGCTGCGCTCTCCTCCGCGGCCCCGAAGCTTCCCCCTACGCCACCCACGGTCTCCGCCCGCGAAGGGGCTCCTAGTGTGTGGAAACCTTTCCTCCTTCACGGCTCCCTCCCACTGGTGCAGGTAGGTCCCATCCCTATTCTTTTGTCTCTGTTTATTCTTTTTTCTTTTGCCCTGTCCAGGTACGTGAGGACTTTCTTGCCTTTTGGGAGGTCTGAGGTCTTCTGCCAGCGTTCAGTAGGTGTTCTGTAGGAGTTGTTCCACGTGTAGAGGTATTTCTGATGTATGTGTGGGGAGGAAGGTCATCTCCGCGTCTTACTCTTCTGCCATCTTCCCCTAGATCGAGAACTTTTAAGATTACTCTTTTGGGGACTTTCAAATATACAATAGAGGTAACTACGTTGTTAACTATATTCACCATGGCATACGTTACATTCCAGAACTTATAACTGGAAGTTTATATCTTTTGTCCACCTTCATGTATTTTGCTGACTCCCAACCCCCATCTCTAGAAACCATTAGTTTGTTGTTTTTTCGCTTTCAGATCCCACTATAAGTGATATCACGTGGTAATTGCCTTTTTCTGTCTGACTTATTTCACTTAGCATAACGTCCTCATGGTCCATATATGTTGTTCCAAATGGCAGGATTTCATTTTTTTATGGCAGGCAGGCAGGAAGGCAGGCAGGCAGGAAGGAAGGAAGGAAGGAAGAAGGAAGGAAGGTGAATATATGTATATACACATTTCATTCATCTGCTGATGGACACTTAGGTTATTTCCATGTCTTGGCTATTGTAAATAATGCTGCAGAAAAGACAGGGGTGCAAATATCTTTTCAAGACAGTGATTTCATTTCCTTTGTATAAATACCCAGAATTGAATTGCTGGATCATAGGCTAGTTCTATTTTTAATTTCTTGAGGAGCTTCCATGCTATTTTCCTTAGTGGCTACATCAATTTACATTCCCACCAACAGTGCGCAAGTTTTTCCATTTCTCCACATCTTTGCAAACACTTATTATTTCTTCTCTTTTTGATAATAGCCATCCTAACAAGTGTGAAGTGGTATCTCCTTGTGGTTTTGACTTGTGTTTCCATGATGATTAGTGTGTTGAGCTCCTTTTCCCATACCTGTTGGCCATCTGTATGTCCTCTTTGGAAAATTGTCCGTTCAGATACTCTGCCCATATTCTGGTTAGATTGTTGGGTTTCTTTCTACTGAGTTGTGTGAGTTTTTTTAGATATTAACTTCTTATCAGATATATGATTTGCAGATATTTTCTCCCATTCCATAGGGTGCCTTTTCATTTTGTTGATAGCTTCCTTTGCTGTATAGAAGCTTTTTAGTTTGATATAGTCCCACATGTTTATTTTTGCTTTTGGTGTCAAATCCAAAAAAACCATTGCCAAGACCAAAGTCAAGGAGATTACCACCTATGTTTTCTTCTAAGAGTTTTATGGTTTCAGTTTTATATTTAAGTATTTAATCCATTTTGAGTTAATTTTTCTGTATGGTGTAAGATAAATGTCCAGTTTCATTCTTTCACATGGATATCCAGTTTTCCCAACAACACTTATTGTAGAGACTATCCATCCCCATTGTATACTCTTGGCTCCTTTGTTGGAAATTAATTGACCATATATGTATAGGTTTATTTCTGGGTTCTCCATTGTCTGTTTTATTGATCCATATGTCTGTTTTTATGCCACCACCATACTGTTTGGGTTGCTGAAGCTTTGTAACAGTTTGAAATCAGGAAACAGGATGCCTCCAACTTTGTTCTTCTTTCTCCAGATTGCTTTGGTTATTTGGGGTCTTTTGTGGTTCCACACAAATTTGAATTTTGTTTTTCTTCTGTGAAAAATGCCTTTGGAATTTTGATAGGGATTGCATTGAGTCTGCAGATTGCTTTGGGTAGTATGGACATTTTAACAGTATTCATTCTTCCAAACCATTTAACAGTATTAATTCTTCCAAACCATGAGCATGGTTTCCATTTATTTGTGTCTTCTGCAATTTCTTTTATTACTATTTTACAGTGTTCAGGTCTTTCATCTCCTTAGTTAAATGTATTCCTAAGTATTTTATCATTTTGATGTAACTGTAAATGGGAATGTTTTCTTAATTTCTTTTTGATAGTTCATTATTTTATAAAATGCAACTGATTTTTATATATTGATTTTGTATCCTGCAACTATACTAAATTTATTTATTAGTTCTAACAGCTTTTTGTTGAAGTCTTTAAGGTTTTCTATATGTAATATCATGCCATCTGCAAATAGAGATAGTTTTCATTCTTCTGTTCTGATTTGGATGACTTTTCTTTTTTTTGCCTAATTGTGCTTTCTAGGCATCCAGTATTATGTTGAATAAATGTAGTGAGAGTGGGTATCCTTGTCTTATTCCTGATCTTAGAGGAAAAGCTTTCAGTTTTTCACTATTGAGTGTGATGTAAGCTGTGGGCTTGTCATATATGGCCTTCATTATGTTGAGGTACATTCCCTCTATACCCACTTTGTTGAGAGTTTTAAAGTCAAGATACATCTATATGAAATATATATAATTTTCCCTAAGATATGTTATTGAACCAAATGTGTTTATCAATCAGTATTATTTTAAAATCAAGAAATGCCCATTTTATTTATCAGTTCTAAGTCATGTATACATGAAGCAGATATATTTTCCTATTTTTAAAAGAGCTATTGCTACTGACTGTAATTCATCCTGGCTGGATGAGGCCAGATGAATTTTCATCTAAAGTCTTATGTCTCATTTTCCACACAGTAGATAAATAAATAGAGCAGATTCAAAACATGGACTACATCGTAAAGAAAAATTTTATAAGCCAACACACATAGAGAGGGTTGAAGACAGATGTGTCCCTTTTAGTAATCTACAATTATGAGCTTAAAGCAGACTTCTAGAGTCAAGACATCAAGAACCTCTGCAATTCTCTGCCCCATGTTTCATACATAATTGCTACCCATGGCATCATAAGCCAAATGAATGGATGAGGGGGAGAGGAATGGCTATATAACAACCACAACAGTAATATATTACCCATACACCATACTTTGTAGTTTAAAAAGCAGTTTCACATCTGTAACCTCATTTCAACTTGTACACAACTTTGCTGAAAGCAGGACTGGTGTTAATATCCTCATTTTATACAAGAGTGAAATGAGACTTTGAAACTTTAAGTGACTTATCCAGGGTTACAGAGCTATGTAGAGACACAGGCTAAACTTGAACACATGTCTCTGCACACTGCCTTTCAAACTTTGTATGCCTGAGGATCAACAGAAGATTTTGTTAAAAATGAGATTCCTATCCCTACCTTCCAGAGATTCTAACTCCATTTTTTTGGTGTGGGGTCCAGAAATTTACATTTTCATTAGATTCCCAGGTGATTCTGGTGCAGTATGAACCCAATTTTACCTAATTGTGGAGGGCAAAGAGGAGCTGGAAGAATCTGTGGGAAGCATTTAAAATTGAATATCTATCACTAGCCCTATGAGAAAAACATAATCTACTCCCTGCACTGCTATCACTGGTAACTGGTGACGTAGTAGTAGGTCAGGATGAAAAAAAGCTAACGGTGTTGGTAGATGTTTTGTTAAAGTAACATGCTGATAACACCATTCAGTGTAATCCCAATGAAGTTTTATGAACAACTGATGTGCTTCAGTTTTGCCTGATTATGATATTACCATCTGATTATACTCATGTAGAGGTATCCGGGATTGGGACCCCTGTGTTCCTTTGGGACAACTTGAATAAAATTGAACTCTCAGCCTTAATAGGATGACAGCTTGCCAGGAGATGTTACCAGCCATTGCTTTCCTTAATTGTCTACATTACATACAATTAAATGCTCCTATTTTCTTGACTGCATTTTCTTTTATTTTGTTCTTTTAATGTGACTTGGAACATCAAGACTTGCAAACCAGAATTTTTGGAGGACACATAGATGTTTTACAAGTGAAGTCAAGAGCTGTGTTTTAGAATTTTTTTTTTAAAAACATTTTAGGCAGGTCAATATCAAAGGAGAGTCTCTTAAAGAATGATGACCTGGTGTGCCTTTTTTTTTTTTTTTTTTTTTTTCAGAAATGGAACAAGGATCTGTCATGTCATCACAAATTTAATACTGTCTCTTGTGTTTTCCTTTGCAATCTCTTTGATTGGATTATGTTCAAGGACACAGGGGCCTCTTGTCTTTTGAGTCCATTTAAAAGTTCATTTTCCAGCTTTGACATTCAGCTCAAGAGTTTCAACAGCAGTTAATCAAAAATATTCGTATCGGAAACGTCATTAATCTTTACCAGACAGGAGCAGTTATGTTTGTGACTAAACTTTGATGGACTCTTTGGAGGTGGGATTTACCATTTTGCAAATGTTTTGAAAAGGAAGACAAGGCTTTGAACAAAGTGAGAGAAACAATTTTAAAGAGTTAGAACCAAAATCCAAGAGTCACGCAGTCAGTCCCGGAGGAAACATTCATTTCTGCTGTAGGTCATGAGAATGGTCACTTCTGGGTTCAACACCATCCGAGTGGGCATTAAGGCATTTGGTTATCCGTCCTCCTCATTTCAGTTCTCAGCCCTTCTCTGCTCTCTCCCCTTGGCTGAGCTCGTTTCTTCCTGATTTCAATTTTCACCTCAATGCCTCAGTGTAGATGACTCATGGATTCATCCAGTTACCTAGCAGGTATTGAATTCCCACTGCTCTAATAGCCGTCATCATCATAGCTTCCATTTATTGAGTTCTCATTATTGCCAGAAACTGCTACCCTTCTCTGTATATTGTGGAGAGACTTGGGTATCGTGGTTCAGATGGTGCAAGATCTGGAGGCCAACTGCCTGGGTTTGAATAACTTTGCAGAAATTATTCAGGTTTCTGTGGCTTTGCTTCTCTCTCTCTCTCTCTAAAATGGGTATGAAAAGAGTACCTACCCACAGAATCTTGGGTTTTCGTTTAGAATTAAATAAAAAGAGTTCATAAAGTATTTAATATACTGCCTTACTCATAGTAAAGTTTCAATTAACATTGGTTTTAATAGTTGATGGTTATTTTCACTCTCATTTTTGTATAATAGCCCAGTGCACCTAAGATGTAATTACTATTTTTTCCAATTTATAAACATACCTGTGTTCTTCATCATCATGCTATGCGCCTCTCTAAATTATGGCCCATGAGTATAATACATTGTTAGAAAAGATATCAGCCCTTGACCTCAAGTTGCACACATACACAAGTGAGAGGCCTGAGATAACCATAAAATATTAAAAACTGATGAGCTCTCAGGATCCTAATTGTCTACTTATAGCCTTATTCCTATTATCTGATTTCTAAGTATTTACAGAGTTACATTCAGAGATGAAAACACAGTGACTACCAAAAGCCAGAGCTGTAATCACAGCAAGGTGTTCCATTTACAACCAAGGGCATTCGTCTCAGCGAGGTTTAGGGATGTGGTGACAGTCATAGCCGGTGTCACAGGCAGAGCTCCTGACTCTCTCTGCTCCACCACTCACCATAATCCATCACCACGTGGTGTCCTACCATCTACACTATTCATCATTTCAAAATGTAAACTTAACACTCAACATATTGATTACCTATTGGCTACAGTTTGGAAGGCCCCATATTTGACAAAATAGTCTCTTTCAACATGGTACCTACAGCACATTGCAGTTAATCAGAACCAGCCATATTGGAACCATCTTTAATCGTTACCAGACAGAAGCTTTTACTTGTACAACTAAACTTTGATGGGATTTACCATTTTGAAAATGCTTTGAAAGGGAAGGCGAAGCTTTGAAGCAAAGTGGGAGCAGTAATTTGTTTTTTAAGAGCTCAGCGAGGACTAAAACCCACGAGTTGTTAAACTAGTTCTTTAAGGAATCCTTTGTTACTACTGCAAGATATGAGAACCTCATCCCCTCATCTCTTGTCTGCAGGAAATCTGGTTGGTTTATAACAGATTCAATATCTAAGTACTTGTCGCCATATCCACTGCCACCATCCTGTTCCAAGCCATGACCGTCTCTCACTGCGTTCACCCTAGGAGCCTCCTATCTAGACAGCTTGCCTTTACTTTTACCCCCTAGAGTATAGTCTTTTCAAGGAATTGACTCCACAAAGAATTGTGAGTAATGATTTTCAAATATGAGTCAGATTATGTCCTTCCTATATAGGATCGCCCAGTGGAGTTCCACTGGACTCAAAAGGAGAGCTCAACTCCCTTTCAGTGGCCTAGGGCCCCACCCTCTCCAGCTCCCTTCTCCTTTCCTGCCTGCTGGCATCTCCAATTGCTCTCCGCTCCATTCATTCCCCTTCAGGGCCCCGGCCTCCTCGCATTCCTTGGAAATCTTAGGGCCGTTGCCCTGGAATATTCTTCACAAAGATATCTGGGAGGCTCACTGTCTCACTTCCTTAGTTCTTTGCTCAGAAGCTCCCTTCTCAGTGAGGCTTACCTGGATTACCACCTTAAATATAGTAACGTGGCCCTGCATGTGTGCACATGTGCACACGCAGATGCACCCACATTCCTGATTCCCTTTAACTGTGCTTAGAAGTTTATATAGTGTCTGACCCAAACTAGGACATCTTTTAGAGGTAAAGAGTTGCTGTGAATAATTATGTTGGGACAACAGGAATAACCTGAGGCTGCCTTGGGCAAACAGAGACATTCACCCAACCTGCTCTGATTTTCCCCCGTAGCATCTACTGCCTTTTGGCAGACTATAATATTTCCATATTTATTATGTGTATTAGTTATGGTCTGCCTCTCCCTCTTGGAACATAAGCTCCACGAGGCCAAGGGTATCCGTCCCTTTTATTTATTGATGTATTCTAAGTGTTGAGAATAGTGCTTGACAGTCTGGCACATAGTAGATTCTCAATGAATATTTGTTGAATTGAATGAATAAGTGATATGGGGAAACCAAAGATTATCCCAAAGTTCCTTCAAACTTTAAGCATGAGGTGAATTTTTCAGTTCAGTTCTATAAAAAATCTTTGTCAAAATTAATGAGATGGGGGCTTCCCTGGTGGCGCAGTGGTTGAGAGTCCGCCTGCCGATGCAGGGGACACGGGTTCGTGCCCCGGTCCGGGAAGATCCCACGTGCCGCGGAGCAGCTGGGCCCGTGAGCCATGGCCGCTGAGCCTGCGCGTCCGGAGCCTGTGCTCCGCAACGGGAGAGGCCACGACAGTGAGAGGCCTGCGTACCGCAAAAAAAAAAAAAAAAAAAAAATTAATGAGATGAATACGCAAACCTAAAATCTGAATCATAATCATGAAATTCTACCTTTTGGACACTGGGTCTGGAGGAGATACTAATGGATGATCTGGGTCTATCTCCTTTCTTTCAAAAAAACAAATGTTCACATCATTGCTCCCAAATTATCTCCTGTCCTCCATCCCTGAATGTCTCTGACTTTCTCCTCCTCTTCTTTAAAAGCTCAGGTAGAAATTTCTCCCTAAAACTTTGCATTTTCCCCACCTCCCGTCACATCAAGAAAAAGTCTTGTCCACAAAACATTGCTATCTGTTCCCTTATATTATTATTTCTGTTCCTTGTACAGGTCCTGGAATTGTGTATATCTCATTACATACATTCCATCACATCACCTTCCAGCTTATTGCTATGTCTTCTTTGTATCTTTCAGTGAACTGTAAGTTTTTTCTAGAGCCAAGTGCTCTAATTTGTTCGTTTTTGGATTCACAGCAGCTGGCACAGTACCTGGCGTACTGTGGGCACTGTATAGGTTTTTACTGATGTGAATTAAACTGCATTGGATTTATTGACAACTGTATCTTCAATCTCATTGAGTACTCCACCTACCCAAAATGTGCTGTATCACTGCAACATTCCAGCTTAACTATAGCATTTTATATCGTTGTGATATCAAAGACCCTTTATAACATGACGTATTCACTTAGTAGTGGTTCTGTGGCCTCCAAATGACCCCGCTCCCAGCTATAAATGATCTTCAAACCCTAGTTGCCATATTAGAGAAGGCTAGCATTTTCACGACAGCGGATCCGCAGTCTAAACTGGGTTCTTTTATTTACTAGTGAGTACAAGAATTGAAAAAATGAATTTGAAGCTATCAAACCTAATCTGTGTCAACATCTAATCTTCTGCAGTTATATCCCCAAACATAAGTTTCCATGTATATAGAATACACATGCGCACACACACGTGTATCTACGATCCCCACAATGTATGGGGATAGATATTATTGAAACACATCGCCTAATTCCTGTGAGTTATTTTTCAAGTCTCTAATATTTTGGTGACTGTTGGCCAAGTCCTCATTGACTCTGTTCCTGAACAGCTTGTCCGTTACTACTTACATTTTCTTCCTCTGCGCCATCCACCGTATTTCATCCTGAGCTGCTTTACCGTATGAGAGTGCTAATCATCTGTGTTGAACTTTGACTATATTCAATTTCTGCTGTGTTCTTTAGCCAGAAACCAGTTCTGTTTCATACATCCAAGCCTGCTTTGTATCTGAATCTTTCAACAGTTAAATGCCCAGAAATAAAGGAAATACTTGAATACCTTAAATATAAATAGTTTAAATATCATTTAATCAAGACTATCCAGATAAGCCACTCGCTGTCAAATTTCTTTTATTTTGCTCTCCACAAGTCTATCCCCAGAGCCTTCCACCGTGAAAGCCATCCAATAGGAATTGTTCATAATCTCCGTCATTTAAAATCCTCCCCCACTTTCTCCATCAGAGTATATAATACATGGCATCTCTTTCCCCATCTTTTCCCAGAGTACTTCTTTTGTTCAGTCTAGAATCAGGGAATTCATATGACAGATACAACTGATTTAAACTGCGCTGACTCCCCTCCCAGCCAGCAAGGCCAGATTCTATCCTCTTAAATCACCATTCCAAGAAGGGAAGAAATAGACAAAGATTACTGAACATCACAGAGAACAGTTTCTCACCAGGTTGAGGTATCATGGGATGATCTTCCCAAAGCCTCCAGGGGTCTGTTGGAAATAGTTGCAAGAGTCAAGCCCTCACAATTACCAAAAATTCAAGCTGCCTTATGTATGTGTGGAAAAGATGTGTCACATGCTTGCTCTCTAAAGTACCTTAAGGATAACATCCTGTTCACTTTTCACTCGGGTGATATCTGTATTTCAGCAAATGTCAGCAAGTCCACACGCTTTGGCAGAACAAATGTTATTTTTCCTTTCATGACTGTCCTAAGAGGAATTGTGCAATCCTACAGATAATCGCAGCGAGCTCTGGTTGGCGCGCGACCAAGGCAGGATACTCTTCTCTGGAGGAGGCCAACTGTGAATTGGGTTCACTGCTGGCAAATTGCTTTTTTCTGTTCGGTTTAATTTAGTTTTCATGATTTTTCCTGAGGGCTCATCTGGCCTCGCTCAACTAACTGGTTGAACAGATCAGCTCAAGTTCAGAAGCCCTCAATCTTTCCAAGATTTCGAAATGTCTCTTTATTCAATCTCTGATTAGGACAAGTGAGAGTAACCAACATTTTACAGGTCTTAAAATCGCCAAGACAGATACTTAGGGAAAAAAAAGGGCAGGGGAAGAACTACAGTAAATTACACCAGGCATAATTTTACCCAAACTCAGAGGGAAAAAGAAGAGTGGAAGCAGCTTTTAACTTTAAGTGAAAGTTACATTCTCTGAACAATGATTTCTTTAAAAATATGCTGGACAATCCATGAATAGCAATAGTAATGGGCCAAAGAAAATCGAGGCTCTGTGTTCAAGACAAGAGAGCAGGAGCCAGGGCCCGAATATTTGGGAACTTGGTTTCTACTTATGCAAACTGGTTGGAACACTCAGCCGTGAATAAACTCAAGATTCTAGGTTGGCTCCATGAGTGAAACATTATTGGAATAATAATGTTTATAGGTTTTATTAATAAACCTATATTTAATTAGGTTTAATTAAAGGATGTTTTAATTACAGTTAGGTTTAGTTACATAAAACACACACACACACACACACACACACACACACACACCAAACTTGAGTCCTTCAAATGAGGTAGAAATTTTATCTTCCTTACATAATAGAATCTGGAGGGAAGTAGTCCAATACTGAGAGGAGAATTCCCTGCTCACCCGAGTGCTCTTATCTTTATGTTCCACAATGTTATCTCATGGCTTCAATTCACAATGTTGCCTCATGTTCCAAAATGGTTGCTGGAGCTACAGCCTTTATGTCTGCCTTCCAGGCAGGAGAAGGCAGGGAAAGCAACAGGCAAACACCTCCTACTTGAGTCAGCTTTACTTGATGAACATTCCTAGGGAAATACACTACTGGTTACGGTAACCAGTAAACACACTACTGGCTAGATACATGGAGGCTGGCAAATGCAGTCTTTTAGCTAGACATCTTTTTGCCATCCTAACCAAAATACTGGCTCAGTTACTAAAAATACAAGGAGAGTGGATATCGATTAAGCAGCTTCAGTCTGTCTTGTGGGTAAAGTGATATTTTCATGAAACTGGAGGGGAGACAGTTTGAAGCCTATTGGCTTCTTTTAACCATTACCTTATATAAATATATCACGAATGATTTTTCATAATGCAAATAATTATTTGGTTCTTTTTATTTTATCATGAAATCATCCCCTTAATGAGTAAAATGATGTCATACAAGATGACATATGGCTGATTTCTCATAAAATGGCAGTATTAACCTGAACACGTTAGTGAGATTTCAGAGGACACTGAGAAGACTCATGTAACCAAAACACCCATAATATATTGCCTGAAACATCTATCATGAAAGCCATTCCTTCAGCATCAAGATGATGTGCTTCTAAAAGATCTTTCTAACAATGAATATACCTTACCCGGAAGTAGTAACCGTCACGCCATTCAATCCTCATGAATCCATTTCTCTGTATTAGTTTATCAAATTAAGTATCACTGGACATGAGTTCTTGTGAAAAAGAGGGAGAAATTTGAGAGAATCTACCTAGGAAGACAAGTAGACAAGTAGTCAAGAGTTCCACAATTATTTTTGAGTAAAGGAAGTAAAATTCAAGTATAGCGTAATTCTCAGTAAATCTTTCTGGCTGACCATTGGATCAGTGGATGAGTAAGTGAACATATGAATAAATCCTCAGGTGAGTTTTATCAGTAAAGATTGCATTATTTCTTGATGTTGTTCTCGCTAGTAGTGGAAAGCTTTATAATAGCAAATTTCAGACGTAACTGAAAAAGGAGAAGGTGTGCTCCATTATAGCCAGTCTGGGGAGTTACTGATTATGGTGAATGTTAGGGTAACCAATATAAAAGGGACCCTCAGAACCACAGGTCACATGACAAAGTAGGCCTTGAAAGCACCAGGATGGCTGACCAGGGACACAGCCCCTGGGCTATTAGTTTCAGCTTGAACTTATAATTATTTCATCCAGCAATACAGCAGAGAGAGCGTCAAAATATAACCACTCAGCATGAGACAAGAGATAAAGATTTTCCTCAGTTGACTATGATCAAACGGGTATATCCAACTTACCCTTAGTTCTGTACCTTATGATAACTTTGAGTATGCCTTTCTTTCCTGGTCTGGAGCCAGTGTGGTACAATGATTACAAACATCAGCTATTGTTTCAGAAATGTTTGAATTCCATTACTGCCTTTCCACTGGCTAGCTGCATAGCCTTGAGCAAGTTACTTAACTTCCCTAAACCTCAGTTTTCCCATCTTTAAAATGGGAAGAATGCAGTTGCCTACCATGTAAGTAACTGTGAGGATTGAGTGAGGACTCACTGTTGTAATTTGTTGGAATTTAAGGGGACTGTATTAGTTAGAGTTCACTAGAAAAACACAACTGATAGGATCTGTAGTGAGGCAGAGAGGGAAAGGCAGTAAGATAGAGACAATGAGAGAGAGAGAAGGATGATTATTTTAAGAAATTAGCTCATGCATTTGTGGTGGCTAGCAAATACGAAATCTGTAGGGCAAACTGGCAGACCGGAAATTCAGATAAGATTTGGTGTTGCAGCCTGGAGTCTGAAGACTGAAAATTCAAAGAGGGTTTCTGTGTTGTAGTCTTGAGGTAGAATTCCTTCTTCTGGAAAACTCAGTCTTTGCTTCTAAGGCCGTCAACTGATTAGATGAGGCCCACCTACACTGTGGAGGCAAATCTGCTTTACTTAAAGTCACTAATCTAAATATTAATCTCATCTTAAAAAAATACCTTCACAGCAACATCTAGACTGATGTTTGACTAATCACCAGGGCACCATTGCCCAGCCAACTTGACAGATAAAATTAACCAACCCAGGGACCCAATAAATATGACTGCCTTCTCCACCTGGATTCTGAGCAAATAGAGAAATAAGACAAAAGAGCTGTACATTGGAAAATCTAACCATAACTCCTATGACAGGCAAAGGCTAGGATGGAAGCTGTGGTTTATATTTGCAAGTAAGTGGGTGCAATGGAATTAGGAACACTCACCCCACCTGCCTCTGACAGGTAGCTGAATACAACCAGCCCAGGCAGTGATGTCGGCCAAGATTTATAGCACGGAGCAGCTGGGAGGAACTCACAGTGCTGCTGACAGGTTCACACTTGGAAAGACAAAAAGAAAGAGGAATTTTGTCTTCCCAAATTTTCCAATCAGATGAGTTTCTCTATGTCGCTGGAGGAAAGGCAGTCGAGTACAGAGAGTAGAACGAGTGCTGCCTGTCAGTTAACCATCCTGCACCAGAAGGGGCTGTCAAGAGTCAAGAAGGATCATTTCACCTCCCAACATCCTCCTCTCCTCAGCATCACCGTCATTTTTCTTACTGATGAAACAGCGCTGTTTATACTTGTTATCTGGGCCCTTAAAAATGTAGTCTGTGAAATGCAGGCTCAGGAGACTTCAATCTGGAGGCCCTGCCCAAGACTTAGCCAGGACCCTGTATCATCCTCTATTCTACCAACTGTATGCTTCCTCTACCCTGGGAACAACCAATTCGTGTCTCCGCCCCTGGCCCCCACTCCCACTCCCACTCCCTCCAGTTGAGAACCAGCTGGGGTTTAGAGTGTCAGGCCTGGTTTAGATCTCTTGACACCTCTGAAACAAATTCCCCATCGTGTGGGAAATCTGCCCAGTCGGTCCACAGAAGCTGTCAGAGCCTCAGCCAGCTTGAAGCTGAAGGACTCGGACACGCCCAGGGTAGGGGGAGAGATGGGATCTTTGGGGGCACCCTTGACAGTGTCCTCTTAAAGGTCTCATCCTTCCCTCCTCGGTAAAGAAATCTAGGGGTTGAAACCTGATCTGTCGACCTCATCTCCCTCCCCTTGGCCCAGAATCCAGGGCTGCTCCCCTCCCGTTCTCTCGAAGCAGCTTGTCTGGGCAGGGCTGGTGTCCAATCTTGTGTCTATCAGAGGTGGGAAGTGGAAGTTGCCTGTAAAAGGCAGATGAAAAATTAAAGTGATCTTTAGCTGACAGATCGGTTCAAAGTGCTTGGCATCTTAGATCAGTTTTACATGGTCCCCACGTGAGAGATGGTCACGCGCGTCTCCACCGCAGCCCTTTATTCCAGAGCCAGCAGAAACTGGCCAGGCTTCATGTTTATCTGAAGAACGTCTTTTATTCTAGATCCAGTTGGGGAGATTCCTGAGTGATATTGAAGATTCTTGGTGACTGGGGAAACCTGAGGGAACCCAGAGAATCAGAGTTTGGACCGAGTATCTGCCTGGTTTGGGAGGCTGTGTGGAATCAGGGAGAGAACACAGGCTTTGCAGCCAACTCTGCCCGTTAACCAGCTGTGAGACCTTCAGCAGATTATTTGATCTCTCTGGGAAACTCATTAACCTCTTCAGGCCACATTTTGAAGGAACTCTAAAGCTGACATTTTGGAGCTAACTTTTCCCTGGCAGGAGAAACTGCCTGCTAAGGTAGAAAGAGCTAGTCAGGTTTGTGGTTCAGATTTGAAATCTACCATGTGTCCTGTGTGACCTTGAACAGTTGCTTAACGTCTCTGGGCCTCAGTTTCCCCATCTATAGAATGGGAACAAGTAGAACCACCTTGCAAGTCATTGTCTTGAGAATTAAATAAAATAATAAAGCACTTAGGAGTCCCCCAGAAGATGTGCTTTCTCATCCTTCTGTGTCTGTTCCCCTGACATTTGGGGAACCAGGGTTCAAGTCTGGGGTACAGAGAACCCTCTCTAGATTTCTTGATTTTTTTGTTTGTTTGTGTCAAATATCTTATATTTTCCCTGTACTTGTCTGGGATACTCACAAGATCCGTAGCAAAAGCGATCTGCTTGATTTCCTGACATCAATTTGTTCATTGGGTTCTTAGGGGAGGATTTAAGTAGATAAGACTAAAAGTTCCCCATAATTTTGTCTAAGCAGTTCAACCCTGATCAGTACTTGGCGGCAGCTCTCTGGACCACATTATAATTTTTTGATTGCTACACAAACGTACCACACAGATCAAAGATCAGCAGAGCTGCCAGATACTTGGAATGGAGTTCATCTTCATCAGGAAACACGAAGGAGGCCTGGAGTCCCAACCGGAGAGCGTTTTCTATCCAAGAAGGTCATAAAGTAGGAATATTTATGCCAAAAACAGGCTCAAATCAAGTGACAGTGATATTGATCAGCAGGGCAAGAGTTAGTGTTGTTTTTTCATTTGTTAAAAAAGAAATGAAAGACTTTGGGCATTCACATGGTAATCCATTTTAAAAACACTAAGCTACCATATTTAATTAATTAATTATTTTGAAGTCTAGTTGATTGACAGTGTTGTATTAATTTCTGCTGTACAGCGAAAGTGACTCGGTTATACACATACACACATTCGTTTTTATACTCTTTTCCATTATGGTTTATCCCAGGACATGGAATATAGTTCCCTGTTCTATACAGTTACGCTACCATATTTCTTGAGCGCGTAATTTGTATGAGGTGCTTTGCATACGTAACCTTACTGAGTCATCCCAGGAGCAGGCAGAGTGAGTTCCTGTTTTTAAGACAAGGCCACTGAGGCTCGGGAAGGGTCGGTGACTTTGCCAAAGTCACGCAGCTCCTTGCAAGCCCGTTCTTAGAAGCACTGAGCTGTACCACCTCCAAAAGTAGGAGCTACCATTGATGGAGACGTTGGACTCTACACGTACTGAGTTCACTTAATGTCATTATCTCCACAGAACCGTAGGATGGTGTTCTTACTCCAGTTACAGATAAGGGAACTGAGGCGCAGATCAATAGCAGATGTAACCAATAACATACAGTAAAAAAAAAAAAATCTGGGAACTGAATCGAGGGCAAAAGTGACAACTGTCTCCATACAACCTCCTAAACCTCGAATAGATTTCGCTGCCTGCCTGTTTCTCACAAGACAGAGTGCTTTGTCACTGTGGAAAAGACATCCACGGGAAACCCAAAGCCATGTAGCACTTCTCGGAATTACACGCCGCAGTTCACGACCCAGGGCAGGTTGCCACAACTGGACTGATGGGAGGGACCAGTGGCGTTTACTCAACGTTCTTCAGCCTCTGTGATCTGCGCACATTATAGGATTACGTCTCCAAGCTCCTTGAGGTAGGCTGAGGCCGTGTGACTGCTGCTGACCCATGAACTTATGCCGATGGCACCTGTGTCACTTTCAGGCCGAAGCACTTCATTGTCATTGTGAGAACATCCCGAACTCTTGCTGGTGGTGTTTGAGGCAGTAGCTGCTCAGTTTGTATCCCCGAATGACCTCTTGTCCCAACCCTGATGGACATGTAGCCTCAGCAAGGAGGGAATACTTGTGATTCTCAGCCATTGTAATTTGAGTTTTTGTTTGTTTGTTTGAATAAACCACAACCGCCATGACTGATACGGAACCAGCCCCAAAGGAGCTTTATAGACCTCCCGAGGTACCCAGCAGGTGTTAGGAGGCTCTGCACCCAGAATCACGAACTCAAGTGTTACAGGACCAGGCAGGGCAGGGTGAATAAGCAAAGCAGAAGTGAGCCTACAATAGCAGAGAGCAGATGGGACGGGGCAAACTGCTGGGCACCTGCCTAAGAAATGTGGGCTCCATCTTGCCAAATCTGTCACTTTTCCGAAGCAGCTGGGTATCTGGGACTTTTCCTAATGGATTAAAACACTGTGCACGTGAAAGAAAGCTGGACTCTGGATTAAGTTCCCTCCAGGGATTTCCAGCTCCTGCCTCAAGTTCACGATCAGGTTCCCATCTGTCTGCTGTTGACCCAGAGATTTAGAGCTAGTTCTTTGAGTCTTGTTGTGTGACCATTGGGCATGTCAGCGATGTCCTTAGTACTCCCATCTGTAAAATGGGTTAAGTGGGAGAAAATTGGGGATTCTTAATCTTTCTCAGGTACTTCTGCTCCCCAAAATCTCACATAGACATAGACCACAAATCTTATGGGTTTCACAGTTTCCAGTGATGCTGTAGACCTCAACCACTGACCCTCTCTCCCCATAATATCAATGGATTCTTGACATCAAAGCTAAGGATATCAGGCTATATGACGGCAAGGCTTCCTTTCATCCAAAAACATGTCTCATTTCAGCAGGAGGAATGGGGTATTTTTCGCCTCTTGAAGACCTCAGTGTTTCTTCTTCCTCTTAGGGAGCCCACGGCTCTGACGTAGTAATTGAGGATGATCGCTTAGAATGATATCTCCTGGGTACTGATTTTGTCATAATGTTTCAAGTGGGGCAAGGCCTGTCACCTTGACACTTTATAGTGTATCTAAGCAGAGGGAGACCGGATACGTTAGTGCACGCATTGTTTTTCTGGCTTATGAATTTCTAGCTTATAATGTAATTCCACTGGTTTGAATTTAGTTATCTTTGGCCTCCTTCAGCTTTATAATCCAAACCATCAATGCAAGGCTGCTTTGAAAAATAATCTTTCAGACCTCACATCCCAACTGACTCCCTCTCAGGGCAGATGATGGGTGGTTTCCATTGCAAGTCTTTGCAGTACGTCTTTTTCTGTGGTCACGTTGTCAGCTCTACTCTTTAACCCTTAAAAATCCATCCAGACAGGCCTTGGGATGCATTTTTCCAAAGGAGCCATTGTAATATTTGTGGGGTGAAGAGCATGAAATCGCTGACGTGTGCATCACAGAAAGGAAGCAGAGTTCTCCTCCAGGTGAGCTCTGATTTCTTTCCTACTTTGACAGCGTGTGCTGTTAATGCTTTCGTCAGTAGCACCTTTTACTGCCTGTCTTGCATAAAGGAGGATTCCCACCCCATTTGTCAGGATCCTAAATATACGAAACTGTTTTCTCTGGGAACCCCTTGATGTGGTTAGAGTGAGACTGAAACTTCTATTAGACAATCATTCAGCTGAAATAAAATTTATCATAAAGGGCAGCTCTAACATGAAATCTTTATATGCAGCAAAGAGATCTTAATTTGAAAAAAAAAAAACCCAGGATGCAGTATTAAATTATGTCTGGAAACAGGTCCAAGGTCACATGATGAATTGGTCACAAAATGAAAACATTAAAGCTAGAAAGAGAAAACCAAATAGCATTTAAAATCGGTATTAAATTAATTCAAGCAAGGTAGCTACCCCAAGATGCTAGAAATTTCTGGAAGTAATCTGATTCTTTTTAGTTATCCCGCCAACTTCATATAATCGGCCTATCAAGACAATCTGTCCTGCCTAATTACTCATGTTCTCAGAATGTGTGTTCAATTCAACAAATATTAGTGGGGCTTCTATGCGTATGGCAACTCACAAGGTCCTGTAGGGACTGCTAAATAAGGAACTCACAATTTAAGGAAGTACTTCCCTAGAGCTGATGTGTAGGCTGGTGACGGCTGAGTCGTTTAAAGTGCTCTAAAATTACAGACTCCCAGGACGTACTCCAAGCAGACAAATGTAGAATCTCCAGGGGTAGGAACAAGAGTCTGTATTTTAACCACATTCGTTAGATGAAACTGATACAGAGTAGGTTTGGGTCCTATAACAGTCAGGACCTCACCACTGCAAGTGACAGACATCTAATTCCATCTGGCTTAAAGCAAAAAGGGAAACAGTTGACTCTAGGAACTGAAAAGTCCAACAAGGTGATGACTTCAGGCACAGCTGGATCCAGGTGCTCAAGCAATGTCATTAGAGATTGAGTAGTTCCCTCATCTGTCAGCTCTGTTTTCCTCTGCATTGGTTTTACTCTTAAGCACAATCTAAAGCACTACAGGAAGTAGTAGCAGTGGTAATAATAATAATAGTAATCGTAGTGGTAAAAATAACAACAACAACAATAAAAATGGAACTCTTACTTTGCTTCAGGCAGTGCACTTTACCTATATTGTCTTATTTAGTCTTTACTGTGATAATATGAGGTAGGAAATATCTCCATTTAACCCATGAAGAAAGAGAGGTTCAGAGAAGGGAAGTGATTTATCCAAAGTCACACAGTTATCAAAAGAGATGGAAAGGAGAATTAAACCCAAGGCTGCCCGGTTGTAGCTCTCAGTCTCTTACCCCTTTTCCTATATACAGAAGTAAAAAATGCCTAGGATAAGTCATTAGATTACTGAAAGAAAAATGATTTTCAGAGGTAGAAGAAGGGCCAGCGAGTATAGTTCAGAAGGCAGGTTTTATGTGTGCCCATATGCCCTCAGCTCTCTGTAGATTAAGTTTGGATAGGCTCAGAAGTCTGCATTTTGGATGTCCCCCTAGTTGATCTAATTCACACCTCCTACAACAGTAACACTTTTTCCAGTGATTCTTCACAGCTCACAGGACATCTGCTGAAGCATTTGAATCCATGGACAGCATGTGCGGGACTATTGCTGAATTTGTTTTAACAAAGAAAGACAGGGGTGTCATCAACAAAATGGCACAGAAAATGATTCCAGGGTTTCCAGAGGCAGAAGGCTAATAACGTCTTTGTAGTCCAACTGATAGGAGCTGATAAGTCCTGGACTGGTGGTCTCACTGTAGGGACAAAATGAAAACAGAACGTAACACATGGAAGCAAGATTTAATAGTCAAAAGGCTATGAACCATGAAGGCAGCTTTTTTTTAAGTTATGGGTGACAATGATTCCCAGATTTCTAACTTGGACTGTCCTAAGAAACTCTGGTAGACTGTGGACCCCGTGAACATGCCTCCTGGCATTCCAACCTTATGTCACTCTGGGTTTGGGCATATGACATGATTGCATCAATGGGACATTAGCAAACATGACACAGGTGGAGACTTGATATGCACTTGCATCCTAGGGCTTATCCTATTGGAACTCTTTTGATCTGCTACCTTGAGACTGCTATGCTGTGAGGAAGCTCAAGTTGACCACGTGGAGGTAAACCAAGATACTCTAAAGAATAGCCCCAACCCATCCCAGTTTCTAGTCATCTTCCAGCTACATGTAGATTCATGTGTGACCCCAAGCAAGATCAGCAGAAGAATCACGGAGCCAGCCCACAGAATCCTGAAAAATTATAAATCCCCATGGTTTAAGCCACAAGTTTTAGGGTGGTTTGTTACGCAGCTGTTGGTAACTGAAGCAAATCAGAATGCTTTCTTCTAGTTGGTGTTGTAATCCAATGTTCAATCCATTGTGTTTCCCTCCCTTCTCTGGCTGCTAGGAATCTCAAAGCTAAGTTTTGTGTTCATTGCTGTGTCACTCTTCAACCAGGAATTCTTATTAGAAGTTATGCATTTCTTTTTCAGATTTTTGTCTTTTGCGATATATTAATTCAGTTTTCTTATCATGTCTATTATTTTGTTTTGAACTGACTGCAGTTACTCTTGCTGTATACATCCATTTGTTTTATTTTTTAGATTGTGCATGTAAGTGATATCATATGGTATTTTGTCTTTCTCCGCCTGACTTATCTCACTAAGCATAATATTCTCTAGGTCCATCCACATTGTTGAGAATGGCAGAATTTCACTCTTTTTTTATGGCTGAGTAATATGCCATTGTGTATATACCAAATCTTCTTTATCCATTTGTCTGCTGATGGATACTTGGGTTGCTTCCATATCTTGGCTCTTGTAAATAGTGCTGCATGAACAATGGGGTGCATGTATCTTTTTGAATTAGTGTTTTCATTTTTTCCAGTTAAATACCCAGAAGTGGAATTGCTGCATCATACGGTATTTCTATTTTGGTTTTCTGAGGAACCTCCATATTGTTCTCCATAGTGGCTGCACTAATTTACATTCCTGACAACAGGGCAAGAGGGTTCCCTTTGCTCTACATCCTTGCCAACATTTGCTATTTGTAGACACTTTGATCATAGCCATGCTGACAGGTATGAGGTGGTATTTCATTGCTGTTTTGATTTGCATTTCTCTAACATAGAGATGTTGAACATCTTTTCATGTGTCTGTTAGCCATGTGTATGTCTTCTTTGGAAAACTATTCAGGTACTTCTGCCCATTCTTTTGATGGGGTTGTTTTTTTGATATTGAATTGTATGAGCTGTTTCTGTATTTGGGTTATTAACCCCTGGTCAGTCATATCATTTGCAAATGTTTTCTCCCAGTACATAGGTTGTCTTTCCATTTTGTTGATGGTTCCCTTTGCTGTGCAAAAGCTTTTAAGTTTAATTAGGTTGCATATGCTTATTTTTGTTTTTATTTCTCTTGCCTTAGGAGACAGGTCCAAAAAGATGTTGCTACAATTTATGTCAAAAAGTATTCTGCCCATGTTTTCTTCTAGGAGTTTTGTAGTTTCAGGCCCTACATTTAGGTCTTTCATCCGTTTTGAGTTTATTTTTGTACATGGTGTGAGGAAGTACTCTAATCTCATTCTTTTCCATGGAGCTGTCTAGCTTTCCCAGCACCACTTCTTGAAGAGTCTGTTCTCCATGTTGTATTCTTGCCTCCTTTGTCATAGATTAATTGCCCAGAGGTGCATGGGTTTATGACTGAAGTTATCCTTAAAGTAGTCAGAGTATATATAAGATAAATAAAATCCAGTGATAGATAAGTGAAATAATGACTGATAAGGAAAAAATAATAGTAACTAACTGCTAATATGTATGAATTCAATAAAATATTAACGTATTTTCTGAGCCAGGCCCTGCTCCAAAATATTTACATGTACCCAGTTATTTAACTCTCAGTAACTGTAGGAGTACTGCTACCTCCCATTTTACAGATGAAGAGACTGAGGCACAGAATTTCTGTGGCTTGCCTATAGTCACACAGCTAGTAAGTGATAGAGGTAGGGTACCAGCTCAGGCCTGCCCAAATCAGAGTTCCCATTCACAGCCATTACAGAGTAACAGCACTTCTTCAAACGCTTTTTAAGTTGTGTTTAGCCTATTTTGTTATATGTGAAACTTAAAAGAGAAAAAGTTATCTTCCAAGTGCTTTTAAGTCAAGAGTTGTCACCAAGTTGTTAAGTAGTTTTATAAATATATACATATATATAGAAATTTGAAAGTGAAGCCGCTGTCGCCTGAAATGTGTAAACACAGCATTTCAAAGAAAATTAATTTTCTCCAATTCAAAGCAGAAATTCAAACCCCAGCTTCTGGTGCCACAGTTATTGCAGTTATCAAAGGTATTTCATTAACCTCATTTTGTCCTTTGATAGATGCATGTTCTTTCAAATGTATCTTCTCACAGAGATGTAGTACTTTTGTAAAAGTCTATCACTGTTTCCAAAAAGTGCAACTATTGTATATATATATAGGGTCTTATTGCATGCAGCTGGTCCCCAAACATACAATCAGTACCTTCACACATTGATTACCTTAGAGCACCCACGAGCCAAATACATACTTTGATATGTTTACTGAACAAATGTTTCGGATATTCTGTTTGCCCTACTTTTCGGTTCATAGAACCATAGCATCACCAACTTTGCCTATAAAGTAGAGCTTATTAAATACTTTAAATGATTTAATGAATTTAGATATTAAACTTTTATTTTCAAATGAGTACAAAATGGGTAGCAAGAGTACTGATTCTAGTGATCAAGTAGGGACTTACCTGGCGGTCCAATGGTTAAGACTCTGCCCTTCAACTGCGGGGGGCCTGGGTTCGATCCCTGGTCTGGGAACTAAGATTCCACATGCTGCACGGTTCGAGCAAAAAAAAAGAAAAAAAAAAAAACTAATGATCACGTATTTTGAAAAATTAATTAAAACCACAAGGTTGAAAGAGTTATATGGAGTACCAAATGTAGAACCCTTTTGGCCTCAGAAGGTTGCTTTTACTCTTAGCTGGTTAACTGAGAAGGAAAACAACAAAATTTTAAAATACGTATTTTGGAACTATGTCATTGAATTTTATATCTAAAAGGTGGAATATAACTCAGAATTTTATCATTTTTGGTTTTTATATTATGAGCTGAAAGTGGATTCACAGAATTATTTTGTTTAATTCTAACACAAAACTTAGACAACATTAATGAGAGATTCAAAGTTACGTTTGTCAATTTAAATATAGGTTCAGCCCTGGACTGTTATTTCATTAAAGTTAAGTATTGCCTTTTCAAGGGAAATGTGTCTGCCGTAAGACATTAGCTTTCCTGTGTCCTTTGTGTACATCCTGCCCAAAGGCAGCTAGCTGGCCAGGTTGACCTTGTGAGATGCTTTCTGTCTAAATTCCAGTGTCTTGTCCATGAGACTGGTTTTCAGTTCCCTCAAGGCAGTTTGAAATTAAACAGCCCAGAAACGTGCAAAGCTGCTCTGTTCCGATGTGTTCCTAGCTATGAGCTTCTCACAGGGCTGCTGGTCCTACAAAGCAGACACCCACCCATTTTGCCCCTGCCCACCTGCATGCCCCCCAACCCGAGGGCTGATGTGGACCCTGCCCTACCTCTTGGCTTCCTCCAGGCTGCAAGTGAGAGTCTTCATTGAATGAGGACAATGCTCTCTTTTTCTTCTCAGATTCTAAATGACAAACACACTGACAAAAATACTTTGGTAGAGTTCTGGTAAATGTTCACTCAATATAGTCTGAGAAGCAAGTCTTTGCTAACATAAACATAGCACTGCTAAAATACTCCCACTAGAAGAGTCATAGCCCTATAGCTAATAATTCACAACTTGGTCACCTCATAAATAATTGTTAATCTTCTGATGCGAATGTGCTGATGGTGAACAGCAGACTTTTTCCAGTTTCCCTTTCTGCTGTTCATCATCCCTTCCTGCCTGTTTTCTCCCCGGCATCAATACTTTTCAGTCTCCAAGGATACAGAGACGAAGTTTTGTTTAGAAGCTGATTCCTTCTTCCCAAGGATAAGAGAATTCAGAAGGAGAGAAAAACTCTCCAGGCTTTATTTTTCAAGCGTGCTTTACTACGCTTTATACTGAGGAGAGCAGTTTCCTCAGTTGCTGAGGAGCAAATGCAGGAAAAGTTAAGTCATTCCCCAAGGTTGCTGACAGCTTTTGCTCCCATCCTTGAATTCAAACCACAACAAAGAGCCACTTCAAAGTTACCACACTACAGAGTTCTCAAATTTTAGTTAATAATAAGGTTTCTGCCTACCCCAAGTCCAGTGGGTACCAGAAAATTTTTCTGTACTTGGAAAAGAGAAATCACGTTTAAAATATATATTCTTCCCCATGCCCCCCAAATATAATTTATGATAAGATATAATATTTGAAGAGCAAACAAAGATAGCACTCCGGGCTTGATTGTTTTTCCGCATGGTCTTGGGAACTGGTAGCTTCATTCAGACTCAGAGAATTTGTTGAAATTGTGTGATGTAAGTGAAGCCATTGACTCTTGGGGAACTTTTTCTTCTAAAATTATACCTATCGTTTTCAGGGTAAAGGGTTGAGAAGAGGGCTGGAGAACTTCTAAAATGACTATTCAGTGTAACTTGGGAAAACTTCAAAGCTGAGCTAAATAATCCATATATGCAGATGCTCCTGAAATAATGGATGCTAAAATCATGAGAGTTTTAAATCATAACAGCAAAAGTAATTAAACAGAAAGGTGACCAACAAACTTTGAAAAGGGTCAGCGAGAAGCTATAAATAATTTCCTCCAGCTGCTGACTCATTCTCAGAAGAAGCAGATGCTATTTTTATCTCCAAAGGAAAAGTGTTTTCTTCCTATAAACTCCTTTTTTAATCCTAAATTGAGTATGATAGCTTAGCCTGGGTTGAGCGGAAAGGAAAATAAGAACCTACCAACTGATCTCACAACTCAATTTTCTTTGTAAGGTCACTCCAAATTGGAAGGATTTCATCTGACCCATCAGAGGCTGTGGGAAGATTAGAAATACAAACGCCAGCCACTTTTTTGGAATTAAAGGCAAAGTTACTTTCGTTGAGCCACCCTGAGGGAAACAGACATTTTGAATCGTTTGAAAATGTGATGTAGACATATTCATGGCTTATTTAATCCCCTTCCTTTCCTCTTTCCACCCGGAAACCCCCAGAACCCTTCCATGGCCACCATTTCCACCCCCAACTTGCCATCATCCCTGCTGCAGACCCAGAAAACTGTAGCTGCTACGAGTGAGGCCTAGAGTTACGAACCACAGAGCTCAGACTTCTCTGAGGGCTTGCTTTTCTTCAGCTTTGCTTAAAGGTAGATGTAGGATGGACTCCCAGATGGAGAACTCTTGGCTGTCCTACCATCAGCTCTGCCTTACTCGGCAGGTATCTTCTGTCCCCAGATCACGAGTAGGCAGGTACAACGTTTGACCTTGACTGGTTTTTCTAAGTTATTTAGGACGTTTGCAGTGAAACCAAACTGAGTCTTCCGCTTTATTCCAGTTTCTTGCAAGGGAAGAGCCTTTATACAGTTGGACACGTTCTGGTTTTTCCTCAATGAGAATTTTAACCCTCTTTTGCATTATTTCTACAATAATTTGTAAACATACTTATTTTTACCTGTGTTGTTGTTTTTTTTTTTTTTAACTTTTCGGGTCACCTTTTTTCTACTGTACTTATTTGTCAAAATAAAGATTCTCATATAACGCTGGTTAAAAAGAAAGCCATCTAGAAAAGTGTAAAGATACAGGTTGAAATCCCAGTTCTGCCTACTGTTCGCTCTATAACATGTCTGACGTCACTTTCTGAGCCTCAGTTTGTTGTCTGGGACGTGGGGAAACTATCATTTCTAACTTTGGGTGGGTGTTGGTATGATTCAAGCACATAGTTCATATAAAGCTTTTGACCCGAAACGTAGGAATGGTTTAAAGTTGGTTCCCGATCCAAGTCAAAGAGTAGCCACAGCAATAACAGTAACTAACATTTATTAGGCACGTAGTATATTCCTGGCGCTGCGTGCCGTATCTTAGTTAATGTGCACAGCAGATACTGTATTCCGTCACCACAGATAATACTTGATCTTTGACAGGCCTGTCCACTCGTCATTCACACTGAGTGAACCTGTCTGTTTAAATTTTGAAGACCTTTTGCTTCTTGCCCTTGCACAGCTAGTGTTTTGCCCCAAGGCCAAGACTTGACAGTTGTATTTAAGAGGTTCGACATCACGAGATTTGGTTCGTTGTTTCAGCCCATCGAATTCCATCTGCATTCTAGCTATGTGGCCACGTGCTCACTCTCCCTCCCAGCCTCTTGCCCCTCATAGGTTAAGTGTAGCTTGTAAGTCACTGATAGAGCAGACCTCTTTCTAAGCCCTCATTCAGCTGCTCCTTTCCTTCTGGGTGGGTCCTTTGGGGTCTCCCCTGGAGTTGGGGGGTAGATTTTACAGCATATTCCCCTTGTGTGCAGTAGTTGTCGGGGGACACCAGCCGTGTAGCTCCCGGAGACCTTGGGGCCAGTGGAACCTACAGCCTCTCCTGACAGAAGGGATCCCCTGGCCCCATGAGAAACCATGTATAGATGTACCCCGTCCCCGTGGGTGAGAGGGGGGCCCTTGCATCCAGCTGGTTCTTGTCCAATCAGCCAAGATGGGGCTCCCAGAGCCCCATCTGCACAGTCCTCCAACCTCAAACACTGAAAAAATGTCCACATTCTAATGGATTGTCTTCATTCCTAGAAAGAGCTCATTTCTGCTTTCTTCCTTCCCTCCTGTTCTCTCCGATCTCTCTGTCTGCTCGTGCTCTCTCTCTCCCTCTCCCTCTCCCTCTCCCTCTCCCCTCTGCCCTCTCCCCTCTCCCCTCTCCCCTCCCCCCTCTCCCCTCTCCCCTCTCCCTCTCCCAGCCTGTCCCTCCCTCAGGCCCCCATAGAGGAGGAATCTGATCTGCTCCCCTTTGGTTTTCCCTCCCAGAAATCTCTCTGCTTCTTGGGGCTGTGACAGCATAAGACCCGCCTCAGCTCTGCCTCTCAGGAAGCCTCCGCAGCTCTCCTTCTCTCTGCTTCCCTCCTTCACTCTGTGTTTGGACAACCCCTCTTCCCAGTGGCAGGTATAATTAGTTTCCAAACTCCAGACAGATATTAATGTTAGGGAATAGTAAAAAAAAAAAAAAAAAAAAAAAAAAAGATCAGAATTCTCTGAAATACCCCAAATCATAAATTGTTATTAAAATACCCCCAATATACCCACAATGTTCTTCCTACAGTTAACTCATTCTTAGCATTTTCCAAAAAAAATATTTAATAAGAAACATACATGAGTTTAGAAATAGTCATAAAGAACTGTAGTCTAGATCAAATACATAAATACTGGAAAACATCTGGGGACATAATTGGGTGGGTTTTAAATAATGTAACATTCTAGTAAGACTAACTGCTGTAAACAGAAGTGTGTGTAGAAATTGCCAATTTGAGAACTTATTTTTCTTTCAAAACTTGTTATTTTTTGGAATATCACTCATTGATTTAGTATAGAGCATACCATGTGCATGTTAATAACCTTAACATTCACTTTATTTGTAAGACGAACTCATCATTAGCGGCTGACAGGGTCATGAACAAGTATTTATAACATGGCCACAGCTACAAGCAAAAATGGTTAGACTGTGACTGCTTCTCTTCTCTTCGCCCCATCCCGGTTACCAGAAATCTTGACTTTGACCTTCAACTCTGCATGTCTGCTTTTCCTGCTCTTGCTTTGTTCTTGACATCGCTGGATTCCTTTGAAGAGTAATGTTTCTATGTTGAAAGTTAACCTTTTGTTCTTACTGGAGAATTATAATACTTTTTCCGATTTTCCTGATTTCTAAAATTCATCTTTCTCAGGATGTGAGATTCAGAAGAAAATAACTTTCCCAAGAAATGCCAGGAAGGAATCTCCACATGGAAACCATTGTTCTAATGGCTATTTATTGTTTTGGTCTAACCAGCACTATTTTCCCCTCCTTTTCGGTTGTGGAACTTCCCTGGGCCACTCTCTTGCTATCAAGCATGGCGTCTCATGTCCCCATGTAGCAAACAGAGCTACCACATTCTTTCTAATGTCTGCGGTTTCATCACGGACTGTGGGTACCATGATGTGGGTAACTGGTCCCTTATTCAGAGCCACTTAGTGGTCGTTAGTTGTGGGTATGGAGCTTCAGTGAAGATGTCAGAGAGAGTTAAAATACTTGTTGTTGTGTCTACACTTTGACAAAACCAAGATTCTAGGAGTTTCATTGGTTCCTGCGCTTTCCAAACTTCCATTTGTTTAATTATGACATTCTAATACATTACTCATTTTTTTTTTGTTAGCAGTAATTATTTCGCTTGGAACTTAGGGAACTTAACTGATTCACTGGCAAAAGAAAACAGGCTCCAGACCTACTAGCTTAACCCCAAAATGTTTGATCCCAACGGCCCACAAATTACCCACTCAAGATTTTAGGCTCCGTCTCCTGCTTTCGGGCTCCCGTGTTTTTGCTGCCTAAATATGTTACAATGAGTTTGCCGATAGTTATCTGATTAGATTTCCAGGGGGTTTTGGTGTGAGACTTCAGAGAATGACTCCAAAACGTCCACCAAATCACAAAGATTTCATTCTAGACCCCAGACTAACTTTTAGCCCAGGCAACCGGGAATTTCTCTTAGGCCTTAGGACCCTGTCCTACAGAAATATTTTCCTTGGTGCACACAGTATTTTTTCCTCTTTAATTTTTTTTATATGAGGCTATTAATTAAAATCCATAGATTTCACCTTTTAAAAATCCATATTCTTTTAAACAGATAAAAATATCGAGAAATATTAAGCCCACGTTTCTGAATGACAGTCCTTTCCATGGGTCACACATTGCCCACCGTGCGTATCTTTACGCAGTGTTTTACTTCTTTGCATTAACCTGCCTGACCCCTATTGGCGACTGAGTTTGTAACGTCTATTCTGCGTGATCTAGCCAAGCTCAGTAGAGGACTAAAGTTTGAGGCCAAACCCTCATTCACAGTGTAATTCCCTGTGGATCTAAAAGGATAGAGGTGGCCAGTTGAGGGTAGGATTCAAAAATTCAGGAATTTAAATCTGAGTCAACTTGTAGTCTTATATCCAACAGGTTTTTGGTTGGGGTATACAATAAACAGCTGAAACAAAGAAACAAAGCAGTAACAGCAACAAAAATACGGCAGCTCAAACAAAACAGAGGTTTATTTATCTTTCCTGAAATATTCCAGAGGCTGGCACGTGATCCAGGTTGCAGGGAGCTCCTTTCTGAGAAACCATCCAAGCATCCAGGCTTCGTCTTCCTTCTGCATATGGCCTACCATCCTCTAGTGTGATTTCTCATCCACCTGGATGAAGGTGGCTCACCATACACATCCCAGGTCCAGCCCATGGGAGGGGGAAAAGAGGGAAAGTGTGGAGGAAACCAATTGCATCGAAGCAGGTGTCTCGAAGGTACACCCACTACTTCTGCTCTAACTCCACTGGTGCTAACTTAGTCACAAGGCCTCTCCCAGCTGCTAGTAGCTTTGCTAACATTTCTGATTGGCAGCCATGTGAGCTGCTAAGAATCAGTGAGATGCCATTACTAAAAGGAGGCAAGAATGCATGCCCACTGGAGGACAGTCACTGTTCCCTGCCCAGCCAGCCTTTTGGAAGACACCAAGAGGCAGAAAGGTCTCTCTTCTCAGAGACCGCACATGCACACACACACACACGCACACATACACAGACAAGCAAACGCACACACACACACAAGCAAACACTCAGCACACACACATGCACACATACACAGACACAAGCAAACACTCACAGACACAAGCAAACACACACAAACACACACATAGACACAAGCAAACACACACATAGAGACACATACAGACAGAAGCAAACACACACAGACACACACACAAGCACACACACACACAGAAGCAAACACACACAGACACAAGCAAACACACACACACACAATCAAACACGCACACACACACAGACACAAGCAAACACACACACAAGCAGACACTCAACACACACACACGCACATACACAGACACAAGCAGACACTCATACACACACAGGCACTCACACAAGCAAACACATACACAAACAGACACAAGCAAACACACACACAGAGACACATACAGACACACACAGACACAAGCAAACACACACAAGCACACACACACAAGCAAACACAAACACAAGCAAACACACACACACAAGCAAACACACACACAGACACAAGCAAACACACAGACACACACACACAATCAAACACAGACACACACACAAACACACACGCACACACGCACACTCACAAACACAAACACACCACCACAACCACCCCAGCCAGAGGCACCTATTTATAAGCCCTGGATGTTTCTTATATTTTGAACCCAACAGCTACACACGGTGAAATCATGAGGAAATGATCTTCCCATCAGATGTAGATTAGAAACCAAACTCTGACTTTCACAATCTCTTTCCAGTTCTTCCTTCACCAGATAGGTGAGACTTCTCACTTTATCAGCATGGAAATTATACATTTCCTGAAATGTTCGGAGTGGAAGTCCCTCCTCATGGGATTTTTATCTTAAAAAAAGAAAACTGTCATAAAAGGAAACTAAACCTCATGCCATACCTGTGTGGGTGTGCATGTGTGTATATAGAGTATGTGCCGTAGGAAAGAGAGAAAAAAAGATAGTTACACGGTGATCTCCCCCGCCACGGATTCTCCAAATCTTTGATCGGAGCTGCGTAACAGTTTGCTGGGTCTGCGGGCGTCCTACTCCAATGGAATACTTGCACACATCGTTTAGTTCTCAGAACTTTAAAGCTGCCCCCTAGGGCTTTAATTCCACTGAGAACTTCTTAAGAAACTTTGTATTTAATGCCAAATTTTTAAGATGGCTCAAAGAACATCTTTATTTTCTATTTTCCTTTTTTTTTTCATCCTTTGTGCTAGTTCCAGAAATCTCATTTTCAGCGCCCCGATACATGAGACAGATGAAATCACTGCTGCGCTGGTTAAAGCGGGGCTTGACCACCTGGAGCTCTAACTCCTGACCCTTACCGTCATCTTGCCCATTAAGTCCCTGAGGCCTCTTTGAGGCGCTCCCTGTCACTCTGTGGACACTGTCTGAAAACCATGCTTCACTGACTCTTTGTTCATGGCCTGAGGTTCAAGAGTAGGAAAGAGAAGGGGAAAAAACATCCAGAAGAGCATATGCCTTTTGTATGTGATACCAATGCAGTTTGCCAATTCTGTTAGTAGTGTAGGAGGAAACCAGCCAGGTCACCCATTACAGGAACAAAGCAGTGGTGTGTTGTTAAGAGCCTCGTGCAGTTCTTAGTGCCACACTTACCGGCCTCGTGTAGTCACAGCCGTCATCTAACTTGCACGCTTTTATAATGGGAAGCAGGTGCTGTGTTGGCATCTGGTGGGGTCATCACAGCTTACTGAATACGAGAGTGTGGGCAGCTCAGTTTCCCCATCTGTAGAAAGGGCAGAAGGACTGCTTCCTCTGCTCCAGCACTAGGTTCTCCCCCTGGCTTCTTTGACATCACCAGAGAGGCCTCTCTGACCATCCTGTTTAATAGCATCCCCCGGCCTGGTACCCCGTATCCCTTTCCTCTGCTTTCTTTTTCACCATTGTTCTTATCACCACCTGACAGCATATGTATTTATTTGTTTATAGTCTCTCTCCCCAACCAGAATTCAACCTCATGAGAATAGAATCTTTCTGTGGTTCTGTTTGCTGCTGTCCCCCTGGAGTCCAGGAGAATTTTGGGCATTCATCTGGTGGGCAATAAATAAAATGAGTCAGCTGATGGGTGAATCGTGAAATTCTTGTGAAAAAGCATATGGGTAAAATGTTCCATGGGCCACCTAGGCACATGGGAGGGCCTCAGTACAAAGTAGTTATTTGTACTGTTGTCAGTACCTTCCACCCAAAGATGCTAAGATGATGATTGACTTAATGACCTCACCCTTTCCTTTGCCTCTTGGTGGATCTTGAGATGCTTCCCAAGTTACAATAGACATTCCCACAACACGGAGAGACATATGCAGGTGGTGTAGCATTTCAACTGTTCTAAGCACGTAAGGTGAAAATCGCGTATAGTTTGAAATTCCCTTGAAGATTCCTTAGGAGGACTGCAAGGCCATCCCAGCCTGGTTTCCCTTCAGCATCACAACAGATCAACAATTCTTTGGTTGAGCAACACATGGAGTATTAGGCTTGTGTTAGAGCCTATACTGTACCAAAAACTATAATAAAAAGTTAAGTCGTTATGCTTAACACTAGTCTGTCTAAACATCAGGATACTTCTCAGCAGGATGAGATCTTCACGGGATGGGACGCTCCTCGGGTCTGAGACCAAATGTAGATGAAGGTCCATGTCTCTTGTAAGTCACTCTAGACGTGCCCCTCTAGACTGGAAGGCTGGCCAGATTGACCGTCACTGTTTCATTTCTGTGTTTCTTCTGTCTTGACCTTTGTCTCTCTCTCCCTTGCCGTTCCCTTCACCCCTTTTCTTTTTTGCCGCGTTTAGAGTTAGCTGTGTGTGTTTATAGAATCGTGAGCAGTGACAAAAACTGTCACGCTCAGAACATTTTCTAGTTGGAAGGATCTTTTGAAGACATCTTATCCAAACTTCGCCGTTTTACACAAGGTATGTAAGAAAGTTGTGTCTTGTCTAGAAGCACACGGTCAAGTTCTAGCAACAGAAGCCACTTGTGAGGCTTTCTAATCCATTGACTGTTCCATCTGTTTCATCTGCCTTCTGTTGTGTCACCTGTGACACTTTCACTCACCTTTCTCCGTCTTCCACTCCTAAAACCATTCTCCCCAGAGCAGTGCAGCTGCCTTGAGCTCCTCTCCCTCCTGGCTCAGGGTCTCAGCATCCTTTGAAGAAGGTGGCGTGCTTCTTCTTCTGTTCCCTCTACAGTCTCTTGCCTCAACCCCCCCCCCGCCCCGCCCCAACCCGGCCCCCACCAGGAGTCAGGTGGATTTCCAAGAAGCCTCTGGAACACTGACTCACTGCTCTGTAGCCAGGCCAGTGCCCACCTCTTCCATCCTTTGGCAGCCACTGTAATTCCTGGTGGGAAACATCATTCATGAAGCCCCTATGGCAAACATGACAGCACGGGGCATCAGCGTCTGATGTTTTCTTTGAGTCATGTTGAGCCGGGGCAACTTTCTCACACAAAGATCAGGAAACATATCCAGGCAGACAGCACGAATGGATAATGAGGGGGACTTAGAGACTCCAACAGGATAACCAGAGCTACATTTTTAAAATAATAAGCGTTCGCATATAAATGCAAGATTACTGGTGTAGATTAGATCGTGGCTCTCACAATGACCTCACGTTGCACTTATGTCCCGAGAAGGGTTTTGATGATGTGAGACATTACGCAGAACAACAGTTTGTGGCCAGAAAGCCACCAGAGTTCTAGAAAATGTTGAACCACTTAGAAATCGGACCCTTCTTATGTGATTTGCTTAGAGCCATTGGGCTAGTTTCCCAGCCATCACGCTCACATCCTCCACCACCATCTCTCCCGCTCTTCACTCTCCCCACAGGTATCTCTCCCACAGACACACACTCAATGCGCTTTTGAAAATTTTGCCAACAAATGTGTGCCTCTCATTTCCTCTTTCTCCCGTTACGGTCTTGTCAATACTCTCAAGGGCTATGACTGTGGCGAAAACCGTAAAAACCAAGGAGAAGGCACCTTGAAGGAAAGGCTGAATCGGAGCAGTGCTGTCACTGTACTTCCCCAAGGTGACTGGATGGTGCTGCGTGTTAATTACTGTGTGCCCTGTGCCCCCAGAGTTCTCTTTCCTTTTGATTCCTACTAGGAATGTTAAGTCTCTCCACGTGTTTCACAGACCACGCCCCCTCAACCCCTTCACCACTACGTATATTCATTCAAGTCGGGGCAGGAAGCGCGAAGAGAAAGAGAAAACTATAAAATGTCTGTCTGTACAGCCCTCCCTTCAATCTTTCGGCTAATGCCTAAGGTGACAACTCTAATGGCCTTTGAAGTTAAAAGTGGAGTTGAGTATATTTCAGTTGGTGCCTTTACAGTCTGACTGATGACATTTCGTGTTGTAAAATAGTTTTGGTCCTGTGGTTTCTTTTCCTAGCAATGGATAGGAAAACCTTAATACATGAGGATATCGTATGATAAGTGGATAATAATCAGCGGGGACACGGGTGGTGCACAATCAACTGTGTGTGTTATTTTTAGAGTGTTCACGTGATATGATTCATCTTAAAAGCATTTCTAAGTGTTAGGATCTGAAACCATTGCCATGATTTACTGAAGTCATGGAGAACACATGTGACTCTTGTTTTGAAAATGACAGCATACAGATCCCATGGCTTTCTTCCTCCCCTTTCGGCTTCTTACAGAATTGGTGGGCAAAACCGAAAGACCAGTATAAATTTTCCCTGGTACCCTGCTGTCCGTGTTCAAAGACTGGGAGTATTGGGTGTACATGATCTATGTACCAAGGTGATATTCTAACAGAGACAAATTATGTTCAAACATCTGAAAGTCATCATTTCTATGCATATGCAGGCAGTTTGAGAAAAATCTACAAGAGGATCAAAAACAAGATTAAACCACATCTGTTTGGGTTCAAATGACACTGTCTATGTAGTTCAAAGTTGTTTCCTTTTGTATATATATAAAAAAAAAAACCCTGCCCAGCTGTTTTTTATCTTAAATTCTTAGCCTTTATCAAAGAAGTGTTTTCATTGGCTAGCCAGTGTTATTTCTAAAAGTTGAACTAGTTAGGAAAGGGGGCTAAGAAAAAGAAAATATGCTTTATTCATCTTGGTTCTATCCCCAGAGCCTTTCCTTGGCACTCAGAGAAAACTAATACAAGGGTTTTGTTCAATTCTAAATAGAAATGCTGTATCTACTGTGTGTCATCATGTCATAAATTAGGTCTTCCTTCATTTTATACCAGTAATTGATTACAACCAATAGTGATAAGAAACGTGAAACAAAAAAATGAATCCTCAAAGACATGAATTATATAACAAATAAGCATGTGACTGCGTGAATGTTATGCACTGTTGGATGGGAAAGGGGAAGCTTTTGAAAGCTGCCCCCTCTCTCAGAGATGTGGGTGTAGAGTGATAATGCCCTAGCAGTGTGTTTCTTTTAGACATCTGATACATTCATACATTACAAAATCACATCTGATTACAAAGTCCTCCTATTTTATGAGAAATAAATAACCTCCACTATGAAACACCACTAAATGGGTCATTAGAATGAAACGTGAAAGCAAAAAATAAGCATGAATCAGAGGAATGTGATATGACGAGCAAACGTTTCTAAGCAATTGCTTAGCTGCTTTCTGGTGAGATGATTCTCCTGTAATTTCCAGCTGTTTTTAGCAGAATGACTAAACCACATAATACAGACAGTTTTCCATATACATAAACACAAATGGACTCTATTGGTCTTACCCCCATGTCAACCATCAGCAAGTAACTTTAAGGAGGTTTATTGTCGTTGCAAAAACCTTTTCGTCATAGCCTTTACAGTCAGTACTCCCTTAAACACACCCAGAAGTATTCTTTTTCCTTACCAGACAAGGAGAGCTTTAAAGCCTTTGTCCCTAGTTTGTGTCAAAGAAGCCAATTCAGTTTTCCTCAGTTTTGATTGCCATAAAAACCTATTTCTGCTACGAAATAAATACTAAGTCCTAGGTATGAATGCAAAATCCACTGCACCTTCTCACTCATGGGGTTCTATCAATGTCTTCTTGTTTCCTTAATATATTGAAAATACTCAGTTTAACATAGTGCTTGGGCTTCTGAGTCATTCTTCCTGACTTCTTAGTTTTGCCCCTTACCAGCTAATTAATTTTGGCTACTTCACCTCAGTTTCCTCATCTATAGCATGGAGACTATCATATGACTAACTTCATTGAGACATTGGAAGGCATAAATGAGAAAAGACATGCGAAGCCCTTAACAGCATGCCTAACTCATAATGTCTGCTCAAAAAAAAAAAAAAAAAAACAGAAACAACTATTTATCATCATTATTCTGCAGGCTGGTCTAAATCTTTTCTCTGCTCCTTATTCCCTACGGTCCTCACCCCATTGCTCTCCGGTGAGCTCAGATCATGAGCCAGGTTCCGCCGTGGAACAGGCAGTTGAGGTTATCCGGCCATTTCCATTGCTGGCTGTATCCACCCTCTCTCCCTTCCTTAGCTCCTCCTCCTGGAAAAGTCGCACTCTTCCCTTCTGAAACTAACTCCTACCGCTCAAAGAGAGCACGTGGGTTTGTCAAGTGTGAGCCAATGGGGTGGCTCGTCCTGCGCTTGCTCAGTGGGAGAGACTGCCCGTGACCAAATGCCTTTGTCTGCCCTGATCCACAGAAAGGAGCCGGACAGAAAGGGTGGTCGATGGATACCGCCAAGTCCAAGTTCTTGGACCTGGCTCTTCTTGCCTCTTCTGAGCCCTGACTCCACCATTTATCCTCCTTCTCATCACATTTTGCCATGCCTCTCTCTCGGAAATCGTGAAAATAACATCTTAATAGCCTCCTAACTGTTGCCTTACCCCATCCTATTTCCTCACACACCTGTTGCCAGGTTCATCGTGCAAAGCTACTCCTGTTCGGAAACCTTCACGGCTGCTATTACAAACAGAAAGAAGAAAAAGAAAAAAGCTGATAGAGAGGGGAGAACATCAAGATTTTACTGCCTTTGTTGAGGAAGAGAAGTTTAGTCTTGAAAAGAAGATAAAAATTGTGGCGCTTTCTGTGTGCCAGACACCGTGCTACATGCCTGGCTCATTTTCTCCTTTTTAAACGTCACGAGAATTGAATGAGGTGGGCCTTCTTGGTGTCGCCATTTTATTAATAAGGAAACACGGACTTAGGTTAACCTTGCTTGAGGATGTGTGGTAGGATGTTGCTATTTAATCATTGTGCGTGTGTGTGTTTCTTATCTCCACCCCCAGCGCCACCCTCACTTGGCAACATGGAAAGCATCCTAGATGCACAGTAGTTACCTGATAAATCCCTTTTAAATCAAATTGGTCCCCAGGTTTCAAACAAATCCTCGTCAGTCACAAAGGACAGCTGCATGACTCCTCAGAGTATTTCTTTTTTTCAAAGCGTACATTGCATTGGACCTTTTCATTCTCAAAGCATGTTCCCGTGCCTCTTATTTGATCTGCAAAGCAACCACATAATCCAAATCTTAATATTCCCATTTTGTGGATGTGGAGAATAAAGTTCAGATAGTTCCATGATTTTCCAGCGTTGTACACCAGTGAAATCACCGAACTAGGAAACAAACCCAAGTTTCTCCCATCTTGAGTAAAATTTCCTTAACCTAAAGCTTGAAGTACACCTCTTTAGATGCCTGGAACAGTAGCTCAGAGACTACTAGAAGTTGGTAAGCTACGTTATTTTTAAGTGAAAGAGCCGCTGAAGACCTTACAATCTGTCCGTAGTTAGGAACGTCAGCCCGCAGCGTGTGGTTTCCCTGCCTACTGCTTGCCTTCGAGGTGAGTTGAGGACAGAGTTTCGGCTTAACAGTGAAGGTCTTCGTTTTCCTGAATTTATTTAACAACCACTCTGGATGTTATTTCAACACAGTTTATCTTCCTCCACAGTAATATGCCCCTTTATAATTTCAAGGCAGATCAACATGGACTGGGGCTCTTGAGGTTTCTGGACAAAGGTGGCACTGAGGCTTATTCAAGGGATTTGGATTTCAAATGGGCAGAGGAGGGCTTGGCGAAACGCCTGCCCGGAGATGTTGGGTGGAACTGCCAGGAAGGGAACGTTAATGCTGCTTCTGTATTGGGCTGATCTTCATCTAGGGAAAGAACAAGTAAGCACAGAGATGCTTCTGAAAGTGGTAGGAGGAAATCCGATTTTTTTAAAAGAGTATTTTGGTCTCTTGGTTCCAGAAAGGTTCAGTTAAGTGGGTGTTCAAAGGAGAAATAAGGAAAAAGTGAGGCGTAGCATCTACAGTCCGGCCAGCTATGGATCGAGGAGGTGGCAGAAAGACCTTGTTACTATTTCGGACGTAGGATTCTACACCAAAGATGCATCAGGGCTCACAGCTGGCCTCGGCTCAGTATTGGTTATGTGTCTTCTGTGTTGATGTCGCACTCCTTCATTAATTCAGCTACACCTATCTGTCATGTAAAGAAGGAAACAAGCTCAACATATCTTATACCAAAAGCATAGATTTTCTGTTCTTGAGTAGGAAATTTTCTGTGCACTTCATGTTTGACCAGGAACCACAAAAATTGATTTTGAGGAATCCTTTTTCCCTAGCTAACTTTAAATCTGTCTAAAAAACAAAAATAAAAATAAATAAAAGTTTGGTGCTCTTCACGCTTGGATCTCTTCAAAATGCGCCTCCCCCAGTGGGCCTCCCCTCAAACCTAACATCTAAACTCATATCACAAATTGTTAACTTCTCCTCAGGTGCAATAATGGCGGTCTGCTACTGCATACAAAGAAGAAAATGGGTACTTATCTTTTGGAAATACATCATGAAATATTTATAAATGAAGTAATCAGGCAGAGTTGGTGTAGATAGAGAGGAGATAAGATTGCTCATTGTTGAAAGGGGCTAGGGTTACATGGGGGTTCATTTTACTATTCTTCTTACTTTGTGTATTTGAATTTTTTCCTGACAAAGAAATTTTAAAGTAATTTTTTAAAGTGAATATAAAATAGTGCCCCCCCCACCCCAGCCTCACAACCTACACTAGGTCACTCTGCTTTGCTTCGTCCCATTTGATGTTTTTCCCAGCACCTTAGATCTCTCAAATCATCTTGTCAGTGAATTGGTTTACCTTTCAGATCCCTCAGAATGTAAGCTCCATGAGGGTAGACACCTGGTCTGAATTACTCAGGTCTTATTAAGAACACAAATGGTGAAACATTCAGATCTAGGTTTATATCTCAGCTTCACTGTTTTCTAACTGGAAGGCCTGGAGCAAGTTACCTAATTGTGGAACCTGTTTTCTTACCTTCTACACAGAGCTTCTCTCTCTTCTTCACGAATGTTGTGAGCATTAATTAAAAACACGTATTAAGAGCCCATCAGAGGACTTGTCACTTGCTAGCCTTTTAACAGATTCATGTCTTTTAGGTCTTTCATTGTCTTGTGTTTGGAATAGTAATTGATATTTACATTTTAGTCAAGTCCAGCATTTGGGAGGATTGGGCAACTAAAGGTATTTCTCTTCACTTTAAAAATAGACTCAGAAATTGAAAAGTCTACTTTTGCCTTTACCAGTTCTGACTTGATCTATAAATCCCTTTTGCTGATTTCTTCTGCAAAATGGAAAAACCATAATACATGAGTTGGGGTGATCATGAAGATGAGAGAGATAAAAAGTGCTTGGAACCCCACATAAATGCCAAGCCAAATTTTGTAGGAATCCAAAACGCATTTGAGATATTCAGCAGTTCTCCTAAGGCCTGATTACAGGCTTGATGGCCCTAATTTTTCTCTAATATATAATTCTCTGTTATAGTACTCTACAAAAATGCTGTAGCATATCATTAATGCTTACAAAATGTCATAAAAGTGCACAGAGCAGAAAACCTCCCAGCTAGAGAAATTTTACCATCTGAAGATAGAGGCAGTTAACTTTAATCTAGGAAACTGAAAAACAACCACAGATTGGGTGGGTATCTTGGAGAGAACGTTCCTTCTTGTTCCTTTGAAGTAGGGGACGCTATTTGAGAACCGATGATGTTTGACTATAGAGGAAAATCCAAATTAATTTCCCAAAAGTACTCATAGTAAAGGGAAGGAGCAATAGCAATCAGGGGAGGAAATTTTTAACAGAAAAGAACCCTCTATTGAAATTGATTAAGAATCAGAACAGAGAATTAATTTGTCTACAGACAGATTTTTTCAAGAGAAACCTAAGTTTGAAGTTGTTGGAAACAGAGGACAAAAGCAGCATTATGGACATTTGGGAAGCTGTATTGCATTGCCCATCGAATGCACTGGACTGCAGATAAGGTCAGTGCATGATTTTGGAGTTGAAAACAATCTGAGCTGTTAAAAGCCTATGATGGTTATTCCTAGAGGTAAAGAATAAGTAAAATCAGTCAATGAATTAATAAATACTTAGTGAGAACCTACTGTATGTCCGGCTCTGAGGACATACCAAGGGAAGCCAGGCAGGTGTATTCCGTGTCTTCACAGCATTTATAGTCCGCTTGAGAAAACAAGTACTAAGTAATAATAAGACAAGTGCCTATAGATAACTGGCTAAACTACGGTACACTTGCAAAATACTGTTAAGGAATCCTCAGGAGAATTTAATAAGGAAGTCTGTCCAATCTAGGGGAATGAGAAAGGGGATGGAGAAGACACAGAAAGTAACCCTGAGGAAGTGTCATTTATTCAAGCTTGATCATGCATAATTGGGAGTTGGCTGGGTTTCCAGTGGGGAAAGGCTTTCTACAAATAGCTAATAGCTTGTACAAAGGCCCCAAGGTAGGAGAAAGCAGATTGAGTGTGTAAACAGAGAAGCTAAAGTGGAAAGAAATTGGGGAAGGTGGTAGCCAAGATGAACCTGGAGGAGTAGCTAGGAGTCAGATGATACAGGGTCTTGGTAAGGACTTAGGACATTATCCTATGTGCAACAGGAAGTTACAGGAGGTAAGACCAAAGAAAGTTTAACAACTCTTCTTGTAATATTCATTCCATAATGCGGTCAATTATAATTGGAATGATCTGGAAGACAGACCATTTGTACACATTGGCCAAGATACCCAGACATCTCCAGAACTGTAGGATTCTGAGAACTCACTGTGCCCTGAGACTAAAGAATCACAGTGTGTCCTGCCAAATGGAAGATAAACATACACAAACACACAAAAACAAAGCCTTGGAGACCATCTCTGGAAAATAGGCAAAAGAATTCTAAACCACATCTAAGGCACAAGTGCTTAGAAGACATGTCAAGTGGGTGAGGTTGACCCACCCAGAGGGTTATTGGGCATTTGCAGTGCATAGGCTGGGGTAGAAGAGTAATCCAAAAGGTGGACTACAAATGGGAGTGGTGGACTACCATCCCTGAAAAAATATTCTGCCTTGTGGTTGGTCACATACGAATCTGCTTACTGTATCTTACGAAGGTTCCACCCATTTGCTCAAGACAAGAACCTGGGAATCATCCTTGATTCCTCCTCCTTTATTCCAGGCGATGAATCTGTCAGCAAAGTACTTGTTATTCTTACTTCCAAAATAGATCTTGACTCGATCTCCACTGTTACCACTCTGGACCAAACCACCAGCCTCTCTGGCCTTGCCAACTGAGGTAGCATCCTAGTCCTTTGCCATCCATTCTCCTGTAGTAGAGAATGAAATATTCTTCAGTGGTTCTTCAATATTGTTGGTTTCCCACTGCACTTAGAAGACTGTCATTCCTTTTCCTGGCTTACAGAGCCCTGCATGATCTGTCCCTCTGCCTACCTCTCCATCCTTATTCCATGCCTCCCAGTATCCTCTCAAACTAACCTTGATTCAGTTCCTTGAATGTGCCATACTTTCTTCTGCCTCAAAACCCTAGAACAGTGCTTCTCCAAGTGTGGTCCAAGGGTCTTCTGTATCATCTGGTAGGTGGTAAGAAACACAAATTCTCAGGTTCTACCCCTGGGGGTGGGATCCAGAGGTTTATGTTTTAACAAGCTCTCCAGGTGATTTTTTTTTTGAGTGCTAAAGTCTGAAAGTCATAACTCTAAAGAATTCTCTTTTCTGGGCCTGAAATGCTCTGTGCTTTTAGCTGCAAGTTTACCAAAAAACAGAATAACAGCTGTTCAAAATGTAGAAATCTATTTCTTTCTTATGAGAAATTCTGTGTAGGTATTTCAGAGCTGGAATGGGATTCTACTTTTCCAGCAACTTAGACTCCTACTGTCTTGCTCTCTACCATTCTTGCCTTCTGTTCTCAAGCTCACATCATGATTCAAGATATCTGCTTCAGTTCTTGCTGTCATGGCTTCATTCTAGGCCACTGGAAGAGATAAAGGAAAAGGTCATGACACTTCCTTAAAGATACTTCCCAGAAGTTGCACACACCACTTCCATTTATGTTCCTTTGACCAGAATCCAGGGTCTTCGTATGTGAAAGCAAGGAGTGATTCATGTGATGGATACAAGAAGTAGGCCAGTTGCAGAACCTCTCCTTGGACTGCGTGAGCCTTCTGGCTTTACTGAAAGGTTAAAGATATTTTCTCCCCATCCTTCTTATAGCAGAACACAAGCCTGGGCCACGTGTACCATCATTAACATCTCTGTTAGATTTCAAGTAAGATTGCAAGTAAGAGAAAACTCTGGCAACAGCCATAGAAATCATTTATTGGAAGAGTACCGGGTAATCCACTGAATCCATGGAAGAGATGAACAACTATGCATAGGTCAAGATGGGAATCAGGAAAGCTCCAGCCTTTACTTTGTAGAAGTCAAGGAGAGTTTATTCACATAGGTGCTGCCATGAGATGAATCAACTCCAAGACCCATTTTCATGTGTCTACTTGAGTTGCGTTTTCCCAGAAGAGAGATTTCAATGTGTCTAGCTCGTGACGGGCTGTACCTCCTGCCACGTGACCACTGCTGTGGTCTTTGATGCCAGGCCTCTGCAGCCCTCTGGATTCTGGTCTGTTTTTCAAGTCTAGTCCCCAGCTTCCTGCTGAGTCTGTAAGTTTCTGATATTCTTTAGATAAATTCCCCCTTCCTTAGGATAACTATAGTCAGAGCCTGTTGCTCACAACCAAAATCCTGGCTAAAACAAAGGGGCTTTGTTCAAAGGGTTGTTGGTAGTTGATGTCCATATATTTGGGAGACTGGGGACATGATGACATTGGTACAGTAGGCTAGAATCTTATTTATGTATCATGGGATAAAGCTAAAGATAGTAGGGGTTATGGACTTGACCTGATTGAAAACCTCTCAATGAGAGGTGTAATGAACTTTGGCCAAACCCCAAAGTAAGGCTGCAATTTCTCTTACTGTATATTTGTACACTACTCTGTATTCTGAGTGAATGGTTTTCACTGATTACAATTGTCTTCTTGCCTCTGATTATAAAAATCTTGAAATCAAAGCAGAAAGGCCTGCAATAAACCCGTTCCCCTGCCAAAGTGTGTTTGTCAAAACAGCAGACAAAACAGAACTCAATTTGATCATCCCAGGAGAATGGAACTTGGAAATCCTTTGCCAGAAATATTTTCAGAGCAAGCCTTGAATCAGGAGGTGCCTTTTATCTCTGGAGACATCAGTAAGCTGACCTAGGAAAATGTAGCTCTGCTCTCTCCAGCCTTAAATGTGTGGGAACCAGACGTATGTCTCCATATGCCAGAATTTTTATTACAGAACTAACCCAACCCCCTCAAAGAGCATCGTAAATTCACAGTAACACGTCCATCGTGACTTTTACCAGTGAATGTGGGGGAAAATACAAATATCGTCAAGGTCAGTGTTCACCAAACAACATCCAAGAAACCATTAGTGACCCAGCCAAGGGCCTCAGCCACTTTAGCCTCACTCTGTCCTTGATTTTTCTACATTTATTGAGCCAACTCTACATACAGAAAGTTTGCCCCCAAGAGAGCCACTTTCTGAGAAACAACAGAACCTCACAAATCTAGAGGGCATCTATCTTAAGAGACATGATGAAAACCATGAACTTGGAGCATCAAAAAAAAAAAAAAAAAGACTTCACTCTCTTTGGAAATCCTATACATTCATCCTTAAGGCACTTAACCCTAAAATACGTGCCAAGAAGTGGCCATCTGATAAATAGTACTTGGGCTACAGCCAATAAACATATGAAAAGTTGCTCAGCATCATTAGTCATCAGGGAAATGCAAATTAAAATCACCATGGAATAGCATTACACCTACCAGAATGGCTGAAGTGAAAAAGATTAACCGTACCACATATTTCAGAGGATGGAGAAATTGGAACTTTCATAAACTGCAGGTGGGAACTTAAACTGCTTTAGCAATTTTGGAAAACTATTTGGTATTATCCACTAAAGTATATATATATATATGTGTGTGTGTGTGTGTGTGTATATATATATATATATATATATATATATATATACACACACACACACTCTGTGACTTCCAGTTCCACCCTTATGTATATGTCCAACAAATATATTCACACATACTAGAAACATGTACAAGAATGTGTTTAGCAACATGATTTGTACTTGCTGTAAACTGAAAATAATCAAATGCCCATCACCTATAAAATATAAGTAAATCTATGCAATTAATACTGTACAGCAATGCAAATGAACAAGCTACAAATGACATACATGAACCTTAGGAAATTAATGTTCAGTGAGGGAGGCCAGAAACGAAAGAATACGTTATGTATTATTCTATTTATACAAAGTGGAAAAACACGTATAAGCACTATGGTGGTAGAAGCCAGGATGGTGGTCACCTCTGGGGAGGAAGGAAGGGTATTGATTGGAAGGGGCTAGAGGGGAGTCTTCTGGGGGACCTGGTGTTCTAAGTCCTTGATCTCAGTGGTAGTTAAATGAGGTCTCTATAATTTAAGCTGTACATTTATAGGTTGGACATTTTTCTGTATATGGACACTTCAAAATAAAAATTTAAGAAAAAATACCACTGGAGACCACTGGAATAAATATATTTCCAGTCCTGAATTGTCAAAGAGCCATGGTGAATTGGAAATCTACAATCACACCTGTATTTGTTGTTCATCCGTCTCAGTGTCCTCATAGGTGAAGACGTAAGAATTTGTACCTAAAAGGATTACCTTGGGCTTGCAACTGTGCTGCTCCTCTGCCTGTTATCCTTTTTCTGGACCCTTCTTCCAACTCGTTTAAGCTGGATAATTTTTACTAGTCTTTAAGATACAAATGGGTTTTTTAAAATTTATTTTATTGAAGTATAGTTGATTTACAATGCTGTGATAATTTCTGCTATACAGCAAGGTGATTCAGTTATACATATATATACATTCTTTTTGAAAATATTCTTTTCCATCTTGGTCTATCACAGGATATTGACTATAGTTCCCTGTGCTCTACAGTAAGACCTTGTTGTTTGTCCACGCTATATATAATAGTTTGCATCTGCTAATCCCAAACTCCCAGTCCTTCCCTCCCCCCACAGCCCCTCCCCCTTGGCAAACACAAGTCTCTTCTCTGTCTGTGAGTCTGTTTCTTTTCATAGATGGGTTCATTTGTGTCATATTTTAGATTTCACATATAAGTGATATCACATAATATTTGTCTTTCACTTTCTGACTTACTTCACTTAGTATGATAATCTCTAGGTCCATCCACGTTGCTGCAAATGGCATTATTTCATTCTTTTTTATGGCTGAGTAGTATTTCATCATATATATGTACCACATCTTCTTTATCCATTTGTCTCTTGATGGACATTTAGGTTGCTTCCATGTCTTGGCTATTGTAAATAGTGCTGCAATGAACACTGGGGTGCATCTGTCTTTTCAAATTAGAGTTTTCTCCGGATATATGCCCAGGAGTAGGATTGCAGGATCATAAGGCAACTCTATTTTTAGTTTTTTGAGGAACCCTCCATACTGTTTTCCATAGTGGCTGCACCAACTTGTATTCCCACCAACAGTGTAGGAGGGTTCCCTTTTCTCCACACCCTCTCCAGCATCTGTTATTTGTAGACTTTTTAATGATGGCCAGTCTGACCGGTGTGAGGTGGCAACTCACTGTAGTTTTGATTGGCATTTCTCTAGTAATTAGCAATGTTGAGCATCTTTTCATGTGCCTGTTGACCATCTGTGTATGTTAAGATGCAAGTGTCGATGTCACTTGCTCTAGGAGGGCAGTGATTGCTATGCATTGATGATACCACATCCCTGTCATTTCCATGTCACAGTGGGTCTCATCAGGGTACTCATTTCAGCAAAAAGTGACTCAGGCTGACCAAAAAGAAAAGGAACTTTCAAAAGAGTAATAAGAGGCCTCCAGCATCACTGGGAAGACTGGAGAATTCAGCTTAAAGTCAGCAGCAGGAAAAAATAGCTAAAATCATGCTTTGGAGAGATTTTGGTGAAGAAAATGCTATCCCCATCACAGCCACCATCAGAGAAATAAAGTGCCTTGTCCCTTCCTTGAGACAAAAGAACCTATTCAGAGTCTAGCAAGGTGTTATCTGATTGGCTCAACCTATTTCACATGCCTATGATATAGCTGCAAGAGATGCTAGGAAAATGTACCCAGTATCTTCAGCCTTTATAGTTGGAAGAGGTCTCTGCTCCATCTCAATAAGAAATTTCTCAGCAAAGCAGATCAAATGCTAAGTGTCTAAAATAAATTGCAGGAGTTAAACAGGCCATGTTTCTTTGTTTACTTTTCTGCCTTTCCCAAATGGCGGCAATATCCGAGAGGCCAAGAACCACATCCAGCTTGTGTACCAGTTCATCTTTACACTCAGCACAGTGCCTAACGCAGAGCAGGCCCTGAGTTGAACACTGTTGAACAAAGGAATGACAGATATAATAGTTATAAAATTGTTTAACATCGTATGTGGCACACAGTAAGAGTTCTTCAAAAATAGAGCAATGGATCCTTTGAAGATGGGTGTCATTTCTCATTCCGTTTTGTGTCCCTAGCAATATATCAGATACTTAGTATGTATTCAATTATGTTGGTTCAGTGAATAATTAAATCAATGAGTTAATGGATATGTGTTAATGTAATTCATTTCGAGTAAGCTATATCCGAGGAGCTGTTTCGAGCACAGATGCTTGAAGGTTGAACAGTGACCCAGCTAGGCAGCGAGATCCTGGAGCGGGGAGGTCGCATAATGGGCTTTCTACCATCAGTCACTAAAAGTGCACTGAAGCTCGTATCTGTATAAACAATCTCTCTATGAACCAAAGTAGAAACGCTTCTTTTTGCTTCTTCATCTGCTTCGCAAGGCTCTCGTTGCTCTCCTTACTCCCAACTGCCTGAACATGTAGGGGCAGACGGGCATGCGGTGTAATTCATACCCCTGTAAAACCACCAGCTATTGTTTCGATCCCTTTGCAGAGAGCCCAAGTCATAGAATATCAAATCTCATGTCCCGTATTGTCTTTGGGGCATTTATGGCTGATCCAGATGGCAGCATAAGTTCTGATTTCCGGCAGATAGTAGTGATTAATCTACCCCCAATGGTTATGACTGGAACTTTCTTGAAGATTTCTTAAGACTAGGAGTATCTGATCAGCACTATCACCCAATCCCAAAGTTTGGCCTAACTGTATATCTTCAGCTGCAGTCATCCACCGTGATCTAGAAACAGATGTGATGTAGGGAGGAAGAAACTCGGGACCTGATTGGGGTCCAGGATTATATTTAGTCCCATCATAATACAGCCTGATCCTGATGCAATCATTTGACAGGAGATAGAATGTGAATCAAATAAAAGCCAACTAAAACTATTGTCAGATTTCAGTAAGCGGTTCGGCTACACGAGAAGGAAGTGGGGAGGAGCGGGGAGGCGGGGAAGGGAGAGGAAGAGTTAAAAACTCCAGATGGTTATATTTATTTGCAAAAAAGAAAAAAAAGGAAATTTTGAAGCACGGTAATAGTTTTCTTCAAATTTGGAATAGCTTCAAAACTGTTTTTCATGTGTAAGGCTAGGTAATAGCAAATTAAAAGAATAGGTAACTGTGATTACCCAAGCCTCCGGATTTTTTTTTTTTTTTTTTCTTTTGAAGCCCTTGAAGCACGAGTTCACTGTAAATGATGACCAGTAGGTGGCAGCATAACCTCCACCATTTTGATCTTTATCTGCCAAACTCCGGGGCTATCATCTTTTGAAAGTTAACAGTCACAAATTGCATACCGGCTGCCCAATTTGTTGGCTGTTGTAACTCTTCTTTTATGATGCACTCCTCTTTTCAAAGAGATCCATTTAACCCATATATCCTTCAAATCTGTGCACAGTACTGAAGATGCATCCGCAGTGTGCCAACCTGCCTTTTTTCTTTTTCCGTTCTTTCTCTTGGCTTTTATACAAGCAAATCTTTGCGTGTCTAACAGTATAAAGACAACTAACTGTTCTATTAAATGTTGCTTCTACCTATCTCGTATGTGTAACCACTTACCTACACATTTACTCACCAAGTACCAAAGCACTGCCAGTGGAAACAGAAAGGATGGGGGATTGATTTTAAACAGATTATGGTTCCGATCCCGGCTTCATCACTTGACTCATACAAAGATGAAACGACTAGATTTAGCGATATCTGCCTGGTAGGATTATTGTCATAAGTATATACAGTAGTTGAATTCACTGAATGTTGATTGAGCTCTGACTACGCACCAGGCATCGTGTCAAGCCCGGGGAATACGCACTACATTGGCTTTATCCTAAAGAAGGTCACAGTTTACAGCTGAGCTGTCCAATACGGCATCCTCTTGCCATGTGCAGCTATTTAAATCTAAAGTAAGCAAAATTAAGTCCGATTAAAAATCCAGTTCCTGGAGTGCACTGGCCACATTTCAAGCGCTTGATAGCCTTATGTGACTCATAGGTAGCATATCACGTAATGCAGATAGGGCCCATTGCCATCATTGCAGAAAATTCTATTGGACAGCACTGGTCTGGATGGCTAAAACAGACTCATAGAAGTTGATGATCAGTTTCAAAAGCGCTTTCGAAGACCAACACACGGAACAGGGAGGTGAAACAAACAAACAGCAAAGAGTGATGAACTCTTCCCTGTGGTGTCCCAGAAAATTTAGAGACAGAGGTCGTTTTAATGGAAGCCTTGACACAAAAGATGATACTCAAGAAGTAGTCTGAGGAGTATTAGAGTGCTTTTAGAAAGACCTGAGGGAAGGAGAAATGTCTCTGAAGAGGCACATCTGTGCAAAGGCTTTAAGGAAGACAGAAAACCACACAAGTTCTGCTCAGGGAACCCGAGCTGTTCTGTATTGTGGAAGGCTAGAGACTGAGAGGCAAGGAAAGTTAGACGGAAGGAGATGCAACTAAGGAGAGAAAATCGCCCACTAGATTTTGAGTGTTAGAGCGAACCCTCATGACGGCTTAGCTTTTCTTTCCCCAGTGTAAGAGAACCAGTGGTCACCCTTTTTACAGCTGTGCTCAGAAGGAGGGAGCACAGAAAGAGGGAGAGGTTCCTGACGGATTCTTTCCACAACTGCGTCCAAGTGGAAAATGAAACTAACCCCTTCAGCCTGTACAGCACCTCCCAGAACAAGGCTGTTTTGCTCACACATTCCTCAGACTGTGAGAACAAGCCACCAACCATGTCACCAATAACACAGCTGCCCCAGCAGCCCCCGTGGATGTGCATCCCCCCCCCAAGTGAGTGAGGAATGCCTTCTGCCAACATTAAAACGGATTCAAGCCTCGTGAGTCCTAAGCTTTGAACCCATCTCCAACTTTCTGTGGTTACAGTTCATAGTTGGCTGGCAAAATATGACTTCCTGGTTCTAAGATAAAAGACTTGAGGGGTGGGAGCGGGGAGAAGACTTCAAAAAAACGAACTTGACATCAAATGGCTCTCGCAAAATGCAACTTTAATGAGCAAAGCGCCGATGAGTTCTACTCATCCCGATGACATTTCTGAAAATGTCATCTTTCAAAATTTCAGGAGAAGGAGGTTCGGCAGATAGGTTTGGGGTTTCTTTAGTCTTTAGATATTTGGGGAAGAGTGGAGGTATTGCTGATTCCCAGGGCACAGCGAAGAAGAGGAAAGGGCCCCGTTTCGGGGGAGGGGAGAAAGAAAAAGCTCTGTTGTAATAGATGGTCCAAAAATCATCCGTCTTTCCTAAGAGATGAGGTGGGGATGGTGGAGGAGGGATCGGCGGAGCTCTTCATACGGTTTCATTTAAGCTTGAATAGAGATAATCAGCTCTGCTGTTTACTTCCATACCAAATGCTCCGGGGGGCCAGAGCTCTGTCACATTCCTAACCGAGATCATTTTAGCGGCAATCTTTCTGGAATAGAAAATGTACTCAAGACACTTCCTTGTAAAGAGTTACCAGGAGAATCTAGAAGAGCCCTCCTGGATTTTCAGGAGCAAATGGCTCTCCTCTTCCCTCCCAGGTGGCCAATTATTCCTGTGACAACACCTCATACTTTCCATGTGATGCCCTTTGACAGAGGAGAAGCTGAGCCCAGCTAAATGCTCATCCCCTTGACCCTTTATCTCTTTATCATCCCAATTAGAAAGTTGGGGGAGGGGTGATGGCACCAGGGGTCAGCTGTAAACCCTTGCTTCAGTGGTGATGAGACAATAGGTGTGATTTTTAAAAGCAGAAGGTTTTGGCATTAGACAGCGTGCTTTAGAGCCCGAGCTTGGCAGCTTGGACGTAGGACTTGACACCTCTTTGCCTCATCTTCCTCAACTCTAAAATGTGAAATTCCATCACGTTTACCTCCTAGGGTGAGTTTTGAAATGATAGGAGCTATGTCACCTGGGTGCCTGATAAAGAGCTTGACACAGACAAGAAGCATTTGATTAAGGTTGGTTATGACCTTTGCTGTTACGAGGTCACACAAACCGATTACCATACTGCAGAACCTGAGGGATGGTCAGTCTCCTCTCACCAAGGGGTTTATTTTCACTTTTCTTAAGAACAAATGGTGTATCCAGGTCTCCCAATTGTTTTTCTTATGGAAAGAACACATACCCATGAGCTTTTCCTTCTTAAGAAATTTTAAAGTATACAGTGTAGTATCGTCAACTGTAGGCACAATGTAGGCCTCTAGAACTTAATCGTCTTGCATAACTGAAACTTTATACCAGTTGAGTTGCAACTCCCCATTTCTCCTCCCTCTGGCCTCTGGAAACCACCATTCTACTCTCTGCATTTGATTATTTTATATTCCTCACACAAGTGGTATCAGGCAGTATTTGTCCTTCTGTGAGTGGCTTATTTCACTTAGCATCATGTCCTCAAGATTCAGCCATGCTGTTGCACATGGAACGATAGCCTTTCTTTTGTAAGGTTGGATAATATTCCACTGTGTATACACATGACAAATTCTTTATCCGTTCATCCACCAATGGACACTTAGGTGGTTTCTGTATCTTGTGAGTAAAGCTACAGCAAACACAAGTATGCAAACATCTCTTCAAGATCCTGATTTCTATTCTTGTGGATAAGTACCCAGTCGTGGGATTACTGGATCATATGGTAATTCTATTTTTAACTTTTAGCGGCATCTCCATACTGTTTTCCACACTGGCTACACCATTTGACATTCCCATTAACAGTGTACAAGAGTTTCAGTTTCTCCATATCCTTGCCAACACTTGTTATCTTTGGGTTTTGTTTTGTTTTATAATAACCATCCTAACAGGTGTGAGATGATACCTCATTGTGCCTTGGGTTTGCATTTCCCTGATGATGAGTGATGTTGAGCACCTTATCGTATATAGGTTGACCATCTGTACCTCTTCTCTGGAGAAATGTCGATGCAAGTCTTTGCCCAGTTTTTAATCAGGCTATTTGGTTTTTTGCTAATGAGTCGTTTGAGTTCCTTATATGTTTGGTATATTAACTCATCAGGGTTGAGGTTTGCAAATGTTTTCTCCTATCCTTTAGGTTGCCTTTACACTGTTCATTGTTTCCTTTGCCTTTTCACTTTATTGTTTCCGTCAAGCTTTTTAGTTTGCTGTAGTTGTCTGTTTTTGTTGCCTATACTTTTGGTGTCATATCTAAGAAATTATTGCCAAGATTGATATCATGAAGCTTATCCCCTATGTTTTCTTCTAGTAGTTTTACAGTTCCAAGTCTTATATTTAAATCTTTTATCCATTTTTAGTTGGTTTTTGCATGTAGTGTAAGTTAAGGGTCCAATTTCATTCTTTTGCCTGTGGATATCCAGTTTTCCCAACACTATTTGTTAAAGATGATCCAGCCCCAAATTTTATGTCTCAATATCTGGGACTTTAAGGGAGGGAAAGCCTGTCCTCTTTGACATCAACCTCAAGGCTGAAAACCTTGGCCCGTAACTTCCCTTTATTAGCCTAGAATCATTCATCAAAACCTTTCTTAAACTTATTTTCAACCAATATTAACTCAGGGAATCTTTTCATACCTGTGTTACACGACAGGGAATGTGTACTTCTTTTCACTGGATTCATTGAATCAAAGTGGTTTTCTTAAGGTGTGATAGAGCTTCTCTCCACAGAGGATGTAGGGCCTTGAGAAAGGGGCTGTACGTTCATCCTGGCTTGGCTTCGCCCTCCTTAGACACCCACCCTTCCAACTTGGAAATGATACAGTTGCTGTTGTTGTTTTTATTGCTTCCTCGTTTGGAAAGCTTCTGCCCAGTTCCTGGTTTACTTTCCTTCTCCTGAAATTTTCTGGAGCAACACCTATTCCATGAGAATAATTTTTTCACCAATTTACAACTTGGGGCAAATTAAGCGAGAGTGGATGACTATTGCAGCGCAGCAAAAGAACAGCCTCAGAACTCAGGTCTGGATGTGGTCATTCCTGAGTACCTGCCCGGGCTATAGGCTCAGCTTCCTTCCTGGGTTTGGTGGTTCTACATCCCAACCCTCTACAAAACACCTAGCAATACCAGACAGAGGAAAAGGAAAATAATCTGTGAAGAAGTTGAATCTTCTTTCCTTTGCATGAACTTTGAGAAGTATAATTAACTCCTTAACTTAGCACCCCCAAAACCAAACTGTGAGGATAAGAAAGGATTGTTGTAACATCTGTTCTTAAGAAATATTTGAACATCATTAATCATTAGAGAAATGCAAATCAAAACTACAATGCGATATCATCTCACACCGGTCAGAATGGCCATCATCAAAAAATCTGCAAACAATAAATGCTGGAGAGGGTGTGGAGAAAAGGGAACCCTCATACACTGTTGGTGGGAATGTATATTGATGCAGCCACTATGGAGAACAGTATGGAGGTTCCTTAAAAAACTACAAATAGAACTACCATATGACCCAGCAATCCCACTCCTGGGCATATACCCTGAGAAAACCATAATTCAAAAAGAGTCATGTACCACAATGTTCATTGCAGCTCTATTTACAATAGCCAGGACATGGAAGCAACCTAAGTGTCCATCGACAGATGAATGGATAAAGAAGATGTGGCACATATATGCAATGGAATATTACTCAGCCATAAAAAGAAATGAAATTGAGTTATTTGTAGTGAGGTGGATGGACCTAGAGTCTGTCATACAGAGTGAAGTAAGTCAGAAAGAGAAAAACAAATACCGTATGCTAACACATATATATGGAATCTAAAAAAAAAAAAAAGTCATGAAGAACCTAGGGGCAAGATGGGAATAAAGACGCAGACCTACTAGAGAATGGACTTGAGGACAGGGGAAGGGGGAAGGGTAAGCTGGAAGAAAGTGAGAGAGTGGTAGTGTATATATGGACATACATACACTACCAAATATAAAATAGATAGCTAGTCACATAGCACAGGGAGATCAGCTCGGTGTTTTGTGACCAGCTAGAAGGGTGGGATAGGGAAGGTGGGAGGGAGGGAGATGCAAGAGGGAAAAGATGTGGGGATATATGTATATGTATAACTGATTCACTTTGTTATAAAGCAGAAACTAACACACCATTGTAAAGCAATTATACTCCAGTAAAAACATTTAAAAAAGAAATATTTGAGACACTCTGTGAGGTTCACAATTATATAAAGAATCCTCAAGTTTGGAGCAGGGATTTCAAACTCAAATGCCTATAGGGGCCAGGCATATAATGTAAATATAATGTAAATTAGGGAAGCAAGAGAATATAAGAAAAGTTTTTACTTAATTCTATTTTAAGTGCAAGTGCACTGATTAAAGACCATTGCCACTAGCTCTAAGTATTGGGTAGTAGGGAGTGCTGGGGACTGTGGCAGACTGGAGAGGGCATGCCTTATTAAAGAGAGTAGTCCTTTCTCAAGTCCAGCTGATGGTTGCTCTGTGAGAACATGAGCCCAGTGTTGCTAGATGCTTCATGTTTTCAGGAGAAGCCAGAAGTCTCAGACATTTCTGTTAAATCTTCTAATTTTTTAATGTTGGCAAGTAAAGTCATCAATACAATTAGAAGTCAGGATATTGACAACCCTTATGTAGAAAGTACAAGTAGAATTTTGGGTTTCTTGATCTTGGTGCTAATTACACAGTTGTGTTGTTTTGTGAAAATGTATGGAGCTGATGCTTCTATATGCACTTCTTTGTATGTATGCTATACTTTCATGAAAAAGTTTGTAAATGTGTTGGCATTTTAGGAGAATTTTACCACATTATGTGGGCCAACATCATGTAGGCCAAATAATGCCCATCTGTGGGATGAATTAAGCCCTCGAGGTCACTCTTTATCAAATTTAATTTAGAGAACTTAGAGGGAGAAAAATTGCTGATTTGTCTACCACTCATTCAAAGGCACGGGAGGAAGGAAAGGGCCAGACATGCTTGCAAGGTTACGGCACACACAAATGTATTTCCAGGCCATACTACCCTGGCCTGATTACATATGGAGAGCAGCCCCGATCCCCAGGCTGTGCCCTTCTCACCCCTACCTATGACAGTCTGTCTTCATTTGACTTAACCAATGCTTCCCTTGGTCCACCATCACTGGGGCCTCTAATTCTTGCTTCACTAAGTCTCTCCTTGTGGAAATTCAGGTCTCATGTTTCCTCTCATTGAAATGAAAGCAGCTCACTGCAACCTAACCTTTAGGGAAAAAAATGAAAGTAATGCGAAACAGTAGAAAATAGAGAAGCTTTGAGGTCAGACACAACAGGGTTCAAATACTGGCCCTACCACAGACTAGGCAGGAATTGGGCCAAGCTCCTTAACCATTCTGATCTGTTGTTTTTTCATTTAAGTAACATGGACATAAATACCTGTTCTCTAAACGTATGACATGCCTAAATAAAATGCCTAGCAGAGCAGAGCTTCTCAAAGTTTAATACCTAGGAAAATTTTCCCAAGAATCTTGTGGAAACGTAGATTCTGATTGAGTAGGGTAGGGATGGGGTCTGAGATTGTCCATTTCTAACACATCCCCACATACGCCAATGCTACTGGTCCCCAGACCACACTTGGAGTAACAAGGCTGTAGAATGCTTGCTCACAGTGCTTAATAGACATTAATTCCCCCCTTCCTCCATAAAAACATATAACCCCCCCATGGAGTTTGACATGGCAAGTTGGAGGCAGGTAAGCTGTAGGCACTGACTGTTTACTTTGCGTGGGATTCCAGTGAGCTCTGGACAGCTTGTTTCCTTTGTACTGATAACAACACGTGCCGAGTCTCTGTCATGGTGACTTTCACGTGGAGAAGCTCGGATTGCTCTCAAGCATGGTGGTGGTCAACGGGGTTTCCGCATTAGGAAGTGAGACAGGAAGAGTTAAACATGCTTCTCTATAGGAGGCTTCTCTTTGTTTCCTCAAGATGACTACCAAACTCGCTGGTTTGTTTTTTTTTTTTTCATCTGAATGTTTTATTCCATGAATAGCCTACCAACATAAATGTGTTTCAAGTACATGAATAAACAACATATAATAAAAAGCATATGATTCTCCCAAGAATTTATCCCTGCAGTTCTGAGTTAACCAAAAGACAGCAACTTTCACTTTGGGGGAAGGGAATGAGGACAGAGTTTCAAATGTGCTGAAGAGACTTCAAGAGGAGAGGAAACAGGAGGGAAAGAAAGGACTATTGGTCTACGCTACTCATAGTTCCCCAGAACTGTTTGTGGGATTGGGGCAAAACTGTTACAATAAGAGATTGAAGTGGCAATAAAAGACACATCTGGTTTTGTACTTGCTTTGGAGACAGGAAAGAATACCTTTTCCCCAGGGGTATAAGAAAGAGCAACCAGCCTCCTCCTCTTCCCTACTGGATAAGCCTATGTAGGTCACTCACCTGAGTCTTAGTTTCTTCATCGATAGCATATGGGAAGTTATACCTCCCTATTGAAATGTTCTCAGAAGGTACTAAAATCATACATGGGGAAATGCCTAGCTCCTTGGCCACTTAGCTAAACAGATTCTCCATAAATGTGTGTTCCCCACCTTCCTTCTCTAGGGGGATAAGGCTCTTGATCACAGACCGTGGGCCGGGAAGGAGCACAATATTCTGGTTCCCTGTACTCGTCTAAATCGTCAGGACACTTCTTTTGCTTGGCAGATATTCTGATCCAAGATGGCAGACCTTGGTACACATTCCTGGGGTGTGTTCCAAATGATCCCTGCCATCACTTTTGCTCAACACCGACTTTGGTCCCCATGGCCAAACAGCCCCTCATTCAAACCCACGTTCATCTAGCTCCACTTACCCTAGCACTTACTTACCCCGACCCCACTTGCCTCTGACACTGCTAGGACTGTGTTGCAAAGCTCTAGGTTTGAATTGTATCTTTCTTACTCACTAGCTGTGGGAACTTCAGCACATCGCTTAACTGCTAAGTCTCAATTTCTTCAGCCACAAAATGGGAAGATATAAAATGGGAATGGGAAGTAGGAAAGGTCTGAGGCTTCGGACCAGTGCCTGACACACAGAAGGCACTTTGATGTGCTAGTTGTTATTGTTATTATTCACAGTGGGCTTTGTCCTTGTTTATAGGTGAGGAAATTGGCATTCTAGGTGAGTGAGTGATACAGCCAAGCTTTAAGATTTGGCAATTCCATGGGGGAAGGGAGGCCCCAAAATGCAGAATAAAAGGTGTGCAAGCCATTTTTTAAAAGTTTAAAAATCTGCTGGCTCTGAAGCCCACGGTCTGAGTATTGGAGCCAGATTTGAACCTCCCACCTTCTTTTTCAAGGTCTCAACCCTGCTGGATCCTTATCTAATATAGTTCTTGCCCATTGTTTCCTCTGACCCCTCACTGGGTAGCTGCTTATTTCAGCTTTGCCGGCCTTCGTAGTTTTGACTTCTCATGTGACTCCAATGCCCACCAGATTCCTTGAAACTTGCCTCATTTCCCTAGCACCTGCCCTTCATCCTGCATTCACCATTCACTGCAGCAGAGACTCTGTATCTTCTTTAAGGCCAGTGTCCTATGTCCTGATTTAAATTTATCTCTGAGGAAGAAAACTCTGCTATAGTGATTCTGTATACTTAGAAACCAGCTTTCCTACTGTTTAATGAGAATGTACTGTACTAAGTGAAACGGAAGTGATATTAGGTAAAACAGAGAAAAACAGAAGCAGAAAGATGCTTGCTTTTGTTTTATACCTGGTTATAGAGCACTGTGGCTCAAACTTGTCATCTCAATTTCTTTTCCAGCAACTTCCTCCTCTTCTTCCAACAACCTCTAAATGATGGAGTGTCTTAGGATTCTACTGAACTTCTTCTGTGTGCTGTCTTTACTCACTTCTTAAGTGATCTTACCCTCTCGGCTTTAAATAGCTTTATTCACTGTCTCCCAAACGTGTATCTCCAACCCAGACCTCTCCCTTGTACTCAGGATTCACATCCAGCCGTCCAACTGATCCATCACTCAAGTGTCTGATAGTCATCATACATTGAGCAGACTCTCCTCCCTAGTCTTCCTCATTTGGTTAAAGGCAGACCTAGACTTCCATCTACTCCTTCAAGACAACCATACTTTCTCTCATGCACTGTAGGCAATAAGTCAGCAAATCTTAGAGGTTTTACATTCAAATTATAGCCAGAGTCCAACCCCAGCTGTTAGCCATCAGTTCTTGCCAGAACTGCTGCAATTGCCTCTCAGGTGGTCTTCTGTGCCACCCCTGTCCCCTGAAAGTTATTTTCAATAGAGCAGCCAGAGAGAGCCTAACAAGTCAGATCATGGCACTCCTCTGGCTGCCCATTGCTCTCAGTGTAAAAGCTCACATCTTGATCCACGAATCCCACTCCTGGGCATATATCCAGAGAAAACTCTAATTCACAAAGATACCTGGGCTAAAGGAGGGGCGCGCCTTCAAGATGGCGGAGGAGTAAGACGTGGAGATCACCTTCCTCCCCACAAATACATCAGAACTGCATCTACATGTGGAACAACTCCTACAGAACACCTACTGAATGCTGGCAGAAAAACTCACACTTCCCAAAAGACACCCTCAGGGGACCTACACGTAGAGGCAGGGCCAAATCCAAAGCTGAACCCCAAGAGCTGTGCGAACAAAGATGAGAAAGGGAAATCTCTCCCAGCAGCCTCAGGAGCAGTGGATTAAATCTCCACAATCAACTTGATGTACCCTGCATCTCTGGAATACCTGAATAGACAATGAATCATCCCAAATTGAGGAGGTAGACTTTGGGAGCAACTGTAGACGTGGGGTTTGCTTTCTGCATCTAATTTGTTTCTGGTTTTATGTTTATCTTAGTTTAGTATTTAGAGCTTATTATCATTGGTAGATTTGTTTATTGATTTGGTTGCTCTCTTCTTTTTTTCTTATATATGTATTATTTTCCTTTGTCTCTTTTTGTGAGTGTGTATGTGTGTGCTTCTTTCTGTGATTTTGTCTGTATAGCTTGCTTTTGCCATTTGTCCTAAGGTTCTGACTGTCCGTTTTTTGTTTTTTTGTTGTTTTCGTTTGTTTGTTTGTTTGCTTTTGGTACGCGGGCCTCCCACCATCGTGGCCTCTCCCGTTGCAGAGCACAGGCTCCGGATGCGCATGCCCAGTGACCACGGCTCACGGGCCCAGCCACTGCACGGCACGTGGGATCCCCCCAGACCGGGGCATGAACCCATGTCCCCTGCATCGGCAGGCGGACCCTCAACCACTGCGCCACCAGGGAAGCCCCTGTTTGTTTGTTTTTAGTATAGCTTTTAGTGCTTGTTATCATTGGTGGATTTCTATTTTGGTTTGGTTGCTCTCTTCTTTATTTCTCTCTTCCTTTTTTTTATTACTTTATTATTTTTAATGATTTTTTTCTATTTTATTAACTTTATTTTACTTATTTATTTATTTTTCTTTCTTTCTATTTTTTTCTCCCTTTTCTTCTGAGCCATGTGGCTGACAGGGTCTTGGTGGTCTGGCCAGGTGTCAGGCCTGAACCTCTGAGGTGGGAGAGCCAAGTTCAGGATATTGTTCCACTAGAGACCTCCCAGCCCCACATAATATCGAACGGCGAAAGCTCTCCCAGAGATCTCCATCTCAACCCCAAGACCCAGCTTCACTCTACGACTAGCAAGCTACAGTGCTGGGCACCCTATGCCAAACAACTAGCAAGACAGGAACACAAACCCACCCATTAGCAGAGGGGCTGCATAAAATCTTAATAAGTTCACAGACACCCTAAAACACAGAACTGGACATGGTCCTGCCCATCAGAAAGTCAAGATCCAGAATCATCCACCAGAACACAGACACCAGTCTCCTCTACCAGGAAGCCTACACAACCCACTGAACCAACCTTACCCACAGGGAGCAGACACTGAAAACAATGGGAACTACAAACCTGCCACCTGTGAAACAGAGATACCAAACACAGTAAGTTAAGCAAAATGAGAAGACAAAGAAATGCACAGCAGATGAAAGAGCAAGGTAAAAAACCACCAAACCAAACAAATGAAGAGGAAATAGGCAGTCTACCTGAAAAAGAATTCAGAGTAATGATAGTAAAGATGATCCAAAATCTTGGACATAGAATGGAGAAAATACAAGAAATGTTTAACAAGGACCTAGAAGAACTAACGAGCAAACATGCAATGCTGCACAACACAATAAATGAAATTAAAAATTCTCTAGAAGGAATCAATAGCTGAGTAACGGAGGCAGAAAACAGATAAGTGACTTGGAAGATAAAACAGTGGAAATAACTACCTCAGAGCAGAATAAAGAAAAAAGAATGAAAAGAATGGAGGACAATCTTAGAGACTTCTGGGACAACATTAAACACACCAACATTTGAATTATAGGGGTCCCAGAAGAAGAAGAGGAAAACAAAGGGACTGAGAAAATATTTGAAGAGATTATAGTTGAAAACTTCCCTAATATGGGGATGGAAATAGTCAATCAAGTTCAGGAAGCACAGAGAGTCCCATACAGGATAAATCCAAGGAGAAACACACCAAGACACATATTAATGAAACTTTCAAAAATTAAATACAAAGAAAAATACTAAAAGCAGCAAGGGAAAAGGAACAATTAACATACAACGGAATCCCCATAAGGTTAACAGCTGATCTTTCAGCAGAAATGCTGCAAGCCAGAAGGGAGTAGCAGGACATATTTAAAGTGATGAAAGGGAAAAACCTACAACCAAGATTACTCTGCCCAGCAAGGATCTCATTCAAATTCGACGGAGAAATGAAAACCTTTACAGACAAGCAAAAGCTAAGAGAATTCAGCCCCACAAACCAGTGCTACAACAAATCCTAAAGGAACTTCTCTAGGCAGGAAACACAAGAGAAGGAGAAGACTTAACAATAACAAACCCAAAACAATTAAGAAAACAGTAATAGGAACATACATATCGACAACTACGTTAAATGTAAATGGATTAAATGTTCCAACCAAAAAACATAGACTGCCTGAATGGTTACAAAAATAAGACCCAGACATATGCTGTCTACAAGAGACCTGCTTCAGACCAAGGGACACATACAGACTGAAAGGGAGGGGATGGAAAAAAATATTCTATGCAAACAGAAATCAGAAGAAAGCTGGCATAGCAATTCTCATATCAGACAAAATAGACTTTAAAACAAAGACTATTATAAGATACAGAGTAGGACACGACATAACGGTCAAAGGATCAATCCAAGAAGAAGATATAGTAATTGTAAATATTTATGCACCCAACATAGGAGCACCTCAATACATAAGGCAAATGCTAACAGCCATAAAAGTGGAAATTGACAGTAACACAGTACTAGTAAGGGAGTTTAACACCCCACTTTCACCAATGGACAGATCATGCAAAATGAAGATAAATAAGGAAACACAAGCTTTAAATGATACATTAAACAAGATGGAGTTAATTGATAATTATAGGACATTCCATCCAAAAACAGCAGATTACACTTTCTTCTCAAGTGCTCATGGAACATTTTCCAGGATAGATCATATCTTGGGTCACAAATCAAGCCTTGGTAAATTTAAGAAAATTGAAATCATATCAAGTATCTTTTCTGACCACAATACTATAAGACTAGATATCAATTACAGGAAAAAATCTGTAAAAAATACAAACATATAGAGGCTAAACAATACAGTACTAAATAACCAAGACATCACTGAAGAAATCAAAGAGGAAATCATAATATACCTAGAAACAAGTGACAATGAAAACACGATGACCCAAAACCTATGGGATGCAGCAAAAGCAGTTCTGAGAGGGCACTTTATAGCAATACAATCCTACCTCAAGAACCAAGAAACATCTCAAATAAACAACCTAACCTTACACCTAAAGCAATTAGAGAAAGAAGAACAAGAAAAACCCAAAGTTAGCAGAAGGAAAGAAATCAAAAACATCAGATCAGAAATAAATGAAAAAGGGATGAAGGAAACGATAGTAAACATCAATAAAACTAAAAGCTGGTTCTTTGAGAAGATAAACAAAATTGATAAACCATCAGCCAGACTCATCAAGAAAAAAAGGGAGAAGACTCAAATCAATAGAATTAGAAATGAAAAAGAAGTAACAATTGACACTGCAGAAATACACAGGATCATGAGAGATTACTACAAGCAGCTATATGCCAATAAAATGGACAACCTGGAAGAAATGGACAAATTCTTAGAAAAGCAAAGCCTTCCGAGACTGAACCAGGAAGAAATAAAAAATATAAACAGACCAATCACAAGCCCTGAAGTTGAAACTGTGATTAAAAGTCTTCCAACAAACAAAAGCCCAGGACCAAATGGCTTCACAGGCGAATTCTATCAAACATTTCGAGAAGAGCTAACACCTATCCTTCTCAAACTCTTCCAAAATATAGCAGAGAGAGGAACAGTTCCAAACCCATTCTATGAGGCTACCATCACCCTGATACCAAAACCAGACAAAGATGTGACAAAGAAAGAAAACTACAGGCCAGTAGCACTGATGAACATAGATGCAAAAATCCTCAACAAAATTCTAGCAAAGAGAATCCAGCAGCACGTTGAAAGGATCATACACCATGATCAAGTGGGGTTTATTCCAGGAATGCCAGGATTCTTCAATATCTGCAAATTGATCAACGTGATACACCACACTAACAAACTGTAGGAGAAAAACCCACATGATCCTCTCAATAGATGCAGAGAAAGCTTGTGACAAAATTCAACACCGATTTATGATAAAAACCCTCCAGAAAGTAGGCATAGAGGGAACTTACCTCAGCATAATAAAGACCATATATGACAAAGCCACAACCAACATCGTTCTCAATGGTGAAAAACTGAAACCATTTCCACTAAGATCAGGAAAAAGACAACGTTGCCCACTCTCACCACTATTATTCAAGATAGTTTTGGAAGTTTTAGCCCCAGCAATCAGAGAAGGAAAAGAAATAAAAGGAATTCAAATCGTAAAAGAAGAAGTAAAACTGTCACTATTTGCAGATGACATGGTACTCTACGTAGAGAATCCTAAAGTGAATATTCCATTCCAGCTGAAGGCCTTTGTACTCACCCTTGCCTCTGCCGAGAAGACTTTCCCCACATACCTGCACGAATCGTCCCATGTTTCATTCATATCTCTGCTCACATTTTCACTCTACCACAGGCCTTTCCTGGCCACCATATCGAAATGGCACCCATCCTCTTTAGCCCCCAGCATCACTGTCCAGCCCTTACTTGCTTTGTCTCTCCTGGCATTTTTCACCACAGCCGTATCATACACTGATAGATATACTTTTTTATCATCTACCTTCCTAAACAGACTAGACACTTGTATACTCCCTGAGCACAGGAGCACAGACATTTTGTTTTGTTCTTGTGTCCTCAGCATCCCCCCGCCAAACAGTTCCTAACACATAGATGGTACATAATAAATATTTGATGAATGAATGAACATTATTGATATCCCAGCTCATTTTCTCACATGAGTCCAGGCAGACTGAGAGTCACCCACAGAAGTCACGTCAGAAGTGATGTCCCTGTTTCTATCTGAGTTGTCTCCAGAGAACTTTAACAACCTAGATACCTGTTTGTGACCCTCTCATCCTGTTGATCCAGGCCCATCTCAAGACCAACTTGATGAGGTGCTAGCTTTTTAAAGTTCCTATATTTTCACATCTTTCCTGTTGCATTATTCTGGATTATTTCCATTGCAAGTTACAGAAACCCAATTCAAACAGGTGTAGGGTTAACAAGGGGAAAGGCAAAAAGGGGGGGGGGGCGGATTTCTTGGCTAATAGAACTAAAAATCCCAGTACAAGAGCACTTGGAGAAAGGTGCCGGAAAGAGTTTGTCGAGAATGTGTTCTTGGGCTTCCCTGGTGGCGCAGTGGTTGAGAGTCTGCCTGCCGATGCAGGGCACGCGTGTTTGTGCCCCGGTCCGGGAAGATCCCACATGCTGCAGAGCAGCTGGGCCCGTGAGCCATGGCCACTGAGCCTGCGCGTCTGGAGCCTGTGCTCTGCAATGGGAGAGGCCACAACGGTGAGAGGCCCGCGTACCGCAAAAAAAAAAAAAAAAAAAAAAAAGATGTGCTTCTTTCCTTCTCTTGGCTTTTCTTTCCTCTCTGGTAGAATTCAAACCAGTTCGCTCGGAGTAGAGGTAACCGTGGTCACCCACATCCCCAAGCTTATATTCTGCCAAGTTAGCAAGCTCGGTATCAGACCTGACCTAAGATGGGGTTAGTTCCACTTAGACCACATGGGCCTAGGAGACATCCAGGTGTTTTCCTCAAGGAAAGTCAGCCTGGTGAAACTGAAAAAGAATCCAGATAGTTGCTGTGCAAATGAAAACAATGTCCACTACATTTATTTTACCTCATGTCCTTAGCTTATAGCATCTATTTCCTAATAGATGTGATACCTAAGGATAGAGACCAGGTCTTGCCTCTTTGTATCTCCAAGATCTCACAGGGGGCCATACTTAGGTTAAATACATAATAAATGTTTGATAAGAATGATAAAATCCCCAAACCAAGTAGCCCAGCCCGGAACTGTGACTTTATTTAAAGTTTTTTTCATCCCAGAGGAAATTTGAATTCCCTTTCAGAAACTGTTTAGTTATTGTAACATGTCTTCTCTCTCCCTGCCTCTTTCCTTTCATGGAGTCTGCTAAAATCTTGCTATGTTATCTCTCGCTGCGTAACAAATTATCCCAATGCTTAGTGGCCTTAAAGCAATGGTATTTATTATTGCATAGTTACTGTGAGTTGGAAGTCGTCTGGCTCAAGGTGTCTCCCAAGGCTGCAGTGAAGAAAATGGCCAGGGCTGCAGTTATCTCAAGGCCTGGCTGGGGAATGATCCTCTTCCAAGGTCACTCACCTGGTTGTTGGCAGAGTTCAGTCACTGTCTTTCTCTTGGATTGAGAGCCTTAGTTCCTCACAGGCTATTGACCAGAGGCCACCCCTCAGATCCTTGCCAGGTGACTTCTCCATGGAGCAGCTCACAGCATGGCAGCGGGTTTTTTCAGAGTGAGAGGGCAAGAGCAAGTACCAGTGAGATAAAAGTCACAGTGTTTCGTAACCTAGTCTCAGGAGTGACAGCCCATCATCATTTTTGCATATTTTATTCACTAGAAGTGAATGGCTAGGTCCAGGCCACACTCACAGTGAGGGAATTACATGAGGATACAAATACCAGGAGGGGGCTTGCAATGGTAGGAATACTTCTGTGTCACCTGGAGACGGCCCCAGCAAGTTTTCACAGTGATGACAATTCCAACACTGAAGGACTGACTACCTGGCGCCTCTTTTGGACGAGATTCTGAGGCCTCATGGATTCAGTGGGAAAGAGTGCTGTAATCGATTAGTGATGTCTGCCCTGGGTGAGAGATGGAAGAAGGGCAGCTTAAGTCTGCATATTGGCTGGCCACATTCCAACAGCATCAAAGCCAGTTTGCCCAGGCCTAATGTACATAACAATTTCTCTATGGCACTAATCAGAGGAAGTGAGATGCAGGTAAAACTCCCACATCTGATAACTGAGTCTGAAGGTACTTTGGTCCAATGACATGCCTTGAGTTACTGTTACCAGTTACAATTGGTGCCTTGTCTTACTGTTTTTTTTGTTTGTTTGTTTTTTAGCATATGCCCAAATCAATATTGAACCATTTTGTGCATTTGCATCCAGTTTCCTACTGCAAACATACTTAAGAAACGGAGCGGGGCGTATTTGTTCTGATTTTTGGTTTGGTTTCTGAGGTTGTGTAAGGAGGTTGGCCCAGATGCTGTAATCTGTCCCTAAGTTACACAGTGAACTCATGACTCTCCCGCCATCAGGAACAGTAACTGCAAAGGCTGGACCTGTGGGTAGAACCACAGAGAGAACTGAGTCATGTTTCACAAGGTACTTTCTCTTCCTCGAAAGAACTAGCAACATGTTTGGTAAATGGCAAAATAAATAAAAATTTGAAAGTCTGATTAAAAACATGTTTGTAAACACTCCCTTCTTTTTCACTTAAGCAAGAGAACAGAGCTGGCTTATTTTGACTTCACCCCAAAATAAGTTTGTTTGGAATAATGGAATAAATGGAAAAGGAAAGCAAGTATCTCTTGCTTTAAAATATTAAGGGATGTTCTAGAAATGAAAATATTGCTTTACTTACTGAATGTTGGAGCAACAGGGTTGTGTTTATAAACTTCTATAGAAGGTCAGTTATTTACATTTAGTATTGTAGTTTCCTTCCTCCCTCCCTCCCTTCTTTCCTTTCTTCCTTGCTTTTTTTTCTTTCTTATTTTCCTGTTACCCAATTGTACTGACAGCTTGGGAGTTAACAGAGGAGTTTACAAAATACAAAACAAAAAACAAAACCAAAATAAGTTTTAAACAAGCTTAATTTTGAGTTTATTTTTGTCCCCTCTGTTTGGATTGGTTTCTTGCCACGCGGTGACGAGGGCCATCCTGAGATAAAAATTTGCTCAGAGAATGAAATCTCCACTTGCAAATTCCTTAGAGGCACTCGTGGCACTCAGTCTTCCCAGGGTTCACATGTTAGTATGGCCACATGTCAAACTCAGTCCCTTCCAGGGTATTAGAACCCCTGAAATTAGCATCTCAGGACGTGTGGTCTGCATCCTGTGGCCATCTGGAGCCTGCTTGCCGGAGCCGTCTCTTTTTCACCAGATAAGTTACAGAAAGGGTTAATTTATCACTGTGCCTGCTTGCTGGAGCTCCGCCCCCACCCCACCCCACCCCACCCCCCGCCCCCAAGGCCCAGAGCAGCTGAATGAGGGCCAACATCAAAGCGGAAACTCAAAGCAAATGTGCCAAAAGCGCAAATGGAAGGGGCTGAATTGGAGAAGGCTTTAGAAGTGTCACTTCTTAATCCAGCCCACGAAATGAGCAGCGGTGACCGCTATCACACCCAGAGCAGAAGTCAGGCACGCCAGCCTGGGCAGAGACGAGGGCTCCCCACTGAGATCACCAGCGTCCCCTAAGGTGGTTTCTTTAATAACACCTCGAAAATGCAGCAAAGACACATGACAAAAGAGCTGCTTCCGCGGGGATGCCAGTGCAAGGCGTGGCCTCATGCTCTTACTGGATGTCCATGAACACGTGCGGGTGGTCTGCCTGCTGCCCCTTCTTCAGTACTGCCTTGAGTTGGACACAGATGACAATTCCTTCACCATTGTGTGGGCGTTCTGAGAAAGGGAGGCTGGAATACTTCTGTTTCCTTTCTTGACGTGGCTCTTGGCCCCTTGGTTAGAACATTTTCTTTATCCTTCAGGGTGATAAATGTAGAGTTCAATCTTCCACTTCCCCCATATCTTGCAAACAGCAGCTTTAAGTCAGATGGACTGGGGTGGGAATAGCATATCACTTGTGCAGCAGTGCCCTTGTGGGGCTGACCATTCCAAGCCTCCATTGTATCGTCTGTAAAGAGGGGATAATCAGCGTTCCTGGAAGAAGTCGAGCTGTTAAACGGATGAGTGAGGGAATGTATATAAAGGCTCAGCCCAGTGCCTGGCAGATAATAAGCACTCAGTATAGGTGTTTTTCTGCTGCTGTTGATCATGCATTCATTCAACAAACATTCTCTGAATGCCTTTTCTGTGCTAGGCACTCTCCTGAGCACCATGGGCAGTGATGAACAAAATAGACAAGTTCTTGGGCTTCCCTGGTGGCGCGGTGGTTGAGAGTCCGCCTGCCGATGCAGGGGACGCGGGTTCGTGCCCCGGTCTGGGAAGATCCCACATGCCGCGGAGCGGCTGGGCCCGTGAGCCGTGGCCGCTGAGCCTGCGCGCCCGGAGCCTGTGCTCCGCAACTGGAGAGGCCATGGCAGTGAGAGACCTGCGTACCACACACACACACACAAAAAAATAGACAAGTTCTTTACTTCCATGGAGCGCATGAGCTAATCAGAGGAAAGAAAAGATAAAAAGTAAATGAATAAATGAACAAGATAGGAAGTGTTTGATGCCGAACATGAGCAGAGCTTAGTGTGATAGAGAAAGACCTGCACTTGGGAAATTTAGACCAGGAATTCCTAGGAGAAGTTCCTGTAAAAAAGAGGAGGACTGAATTCAGACCTGCATAACGAGGCACCAGGCCCATGAGAATCCAGGGGCAGAGCACTCCAGGCAAAGGGGGCAGGTACAAGGCCCGTGAGTCAGGACTGAGGTTGGCACTTCTCCTTGAGGAGCGAAGGCTGAGCTGGTCGGAGCCCCCATGGGAAGAGAGCATGGACGGTCACAAGGTGGTGGGGCCTTATTTCTGTACCGCTTCTAAGTTTGCACGTGACTCAAAAAGTATTTTTGCATTTCACTCTGCTCACTTCATCCTTGAGTTTGCCAACCCATCGCACAGAACAAGAGGGGGGCATTAATTTATTCCCCACAGCCTAAAAGCCCCACCATCATTCATAAAGCACAGATTGTTTCCAAGAGAAATGCAGAACCTGAGGGTCTGGCAGCTTGGCAATCTCTGGAGAGAAATCTACGTACGTGCCACAGAAGGCACAGTAGAAATATGTCTTTTTTTTTCTTTCTCCAAAGCTGAAATGGACCTTGTAAATGCAAGAATATATGGAGACTAAAATCTCAGTTTAATTCCATTTGGTTTTTCATACTTTGGACAAAGGGATACATATCTGCTTATTCTCTGCATTTCTCTTCTGTGAGCTTCAGCCCGTTGTGATAGAAAGAACATGCCACATGGAATTGTGTTCCGCAATTTGCTGCTCAGTGTTGCAACTTAATCACTGTGTGACCCTAAGCAAGTTGCTTACCCTCTCTGAGCAGAGCCTCTATTCCTTCATCTGCAAAATAGGGATAATAATACATATGCTATAATAGTTATGTTAGGATTAGTAGGAGGAGCGCCTAGCATGGTCCTGGCGGTGAGTAGGGACACTCAGTAGATAGCTACTTCTGCAGATCTAATAGAAATACAAGTCTCTAGCAGAGGAGATGGCAAATTACTGCCCATGAGCCAAATCCCCGTGTGTGTAAATAAAGTTTAATTGGGACACAGCCACGCCCATTTGTTTACATGATGTCTCCAAGGCTTTCAGTAGCAGAGTTGAGTAGTTACAGCACAGATTCTGTGACTCACAAAGGCTAAAATATTTACTCTCTGGCCCTTCACAGAAAAAGTCTGCCAGGCTCTGCTCTTGACTTCTAAATATCAGTGCTCTTTCCAGTATTTCAAGGTGCCTGAAAATTCACTCCATGTCGTAAGAATCTCGTAACTTCTTCACTGTGACTTGAACGTGGTAGGCAGTTCTTACATAGTGATTTACTTGAATTAAATACATACACACACACATATAAATATATGTACATAGATTCATACACAGATGCATGTATGCACACGCATGTACACACATATGCATATATATGTACAAACACCTTTAGATTTCTTGTGGTTGCTCAGTCCTTTATTCTCCCCAGAGTGCCCATCCCTCAGTTGCATACTCATTTTTTTTTTAAATCTATTTATTATTTATTTTTGGCTGCATTGGGTCTTCGTTGCTGCGCGCAGGCTTTCTCTACTTGTGGCGAGTGGGGGCTACTCTTGGTTGTGGTGTGTGGGCTTCTCATTGCGGTGGCTTCTCTTGTTGCAGAGCACGGGCTCTAGGCTCGCGGGCTCTAGAGTGCAGGCTCAGTAGTTGTAGCGCACGGGCTTAGTTGCTCCACGGCATGTGGGATCTTCCCGGACCAGGGCTCGAACCCGTGTTCCCTGCATTGGCAGGCAGATTCTTAACCACTGCGCCACCAGGGAAGCCCACATACTCATTTTTTTTTCAAATTATTCGTGGCACCTTTATCTATGCATGGCTGACAGATGTTATAGGTTTGCAGTCACTCAAGTCACCCTTGCCCTTTGCATGATCTAATGTTCATGGAATGAGCAGACCCTGCTGACCAGCTGGCGCCTGAATATTCTATCTTAACTCTCTCGATCCCAAAATGTCAGCATTGGAAGGGGTTGCTCAGACCTTCTACATGTCTGCAAGCAGGAATTCCAAATAACGGACCAGCCTCTAGGAGTCAGGGTGCGGGGTCCTACTCCAGCAGCTTGAGAGGACGCCCTACACAGTATCCATCACCACCCATCACCTCTGCGACATCGCTTTCTGCCTCTCTGGCCCTTGGTCACTCCAGTCCCGACACGTGGCCTGTGTGCTGTGCTGTACCTCAGTCACCCTCGGCCCCTTGCTCTGGCTGTCCCCTGTCAGGAGTCCCCTTCCCTGAGAGAGCCACCACTTTTCACTCAGAGTTTATCTTCTCTGTAAGTCCTGCCCTGACCACCACGTTGCCATGCAACCTACCACCCCTGTGAATATTCCTGCCCCATCTTTGTTGCCCTGATCTATTTTTCCATGCATGTATGACCTTCTGCCCGACTCTACTACTTGTTAACTATACGCATTGTTTATCATGTGTCCCCTCTGTTATATGTCCCCTCTTGTAAGCTTCACAAGAGCAGGGATGGTAGTGTGCTTTGTTCACTGATCGATTCCATTCAAGCCAAGAATTTAGTTATTTTTGTCAAACACACACAGCACTTATTTTGTATCTGACACTGTTCTAAACTCTTTAAAATTATTTACTCACTTAATGGTAGATACTTGATGACTATTGACAGGCTAGGTGAATAAAGGGAGACAGCAAGGGTGTGGCTCTGGGGTCAGATTGAGCCATGTTTCAGCCCTGGATCTGACACATGGCCGCTGTATGACCTTGGGCAAGTCACTTAACTTCTCTGGACATCTACCTTTTTTCACTGAGAAAATAGGACTGAAAATTTGCGTTCATCGATTTGATGGGAAGGCTGAATAAGATATCATTTAAAAGGTCTCGGTACAGTTTGCTGCACGGAGAAAGAGCTAAGGTTGGTAGCAGTTTGATGCTGATGGTACCATATCACTAAGCAGCATCTTTCAAGTCCCAGGCGGCCATGATCACTTCTTGTTTCCATTGCTCTTTCTCTTTCTTTAAAGAACAAAAGGGCCCATTAGGGTCATTCATAAGATATCAGTTTCTTCACGCCAAATTAAAAGAAAAATCAGAACAGGTTTCTCGGGCAAAATTCCCTTGAAATTAAGATGGGAACTATTTGAAGAATTTCAGTTCTAATGTTCTCTCTCTCAATATTGTGTTAAGAATACATGAGATCCACCCTCCTAACCAACTTTTTTAAGTGTGCACGATAACTGCTAACTACAGGCACAGTGTTGTACAGTGGATCTCTAGAACTTGACCACCTTGCGTGACTAAAACTTTATACCCATTGAAGAGCCACTCCCCACTTCCCCGTGAAAACCACCTTTCTACTCTCTGCTCCTGCGCTTGACTATGTTAGATACCTCATGTACGTGGTATCATGCAGTACTTGTCCTTCTGTGACTGGCTTAGCATTATGTCCCCCAGGTCATCCCTGTTGTCTCATGTGGCAGGATTTCCTTCTGTTTTAAGGATGAATAATATTCCACTGCACGTGTAGTATCTTCTTTTTATACTTGCAGTGAAAACGCAAGAATGGATGACTTAAATATAAAAATGGATTTATTTAGCCATTCAACACCTCTTTATTGTATTTACTGATGACCAGAGGTGTGCCAAAATCTTTGCCCCAGAAGCAAAAGACACACAGTGATCCACAGAGGGGGGAAGAAACCACTAGCACACAGCTCACTCTTTGACAGTGGTGATGGGTGGGTTAACAACACAGTAAATGTTGTGAAGGGGGCAACAGAGAGCCATGGGTACACACAGATCTTATGTTATAATGACTAATGGCTACTGTTCGCTATCTTGCAACTATTGAGTACTGTGCTAAGCATTCGTAGGTGTTAATATATCATTTAAAGTTTCTGCTGTAACCATGAAGTAGTTCTGTTATTGGGTACTGTTTGCAGGGAGAAAAATGAGATTTAAAGAGGTTAAAAAGATCACAGTTAGTAAGAGATAGAGGCAGCAATTACATCCAAAGTCCCAGCTCTTTAACCTGGTGTAGATTTATAAGCAACATGCTGACACTAGCTCTACCAGAGCTGATGAGCACTTTCTGACTTGTTTGCCTTTGGAGATATTTTTTTTTCTCATTTGTGGAGATAGTATCTTGCACTATAAGATTATTAGAAGAATTAAATAAGATAATAAATAGAGAGTAGTCAGCTAAGACCTAGCCCATGGTATGCAATAAATGTTAGTTCTCCTGCATCTTTCTTTGTACATAAGTGATTGTAGTGTCCTGTGTGGATGTATGAACGTATATACCAAATAATTAATAATAACTGATATCAGTGAAGCACTGACCATGTGCCAGGCGCTGTGCTCTTCTCACGGATTAACTCATAGCATCAACACAGTCGCCAGCTACTATTATTATCCTGGTCTTTCTGGAAGGGTGACAGAGGCACAGAGATACCGACTAAGTTGCTGAAAGTCACAGAGCTTATACATGGCAGACCAGGACTCAGTCCCTGGTGGTCTGGTTTCAGAGTCTGCCCTTGACCAGTCTGCTACCTAAATGCCATCAAAAAAGGACTGCAGATACCCTTGGAAGTAGTCCCTGGTAGTGAATGTGCCAAGGCTAGTGTGATTCCCAAAATGGAGGTATTTGCTTTGTTCTCAAAATAATGAAATACTGTTTACTCATTTCTTTTCAAATTGGATAGATGTTTTTCGAAGTCACCAGTAGCCCCATGTAGCTAGATGATCCCGTACATTTTCCCTCGTTAGCATCAGTCAGTGCCATGACAAGGCTGGCGTTATCTTTCTTAAAATGTACTCGTGCTACCCACCTGCCTTACCCAGCACCAGCAGACAACCAAGTGCAGCAAATGGCTCCCTGAGTAATTTCAGTGACCTCCCAGCACCTACCAAGTTTCGTGATAAAGCTCACGGTTTCATTTTGGAGTGAAAGTTTGGAAAGCTGTCTCCGTGCTGTTACTCCTCCAAGATGCTCAGATATTTATATTGCGTTAACTCAAAGTCGTGTCAACTTTCTCAGTGATGCTGTTCAACTCCGTAAAGCATGTAGTACAAGTTGTAAGAACACATTTTCTATTCCTCCAGAGAATTATCAAAAGAAGGCTTCAGAACAAATAGGGAGGAGGGAGCAGTTACCCCTTTGTGCTCCTTTTCAGAGCTGCAAGCCTCAGCCAGGGCCCCCAAAGCCTGGGTTTCATCTGGGTGCTGCTCCGAAAGGAACTGGTCCTTTCTCAGGAGGTGAAATATTCGTTCACGTCTCCTGATGAGGGCGGTTTGCAGACTATAATTTCTGTGCGGCTACATTGCCAGGACAGGTTTGGACAGAAATATGCAAGCAATAAAGCGCGACAGGGCGCGCAGAGTTGGGTCATGAAATGTATGTCCCCTCGTCCCCTGTGTGTTGTGAGGCAACTCAGTCACCTGTGTAGGATTCCAGCCAATCATCTGTGACTCACTGGAGGCCGATGAGATCGTTGCTGTCCTGAGGCCATTTCATTATAACGTTTGGTTGTGAATTTCATTACGTTTTACAGTCGTATGTGCTTGTGTTTATAACAAGAGCCATCTCCCCTTGTGAGATGACATTTGTTTTTATAAAACAAAAGTTCAATCAATATCTAAGCTTATGAAGGTTTAAAAAAAAATGTGTGTGAAAAGCAATGGGCAGAAATCAGATTGTTGCGTAAGCCACCATGAAATGTAAATCATTGTTAGCGGAGGGGCTGTGTATGGCGTTACTCAAAGTGAAATATGAAACATAAATCGAGATGACGTGGACGCATGTGCCATAAGTCCTTGAGTAGCTGAATACTTACCTCTGGCCAGTGCTAAGATACACCTAGGGGGAGGAATATGGAATTTTACCTAAGCAGCAGAGGGGTGGTACTGCCTCCATCATTACAGAAAACAGTGACTCTAAGTTGCAGTCTGTGGAGCGTATCAGGGGAGAGCCAGGGACCACTACATCTGGGTTTCCTGCTTTCTCAAAGTGACGTACACTCAAGGGTACAAATGGACTCATAGATCTTGGACTCACCTCTCTGTTTCATGGTACAGAACTGTCAGGCTTCAAACCTATTTAAGACTAGGCTTCAAACTGTTGGAGAACCATATAGAATTATGGTATTTTGTGTTTGAGTAAATCACTTAGTCCAGAGGTTGGCAAATGTTTCTTGTAGTAGGCCAGTAAGGATATAGCAAATGTTTCCAGCTTTTCAGGCCGTGTGTTCTCCATGGCAACTACTTGACTCTGCTGCTATAGCACCAAAAGCCGTCAGATATAATATGCAAACGATGGGTGTGGCTATGTTCCAATAAAGCTTTCTTGTGGCCACTGAAATTTGAATTTCGTATATTTTCACAGTTTTAAAATATTATTTTCTTTTGTTTTTTTACAACCATTTATAAATATAAAAATGACCATCCTTAGGTCACAGGCTCTACAGAAACAGTCAGTGGGCCAGATTTGGCCTATAGGCCATAGTTTTTTGGTTTTTTTTTTTGTTTTTTTTTTGTTTTTTTTGCGGTACGCGGGCCTCTCACTGTTGTGGCGTCTCCCGTTGCGGAGCACAGGCTCTGGACGTGCAGGCTCAGCGGCCATGGCTCACGGGCCCAGCCGCTCCGCGGCATGTGGGATCTTCCTGGACCGGGGCACGAACCCGTGTGCCCTGCATCGGCAGGCAGACTCTCAACCACTGCGCCACCAGGGAAGCCCTAGGCCATAGTTTTTAAACACTGATTTAACCCCGTAACAAAACCCCTGGGGTGGAGGTGGCAGGTTGCCATATGCGACCTGGCTAGCTTTGTTTACTTGTCTGAGTGTGTCTTCTCCAAGAGGCTGGAATAAAAAATTCAAGAGGCTAAAAAGCAACAGCAACTTTCTCATTGACCTTCGGACGCTTAAATACACTCAACCTAAATAATGATTTTTATGGAAATCATTAAGTTTATTTAATTTTGACTTTCAGAAAGGGTAGTTAATAACCCTTGTCACCTGACTTGATCTTTGGCAGGAGAGATTTCTCTCTGCCTATGTGATCCAAAGCCTTATTTACAAATTTAAAAAACAGAAAATACAGTTGTTACTTGCAATTCGGTTATGGTAAATTCTGTTACTGTGCAGACAGTATCCGCTTCTCATTCCCCTCCAACGGGGGAGGATTCTTCCCTCATCCCTGTCCCCCTTCTTGGACCTTAGGTTTGGTCAGCTGACTTCATTTGGCCAGATAAGGAAGGAAGGTCCCCTGAGGGTGGATGTGACAGTGTACCAGTTGCACTCACAGGTCTTCAGAGGAATTACATGTTTCCATTTGCCCTCTGACCTCCTCCATGAGAACAATATGCCCCAGGTAGCCACTGCCCCTTCAGTCTGACCCAGGCATGAGAGACCCTTGAAGTAGGCCTGACCTTGATTGGCAGCGTGGAGTAGATTGGTAATGACCCATAGACTCATAGCCAGAAGCAGAGCAGCTGACAGTCCAGCGAGCAAGCAATAAATATTTATTGTTGTGCGCCACTGAGATTTGGGACGTTTTGTTTTGCGGCGTAATTAAGACAGTAGCTGACTGAAACACAAGTTAATGGCAGAGCTGGGACGAAAACTCAAATTTCCTTATCCTACGGGCTTTACTTGCCACTAAACTAGAAAAAGAAAAAGAAATATACATAAAGCAGCTCTTAGTGGTAGAGGATCCTCTTGGTGTGGCCTCATAATCACACTTTCCAGAACAAGATAGGAGATCATGTATTTGTGGGGTGAAATTATTGATGAACCCCAATTCTCTGTGACACTTCGGAACTACCCTGGTGGTGTGCCACCCCCAACGCCTCTGACACACTTACAGTTTGCTTCTTATATCATCGTTTATCATGCTTTGAATAATCGTTGCTGTATTTATTTATTTTTCTTTCTCCCTTTGTTTTTATTCCCAACAAAGCTTGGCACATGGCACATTGTGAGAGAGAAATCTCATTTTGTTCATCTTGAAAACAGATTTGAGAGAAAAAGATCAGGTTTCCTCTAAGTAGAAAAGACAGTGTTATAAAGAGAGGATGAATAGAAGCTTCAGTTGCTAAAAAATGATTCAAGTAGCATTTAAGAGCTCAGAAGAAACCCTTGGGTGGATCGAGCTTCCATGGAACTGTATTTGTTGGAGATTTTTCGAAATCATATCCACATATTCCAATTACACAGAACCAGTTAGCTGTGTTGTATTAAACAACTGTTAAAAATTCGGTGCCAGCCCGTGAGCCATGGCCGCTGAGCCCGTGAGCCATGGCCGCTGAGCCTGCGCGTCCGGAGCCTGTGCTCCGCAACGGGAGAGGCCACAACAGTGAGAGGCCCGCGTACCGCAAAAAACAAAAATTTGGTGCCAGGCTGTATGTAATGGTTGGCCTACATAGAGCCAATATTTGGCACACTGACTATATACTTGAAAGGGACAATTCGGGAACACAAGATGAGGAATTCAATGGAGCACACTGTTTTCCTCTATTGCCCTTACTGTAGTCCCCCCTTATCCGAAGTTTCACTTCCCACAGTTTCATTTACTCGCAGTCAACTGTGGTCTGAAAATATTAAATGGAAAATTCCGGAAATAAACAATTGATACGTTTTAAGTTGTGCACGTTTCTGAGTAGCGTGATGAAATCTCCTGCCGTCCCACTTGGTTCCACCCAGAACGGGAATCATCCCTTTGTCCAGCATATCCGGCGTGTTAGCCACTTAGTAGCCATCTGGGTTATCAGATCCACTGTCAGGGTATCACAGCGCTTGTGTTCAAGTGACCCTTATTTTACTTAATAATGACCCCCAAAGCATAAGAGTTGTGAGGCTGACCAGTCCGGTGTGCCAAGGAGAAGCTTTAAAGTGCTTCCTTGAAGTGAAAAGGTGAGAGTTCTCGACTTAATAAGGAAAGAAAAAAATCGTCTGCTGAGGTTGTTTAGATCTAGGGTAAGGTGCATCTTCTATCCATGAAATTGTGAAGGAGGCAAAGTAAACTCACGCTAGCTTTGCTGTTGCATCTCAGACTGCAAAAGTTACGGCCACAGTTAAGGTGGAAAAGACATTAATTTTGTACAGTAAGATATTTTGAGAGAAAGAGATTGTGTTCACATAACTTTTCTTACAGTCTACTGTTATAATTGTTCGATTTTTATTATTAGTTGTCGTTGTTAATCTCGTACTGTGCCTAATTTATAATTAAACTTGATCATAGGTATGTACGTATAGGAGAAAAAGGTGGCATATGTAGAATTTGGTACTGCTCGTGGTTTCAGGCATCCACTGCCAGTGGGGAGGGGTCTTGGAAAATATCTCCAGTGGGTAAGGGGGTAGCACTGTGATCATTTTCACTGAGTGCAGTGGTTTGACTGGAGAGTTTTCCTAGCAATCCATTTTCTTTGTTTTCCCAGCCATCCATTTTCTTTGTTTTCCCCTCAGTTCTTTGGCAATTAAATCACTTGTTTCTTAAATGAAACTTGCTTTAAAACTAAGCCTGTTTACTTTTGACTGCTGCCGGCTTGGTCTTTCTGAAAGCATAGATAAAGAGCTTTAAACTGGGGTCCTTCTAGACCACTAACAAAGAGAAGGAAAAAGCCCGAAAAGTTTCTGCAAAGAAAAGTTATACTTCTAGCATAGAGTAAGGGAACGTTTTAAGAAAAGAACAGACTTTAAAATGAACTTAATCACTTATAACTTTAAAATGAACTTAATCACTTATAACTAAAATGGATCAAATTTTCTGAGTTTCCCTATGAAACTAAGACATTAGTTGTGCAATATGGTCTTAATTTTCATCAGTATGAAAATAAGACCAGATTACATATTGGATAAAAGATTGGGAGGGGCTTCCCTGGTGGCGCAGTGGTTGAGAGTCCGCCTGCCGATGCAGGGGAGACGGGTTCGTGCCCCGGTCAGGGAGGATCCCACGTGCTGCGGAGAAACTAAGCCCGTGAGCCATGGCCGCTGAGCCTGCGCGTCCAGAGCCTGTGCTCCGCAGCCGGACAGGTCTCAACAGTGAGAGGCCCGCGTACCGCAGTAAAAAAAAAAAAAAAAAAAAAAAAAGATTGGGAAAGTGAATAAAAGAAGTGGTGGCTTTCAAACCTTGCTTTTCTTCTTTTTTTTTTTTCATTTTTCACTGCTCCTGTGAAAAATCACGGAACTAAAAGTGAGGCAAGCAACCTGATAGGCTTGTGTTACACCAAGATGAGCGTAAGACAAAGCGGGCCGCTGGCATGGTCTTGCTGATTGCCCCTGACACATAGGTACCCGGATGAGGGCGCAAGTGAATCTGAAGTGATTACCAAGTATTACCTTTGAATAATAAACAGTATTTTCCTTACAGGCCTCACGAGTGTTGTCAACCAATAGACATATCGAAAAACATGGACATTTTCATGAAATTATGTTCTAATTCTGTACCTTGTCCAAGAATATCATGGAGTTCTATCAGCTGAATGATAGCCTTCTTGCCTTGGGTCCACATTGTTTTGCTCTGTAGATAGCATATTTTGCTAGCTGAGAAAGACAGGGCCCAGGATTAGTGACTGGGGAAATGGTCCTTTGATGGAGCCTACCAAGTGTGGCCGAGGCCGTCTAGGTATTCTGCTGACTTGTGCACTGTGATGTATGTGTCGTCTCTAAGCCCATCTTGGATGAGCTTTTAAGTGTGAGCTTTTAAGTGTGGGCTGTTAAAAGGAGTCACAAACACAATGAAGGTGGTATTTCTTAAATGATTGTTTTCAGGTTCGCTTAGGTTTACTCAACCTTCTCAACACCGTATCCAACATCCAATAGATTCTTATTTAAATTTTCTCACTGGGGTAGTTTGACACTCAGTGGAGTATTTAAAACAATACAATGAATGTGATACTACATATCTTAAGGGTAACGTTACTTAAAATAAGGCTTGGACATACTCTATTCTTTGCCAGTAGCAGTTCCTTGCTACTTCCTGGGTAAGTCTACTTTCATAATATTGATCTTCATTTAGTCCTTTGTTCTAGCGTATTCCTTCCTGCCCTCAAGCCTCTGCATCTGCTCTTCCTTTTCCCTGTGATCCTCTTTCCTTCTCTCTTGCCCTAATTAATTCCCGTCCATCCTTCACATCCCAGCTCAAGTGTTACCTCTTCAAAGAAGTCTTCCAGTGACTTCCCTAAATTAGTCAAATCCTCGCTCTAGGTCCCCATGGGACCATACATCTCCTTGGTATAGCACTTGTTTCAGTAGCTATTTAGTATTTTTTCTTCAGGGCTGTTTGATTAATGCCTGTGTCTTTCAAGTGAAGGTTAACAGATCGGTATCTCCAGAACTTCACCCAGGGCCCCCAACACTGAGGAAGCATTCAGCAACTGCTAGGGACTGAATGTTTCGTGTCCCTCCCAAAATTCATACGTTAAAACTCTACCCCTCCCCCCGGTGTGATGGTACTTGGAGGTGAGTCCTCTGGGAGTTGATTAAGTTTGATGAGGTCATGAAAGTGGGACCCCCATGATGGGATTAGTGTCCTGATAAGGAGAGGAGAGACAGCTTTTTTTCTCTCTCCCTCCCTCCCTCCCTCCCTCCCTCTGTCTCTCTCTCTCTCTCTCTCTCTCTCTCTCTGCCATGTAAGGACATAGAAGGCGGTTATCTGCAAATCTGGAAGAGAGCTCTCCCCCAGAAGTGAATCTGCCATCGTCTTGATCCTGGACTTCCCAGCCTCCAGAACTTTGGAATAAATGTCTGTTGTTTAAGCCACCCAGTCCACACTGTATTTTGTTATAGCAGCCCAAGCTAACTAAGACAGCACCTGTTTGTTGACAAAGGGTAATAGGGAGGAAAAAAGGGAGGAGGGAAAATGTATCTGAAGGAAATAACCAGGGAAGTCTGCAAGACTGAGCTGTCACGATATTTGTCAGACCAGTAATTATAATAGCAAAATCCAGGGAATCAGTACTTCTAGTATCAATATTCTATATAGCCTCTACCAATGACAACTTACACATAGAGAGGTGGCCCCGGCGTGTGATTAAACCAATGAAAAAAGTTATAAAGCAGTGTGTACTACATGGATCCTACTTTCTTTTTAAAGAAGAGTATAATGGAACAACACAACTGTGCACAATAATCTAGAAGGACCAGCAGGCATCGGCACATTAACAACAGCTATCTTGGGGTGGTATAAATCTGGATGGCTTCTTTCCTTCCTTGTGCTCACCCAGATTGTCTCACTTTTCCAAAATTAGCATGTGCCACTTGTGTGTACCATATGTTGGTTTCCTCCCATGCAGGCGCTGCTTTTTCCTCACGCCTAGTTTGAGGCAGCCTCAGCTCCTTTCTTCCTTTTCCAAAAAGAATCTGAAACTGTGAGCTCTGATGAGCAATGTAAATTCTATGGAAGTTTTAAGTGAGAGAGAGAATGCTTTTTTCTCGGAGCCCATGGTGTTTATCTGAAAAAGGTCCCCACTAGACCTTCTCTTGGATCAGGGCTGTTTTCCAACTAACCAGTGGGTTTTCCTCTCTCTCATCTGTTACCCTTTGCCCTTGTCTCCACTCCAGGGTCTGATGCTTATAAATGTAAAGTCCCTTCCTCCCTCCCTCCCTCCCTTCCTCCCTCCCTCCCTCCCTTCCTCCCTCCCTCTCTCCCTTCCATCCTCCCTCCCTCCCTCCCTCCCTCCCTCCCATCCTTCCTTCCTGTACATAAAAACCTGTCCCAGCCCCACACTTTCTCCTTCCCCACAGCTGGCGGAATATAACTAACTCCTCAGCAAAGGCCACATTTCCTCAGTTAAAAAAAATCCTCAAACCAGCTGCTGAGAAGACATAATTTCATCCATATTGTTACACATAAACAATAAAATTGAAACCATAATTATCAAAAGATGAAAAAGTTCATGAGCAATTTATCGTTTTCCCACATAATACTCTATCGTTCCCTAGCATAGACCATCGCTAGCTTTTAAAGCAGAAACATTTCAATTAAGAACAGAAGTATCAGCCACAGCCTGAGCTAAGATGTTTTGCTGCTCTTTGGGGAATATTATCCACTGCATATTGGTCTAGTTATCAGATTTCCCAGCATGCTCTAGACATTGGTTTTCAAATTCTCAGATTTGGTAGGACGCTGAAAATCCAGTTCTTGGCACACTTTTAGGGCATCTTAAAGGGCCTGGCACACACACAAATAAATATATCCAGCAAGACTCCACTTTCTTAAGGAGCCCCAACTGTCATCTTCTGATACTTAAGGACTCACAGGACCCACTGCGAAACCACAGTTCTTGCCAATTGGGCAGAAGCCAGGAAGGGGTCGGGATGGCCAAGTTCTACAGCAAATTCCAACAATTCCAATTCTTATTCACCCCAGTTTCATCCAGAGCTCCCATGTATAACTGAAGTTAGAATTTCTTTTCTTTTTTGGAAATAATCAGAGGTAACATTTGTGACTTTCAATAACAATAGCTTTCTCTTAACTGCAGCAGGCCAGATCCAATGCTAAAGTTTGACATGGATTGTCTCATCCAATTCTCCCAAGAATCCTGTCTACATCATACACATACTGCTTGTGTCATCATTTTATTAGCAAAATGTGAACTAGGGGTTGAGTAACCTGTGGAAATCCCCACAGGAAGTGGTAGAGGCTGCGCTTGAAGCCACGGCTGACATCACATCCATACTCCTAACCCTTTGACACACTCCTGCTTGCCCTATACATTTAAATCTTCTTTGCTTCCCTTTTAGCATAGAGCTAGAGAGAATTACGTGACATCCTTAGAACAGATGCGCTAATGTTACATATTCGCAAAAAGATTTTTTGTTGTTGTGGCCTGGCTAGTTTTTTTTGACACCGTCAAACGTGTTTCAGCCCGTAACACTGTAACTAATAGAAAAGAAGTAGGATAATTTCAAGGACTGTTATTATGAAATATATTAATATTATATCATTCCAAAGTCCCACTTTTCTGAAATTAAAATTGTGGTATTACACATCTGGTAGAACACGTACACAGCCCTCTGTATTTACTTGTTCCGCATCTGCGGATTCAACCAAATGTGGATCAAAAATATTATTCTATCTGTAAGGGACTTGAGCATCTGCAGATTTTGGTATGGGGGGTAAAGGGGGGCCCTGATCTCAGGTGACTCTTTCCCTAGACAAGAGCACAAAATTATAATTTTCTTAAAAAATTAATAGAAAGAGTATACTAATACTCTATCCTTTCTTTACCATGTAAGCTCAAAAGTATCTTCAAGATTATTCTTTAGAATCTATGATTTAAAAAATATAAAGGAAGAATATATAGGTTGTCCTTGAAGATAGACTTTATGGGCACAAGTAAACATGTGGAGATTTCCTTCCAGGTCAAATTCAATTAACCCTCATCCTGTCTTCATATTAAGAACTGTTTACAATTCAGCCAAAACACAAAATGAAGGTATAAGTAAAGTGGGGAGTATTTTTGGTTTTATTTTCCAAGTACAAAATCGACAACAGAGTTTAAAGACTCTTCTAGTTACTATCCAAAGTCTTGACTTCCAGTATAACATATTATGTCATGCAGAAATAAATAAAAAAAGAATTTTCCTCTTCCACATATTATCTCATGTGGAACAGGAGAAAGTTTTTTTTTGTGTCCTAATAAGTTCCCCTAAGTTTTATTACATCTGTTTTTATGGCATTAAGTTTAAGATATCCACAGGTACTTCTTTGGAGAGCCCTGTTTCTTGCATTCTTCTCAGCTGTGTGACCTTGGGCAAGTCTCATAACCTCAGCTGCTGTGCTAATAAAATAGGCATAATTATCAAGTGTGGTACGAATGGAATGATATCTGCAAAGATAAGATGCCAGCGTGATGTCCAGCACACAGTAGGTGCTTAATATATGGTAGCTCTCATTACTATCTCCACTCTCCTTCGAGACTCTTCTCAAGTTTCTTACTGTGCATAGATGAATGCAACCCCTACAGTCCCGCAGTAGCCCTGCCACTCTGGGATATGCAAAGTTATGGTCATTAATAGCCATGATTATCTACATGGTGCTGTTTATGGAGTCCCTTGGGTGCTGCTTGACACTCCAGATTTTTCACCTCTTCTTAACTCTTTGGGATGAAGGTGCTGTGTTGGGAAGATCTCTAACATGATATAAATGTCCGAGATACCAACTTAGCACCCATTAACACTGAGTCAGTACTTTATTTCTGGTGTTTATTTGGCAAGGATTCTTACAAGGAACACAGGACAGATGAGTTTTGATAGGGGAAAAGGACAGGGAAAAGTTCTAAGCAAAGGTGGCATCAAAACAACACAAAGCTGAAGGACTGGCATGTCCACCAGTTTAAATGCAACAGAATAGGACCTTTGTTTCCTGCCTTACTGGTAGGACACATGGGTGTCAGCATCCTTTCACTCTCCAGTCTGATTCCCCTTCCAGTGCTGAGTCCTCAGGACTGAGCCCATGTTTATTTTCCCCAACACACAGGAACCTTGTAAACAACAATTGCGCCTTATGTTTGATAGCCCTTTAGCGGTGTACTTCTGACACTCTTTACATGCATGCAGATTGCCTGAAGACCTTATGAAACTGTAAATTCTGGTTCAGGAGTTCTCCGGTCGGGCCTGAGATTCTGCATTTCCAACCAGCTCCCAGGGGATGCCAATGATACTGGTCCAACAATCCTAAGGAGTCCTTAGAGCTTATAGTCATTTTCACAGTGACCTCATGGATCTTGACAACAGACCAGTGGAAAGGGCAGCAAGTGCTTTGTCTCTATTTTGAAGGGGTGGAGACTATGTTGCATGGAAGTTAAATGGCCTCTTAAAGTCAGATGGGAAGACATTCAGAATTTTAATCCAATGTTCTTCCAGCAATTTCTTGCTGCCCTCACTTTAATTTTCACTGACTTAAGTATCATTACCAACTTAAGATCAATTCACAGGTTCATTTGAGAGGAAAGAGGAAAGGATATTGCTGACTTTTTTTTTTTTTTTTTTTTTTGCTTTACGCGGGCCTCTCACTGTTGTGGCCTCTCCCGTTGCAGAGCACAGGCTCCGGACGCGCAGGCTCAGTGGCCATGGCTCACGGGCCCAGCCACTCCGCGGCACGTGGGATCTTCCCGGACCGGGGCACGAACCCGTGTCCCCTGCATCGGCAGGCGGATTCTCAACCACCAGGGAAGCCCTAGCTGACTTTTTTTTTTGACTGCTCTAGATCTACTCTCTACAGCATCATATCCACCTACACCCTCCCACCTGCTTATACATCTTAGCTGCTTCTCACCATCTTCACTATATAAATGTATATCACACAGATGGACCTCTTCCATTCAACTCCAAAATTAAATACTTATTGATCTTTCATCTGGGCAAGGCATTGAATGATAGTCTAGGGGCAACAAGATAAGACTTGGGTTCCTGCCCTCAAAGACATTTCGCAACAGCAGAGAAGACCTACATCTGTACCAGTTGTTTCAGTAGAAGACGTGCTATACCAACGTAAGATGTGATTTGACAAAGAGAAGAATAAGCAAAGTTCTATGAAAGCAACAAGAAGGGAGCAACTAGTTCCTACTGAAAAGGGTCAGGGAAGATTCCTCAGTGGAGACTGTATTTGTGGCTTAACCTTTAAAGTAAAGCAGAATTTCGACATGTGGGAGAATATGTGGAGGAGGAAGAGAAGGAAGAAAAGACAGATTGCAGGAGTGAGTAAGGGCTCAGTGCGAGAGATCTGCTAGTTTGAGTTGGTCAGGCTTGTACATCTGTAATACAGTCCGGGGGAAACTCAATACCTTGCTTCTAAGGTACTGGCGGCAGAGTGCAGTCTCCTGTCACTCGCCCTCAGAATGGAACCCATCCAGGTTCCCACATCTCATTCTTCCTGAGTCCAGTCCACCTCAGGAAAAGTATCACTTTTCAAGAAGGTACTTAGAGGCTCAGATAACAAATCTCTCGTTGGTGAGTCATGTTCTTCTTGGCAATGCAAGAGCCCATGGGTATTTCCTTTCCAGCCTCTTCCCCACCCCCACCCCCACAATCATTCCTAATGGAAACATTGCCTCATGCCTTCCTTTGCCAAGCCCTCCAGTCTACCTGAAGCCCAGCTTCTGGGATTTCTTCCTCAAACTCAATTCCTGTTTCTCGTAAACAAGTCAGCCAGGCTGTCTTCCTTGAGCCATTTGGGCCCTAAGCATAGAAGATGATGCTAAGTCATTGCGAGACAATTTTTATTTTTATCTTTTCCAGGCTTCCCAGCTTAGAAACTATCAGTAAGGGGATGAGGCTGGCAAAACAATGAGCAAACAGAAGATGCTCAATAAATGTTCATTGTTGTTATTATTGGCTTTCATTTACCAAGTTGGTTTTGGTAAACGCCAACTTCAAGACATTTTTTTATTTTACTTGACAAATGTTCCCCTTGTGAATTCTTCTCCAGATCCCTTCTTTCAGTAAGATGGGACATTCTGCATAATCTTTTTTTTTTTCCCCAAAAATGTCAAGGTCCCTAAACCAACCACCTCCAAAGAAGAAATCCTCAATGAACACCACGTGTGTCTGATTCCAGAGAAGACTCTCCGCCATGGAAGCATTGGCATGACATCCTCCACCACTACCGTTGTTAACGTTGCAAATTACAAATGGATCTTCTCTAGTCACTTATATAACCCTGGAGATTTTTATATTAAAAAATATATATACATCTAGTCGTGACTAGCAACTGTTAAAAATATTCTTATGTCATCTTCAGTCAAGTTCTCTCTTAGCCAACATTTTATAAAGTCTTTAAATGAGAGAGGAATCTTTGCTCCAACCCCTATGGTGATGTCTTCCATTCTCTATAGAAGGTATCTGCCACTTTACCAGAAGCCACCTCTCATCTCTGGAACTCACATTTCAGAAGGATATATAATGTATAGAATTTGCATTTATTAGAGGGAAGGCAAATCTGAAATAGAAGAAACACGTATTCCAGGACATTGTGTAATCATATTACCATGAAATACATGCAGTAAAAAAATAACTAAGCCACCAAAGTGTTAACAAGTTACAATTCGTAATTAGCATACTTAGTATTTATAAATTGAGATCTCTGAAGTGCCCAACGTTTGAAATAATTTTGTGGTTAAAATGATTTCTCTACTTTTTGACTAAGAAATCCTCTATTGAAAACGTAGCCCTTGCACAAATTAAGGAGAATCTCAAATGAGAAGGTATAAAAATAACAAAAGTCTTTGCTTTCTCATTAGAAATACATTAATTGTGAACAAACTGTGAAAATCAACACAAACTTAAGAAGTGTAATCTTTAGTTCTTTGCTTCTCTTTAAAGAAATAATCCATCAACATATTAATGTACTTCCTCTTTATATATAATTTGCATAATTGAGTTCATGTTTATAATTACTATTATAGCATTTTCCACTTAATTATGTCTATTTGAAAATTTTCATTTTACTGGCTACGTTTTTTTTAACTGCTATGTATAATCAGTTAACCATTCTCTTATTATTCAACAGGTGCATTGTTTCTAGTTTTTCATTATTGTAAATAATGCTTTGATAAACATATTTGTACATAAATAGTTATCTGTCCTCTTATATCCCTAAGGGAGTCTTTTCGAAGTGAAATTATCCAGCCTTGGTATATTTTTTTTAACTTTTTATTTCGACCTAGTTTTAAACATACAGACAAGTTGGAAGGATAGTATAAAAAATTACCATATACGCCTTCACTCAGTTTTCCCAAATTGTAACATTTTAACACATTTGCTTTATGAAACTCTCTTCTCCCCTTCTTCCCTCCCTCTCCCTCTCCCTCTCCCATTTTAGAGTTCCTTGCAGACATGATACATCTTTACCCCTAAATACTTCGGTGTATATTTCATACAATTAAGGATATTCTCCTACGCAACCATGTATAAGAATTAAGATAGAAAATTAACACTGACAGTATCTATTATCTAATCTACAGAATTTATGCAGGTTCCTCCAATTGTCCAAATAATAATATTTATAGCAAAAGAAAATTCTGGATCATATGTTGTTTTCAGTTGTCATATGTCTCTGGTTTTCTGTAAATCAGGACAATCCTCATCTGTTCTTTGTCTTTCGTGATATTGACATCTTTGGCCAGTTATGGTGTAAAATGTCCTTCACTTTGGGTTTCTTGGATATTTTCTCATGAGTAGCTTCAGGTTTTTCATTTGGGGCAGGAATAATCTAGAGGTGATATTATTTTCTTCATAAGATCCATGATGGTGATTTGTCCCATTACTTTGATCACTCGGTTAAGGTGGTGTCTGCCAGGATTCTCCACTCTAAATGTACCTTTTTCCCCGTTATAATTGATATGCATTTTGTGAAGCTATGTAAATATCCTTTGACCCACTCGTGTTAGTATCTATTCACTATTTATTTTAGCTTGAATGAATTGTTGTTGTGATGTTTGCCAAATGGTGATTTTCTGATTCCATCATTCATTTTTCATTTATTAGGCGCATTCTCCCGTGAGGAGAAATTTTCCTTTTCTTTGACTCCTTAATTTACTTATATCAATATGGACTTATGGTTTCCTATTTTACCCAGTAGGTCTTAATGTGTTATTTTCACTATTCTGATGCTCAAATATAGCCAGGGGGGCTCCTTCGAGTTGGCTCCTGTGTCCTTTTGGCATGACCCCTAATTCTTTGACAACTTCATACTTTCCTGAATAATGTGAAGTTTCAGGTCCATCTTGGTTTTGTTTTTGTCTTTGTTGGTTTGTTTATTTTTTTGCTTCTTCCCTGGAGTCAGCTATTTCTCCAAAGAGCCATCCTTGCTTTTAGCGGGAAATGGTATTTTCAAACCGAGATAGGTGTGCATGTGGCTACCAAGGTGTTATGCTTCTAGATCTTTTCAACCGACAGAGCTAGAAAATACAAATATGTATATATATACTCTTATATGTACATTTGTGTATACATACCCACACCCATCTCTATCCATATCTATAACTGTATCCATGGCTATATATATTAAAAATAATACATGTTGTATGACCTCCAACTGGAATGACTTCCAAATCCAATTCAACAGAATAAGATCTCTTCTAACTTCAAACCTTTTCATATATGTGGCCCCATTCTCAAATAATTTAAAACATGGCTACTACTATCCACAGTCTATTTACTGATTTGCTCAATCCTAGTTTACACTGAAAGTAAGTTTCATAATTGCTAACCCATAACTCTGTGGGAAAAAAAAAACCTGTTAAGGTAGAGGTGAATAGTTCTTAATAATTTCTTTGCATTCATCCTAAGGGTTGATAGTCCAAATACAGTGTTCCAAAAAATAAAACTTTTGAAGATTCTCACTATATATTGTCATATTTACTTCAAGTCTCATCACCAATGATTAAGAACAAGTGATTGCTAGTAACTTACCCAAGATTGAATATAGTCATTCCAAAAAAAAAAAATTTACTCATTGGGTAAGTGAATAAAATGTTACTGTTATCAGTTGTATTTCTTTTATTGCTAAGGCAAATTATTACTGGAGGAAAACTAATTTTGAAACCCCAAGTATTTTCTGAATTGGCTTGTATATAATTAGCAGATCAGTGCTTGAGCAGATACCAGTGGGATTCTGTCCAATATTGAGGAGACCCTGCAGTGGGCATTGCCTCTGGGAGCAGTAGGTGAAGAAGTAAGATGGGTGATACTGAACAGGATATAAGACTCATGTGCATAGATAAGCAGTCACCGAAAGAACCATCCTTGTTCCTTCACCCCACTGCCAAACTCCAGGCCGTGTGTTTTGCTTTTGGTGACTTTTATATCTCTTGCCCTGAAATTTTATTTTAACTTGAAATCACTGAATTCATATGTTGGGCTGGAAGCAAGGCCACCTACGCTATGATCTGCCACCTATTCCAATCCCCCTTGGACTGGCCTTGTTCAACCAATGGTTCTCAAAGAAAGCCAGTGTCACTCAAAAGTCCTATGGAACTGACAAGCTCAATAATAAATATTAAATGAAGTCTCAGGTATACAGGAACTAGCTTCAGAGTTCAAGCAAAGAGGATTCATTCTAAACAAAACACATATGTGTGGGTAATGTCCTGGGTCTCTCTAACAGGACCACCAAGATCTGGAAATTAAATGAGATCCACTCAAGTCTCCTTAACTGGCTTGTATGTACATAGACTACCCATTGATAAAACTTCCTGGCCTTTAAAACACCAACACAATCCCCCCAATCCAACAAAATCAGCCCCAAAGTTATTCCCTACACATTTTAAAGAAGTGAATTCTATAGTAGATGAGTTATACCTCAGTTTTAAACAAAACAAAAAACAACTACTGTACTCTTTAAAGCCATTTCAGCGACGGGCTTCACAATGTGGGGATGAGATGCACAATAAACAGGGACTCTTAGTATTTTCATTTAACACATGAGGAAACTGAGGTTCAAAGAGTAAAGAAAAAATGCGCAAGAACGCTCTGGTTATAAGTGGAAGAACCAGGACTCAAAAAACCCCGTTCTTTTCCTTTCCAAAACTCAGGCTTTTACCCAACACACCGTGGCTTCGGTGAAGACGTACAAGGTTCATCCTGCTGTTAAGTCACCTCAAGTCAACCCGGCTTCCCATCAGAACGAGGCTTTGCAACAGGAGTAATTCCATCACACAAGTAGGTATTCTGGTTGACACTATATTGGATAATTATCTTGCCTGATGGTTTCGGGGTTTTGTGAGAGCGTGTTTCTTCCCTCGCAGGAGTAACCACACATTTGACCAGACTAATTACTTCAGCCAGTAAGTTCAGCCTCATGAAATCACAGTCCCTTGAACTGAGATTCAGAACACAAAGTTGTAGGATATATTTAGCTGCCCCAAAGTAGGATAAAACAAAACGGTGTTTGGTGCTGCAGGTATGGAACGAAGACAGTGGCAGTCATTATACCGTACTTTTCAAACATGACTGTGTGTGAATCATCTAGAGATGTTGCTCAAGTTCAGGTTCTCACTTGGTGAGCCTGGGGTGGGGCCCGCACTTCTGTGCTTCTAACCAGCTTCCAGGTGATGCTGGTGCTGCCATTCCATGGGCCATACTCTGAGCAGTAGGGGTCTAGAGTGGTGTTGTCCATACTGTCCCATCACAAGGGTTATCTGAAGCACCTGTGGAAAATGCCCCTGCAGGAACCATCCCACCCTGCTGAGTCAAAATCTCGAGAAGAGAGGTCAGGAGAATTCAATGACTATCAGGCATATGAAGGGACAGATCACCAGCCAGGTGGGAATCCCTAGTCTAGATGACCCTAACGATTCAACCCTGGGACTCTCTAATACTATGAATCTACGGCAATCACTACCAGTTTTGAAGATCGAAGTCTTGGCCTCTTTCAGTGTGTTGTTTCAACTGATCTATGCCATTTATGCTTAGTGATTCTTGGGACCTCATTATATAACGACGTATGTGTATATTAGGCAGTCCTTGTTACATAGGCCCTGTTTGTCTCAAAGACCCAGCTCTGAAACTGCACTAAAAAACGGATTAAGCCTGACAGATACTGTACATATGCATGCTTGGTGTTGGTGTGTATTGATATCTATGGCTAGGGTTTTATTTGTACAAGAATATTAGTTTGTCAGTGGTTAAAACTGGAGGGGAAGATTAAAGAGAACAGGAAGAAACATAAGACTTGAAAACTGGCAGAAGTTGGTAATATTTGACTCTGAAGCAAAATAGTTTTAATAACAGGTTGTCAGTCTTGTTTGAGACGTGCTAGGTTCTTGGTGTTTATTTAATATATTTAAATGTCCATCTTACAATTAGCAAACTGATACGTAAACACACACACACATTCTGGTTGCAAATAATGTTTTCTAGAAAACCAGAAAGCGTATTTGCATAAGTTGCGTTTATTACCTTCCCTGTTTGACTGTGGACCACTTTCCCACCCCCAGGACTCTCATCTTTATAAAATAGAATTGTTGAAGTTAACAAAATTATCTGTGTTATATTACTTAAGTTTTACTGTTATTAACTATTCTTCAGTTTCTAACACAAGGGAAAAAATACTTTCTGGTATGTAAGTTCAAAGAAATAGACCTCTTACCAGATGAGAGCAGTTGTCCTGGGAATGCAGATTTATGAAAATTGATAGCCTGTCTTTGTCTGGCAAAACAAAGTGCCTTTCTTGCCCATTTTGTTCTCTGCCTGTGTAACAGAGATTGATTTTTTTTTCCTTCTTTTTTCGGGGGGTGGGTTGTGAATTTTTAAATTAGACATACCTCTCAAGCCCATTGCAAGGAAACATCGCTGGGGTCTCTGCCACTCCTTTGAGCCCCAGAGAAAAAGACATTGACTTCAAGTTCAAACTAAAATGAAGACTTAAAGCAAATAAGCTGGGGTTGAAGGAGACAGATGTTCAGATTGTATGTTTAAATTGATGAGGAGTAAACAGTGTATTATAAACAAAGCCAGACAGCTGGATATGGTTAGAGAATGTTTTTTAAAAAATAAGTAAAACAAATAAAATTTAAATTCTCTTTTTAAAAATGAGAACATAGGAAAATGTTGAAAGAAAATAATTTTGTTCTGTTTTGGTATCAAGGAGACAGTATCCAGGATTTTATATTTTTTTCATTCTCATAATGCATGTTTATATGTGTGTTGCACTTACCTAGGCTTACTTAGCATATGCTAAAAATAATAAGGACTTTTCATCTCTTGAGACATGTCACATGTTCCTCCAATTACCCTGCTTTCGGTTTCAGGGCAGTGAGAAGGGGCGCTAAACAAGCAGCTGAGATAACACTACAAATTTAAAACGTCGCTTGAACATACCCATTCAATAAAGAGACAAAGGGGCCATGGTGGCCTTTTTTTTCTGCCCTAAAAATCTGGAGAGCAACTGGGTTTTCTATCACACTTTTGGGGATTTGAACAGCACCCAGACATCTGTAAGACGTGTATTTTTAATCACATCTGACTTTCACTCCCAAGCCTTGTGTACCAAAACTTGAAACTGCCCTGTAGCTTAGAAGCCCGCAAAGCATCCCCCACCCCCAAACATGAGGTTTCCCAAAGCATTTGTTCCCAATTTCCACAGTTTGGGTTAGAGTACATCCAAAGTGCTGCCTGACTCTTGGAAAACTAGAAACCTGGCTTGATTTGGCAGATTTTCTGCTAGCTGCACCTTCCCAGGAGGCTTGCCTTAACTCTCTTTCTGACCTGCATAAATTTTTTCTTATTTGCCTGGAACGATGTAATAATTTTACTACTAAATAAAGAAAATATTTATTGAGCATCTGTTAGGTAAGAGACATGTAGCATTGAAGTGAAGGAGGGTGGGTGGACAGTATAGTGCCTGCCATCCCTGAGCTTGGTGTCCAGTCGACAAAGAAGACACAAGCAGAAGAAATGGTCAATAACAGTCAAAGATGTAAAGAACTTTATGGAAAAGAACATAAAACAAATGGTGTGTTTACAACTCTTGCCAGAGGATGCAGTAAATTATTAGAGTTCAAAATGGCAAAGAGTATTACAGAGGAGATGCAAAATGAATAAGCGATTGTAAGAGGTTGACCAGATGTACTGATTTGGCTGAGACAACACTAGTTCATACTTAATGGTGTAATATTGGCCCTTTTCATTCTCAAAAGTGTCATAGTTTGCATGAGAAATTATGTGGTCAACCTACTATGGAAGAGTGAATTTAGATAGGAGGAAGGGAGAGTAGGAAGGATATTGCAGAAGGCAGTAAACAAAGATGATAAGCAAGATCAAAGAGAAAAGATATAAGGCACATGTCAAGGCTCAGTGAGTAAAGCTATGTGTTTAACAATAACACAGACAAGTATATATGCAGCTTGTTTATGAAGTTTATTACTACCAGTCCACTACATACATATAGGAAATTCTTTAAATTAACTTCTTAAAATTACATAAAATGATACTCTAGTATATAGTAAAATAAACAGAAAATAGATGTGAGAATAAAAAGGATTTATGATGACTCCTAACGTCTAGCACCTAGTGTTCACCATTGTTAATATTTGCTTGGATGTCATTTGACGGATTTTTATTTTTCTTTGCAAATGTAACCCCCAAAGGGTATTGTATTGTCCGTATTGATCTTAAATATGCCTTGTTCACTCCGTTTTTTCGTTATGGATAACTGTCCGTATCATCAAATAGATTTATATATGCGATAATTGTTTCATGAAAATTGTTTCATAAATTACATAGATGAATTGTGATATGTTGAACAAGTTCCTAGGTTGAATATTTGGGACATTCAGACTATAATTTTTTGCAACTATAAACATTGTAGTAGTGAACATTCTTGTAGTAAACCTGTGTTCATTTGTTTTCTTCCACATAAGACATTACTAGAAGAGTAATTTTTAATTAGGTGTTATCTTAGAATTTGTAAACTCACAATGGAGAAGTTAAATCACCCAGGTCATTTACCTGTTGTCATTTTGTTCCCCCATAATCAGAAAGAAGAATTATGAGAGATCTCTGACTTTTCTCTGTTCCCATTATAGCCATTTTAGTTTTTTTTTTTTGTATCGTGATAGTCTCTTAAGTTGTGTTACTTTTTCCACTCTAGCTTTGTCCAAAATATTCGCCACATTACAAAAAAACATTATGTTTTAAAACATTGCCTACATTATACCATTTTCCTGCCTAAAACCCTTCAACGAGTTCCAGTGGGCCTCACATAAAATCTAAGCTCTCTAGCCTGACCCTGTACCGTCTAACCTGTGCTTGCCTCTTCCTCCCAATCTCCTGCCCCATCCCCACGGCCTGCTACACTCCAGCCCCCGTGGCCACCTTTCAGTTTCTGGAATAAGCCAAACTTTTTTCTGCTTCTGGCTCTTCACACATCAGTCCTGGAAAGGCTCTTTTCCTTTATAGCTTTGCTCAAATTATAATTATCCTCATCTGTTTCTAACCAGCTTATTTTGTAACCTCTTCCAGTAGACTGGGAGCTCCGAGTGGCAGTAATGAAGTTGAATTTTTCATCGTTGTTTTGACGGTGCCCCATTAAGGTTGACTGACACATGATAGGTGCTCAGTAACCATCAGAGAGGTAGATGATAAATGAGATCTGTGGCCGTGCACCCAACTAAGCCTGTTTCCTTATTCTTTTAGCGTGATATTCAAGAAAATCTAGCTAACCATAGCAGGTATATGAGTATTGTTGTTGTCAGATGACAGATGTCAAGAAAGGAAGTACCTGGAGATAGACCAGTGTTTTCAATAAACTCCCTAGAATCAGGCGTCTTAGATACTCTTTTACCCCATGTATAGGGCTTGTTTGCCGAAGGCCAACCCAAGGTCAAAATTAGAGCAACCAGTCAGAGCGCTATCGTCCTGACTTTCTGAAGGAAACCCTCTGGAATTAGGAGTCACCCCAGGGGCTGGGATGAGTGACACAACACAGCCGGCGTCAGGATGACCAACGAGATTAGCCAGGTCAAGGCATCGGCCAGCCGAAGCAGCCGCGATGGGCCCGGCAGATGCCGAGGGGTGATGAGGTGTCACTTCTGCTCATCCCCATCTGTTCATTGCGCTGACCCTGGAGCTGGCCTCGGCTTTCTTTCTGGACTCACAGGCAGCTGGGACCCGAGGAAAATGAGTATCATGTAAGGGTGTTTGGCAACTGTATGTCTGATATGTGCTCATAAGTCATGAAAATGACCAGGGCAAGGCGTCAGCTTACAATCTTCGCATGCTTCTCCTTCCTACAGAGCCCACCCTCTGCAAACAGAGAAGGGAGATGGTGGATGGCAGAAATCTCTACAGAGGCAATTAGGGGATAAACGCATCTGAGGGAGCTGGCCAAGAGCCTGTCTTGGGCTCTGCCTTTATACCATCCTGTGTTCCCCCAGACTGAGGGAGATCATCTTGCGCCCAAGGCCTCTGAGCTGAAAGTTGATAACTCTGCACTCAAACTTCTTGGGTCTGAATATCAGCCATTCCCTCGCTGTGTGACCTCACCCAAGTTTCTTAACTTCTCTGAGCCTCAGTTCCCTCATCTACAAAATGAGAACGCCAGCCCCTCGCTGCACTGATGTGAGGATGAAACGACACAAAAATAGTTCAGTGTACACTGAAAAGGTTTAATAAACAATAGTTGCTTGGCTTCCCTGGTGGCGCAGTGGTTGGGAGTCCGCCTGCCGATGCAGGGGACACGGGTTCGTGCCCCGGTCCGGGAAGATCCCACATGCCGCGGAGCGGCTGGGCCCGTGAGCCACGGCCGCTGAGCCTGCGCGTCCAGAGCCTGTGCTCCGCAATGGGAGAGGCCACAGCAGTGAGAGGCCCGCGTACCGCAAAAAAAAAAAAAAAGTTGTTTTTATTATCACTGATATAAACTATCCCAGGTTCCCCACAGTCCTTAGAAAGGAATCAGGATTCCCCCAAGATTCATGAGGCTTTGGAATCTTGATATTAGTCTTGTTTCTACATCTTTCCTAGTCTGAGATATTCTCTCAGATCTGCCCTGGGGAGTATTTAATTATCCTCTGTCTCATCTTGAGTGCTAACTCTGCTCAACTGCTAATGGCTGCCTAGGGTGAGAAAGTGTGCAGCGATCCTTTGGCAGTGAAAGTGTGCAGTGATCCATTGGCAGTGAAAGTGTGCAGTGATCCATCGGCAGTGTGACACGGATGCCTGGTATTTTCTGTCCTTGAAGAGCTGGAAGCATTTCTGTCAGCAAAACGGTCTGTAATTCTTTCTGAGGACACACCTGGCCTTGGCAGGAAGTATTTACCTCTGGTTTAACTAAACACTACTGTTTGTCCTGTGTTCCCTGTTCTTGAAGCTCCTGCACCCATTCGCAGAAGGAAAAAGGCGTAACAACCATATGCGATACATTTCTCCTTTCCAGCTTCTCTGATTCTTTTTCATGAATCCAAGTCATCTCTCCACACCCACCAGCAATCCTGGCTGAAATGACTGTTTTCCACAGCACTTCAACTTTTCATCTCCCCGGGACCTGCTTTCTGTCTGGTTCAGAAGACTTTGGAGGGTGGGGGAGGGCACCCAAGTCTTCTCTCCAACAGGGATTTCTTGTTGAAATGTATTTTCTCCTCCACATCAAAGTCCATTGGAAACACACAAACCTCAACCCATCAGGGGTTATATACATACATAAATACATCTATCAGTTTCTCTAACGCTGGTCTTTATCAAGAGTAAGTCGTTTACAAGGGCATGAGAAGCATATCTTATAAGGCAGCTGACATAATCAGTGGCCCAACCCTTTGAGGGGTGACCACAGGCATTGTCCCCTCAGTGGCCAAATTGTGTGTGACGGCCAAACTGCAAATCATGTGATCCCAGGGCCCACACGCCCCATTCCTAACCATTGGTCGACTGAGGCCACTTCAAGGAAATCTTCCTGAGTAGCAACAGAATCTGTGCACAGCATGAGGCAAGCCACAGGTTCTGCAGCAAAGGAAATTCCATTGCAGAGGGAATGTCAGCCAGCCCTGGAAGAGCCAACTTCTCTAGCCCTCTGTAAGCAGCCAGAAAGCCAAGCTGACACACAGATACGAGTAAGCTTTCCACAGCAGGAAATACTCTGGCAGTGTTTTCTTTCTCAACTCTTGCCTCAGTCAGGAACAAAGACCAGAATCATTATGTCTAAAGCAGGATTCTCAGAGCTGGAATCAAAGGGAGTCAAGGGAGGAGCAGATGGGGTGGAGAAGTATCTTGTTTAAGATACAGGTTCCCAAGGACCCACCAGACCTACTGAGATAGTCATCCTTCAGGGCGGAATCTAGGAATCTGAATTTTAACCAAAACAAGCACATGTGGGCATGCACACCCACGCTGAGAATCTCATGCACACTCAATTTTTTAACTGCAAGGAAAATGTTGAGTAAACTATAGAGCTACCTCTTTCCTTACAGACCAGCCAAGAAATGCATTGATTGATTGCTGAGTAGAAGGTTTCATAGCACCCACTTCCCAGGGGGAGGAAATATTTTCAGCTCTTATTTGTCCCATGACAGATCTTTTGTTGTGGGGTCTCTGCGGTCCACACGCCAGCTTTGCACCCTTCTCAACAGGAAAGTTCCATTTCTCCACCTATTGTCATCTTCTTAGATGGAGACATTCCACAACAACATCCACTGCTGATAAGAAGCACTGGGAAAACCAGGTTCAAGTCATATGAAGGGCAGTCCCTCTTTAAGCTTCTGAGAATGCCATCCTATGTTTTCCCACTTCTGTTTTCCCCCCGCCTTTGTTTTACTTCCAGCCTTTTTTTTGGATGCAAATAATGGAATCTACTGAAATCAATTTAAGTAAGAAAAGACTGAAATCAATTTAAGCAAGAAAAGAAAGGGGGGTATAAGGTGATCAGGGTATAAGGTGTTCATTCAAGGTAAGAAATACATTCAGTCTTCCCAGGGATCAAAAACCAGGGTCTTGGCAAACACTGGAAATTGTGGTGCCCACGGCTGACTGTCTTCCTAGAACTTCCTTTCTTCTTCCTCATAGAGTCCCAGCTCCCCTTGGTGTTCAGCTCTCCCCTCCAGGGCCCAGTGCTTACAGAGGGAGCCCAGCCCAGCTCCCAGCGAGGCCCAAACCACCGGCTTCCACTCCAGCAGATTTATGTAATTTGTAGCATCCCTGTAGTACCATGAAATGAAATTCAGAGATACATATTTTGTGAAATCAATATAATTCCGTAACTGCCATACAAAGAATAAATAAAAGTTTCATTTAATAAAATTATATGCATTTCAATCAGAAAATGCCCCAGCATGGCTCCACTAAAACACATAATAAATAGTGGGATGACAGTGCTTGGGGGAAGGTGCGCTGTGAATTCGAGAACTATGTGTGTACACCAGGGTTTCTCAACCACAGCACTATTGACATTTGAGTCTGGATAATTCGTTGCCACCTTATTAAGCACTGAAGGATGTTTAGCACCATCCCTGGGCTCTGCCTCCTAGATGCCAGCAGCATCTCTTACCCACCTCCCAGACAACCAAAAACGTCTCCAGTCATTGCCAGCGAGCCCTGGGACAGTGGGCAAGATCACCTCTGGTTACGAACCACTGGCGTAGACTGACAGAAGGTGTGTTTTGTTGGCAACTCAAATATAACAAACAGTGTGGTTATCAGTAAAGTGATTTTTCTGAGACGATGACCAACTGGTAGTCAAGTTCCCAACAAACATACTGAAGTCTTCCCTCTCTTGAACACAATGGCTGCGTTCTTTGAAAATTCAATGTGCAGAAGTAACTTGCAAAACAGTGCTTCATGTTTATGTGTAAATGACGGTCATATAATGCACTCCAATAATCAGAAACAGGGGTTATTTCCATCTGCAGATCAAGTAAGAATAGAAAATGGTTTGGACGATCTGGCAGTCTTTCAAAAGTTTAAACATAGAGTTAGCATATGACCCAGCAATTCCATTCCTAGGTAAATACCCAAGAGAAAAGTAAACATGTATCCTCACAAGAACTTGTACATGAATGCCCAAAGCAGCATTATTGATGACAGCTCAAAAGTGGAAACAACCCAAATGTCCATCAGCTGACAAACAGATAAATAAAATGTGGTAGATCCATATAATGGAGTATTTTTTGCCCTTAAAAAAATGAAGTGTTAATGTATGGTATGACATGGATGAATTTTGAAAACAGTATACTAAGTGAAAGAAGCCAGTCACCAAAGGCTGCATATTGTTTTATTCCATTTACATGAAATATCCTGAACAGGCAAATCTTTTGAGACGGAAGATAGATTAGGTTTCTAGGATGTGTGTGTTGAGGAGCTGCCGGTCAGGCTGAGTAATTGCTTTGGGAGCTTATTTGCCATGGAGAGGAATGATGAAAATGTTCTAAAATTGGTTGTGTTCATAGTTGCACAACTTTGAATAATCTTAAAAAAAAAAAAAAACAGGATCCTATACATGAAATAGGTGAATTCTGTGGTATACGAATTATATCTCAATAAAGCTGTTATTTTTTTAATGTCCTGCAGATCAGAGGACAATTCGCTATTGTATGAAACTATATTGCAGACCTGTTTTTTTTTAACATCTTTATTGGAGTATAATTGCTTTACGATGCTGTGTTAGTTTCTGATGTATAACAAAGTGAATCAGCTGTACATATACATATATCCCCATATCCCCTCCCTCTTGCATCTCCCTCCCACTCTCCCTATCCCACCCCTCTAGGTGGTCAAAAAGCACCGAGCGGATCTCCCTGTGCCACGTAGCTGTTTCCCACTAGCTAGCTATTTTACATTTGGTAGTGTATATATGTCCATGCCATTCTCTCACTTCGTCCCAGCTTACCCTTCCCCCTCCCCGTGTCCTCAAGTCCGTTCTCTACACCTGCATCATAATTCCTGTCCTGCCCCTAGGTTCTTCAGGACTGTTTTTTTCTTTTTTTTGAGATTCCATATATATGTGTTAGCATACAGTATTTTTCTCTTTCTGACTTACTTCACTGAGTATGACAGACTCTAGGTCCATCCACCTCACTACAAATAACTCAGTTTCGTTTCTTATTATGGCTGAGTAATATTCCATTGTATATATGTGCCACATCTTCTTTATCCATTCATCTGTCGATGGACACTTAGGTTGCTTCCATGTCCTGGCTATTGTAAACAGTGCTGCAACGAACATTGTGGTACATGACTCTTTTTGAATTATGGTTTCCTCAGGGTATATGCCCAGTAGTGGGACTGCTGGGTCATATAATAGTTCTATTTTTAGTTTTTTAAGGAACATCCATACTGTTCTCCATAGTAGCTGTATCAATTTACTTTCCCACCAACATTGCAAGAGGGTTCTCTTTTCTCCACACCCACTCCAGCATTTATTGTTTCTAGATTTTTTTAATGATGGCCATTCTGACAGGTGCAAGGTGATACCTCATTGTAGTTTCGACTTGCATTTCTCTAATGATTAGTGATGTTGACCATCCTTTCATGTGTTTGTTGGCAATCTGTACATCTTCTTTGGAGAAATGTCTATTTAGGTCTTCTGCCCATTTTTGGATTGGGTTGTTTGTTTTCTTGATATTGAGCTGCATGAGCTGCTTGTATACTTTGGAGTTTAATCCTTTGTCAGCTGCTTCATTTGCAAATATTTTCTTCCATTCTGAGTGTTGTCTTTTCATCTTGTTTATGGTTTCCTTTGCTGTGCAAAAGCTTTTAAGTTTCATTAGGTTCCCTTTGTTTATTTTTGTTTTTATTTCCATTTCTCTAGGAGGTGGGTCAAAAAGGATCTTGCTGTGATTTATGTCAAAGAGTGTTTTGTCTATGTTTTCCTCTAACAGTTTTATACTGTCTGGCCTTACATTTAGGTCCTTAATCCATTTTGAGTTTATTTTTGTGTATGGTGTTAGGGAGTGTTCTAATTTCATTCTTTTCCATGTAGCTGTCCAGTTCTCCCAGCACCACTTATTGAAGAGGCTGTCTTTTCTCCAGTATATATTCTTGCCTCCTTTATCAAAGGTATGGTGACCATATATGCGTGGGATTTTCTCTGGGCCTTCTATCCTGTTCCATTGATCTATACTTCTGTTTTTGTGCTAGTACCATACTGTCTTGATTACTGTAGCTTTGTAGTATAATCTGAAGTCAGGGAGCCTCATTCCTCCGGCTCCATTTTACTTTCTCAAGATGGCTTTGGTTATTCGGGGTCTTTTGTGTTTCCAAACAAATTGTGAAATTTTTTGTTCTAGTTCTGTGAAAAATGCCATTGGTAGTTTGATAAGGATTGCACTGAATCTGTAGATTGCTTTGGGTAGTACAGTCATTTTCACGATGTTGCTTCTTCCAATCCAAGATCTGGTATATCTCTCCATCTATTTGTATCATCTTTAATTTCTTTCATCAGTGTCTTATAGTTTTCTGCATACAGGTCTTTTGTTTCCCTAGGTAGGTTTATTCCTAGCTATTTTACTCTTTTTGTTGCAGTGGTAAATGGGAGTGTTTTCTTAATCTCTCTTTCAGATTGTTCATCATTAGTGTATAGTAATGCAAGAGATTTCTGTGCATTAATTTTGTATCCTGGTACTTTACCAAATTCATTGAATAGCTCTAGTAAGCTTTCTGGTAGCATCTTTAGGATTCTCTGTATAGTATCATGTCATTTGCAAACCATGACAGTTTTACTTCTTCTTTTCCGATTTGTATTTCTTTTGCTTCTCTGATTGCTGTGGCTAAAACTTCCAAAACTAGGTGGAATAATAGCGGTGAGAGTGGGCAACCTTGTCTTGCTCCTGATCTTAGTGGAAGTGGTTTCAGTTTTTCACCATTGAGAACAATGTTGGCTGTAGCTTTGTCATATATGGCCTTTATTATGTTAAGGTAGGTTCCCTCTCTGCCTACTTTCTGGAGGGTTTTTATCACAAATGGGTGTTGAATTTTGTTGAAAGCTTTTTCTGCATCTATTGAGATGATCATATGGTTCTTATCCTTCAATCTGTTAATGTGGTGTATCACTTTGATTGATTTGCGTATATTGAAGAATTCTTGCATTCCTGGGTTAATCCCCACTTGATCAAAGTATATGACCCCTTTAATGTGCTGTTAGATTCTGTTTGCTTGTATTTTGTTGAGGATTTTTGCACCTGTGTTCATCAGTGATATTGGCCTGTAGTTTTCTTTCTTTGTGACATCTTTGTCTGGTTTTGGTATCAGGGCAATGGTGGCCTTGTAGACTGAGTTTGGGAGCTATATTTTGGAAGAGTTTGAGAAGGATAGGTGTTAGCTCTTCTCTAAATGTTTGAAAGAATTCGCCTGTGAATCCATCTTGTCCTGGGCTTTTGTTTGTTGAAAGATTTTTAATCACAGTTTCAATTTCAGGGCTTGTGATTGGTCTGTTTATATTTTCTATTTCTTCCTGGTTCAGTCTCAGAAGGTTGTTCTTTTCTAAGAATTTGTCCATTTCTTCCAGGTTGTCCATTTCTTCCAGGTTGTCCATTTTATTGGCATATAGTTGCTTGTAGTAATCTCTCATGATCCTTTGTATTTCTGCAGTGTCAGTTTTTACTTCTCCTTTTTCATTTCTAATTCTATTGATTTAAGTCTTCTCCCTTTTTTTCTTGATAAATCTGGCTGATGGTTTATCAATTTTGTTGATCTTCTCAAAGAACAAGCCTTTAGTTTTATTGGTCTTGCTATTGTTTCCTTCATTTCTTTTTCATTTATTTCTGATCTGATATTTATGATTTCTTCCCTTCTGCTAACTTTGTGGGGTTTTTTATTCTTCTTTCTCTAATTACTTTAGGTGTAAGTTTAGGTTGTTCATTTGAGATTGTTCTTGTTTTTTGAGGTAGGATTGTATTGCTGTAAACTTCCCTCTTAGAACTGCTTTCGCTGCATCCCATAGGTTTTGGGTCATCGTGTTTTCATTGTCTTTTATTTCTAGGTATTTTTTAATTTCCTCTTTGATTTCTTCAGTGATCTCTTGGTTATTTAGTAGCATATTGTTTAACCTCCATGTGTTTGTATTTTTTAAAGTTTTTTCCTGTAATTGGTATCTAGTCTTACAGTGTTGTGGTTGGAAAAGATACTTGATACGATTTCAATATTTTTTAATTTACCAAGGCTTGATTTGTGACCCAAAATATGATCTATCCTGGAGAATGTTCCATGAGCACTTGAGAAGAAAGTGTATTCTGTTGTTTTTGGTTGGAATTTCTTATCAATATCAGTTAAGTCCATCTGGTCTAATGTGTCATTTAAAGCTTGTGTTCTCTTTTTTATTTTGATTTTGGATGATCTGTCCATTGGCGAAAGTGGGGTGTTAAAGTCCCCTACTATTATTGTGTTACTGTCTATTTCCCCTTTTATGGCTGTTAGCACTTGCCTTATGTATTGAGGTGCTCCTCTGTTGGGTGCATAAATATTTACAATTGTTATATCTTCTTCTTGCATTGATCCCTTGATCATTATGTAGTGTCCTTCTTTGTCTCTTGAAATAGTCTTTATTTTAAAGTCTATTTTCTCTGATATGAGAATTGCTACTCCAGCTTTCTTTTGAGTGCCATTTGCTTGGAATACCTTTTTCCATCCCCTCACTTTCAGTCTGTATGTGTCCCTAGATCTGAAGTGGGTCTCATGTAGACAGCATATATATGATTCTTGTTTTTGTATCCATTCAGCCAATCTATGTCATTTGGTTGGAACATTTAATCCACTTACTTTTAAGGTAATTATCAATATGTTTGTTCCTATCACCATTTTCTTAATTGTTTTGGGTTTGTTATTGTACGTCTTTTCCTTCTCTTGTGTTTCCTGCCTAGACAAATTCCTTTAGCATTTATTGTAAAGTTGGTTTGGTGGTGCTGAATTCTCTTAACCTTTGCTTGTCTGTAAAGCTTTTAATTTCTCCATCTAATCTGAATGAGATCCTTGCTGGGTAGAGTAATCTTGGTTGTAGGTTTTTCCCTTTCATCACTTTAAATACATCCTGCCACTGCCTTCTGGCTTGCAGAGTTTCTGCTGAAAGATCAGCCGTTAACCTTATGGGGATTCCCTTGTATGTTATTTGTCATTTTTCCCTTGCTGCTTTTAATATTTTTCCTTTGTATTTAAGTTTTGATAGTTTGATTAATATGTGTGTTGGCATGTTTCTCCTTGGATTTATCCTGTATGGGACTCTCTGTGCTTCCTGGACTTGATTGACTATTTGCTTTCCCATGTTAGGGAAGTTTTCAACTATAATCTCTTCAAATATTTTCTCAGTCCCTTTCTTTTTCTCTTCTTCTTCTGGGAGCCCTATAATTTGAATGTTGGTGCGTTTAATGTTGTCCCAGAGGTCTTTGAGATGGTCCTTGATTCTTTTTTATTCTTTTTTTCTTTATTCTGCTCTGTGGTAGTTATTTCCACTATTTTATCTTCCAGGTCACTTATGCATTCTTCTGTCTCAGTTATTCTGCTATTGATTCCTTCTAGAGAAGTTTAAATTTCATTTATTGTGTTGTTCATCATTGTCTGTTTGCTGTTTAGTTCTTCTAGGTCCTTGTTAAACGTTTCTTGTATTTTCTCCATTCTATTTCCAAGATTTTGGATCATCTTTACTGTCATTACTTTGAATTCTTTTTCAGGTAGACTGCCTTTTTCCTCTTCATTTGTTTGGTCTGGTGGGTTTTTACCTTGCTCCTTCATCTGCTGCATAGTTCTCTGTGTTCTCATTTTGTTTAACTTTCTGTGTGTGGGGTCTCCTTTTAACAGGCTGCAGGTTCGTAGTTCCCATTGTTTTTGGTGTCTGCCCTCAGTGGGTGAGGTTGGTTCAGTTGGTTGTGTAGGCTTCCTGGTGGAGGGGACTGGTTCCTGTGTTCTGGTAGGTGGGTCTGGATCTAGTCTTTCTGGTGGGCAGGACCGCGTCTGATGGTGTGTTTTGTGGTGCCTGTGAACTCAGTATGATTTTGGCAGCCTCTCTGCTAATGGGTGCAGTTGTCTTCCTGCCTTGATGGTTGTTTGGCTTGCGTGCTCCAGCGCTGGAGTGCTGGCCGTTGGGTGGAGCTGGATCTTAGTGTTGAGATGGAGATCTCTGGGGGAGCTGATATTACATGGGGCTGGGAGGTCTATGGTGGTCCAGTGTCATGAACTCGCCTCTCCCACCTCAGAGGCTCAGGCCTGACACCAGGCCGGAGCACCAAGACCCTGCCAGCCACACGGGTGGAAATACATTTGCTCTTGATTCTTGCATGTTCCTGGCCTGTGAACGTAAGAGACTTGTCTCCTGCAGCTGTTAAAATGAGTAGTTCTCTTCACCTGTCCGCCAGAATCTTAAAAGTTTATATGGAGGCTTTAACATGGTTTCTGTCACATATTCAGTGCCAGTGGTCTCAACAATGCCTTACTCTCTCCTGCAGTCCTCTTTATGCTTTGTAAGACCTTTAGCTTCTCATCTACTTGTTACCCCAAATCATTGTGAGGACAATAACAGCCCCTTAAATTTCCTCACAAGGCTAGTTTCAGCCACTTGGAGAACCATGAGCCACTTGTTTAACAAGTTATATAAATGAATTCTTCCTTGCTAGTGATTGGTTCAGGAATTCAGGCTTAAGCCAATCAGTAAATCTTTTAGACCATAGTGTTCACATGACCTATGTTGGCCCAACCAGATTGTATGAAAGACTTTTATCCACTGGCTTAGGAAAGAGCCTCTTTTACTGTCTCTGACTGGGCTTGAGTAAAGACAAACATATGTCTAATTGCCCCTGACAGCCACATTGCGAGAATGAGTAGAACTAGCTGTAGATTGAAGCCAGTGGTGTGGATAGAAAGGCAGAAAGAAAGAATCTGGGTCTGTTGCTGAACTGCTAATTAACCCACCCTAAATCCCAGCCTAACTGTTAATACATTTCCTTATTTTTTAACCAGCTGGAGGCTTGTTTTCTGTGAAATAGGAACCAAAGTGGACTGAAGTTGGGGAATGAGATTTGCTACTACCCTGTGACAAGCTGAGATCCCAGAACATCTGTCCCTTCATGGGAAGATTTCCAGCTCTCCCCAGGAAGTGCAGGACGAAGAATCAACCCTCCTCCTCAAGGGAAGGGAAATACCAAAGAGCATGTTTTCGGACCCCGATCCATAAGGATTAGCTTTCAAGGCCTGGCCTAGACCTAAAAGTAGACCTTGGGAGAACAGGCCAATTAGAGGGCCAAGGTGAATAGAGAAGAGAAAGAAAAGATTTTCAGCTATAACGATAACTCACAGTTCATCTCTGCCATTTCTAGAGTTGGGTAATAACTTGTAGGTATTCCAAAGCTTGCCTCTTATTTATTTAAACATTCTAAAATTGTCATTTTACAATATTTTATTCATGAGTGCAGTATCTAAAGTCTTTACAATTTTGCTTTTGCTCTTTATTGTTTCTGCTGGTTCTCACTCTTGTTGCCTTGTTTCCTTATGTGTTTGATCATTTTTCATGGTATGTTGGTCATTGTCCTTAAAAAGTGTTCGTAGGGATTGTATTTGTTTTAAGTTGAAGTTCCTTTCTCCAGAGATAATCTGAGGTGCTTCTACCGCATAACTAGATACACTGTCAGTCCAGGACAACTTTAAATTCCTGGACTGAGAAAATAATGGACTTCACAACTTGGGAGCATATCGTCAACATCAGCATCTTTATTCCTACCATTATTGTGCGCTCATTCTACACAGGCATGATTCTAAGTGTGCCATATGAATGATCACACTTAAACTTCATAGAAGCCTGAGGGTACAGGTATTACAATTATCCCCATAATTCAGAGAAAAGGCTAGGGTACAATACATTAAGAAATTAAGTAACCCTGGGTCATATGGTCAGCTGGTGGCAGAGATATTAAAGTTCTATTAAAGTCCTAAAGACCTAAATTTCAGAACCCACTAAGATAGTGAGTAGTTAATAAATACATGTTGATAATGTTCATCACTGTAATGCTTTTGTTCTTACAAGCTAAAAAAATATAGAAACAAAGACACAGGCTCCATTGATTTAAGTTTTGAGATGAAATCCTCCAATCTCCACTTTCCTCTATACTACATAAGTGGATTGAGTGTACCCGGAAGTGAAACAACAAAGATTTGACGATGCAGTCAAATGTTTTGCACAGAACAGTAGATTTAGGCCAAATTCCAGAGAGAGTAGACCTCAGAGAATCACAAATGGCACTGAACTCACAACTAAAATGTAAAATTATTTTGCAAGAGGAAAGTTTTGCAGAAGTACGGCTAGGAACAGCCTGGCATAAAAACAAAGAGAAACTTCCTGGAGTTTCCAGCTAACAGTTGACCAGAGAGTAAATATGAATTGAGGATTCCCAAAGGCAGCTTTGTGAGGGGGCCTATTATCCTGCTTAACTACAGAGATTCTCATTGGTCCTGGGACCGTGCCCTCAGCTGCTCTGGAGCTGCCACAGCAGGTGACTAGGCCAGTGAGCTGAGTGAGCTGAGTATTGCTGCCTTCAGTCGGGCCTCTCATTATTCAGTTGGACAGTTGAGATTGATTCCAGACTGACCGCCAACCTCTAGTTGACTATGAGCTCCTCAAGGGCATGGACTGATGATCTTTTCATCATTAATGCTCAGCACAGTGACGGCACCCTTACCCACTGGTTCATGCCACCTTTTTTAGCGAGCATCTACCCTCTGCTAGTCATGAGAACATGATGGTGAACAAAACCCTGCATGGTCCATGCTCTTAAGGAGTACATGGTGCGGGTCTAGTGAGGGGCATATAAGAATCCAATAATAAAAGCCAAATGAATATTACCAACTCTGATCAATGCTATGAAGGAAAGGAACTCAGGACATTAAGAATCTGATCTCTTCTGGAGATTAAGGGAAAGTTTTCAATAGAAATTGACATTTGAGCTAAGATCTGAAAGAGAGATATAGTTTAATCAAATGTAAAGGAGAAAAACATTCCAGACAAAGGGTACTATAGCAGCAAAGACCCTGTGGGTCAGAGGAAATGTGGCACAGAGTAGTTGATCAGTAAAATTGGATGTAGGAATGAATGATTGACTCAGAATAACAGCTAATGGGTCTATGGCACTTACCATATTCTGGGCATTATTCAAAGTGCTTAATTTATATCATTTCATTTAACCTCCACAAGAACCCTATGAGCTAGGTATTATTATTATCTCCAATTTACAGATGAGGTCACTGAATTACAGAGAAAATATTTCACTGTTCCAAAGTTTCACAGTTAACAAACTGTGAACCTGGGGTTTGAACACAAGTACCTGGCTGAAGCAAAAACCCAGAGCTTTCTTGGCGATCTGCAGAGGCCTTGGAATCACATATATCATTCAATCGAGCAAATATGGTAGGCTGAAACAGTGCGCATCAGTTCTAAAATTGAGTCTGTGAGATCCAGGAGCCAACTCCTTTGAATGACGTGGAAGTGAGATGGCTTTAAACAAGTGTTAAGGTTTTTAAAACTCAGTTAAAAATGCCCCTATAAAAAACATGACTGTTAAACTTGGTAAATTGGCAATGAAAACTACAGAGAACAATAAAACAAAAATACCATTAACTAAATTTTTTTTAAAAACCTTTAAAATTAAAATGTTAACATAATCAGCATTGTTTCCTTTGAATATCTTTTTCTCTTCTACGTACACACTCTATCATGAACACCATCTGTCCTTGCATTTTCCCCGTCTCTCTGCAATCTGTGAATGGACTCCAGTTATTACTTTGTCTCTAAGCGCAAGAATTAGAGAATTGGGAAATCCCAGAAAACCCCTCCTTGCTTCACAGTAATGATGTACTGATGAGCCCTGCTGAGAAATTCATTCTGGAGGTCATCGGGGACTGTTTCCTCCCTGATGGCCATATTTGCATGAATCCAAATCCAAGTGAAGTTCTAAACTCATGGAACAAGGCAGGCAGCCAGCCAGCAGCTCTGCCAATGCCCGTCACCCTCACACAACCAAGGTGTCTTATTACTACCCAAGGAGCCTCCAAGTAACCCTTGCCCTTGAATTGTCCCGCTGAATTTTTTAGGAAGTTGAAAATCCCAGGTTACTTAGGGATGCTGGTTTACTTTGAAATCTCTTGTCTCTCTCTCTCTTTGTATCTCTCTCTCTCTGTCTTTTACTCTCTCTCAGTTCTGTGCTCCCTCTGTTCTCTCTCTTGTCTCTCTCTGTGTCTCTTTCTCTTTTGACTTTTTTCTTTCCCAGCTTCTCTGCTCCTCTTGGCCACTCTTAAGAGCAAGCGCTGGCAGGCCATGCATCAAAGTGGGCTATTTTTGTTCTCGCTGTGAGAATGTTTACAACATATTGAAAACTCAGCCTGTGGTTTAACGTTGTGTATATTTTCAGTGAAACTGACTGGTTTCCAAAGTCAGTGGATGCCTGTGAAACCCACCCTGAGCTTTATGTATACGAGCAATACGTCGAGTGTCTGTCCTGACCCTCGCCACTCCCACTGGGTCAAATACAGCCCCACGTGGGTAGCACAGAAAAGATCAGGCTGCACCCCAGCTTTGTTTCCTAACAATACTGATCTCATGACCAGTGGCTCAAAGTTGTGAAAGAGGAAATTCAAACCTAGTGCTGTACGACCAGGAATTCTATGAAAATTCTATCTGTGGCCTAATTAAATTATTCCTCCTTCCCACCCAACAAGGCTGCTCCCAGATGTTTTGGATACATGTACCATTCCATTAGAATACAGTTAATCTTGAATATATTTTACCATGAAACATGAACATAGTAATTACAGAATTTTCCATTCAACGTCCCCTATCATATTCCTAGCATATTGGAATCTCTTAGAATAACATTTAACTGTTTTCATATGGGCTTCAGCTGACATCTTAGAAAATTTGAAATGGCCAATCACTTCACTGCTTCAAGACCCAGTCAAACTCATTTTCTTTCTTTCTTTTTTTTTTTTTTTTTTTTTTTTTGCTACAACTCCAAGTTTTAAAATAAGATTAAGGCCAACCTAATTTTCTAAGTGCCTCCTGCTGATTCATCAGCTGATAGCAAGTCTGAGGTATTCAGGCCAATTAAACTGGCTCACCAAGTTTTGCTCAGTAGGTAAATATGAAGTGCAAATGTCCAGGGGGTCTTCTTTTATCTCGAGCTAAAATCAGAGGGAGCTGCAAAGGCTGATTGGTGTTTGTCATCAGGGTGGTAGGGAAACAGCCCACTGGCGTTCACTAAAAACTATGCTGACAACAGCTCGTGAACAGACTGAAACCTTGAGCAGAGGCGCTCCAGGTGGGCAGTGCAGACAGAGGGGGTCCGAAATCAGGCTGGCCTGCTTTCTTGGACAGAGGCTAACTTTCCGCTGAGGTTTGGATTCCTCAGTCTGTATTTGGTCCTTGTTCTGAGAGTGACTCCTATTGTCTAGGTGTGCTGCCAGCTTACACCAGACAACACTGGGCCTCTTGTTCCCATTCGTGTGGAGATTCTGTAGTTGAAACAACACAGAGCGTGGGCCACCCTCAAGAGTTATAGCCTAGTTTAACTGGATTTAGAAAACTGCTTAAACAAGGCTACAGCTCCCTGGTCTTGGACCTGCTGTTTGTGTTTTGTTTTTGTTTTTCTTTCCCCTCTGTTTGGAGTATAAGTTCACTCCCTTTAGAAAAGTGAAAAGGATAAGAAAATGGAAACTGACTAGTGGATTGGAGGGGTTTATTTGTGCTGGCACAGCCGTCTGACTTTTAACAAAGAATTTCTTTAAAATGTCAAGCGTTTGCCAACGGCACCGGCCCCCCCTAAACTCTAATTGCTTGTTTGGGTCTGAGTTCCCCACTAGAACCGTGGTTCTCAAAGTCCACAGAGCATAAGAATTGCCAGGAGGACTTGTTAAAGCACAGACCGCTGTCCCACCCCCAGCGCTGCTAATTCAGTAGCTCCAGGTGGGGCCTGAGAATCTGCCTTTCTCATAAGTTCCCAGGTGGTGTGGATGCTGCCGGTCTAAGGAAGACACATCAAGAAGTACTCATTGTGCAAGACTGGGAGCTTCTTGAGGGCAGGGACTGGCTTACTCATCCCTTTAGAACATCTTGTCCTGTGTCTGGTAAAAAGACATCTTCCAATAAATGACAAACTCTCTCCATTCATTCGACTACTATTTATTCAGTATCTACTGCATTCAAAACTGTTCTAGACGCTAGGGATTCGCAGTGAATAAGACAGGGAACTTTCATGTGCTCAGAGAGTTTCCATTCTAGTAGGGCAGTCATGGAAGAAGCACATTTGTAAAATGATGGACAGAAGGATGGAGAGTGACGGGGGTAGGAGGTAACTGTAGGTAGAGTGTCAGGGGAGGTGTCTCTGAGGAAGAGTGAATGAAATAAGTGAACAAGTCATGCGAAGATTTTGAGAAGGAAGATTTCGTGTAGAGAGAACAGTAAGTACAAAGGTCCTGAGGCAGGAATAGGCTTGGCATTTTCAGGATAGAGCGAGAACTCCTGGGTGGCTTTCAGAAGGAAGTGATTTAAAGGGAGAATGGTAGATGGTAAGAACAGAGAGCTAACCGGAAATCTCCTGCAGAGCCTTCAGAGGGTGGTAGGAAGTTTGGATTTTATCCTGAGTGTGATGGGAGGACCGTGAAAGGTTTTGATTGGAGAAGTGTTATTGTGTGGTTTTGTTTTCAAGATCGTATTGGAGGAAATAATGGAAGTGAGGAGAGCAGCTAGAGGCTACTATCGATACAATAATCCAGACACAGAGTGATGATAATTTAGACTAAGATGTTGATGGTAAGTGAGATAAGAAGTGGTGAGATTTGAGATATATTTTGAAAGTAGATCCAACTGCAGTTGCTGTTAAATTGGATACGAGGTGTGGAAAAAAAGGAAGGAATCTAGGATGGTTCATAATTGTATTTTTTTTAATGAATGGGCTTGATATTTGCTAAGAGGGGAAAGCGCAGGACATGATTAGCTCTGTGTGGGACAAGTCATGAGCTGTGATTAGACTTCCAAGCAGGGATTCTGAGTGATTCTATAAGTCTGGAGCTTAGGGGAGCTGTCCATGTTGGAGGAGAAATTTGAGAATCGTCAGTGGAGAGATCGCCCAAAGCCAAGATCATCTGGGATGTGCATGCGGAGAGAAAAGAAAAGGGGATTGAAGGCTGAGCCCTGAGGTTCCAGCATTTTGAGGATGGGACGGGAAGGAGGAGCCAGAAGACAAGTGTTTCCAGAAGGAAGAGATGGTCAACTGTGTCCATTGCTGCTAAGTGATCAAGATACACAACTGACCATTAGATATGGCAAAATGGAACCCCCTTGACAAGAGCAGTTTCAGTGGAGTGGTGGGGAGGAAAACCCGACTAGAATGGGGGAGGAAAGAATGGTGTGTGAAGAAAGAAAAACAATGGGTAGAGATAACTATTCCAATGAACAGTCTTACTAAAAGAGAGCAGAGAAAGGAGATGGTAGCAGAAAATGGAAGTGGGAAGTTAGGAGGGTTTTCAAAGAAGGGAGAGTGTTCATTCTGGTCGAGTCGATCCAGGAAAGGGAGAACTTGGTTATGTAGGAAAGAGCAGAGTCACCTGCGGTAGCGAAGTGCTTGAGTGGGTAGGAAAGGAAAGGACCTGGTTACACCAGTGGGGAATCAGCCCAAATAGAAACAAGAGTGGCAGACTGAGAATGAGAACACAGGTGCAGTGAGCAGGAAGTTGGGAGAGTTCTCTGCCACCTCAGTATTGGGGAAAGATGAAAGTTTAATGAGCACGAGTGAGTCATTGGGATGAGTAAGAGAATAAACTAATTAAGGAACCGTAACCACGTTGCTGAACTACGCTGCGTCCCACTTGATGATCACAGCTATGAATGTAATGTGAAGCCCATCAGTGTGGTTATGTTTCCTTCAGATTACATTTCCCAGCTCGGGATGGAGCATGATGGAGGGAGAGGGTCCAGCTTGGGATATAACCAGGTATGAGATGTGCCTGGTGAGGAACGAGGAGTTTGAGGATATACGCAAGGGAGTACTGATAGTGACAGACCATGGACGTTCACCAGGGTGAGAAGGAAAGGAGCGTAGGAGAGGTTTCTCAGTGGGAGATAGAGTGGCAGAATCAGTGCTTGGAAGTCTGGAAGGGATGGGTGGATTGTTGCCCTGGGGAAATGGACTGGAAGAAGTGGAGGAAGTACAGTTCTCGGTGATGATGAGAAAAGTCTAGCGTTGAACTTGGCGTGGGTTGACTGAGGTAAGACAGCAGGAAAGATTTGGGGGAGTGATGAGGTCAGTGAACAGAGAGGCCAGTGTGTTGGCTGCATGGTGGAGCTGACGCATGCAAGCTGAAGAGGACAAAATACTCAGAGTAATGAGAGGTTATCAGTCAGCGTATAACTAGTAATCACCTACAGTTTCAAAGCTGTGTACAAAACAAGTAAACAAATAAGGTTAATCTCCTTGCCTCAAGGAGCATATAAATGTCAGGGCATAAAAGGTAGGTTGTGAGGGTAAACAGAATCTGCTTGGTAAACAGCACACTTTTTGAACAAAACAAAACATACCCATAAAATGAATGAAAATTGGAGGGTTCTTTTCACTTTGGGTCAAAAAATGTCCATAAACATTTGTATATGTATAATGCTGACAACCCTAGAAGGGGCCTTGATGACTGATTTGTGTGATTCTGAATAATTATATAGAACCAAGTATTAGATACACCATTACAGATAATTCCCTGTAGCCTCAACAGCAGAATAGTTGGGCACCTCTGTACAACTTGTTCTCATTCATTTGTTCAATCCTTTTAATAAACTTACAGAATTTCAGGAACAGGTGATAAGTAAGACCAGCCCCTCCACTCTGAAATCTCACAATCTCGTGTCTTTTAACTTACGTCGCCTGTGACTCTTATAATCAACTGTATTTTCCTTTATACCTTGGCTCTCCAAAGATGAGAGCTAAACGTGTGAGCAACTACTAGAAATGTACAGGACTTACTGGTAGACATTTGTGGACTAAGCTCTTCCGTGTTTCCTTTTTGTCCCGTCTTTTGTGGGTTTGTTTGCTCTTTTGTCTTATTTCCTTGAAATATTTTTAATCGTACAGTTGTTTGTACCTTTGTAAGCCTCTTTAAATCCTCTGTGAAACAAGGTTGAGAATAAGTGAATAGTATAGGGCACTGTACTATTGACTTAAGTAAAGTTGGTTTTAGTAAAAAGAGGGTATTTTGGCCCTTGTAACTGGGAAGCTCTAGTGATGGACTTTAGGGACCACTGGATCTAGATGCTTAGGGAATGATGGCACAAATCTACCGCTCTCCATCTCTGGGCTCTGCTTTCCTCTGTATAGGCTTTATTTCTAGTCAGGACCTCAAAAAACAGTGGCAAAGAGAAATACCAGTAGCTTCTGGCCATCTCAGCAGAAATAGTACCGTCAGTGTTTCCCCAGCAGTACCGGGCTTGACTCAATAGGCATCCTCAAACCAATCTTTGTTACTGGGCAATGCCATGTTTTCTTTAGGTGGGTATGGGTCACACAGCCATCCCTGGGGTGTGGAGTAATATTAGCCCAACCAGAACCACATAGATTGAGAGTTGGGGAAAGATAGCTTTCACAAAGGATTATACAGTGCTGAGCCAAAGGAGATGGACTGGATCGTCAGCAGGACAAAACCACAGATGTCACATCTCCAGACTTAGAATCTAAGTCCTTAGAGTCTAATCCTGTCTGAGGAGACAGGACTTAGGTACAGAATTGAAGTGAGGCAGTGCCTACCCGATAGGTGCCAAAAGAATGGTTTGGACATTGTACATGTCACAGGATGCTATAGGAGTGGGAGTTCTTTGTGAATGAGACAATGCAGTCATTCAAGAAAAATTTCCTGAAGCCCTTCTGTCTGCAAAGTTCTGTGCTTAGTGCTGAGAATATGTCAGTGAGCAGAACAGACAAAGATGCCCGTCTTCCTGGCACTCCCATTCCAGACAGACAATATACCATAGACATAAACACAAGTAAAGCCTAGAGTTTATTAGAGGGTGATGGGTACTGTGGAAATAGGGAAAACAGAGTCGGATAAGGGAGCTTGGAGATTTTCAAGGTAAGATTGGGCTTCATTGAGAAGGTAACATTTGAGTAAACACATGAAGGGGCTGAACAAATGAACCGTGTGAATATCTGGGGGAAGAGCATTCCTGGCAAAGGATCCAGCCAAGGCTAAGGCGCTGCAGCCTCACTGTACCTGGAATATTCTAGCAACAGCACAGAGGTCAGTGTGGCTGGAATGGAGTGAGCAAGGGTGAGAGTAGAAAGAGGTCAGGCTGGAGAGGGGAAGGTGGGGAAGTGGGGTGGGGGAGCAGATCCGGTTGGGTGCCTCCCAAGCATTTTGATTTATAACCTTCGTGAAACAGAGTCATTGCAGGGTCTGGGAGAGGAGTGACCTTCTCCTAATGTACATTTTAAAAGATCATTCTGGCTGCTGTGTGGAGGATAGGCTGTAGCCCGGAGAAGGGTAGAGGGTGGCACAGATAGGAGGTTCCTGCAGAACCCCAGCAGTGACAGGATGGGGGCTTGGAACTGGGGATTAGCAGTGGGAGGGGGATTGAGGCAGATTCTCAATAGGTTTGGAAGACAGAGCCAGTGGCATTTGCACTTCCCCTGCGCCTGAGCTTTAAGACATAGGCAGGATCAGCAGGCAGAGAAAGACGAAGAGCGTTGCGAGCTAAATGAAATATACAGCAGAGCAGAGCGAGAGAAAGCCCAGTGAATGGGCAGGCCATGGCAAGGAGGAAATTTGATTGGAGTGGAGAACGGATATAGGGAGGGAATAGAGGGTGGGTTTGGGGTCAGATGTTAGAGGCCGCCCATGTGGGTTAAGAATTTCAGATCTCATCTTATCTTGAATGGGAGACATGGAAATGTATTGAGGAGAGGAATGCCATGATAGAATTACGGTTTAGGGAAGTGAATGGGACCTGTTGGGGGGTAAGATTCTTGCTGCAGGGAGTTCTCTTACAGAAGTTCTAATGAAATGAGTGTGTGAACTGAAGTAGTAGCAGCATTATAGTGCTGGCCTGTGTAACCAACAGGTTGTTGCTGAAATAATGAGTAACTTCGAATAATAATAAATAAATAATAAATATTATAATAATAATAAATATAATAAATAAATATAAAATATATAAATAAATAATAAACAAATTAATTAATGGATAACTTCGAAGGCTAGGTCATAAGGGCACTCTGGCTTCTGTCTGCCTCTCTGTTAGATCACTCACTCTGGGCAAAACTAGCTGCCCTGACGTGAGGCCACTCGAAGCACCATGAGAGGTCCACGTGGCAAGGCAACCGGGTCCTCCAGGCAAAGTCAAATGAGTGAGCCAACTCGAGTGTGGATCCTGCAGCCCCAGCTGACATGAGAGACCCTGGAGCAGAATCACGCCGCTAAGCCACTCCTGAATTCCTGACACAGAGAAGCTGAGAGATAATAAATGTTTGTTGTTTTAACCCAGTAAGCTTTAGGGTAATTTGTTATGCAGCATTCAATAACTTATAAAGTAGGAAAGGTAGAGGCATTGAGTATAAACCACCAGTGCAAAAAACAGGAGAGAGAGAGAGAGAGAGAACAGTATATGTGTGGGTGTTGGAAAAGAATAGCATAATGGTAAGGAGCTTGGACTTTTAAAATAAATCAGACATGAATTTGAAACCCAGAACACACACACACACACACACACACACACACACACACATATCAGTGCTATGTGACCTCGGGTAAACACTTAACATCTCTAAGCTTCTGTTCCTTCTTTTTTTTTTTCCTGTGTTCTCAAAATAATAGTAACTACTTCATACAGTTGTTGTGTAGATGAAAAGACAGACTTTTCATGAAATATCTTACTTGGCACGTGGTAAACACTCTATGGGATTAAGTTATTAGAGAGCATGTCACTGAGGGCAAACCTCATATACTTTTCGGACGTGGCGCTACCAGTCTTTTCAGGGAAAAAAATTCCATTTTGATGCTTTTGTGTGTGTGTGTGATTCTGAAGTATATCAGAACCTTAATGAACTTTTTCAACGTGGATTATCTTAAACAATTCTGTGTTTCCCAAACATTCCAAGGAAGAAAAGCATAGAATATAAAACAGAAACAGATAAATCTGGGGAAAAAAATGTATTTGAACAGAAATAAAAACTCTTTCAAGAAAACGATACTCCCTTTTTTTTTTCTTTCCTTTTGAACAGTGTAGACACCGTGATTGGTGCATATTCAAAACCTCCAGCATCACAGGAGGGCAGATGCCTAATGTGGGTTCCATGTTTATTACTTTGAAGAGAGTAAATTTCTTCAGCAAGAGCTATTATACACTAAGGCACAATCTCAAAGTCTTCAAGGCTTGCTGTTCTCACGTATGGCAGCAACTCAGTTATCAGTTGTATTCATGAAATTAGTCAATCAGTCAATTAAAGTAAATTAACTTCAGTGGTGTAAAGGTTTTCTTTTTCTTTTTCAAATTACCGATATATTTTGTCTCCTTGAAGTGCAAACCATCATCCTTTCACAGTCAGCAACAAGTCACCACCAGCAAGGATTAATTTGTTGTTACCAGAGACTGACAAAGTTTACGCCCTGGTTGTCAGACGTTGCTGTTTTCTAGGTGTGCATGTGGGTAGCATGTGAAAGGTCTCTCCTATGTACTCGCTTCTCTTCGAGCAACCAGCTCACTCTTGTAATAAATAAAACCACTCCTTTCAGAGTGGTTCAGTGTTGGACCAAACTTACCCAGCTAGTTAATAACAGAGCCTGAACTAGAAATAGTCTCTCTTTCCCAAACCTAGTGAAGATTGTTTGTTTGTTTTTACTACAGTGCAAGTATTTTAACAGCTTTCTTAACTGGTATCACCAAGTCAGTCCCCTTTTCCCTTCCAATCATCCTGGTCATTCGTAATAGTATTCCCTCACTCAAGAACCTGCGCTGGCTCCCTTTTGCCACCCCTACTAATCCCAGATGCCATTATCCATCTTTGTGCCCCTGTCTTACATAAATATTTTCCAAACACTCCTAAATATTGCCTTTCTCACTGAGCGAGACTGCTTTCTTTAGGCAATTACATCTCCTAATAGGGACCGTGCTAATGTACTCTGTTCTATGTACTTCTTACCACCTGCGTACTCTCTCTGTCCCTCCTTTTGAAATCTTTATAATCTCTTCAGTAAAATTCCACCTCCTCCATGAAACCTTCCTCAATTCCTCCATCCCTTTTGGACTTCAACTGTGCTAGGACCCCCATCGTACTTGCAGTCAACACTCCTGAGTTCAGAACTTGTTGCCCCTTTGCCTACTGTGCCAGATATCTTCAGTTTATCCCTCCAAATCCATTCTTCACCCTTCTCCACCCTGCTCTGTGCCCCTGCGGGCTGACCTGTTCCGTCTCCCCCAGAGGTTCTCGAAGTGTAACCCAGGACCACAGCATCAGACTCATCTGGGAACCTGCGGAATCAGAGGCACTGGGGAGAGGCCTCAGCAGTCTGTGTTTGAGGAAGGCTTCCAGGTGTTTCTGACGATGCTCAAGTGTGAAAAACGCAGGTCTACATCGAAGGCCCTCCTGTTCTTTGGCTTTGTGGTTGGGTTCAGTCAACAGTACTCTAGCAGGAGATCAGGGCTTCCCTGGTGGCGCAGTGGTTGGGGGTCCGCCTGCCGATGCAGGGGGCGCGGGTTCGTGCCCCGGTCCGGGAGGATCCCGCGTGCCGCAGAGCGGCTGGGCCCGTGGGCCATGGCTGCTGGGCCTGCACATCCGGAACCTGTGCTCCGCAACGGGAGAGGCCACAACAGTGAGAGGCCCGCGTACCGCAAAAAAAAAAAAAAAAAAAGGCGGACCAGAGGGTCAAAATCTGGGAAGGAAATAGGACAAGGAAAGAAGAGGTGGGAGAGAAGGAGAGAGATTTGAAGACGTTATGCTGCTGGCACTGTAGATGGAGAAAGGGACTGTGAGCTGAGGAATGCAGCAGCCTGTAGAGGTTGGAAAGGGAAGATTTTCCCCTAGGGCTGCCAGAAGGAATGAAACATCACAAATACCTTGATAATGTGACTAGTAAGACTCATTACAGACTCTGACTTCCAGAACTGTAGGAGAAAAAATTTGTGTTGTTTTGAGACTCTAAGTTTGTGTAACTTATTATAGCAGCAACAGAAAACAAATACAACTAGCTTATAGAAAACAGATGTCTTGATTAAATGTTTGGGAAATCCCCCATCCTATACCGTGAGACGTATTACACTAAAGAACCGTTTCTAACTCTTTGAAACCCACTGCTTCCCAAACTTTTCTCTAGGAAGACCTATTAACATACTACAGGCTAATAATAATAATAGCAGTTAACATTTGCGGAATGCTAAGTACATTCCAGGCACTGTGCTGCAGGCTTTAAACATCCACTAATTCCCCCAGTAGCCATAGGAGGTCGTTATTACTATCCTCATTTCACAGAGTGGTAAACTGAGCTTCAGAAACGTTAAGCAATTTGGTTCATGCCCACATAGCTAGTGGCCGAGCTCAGACTTAAAACATTGCCTGATTCCAACAGCCATATTCTCAGCCCTCCACGCTACTCTATTCTTGAGAAACAGACTCTGATAAACCCTGAATAGACTCAGGCTACTTTATGGCTAAAGTCAAAGCATGAATACGTGATGTGTAACATCTTTACAAATACCAAATGCATCTCTTCTCATAGTTTCCAATATTCCATGTTAATCCCATGCGAATCTTAGGGCCAAGTACAGGACGGAAACCTGTTTCAGCTTGTTTGGAAGTAATTAAACTTCTGGAATGTGTGCAAGGTAAGGGGAACTTCCTTTCCATGAAGGAGCAACTTTCAGATATAAAGTAGCTGAAGTGTAGGGAAGTGACGTGACCACATAGGTTTACTACACTTAAATATAATTCAGTAGCGAGACACCATTCAGACATCACAAATCTGTCAGTATCTCTCTGGTGTGACCATAAAAATTATTTATTGGCTAAAACTAGCAGAGAAAAATCTCAGACTGTTAAGTGGGAGATGTTTTTACAGGCAATCCTAATTATATATAATGTTGGGGAATTTACAGAACAGAGAGTTTCATGCATCAGAGTTAGAAGAGTTTTTTTCTGAATAAATGTTTATCACTTAACAGTAGTCTCCATGGGGTACTTGTCGTATTTTAGACACATATTTTAGGAGGCAGACACTACCCTTTGCTGGAATATTTTATTGGCATATGCTTCAACTTCTTTACTGATGATTACCAAAGAAGTTTGTGCTTTTAATTCTTCCAAATAATATGTCTGTCTTTGTCAGTCTCTATGTGAAATACGGTGAATTATTTTGACAAGCATACGTTCAAATTAAGCAAATTTTAAATTAGTGGCTATATCTTACTACTTTTTTATATGAATTTATATAGCAACAACACAGTTTCAAAAGGTAACCTCATGTACTTATAGACTTTAAAAGAAAAAACCACTTCTATCTACAGTTCTTTATCCCCAAAATGAATGACATTAATATTTAGTTGTGAAATGGAAAAAAAAGACATTAGTAGGAAAACTGGTGAAATCTGAACACAATGTGAAGTTTAGTTAATAGTAGTGCGCTAATGTTAATTTCCTAGTTTTGACAAATGTGTCACATGATAACATTAGAAGAAATTGGGTAAAGATTACAGAATTCTCTTTACTCTCTTAGCAACTTTTCTGTAAATCTAATTATCTCAAGAAGTTTATTTTAAAAATTGAAGAACATCACCCATGTTAAACCACATGAGTTTAATGATGCTGCTACTTGTGTGTACACACTAGGGCTCAGATAACTCTGAGAGCTGATGTTGCACTCTTCCCATCTCCATTCCTATGCTTAGATACCAAGACCTAGCAGATGTCTAACGAGGAGAACAAAGCCAATTAGCAAAGCAGTAAATTGCCCTGTGGTTGACACTCCTAAGAGGTGATGGTTGGTTTGTTAACCAATTCTTTTATCATAATCAGCTTCTTCAGTAAAGAACTGGCTCCCCGTGGATACTACATCCTTACACATGGTACCATTCAAAAGAAACACACAGGGCTTCCCTGGTGGCGCAGTGGTTGAGAGTCCGCCTGCCGATGCAGAGGACGCGGGTTCGTGCCCCGGTCCGGGAAGATCCCACATGCCGCGGAGCGGTTGGACCCGTGAGCCATGGCCGCTGAGCCTGCGCATCCGGAGCCTGTGCTCCGCAACGGGAGAGGCCACAACAGTGAGAGGCCCGCGTACCGCAAAAAAAAAAAAAAAGAAAGAAAGAAACACGAACAAAACTCAACCTCAAAATATCACCTCATAGTCTATATATGTAGAACCACGTGGTACTTAGTTGCCTGTCACCTGTCCCCCATCTAGGTTGTGCATCTTTCTAGAGCAGGAACCAATGAAACCCAGCACCTCGCCTGATGCAGAGAGGCTCAAACGTTACTTGATGATGGGTGAGTTCGTGAATTAGCTAGCTGGCATCTATATGAGAGGAGTCTTGGAGGATGTAAAGAAAAAATTGGATACCGCTGAATATGCAGTGAGAACAGAGCTCTCACGCACACATGTATATTTCCCATAAGAATATGGGGAAGGTCCCAGTGACCTGAGTCATGAATGTGAATTCAGAGCTGAATGAGCCCTCGAAGTACAATGAATATGAGGAATAATTCTTTCCTTAGGAAAACAAACCAGGTAAACAGAGTTCACACCAATCCCCGACACAGTGAGGACAAAGAGCATGACCTACATGTTAAAACGTGACCCCACATTTTCTTTTTTTTTAACATCTTTATTGCAGTATAATTGCTTTACAATAGTGTGTTAGTTTCTGCTGTATAACAAAGTGAATCAGTTATACGTATACACATATCCCCATATCTCCTCCCTCTTGCGTCTCCCTCCCTCCCACCCTCCCTATCCCTCTAGGTGGTCACAAAGCACCGAGCTGATCTCCCTGTGCTATGTGGATGTTTCCCGCATAGGTAGGTTATATATGTCCCTGCCACTCTCTCACTTTGTCACAGCTTACCCTTCCCCTCCCCATATCCTCAAGTCCATTCCCTAGTAGGTCTGTGTCTTTATTCCTGTCTTACCCCTAGGTTCTTCATGATCTTTTCTTTTTTATCTTAGATTCTATATATATGTGTTAGCATACGGTATTTGTTTTTCTCTTTCTGACTTACTTCACTGTGTATGACAGACTCTAGGTCTATCCACCTCACTACAAATAACTCAATTTCATTTCTTTTTATGGCTGAGTAATATCCCATTGTATATATGTGCCACATCTTCTTTATCCATTCATCTATTGATGGACACTTAGGTTGCTTCCATGTCCTGGCTATTGTAACTAGAACTGCAATGAACATTGCGGTACATGACTCTTTTTTTTTTATGGACATAATTTTATTTTATTTATTTATTTTATACAGCAGGTTCTTATTAGTTATCCATTTTATATGTACTAGTGTACATATGTCAATCATGACTCTTTTTGAATAATAATTTTCTCAGGGTATATGCCCAGTAGTGGGATTGCTGGGTCGTATGGTGGTTCTATTTTTAGTTTTTTAAGGAATCTCCATGCTGTTCTCCATAGTAGCTGGATCAATTTACATTCTCACCAACAGTGCAAGAGGGTTCCCTTTCTCCACAGCCTCTCCAGCATTTATTGTTTGTAGATTGTTTGATGATGGTCATTCTGAATAGTGTGAGGTGATACCTCATTGTAGTTTCGATTTGCATTTCTCTAATTATTAGTGATGTTGAGCATTCTTTCATGTGTTTGTTGGCAGTCTGTATATCTTCTTTGAAGAAATGTCTATTTAGGTCTTCTGCCCAATTTTGGATTAGGTTGTTTGTTTTATTGATACTGAGCTGCACGAGCTGCTTATATATTTTGGAGATTAATCCTTTATCAGTTGCTTCTTTTGCAAATATTTTCTTCCATTCTGAATGTTGTCTTTTCATCTTGTTTATGGTTTCCTTTGCTGTGCAAAAGCTTTTATGTTTCATTAGGTCCCATTTGTTTGGTTTTATTTCCATTTCTCTAGCAGGTGGGTCAAAGAGGATCTTGCTGTGATTTATGTCATAGAGTGTTCTGCCTGTGTTTTCCTCTAAGAGTTTTATAGTGTCTGGCCTTATATTTAGGTCTTTAATCCATTTTGAGGTTACTTTTGTGTATGGTGTCAGGTAGTGTTCTAATTTCATTCTTTTACATGTAGCTGTCCAGTTTTCCTAGCACCACTTACTGAAGAGGCAGTCTTTTCTCCATTGTATATTCTTGCTTCCTTTATCAAAGATAAGGTGACCATATGTGCGTGGGTTTATCTCTGGGCTTTCTATCCTGTTCCACTGACCTATATTTCTCTTTTTGTGCCAGTACCATACTTTTTTTTTTTTTAACATCTTTATTGGAGTATAATTGCTTTACAATGGTGTGTTAGTTTCTACTTTATAACAATGTGAATGAGCTATACATATACATATATCCCCATATCCCCTCCCTCTTTCGTCTCCCTCCCACCTTCCCTATCCCACCTCTGTAGGTGGTCACAAAGCACCGAGCTGATCTCCCTGTGCTATGTGGATGTTTCCCACTAGCTATCTATTTTACATTTGTTAGTATATATAAGTCCATTCCACTCTCTCACTTTGTCCCAGCTTACCCTTCCCACTCCCCGTGTCCTCAAGTCCATTCTCTAAGTCTGCATGTTTATTCCTGTCCTGCCCCTAGGTTCTTCATAACTTTGTTTTTTTTTTAGATTCCATATATATGTGTTAGCATATGGTATTTGTTTTTCTCATTCTGACTTACTTCACTCTGTAGGACAGACTCTAGGTCCATCCACTTCACTACAAATAACTCAATTTTGTTTCCTTTTTTTTTTTTTTTTTGGTGGTACATGGGCCTCTCACTGCTGTGGCCTCTCCCGTTGCGGAGCACAGGCTCTGGATGCGCAGGCTCAGTGGCCATGGCTCACGGGCCTAGCCACTCCATGGCATGTGGGATCTTCCCGGACCGGGGCTCGAACCCATCTCCCCTGCATTGGCAGGTGGACTCTCAACCACTGCGCCACCAGGGCAGCCCCAATTTTGTTTCTTTTTATGGCTGAGTAATATTCAGTTGCATATATGTGCCGCATCTTCTTTATCCATTCATCTGTCGATGGACACGTAGGTTGCTTCCATGTCCCGGCTATTGTAAATAGAGCTGCAATGAACATTGTGATACATGACTCTTTGAATATGGTTTTCGCTGGGTATATGCCCATTAGTGGGACTGCTGGGTCATATGGTTGTTCTATTATAGTTTTTTAAGGAACCTCCATAATGTTCTCCATGGTGGCTGTATCAACTTACTTTCCCACCAACAGTGCAAGAGGGTTCCCTTTTCTCCACACCCTCTCCAGCATTTATTGTTTGTAGGTTATTTGATGATGGCCATTCTGACTGGTGTGAGGTGATACCCCGTTGTAGTTTCGATTTGCATTTCTCTAATGATTAGTGATGTTGACCATCCTTTCATGTGTTTGTTGACAATTGTTATATCTTCTTTGGAGAAATGTCTATTTAGGTCTTCTGCCCATTTTTGGATTGGGTTGTTGTTTTGATATTGAGCTGCAATGAGCTGCTTGTATATTTTGGAGATTAATCCTTTGTCAGTTGCTTCATTTACAAATATTTTCTCCCATTCTGAGGGTTGTCTTTTTGTCTAGTTTATGGTTTCCTTTGCTGTACAAAAGATTTTAAGTCTCATTAGGTCCCATTTGTTTATTTTTGGTTTTATTTCCATTTCTCTAGCAGGTGGGTCAAAGAGGCTCTTGCTGTGATTTATGTCACAAAGTGTTCTGCCTGTGTTTTCTTCTAAGAGTCTTTATACTGTCTGGCCTTACATTTAGGTCTTTAATCCATTTTGAGTTTATTTTTGTGCATGGTGTTATGGAGTGTTCTAATTTCATTCTTTTACATGTAGCTGTCCAGTTTTCCTAGAAACACTTACTGAAGAGGCAGTCTTTTCTCCATTGTATATTCTTGCCTCCTTTATCAAAGATAAGGTGACAATATGTACATCAGTTTATCTCTGGCCTTTCAATCCTGTTCCATTGATCTATACTTCTCTTTTTGTGCCAGTACTATACTGTCTTGATTACAGTAGCTTTGTAGTATAGTCTGACATCAGGAAGCCTGATTCCTCCAGCTCCGTTTTTATTCCTCAAGGTTGCTTTGGGTATTCGGGATCTTTTGTGTTTCCATACAAATTTTGAAATTTTTTTTCTAGTTCTGTGAAAAATGCCATTCGCAGTTTGATAGGGATTGCACTGAATCTGTAGATTGCTTTGAGTAGTATAGTCATTTTCAACAGTGTTGATTCTTCCAATCCAAGATCATGGTGTATTCTCCATCTGTTTGTATCATCTTTAATTTCTTTCATCAGTGTCTTATAGTTTTTTGCATACAGATCTTTTTTTCTACTTAGGTAGGTTTATTCCTAGGCATGTTACTTTTTTTTTTGCAATGGTAAATGGGAGTGTTGCCTTCATTTCTCTTTAAGATTTTTGATCATTAGTGTATAAAAATACAAGAGATTTCTGTGTGTTAATTTTGTATCCTGCTACTTTACCAAATTCATTGATTATCTCTGGTAGTTTTCTGGTAGCATCCTTAGGTTGCTCTATGTGTAATATCACGTCATCTGCAAACAGGGACAGTTTTACTTCTTCTTTTCCAATTTGGATTCCTTTTATTTCTTTTTCTTCTCTGATTGCTGTGGCTAAAACTTCCAAAAGTATGTTGAATAATAGTGGTGAGAGTGGACAACCCTGTTCTTAATCTTAGTGGAAATGGTTTCAGTTTTTCACCATTGAGAACGATGTTGGCTGTGGGTTTGTCATATATGGCCTTTATTATGTTGAGGGAGGTTCCCTCTGTGCCTACTTTCTGGAGAGTTTTTATCATAAATGGGTGTTGAATTTTGTTGAAAGCTTTTTCTGCATCTACAGAGATGATCATATGGTTTTAATCATTCAGTTTGTTAATATAGTGTATCACATTGATTTCCATATATTGAAGAATACTTGCATTCCTGGGATCAACCCCACTTGTTCATGGTGTATGATCCTATTAACGTGCTGCTTAATTCTCTTTGCTAGTATTTTGTTGAGGTTTTTTGCGTCTATGTTCATCAGTGATATTGGCCTGTAGTTTTCTTATTTTGTAACATCTTCATCTGGTTTTGGCGTCAGGGTGATGGTGGCCTCGTAGAATGAGTTTGGGAGTGTTCCTCCCTCTGCTATATTTTGGAAGAGTTTGAGAAGGATAGGTGTTAGCTCCTCTCTAAATGTTTGATCTAATTTGCCTGTGAAGCCATCTGGTCCTGGACTTTTATTTGTTGGAAGATTTTTAATCACAATTTCAATTTCAGTGCTTGTGATAGGTCTGTTCATATTTTCTGTTTCTTCCTTGTTCAGTCTTGGAGGGTTGTGCTTTTCTAAGAACTTGTCCATTTCTTCCAGGTTGTCCATTTTATTGGCATAGAGTTGCTTGTAGTAATTTCTCATGATCCTTTGTATTTCTGCAGTGTCAGTTGTTACTTCTCCTTTTTCATTTCTAATTCTGTTGATTTGAGTCTTCTCCCATATTTTCTTGATGAGTCTGGCTAATGTTTCCTCAATTTTGTTTATCTTCCCAAAGAACCAGCTTTTAGTTTTATTGATTTTTGCTATTGTTTCCTTCATTTCTTTTTCATTTATTTCTGATCTGATATTTATGATTTCTTTCCTTCTGCTAACTTTGGGAGTTTTTGGTACTTCTTTCTCTGATTGCTTTAGGTGTAAGGTTAGGTTGTTTATTTGAGCTTTTTCTTGTTTCTTGAAGTAGGCTTGGATAACTATAAACTTCCCTCTTAGAACTGCTTTTGCTGCATCCCATAGGTTTTGGGTCATCGTGTTTTCATTGTCATTTGTTTCTAGGTATTTTTTGATTCCCTCTTTGATTTCTTCAGTGACCTCTTGATTATTTAGTAGTGTATTGTTTAGCTTCCATGTGTTTGTATTTTTAGAGTTTTTTTCCTGTAATTGATATCTAGTCTCATAGCATTGTCTTCAGAAAAGATGCTTGATGCAATTTCAATTTTCTTAAATTTACCAAGGCTTGATTTGCGACCCAAGATATGATCTATCCTAGAGAATGTTCCATGAGCACTTGAGAAGAAAGTGTATTCTGTTGTTTTTGGATGGAATGTCCTATAAATATCAATTAAGTCCATCTTGTTTAATGTATCGTTTAAAGCTTGTGTTTCCTTATTTATTTTCATTTTGGTTGATTTGTTCATTGATGATAGTGAGGTGTTCAACTCCTCCTACTATGATTGTGTTACTGTCAATTTCCCCTTTTATGGCTGTTAGCATTTGCCTTATGTATTGAGGTGCTCCTATGTTGGGTGCATAAATATTTACAATTGTTATATCTTCTTCTTGGATTCGTCCCTTGATTATTATGTAGTGTCCTTCTTTGTGTCTTGTAATAGTCTTTATTTTAAAGTCTATTTTGTCTGATATGAGAGTTGCTACTCCAGCTTTCTTTTGATTGCCATTTGCGTGGAATATCTTTTTCTGTCCCCTCACTTTCAGTCTGCATGTGTCCCTCGGTCTGAAGTGGGTCTCTTGTAGACAGCATATATATGGGTTTTGTTTTTGTATCCATTTAGCCAGTCTATGTCTTTTCATTGGAGCATTTAATCCATTTACATTTAAGGTAATTATTGATATGTATGTTCCTATTACCATTTTCTTAATTGTTTTGGGTTTGTTATTGTAGGTCTTTTCTTTCTCTTGTGTTTCCTGCCTAGACAAGTTCTTTTAGCATTTGTTGTAAAGCTGATTTGGTGGTACTGAATTCTCTTAGCTTTTGCTTCTCTGTGAAGGTTTTAATTTCTCTGTCGAATCTGAATGAGATCCTTGCTGGGTAGAGTAATCTTGGTTGTAGGTTTTTCCCTTTCATCACTTTAAATATGTCCTACCACTCTCTTCTGGCTCGCAGAGTTTCTGCTGAAAGATCACCTGTTAATCTTATGGGGATTCCCTTGTATGTTATTTGTTGTTTTTCCCTTGCTGCTTTTAATATTTTTTCCTTGTATTTAATTTTTGATAGTTTGATTAATATGTGTCTTGGCGTGTTTCTCCTTGCATTTATCCTGTATGGGACTCTCTGTGCTTCCTGGACTTGACTGACTATTTCGTTTCCCATATTAGGGAAGTTTTCAACTATCATCTCTTCAAATATTTTCTCAGTCCCTTTCTTTTTCTCTTCTTCTTCTGGGACCCCTATAATTTGAATGTTGGTGTGTTTAATGTTGTCCCAGAGGTCTCTGAGACTGTCCTCAATTCTTTTCATTCTTTTTTCTTTATTCTGCTCTGTGGTAGTTATTTCCCCTATTTTATCTTCCAGGTCACTTATCCATTCTTCTGCCTCTGCTATTCTGCTATTGATTCCTTCTAGAGAAATGTTAATTTCATTTATTGTGTTGTTGATCATTGTCTGTTTGCTCTTTAGTTCTTTTAGGTCCTTGTTAAATGTTTCTTGTATTTTCTCCATTCTCCTTCCAAGATTTTGGATCATCTTTACTATCATTACTCTGAATTCTTTTTTGGTTACCCTCCCTTTTTCCACTTCATTTGTTTAGTCTGGTGGGTTTTTACCTTGCTCCTTCATCTGCTGTGTATTTCTGTCTTCTCATTTTGCTTATCTTACTGTGTTTGGGGTCTCCTTTTTGCAGGCTGCAGGTTCATAGTTCCCGTTGTTTTTGGTGTGTGAGCCCAGTGGGTAAGGTTTGTTCCATGGGTTGTGTAGGCTTCCTGGTGGAGGGGACTGGTGCCTGTGTTCTGGTGGGTGAAGCTTGATCTTGTCTTTCTGGTGGCTAATACTGCGTCCGGTGGTGTGTTTTGGGGCTCTGTGAACTTAGTATGATTTTAGGGCACCTCTCTGCTAATGGGTGGGGTTGTTTTCCTGTCTTGCTAGTTGTTTGGCATTGGGTGTCCAACACTGGAATTGCTGGTCATTGAGTGGAGCTGGGTCTTAGCATTGAGATGGAGATCTCTGGGAGAGCTCTCTCTGATTGATAATACATGGGGCCAGGAGGTCTCTGGTGGTCCAGTGTCCTGAACTCAGCTCTCCCATCTCAGAGGCTCAGGCCTGACACCCAGCCGGATCACCAAGACCCTGTCAGCCACATGGCTCAGAAGAAAAGGGAGAAAAAAAAGAAAGAAAGAAAAATAAAATAAAATAAAGTTATTGACATAAAATTTTTTTTAATTTTATTAAAATTAAAAAAAATTTTTTTAAAGGAGAGCAACCAAACCAATAAACAAATCCACCAATGATAACACACACTGAGAACTAAACTAAGAGAACCATATAAATCAGAAACTAGTCAGCTGCATACAGCAAACCCCAAGTGTACAGTTGCCTCCACAGTCCACCTGCTCAATTCGGGATGATTCGTTGTCTATTCAGGTATTCCACAGATGCAGGGTGCATCAAGTTGACTGTGGAGCTTTAATCTGCTGCTCCTGATGCTGCTGGGAGAAATTTCGCTTTCTCTTTGTTCGCACAACTCCTGGGGTTCATCTTTGGATTCGGCCCCGCCTCTGCATGTAGGTCGCCCTCTGGCATCTGTTCTTTGCCCAGACAGAAGGGGGTTAAGGCAGTGGTTGATTCGGGGGCTCTGCCTCACTCAGGCCGGGGGGAGGGTGGGGTACGGATGCGGGGCGAGCCTGCGGCGGCAGAAGCCGGCATGACGTTGCACCAGCCTGAGGCGTGCCGTGTGTTCTCCCGGGGAAGTTGTCCCTGGATCCCGGGACCCTGGCAGTGGCGGGCTGCACAGTCTCCCGGGAGGGGAGGTGTGGAGAGTGACCTGTGCTTGCTCACAGGCTTCTTGGTGGCGGCAGCAGCAGCCTTAGCTTCTCATGCCCGTCTCTGGAGTCCGCGCTCATAGCCGCGGCTCGAGCCCGTCTCTGGAGCTTGTTTAGCCGGTGCTCTGAATGCCCTCTGCTCGCACACCCTGAAACAATGGTCTCTTGCCTCTTAGGAAGGTCCCGGCTTTTTCCCGGACTCCCTCCCAGCTAGCTGTGGTGCACTAGCCCCGTTCCGGCTGTGTTCACGCAGCCAACCCACAGGCACTGATCCTCTGTGCGGGAATCTCTGCGCTTTGCCCTCCGCACCCCTGTTGCTATGCTCTCCTCCGTGGCTCCGAAGCTTCCCCCCTCCGCCCCCCACCCCCCCGCAGTCTCCGCCCGCAAAGGGGCTTCCTAGTGTGTGGAAACCTTTCCTCCTTCACAGCCCCCTCCCCTAGGTGCAGGTCCCGTCCCTATTCTTTTGTCTCTGTTTTTCTTTTTTTTCTTTTGCCCTACCCAGGTACATGGGGGGTTTCTTGCCTTTTGGGAGGTCTGAGGTCTTCTGCCAGCGTTCAGTAGGTGTTCTGTAGGAGTTGTTCCACGTGTAGAGGTATTTATGATGTATCTGTGGGGAGGAAGGTGATCTCCACGTCTTACTTCTCTGCCGTCTTCAAGGTCCCCGACCCCCCATTTTCTAATGTGGGAAGGCTCAAATTCATTCTCTCACTTATTGGGCAAATATTTTTTGAGACTTGGGGATTCAGTAGTCAGTGAATCAGACAGACAGGAGCCCTGCGCTCATAGAGAGTAAACAAGGGAAATAAGTAAGCAAGATATTTCCAGGTTGGGTGCCTCCAGGATGCTTGAAGCTACAAGTCCTGGGCAGGCTTCATTAGCTGAAGAAACATGGGCATCAATAGGCAGCATTATCATGAAGATTAAGGGAGATTAACTGGAAACTCTTTATTAATCTAAAACACTTTATAGTGTATGGGTGCACAGTTTATTCAGTCATTCGTGACACTCTTTCTACATTCATGGATCACACTTTGAGCACCTAGGATGTGCCAGACCCTGTCAGAGAGACCCTAAGATAAAGAGAATGACAGCAGTTCTCTCAGGCTGTCCACAGACCAGAAAGGGTCAATAGAGGTTTTCCATAAAGGGCCACAAGTAAATAGTTTTAAGCTTCATGGGTGATTTAGCATCTTTGTTGCCTACGTGTCTTGTCATTTGTTTGCTTGTTTTTGCAACCCTTTAGAGATGTGAATTTACCATTCTTAACACAGTGGCCTTACAAAAACAGCCCAAGGGTCAGATTTGGCCCATGTGACATAAGTTGCCACCCGTGATCCAGAAGACTGACAAAATAACCACTTCAGCATCGTGCGTGCTGAATTTGAGGGCTGTGGTGTCGTTAGTGTCCGCTTCCTGACATAATTCTCACAGAAAAAGCCTGTAAATTGAGATGATCATGTGGTTTTTATCCTTCAGTTTGTTAATATGGTGTATCACGTTGATTGATTTGCGTATGTTGAAGAATCCTTGTACTCCTGGGATAAGTCCCACTTGATCATGGTGTATGATGCTTTTAATGTATTGTTGGATTTGGTTTACTAGTATTTTGTTGAGGATTTTTATGTCTGTGTTCATCAGTGATATTGGCCTGTAATTTTCTTTTTTGTAGTATCTGTGTCTGGTTTTGGTATCAGGGTGATGGTGGCCTCATAGAATGAATTTGGGATGTTCCACCCTCTGCAGTTTTTTGGAAGAGTTTGAGAAGGATGGGTGTTAGCTCTTCTCTGAATGTTTGGTAGAATTCACCTGTGAAGCCATCTGGTCCTGGACTTTTGTTTTTTGGAAGGTTTTTTTTTTTTTGTGGTACGTGGGCCTCTCACTGCTGTGGCCTCTCCCGCTGCGGAGCACAGGCTCCGGACATGCAGGCTCAGCGGCCATGGCTCACGGGCCCAGCCGCTCTGCGGCACGCAGGACCCTCCCGGACAGGGGCACGAACCCGCGTCCCCCGCATCGGCAGGCGGACCCTCAACCACTGCGCCACCAGGGAAGCCCCTTTTTGGAAGCATTTTTAATCACAGTTTCAATTTCATTACTTGTGATTGGTCTGTTCATATTTTCTGTTCCTTCCTGGTTCAGTCGTGGAGGGTTGTACTTTTCTAAGAATTTGTCCATTTCTTCCAGGTTGTCCATTTTATTGGCATAGAGTTGCTTGTAGCAGGCTATTATGATCCTCTGTTTTTCTGCAGTGTCAGTTGTAACTTCTCCTTTTTCATGTCTATTTCTATTGATTTGAGTCTTCTCCCTTTTTTTCTTGGTGAGTCTGGCTAAAGGTTTAATTTTAAAAGATAAAATAAAATTTAAAAATGAATGAAATAAAAAAAAAAGCCTGTAAATTAGCATCCAGCATCTCACACCATTTTTAAAGGGAATACATGAGGGCAAGTGTAAGTGCGGTAGTTAAGGCTGCTTCCTCCTTCTTCCTTGCTGTCATCACCCAGTTTGTTCACAGCAGCAGTGTGCCCAGGTAAATAGTTGTTTCCTAAGTTTACTTGTTGCAAGAAGTCGCCTTTGGCACAGTTCTGCCCAGTAGGCTGTAAGTACAATTCTGCTAGGGTTTCTGGGTAAATGTTGCTTTCCTGATGAGAGAGCACAAACACATCTGGTGCCATCCATCACCCGTTGTTCTCACTTGCATTCAGACATGGTGTGTGGGGCTACGGCAACCCTCTTTTGACCATGAGGCAACCAGAATGAAAAAGGGCCAAGGACCTCACAGATAGGTTAGCCCTTAGATCATTGAGGCTCTGAGCCACTGTGAGCAGTACTCTTCCTTCATAAACCTTTACTTATTTTGTAGGGCACTTTAAGTGTCTCTTACTAGTTGCTAATATCATTTCTAGTACAGTAAGGTTTAGTGATCTACCCAACATACCCCACGGAATTTGTGACAGAACTGGAGTGAGGTGAGAGGTGCCAGGCTCCTTTGGCATCATCACCATCATTATCACCACCACTGCCACTAATGTTTATTGAACATTTACATGTATTATCTTATTTCCTTATTATCTAATTTTGTATTTGTCAATCCTTATATAATTTATTGTCTAATGATTTTTTTTTTTTTCTGTACGCGGGCCTCCCACTGCTGTGACCTCTCCTGTTGCGGAGCACAGGCTCTGGACGCGCAGGCTCAGCGGCCATGGTTCACGGGCTCAGCCGCTCCGCGGCACACGGGATCCTCCCGGACCAGGGCATGAACCCGTGTCCCCTGCATCGGCAGGCGGACTCCCAACCACTGTGCCACCAGGGAAGCCCGATTGTCTAATAATTTTTTAATAATCAAAATTATTGTCTAATTATCAATTATCTAGTATTATCTAACATCACAATAATTCTGGGGAAAGAGCTGTTAGTCACTTTTGGGTGAGGAAATTGAGTCTCAGGGACCAATTTTTCCAAGGTCTCATGGCTAACCAGTGGCCAAGCCACGGTTTAGACCAGACAGTCTCACGCCACAGGCCTTGCACTTTATCCCTGCCCTCCACTTCCTCGCCTCCATCACAGCGCTGTCGATACACGTAACCCACATTCAGGTCCAGTGCCAGAGTCTGCTGTCTCAGTCTGTAGCCTTGGTCACAGTGCCCCGGGTTCTCAGGTACAACCTAGAAACAAGCCTCAGCCTTGGCAATGAGCAAAGTTGAACAAGCCTGTCACTTAATTTCCTTTCTCTCCTCAGCCTTAGGAATTACTATCACTGGGAACACACAATTTCCCAGAAGTTGACAGTTCAACTAGTTTGGCATTTGAAAATTACCATGATTAGTTTTAGCATGTGAGCAATTTCTTCCAGCCTCATGGTTCACAGAATTTGTTCTTAATCTTTTAACTAATGATGGGATGACATATTTCATTTGTTTTCAAATATCCCCCTAGACTCGGTGACTAGCTGGACACCTGAATTTTTTAAAAGTTGTTACTGAAAGAAAAGCCGTCAGTTTAATCTTCCTACATGCCTGTCCTCTTTATACTGATGCTATAAGGTTGGTCATGAAGATAAGAGAAAGAAATTGAAAGTCATTAATATTCATTTTTGTCTCACACACTAAAAAAAAATCAGTGTTCTGAAGAATCTGGCAGGTAGGTTAGGCTAAGCGCTAATCTTCTGTTTAACTGCTGGCTGGTTATTTTCCTTGTCATATGGAGACAGAAAGAGAATATTAATTTACACAGCGTTACACGAGGCTAGTGCACAAAGATGTAATATAAATAATACTGAGAACCGTCGTCATCACAGCAGAGCTTTATACTGAGTGCCCGCTAACACCTGCCACATATTAACTCTGTGATAGAAAAGCACAGAATATAAAATTCGTCATCTTAGCCACTTTTAAGTGGACAGTTCCATGGCCCTGAGCATATTCACAGTGTTGTGCAGCCATCACTGCCATCAGTCCTCAGAACTTCTTCACCTTCCCACACTAAAACCCTGCACCCATTAAACACTAACTCCCCACCGCCCCTCTCCCTCACCTCCTGGCTACTACCATTCTACTTTCTGGCTCCACGAATCTGCCTACACTAGGAGCCTCGTAGAAGAGCAATGATAGCATATTTGTTCTTTATGACTGGCTTATTTCATTTAGCAGAATGTCCTCAAGGTTCATCCATGTTGTAGCATGTGCCAAAATTCACTCGATTTTTTTTTTTTTTTTTTTTTGTGGTACGCGGGCCTCTCACTGCTGTGGCCTCTCCCGCTGCGGAGCACAGGCTCTGGACGCGCAGGCTCAGCGGCCATGGCTCACGGGCCCAGCCGCTCCGCGACATGTGGGATCTTCCCGGACCGGGGCACGAACCCGTGTCCCCTGCACCGGCAGGCGGACTCTCAACCACTGTGCCACCAGGGAAGCCCAATTCACTCGATTTTTAAGGCCAAAGAACGTTATACTGTATATATAGACATTTTGTTTAACCATTCATCTATCAGTGGATGCTGGGGTTGCTTTCACTTTTTGGCTATTGTGAATACTGCTGCTACGAACATGGGTTTTTTTGTAAAAATATCTTTTCAAGTCCTGGATTTGAATTATTTTGAGCATATACTGAGAAGTAGGACTGATGGATCATATAGTAATTCTCTGTGTAATAGTTTAAAGAACCACTATTCCGTTTTCCATAGAGGCTGCACCATTTTACATTCCCACCATCAGAGCACAAGATTTCCAGTTTCTCCACACCCTTGCCAATACTTATTTTCTGGTTTTTTATAATAGCCATCTGAATGGTTGTGAGGTGGGAGGGGCTATTTTTATTTGTACTTTGTAAGTGAAGAAACTGAGGCACAGAGAGATAAAATAACCTGTCCAAGTTTACATATTTATTATGTGACGGTAGAATTGGGATTCACACCCAAGTGGTGCAGCTCCAGAAACCATACTGGATTCTGTTCTCTACAGACCTTTTAAAGCTAAGAGCAGCTACCCTTTAATGAACATTGATTATGTGCCAGGCACTGCACAAGGAATTTTACATGAATTATTTCATCTAATCCTCACAACTAACCTGCAAGATCATTTTTTTAATTAATTAATTTAATTTATTTATTTTTGGCTGCTTGGGCTTCGTTGCTGCGCACAGGCTTTTCTCTAGTTGCAGCGAGCGGGAGCTACTCTTCTTTGTGGTGCACGAGCTTCTCATTGCAGTGGCTTCTCTTGTTGAGGAGCATGGGCTCTAGTCACGCGGGCTTCAGTAGTTGTGGCTCTCAGGCTCTAGAGCTCAGGCTCAGTAGCTGTGGCGCACGGGCTTAGTTGCTCCGCAGCATGTGGGATATTCCTGGACCAGGGATTGAACCCGTGTCCCCTGCATTGGCAGGCGGATTCTTAACCACTGTGCCACCAGGGAAGCCCCAATATCATATTATTGTCCCTACTTTTCTAACAAGGAATACAGAAAGAAGTTTAGTATATTATCCAGAGTTACTTAGCTAGTAAATAACAGAGCCGGGATTTGAATCAAAGTCTCTGAATCCAGGGCTTGAGCAATTAATCTCTATCCCATACTTAGTTTTAGACAAGTGATCATTCCATTGAATTCTTTCTCTTTCTGTGTGCCCTCAGCAGAGATAGTTCCCCCTCCCTATAGGTAATCAAAGCCCTTCAAATTGGATTTCATAATGATATGGATTTCCCCTGTCTCAGGGAGGATTTTGCTGGCATTTGAATGCAATTCCTCAAGGCTTTTTGATGAGCTAAGTCAACTGAAACATGCACACCTAGTGTAACATTCCTTCCCAGGCAGATTAAGTTGGCAGGACTCAACCTTTCATAGAAGGGCTGTGACTCTCAAAAAAAACCTTCTCATTTACCACTTATCCCTTCCAGTTACCTCGTTGCTGTTTTAAAAATGTTTTCTTCCAATGGGTAATGCTAAAAGCAAAGTTTTCTCCCAGCCTCTCTGGCTAACTCTTTCCTCAACCTCCTACCACGTCTTTGGAATAGATGAGCAAATTTTACTACCTTGACTCTTTGGTGTACCCCGAAGACCAGTATGTTGCTGTCCTTCAGGAACTCTGCTAAATCTCCCCAACTCTTAATGATTTAACTTTGTCAAACATCAGTCCCCAGACAAGTGGGAAATGCCGTTCAGTATAATGGGGTGTAAGCGTAGTTGAGTGGTTACGAGCACAGGCTTTGGCGTTTACTCATCCGAAGTTCAAAGCCACCCACCCACTTCAATAGATGTTTTACCTTGGGTGAGCTATTTTAAACTCACTAGACCTCAGTTTCTTCATCTGTAAAGCATGGCTTAAGAAGTTGCAGTGTCATAGGGTTTTAAAAGGACACATGGGATTATATTCGTAAGAATATTAGCGTGGTATTTGGCACGTTGCAAGATCTCTGTAAACATCAGTTTTTCTATTAAATCTCACCAATGAAAGGATGGCATTCTAAGGGTAGAGATGAATTCTTCTTGACATACCTGGTGTAGAGCCTTATACACAGGAGAGGATTAAGAAATCTTTTTGGATAATGATTGCTCATTATTTGGATGGGATAGCCATGATCTTTTCGACATTGTGTGTTCAAGATCACAAGTTTCAAGATGAAGGATCAGGAAGGATGACGGGAAGGAGGCAGAGGGGCTAAAGGAAGTGGGCATGGGAAACAGACGCACACAGGAATTTCAGAAGTCATCCTCCTGTGAGATCCAACCTTGACCAGCGCTCACACTTCACACCAAGATAAGTTGGCTGTCGTCTCCATGTGAAGAGATGGATTGTTGAGAGAAGCTCTGCATGTCTAAATGGTTGTAGCATCTTGTCCACCTGAGGAGTTGTTCTGCTTCTTCCCACCAGTGATTATTCTACTTTTCCACACCCACACTTCAGGAAATTTCTCCTCTCTAGGACATCCTAGGCCAAATCATCTCCATTTGTACCTTTGAATGCAGTCAGGCGTGGAAGCATTTTGCTTGCAATTGGAACGTTGTAGCATTGTGCCAGAAAGCCTGCCTAGTACTTACATCATGGCTGGAATTTGAACTCTTATTCCTTTACTTGCTTTTCTAGAACTGAGCTGCCCAGCGTAGTAGCTGCTCTACACAGGCACCTCTTTACATTTAAATTGATTACAATTTAGTACAATTTCAAATTTACTCACTAACCATATTACCAGTGCTACGCAGCGTCATGTGGCTAGTGAACTATTGTACTGGACAGAGCAGATGTAGACCATCTACATCATCACAGAAAGTTCTACTGGACAGTATTGCTCCACAACATGGCCTCGAGCATCATGGAACAAATGAGTCACGTGAAAAACAGTGACACAGCTAGATGGTCAGTAGGAGAACTATTATTCTTATGCACGCGGGTGATTTTAAAGCATGTCATAAACACTTTGACCATCGAAATGTGGCATCTGATTCCCCTTTTCTTGAATATGGGCTATCCGTGACTCGCTTCTGTTGAATAAAATGAGTAAACTTATTAAACTCAAGACATGGGAACCTTCTGAAGACTCCAGCCTTTGAGTCACCACAGCTAATACTAGGTGGAGCAGAGAAAAGATGTTCCTGCTATACCCCGCCGACGTTGCAGATTCGGCAGCCAGATGATTTTGTTGTTTCAAGCCACTATATTTGGGGTGGTTCCTTGTAGATAAATAGATAATTGGAAGATACATATTCTTAAAAAGCAACAGGTTTTTAATGAAGTATCTCTAACGAATTATCTTTAATGAAGTTCAGAGCATGATGAAAAGAGGTCAGAGGAAGCGCAAGGGCCTTTCTCTTCAGTAGCTAATTGCAACATCAGTGGTGAGAACCTGAGACAAATAGAGTAGGAAAATGCTCATGCACTTTCAGACGTGGCAACCACACGCACCATCCCATGACATAAGCTCCACCTTCCTTCAGCCCCACTCTCATTGGCTCAATGATGGCAACAGTTTTTATTCTTGCTTCCCCCAGTGTCAGAACTTCTGATTCACTGGCAACTCAACAGTTTTTTACAGGGGTTATAGGCTGCTTGGAAGAGGACTTGGCTCGGTACTATATCTGCATACAACTCTTGATGCTGCTTTTAATAGCATTGTATGTGATAGTTAAAATGGCAAAGATTCCTAAAATGCTTTTATTCTTAACTCACATCAAATTGAGAAAGCATTCACTGTCCATATAAAAATTATTTTTCCTATCGGCTTTAGTCTTGATTAGTGTTAGATTTCCCTGAAAGCAGCCCTTAAGAAAAAGACTTAGTGCAAGTAGCTTATTTGGGAGTGTCAGGTGGACCGATAAACACAGGCAATGATTGAGACCAAATACAAGGATGCGATTTTGAGTTGACACGTGCTAGGGTAGACTGGATTCTTAACGCCGCGGCACTTTCAGAGAAGTTACATGAAATGCTCCTCAGGTCCATCCACCCCAGAGGAATGAAGGAGGAAGCTTTGATCACTGGTTCCTATTTTCTGTGGATCGGTTGTTGCTCCACGGACTGCATCTGAACAAGTGCCAAATGGATTCCCAAGGGCATCCCACACTGTATACCGTGCAAGAAATCCTAGGGCAGAAATCAGGAGACGTGCAGTGGAATCTCAAGGTAAAGCACTGTCAGTTTCACCTGCGTGAAGCTGGCTGAAGCATGGGTGGAACGGGTTATCTCAGATTGGCTAGAATAAGAGGTGAAGAGAAGACAGATAAGAGGCTCTGAGGTGGTTCCCAAGGTGTGTCTGATACAGTCTACCCTTGGATCCACTCGGCCGTGCTTCTGGTCTCTCAGTCCAAACAATTACACAGTATGTTTAAAGTGGTAGCCACCGCAATGTGTATAAACACTTGATGCAAGGGGGTTAGTGAACCAGGCTAAGTGACTGCAGCCAGCCCTGAGGCTATAACGGATATTCACTAGATGTCTCTACTACCAGCCATTCTAGATACCTTTCTCTCTTGATTAGGACTTCAGCTGGGATGCTTGCCTGGTAATGACTCAAATATTCACCTTCAGGAGGTCTGAGTCCTTAGCTTCCTTGCCACTGTTAGAGTAGTTGCCCTTCTCCATATACCATAATCAACAGGCATGGAAACACAGAGAGACACCCCTAACGAATGTCCTGGGTTTCAGGCTTACTTATCACTGCCCCCATCATAATTAGAGTCCATTACCATCACTATCACATTAATTCTTTCCTTTGCCTTCTGGTGTGTTGTCATAAGAATATGCAAGTACCACACCTCAGTTAGACAACTGAGTTGTTTGGATACACTGTACCAGATCCTTTCAGATAACTGTACCCCTTTGCCACACTTAACCTGCAAACGAAGCCTGAGAAATAAATGCGTACAGGATATAATGGGATTTGAGAAGAAGAGGTGTTCAGAGATGACCCGCTAATTTTTCAGTGTTCAAACAAGGAATCAGCATCATTCTGTGTGCCCTGCTACCTCTGGAGGTTTCAGGATTTTTATCTAGGAGCAGCCATGTAAGTGGAAGTGAACAGCCAAAGGAATTGTTTTAAAGCTGCAGACCATAGGAAGCGTGCTGGTTTTACTTAGTATGTTTCCTTGGGGTGGCCTTCAGCGTGGTGAGGACACATAAGTAGCACCCCTTGGCATTATCCAGGTATACTGCTCAGGTAGGAAAGTGACTGGAGCATTTTAGAACAATTTTCCATGCTAAAGATTGCAATAGGAACCCATCATATCAGATGCCTTTTTTTTTTTTTTTGCTCTGCATGTTTTTAGCCTGGCCTGCTCCGTGTTCTAGTCACAGCTGCAGTGGACAGTTCCATCCACCTTGCACTGGTAAGTGACATTCACCTCAAGGGCATGGCCACACCTTACATCCTGCCTTAGCATTTTCTGTGGCACTGCTGGAGTCTGCCGGACTCAGAGCAAGCCCAGCCCCTAAGTGTGAGAAAGTTAATGCCCCCAGGAGCTACCCTCATCCAGCGTGGGTTGGGAGCTAGTAGCTAAAGGTTCCAGCCTCCCATCTTTGGAATGGACAATTCTGGGAAGCATTCCACATGTTTCTCAGCTGTCCCAGCACAATCAAGTCCCCACTTCCCAGAGTGACAGCCTCAATAACTACTATTTGGGCTTTAGCTCCTTCCCTGTTTTACCCTCCTCACTCCCTCACTCTTGATTCTTGAGATCACCTCCTACATAAAAAATTGGAAGCTAACATCAGAGAAAGAAAATTATCTGGGATAAATAGAGGCATTTCATAATGACAGAGAGGTCAGTTCTCTAAGAAGACAAAACATGTACGTACCTAACAACACTATCAAGCATGTGAGGCCAAAACTGATTGAACTACAAAGATGAATAGACACACTGACTGTTCTAGCTGGAGATTTCCATACCCCTCTTTCAGTAATTAAATTAAGCAGGCAAAAATTTTTAAGATACAGTTGACTTGACCGGAGTTATCAGTCAACTTGATCTAATTGACACCTACAGAACACTCCACTGAACAACAGAGGAATACACATTTTTCTCAAGTTCTCATGGAACATTTACCAAGGGAGACCACATTCTGGGCCATGAAAACAAATCTTAACAAATTTCAAAGAATATAAATTATGAAAACGATGTTCTCAGATCACAATGGAATTAAACCAGAAATGAATAACAAAATCCCCCAATACTTGGAAATTTAAAAAAAAAAAACGCACTTCTGAATAACCTCTGGTCAAAGAAGAAGTCTCACAAAGAAATTTTAAATGTCTTGACTAAATGAAAATAAAAATATGACTAATCAAAATTTGTGGGATGCAGTGAAAGCAGTGCTTAGAGGGAAATGCATTTAATTATGCACATCATTTCAGTGGAGCCTGTATTACTCTAACTCCAAAAACAGATAAAGGCATCACAACAAAGGAAAATCACAGAGCAATATCCTCAACCAAATATTACAAATAAAATCCAACAACAGTTAGAATTATATACAATAACCAAATGGATGTAGTCCAGGTATGCAAGGTTGGTTCAATTCTAAAAGCAATCAGTATAATCCACTACATCTGTAATTTAAAGAAGAGAAATCATATGATCATATTGATTTATGCAGAAAAAACATTTGACAAAATCCAACACTCATTCATGATGACAACTCTCAGCAAACTAAGACTAGCGGGAACTTTCCCCACTAAATAAAGAACATCTACCAAAAAACAGTAGCGCTGACGTCATTCTCAATGGTGAGAAATAGTTACTTTCTCCCTAAGTTTAGGAACGTGTCGAGGATGTCTCTCCTCACTACCCTTGTTCACATCATTCTAGAAGCCCTAGCTGGTACAATAAGAAAAGGAACAATAAAAGGAAAGTAAAGGGAGGAGAGGGAAAGGAAAGAAAGTATACAGTTTTGGAAGGAAGAAATAAAACTGACTTTGTCCACAGCTGATATAAATGTCTATGTAGAAATTCCAAAGAATTGAAGAAAACAAACAAACCAAAAAAGCCAACAACAACAAGAAACCCTTGTGGAGCACGTAAGTGAGCATAACAAGGTTTCAGGGTACAAGGTTAATATACGACAGTCAGTTGTTTCCAATATAACAGCAATGAACAGTTGAAATTAGAAATTTTTAAAATTACCATTTATAATAGCATCAAAAAATAAAATGGGTATAAATCTAACAAAATATATATAGGATCTATATGTGAAAAACAATAAAACTGATAAAAATCAAAGAAGATATATAAATGACTGAAGAAATATTCTGTGTTCATGGAATGGAAAGGTGCATTGTTAAGATGTCTATTCATACCAGCTTTATCTAAGATTTCAATAAACCTCAATCAAGAACCCAGCCCACTACTTTGTATATATTGATAAACTGATACTAGAGTATATATATGAAGGCAAAGACCTAGAATATTTCCAGCACAATACTGAAGGATAAAACCAAAGCTGTAAGACATACTAGCAAATTTCAAGACTTACTATAAAGCTATAAGTGATCAGAAAGCATGGGCCTGAGGAAACAATAGACATATATAATCAATGGAACAGAATAGAAAGCCCAGAAATAGATTCACACAAATATAGTCAATTGATCTTTGACAACGAAGCAGAGGCGACTCAAGTGCTGGATGATAACCCAAAGTATAAAATGCGTATCCATGAATCCATATCGATATAAGTAAATGATTAAATAATTTTTTTAATGGGAATGAAGTCTCCTGTGCAGAAGAATTTCAAGTATTTCACGTAAATACTCTACTCTCAAGGAGGTGAAGCATAATTCTCCACTTAAGTGTGGGCTGCACGTAGTGATTTTCTTCCAAAGAGTTTAATATGGAACGTGATCATAAACAGGGAGAAACCTGACAAATACTACTTGTCCAGGAGATCAAGGTCAGCATCCACAGTGACGTACCAAGTGGTAATATGTACCCTTGATATAATGTGATGAAAATGACACTTTACCTCTGTGGTCTGCCTCTCAAAAACCTATAACTCCAGTCTAATCTTGAGAAAACATCAGGCAAATCCCAACTGAGGGACATTCCACAAAGTACCTAACCAGTACTCTTCAAAGCTGTCAAGGTCATCAAAAACACAGAAAGACAGAAACACTGACACAGCCCAGAGGAGGCTAAGGAGACAGGATGATTAAATGTAATGTGGTATCCTGGATGGAATCCTAGAATGGAAAAAAGATCATTAGCTTTAAAAAAAACAAGCTAAGGAAATTTGAATAAAGTATGGACTTTATAATGTATCAGTATTGGTTCATTAATTATATCAAATGTACCATACTAATGTAAGGTGTAATAGGAGAAACTGAGTGTGAGGCATATGAGAATTCTCTGTACGGTCTTCACGATTTTTTATAAACCTAAAACCATGCTTAAAAATAAATTTTGTTTAAAAAAATCCATTTTTAACAAACAACATTGCAGGTGACAAACTGAGTAGAAGCAGCATAGTATAGGGCGGGGGTGAAGGAGAAGCATGGGAATCTGAAGACCCTGCTCTGTTTCCAGTCGTTTTACTAATTGGCTGCATGACTCAACTTCTTAGAATCTCAGTTTTCCTCATTTATTATAATAATAGTAGTTAACATTTTAGTAAACTTTATGAGATTGGGAACCCTGTCCTGTGTATCATTTTATCCCCAGTGCCAAGAACAGAATGAGCACATTATAAATATTCAGTAATTGTTTATTGAGTGAATAAATGATCAAAGGAAGGAAGGGAGGAAGGAAAGAAGGAAGAAAAAAGAAAGGAAGGGAGGAAAGGAGAAAAGAAGGAAGGGTGCTTACTCTGTCAGGCACAGCATGCTGTAACTTGCATCCCTTACTTTAGGTAATACACTCAGTAATGCACGATGTACATTCTTTCCCATTTGACAGCTGGGGCACTATGGCTTGGAGAGGTTATATTTCTTGCCCTGCCCGTACACAACCAAAAACTGACACAGGCAAGATTCAAAGCAAACTGTCTGACCCTAAACCCCGTACACTTAACCTGTACTCTCCTGAGCCCTTAAGCTCCTAATGTAATAACAGTACAGAAGGAATTTGCACTTTCCCAGATCTCCCATGCTGCATCTCTTCTGTGCCCTCATGGGGTCACACTAGATTATTTCTAAGGTCTCTTCTGTAATGCCAATTACAGGACTCAATAGAACCGAATCTTCTCCCCCAAGACTCTCCCTGCCCGGTTTTGTTTCTCTTTGCTCGCCACCCCAGCTAGTTATCTCCATCTGAACTTTGCTTGGACAAAAGCACCTCATCTATAATTTTTCTTTCTCTGGATCCTGTCGGGGAGACAAAGAGACAAAGATAAACGCGTGACCTCCACATTCATTTTTATGATAACAATATCTTGTCCTGACACACACAGGCCTGGGTCTACTCAGCAGGTTCAACTGAAAAGAATAATAGCTCGGGGGGCAGGGGTAGAAGGCAATAGAAGAGACCTTTCCCTTTAAACACCAGGAGGATAAAAGGCAGCTCAACCCAGATAGCATCAGACACCACAAGACAGCCCAAGTAAGCTCTCTGTTGTGGAAGTTCCTGGTCTGTGTTATTGTTGTTTTACCCCTAAGTTCAGACCTAATTGTAAGATCATGATTTAGAGTAAGATAAAACTCAGGGAGAATGTCAGATTGTGGAGGAGAAAGCTTTTATTCAAATTGAACTTCTTTGATGGTAGAAAAAATAGGGCCGATGTCAATTGGTATTTTATAGCAATCATCTAATTGCTAAATTCCTCCTTTCTTTTTCTTTCTTTCTTTTTTTTTTTTTTGAAAGAGAAAAGAGCAAAGATAAGTTCTTTTCAGTAAGGATTCCAAGCCAGTCATCTCATGTTTTTTGAAACGAGCTGACATTTTAGTAAAAAATTGGGCTTTCCATATACTACTCAAGATAAAAGCTAGCACACTGCCCTGTGTCGTCTGTGAGTGTCGTTTGAATTTTTTTTTTAATGCTTTTACAGTTTTTAGAGCAATTGTGAGCTCCACACATTTTTGTCTGAGTCATAAAACTGGGGAGATGTTTGCAAGTCATAATGTTCCATAAATGGTTCCAAATTTATGGTTGCCCTATAAACTGTATTAGGCGATCCAAAAGCAAGTTTGTTGCTTTCACCGGTGCTTTCGGAGTCTATAAATTAAAGCGTTAAGCCCGTAAACAGCAAATGAACAGTCATGAAATCACCCTGGGACATGGTGAACACATTGACTGCTCAGAACGTTCTGTGTCTCTCAGCTCCCAGGCGTTACTAAATAAATCATCCGTGGCCTGGAATCAAGGTGCCCCTCCTCAAGAGGCACCCAGCGGGCGAATCAACTCTGATGTCACATTCCTACCAACTGGAATGAGGATGACTAAGGCGATCCATATGGTGGAGAAGGTTTATCATGTCACAGAAACATCATCCTCAAGGGAAACTCTGTCTTTCTTCCAGAACCTTCTTTGCACAAGGCCCAAGGCAGCCTGGCAGAAATCGCTATAGGATAATAATAGATGTTAAGACTTATTACTTATTTATTTATTTATTTATCGACATCTTACAGACGCTATGCTAAGCACAATAGATGAATGATTCATGCTGTTCTCACAGGCCTGTGAGGGTTATTGTGTGGGGAAACTGAGGCTTGCAGAGGTTAACTGCTAGGATAGCCTGGTCCCAGATAAAGCATCTTAGTCTTTCTATATCCAAAGCCAAACCGTTAGCCACTCAAAAAATTGTTGTTTCGAGACAAAACACAATCCTTTTGAGCCCAAGCAGATAGTAAAATGTCTCGAGCCGGCCTTATGTGCGTTTTATCCCTGACTACGAATCCAGTTTAGCCAAAATAAGAGCGATACTGATAAGGATGAAGAAAAGGAGGCATTGTCGCCTTTACTGAGGGGTTACCACGTACAGAGTGCTGTGCTAGGCATGATGTATACAGGATTCATTGCGTCCTTATTGGAGCCCTCAGAAGCAGACTCCACTAGCACTCCCATTGGGCAGATGAGAAAACTGAGGCTCAGAGTGGTAAAGAAACGTTTCCTGAGTCACATGAGAAGTGGCCAAACTATGACTTGAAACCATATGAGACTGACTGTGAGATGCATCCCCTTTCTACAGCACCAAGCTGTCCACACCATCTTTGCAGAAATGATAGGATTCGAAGCCGAAAAATTAATTAGGTGTGTTATGAAAGCTAAGTCTTCTGTTAACTCTAACAGGTTGTGCGTGGTCGAACTGGACTAGAGCCCACATGGTCTGAGCAAACCCTTCACCATCCTGATCACCTGTTCTTCCTCCACTAAGGACGAAGAGAACTTTCTAAGTCCAAGTCTTGGTCGTATTTACCCTTTTTCCTGCAAGCCCATCATCCTGGGTTTTGTTTTTTAAAAAATACGAATTAAAAACCACAAGTCTCACTTTTCAAATAACCTGTTGAAACCAGGGTCCCTTTTCCCTTCTCCTTTCCTGCCTGTAGTGGGCGTGTGTTGCTTTTCTCTCTCTATCATTCCTTCCCCTTCTTTCAGGTAATGGAAACTTGATCCTTGTTTGCAGAGTAACACTGCTCACTTCTCAATGCACGTCTCAAAAAGTAGATGTTCCTGACAACTTCATCTTAGCCCTTGGAGTCAGCCCTGTTTGACGTTAATTGTTTAACTTTTCTGCTCTGTGAGCCACTTAATTTCCCTTTTTTGCTTTAGCCAGTTGGTACGAGCCATGTCACTTGCAAGCAATGTAGACCTGAGCCTTCCCAAGCCAAATTTCAATCTCAAGTCACAGTTTCACATGAAAGATTGAAAGTACTCACTATCTCTACCCTACTCTGTCTTCCTGTTTTCCCCTCAGCATTTCCAAGTAAGTTAGCACTAGAGCACATGTATATCACAGAAGGGGGTCGGTAGACTTTTTGCAACGTCTCAGATACAGACAATACACTCTCCAATTACCCACGTCAGGACAAAAATCACCATCATTGCTCTTCTTGCTAGGGCTGGTGACCAGATCCCTCGCACTGTCTGCACCCCTGAAATTCTCCTTATTGTTCTGAGAATTAAGGGCTGGCCTTTGGAGTGTGCTCAGTATTGATAGCCGTGGTTATTACAAGTCCTTTTCTGAAATGTTGGAAGAGCTTCCAAGGAAGAGAATGGAATAGTAGACATATGTGTACCTTTATTATACAAAACAGCAACTACTGAAGTCATAAACGCAGGTATAATTTTCTAAGCAATACAGCTTTGAGCAGTTGCATTTTCGATAAACTCTTCTAGATGATTTTGAACTGTAGAAAACCACAGCAACATTTAAGACCCTATGGCTGAACATATGAGAGAAGAGCTCACGATGACCCTTCATGTTTGAGTTAATAAACATTAAGATATATTGCGGAATCTTGAATACCAACTGTAAGCCAATGACTCCCAAATTCATATCGCCAGGTCCAGTTCTCTCTGATCTTCAGACCCATGTATCCAACTGCCTACTTGGCATCGTTTGAATAGGCATCTGAAGCAGAATTCTTGATTTCGTCTCCCAAACCCACTTGGGTTTCAGTCTTCTCCACATTGGTAAAGAACGCTATCATTCACCTATTTGTTCAGGCCAGAAATCTTGAAGTTGTAAATCTTTGACTCTTCTTTTTCCCTCACGCGCCATGCGGTCCAACAGCAAGTCCTTCCATGGAACCTTCCAAGAGTCTCCTTGATCAGTCCACTCCTCGTGCCCTTCATGGCAGCTACTCTATTCCAAACCACTGTCATTTCTTACAACTACAGTAGTCTATCTTATTTGCTTCCTCTCTTGCCCCCTAGAGTCGATCCTCCTTCCAGAAATCAAAATGACCTTTGAAAAAACAGGCACAGCAGATGATTTCTCTCTTGCATCTAATCTGTCTGCTTTTCACCATATATCCAGAATAAAATCCAAAGTCGTGAACCTGGTCTGTATAGATCTATGTACTGCCTGATTCTCTTCTTGACCTCAACCCTACCAGTGCCTACACCCAACACACAACTTCTGCTCTAGACATTCAGAGGTCTTGTTGCTTGAACAGGCCAAGTTCATTCCCGCCTCAGGGCCTTTGCCCATATTCTTCCCTTTTCCCGGAAATCAACTCCCCGCTCATGCAACCGAATTCCTCCGTTTCTCCAGGGCTTTGTTCAGATGTCACCTCATCAGAGAGGAGTTCTTTGTCTGCACTATTAAAATAGCACACCCCCCCCGAACTTACAACTAATGTGTACAAACCTAATCATTCCCTATTCCCACCGTTACCTTGATTCACACTTGTTCATAGCACACGCTATGTGTTTAAGATCTATGTATCTGTTTTCCTCACTAGAGTGCAAGCTCCAGGCAGGCAGACAGTTGTTTTGTTTGCCACCGTATCTCCCATGCCTTGTATGGGTCTCTTCTTAGCAGAGCTTGATAAGCATTTGTTGAATTAATTAGTTAACAACCATAGCATCAGCTTCAACCCCAGCAGCCTCAGACCTCCCGTTTCCCCCTCCGTCTTCCGTGCCTTTGGGAAAACACACCACTCACCTGGAATTCCCCTACAGATAGATGTCTCCATCTTAGTTGAACGAAATCATTAGGTCTCGCGTTTAGTGAGCATCTCTATATGGTAGGTGTTAAATGCCAAGCCCTTGACCTGCAAGATTCTCTTTAATTCTCAGAACGATGCTATGAGGAAGTTCATTTTCATTGTCCCTATTTTAATGATGAGGAAGCTAAGATTTAAAAAGAACTGCCTTGTACAAGGCTTAGATGTGAATAGCCAAACTTGATCCCAAGCGTGCTGATCTCAGAGTTACGCTCTTCCCCATCTGCATCCTGTCTTCATCTCTGATGCACTGAACAAGCCTCTCAGAGCCGGGGGAAAAAAAGGTTACTTCCTATTTTTTAAGCTGTTGATATGGTTTGTCTTGTGTTTAAGGAGGACGTCAAAATCGAGTGGAAAATTTGTGGAATAGTTTAAGTGTGTTCACTTAGCACAGTTACACTTCTAACCTACGAGACACACCGAGAACACAATGAGCTATGAGTACTATTTACAAGGTGATAATGGGAGTTTTTAAAAGACAGTGGTAATTCATAATGAACTCCACGTGGGGAGATGCAGTTACAAGACACAAAAGAATGGCGTCTTCTTCTAGACCGTAGGCGTGGCCTCATCTGGCAGTCGTAATTTGAGGCCCCTGTTTGCTGAAAGGATAAACAGTTCTTCTTCACTTTCTTCCCACCTTGTGAGAGGCCTTGACAGTGCTGAAGGAACTTAACCAAGAAGTGCGTGGCCTGGGGATGTGCCGAGGGCTGGAAAGGCAAAAGCCAGACCTTAACTGTTGAGTTCAGAATCCCCATCCTTCTGTATCAGTGTCACTGAACAATCAGAACACGACACAGATGCATTGACTGCACTTCCAGATAAAGGAGATTTACTCTTCTGAGTTCCCACTTGCTCAGCCATGTAGCCAAGCCCCAATGACCAAAGCTGATTCAGGCTTTGGTCACACCCTTTTTCTTTGGGGAAATGCTAACAGAATGAATGTTCTAAGCTTTGCCTTCACTGTGACTCATGCCTTGCAGGATTTTCTTTTGCTTTTCTTTTGCATTTTCTTTAAAGCTAAATTAGGGGGTCAAAACTAGGGTGCCAGTATGACTGTGCGGGTTGCACACTGTGCAACTCTGGGGGTCACCATTCATGGAGACCACAGTGGGACTCAGCAGCTCTGGTTATGATGCGTTGGTACCCTTTAAGCTCTCTGAAGCTTCGTCTTTTTCCTTTGTAAACTGAGGGTAGAACCTGCCCGATTGATTTCCTAAAGTTGTTTGAAGGGGTAATGAAATAATAGAGGTAAACACCTCATGAATTGCAAAGTTCTTCAGAGAGTGTATGAAGTGTGTGTTGGGGTGGGAAGTAGAGAATTGACTAGCCGCCTTTATATATAATTGACCTTATACAAGCAGAATCCCACTGTTATAAATGGTACCATTACTTTCTCCATAGATGCAGGTCCTGAGACAACCCTCTAACCCCTTCATGTGAATGTTTATTCAGACCACAGACAAACTGAAAGAAATGAAATTCTTACACCACCTCAAAAAAAAGAGAAAAACTATACGCTAGATAAAGTAGAATAAAATAGCATAAGCTTGTTTTTTTAAGGGAGCCTGTTTAACCATTGTGTTAAAAGGCTAACTGAACTCCACGTGATCTCTCAGCAGGTAAGTCCACATCCACATAAACTGGATCTCAGACTTTAATCAAGGAGATGACTTTTTCAATCAGATTTTTACAGTAAAATCAATGTTGTTTTCAGAATACATTTGAAGAAATGGCTATACTAATCAGGAGAAACACAAAATAGCCAAGGAAATCAGACATTCCATCTTAGCGCAAGCACGACGGGCTCGGAAGCAACAGTAAAGTCCTGCCAGCAAATCTGATGTTATCGCTAGAGAAATAGGAATTGCTTGAGCCATGTTTTGACTCTCCTTATGGAAGAAAGAACAGTGTGCTGTACCCAGGAAATGATTCTAATCCAAGGCTCTGGCCATCTGCATGGGTTTTGAATACCAAGCTGCTCTACAATTACATGGAGACAATCACATTCTGGGTCGCCTTCATTTCGTATTTTCAGTTACTGAAAGAGCAGACAGTTTCAGCTGCTTAGAGTTCTCTGCTCAATAAAAGCAATTCACAGTTACATTATTTTTTTAATTGATCTTTATTCATTAGCGCCAAATGAGAGAGATAATTGGCCTCTAATTACCCTGGCATCCCAGTAAGTAGTAGTATAATTTTCCATTTGGCTCCAAAGTATTCTCCATAATTAAGTCATGTGTCTCTTGCTGTCTAATTTAAGAACCCGAAAGAAGTGAAATAGTGGGGGGAAAAAACACTTAATCACAGCTCTTATTGATATGTGACTTCTTCCATATATACAGCTTTATTTTGGTTTTAATCAGAATTGAGGCATAATGCCAAGTTCAGGGGAGATGGGAGCAAGGAGTGAACTCTACACAGGAAGAAGGCTCCTCCATTGTTTATTGGAGATGGAAATTCAGTGCTCAAAAACGTTTATTGCTAAGATGGACAGAAAAATAGATACCATCCCACGGCATGCCTGGGTGTTTCTGTTTTGATTAACATCAATTTGATTGCTATCTAATCCCTTCAGAAACCTAGACAGAGATGTACCACTAATAACTATGATAGCTATTAACTTATATTTATAGAACCCTTTATAGTTCAAAACACTTTAAAGTACATTATCTCATAGAAACCAGAGAGGAGGCATAGTTTCGAGCTTAAGACGCCAGCTCTGGGGTGGGACTGCCTTTCCAATCTCAAGTGCGCTATTTCCTAGCTCAGTACAACCTTGGGCAAATTAGTTTGTCTCTCTGTGGCTCCTTTTCTTCATCTGTAAACTTGAGATGATAGTAGCATCTTCCTCATAGGGTGGCTATGAGGACCACATTAGTGAATATTTGTAAAATACGCAGAACCCCGGTGTGTAGTAAGCTCACCATACATGGCTGCTAATGGATTAGGGTTTCAGAAACGTTGTAAATCCAGATAATGGGACATAGAACAGGCGTTGGCAAACTGTGGCTCAGGAGCCTAAAGTGGTCCACTGCCTACTTTGTATGACTCGCAAGCTAAGAATAGTTCTACCGTTTTTGAAAAAGAATGATAATTAGTGACATGTGAAAATTATATAAAATTCAGACTTCAGTGTCCAAAATAAGGTTTATTGGCACAGGGCCACAGCCATCATTTAAGTATTATCTATGACCACACTCAGTGTGTCGTTGTCTATGTCTTTGCCTGTGGCAGAGCTAAATCGTTGCGCCGAAGACCATATGTCCCGCAGAGCCAATAATATTTGCTGCCTCGCCCTTTATGGAAAAAGTTTGCTAACCCCTGGTATAGATGTTAAAGTAAGTTATAAGATCGGGACCTCCAGCATAGTACAATTAAGGGAGAAGGAAACAGAAATCAATTCCCAGTAATAGGAAGAAGGCATTAGAATGGCCTGTACTTTGGAGCTACACAGACATGGTTGGAATCCTAGCTCTAAACACATTCATCTGTGTAACCTTGGAAAAGTCACTTAAACCTGTTGGTTTCTAGCCCCCTCATCTGGGAATAGATTTTAATAATAATTCTACCTTTCTCACAAGTTTGTTTTAAGGACTGTATTAGGTAACATATATAACACACTGAATAGCCAATAAGTATCCAAAGGTCGAGGATGACACAGAATTAGAAAATACACAATGAAGTTCAAGAACTCAGAATTCAAGATTCATGTCAAGATCCAGGAGGGACAGAGGTCAGAGTGAGGAGGGACAGGAAAGGCATGTTTTCAAGATGATGAACGGGGCCTGGCTAAGGACAGGGAGACAGGATCCACCTGGATGTTCCTACCAGCATGACGTCCACCAAAGCCTGAATCTCTTTCCCCACTGGGGTGTGACATAGGCTTGTGGCTTCAGCTGTTTCTATGATCCATATTTATCTCCAGGGGTGTAATGAAGACAAGAAACAAGTTGAGACGGATGGAGGAAATTGATGTGTCCTGTTACGTCTGAGGCACCCGTGGGACATTCAAGTCCACTTGAGCAGCAGACACCTGGGAATGAGGACTTGAGACAGAGCTATGGCCTGGAAGACACTAGGAGGGCAGTGGTAGTTCAAGTCCTCAAGGCTGAGATGAAGGAGAAGAACACATAGGGAAGGAAGATTAGAAAGCCAGGAACAGAACTGGGGCAGACATGGCTATCTACATAAAGGCCATGCCAACGCCGTGTTCCATTGCTTCCTGCCACCATAGAGTCCATGAGGCCGGATGCTCACCCAGCTGATTGAGTCTCTAAACCCCACATGTTGGGGGCTCTGGGTAACAGAAACCCACTCAAACTAGTTTCAATTTAAAAAGAGGATATGCTATAAGGACACAAGGCCCTTTCAGAGAATTCAGGGATAAGAATGAGCCAGATCTTACCATGGACTCTTGGAGAGCCTGATGGCATCCAACAGATAGACGTCCACTTCATTTCCTGGGCTCTGAACCCATTGAGGGTTAAGGCCAAATGGAAGATTCCAAAATCTAGGTGCCTGAGACAGTGTCCGGTACATAGTGGGTGCTCTGTACACATTCAGTGAATTTGAATAAATGAATGATATTTTTGCCAGCCCAGGCAAGAAGTACTTTTTCATGTAAAAGAATAAGGCCCAAATGATTGAATATCAAGAACCAATGGCAAGTGAGGAGCACAAGTAAAACCCATTGCCCACTCTGCTATACTTTGCTTTCATAGCATGTATCACAGTTTTTAATAATATCGTGATTATTTGATAAATATGTCGTGAGATTATAGACTTCATAAGGACAGAGGTCGTGTCTGTTTTGATCATGGTCTAGTACAGGGTCAACAAACGTTTTCTGAAAAGGGCAAGACAGTAAATATTCTGATCGTTGCAGGACACATGGTGTCTGTCGCAACTACTCTGTGTTGTTGTCACACCAAAGTAGCCATAGACCATATGTATCGAATGGGCAGGGCTGTGTTCCAGTAAAACTTTGCTTGTGATGACAGGAAGCAGGACATACATGTTTCATGGACCACAATTTGCTGACCCCTGCTCTAGCAGATAGTTAGTGAGTTCAGTACATGCTAAGTGAATGAATATTCTGCATCAACTTAAAATCAGCGCAGGATGATCTCAAACTGTCTATACCATACGGACATCAGTGATGTCTTTCTATTTGACTTCTGCTCAAAATTCCATCAGGCTTTGTTCACTTGATTTGATGGTCAGTTAAGAGGCAGCCAGAAGAAAGTAGGACAGACAAGATGAAAAACAATCTTCCTTTTTTAAAGAAAAGGAAGAGAGTTGGGGCTTCGAGATTTAGACCTAGAACTAAAGCCACACCAATCTGTCTGAACTACTGTGGCCCAAATATGAGAAAGTTACATATGTGACTTTGTAAGAAGACCACTTGGGCTTCGAGGTCCAAAAGGCCTGAGTTAAATTCTGTCACTCTTTGACTGTGTGATGTTGAGCTAGTGACCTCTTATGACTGAGCCTCAGCTTCCTGATCTGTAAAATGGAGATAATAAGAAACACCTCCCTTGCAGTGTGGTTATAAGGATTAGTGTGTGTAAATGCTTAAATTTGTTTTAGATAAAATATATATATATATATATATATATACCTGCTCAGCAAATATTATCTTTGTTGTTTTGACTCGATTTTGAAATCCTTTCAAAAACTAGATTTGTCCTTCTCCCAAAGAGCAGCAAATAGCCATTTTGCCCCCAGCAGCTTTCATGAAAAATTCAAGACCTTTTCAAAATATATACATTTCCTTTGACATCACTACACAATGCAGAACATGGGTGTCGTTACAAAGGTGAAAAGAAGGCTTTGTGGCATAAATTATTGATATGTTTCGGAGCATATGTAAAATGGGACATGGGGGAGGGAGATAAAGTGAGTAAAGAGATGAATGTGAAAGAAACTCGACTTACAGGCACAATTAAATCCCTGTGAAATAATCCTGGCCAAATAACAGTAATTCAAACAGGCTGACTATAAATTAGAGAAAGTTGAGTTCACTAAAGCTGTCTATTGGCAAGTCTGGGGGTGATGATTCTAAAGCCATATACCTCATGTTACCCTCAGCAAACAACTGGGCTTATCTTTAATGTGAAAAATAATGTTGATGTAACTCAGCATATTTTCCTGGAGAGCGGAAAGAGTATCTGCCTTTTGGGTGTTTTGTAGATACAAGCCAAATAAATTCTAAGAAAGTATTTGGTTAATCCCCCTTCCCTGCCCAGACACACACACACACGCATGCAAACACACGCACACAGGCACACACACATGCTCACACACGCACACACACACGCTCACGCACGTTTTACCTATGTAATTAACAAGTTCTTTTGTTTCTCTGGAACCTCTCGAGCTGTAGAGTTTGTCAATTAACATTGGTTCCTGTGAGAAGCATGATATAGGTAATCCTTACGAGTGTCCTCACGCGTGCTCTCCCTTCCCTTCCAATTATACATTTCATCTCTCCTTGAAAAACAAATATTTTTTAACTTTTTAAAAATCAGCTTTTTATTCTAGGATAATGTTAGTTTTACAGAAAAATTGGAAAGATAGTAGGGAGTTCCTGAATATCGCACACTTAGTTTCCCTTTCTCTTAACATCTTATATTGTCTGGTATATTTGCCACAATGAATGACCAGTATTGGTGCCTTATTATAACTGAAGTTCATACTTTATGTAGATTTCTTAGTTTTTACCCAGTGTCCTTTTTATGGTCTAGAATCCCATCCAGGACCCCACGTAACATTCGGTTGTCATGTCTCCTTAGGCTCCTCCTGGCTGAGACGCTTTCTCAAACTTTCTTTGGTTTGGATGACCTTGAGAACTTTATGGAGCCCTGGTTAGGTATTTTGTTAGAATGCCCCTCAACCGGGATTTCTCTTATGTTTTTCTTATGAATAGACTGATCTTACAGGTTTTTGGGAGGAAGGCCATAGGGGTAAAGTCTGCTGCTCATCACTTCCTATAAGGGTAGACACTCCCAATATGGCTTACCACTGTAAAAAGCGAATTTTAAACTTGAGCCATAGAAACTGCTTCTCCCTAAGTAGACATCTCCTCCAACTTGAGCACAGGTGAATTTTACCAAAATAAATGGATTTCCAACTAAACACAGAATGACTAGTCTTGCCACATCTGGAATATCATTCCTTTTAGTTTTGTTTTCACCTTTTGTTTTTTTATTTCCCATCATTCTTGGAATCTGAGTGACAACACAGTGGGTTGCACCTGTAATTTCTTAATCTGAAATTGCTAGCAAGAGGATTGCTTCCAAAGAGACAGGGTAGAAGAGAAACTGGCAAAAGTAACAAAACCTGGTCTCTTTTTTTCTTCCCTTCATCCTAACTGCTCAAAACTCTTGGACAGAGAGCCTGCCTCACAACTATTTTGATACATATCAAGTTCCACGCTGACTTATACATGTTTGGACATATTTTAGAACTGTGTACTTCCTATGTACAGCAAGTCTTTGACTATGGAACTGACTGTCTCTTGTTTTACTATTCGTTGATGGGAGTCCCCGTAGAATATAAATTAATGAAACAGATCAGATATTTCCACACTAAACACATAGAAGTATTCTTGACTTCTACAAAGAAATATGCTCTTTCCCATTGTTCTTGAAAGATGTGGTCATCGGTCCTTTGTTGCCCCTTTTCTGAGTCATGGGTGCAGAGAGATGGCTTCACTCTGCGCAACGCACTTGCGCAAACTCAGTGACAAATGGCGGCTTGCGCTTTGGTGTCGGGAAGAGGACGGAGCCTGGCAGGCTCTGTGGTGAATGGGGGAATGGAGTGGCCTCACCCAGAGGAGGCAACGGCTGCTCAGCAACATGGTAAACAGGGAAACGGGAAGGTTTTTTCCTTAGAACAGTACCTGGCACCGAGCAGTAACTCAACAAATATTAGCTGTCATTATGATTATTATTGTTCTCACTGTCATTGGTTTGAAATGGGTGGAGTTGGAGATGAGAATTAGTGCTGAGTTGGGTCGACAGTCAGTAATGGAGTTGGATTACAGAATCAGCGTACTCATTTTCTTCCATTCTTGCCCCCAGCTTTTTGTCCTCTGACTCCTTGTGATTTCTTCTCTTAGGAATATGCCTCTCCCTGCACCCCAGGGTCCAGAGGCTAAATCCTCCTTGTGCTTTCAGGCTGAAATCAAGGGCCTCCTTTTGATCTTTCCCTCACTCAGTTATAGAATCCAAGTTCTCATGGCCCTTTATCCAGCAGTGTGCTGGAGTAGGCTTGTACCAGCTTGAGAGTAGGAGTCGTTAAATTTTCAGGAATCTTCTAAGCTAGTTGTTAAATACAACCATTATTAAATATTAAATTATTTAAACTTAGAATTCAATGACTTCCATTAAAAACATAGACAATACACTTCCTAATTATTTTACTACATTTTATTACTATCTATGTTCTTTTAGGTAAGTATGTGTATGCTGTCTGGATGATGGAAATACTCTATGATGGTGAGCTAATACATGTCTCTTCCCAGCTAGGTGTTCAGTGATTTTAGACTGGCAGCTTGAAAATGGCCATAATGGGACTGTTTACATTATGGAAACCAGCAGTCGCTGCAAATCAGTGCTTTCTCTAAGCACACAACCCAGAGTTAGGTGTTAAGTAGTTACCAGCATGACATGACTTTTAGACTTCTTTTGAATGCTTATGTTTTTTTAAAAAATCTGTACCTCTCTTAGGACACCATGCTCCCCCTTGCATTGCAGATCATTGGTTATAAGTCTTAAACTTTCTTCTAGATTATACAGTCCTTAAGGGCAGGACAGATATCCTGTTCATGATTATATTCCCCAAAACATCTAGCATAGTATATGTTCAATATTTACTTATCAAATGGAATTAATTAGAAGCGACAACTCAGTTCTGGGAAGTGAAAATCAAGCACACATTTAAGTAATATAATATACTCTTCTCGTGTGTGAACCAAATCGAAAGACAGAGAGTTGGCTGTAGGGAGGCCAGCCAGGAGCTTACTAGCAGAGAAGGAATCTGTACAAGGTGAAAGATGGTGCATACAGCCGTGCTATGGATGGAAAACTGCAGAAAGGTGAGATCAAATTTACGCATAATTAGTTTGAGGAGAACTGATAATATTGGTGTCCTAGTTTTCTTCTATTATACTGGGATAAAGAAGTTTTTTTCACAAATCTCTCTGCATCTTCAGAAAGTTCTTCTAAATCTTTCCAATGATTTGGTTTACAGTATGTCAGAATAGGAGCTATAGTGTTTTTCTGTGCCAATCCTGAGGATTTCCAGTGTCAACTAATTCCTGCCTGCCTGCCCACACCTCTTCCTAAGGGCAACCACCCTGTATAGAGCCACTGCTGCCCTCATCGTCCTGTTTTCTCCCAAGTGACCTCGCTTCCATAGCTGATTGGCTCAGGGATGGATATCTGCCTAGTAGGCTGGCCAGTGACATGTGAAGAAGCTGAGCTGGTGAGTCACATCATTGCTCTTAGCAATTCCACCTGGGAAACATGGAGCACTTAAGCCATGTTTAGAATTGGTAGAAGGAAGTGAAACCGTGCCGTGAAGGCACTACAGAGTAGAACTGGTGCCACAGCGAGCAGAAGCCATGTTGTAACAGCACAGAATTTTTGAAAAAGCAGGAAAGGTTTTTGGTAGATAAAGGAATTTGCAGCAAATAGAGAAAGAGTTTATTAGAGAATGGTTGTAGCCGGGTCATGGAGCTATTTTAGTTTCTGGTTTAGTAGTTATATTCCATAATTTTAAAAACAGAAAATGTAAGTAATTTTTACCCAAGGTCATATATAAGCAGCTAGACTTCATAATCCCAGATTTTTCCAAACAGATGGTAGTATAGTTGCTACAACTCCCACTCCATGCCCGAGACAGATAGGGCTGATTGGACCAGGAACATTTACCATGAACACTGGATTTAGCTTCTAAATTCTTCCTGCATTAAGATCGGAAAAGTCACTGTCATCGTTATGAGTTAAGAATGATTTAGTTTGGGCTTCCCTGGTGGCGCAGTGGTTGGGAGTCCACCTGCCGATGCAGGGTACGTGGGTTCGTGCCCCGGTCTGGGAAGATCCCACATGCCGCGGAGCGACTGGGCCCGTGAGCCATGGCCGCTGAGCCTGCGCGTCCGGAGCCCGTGCTCCGCAACGGGAGAGGCCACAACAGTGACAGGCCTGCGTACCACAAAAAGAAAAAAAAAAAAAAAAGAACGATATAGTCAGGCTTCTCTGGTGGCACAGTGGTTAAGAATCCGCCTGCCAACGCAGGGGACACGGGTTTGAGCCCTGGGCCGGGAAGATCCCACATGCCACGGAGCAACTAAGCCTGTGGGCCACAACAACCGAGCCTGTGCTCTAGAGCCTGCGAGCCACAACTACTGAAGCCCGCACACCTACAACCCATGCTCCGCGACAAGAGAAGCCACCGCAATGAAAAGGTGTGCACCCCAGTGAAGAGTAGCCCCGGCTTGCCGCAACTAGAGAAGCCCCATGTGTAGCAACGAAGGCCCAATACAGCCAAGAATAAACAAACAAATTTTTTTAAAAAAAGAATGATTTAGTCTAATATTTCTGTTTTCATTCTACAAAAGTCTATTTCAAAATATTATTCCATAATATTGGTAATAGGTTTCCTCTCAAAATTCAGAAAGAAATCACTGAAATAGTCATCTGAAATCCAAATTAAATGCCCAAAAATAAACTTTAAGTTTTTTGTTTGTTTGTTTGTTTTTTACAGCGTCTGGGCTTCTAATTTTGACCAGCTGTAAACATCTTGGATTCTTGCACAGAAAAAAGAAAACCATTTTAAAGACAGAGATATGGTCAAATAAATTAATCCCATTATGAAAATTGTGCTAGAAAATCATGAGGAAAACACAAAATAATATATGAAAAATGAAAGATCTTTAACAGAGCCGGAAAACCGTTGACCATAGAATGCAAGACTTTTCTAACAATATCAAAGAACAAATGATGAAACTATGAAAACATTGCAAGTACTTTACTTTAGCTTTCAATGAATTGTATGACATATGCTTCACAGCCCAATTAGTACTCTGTTTTGTCTTAAAGGGCTTCCAAATTTACTAAGAAATGTCAAATCAAACAACAAAAAAATCAAAGTTATGTAGATATTTTTCAACTTGTATCTGTCAAAGAAGAATTTCAGTTAGACATGAAAAATTAGTTTCTATCATGATGGACAGTATTCCAGGTATGTTAGATTAAAAATCTAAAGCTAATGGAACTTGAAAACAAAAGACGGGTGACTCCTTTAATGCTTTGCTTCACTGTAAGATTCATATTGAAACTCTCTGTGCTCAGTTTACTAAAGTGAACTCTATGAAAAGTATCATGGGTGCAATTGTTAAAAATTGTTTAATATGTGTGCAAATGCTATAAATCATCACCAGTTTATAGAACTCTTGGTGAGACTAGAAGACAGTGATTTTAATGATGTTGTATACTTTGCCAATACACGTCAGTTGAGTCATGCAAGACTTTTACGAAGATTTAACTCCACTCCAAGATCTTCTTGAAGAAAATGAATGCTTGTCAAATATTTAATAATCAAAACAAAAAATGGCAGAATGATTTATATTTTGCACCAATATCACACTACATATGAACAAGCTAAATTTGAAGCTTCAAAAAGTTTATTTGTATCAACTGTATATAATGGACATTTATAGACATTTTTCTCAAACTTACATGGAACATTCACCAAGATGGATCACATTCTGGGCCATATATCACACCTTAAAAAACTTTAATGAATAGAAATCATAGCATAGGAGGAGAATTGCTGGGTCATATGGTAGTTCTATTTTTAATTTTTTGAGGAGCATCCATACTGTGTTACATAGTGGCTGTGCCAGTTTATATTCCTAACAGCGCACAAGAGGTCCCCTCTCTTCACATCCTTGCCAACACTTGTTATTTCTTGTCTTTTTGATGATAGACATTCTAACAGTTGTGAAGTGATATCTCATTGTGGTTTTGATTTGCATTTCCCTGATAATTAGCAGTGTGAGTGTCTTTTCATGAACCAGTCGGCCATCTGTGTGTCTTCTTTGGAAAAATGTTTATTCAGATCCTCTGCCATTTTTTAAAACAGATTGTTTTTGTTGTTGTAGTTGTTACTGAGTTGTATGAGTTCCTTATATATTTTGGATATTAACCCCTTATCGAATATATGATTTGTAAATATCTTCTCCCTTTCAGTAGTTGCCTTTTTATTTTGTTGCTCATTCCCTGTGCTGTGCAGAAGCTTTTTAGTTTGGTGTAGTCCCATCTGTTTTTTGTTGCCATTGCTTTTGGAGTCAGATCCAAAAAAATATTGCTAAGGCTGGTGTCAAGGAGTTCACTACCTATGTTTTCTTTCAGGAGTTTTATGCTTTCAGGTCTTATATGCAAGTCTTCAATCCCATTTTAAGTTAATTTTTGTGCATGGTGTAAGATAGTAGTCTAGTTCATTCTTGTGTATGTGGCTGTCGAATTTTCCCAAGATCATTCACTGAAGAGACTGTCCTTTCCCCAGTGTATATTCTTGCCTCCTTTGTCATAAATTAACTGACTGTATATGCATGGGTTTATTTCTAGGTTCTCTATTCTGTTCTTTTGATCTATGTGTCTGCTTTTATGCCAATATCACACTGTTTTGATTACTATACCTTTGTAATATAGTTTGAAATTAGGGAGTGTGATGCCTCCAGCTTTGTGCATCTTTCTCAAGAGAGCTTTGGCTATTAGAGATCTTTTGAGATTTCTATGAATTTTACGATTGTGTTATATTTCTGCAAAAAATATCATTGGAACTTCGATAGGGATTGCATTGACTCTGTATTTTTCTTGGGGTAGTGTTGACATTTTAACAATATTAATTCTTCCAATTTAGGAGCACAGAATATCTTTTTATTTATTTATTTATTTGTGTCTTTTCCAATTTCTTTCATCAGTGTCTTATACTTTTCATTGTACAGGTCTTTCACCAACTTGGTTAAATTTATTCCTAGGTATTTCATTCTTTTTGGTGCAATTGTTTGTCTTTAAAATTGTTGCAAAATATACATAACATAAAATTTTCCATTTTAATCATTTTTAAGTGTACAGTTCTGTAGCATTAAGTACATTCACATTGTTGCACAACCATCACCACCATCCATCTCCAGAACTTTTCATCTTCCCAAACTGCAAGTTTATACCCATTAAATACTAACTCCTAATTTCCCCCTCATCCAGTCTCTGGCAATCACCATTCTAATTTCTGTCTCTATGAATTTGACTGATGTAGGTACCCCCATATAAGCGGAATCGTGCAATATTTGTCGTTTTATGTCTGTGAAAGTTTAAATTGTATGTTCCAGTAATATATTTCAAAGTTTTATCCCATCCTGTTTCCAACAGGACATTCATTATACAGAAGAAAGGAGGAGCTGTACTTTGATAAACACTTAGCAGTGGTCAATTTCTGTGAAGCTCCTTTTTCCTAGGGGAAAAATTAAGTTAAATTCAGAAAAATGCTAGCAGCTCTGCAAGGAAATAGAAGATGGTGTTAGAATAATTTACGAGGGACTTGAAATCACTCCTGAGCCCTGGGATACTTCTGTCAAATATGTAGCTCGTTGGGCCTTTCATAATTGTGTCTTAATGCTTGGAGTGTGTACTGGCTTGTTATAGGAAAGTAGCATTACTTAATCAAACAATGAAATTATATGGCAACTCTAACATTTATAGTACTGAAGTTCAAATCATTCCCAAGATGAGTGATGTTGCTACTATACAACGTACATCAGTGTTTCCTGCTAGGAAGAAAGATGGGTGGATGGATGGATGGACTAGATTAGATCTAAGTTTACATAATATACGTCCAGGCCGTGGGCTGTTCACGTTTCTTCATCCCATTTTTTCTTCCAAGAGAAAAATCAAATATTTTAAAATGTATCAACAACCAACTCGTTCTGTGATGATACGTTTTCTTGACTCTCCAAAAATTATTTACATAATCTCTGCCTGTAAACACCTAAATACAAGTTTGTGTGTTTATAAACAACCAAAGGACTATGGACCAATGTGAGGAAAATCAATAAACTTCTAATCAAATCCCTCTGAACAGACATTTTGGTTTGCCTTGAGGTTCACCAGAGGGTAAAAGAAAAAAAAAAAAATGTTAGTGGGGGAGAAGGTGAGAATATGGAAAAAATACTAAACAGAGTTTCAAGTTTTAAGAAGTCCCTGAAATTATTGAAAATGCAGACATGAAAGAAGAAAAGGAAGTGGCTGCTAGTGGTGACAAATTGGAGAACTAAAAGAACGTTTAGCATTCACATCACTATTTGATTGGTATTTCACAGTTGTCACTGAGGCTGGGGGAAGGGTGCATGGGACTCACCCAAGTCTATAGTTGCTGATAGTGTGGGCCCCAAGCCAGCCCAGTTCTTTTTTGCTCCATCCCACCTTGTATCCAGCCCACATCTGGTCATGCAAAACAAACAGAGCTTTCATTTATTTTTCCCTTCATAAATGCAGGAAGTATCTACATGTCCAAGGAAAATATTTATGTATTTTTAAAGTGGATTCTAAGACCAGTTGAATACACAAATTAAAACAAATATATATGTCTGCTGGCCAATGCCTCTCTGAGGCCCTAGTTGTGCTTTACACATGAAAACAGGCTAAATGTTTTAACTCTGAGGAAATAGGGTTTCATTCGATCCTGTCATCTTGTTTTTGAAGGAATTTATGCTCCACCCTGCCTTTTCCATTCATTTCATCAAACGATGATACTACATCAGCAAAAACCCAACACAACGGAACGAGGTGCAAGGCAGAAGTGATCTGAAAACCTTCAAGTTGTGTTTCAGTTGTTTTTGAAGAAAAAGGGATGGGTGGTCAGTGAGCATTTGTAGGATTCCATCTGCATTTGAGCACAGGATTGTAGACTTGTTAACTCACAGTGTCACACAGATTTGGAGCAACATTTTTCACTTAGGAATGGCCACCCTAGCTTTCTTTTTCCATTTTAAGGGAGCAAGCACAGAAGCCTGCCATGGGCCCACTACAAAAGGAGTTCATTATCTCACAACCATATGACATCCTCAGCTCCATAATCAGAATAAGCTAAATAAATTGAAGAAAAATAATGGTAGCTCAATGCACTTTATAAGCATGATTAAAGCCACTGGAGGTGGGGAAAAAATAAGCTTGGGTCTCTGAGGTTTCTAAATTTGAACGGGCTTTCAACCTTATGGCTATGAGAGGCTGCAGCCCTAGTGTCTTCTCCATAGCCATGTTGATTACTTGGTTAATGTAAATTCCAAGGAGTCTCAATAGTTAGATTAAAGAAATAGTGGTAGGTCATGTTGAGTTTAAAATTAATTATGGAATTTAATCATCAGTAACAATAATACAATTAACCTTTGTAATATTTTCCAAAGGCCAAATAAAATAAAATGTAATAAACAGAAATCATGTAAATATTTAAAGACTGGCCCCTCTAGTCTAGACAACATTTAACTAATGTTTGGGGGCTCGTCTGCTCCTTTCCCTTAACAAGCTTGTACTCACATAGTCAATCCAACGTTAGCCTCTTCATTCTGCTTGTGTTCATTGTCACCTGACTGCCACCAAGTTGGGACAAAGAACAGCCATCAATAATTGCTGTCATAGGTGGTTTTGGGCCACAGCTGCAAGATGGGATCTTCCTCTGACCCCATCCGCAAGGTTGGCTGTGGTTGACCTTGGTCAGCCTGAAACATGCTCTGTACAGCTCTCATTCGGCTTGGTCTTTAGACTCCAGGCCTGAAAGCTGTCAGGGTCAGGGCCAAAAAATCTCACGTACAACTTACTGTTCCCACCAGAGTGGTTCTGTGAGCATTCCCCTGGCTTAACAAGAAGACATCTTGCTGATGGGAGAAGTTTATAACATCAATATCTTGTTCTTTTTTTTTTTTTTTTTTTGTGGTAGGCGGGCCTCTCACTGCTGTGGCCTCTCCCACCGTGGAGCACAGGCTCTGGACGTGCAGGCCCAGCAGCCATGGCCCACGGACCCAGCCGCTCCGCGGCACGTGGGATCCTCCCGGACCGGGGTACGAACCCACGTCCCCCGCATCGGCAGTCGGACTCTCAACCACTGTGCCACCAGGGAAGCTCCAATATCTTGTTCTTGTTGTTAAACTTTAGCCTTGTTGGCTTTGCCACTAAAAATGTATCTCATCTCTATTCCTTCCGGGGCGTGGAGTATAGTACTTCCGTAGTCTACCCCAATCCATGATCACTATTCTCTCTCACTCAGGTACTAAAATGACCTGCTTTCTTCCTTGTCTTTTTGCTTTAATTCTTCTTCCCATTCACCTGTGATCTGTTCTTACTCAGCAGAAAAAACAAAAATGATCTCTTAAGAGTGTAAATCAGAGCACATTTGTTTTTAAACTTTCTGATGTGGCCTCACGATAAGCTTCAATGCCTTTGCTAATATTTACCTTCATCTAGACCCAGCACCAGCTATAAAATACGGAGCCCAATCAAAGTACGGGGACTTTGTTCAATATTATTGCAACTTTCAAGATGGCAACAGGAGAGTATTAAAACAAATGTGGGGTCCTTCTAATCACGGGACCCTGTGCCACTTTTTTTTTTTTTTGTGATACGTAGGCCTCTCACTGCTGTGGCCTCTCCCATTGAGGAGCACAGGCTCCGGACGCACAGGCTCAGCGTCCATGGCTCACGGGCCCAGCCGCTCCGTGGCGTGTGGGGTCCTCCCGGACCGGGGCACGAACCCGTGTCCCCTGCATCGGCAGGTGGACTCTCAACCACTGCGCCACCAGGGAAGCCCTCCTGTGCCACTTTGAGGGTGACCCAACCGTGAAACCAGCCCAGTCCCCACCAGCACCATCACCAACCCTCTGACATATTATATCCATTTCGCAACCAGTGCGTTGGAGCACTGAATCCTATTTTGGAAAATGGAGTTGTACACACACACAGTTCCCATCACTGTAGAGCGTAGCTGAGTTTCAGAACATGCCTTCCTAGCATTTTCCCTTTGCCGTAGTCACTGTGTCTTCAAGTACTTCTTTAGAATAATAGAGCAGTCCCAGTGGTATTGGCTATCACCTCATACGGGCATGGGGAAATCAAGAAAATTAGGAATATTTCACTCCATACTTTTACTGGTATATCCACAAGAAAATATAATCAATGGTAAGAAAGCAAATTTTGTGATGGTTACCTTTCAATACGGAAAGAGCAAGATGCCACAGAGAATAAAAACGAGGAAACTGCAAATACAGAAGGATGGCCTGGCCAGCGTAAGGAGTCGATAGCAGGGTATTTTCCAGTTATCCAAAGCCCTTTCCTTGGCTTGGCCCTACTGCCCCATTCCCTGCTTGGTGGAGTTTGTCTGGTGTTGAAGTCACTTTAGCGCTTCCCTGAACATGATTTTTTAAAATAATAGTAGTAATAAGAATAATATTGTGATTTAGTGAGCTCCTGTCATATACCCAGCGGTGTACTAGGTATTTTACTGACATCGGTACACTTAGGGGGCATACTGTCGTACCGATTTTATAGATGAGCAAAATAAAGTTTAAAGAAGTTAAGAAATCTGACCAGTGAGCAACAATGCAGCCAAACCCGTGCCAGCCGGGCTCCTGTGCCCGAGTTCTTTCCTATACCATGCAGCACCTTGCAGCTAAGTGTCTCTGAAAGTGTGGTCAGTGGACGACTTGCCTCCAGATCATGTGGAGTTTGTTAAAAATCCAGAGAGCCTTGCCTAAAACCTAGAGAATTTGATTCTCCATGGTTGTGGCCTAGACTGTGTGGCAGAGGTGTTGGCAGGAACAAGCCCCAGGTAATCTTACGCACAGTGGTGTGAGCCTTGCCGCTGCAAGTATTTTCCTCTGTACTGATCTGTTTTCGTAAGGACCCTCCCACGCTGTCTGGAGGTGCCTTTTGGGTGCTCTGGCGCTTCTTCCACTTCAGCTAAATGATGCGATAGACCTTGGCATGGCGTAGCATGTTTTAGATGCCAGTAAGGCTCTGCAATTCCACCAGACACGCAGGAAACAAAGTTGAATAATCCCGTACAACAAAACCTGAAGCAGATCATTTCCCCCCCCCGCACACGATGTGAAACGAGATATGCAAAGCAGGGTCCTTAATGCTACGATGTGCACTTTGCATCTGCCTCCATGCCTGGATGGTCATTCGTTATAATGCATGTGACATTCCACAGGTCAGCCTAGGGCTCTGACGATTGTCAGCTGCACAGAAGAGTGAAGCAGAGAGGATGATACAAAACAGGCCCTGAGATAAGAGCCATCCTCTGACCTAAGGGCCGTTCGTAAGACTGCATGATCAGCACCAAATTCCGTAAATTATCCTGAGCTTGAATCCGTTCTGAGATCCTGCCACTAAAGGAGATTGCAGTCTTACTACGTAACCCCTTAGCCTATATTTTCCTCCACCACATTCATACTTGGTCGTTAAATTCCAGCCTATACTTACTTTCCAAATACCAAGTCATGATGTCATGTTACTGAAAGTGCCTTCTGTTTCACTCCCTTACACCGTTTCACACGTATATTCATCCTGTAGGTTCTCTTGGGTCTCATCTTGTAGGAAAACTGACACAGGTTGTGTTTACCTCTTACTAGTTAAAAAAAAAAGAAAGGAGGAGGCCGGTCACTGGAATCATCAACTGCCTTCTTAAGGCAGAAAAGAAAGATGAAATAATGGAATCTGGCCCCGGGATGTTTAAAAACTAGCATGGAGGAAAAATAAAAACATTGCCCGGATAAAGAATCTTACACCAGAGATCAGGAGTTTGCCTTGTGAGGTCAGAATTCATCCAAGTACAAATAATAAATAGAGGAGAGAGAAGCATTATCAGGTTTACATTTTCCAATAAGCATTCGGAACATCAAAGCTCTGAGAAGGTGTGGAATCCCTTCCAGGCCTGAGGAGGGGGCACTCACGTGGATACAGCATGTCTCTCCGCGGGAGACTCTCACTTTCGGAGGTCTTTGTTTAGAGTCCTTTTGCCACAATTCAGCGAACCTCTCTGTCCTCCCCAGCCACTTACACGCTCTGGCCTGCAAATGCCTCTTATCACAACTGAGCATTTCTTATCTCCAAGAGGATTGAAACCAGAGCGCCCTCGAAGGATCCAGGGACTGTTTAAGAATAGCAGAAATTTAGCCTGACCAGACTTACAGAATGGAGAATCCTCAAAGACAGAAGAAAAGTTATCTGCTAATGGTCAGCATTGGCCCTAAGCCCTCGTTCTTCCTTTCAGCTATTCACTCTGCTTTACTCCATTAAACCTCAATTATGGCTATCATCATTTTCCTTTGAAGACCAAGGGCTGGTCTGGGGGGACAAAGGCCATTAATCACTTTTCAAAGGTCTCATAGCATGCTTTAAAGATGCCTATATTTGGAAAGCCAAAAAAACTATAATCCAATGAGTTTGGTAACTTGAAATTGTTCTTTTGTTGGTTTGTTTTGGTTTGGTTTGGTTTTATTGCAGTACGCGGGCCTCTCACTGTTGTGGCCTCTCCCGTTGCGGAGCACAGGCTCCGGACGCGCAGGCTCAGCGGCCACAGCTCACGGGCCCAGCCGCTCCGCGGCATGTGGGATCTTCCCGGACCGGGGCACGAACCCGTATCCCCTGCACCGGCAGGCGGACTCTCAACCGCTGCACCACCAGGGAAGCCCGAAAATGTTCATTTTTGAACAGAACAAAAAAGGCGTTTATTTTCCCCAAATATATAAACATAATAAATGTCAAGAAGAAAGATTAACGCGAAAGACATGAACATTATAATGGCACAGGAAATAGAAATATAGAATGATAACGCCAGTATCAGACAACACCTTAGGCACCTAGGTGTATGGACCATGGCTTAAAACACATGGATATATAGTTTCTTTGTTCGCTAAGACATCTTCGTTGTAGTATGGTGAAGTGAATTTACTTCCGGCCAAAAGAACAGTCGTGCTAAGGAGTTTTGTTTGGCATCTAAGTAAATTTGTAAAAAGGTGATGGACGTGCAGGCAGCAGGCACACATCATTAATATAGTCTTCACAGAGTATCAGTGCTCTGCATTGTTTCCACAGAAGACACTGAAGTTATGTACGTAACATTACTCTAGATCCCTAACCAGAGCTATTCATATAAAGTCCTTATTGTAGCTATCTCCCTGACCATGATCATGTAGCGTAGAGATATTGCATTGTTGACAATCAGATAATATAAATTACATTTGCTCTGAAATAGCACTGGCTGTTGCTTTTGAAGCCAGCCAAGGTCAGACTTATAAGATGGAGAACATATGCCCATATGGCTTAAGAACTAGATTGCTATCTGCTGAAAACCTAAATTCCTTGAAGCTCTCTAGAAGACGGATGCTAATGGAAAAACCTCATATATTCTTGCTTGTAAGGTAGTTGAATTTGCATGCCCTGGGAAGGCGCACGGCAGTTTTTCACCTAGTGGAACTGAAACTAGAAGAAAAAAGGAATTGGGCATATGCCAGGAAAATGGAGCCCGTACTAAGCAGTTTCCATCCACCACCACTTGGGAGACCGAAATGATAACTAAAATAACACCTTTAATTTTTGCTGTGCTGCATATGTGCAAAGAATTTCATGTGAACTTTCTCTTATGATTGCAGTTAATCTGGTAATAAATGTGCAGGTGACACAAAACTGAAAGGTTTTGGTAGCAGATAGACTCCAGGAGGGTCATTATCTTAACAAGATTAAGTGCTGTGGGGTAAGTGTAAGGACCAAACAGTCAACTGTGTTCATGTGAGAGGGGGATTCAAGACCTGGCAGAAGCACTGACGGTAACAACTCAGGGGTATTGGTTGATAAAAAGCTCAGTTAGAGTCACTCATTGCTGTGGCTGGTGAAAGTGTGCATTCCACTGAAGTGGAAGCCTCTGTTACTAGGGTCTGAAATGAGAAGAATGTCAGCGCACTCTACCTTCCCCAGAGTACTGAATTCCGATCTGGGTCCCCTACTTGATGTAGGCCTCCTATGCTTGCTGTGTGCCAGGCCCTGTGCCAAAGCCTTTATGCATGTTATCGTGCTTAAGCCTCAGATAATCAGTGAGGCAGCAAATGGCAGGTTAGAGAGTGCAGTGGGCATCTGCCTGTTGGCCTGCCCAATATTCATTCCATCCTCTATCTTTGGGTAACTACCTCTCCATCATTATGTACAGGCTTGGTTGAACATCAGTCATATTGCAGACCAAAGGGTGAGAATGTGAATCAAACCAAACCCATGGCATTACCTTTTCCAGGTATTTGAGCCGTGAATGGAGTATAACAAGGACAGAAAAGAATAGAGCTGATAACAACCAACATCAGTGCTCTGAAAAAATGGCCCTACTGCTTTGGTCCCCAAGCTTTGCTTGTTACTCAGTTTTCCAGGGCCTGATTTTTTTTTTTAATCAGATCTCTGAGCCAGTCCATATACTTCTAATAAGTGCACCTTTTTATTGTTTAATTCAGCCAGGTACTATTGCTTATTATAAAGAACATCAAGTGACTTGCATCGAGGTAAACAAGTCATTCAAACCTTTCAGGCTCACTCCAGAACCCACATAGTTAACTGCTGCTCTGGCCCAGCACCAGGCCCTGTGAGAGGATAGCAGGCAAAGTACATGGAGGAGAGAAAAGGGGGAACCAGGAGGGAAGGGGATGGGAAATCATGTGTAGAACAGTGATGGAATGAAATTGATTTTTTCTGGAGAAAGATTGACATGGAGATAAGTAAACATCTTCAAATGACTGAAGGACAGTTATTTGGAAGAAAGATGAAAGATGGATAGTCATTTATTCATTCACTCTTTTCACAACACAGTTTTATTGAAATGTGTCAGGTGCTGGGGTTACAGAAGTGAATAAACACAATATCTGTGTTCTCATGGAGCTTGCAATCTAGTTAGAGATAATGGACAGGGAACACGTTTTAGAAATGAATTTAGCAAATGACAGGAGATGATAAATGCTATGAAGAGTGGTGGTGATATTCGATGGTAACACGAGCAAAAACCAGTATGAAGTAAAGGAGCCAGCCTCAGGGCTCCCTGAAGGAAGAGCATTCCAGGCAGAGGGAACAGCCAATGCAAAGGCTTTGTTTTTTTCAAGGGATGTCCAGGAATGGGTAGAGAGTGGCGAGTGGGAAGAGAAGAGATCAGAGAAAAAGAGTCTTGCATGGCTACAGTATAGAGGCTTTGTAGAGCTGCCAGAAAGTTTTGACCAGGGGAGTAACATGATAAAATAATCGGGGGGGGGGGTGGGGGATGGGGAGAGCAAAATACATTTTTAAAAAAATTTTATTAGATTATAGTTGATTTACAATGTTGTGTTTGTTTCGGGTGTACAGCAAAGAGATTCAGTTATACAGATACATATATCCACTCTTTTTCAGATTGTTTTCTCATATAGGTTATCACAGAATATTGAGTAGTGTTCCGTGTGCTCTGCAGTAGGTCCTTGTTGGTTATCTGTCTTATACATAGTAATGTGTACATGTTCATCCCAAGCTCCTGACTTATCCCTCCTCCCCAGCACATTTCCCCTTTGGTAACCGTAAGTTTGTTTTCTATATCCATACGTCTGTTTCCGTTTTGTAAATAAGTTCATTTGTATCATTTTTTAACTAGATTCTACATATGAGTGATATCATAAGATATTTGTCTTTCTCTGTGTGACATACTTCATTTAGTATGATAAGCTCTAGGTCCATCCATGTTGCTGCAAATGACATTATTTCATGCTTTTTATGGCTGAGTAATATTCCATTGTGTATATATGTACTACATCTTCTTTATCCATTTATCTGTCAATGACATTTAGATTGCTTCCATGTCTTGGCTATTGTGAATAGCAGAATGTATTTTTGAAAAACGTCCCCCTTGGGTGATATATAGACAGCAGCTGAGAGCATAGTAAGCAGTGAGCAAATTATGGTAGCGGTCCAGGCTGGAGAATGATGGGGCTTATACTAGGGTGGTCAGAGTAAAGATGAAAAGTGATGCATCTTGGTATAAATTTGAGGGTGGATCTGATGGTGTTTGCCAGTGGATTGAATAGCGAGTATAAGAGACAGAAAAGAGTAAAGAATGACTCAGATTTTTGACCTGAGCAATTGAATGAGTGAAGATTCTATTTACTGTATGGCCTTATAGGGTAGAAATAGGACTGTTGGTAGATGGACGGGGATGCTATATAAATTAGGACTTTTCAGCAGTCGTAACTGGCAAAGGAAGGAATGAAGTGATTTAAAGATGATGAGTTTCCCACACAGGAGGCTGGCACAGGTAAGGAGGACGGCTGTTTGGCAGAGGCTTTGAAAAGGGGCTCAAATGCCAGTAAGGGATGGAACTAAATGACTGCAAGCGTCCTTCCAATCATGAACTTTCCTCAACCATGAGGTTTACAGAATTGATAAGTAACTCATTACCCATTACCGTTCATGCAGGTAGAAGGGAATAAAAATACACAGTCAAATTGTATTTTGCTGGTTTCAAACTTGGGCAAATTAGGGAGGGCGACGTTGGTTTCTACAGCCCATGACTGAGTTCATTACTTCAGCATAAGACAATCCCTTTTCAAAATCAGAACACCCTGGGAAAACAACAGGGTGTGGTTTGTTTTTGTTTCTCTTTCCTTCTCTCTTCTCAGTGTAAAGCTGGAAAAGTCTATGCGTCTATGTAGTCTGGTAAGGTAGCAGACAATAAAAGCAGTGGCTGGGATCCAGTTACCCTTCATTCCTTGTGTTAGCCATCCTTGGAACTGACAGATTATATGGGGGACCTCAGACAAACCAAAGAGAAGAAAGAAGAGCCAGGCTTGCTGAGTTTTTATTTTTTCAAAGAGAAATAACTCCTATAAATTCAACTGAAGGGCACCTGGAGTTCTGTAAGGCACATTTAAAACTGATTCCACAAATCCGAACTCTTGGTTTCCCTGGACTGGTTTTCCCAAGTTTAGCGTTCCCTTTCTAGATATGCTACAGTTCCCACTCCCAGCTGAGGAGGCCTGGGACAAATCTTAGAGTGGAAAATACTCCCCAACCCTTTCCCATTCATATCCAGTGCAGAAGAAATCAAGGGGGGAAGCACACCATGATTTATTTAATTTTTTATCCTGCCCATCCTGTCTTTCTTGGCTCGTTTCTAAGAAAGAACATCCCCCTTTCCTGGCCAGGACTAACCTGAGAGCCTGTATCCATCTGTGCTTGACTCGTACGGGAACTTGCCTCCCCAGCCAGCTGCTCTTTCTGTGTCCCTCCCATTCCATTCATGCTGTTATTAAACACCTTTGAGCCTCTGTCTGACTGTGTGCTAAGCATGTAAGAGGAAAGGTGCCTCTCCACCCCCACCCAGCACTCTAGTTCCGGTCAGTGGAGAAGGGATTCCAGCCTAACTGTGAGATCTCTGAGTCTGAAGCTCCTTCCAGCTCTCGGTCGTGCTAAGGCTGGATGCCAGCGTTGGCGGTCCTTTGAGTAGCAGGGTACCACCAACACGTCTTGGAAAAGCAAGGGCAAGTCCAGACATGAGTGAGAGTAGGTGGAGGAGAACTTGCCTGCTCATCGTGAAACACTCACCAGAATTTGTGAGCAGCTGGGTATCTGGTGATGGGGGGAGGTGGACGTGTAGGCTGCTGTGGGGGTGTGTGTGTGATTATGACCAGCAAGAAAAGTCGCGAGGATGACGAGTGGTCAATCAGATTGTCGGGCCAGGGATGTCAAACACTGCATCTGGTATCATATCGGCTATGGTCTGTGATTACCCAAAAAGGATTTGTTTTCAGTGAGCTCTTGATCTGGAAAAACAAAAGGAAAAAGGAAAAATATTTTCTCTTCATTCCTTTATGTGCCTGTAAGAAGATGGGTTCATGGTAAATATTTGTTAAGCAAATACCTGTGTTGAAAAGGGACATAAATTAGGCTATAAATACATCCAATAGGAGAAACCACTGGAAAGAAAGAAATCTAAGTTATTGGGTGACAGTGGAATGCACTTCTGTCCATTGGAATTATACAGATAGTAGACACTACTTTGTGTGAGGAAGTTGATCTGTGTATATTGTACATTTTCTTGATGTTGCCCCAGTGTTTCATGAGAGAAGAGCTTATCCTCAGTTCTTCTCTAAATATCACCTCCAGGAGCCCAAAAGGATGTGCTCTCTGCATGCCATTGAAAAAATCCAAGACAGTAGTGGAAATTAAAAGTTAAAAACCCTGTGTGGAATAGATGACACAGTGCTACCAAATCACTGAAAATCCAGTAAAGAAAATGGGAGAGAATTCTTTCCCGGTAATGTTACTTGGCTTCATCTGAAGAAGTTTGACTTACATTTTTAATAAAATTTTTTCCCCTTTCTTTCTGGTTTATTCCTAGGCTTCCAACATTTTTAGATTTTTAAAACCAGATGAATGGTATATGGTCAGAAAGGAACATGGAAGGCAAAAAAGCATGGCAGCTAGCAGAAAATGATGAATGTGGCAATAATGATGCTAAAAAAATAAGACAGGCAAGGTACAAATGTAGGTCCTTGTCTGTGCTCCTCCGGGAGCTCCCCAGTAGAGATCCTGGCTCAGCCCACCAGGCTGGGCTTAAGTGTAAATATAGATTTTCAACTACAGCCCGGTCCCCCAACCCTGGTGCTCTGGCCAGGGTTTTGGTTACAACCCATGGAAACATCTCTGGTTGGCTTATTCAGAGATGCAATTTATTGGAAGGATATCAGATAGCACATAGCAGGCAGGAACCAGGGCAGGCACTGCAAAGCCAAGTCTAGCCACAGGAATGATCCCCTTAGCCTGCTCCACCAGGGCCATTGTCACTACCACGGAGCCATTGCTGCCGACGGCTCCTCCCGTGGCCCCAGGCTCTCGGTGCTACAGCACACACTTTCTATCTGACCCTGTGCCTTTCCGTCACTCCACTGACATTCAGAGATCTGGACTTCCGCACCTGATGGACTATGGGGCCAGGAAGCAGGAGAGAGAATACTCATCCCACCCTCTTAGCTTTTGTAGTGAGAGGTGGGCTTGGTTTTGCTCTGATCTTGGGAGCTCCCCAGATAGAATATTCAGATGTCATACAGCCAGAATGTCAGAGGTCCACTGCCCCTGGCCAGCAGGCTGGGTGCAGGGCCAGGACCGTGTGTGAGAAAGGGCAGAATGTGAGCCAGAGAAGCTTCCGCAAAATGGTGACTGAAGCGGCATTGACAGCAGCTGAGAGCTGGCAGCAGAAGTGGTTTGCAGTCGGGCCAAACAACCAAGAAAGACATGATCAGGGGACAGTGGGCACAGCAGTGGGTAGGGGTGTCATGTAGCCCCAAATCTGGAGGCAGGTAACCCATACTCGTGTCATGCTTCTCCTGTTCTCAGGTATTTTAGGATAGATCCTGACGAGTAGAACGGTAGACACAAGCTACTACCTGCTCCCCTTTGCCTTCCATATATTTCTTCCATCTATCTGTCAGCCGGTCCATGTTTCCCAAATCATGGTATATCTACCTGTTAGTGCATGAGAGATGATTTTTAGGTCATCGTTGTGTAAACGTTGTTTTCATCATTATGCATTTATTGCATTTATTATAATGGTGTTCAGAAATACGAAAAGTAAAATTAACTTACTCTGTGGTGGGCACTGTTCTAAGTCCTTTTCACACATGCAACCTCATTTAATCCTCACAAAAATCCAAAGAGGAGATTATTATTATTATTATTACCCAGATGATACAACCAAGGCTCAAAGAGGTTGAGTCAGTGCTCAAGGTCACGTGGCTAGTGAGCGAAGGAGCCTGGGTTTACACTCAGGCAGTCTGGCAGCAGAGTCCTCGCTCTCTCTGCCGCGTGGTGAGGGTGCTTACTGTGAGAGGAGCCCTGGCTGGGCATTTTGAACCAAGAACATGATTTCAGCTTTCCTCTTTTTCATAAACATGAGTGTTTCTCTTCACCGCAACCCTGTAAGGGTGGCAGTAGCTAACATCACTTAGCACTTATGTGTGCCAGGCACCGTGCCAGCTGATGCATGTACAATGATCTCATAATGAGGACGCAGAGGCTCTCTTATCCCCATTGGAAACAGAAACTGAGGCACTGAGAGGTTAAGTTACTTGCCCAAATTTACGTAATTAGTAAGCCTTAGAATGTCTGCTCTCGCCTGTGTGTTATTTTGCCTCATTAAGCTGCCAGCCTGGGAGGGAGGTGCCGTTATTATCCCATTTTACAGGTGAGGAAAGTGAGGGTCAGACAAGGGAGTTGTCCTGGTTCAAGTCCACAGACTTCCTATAAAGGGCTAGATAGTAAGTATCTTTGCCTTTGTGGCCTTAAGTCTTTGCATCGCTATGCAACTTTGCTCTTGTAGCACCAAAGCAGTCATAGAAAAACATCAGTGAATGGGCATGGCTGTGTTCCAATAAAACCTAATGTATAGACACCAAGGTGTGAGTTTCATATAATTTTCATATTGACACAGATCACACTTCTTTTGACTTCTTGTGAAATGTATTCTTAGCTCACGAGTGAGGCAAAAGCAGGTGGCAGGTAGGATTTATCCACAGGTCACTGTTTGCCAACCCTTGGCCAAGGTCACGTCACCAAATAGTGTCTGATTCCAAACCAGATCTCTTTCCACTGAGCCATGGAAGCTTCCACACAGAGAGATGAAAAGGAGAAGGGCTCTCCCACACCAGGGACAAGCCAGAGGCTAATAGGATGATAGCTCCGTCCTGGCCTGTGGTATCCCTAAGCGTCAGCTCTTGACAGTCAGTAAAGTTGGAGCGCTCTGGTGGATGGAAAGAAAGCGTTGATTGTGAAAAACAACACTTAAAATCTAAACGTAATACTTTTAGAGCATGTTTTAGAAAACTCCCTCTATGTCACAAAAAATACCACAACTTTTTTTTTCAGGACCATGATGAAATGAATAGTTTTGAGCCAATGGCTTGCGTTTTCCCCTTTACCCCGAAGAAAATCACATTGTAAAATCATGAATTTCCCCAAGAGGGCTCTTTGCCCGTTCAGCCATGTCTTCTAAGGGGTTTGACTTATTGAAAAATACAAACCACTCATGGCTATAAAACCAGTGAACCTCTTTCCTTTATTTAACCTATTGCCCTTGAAAATGTACTTTTTTATGGTTCGCACGTGATCCAACCAAGCCTGCTCTCAGCGATCCTTTCACATGAGTTATGTGGAGAAGCACTTCAAAGAGAAAAGAGAAACACTACATAAATACAAGGTAGTCGTGAACTCAAGTCTACTCTTAACTCATAACTTGAACCCTGTTGCTAAGTATGATAGTCCCTGATTGAGACAGGAATTTCCTGATGTACGCTCTCTCCTTGCTTCATGTCCCTTTTCTGTGCACGCCCGTTCTTGGAATAATATCATGCCCAACAGCCAGCACACCGGTTCTCTGTTGGAGAGCTGCCCTCGGGCTACTGGAGCCGGCTTTGCCCCCTTGAATAGAAGGATGACGTGGTAGTCCAGGCACTCCCACACTTTTGGGCAGCTCTTGACCAATGACTGATGGGTGTAGGGCTCTAAATACTGTTGCTCCTTCGCTCCCAATTGGGACAATTGAGGCATGAGCCTGGCTGTGTCCAGACCCCCCCCCCCACCCCCGTGGGAATGAGTCACCTTCAGTAAGGTGATTCATCCTTGCTAGATCTCCTTCTATTCCCTGGTTCACGCTCCTACTCTCTTCTCATTTTCCCCAGGATTACTTCTTAATAAATCGCTCTCACAGAAATCCTCATTTCGGGCTATACTACTGGGGACCCACCTAAGCCATGGAGTTACAGCAAGCTTCTTAAAGTTCTGCCTGCTGGTACACAGCATGTTGCAATAGGAACCCATTACTTTGCGTAACTCTAAAGCGTTTTCCAAATGCTTCTAGAGCAGCATCTGAATAAGCCTTCAAACTGGTACGACTACCTCCATCACACTGGGGAGGAAACTGAGGCTCAGAGAGAGTAAACACCTTGCCCGAGGTCACACAGATGAGAATGAACAGATTCAAGCCTCCTGCACCTGTGGGTTGATGGTCATTATTTGAAACTAAATTGTCATAGGATATTTTCTCAAATGAAAGTGTAGTCTCTCTTTTAGGGCAAAGGAAAAATCTCTAAGAAAGAAAATATGTTGGAATCATTTATTCATACCACAAATATTTATTGAGCCCCGACTTCGTTTCAGATGCTGTGGTAAAGGCGATAGATACGACAGTGAGGTCTACATGGGACTTAACTTTTAACAGGAGGATGAACAAGAGAAAGAAAAAAACACAAACCTTTGTAATGGCCATAATTGCTTTGAATAAAATAAGCAAGGAACTGAGAAAGGGAAACTCTGAAGGGGGCCTCTTTAGAGCAGAGAAGATCTGCCGAGGGGGAGGGAGAGGACAGTTAATGTGAGAACTAAGGATAAGGTTGGGGTGGCGGAGGAAGGAAGCCAAGAGCTCGGAAAATGTGCTCCAAAAATGAGGATCTGAAGCCCACCCTTCCCTGAGAAAGGGAGAATTCAGAAATTTGGTTTTCTTGTTGGCTCTAGGATTACACTTATTTGTAAGCAGAGCAGACGGTCATCTTGGAGGTAGAATTTCAGGGCTGTCAACAGGGGGTTGGGCAGAGATATCCACCACCCTGCTGGCCTGGGCTTTTGACTGAAATATCCAGCATGTGTCTTACTCTTGAACGACCCTCTGGAGAAGCTCAGTTGGTTTACTTTGGCTCCACATCTGCTGTTAACTGGAGAGGGGCCAGCCTGTTAGACTAACTCTGGCCAAACCACCCTCAACAATGGAAGGCTGTGGTTGGCCCACATCCAAGGATCGGGGAGGCGGCTGTGAGTTTGAGAAGGGCGGAGAGTGGCGACCGTAGGTCTGCCTCCCTGTTGTGCCTTCTCATCTTCTGTGTCCTGGGGAAAGGAGCTCATCTCTCTGAACCTCTGTTGCCTCTTCTATTAATGGTGAGAAGACCAAGTACGCTAGCAGGCTGCTTGTGACGATCAGAAAGAACATATGTAAAAAGGACCTGGCTCGGTACCTGGAACTCTCAAAATGAGAGCTTCAGCTGGAGTAGAAGTAGTAACAGTAGCAAGAACTGTAGAGGGAGAGTAGCAGTCGTCATAGTAACAGTCACACTAGTGAGCATTGATATTATGAGTATCATGGCCTCTGCCTATACCTGAATCATTCTGGTAATAAACCAGACCCTCAAGGGTGAACCATAATCTCATACCCATCGAAAATACCAATGCTCACCTACTGCTTTCGGGAAGTGACTCGAGCTTTGGAACGTATCCAGAACGGAACAGCACTGGCCAATAGACATACAATGCAAGCCACATATGGAAGTTAAAATTTTCTAGTAGTCATATTTTAGAAAGTAAAAATGGGTGTGAAATTAATGTACGTATTTTTTTCTTTAACCTGATATATCCCAAATATTATCCTTTTGACATGTAATCAATATAAAGGAAATTATTCCTGAGTTTTTTTATTCTAAGTGTGCATTTTGTATTTATAGCACAACTAATTTCAGACTAGATGCATTTCAAGTGCTTCATAGTTGTGTGTGGCTAGTGACCACCATGTTGGACAGCACAGTCCTAGATAATAACAATATATTCGGTGTGACTAAAATTACAGGGTCAGGGTAGTTCATGGGGCAGGGTTTACCCGTTCCCAACTCTATAGAGGAAAAAATTGCAATTATTAGAAACATACCAAAATGATCAAAAGCAGACAATATCAGTTATGTAAACTGTGAACATAGGAAGCAATTCTGTTCTTTCTCTAATAGTGGAAAAGTTTGTCTTTCTTTCAGCCACCAAGATTTACGAACAAATACCCTAACAAATAAAAGCTCTGAGTCTTTGGTATAACTTGGCTGAAATAGACCCTTAAATTCATCTCTTCACCTCATTCACATCTCTCCTCCAAGGTCTCCTCCTCAGAGAGGTGACCACCCGACACTGGCACAGCTCTGCATGGCTTGGAACACAGCTGTCTTCTTCCCTGTCCTTTCTAATTTCAGCAGTGTGGTTCTTTTTCTTGCCAACTGTTGCCAGCTTAAGATGCCGTCAATACAGAAGCCTCTCTTTTTCTTTCTGGCAATCTCTCAGGAGCTATGCCTCTCCAAGGCACCAATCATTGGCTAAATCCTGCTCTAGATCCCATCCTTTCCTCCTCACCCCTTTTCCCCACCTGACTCCAAATGCTTAGAAGTTTGCGGGAACCACTTAATCCCAGGAGGCATGCCTAACACCATGGATATTATTGATGGTTCTGGGCCATACCAAGTAGCGCAAGGACGCTCCTCAATTTCCCTCCCCTCCATGCTGTATCTAATGGTACGCTCTAGGGCCTCTTTCCTCATCTGTAAGATGAGAGTGTTGGACCAAGCCAATGGTTTTCAATATTTTTAATCATGGGGACCCAACCCACATTTAAAAAAAAATAATTTTGAGGACTATAATATAGTTCTATAAGTTTTTAAATTTATACCTCAGATCACTCAAAATTCCAAGAAATAACCATCTTAATATTTGGTGATAATTACAGGCAATATTACTTTAAGTGTATAAGAAGGAAAGCAGACAGGAAAGCAGAAAGACAGGGAAAATGGAGAAAATCAAAAATGAAGGTGGGAAGGAGGGATGGAAAATAAGACAAAAGAAGGAAGACACATTATGAATTAAAAGTCAATCCTGAAGATGGCAAAGCAGAGATGTGGAAAGATCCTGGATCTATCATGATTCTATTCAACTGTGGAATTAGCCAACCCTAAAATCCCACCTACTTCTAGACTTCTAATACAGTAGTTCTCAACTACAGCTTTACACTGGAATTTCCTCGACTGTTAAAAAATGCAATAAAATGTAGTAGCCTGCCTGTATCCAAGATTATTCAGTTGAAATGGTATGGGGTGTAGCCTCTATGGCAAGACTGTTTAAAGCTACTAAGGAGATTCTAATGTGTTACCACATGGAGAACACTGCTGACAGTAAATCTTGTATCATTTAAGCCAGTGTCTCTCACACTGTAATGTACGTATGAATCACTAGGGGATCTTGTTAAAGTGCAGGTTCTGGTTCAATAGATCTGGGATAAGTCCTGAGACTCTGCATGTCTAACAGGTTCCCAGGTGAGGCAATCCTGCTGCTAAGGGCTCACATCTGGAGCAGGGAGGTTGTAAGCCAGTTTGACTTAGAGTTTCTTATGAGCAGGAGCATCCCAGCTGAAACATCTTCCCACCTTATAGGTTACTTGATTATCCACCGCCGCCCCCCCACCTCCAATGCCCCATTCTTGTCGTTTAAAAAAAGGCAAGAATATTCTTTCTGAAGAACATTCAAAATAATCTTTCGGGGTTTTTTTGTTTGTTTGTTTTTTAAATAAAATGGTGTTCACTTCTTCCAGGATATATCCTTTGCTCATTGTTATATGTTACTTTTTCCAAGAATGTGGTGTGGGCCTCTCTCTTCAAATTAAAGTGCGCATTTCAAGAAACTCTCTTCCATTTTATCTTGGAATATATTCTTCTACTGCATTTGTTGCCACTCTTCTTTAGCAACCCCATTTATACATCAGTTGTATCTCCTTTGTCTACTGTCCATACCTATCATCTTTTCTACAGCCATTTTTATATCTTTAGTATTTTTCATTTTATTTTGCAGGCTTTCTTTAAGTCTGTCATCAGTTTGGAGTTAGGACTTTTTTTGTTTCATCTATTAGGAAATTCACTGTGGATTTTTTCCTTTTCTGTTTTTCCCGAAACTTTGCCAACTCACGTTTATCATCTTCTATTGATTTATAGCCTCTTCTTTGAATCTTTACATCTCTTATTTAAAATATTTTCTTAGTGAGATTATATTGCATATAATTCCTTTGAAATGGTTTCCATCATATTTTGTGTATTTCTTCTTGTTATCTTGAGAGAGAGATAATATACAATTTTTCTTGTTTATATTTTTCCAGTTTTTATACATAAGCTTCAGGTTGACCCTTTTCTTATTAACATCTTTGAATAAGTCACACAACTTGCTGAAGGCAGGGGGGAGTGACATAATTGCATTGCTGTTGAAACAACCAGTAGCCTCCACTCAGGTTTATGATCTATTATACTCTCTCATCAAATCTATATATTTTTAAATTTCCTGAGGATACATCTCCCTCATTTTAGAAAAATCCAAATTAGAGTTTCTCAACATGAAGACCCTAATGAGGACCAACTTTTAAAATTGAAAGAGGGATGGGGGAATGCTAGGGTCTAGGCCTGTACAGATTACCAGGGCCTGGTGGCCAGGATGTGGAACTGGGGGAAATCTCATGTAAAGAAACCCTGGATTAAGAAAATACCTAAAGACAAAAAGACAGTATGAATTCGTTAACATCGTAAATGAACTTGTGTTTTGGTACACACAATAGCATTTGCAAACATTTGACAAAGAGCTTGTGTATGGGCATCATATGTTATTTATTGTGTCTGTGGAAAATGTCTACACATGGATTCACAGAACTCCTTTTCTTTTTTTTAACTTTTTATTTTATACTGGAGTATAGTTGATTAACAATGTTGTGATAGTTTCAGGTGTACAGCAAAGTGATCCAGTTATACATATACATGTATCTGTTCTTTTTCAAATTCTTTTCCCATTTAGATTGTTACATAATATTGAGCAGAGTTCCCTGTGCTTCACAGTAGATCCTTGTTGGTTATCCATTTTAAATATAACAGTGTGTACATGTCAATCCCACACTCCCTAACCATCCCTTCCCCCCAGGTAACCATAGTTTGTTCTCTAAGTCTGTGAGTCTGTTTCTATTTTGTAAATAAGTTCATTTGTATCATTTCTTTTTAGATTCCGCATATAAGCAGTATCATACAATATTTCTTTCTCTGTCTGAGTTTCACAGAACTCATTTTCATTCATTTGTATTTATCAGGTGCTCACCACGTGCCCACGTGCCCTCATGGGGTTTGGTCTAGTGGTGAGACAGATAGTAAATAGGTAAACCAATAAATAAGTGGTTTCAAAATGTGGAAGTATGTGAAGGAAATGAATGGAGTTTGAAATGGAGAATGACCTGCCCATAAAGCTGGCCTCCTGAAGGACAAAATGGTCAAAGTCATGTGAAGAGCTGGAGGGGATGGGTGAGCATGCTCAGTTGAGGGAACACCACCAGGAGCTTCCCCTAAAGTGGCCTGCAGGTGTCCTAGACAGCAAGCAAAGCCTGTGGGGCTGGATACGTGGTCAATGAGTTGGTACCAAATATCAGAGATGCAGATGTAATCAGAGAAACAGAGCCCCTTTAGACCACGGTAAAAAGTTAATTCTACATCCAACATGAAGCAGAGTGCTTCAGGCAGGGGTATGCCCTGATCCAATTAAATCCATTTTTAATGGCTGTAGTGTAGAGAATGTATTCGAAAGTGACTGTAAAAGAATCAGAAAATAGACGTAGGCTATAATCCTGGAGAGAACTGGTCATTCTTGGACTAGAGCAGAGACAGTAAAGATGGAGAGAAGTCTGCAGATCTGAGATATATTTAGGAGGTAGAACAGACAGGACATGTTTATGGCTTGAACGTGGGTGGTGAAGGAGAGGGTGGAATGAAAGCTGTGTCTCCAGTTTCTAGCTTGGACAACTGAACAGGTGGTGATGGCCCTCACTGACATGAGAGTGACCGAGGAAAGAATGTGTTTGGGAGGAGAAATCAAGAGTTCAATTCTAGAAAAGTAACATTTGGCGTGTTTCTGAGCATCCTGGCAAACGCACTAGAAAACAATTTATTGAGGGATAACCTGGGCACCAAGGAGAAATCTAGGCAGCACATATAAATGTTGGAGTCAGTGTAATACAAAAGATATTTAAAGTCATACGAATGAATGAGGCAATAGAAAGACCGAAGGAAGGAGCCTTAGCAGTTTTAAGTCTCTCCATGGCCCACATGTTGAAAAGCATTGAATATAGTTACACTGGCCTTACTGTAATCAACTCTTTTGGTGACCCATGAGAGAAACCCCCATCAAGTTATATGAAGCAAGAAAGGGAATTATTTGCTCAAACACTGGTAAGACCAAGAGTCAATACGCCTAAAGGCACAGATCGATCCAGGAGATCTTATAGGTTACCAGGACACAGTCACTCACTATTTCTTGGCTTTCTTTTCCTCTCTGCTGGCTTCATTCCAGGCCAGCTCTCTCTACGTGGTGTGTCACAGGCCAGACTTACATTCTTCTATGAGCAAACTCAAAGTTAAAGAGAGCTTTCCATTCCAGTAGTTCTAGAAAAAATTGTGGATGTCTTCTACTCGTACTACCTTGATGTCTTAGTCTGTTTGGGCTGCTGCAACAAAATACCACAAACTGGGTGGCTTATAACAAAACACTTATTTCTCACAGGTCTAGAGGCTGGGAAGTCCAAGATCAATTTTCACTGGCAAATTGGGTGTCTGACGAGGGCCTGCTTCCTAGATGGCCATCTTTTGGCCGTAACCTCATGCGGCAGAAGGGGCGAGGGAGCTCTCTGGGGCCTCTTTGATAAGGAAGGGCACCAATCCCATTCGTGAGGCCTCTGCCCTTATGACCTAATCACCTTCTCAAAGATCTACCTCCTAATACTATCACATTGGATATTAGTATTTAACATGAATTTGGTGGGGGACACAAACATTCAGTCTATGGTGCTTGGGTCATGTATCTAACCTGATGCCAATCACTGTGCCCAGCATATGCTGTTTGGCCAGGCTGGGTCCTATGCCCATTCCTAGATCCAAGAGATACAGACGACGACTTGGCCTGAAAGCAGGGGGTGTATGTATAATACTTCAAAGGAAAAAGCAGAATGCCCTTCTAGAAGAAGAGGATGTTGGTGCTGGACCAGGAAAAGCAACAGCCATGCTTAGAGGTCACTTGTGTCTCTAAAGTACACTGACTGTGTAGAAGCATCTGAAATTTCCATTTGTCCCATCAGGCAAGGGACGTAAAAGTTGCCTTACCTGTAGTGGGTGGGCATTATGTACGAAACACTGGAGGTAGCTGTGGGTGGGTTTGGGGTGGGCTGTTGCAGGATGGCTCCCATACTAAGAGGTCAAAAAGAAAGAGGTCAGATTCCTACCCTCAAGAGTAAGAATACAAATGGACAGATATGGAGAAAGTCAGAGAAATGAGGGTGGCTGCTTATGGAAGTGGCCACACTCAGGATTCTAACAGGAGTGGGTGACATTGTATTGGGTAAAGCAACCTTTACAGTCTTCCCTTGCCCCAAGGCCAATATCTGAGAATTCTGTCAGGGTCAGGGGCCTGCGTCCTAATAAGAAAACTTTGAACGCAAATACCCTAAGGGATACGTTTATAAGACAAAGCCTACAGGCCCATTTCTAAACTTGGCGGGAAAGGGTATTGAGCAAGGTGAAATATGTGTAGCTTTTAGAAATGGAGCCTGACCCAAAATTTCTGCGTGGGTGTGACAGCTTAGAAACCGCAACTGCGGTAATGAGTCTTAGCTGTACTCTATACGTTCTATTCAAAAACGCTAAATCAAACCAAAGTCCAGACCGCAGCTCTCAAGTTGCGCACACAGAGTAATTAGGTTTATGTACTGGCTATTGTCCCTGTTCTGAGCCTGTCATATAAAAGCAAAACGCCAGAACCACAGGGGGTTGTAACTGGGTGCCACGTCTGTGTTTTAATTCCATGCGCTTTCCCTTTCTCCATGAAAGAAAAGCAGAGTTGGTTTCCAGTTGTCTGGGAATACACATCAGGCATCAGCCTTAGCAGAGGTAGTTCTGAATCTTTATGTTTTCGAGATTTGGCATTTCAAATATGAATTCCCAAACTTAAAATGCAATGGTTTAGAAATGGTAAGTAGGTAAGTTTAATTTTAAGGTTAAAAGAGGTTTTATGCTCCTTTCTTAAGAAATATGACTCATTTCGGTCAGGTTTCGTGCACGGAGGTGGAGAGGAATATACAGAGGGGGTAGCTGGAGGTAAGGAGAGAAGGATGCAGATCTGACAGCGCTTTGTAACCCTGCAGAAGTCACTTAATTACTCAGGGTTTCAAAGCACATGGAAAACTCATAAAAGACAAGCTGGCTCAGAAAGCCAGACACTCAACTGAAAAGAAGTGTGACTGAAGAAAATGAGGAAAAATAATTCCAGGCCAAAGGAAAAAGAAGCTAATAATTTTTTAAAAAGCAAATGCTTCGTTCTCTTCTCCTGATATTAATCTGAAATAATTTAATAGTCAGAACACCTTCCAGTGTTTGAAATATTATTAGCATCGTCTGCTGTCTTCTCACATTTTCTCTATCATACAGCTGACTTGCTTTATTGGAAGGGAAGAAGATGGGGTATAAACAGTTTTAATAATAGCCATGTCTAATAAGTCATGTTTGAATTTATTTCCATATTATGGAGATGTTTCTCTTGTGGAGCTGTAATTCATTTTCCATTTACTTATGCTGTCTGGGGGCATCTTTTTAGCTGGTTAGACGAGTTGGGGGCCATTTTTGTTCCTTAAAGCAGAGTGAGAAGTTGTATTAGTTAGGATAGTCTGATGGCTGTGACAAAGAAGGCCTAAATATTATGATGGCAAAAAACCCAATAAAAGCTCATTTCTTCCTCATGGAAGTGTCCCCAGACAGTGTTGCTAGTCAGCCTTACATCCACGCAGTGATTCAGAGACCCACGTTCCTTCCATCTCCACATTGTCATAGTTTGGTTCTTGGTGGTCTTGTGAATCGAGCTAGTGGAAAGGGCAAAACAACATGGAAGAGGCACGTCTGACTCTTAAGAATGTTGGTTCTGCCATGGCACAGATCTCTTCTTGTCACACTCCATTACTGCATGTGAGTGACAAGTCCCACCTCCACGCAAGGAGGGGTACCAGTGTCAAGCCTGCCTGGGCAGCCGCGTCAAAGCAACAGCATCATGCCATAGGTGGGGAGAAGGGATTGGGTGCGGCCGCTAGCGTCCTCCACCGCAGAAATCTTCAGCCTTCCCGCTATGTGGAATCCCTGACCCCACTCTGTGGCATGGTGAGTTCAGGGTCTGGGATCAAGCACCCAGGAGCTTGACATTCTGCTGCGTCACTCACAGGTCTGCAGGAAGTCTTGGCAACTATGGGCTTCATTTTCTTCATCTGTCAAAAGCAGCGAAGGGCTTCCCTGGTGGCGCAGTGGTTGAGAGTCCGCCTGCCGGTGCAGGGGACGCGGGTTCGTGCCCCGGTCCGGGAAGATCCCACATGCCGCGGAGCGGCTGGGCCCGTGAGCCATGGCCGCTGAGCCTGCGCGTCTGGAGCCTGTGCTCCGCAACGGGAGAGGCCACAACAGTGAGAGGCCCGCGTACTGCAAAAAAAAAGATGAACAAACTAAGGCTCAGGGAGATTATGCAGTTGCTCCCAGTCGTCGTAGCATCCTGACTAATTGGTTGAAATAAGTCTTAACAGCAGATCTGACTGCAAAATGCATGCTTTTGGTCTGTTGGTAACATATCTCTCGCAACCATTAGTAGATCACCTAGTGAGTGTTCTACTAAGGGAAGGTGAGAAGGGTGCCTTTATTCTAAACATATAGAGGTTCACTTTTAGAATGCTAAGACTCTTGAAAATAGAGGTTTTGGCTTTAAAGGCACAGAAATCTAAAGAGAGGGATTGAGAGAGAAGACAGACTCATTGACTAGAGAGAAAAATCTAAAGGCGTTCAGGAGACCGCACACATCTCCCTTTATGGCCTCGTGCCAAAGAAGCATCTAGACCCCTCTGAATGTCCAGCCTTTTAATTCGGATAATGGTGGGGCTGGGGAACGCAGGGTGCATATGTGTATCTATGTGTGAATTTAGAATGTGGTGGTAGGGATTATTTTTAACTTTACTTTAAAAAGGGTAGTGCAGGGTTAATAAATCATATCATATATAATTTAGCCTGAAAAGTACAGGGTTAAAATGCAACCAATGTCAAAACCAAAGACAAAGTAGAAATCCATATGTTGCTCTGAAATGCACCCACTTCAGCAGATGTTTTGGCTGCTGTGGAAGGAAGCCAGGTTTCTTGGTTTATGGGAATCCTGGGGCTGGGCGGTAAGGAGACCCCATTTCTCACTGGCCACTTCTCCCTCCTATAATCAGCAATATGAATCCCTCTCCCTCCGCCAGGACTGTGGCAAGACTCGTGTTCACCTCCTTTACCATTACTAGTCTCTTGCTTTCCCCTCAAAATTGCAATGTCACATCACTAAGCCAGTCGGCAACTGTTTATTGAGCGGCCTTCTGTGTGTCTATGAATGGTGAACGACCTCAGTAATCACACTCCTGCTCCACAGGGAAACTACATAAATATACTCTCGTAAACGAGAGCATTTATTTGGCGGGAGGACCCGTGGAGGTTCCCCCGAGGAGGTGATGTGGAAGCTGACACACGGCAGTTAAATAGGAGATAACTAAGCGAGGGTGGGGTGAGAGCAGGAGAGAACAGCACGGGAGTGTCCCTAGTAGTGAGGGAGAGATTTGGGCACAGTGAAGGGGAGAGAGATGCTGAGAACAGCTGATTAAGCTGCTCTAACACAGCGGTTCTCAACCAGGAGTGATTCTAGCCACCAAGGGATATTTGGCAGTGTCTGGAGATATTTTTAGTTGTCACACCTTGGGGGATGGACGCTCCTGAACATCTCATGGGTAGATGCTAGGGATGCTGCTACAGTGCACAGCACAGCCCGCTTAAACAAAGAATCATCTCACCCAAAAAAGTCATCAGTAGCAAGGCTGAGGAACTGTTCAACAGGAAGCCCAAACACAGAGGATTAAACAAGATAGGGTTTTTAGAAATATGTTTAACAGCCCAAATGGACTGATTTGGCTGAGATGGCCAGCTCTCTAGTGCCAGAAACCCAGCCTCCTTCTGCCTTGTTGCTCTGTGTCCTCTAGGGCACAGGTTGGCAAACTTCTCTGTGAAGGACCAGATTGGAAATATTTTGGCTTTGTAGGTCATATAGTCTCGATCACAGCTTTTTTCAACTCTGACACCGTCCTGTAAAAGCAGCCACAGATAACGCCTAAGTGAATGGGTGTGGCTGTGTTCGAATCAAACTTTATTGACGTAAACACGATAGACCGGGTTTAGCCCACAGGATGTAGTTTGGGCCCCTGCTTGGTCACGTGGGCTTGGTCTGCACGTTGCCCAGTCGGAGGGGGAGGCGTATGTCCTTCTGAAGGACAACATGACTTCTGCTCACATCCTATTGTCCAGGACTCGAAAGGCTGGCAATGTAGTTCTTGGCTGGGCAGTCATGGGCCCAGGGGGAGCTCAGCTTTTTTTGTTTTTTATGCACAAGGGAGAATGGATACTGGGGGACAATTGGCAGTGTCCTCAACTGCTGAAATGATGCTAAGAGAGAAGCACAAAATGAGGCTGGGAAGAGAGGCAGGGTGAGATCATGCCAGCCTCAGAGATGAAATGAAGTGTAGGGTTACAATTTTTCTCTTAAGAGAAATGGGAATCTCTTAAGCAGCAGTGTTTCGGAGCCATTTTTCCATTTTAAAAAGATCACTCTGGCAGCAGTGTGGAAGGGGCTTGCAGGGATGTGGGGAGACAACTTTGGAAAATATTGCTGCCATCCGGGTAAGAGAGACGGTAGCTTGAATGAGGATGGTGTTAAAGACAAGAAGTAAATGGTTGGGAGAGAGATTTCGAGGAGAGAATCTGTAGCATCCTGTAGATTAAACTCCCTTTTGAGGAATTAAGAGAACGCAGCTTCATTATTAATCTTTTTAAACAGAAAAGACTTGATCACTGCCGTCCACATTGGGCATCTGATCCAGCCCCAGCTGGTCCTTGTCTGCTACTTTCCTCTTTTTCCTCCAGGACTCAACATACCTATTGTTCAACATCTTTTCTGGGAAAAAAAACCATCCTGGTTCTCCCAAGCATAAGACTCTGGGCTGAAGTCACCCAGGATGTGGCCACGGAGTTCACAAGTCCCACATGTAACGAGGGGGCAACCCCAGCGCTTGACATAAGCAAAGCGTGTTTTGAGTCTGACTGGCACCAAAGGAGGCAAAAGCCTACAGTATAATTATGCCAAGCATACAATACGATGCAGTTGGTTTCTGTCTCCCATATGCCCTGTGGTGCAGTGCAAGGGCTTTGAATCGTAGAATGTTCCAGTCCCGTGTGTCTGTGCCATTGGAAGCCTGAGAAAGCCATGGTACCTTCTCTTACTTCAATCAGTACTGCTGTGGGCATCTCCTAAGCACCAAGCGTATGGGTAGGTGCTTAGTAAATGCTCAGTATTAGGGACATAGAGATGAATAAGGCATGACCTTGTGACCTCCTCAATGAAATAGCTCTCTGGTTTCTGCCCCCGGCCCCTGTAAATGAAGGATGAATAAATATTTCCCTAATTGGTTTAAAATGGGTTTCCAGGAATGAAGGCATCTTGGCAATCTGAGTTATAGAACTCCTGAAGAGATCCTTTGGTTTTTATACTTAGCATGGTGGACACGTTTGACCTTGAAAGACAATACCACTCAGTAATTCACTTTCAAGGAATTGCCTAAACGACTATTGGCACCGTTTTTCCTACAAAGAGAGGATATCGCATTCTTCTCTCTTCATTTGTTTTTGGGGTTGTCAACATTGTGACAGTGGCTAACCAGCTAATTTGCAGAATAGTAACTTCAGAAGAGAGAGATGATTCATATGTGGCTCTGTTAGGGCCTCTTCTTCCTCTAATTCCTTTCTGGCAAAGGGTGTCAGTAAATTGCCTCTCAGTATCACTGTATCTGTGGCTCTGTATCCACAGCCTGTATTCACATGCATTAGGATCCTGGAATTCCAGGGCTGTAGGGCAGAGAATCTGGGCTTCAAACTTCAGAAAGCATGAGCGACGCCAGTTCACTAGAATCCTCACCCTCCCCATGGCCAATAACTCAGTCTTTATATTATTCAGCTCGGTAGTGCCAAGCACTCCACTTCCCATAAACCACAGTTTATGGACAAGATTTCAAAGAACGGCGACGTTACATTTCTCTTGGTTGGCTGACATCTCAAAAATGTTTTGCCTGAAGCCCTCCCAGAAGAAAAGAAGTTATTCTTCGATTGTAACTAACACTTTAAATGCTATCCTATTGAGTCTACCTCAACTCTATGAAGTAGGCGCTAATAACCTGTGCCTTTTGCAAACTGAGGAAATTTGCAAATGTGGCACAGCCAATAAGTGGTAGATACAGGAATTGTAGGTAGGTTTCTCTGACTCCCAAGTTCATGATACTACACTATCTCCTTTGTTCAAAGTATTACTATTTATTGAGCATGTATTTATCATAAAGTCCATATCCCTCTATCTCACTATGATGGTCTTAATGGTCTCAAGTTTAGTTGGTTTTGTCTCATCACAAAGGCAGTGTATTTACAGATGACAAGAGTCGCCAAACTAAAGCCTGTGGGTCAAATCCAGCCCTTTTGAAAGCAAAGCTGTATTGGAACACAGCTGCAGTCATTCATTTGCATATTGTCTGTGGCTGCTTTTGTGCTACACCATTAGAGATGAGTAGCTGTGACAGAGAGCCCAGAAAGCTGTCACAAAGATGAAATATTTACTACGTGTTTCTTTACCAAAAAAAGTTTGCCAAACCCTGATATAGAGCACAATCATATATATTGTTTCTTTGATTAAATTCTTTCTAGTGAACAGACTGGTGGTATTCAAGGCTTAGGGTCAGTTTAACTGTTAAATTTATATGTGCACATTATTTGTTCCATTCAATACATTTTTATCAAATGCCACTCCCCCCGCCGCCCCCCAAAGAAAAAGGTCGTAAGTCCGTCCATGGGGGATTTCTGGATGAAGAAGAAAATGCATCATTCCCAATTAACGTGTGAAAAATGTGAAACTTCTTTTGACTTTTTCCAAAAGGCACCCCTACGTTTTTGCTACTATCTGGAGTTGTGTGCAGTTCTGAGAACATCACCCCTTGATTCCATTTACAAACTGGGTAGTCTCTCACCCGGCTAGTCAGTTACTGCCCTACTGGAAAACAAAAGCAAAGTATATAATACACAAGTTAGAAACACACTTGCACTTATCTCCTACAACTGAAAGAACCGTCAGAAACTCTGCCATTCTGGAATAGAAAGAAAACCAGTATGAGCTCTCTGATTCCAGCTTTATCTTCATCTTGAAGCTTATACAACCCACAGATAAATTATAAGTTATGACAAAGATTTCCACCAACGACAAACTGACTCACTGTCCTCCAAGTCCTTTCGTCTCTCTGGATTCCACTTCTAAGCTTCTTTATATTCTGTCAAGATGGAGTGTGCTATTTGCCAAAATTACAGACAGTACGCCAGCATTGGGACATATTTTCAACCTTTACCTGTATCAAAGAATATTATCATTGCTGAGGTTTTTTTCCATCGTTGCTTTTTGCCCCGGTAGAAAGAATCACAGGGCCAGCTTTGTGTCTGTTCCTGTAAAGTGATGAAAAGAGAACGAAAGGTTAAAGTGACTTTTGTTTGTTAAAATATAACAAACGATTATCCTAGAAACCCCATACCATCATAGCACTATTTTCGTTCATGTTATGTTTTAGCTTTTTCATTGCCAAGTGCCCGCTTGATTTGGATACCAAAACCACAGTTTATGGACAAGATTTCAAAGAACGGCGACGTTACATTTCTCTTGGTTGGCTGACATCTCAAAAATGTTTTGCCTGAAGCCCTCCCAGAAGAAAAGAAGTTATTCTCTGATTGTAAAAATTATAAAAAGAAAAGGCAAGGCAAAAAACCAAACAAAAAGACCCCACAAACATGGGTAAGCCTCTTTTTAATGCAATGAGATTTAAATGAAAGCAATTGTGTTATACTTCATGGAGGCGGTAGGGAGGTACTCTGGAAATCTGCTAGTTTGAGAGCTGCCATTCTACATGATTTGAGCTCAGACCTCTGTTGCTGCCAGTGCCAAAGTGGTTTGATTCTTGCTGTAAAGAGGAGACACCAAGCACAGCTCTGGCTATTTGAGGTCCTAGGTGACAAGAGAAAGTGATATCACTCTGCAGGGCTTGGCTTGTCAAATCCATCAGTAATGGAAGATACATGGAAGCAGTGTATGAAATTCCATCCCTGCGGAGCGGACAGCATTCTTGAAAACAGAAAGTGCTATCTTCCCCATCAGCTTAAAGTTATTATATTGAGCAACTGTGTATGTACATTCTTCACGGGTTTCTACTTATAAAAATTAGTTAATTAGTAATTATTACCGTAGCTTAGGTAAGCATGGATTATTATTATCATAGTTTTACAGACAGAGTAAATGAGAATGGTGAAGACGGTACCAGGAGAAAAATTAAAATGAATGAGTTCCTAGATCACAGGCCCGAGCTGCAAGGATTTTCAAGAGCTTGTTTATTTTAAAGAACACGCTTTCTTAAAGTGAAACTTAAATATCGGAAAAGTAGCTTTTCCAAATTATAATAAAATGTCCTATTTATCAGTGAAACCAGTGCTGGGATTCTGTTTTTTATTTATGAATATTTCTTTGTATGATTTTATATCTTCCCATATATCTGTGAGGGTCTTATTTTTGATGGGGTATTCCATGCGATTGTAACTCTCACTCTTCAAATGGCATTCCTTGGTTTTTTGCTCTTTAGGAATAATCGAAGATCTGAGAGGTTTTAGAAACCAGAATTTTTTTTTTTTTTTTTGGACCAGTGAATATTTGAATAAGTTACACGTGCAATCTATATGTTGAGTGGGTGTCCACGGTAAGCCAAACACTGTCCCGGGGCCTAGGGATCCGGCACTGACCGACAAGACAGGTATCTTTTAAACTTTAATAGCTTAAATTTGACTTTAGAAACTGTACCTTCATGTAATTTAGCTGAAGGACGAGGGTCTACTTTTGCAAAAAAAAAAAAAAAGTCATTTTGAATGTATTTATTAAAAAGAGAGAGGGCTTCCCTGGTGGCGCAGTGGTTGAGAGTCCGCCTGCCGATGCAGGGGACACGGGTTCGTGCCCCAGTCCAGGAAGATCCCACATGCCGTGGAGCAGCTGGGCCCGTGAGCCATGGCCGCTGAGCCTGCGCGTCCAGAGCCTGTGCTCCGCAACGGGAGAGGCCACAACAGTGAGAGGCCCGCGTACCGTTAAAAAAAAAAAAGAGAGAGAGAGATTTGAAAATGTTATACTTCTGGTTTTGAAGATAGAGGAAGGGGCTGTGAGCCAAAGAATGTGAGGTGCTTCTAGAAACTGAAAAAGGTCAGGAAAAAAATTCTCCCCTAGAGCCTCTACAAGGAATGCAGTCCTCCCAAAACCTTGATTTTAGCCCCATAGGACTCTTTTTTGGATTTTTGACCTCTAGAACTGTAAGAGATTAAACTTTGTGTTTTTAAAAGACAAATTTGAAAAAAAGAGCATTACATTGCCTCGTTATGTGTATTTGTTTTCCCTTCACAGATGATTGCTTCAAATCAGGGTATAGCAGTTAGGGAGGCTGATGGATTTTTAAAATTTTATTCGTAGACAACGGGTGTACATATATTTTACAGGTGCTGCTTCTTCCCCCTTTAGGACTAGTGATGAATCCTGTAATAAGATTGTAGTAGGCACCCATTTTTTGGCTTTTTGGCATCTCTTTGGGAAACCACTCCCTCCCCTACCTTCATTTCTTGTGGTCTGGGTGTGATTGTCCCCCACTCCCTGGTTCAGGAATGGGCACATGACCTGAGGCAGGCCAACAATGCCTAGGACATTTATTCAAACTGTTAGGAAAGAGACGCTCTTTCTGCTGGGGTTGAGAAGCTGGTGAGATGCAAACCTGGACTGCAGGGGCTGCATAACTATGTGGGGAGAGCCTGCCTGAGAAGCAAGCCGACCGAGAGGAAAGCAGGGCAGATTTGTACTGTGTTCTTGTGAACACCTGGATTTAGCCATACCTGTAGCCGTTCTTACCTCCAGGACTTTTCAATGATGTGGCCTAGTCTTTTTTTTTTTTTCCCCCAATGCCTGAGTCACTGTGAATTAGATGTTAAAAACTTGTAGGTAAAAAGAGTTCTAATGCAATTCAAATCAGTAATTTAAAAACATATATAGCCTTTGGTATGCATAAGAAAATCAACCCTAGTTTAATAGATGTAATTTTGAAAAAAAAGCTTATGCATGAATACAGACACATGCAGAGTACTACCTACATATCTAATATCCACAATTCCCTTCTTCCTTACTAACAGAACCCTATTAATATTTTTGTGTTTTTATAATAGCTTTATTGAGATATAATTCACAAACCATAAAATTCACCCTTTTAAAGTGTATGATTCAGTAGCTTTTAGTATATTCACAGAGTTATGTAACCACCAGCACGATTAATTTTATAATATTTTCATCACCTCAGAAAGAAATCCCATATTCATTACGGGCACCCCCCGACTTCTCCCTCCCGCTAGCTTGTGACAAGCAGTAATCTAATTTCTGTCTCTATAGGTTTCATATAAATGGAATCAAACACTATGTGGCCTTTCGTGTTTGGCTCCTTTCACTTAGAATAATGTTTTCAATGTCCATGCATGTTATAGCGTGAATCAGTACTTCCTTCCTTTTCATGGCAAATGATATTCTATTGCATGGATACACCAGAGTTTGTTTGTATGTTTATCAGTTGATGGATATTTGGGTTGTTTAAACTTTTTGGCTCTCACGAATAATGCTGCTGTAGACATTCGTGTATACGTTCTTGTGTTGATATATATTTTCAGTTCTCTTGGGAATATACCTAGGAGTGGAATTGCTGGGTCAGATGGTCACTCAACGTCTAACATTCTGAGGAGCTGCCACACTGTTTTCCAAAGTGCCTGCCCCATTTTACAATCCTACTAGCACCGCACGAGGCTTCCGATTTCTCCATATCCTTGCCAACCCTTGTTATTATCTGTCTTTTTGACATTAGCCATCCTAGTGAGTGTGAAGTGATAGCTTGTGGTAAAACCCTCTTAATATTCCATGAAGCAATGTGCCCTCATAAAAGACTACATTTCACAGATTCCCTTCTTTGCATTTAGGGGTTGCTGTTAAGCTGTAAGAGAACATAGTTGGATGGGGCTTCCAGAGAAGCTCGGCAAGAAGGCTGGCTAAGTAAGGGGTCGTCGTTTTTGGCCTTTCCTTTCTTCCTCCATTTTTCTGCCCTGGAATTGTCGGCTCTGCAGCAGGCCTCCTAGTCCATGAAGTGAGTGTAGAGACCAGGTGGTATAGATGTTAGAGCAGGAAGATAAAAGAATCCTGAGTCCTTGTGACTTGGAAGCTACTACATCAGCCTTGGGCTCCGAAGTATGAATCATATGGTTTTACTTGAGAGAGAAATAAAATTCTAGCTTGTTTATTCCCTGGCTCTTTGGATGTTCTGTTACATTAGCTCAACATAATCCTCTTTTTTCCTGCGTGTGTGTGTGTATACACACATAAGTATGTACACACATATACGTATGCACACACACGGATATATTGGCTGGTTGCTCACGAAGCCTAATTCTTGTTTTTCCTGGGAACATAGCTAGAGTACACTTCCCAGATCTCCTTGCTATTATTGTGGCCCTGTGACTGGATTACAGCCAGTAGAATGTGGTGGAAGTAATGTACGCCATTCCCAGGCCTGGTCCATGGAAGTCTTTCATTCTTTCTCCCCACCTCTGACTCAGTGGAGATGACTTTGAGGAGAGGACTTGAGGAGGGCAGAGCCATGAGATGGAAGGGGCCTGGGGCTCTGAGTGACCACATGGATATCCACACCAGGGGACAAGAGTGAAAAAAAAAAATTCTTCAGCGTGAGGTGTCTGAGAATTTGGGGTTTGCTTATCCTAATTCAATTGCCTATACATACACATTCATATTTACATAAACTCGCATAACGGATCCCAGGCCACTCACTGATCAGTGTCACACACGTCTCCTGACACTTAGTCCAATTCTCTCTCCACTGAACTGGGGTGCAGGGTATCTCCAACGACATTATGTTTCATCATAAATATTTAGAAAGTCATCTAACTTCTTTGAACTTCTGTTTCCTCATCAGATAGTGAGTAGTAGGGGCTGGATAAGATACTTAATACATTTGTTTTTGTGTTAGAACTATTTGTACTTTCACTCAGTTGGCCACCTTGGGGGCCTTGTAAGTGCTCTAAAGGCAGGAGTTAGGTCCTGTGTCCTTTTTCATATTCTTTCCTTCTAAGTTCTCTACATGATAGTTGTTCCGTAAGTATTTGTGGAATAAAAGAGAAGGTGTCTTCCAGCTCCAAATGTCTACAGTGCCATGTAGGATCCTATTTGTCGTACGCACACTTTTTCTGTGCAAAGCCTGCCAATTCACAACCAGAGCATGGTCCAGCTGTTCCTATGGGATTTGGTTGTTCCCAATATCAGGATAAATTTTGTTCTGGGAACAATGTTCTGAGTGATGATACGTACTCCAAAGAGGCCACAGAGGCCTGTTTAACCCATCCTGTGACACAGACACTCATGCTGTTAGCATCAGCCTGTGCTTGGGATCCTAGGAGTAGGAACTTACATGGAGCAGGGAGTGGGAACGCTTATTTGTTCAACATGAATTAAGTGTCTTAATTCAACATGAATTAAGTGTTACATACGTGAGATAGAATGTGGACACGAGGCCCCGACTCTCTAATAGAACGTTCGGCGAGAACTAGACTTTGCCCAAATGTGCTCCTCTACCACCCAAAACCCTTCAGTGCCGTCTGTCCAGCGCTCCTAAAAGCAATTCACACTCCTTACTATGTACGCCCTGCAACCCCCTGGATGTCTGGCTCCTGCCGACTTTTCTACCCTTATCTGATTTCATTCTCCCCCCTTCTCAGCCTGTTGTAAGTTCCAGGCATGCTCTGTCCAACTTCAGTAAACCAAGAGCTTGACTCCCTGTGGACCACTGCACTTTCTGTTGCTTCTCTGCCTGGAATCTTCTGCTGACTGTTGCTGGCCCATCTCATCTTTCAAGCAACATCTCATTTCCTCTCAGCAGACTTTTCTATTGGGAACAGCCTCCTCTAATTTCTCTCCAGCACATCGGCTTGGTTTATGGTCTTTATGGCAGGGCTTCTCAAATTTCAAGTGCACACCAATCTCTTGGGGATATTGTTACGATGCAGGTCCTGACTCAGTAGGTCCTGGGTGAAGCCTGAGACTGTGCATTTCCAAGAAGCTCCAGGGTTATGCCTGTGCCTCTGGCTACACTTGGAGCAGCCCTGCTCTAGAGAACGTATCCCACCCCACTGTTGTCTCAGGAAGCTCTTTGTTTCTGGATGCTTCCTTCTGCCCAGCCTGGAACGAGGGCTCAGGAAGGCACCATCGCCCATCGTGTTTACCCCTGTCACCGCTGTGCCCGAACAGCACCTGCCTAGCATATAGTATCCACTAAATAAATAACTACTAGATAAATTCAGAGATTTCAAGAGTGATGAGTGTTACACCAAGGAATGTACATGGTGCTGCAGAAGCTAATCCCATCTGGAGAGACAGCGATGGAGGCCTTGCCAATGTGCAGCATTAGACTTCTGTACAAATTTGTAGGAAGCGTTTTCCCAACTCTTCCTGTTCTCTGTCCAGTGCATCCACTGTGATGGGTCATCCTGACTAACCCAAGTCTTCCAAAGTCTCCAGGGCCAAAAATTACCTATTCTTCTCCCTACTAAAGGCTCAATGAATCTCCTGGGCCCCAGAATGGGTGACATTGGCTATGGTAGGGGGCAAGCAATCTCATTGAGATGTTTCACACTTGTTTGTGGATGACAGATATAACTCACTACTCTCTGGTGGTACTTCTATTTGGTTAAAAAAAAAGATGCTTATTAATCTAATTGTCTGGTGCTATTTCAGCTAGTGGAGTACGAATATTTAAGCCTAGGGAAGCCACCAAAAACAAGAAGAAAAAAACTTGCTTTTTTCTTTTTTTGCTTTCTCCAATACTGAACCCGCAAGTTATCTAAAGCCCAGGGGAAACTGAGGACTGATAGAGGGAAAGAGGAGATGAGTAATGTTGGAGGTGTGGAGTGATTATCTGTACCATTTGTAAGATAATAAGTCCCCAGTTAGGGGTTGTGGAGGAGGAAGCATGTGCTCACAGACATTAAGAGTGAGGGTGCTAGAATCCTTCTGTCTATGTTACTGACTGCCATTCTGATAACTACATAACCTCTGTAAACCTCAGTTTCTTCATCTGTAAAATGGGCCAACAAGACATCTGCCTCTTGATGTGCTGTGAGAAGTAATGAAATAATGAAGGTCAACTGGTGAGGACAATGCTCGGCACTGAGTAGCAGCTCAAAAATGGTAGACATTATTATCATCACCTTCTGAATAAACAGGTTGATGGAACGGAGAGTCAAGAACAGAATCTAAATCGGAGTGACAGGGAATATTGCATTTTTGTTAGGCTTGGGACCACGCCTTGGTTAGAAAGTGCAGAATCGGACCATAAAAGGAAGCGTTGATGGCAGAGATGGCGGAAGCCGTAAGAATCATTTGCAAAGGGACTGATGCTCTCTTCCACAAGGAATCATCCCTTCATCAACATTCGGCTGCTTCTGAGACACCTGAGTAAGTATCTAATCCATGTCAGAACAACCAGCTACTTTTCTCAGATGACTTGCCACACCAAACGTTTAGCTTCCTACCATTTGTATTCATGTGTATTACTGTGGTGCCCCAACTTTTCAAGGTAACACCTCTCTCTCACTATGCTGCATTCATTAGGTCATTCCACAGCCAGCAGAGGACACGGGCTGCCAGCACTGTCTGACGTTAGCAATGAATGAAAGGCTGCCCCAAACCAGTGGTTCTCAGCCTCAACCCAGTGCAGTTTCACCTCCCGAGGACACTGGCAATGTCTGGTTGACACCACTGCAGGGGGTGGGGAAGGTAACCACCGGCATCTAACCAGAGATGCTGCTGAACATCCTACAACGCACAGGACAAACTATTACTTGACCGAAAGCAGAAACTGAGAAAACTTGTCCTTAAACTGGTCTTTCTTTTAACCTTTCTGGTTCTCAATTCCCCTATTAAATTCAGCCACTAAATAGTATGCAGGATCTGCCAACTCTGACATTCTAGGAGTCTTTTTTTTTTTTTTCTGACCTCCAAGAATTTTGCTTCTAAAATTAACCAGCGAGGATGGTTTAGACAGACTTTTCTTTTTCTTGTGCCGCAAGAGGCCAGTCCACAGTCTGCTATAGCTTTTCTGTGGCCTCAGCTGTAGCATTTCATCAACAGCCTCTCATTTGGCAACAGGGTGGGGATGGGGGGGAACAAGTCTGCAGAGAAGCCTACACCCAAAGTAAGCAGTCATTTCCCATTTATGGCGTATGATGCGCTTTCGTTGTTTCTCAAAACCAGTTTGGTTTGAAGATTATCACCCTGTTGACACTAGCCCACCTTGTGAAACTGACAGGCCCACACACCTTTGATGAAAGAATGTGTTTCTTACCCATTATCTGAGAACCTGTGAGCAGCTTAATAAATACACTGAAGGAGGATTTCTGGAACATGCTTATCTGAACAAAGGCCAATTATATTCCACCTCGAGAACTTGCAAAGGAATGCATTAATCGATTTAAGCAATTAAACGAAAGCCCCTACCACAAATAGACAACAAATGCAACCAACACTGATGAAAGCACACTGTCCAGTGACCTCAGGAAGGCACTGAGAAATCTAATCAGTGACTTTTTTTTTTTTTTTTTTTTTTTGCGGCACACGGGCCTCTCACCGCTGTGGCCCCTCCCGTTGCGGAGCACAGGCTCCGGACGCACAGGCTCAGCGGCCATGGCTCATGGGCCCAGCCGCTCCGCGGCATGTGGGATCTTCCCAGACCGGGGCACGAACCCATGTCCCCTGCATCGGCAGGCGGACTCCCAACCACTGCGCCACCAGTGAAGCCCAGGGACAACTTTCTAAAGGTCGGTTCAAAACAAGTAATCCTTGTGGACATCAACACAACCCTTTCACTCTGGTGAAACAGTTAAGTAGTGAAGGTCATGGGGCTTTCGCAGACACAAAAAGGAGAGAAGTAAAAGCAATTAGACAAAATGGGTGCTGTCATCCCACGTTGCAGACCCCAGAGCCACACTGAACACAGAGATGCAACTTTTCCACTTCATTCTTCAGGATCTAGCAGCACATTCCAAATGAGAAAGCCATAGCTTGATTTTTCTTTCTTACCAATGTTGGCTGGATGTTTCTTAGCCATCGAGAGCCAGGGGAGAGGAAAAAAACAGAAAACAAAACAGGAAATCCATGGGTGATGCTATGAACTGATCACCTAGGTTGGAATCCCAAAGTATTTCTTCAACACTCAGAACTGTTGCTGAAAACTGCCCTGCTTGAAGCTACCCCCCAGCAGAAGAAAAAAGTCCAGATTCATGGATGGCCACTTCCCAATCAGGTGGAAATCCATTGAATAATAGCATCGGCACCACGTGGAGGCTCTTTTGACAAGGAGATTCTCAGACTCCACCCCACACCCACCGGATCAGAATCTGCATCCACATTAAAATGTGAGAAAGACTGCTCTCGGGGCCTTCAAGAGTATTTTATTTTTTGCCTTCTCTCAGCCTGAATTTCCTCAACTGGAGAATGGAAATATAACAAAGTGCATACATAGGAAAAAAAACAAAACTGAAAGGAACGCAGTTCGCATGGTTGTGGGGGTGATTATGGGGAACTTCTCCAAGTTCTACACTTGTGCGGTTTTTAACGCTGTAAGACCAGCGTTACTTCTTTTGTAATGGGGGAAAATAAGTTTTAAGTACGACGCTCTCTTACAATATTGTACTGATGATTTTTAAGGGGACCGATTTATCAGGGCCCAGCACAGTGCAAGCCACACTTTAGTGCAGACACTTCAGAGGTATTCGGTGAAGTGAACGGAGCCGGCCCGGCAGCTTCTCCCACGCTGGCAGCCGGCGAGCAGCTCTCGTCCCCGAAAACTGGCCCTCGTAGATTCGCCCTCTGCTTCTGGAAACCTTGGCCTGGCAAACCTCCGGGGCCGCTGAACCTCTGGTGGGACCTGTAGTTGCAGGAGCGTCCCGCAGGCTCTGTAACTTTCCCCGGAATGAAATAAATAAATAAAGACCGTAAATGCTGAGATAGCGGGCCCCGCGATATTTTTCGCTCTCTGTAATCAGCCACAAAAAGACGAGGCGGGGGGGGGGGGGGGGGGTGGGGAGTAAAAAGTCGTGATCTGGCCCGGAAGGGGCTCCAGGAAAACTCGTCTGGGCGACAGCAGCACCCTCTGCGCCTAACCTAGTGAGCTTTTCTCGGCTGGCATTTTGTCTCCCATAGCGAAAAGTGCAAGAGAGCGGAGTGGAGTTTCCGGAGAGAAAGGCTCAGGCTGGCGTCCTGGGCGGGCCAGTCTCCTTGGCGAGCCTCTGGGTCTTCCTACCCTCCTTCGCCACCCGTCCTCCTCCCTTTTGCAGGGTACGGGCGGGAGGCAGCCGAGGTAGGATGTGCGTGCGCACGCGCTCACGCAAATACGGCTGAGGAGTTCTGTTCCTCGGGCATTTTCCGAGGAAGTCTGGAGCAATTAGGCTCAGTCCGGGGAGAGCCAGCGAGAGAGCGGGCGGCGCAGCCGGCGCGTCTCGGCTGCCTCGCAGGGAAGGAGGGGGCGGCCGGCCGCCCGGCGGCGACCCCGGGCCCCGGCCGCCACCATGGGCTTCGAGCTGGACCGCTTCGACGGCGACGTGGACCCGGACCTGAAGTGCGCGCTGTGCCACAAGGTCCTGGAGGACCCGCTGACCACGCCGTGCGGCCACGTCTTTTGCGCCGGCTGCGTGCTGCCCTGGGTGGTGCAGGAGGGCAGCTGCCCGGCGCGCTGCCGCGGTCGCCTCTCGGCCAAGGAGCTCAACCACGTCCTGCCGCTCAAGCGCCTCATCCTCAAGCTCGACATCAAGTGCGCGCATGCGGCGCGCGGCTGCGGCCGGGTGGTCAAGCTGCAACAGCTGCCCGAGCACCTCGAGCGCTGCGACTTCGCGCCCGCTCGCTGCCGCCACGCGGGCTGCGGCCAGGTGCTGCTGCGGCGCGACGTGGAGGCGCACATGCGCGACGCGTGCGACGCGCGGCCGGTGGGCCGCTGCCAGGAGGGCTGCGGGCTGCCCCTGACGCACGGCGAGCAGCGCGCCGGCGGCCACTGCTGCGCGCGGGCCCTGCGGGCGCACAACGGCGCACTGCAGGCCCGCCTGGGCGCGCTGCACAAGGCGCTCAAGAAGGAGGCGCTGCGCGCGGGCAAGCGCGAGAAGTCGCTGGTGGCACAGCTGGCCGCCGCCCAGCTGGAGCTGCAGATGACCGCTCTGCGCTACCAGAAGAAGTTCACCGAGTACAGCGCACGCCTCGACTCGCTCAGCCGCTGCGTGGCCACGCCGCCCGGCGGCAAGGTAGGCACCCGCCGCCCGCCCCGACCCCCTGCCGGGCTCCTGGGTCCCCGGGGCGCCTCCCAGTCCCTTTGGGCACTGGGGTCCCGGGAGCTGCCCGGGAGCATCTCTGCCTCCCTCTTCCGACACTGCTTGCCAGATAGATCACCGTGAGCAAGGTCGGGGAATCGGTCTAAACTTGGGAACTGTGGTCCTCTGACAGATTAGACTCAGGGTGAAGTGTAGCTCCAGCAGCTTCAGGGGTTCTGGAAAGACTCGAAGGAATCCGCGACCAGCGCAGAGTAAGAATGAGTGTGGCTCCGGAGTCAGAAGTGTGCAAAGGCTGTGCTGCAGACCAGCTGGGTGATCTTGGGGAAGTCGCTTAGCCTCTTTGGAGGTTGGGAAACATGGCTCCTGTACACGTGACCCACAGGATAAGATACTGACACACGGCGTGAGCTCTATCCATGCACCCTCAGGAGCTCCAGAAAGAATAAAAGGAGCCCCCAGCCCGTGTAGATTAAGTTAAGAAGGCTGCCAGAGAGACCTCTGGAGTAATAGCTGGATTCCGACGTAGGCTTTGCTGCCAACTAGCCGGCTGACCTTGAGGTAGCAGCTCACGCTCCCTCAAGTTGTGACACGGGGGGTGAAACACAGACAGGCCCCTTCTGTAGTATTCCTCCAGGGATTGAAAGAATTCCAGAAAGCAGTAAAGGGACCACCACCAAATACAAAGTAATAATTGACAGTGAGGCCTCTGGAATCAGAACTGTTCTCGAATCTGGGCTCTTGGCTAAACAGCTGAGTCATGTTGTGGCTTAACCTCCAGGTGCCTCCGTTTCCCTAAATGTAAAATAGCTTGTTTACCCCCTTCAGGGAGAGAACATGTGAAAAGGATCTAGCACGGTGCCTGGTGGAAAGTCAACGCTCAGCAAGTATCCCCTGCACTTATCTTTAACCTCCTCCCCTTGTAAGCCATCCCCTTGTGCTGGGAGTTGGTGAAATTGTAACAGCCACCACTACTGGAGGCTTGCTTTGCTCCAGGCCCCGTTCTAAGCACTTCTGCTTCTCAGCTGTTTCCTTTGTAATCAAGTAAGGGAGGCACGTTGCTGCTCGTTCTGTAGGTGAGGAAAACTCAGGACCAGTGAGACGCGGTCAGATGCCTGAGTCACAGCTTCTAGGTGCCAGAATTGGTTTCTGAACCCACAGGTGACCAAGCTCGCGAGCACTATCGTGTTGCCTCCCAATGTAACCACAGGTGCCATTTACTGAGGGTTTATTATGTACCAGAGACTGTGGCAAAGCACTTCGGAGGCATTCTGTCTTTAATCCTCTGAGATGAGAAAGCAGGCTCAGGTCATAGAACTCGTTCAGAGCTGGCATTCAGGTTCTACCTCAGTTGTCCACCTTGGGGTGTTTTGACATTTTGGGCCCCAAAATTCTTTGTTATGGGAGGCCGTCCCGTGCGTTGTCAAAAAAAAAAAAAAAAATATATATTTTGATGTTGGGGGTAGGAGTTTTTATTAATTAATTAATTTTTGCTGTGTTGCATCTTCGTTTCTGTGTGAGGGCTTTCTCTAGTTGTGGCAGGCGGGGGCCACTCTTCATCGCGGTGCGCGGGCCTCTCACTATCGCGGCCTCTCTTGTTGCGGAGCACAGGCTCCAGACACGCAGGTTCAGTAGTTGTGGCTCACGGGCCTAGTTGCTCCGCGGCATGTGGGATCCTCCCAGACCAGGGCTCGAACCCGTGTCCCCTGCATTAGCAGGCAGATTCTCAGCCACTGCGCCGCCAGAGAAGCTCGCGTTGTTAAATGTTGAGCGGCATCCCTAGCCTCTACCCACTGGATACCAGTAGCACCGCCCCCTGCCCAGTGGTGACAACCAGAAATGTCTCCATGTGTCGTCACCTGTACTCTGAGTGGGGCACAGTCACAAGATGAGAACCAAGATTTCTCTGGTTGCAAAGGCCACATTTTCACCAGCTGGGGAGGGACGTGGGCCATTGCCGCTGCCATTCTGGGGAATGTATTTGCCTGAGGGGCCCCCAGGGGCCTGTGTCTGCTTGTGTGCTTTGCCTCTCCCTGCCCTCTCCCAGCCCCCTCTTCCACAGCGCACACCCGGTCTGCCAGTTTTCCGACTCCCCCCTCCCCACCTCCTCCCCATCCTGGCCCCTGGCCTGTCTGTCAGCAGCAGCCTCAGCAGCTGGCCGGCTCTGGGCGAAGGGCAAATATTTACAGCTCTGAGGCTCACCCAGGACCGCACAGGCGTACAAAAGACTGGCGTGAGCTTGCGAGTCACCAAAGTAAGGGGCAAAGCTGGGTCTTCAAGCAGGCGCCGCGTTTGGGGTGAAGGAGTTTCCGGAGTTTCTCCTGTTTATGCTGTCATCTGGACTTCCTGCATAGTTTTAAGTGATGCTTATTTATAAATAAGCCATTCACTCCCCCAGAGTTTATACATCATTCATTGTGAAGCTAGTTTATTATTTCTTCTTGCCTTTCTGTTTTCTTTCTGGAGTGTTTGGGTAAACTCCGTCTCGGAATCAAAAATATGATACTTGAATCAAAACTGTGCATGTTTTTGAAGCTCTGTTGGGTGAGTCAGTTGGCTCATCAGGGCAGTAAGCTTAGGGACAAGATGTTGCTTTTTGAGCTTACAGAGAGAGTTTCCTTCTGGAGTTGGAGCGCTGCTTGGGACTTTTATGGACCTCATTGCTGGGCCTGAGGACAGCCAAGAATGGCCTGGCCTGAAAGCTGCACTAGTTCATTTTTCTGGCCTCAGACCCTGGCTGGTCCCAGCCCAGGCCTTAGGGGGAAGCTCGCTCCTTTTGCCTTTTGGTTAACCCTCAGTGGCCCTTGTGGAAAGCTTCTGGTGTTCCAGCGCCTGCCAGACGGACCCCTCCCACTGCAAGCTGTTTAAGAACTTGTTTATTTCATTGGCCAGACTCTCTGCTCCTGCTGGGTACTGTTTATTCTCTTCTAAAAAGCAGAAGGATTTATATTGCTTGGAAACTCGCATGCACAACACTTTTATTATTTTTTTTTAAAGTCCTATCATTTACCTCTCTGTTACAAGCTGAAGTAGATAACAAAGACTCAGAAGATTTTTCCATACCCTTTCTTCAAGGCCTAGAACTTGTTCCATAAAATGATCTGGCATTATTTAAATAATATAAGGTTTCGGACTTTTGATACCAGCTGAGCATTTAGGGTTTGGACCTACTTAGGCATTGTTTCTCCTGTCCTACCAGGTGAGCTGGAACAGGTCTTCGCAAACCTTCACACGATTGGGATCACCTGGATAGCTTGTTCAATCGCATATTCTTACCCTTAGAGATTCTGATCTATCAGGGCTGGTATGGGGCGTGAGGTTCTGCGTTTCTAACAAGCTACCAGCTCATGCTGGGCCACCTATCACATTTTAGGTAGCTACTCAGCGAGACAAGGAGTGTGGGCTCAAGTACAGATATAGATCAACACATGTTGGTCTTCACACAGTTATGATTTTACTGATCATCGTCTGAACATCCCTTCCTGAACTTTTTTTTTTTTTTTTTTTTTTGCGGTACGCGGGCCTCTCACTGCTGTGGCCTCTCCCGTTGCAGAGCACAGGCTCCGGACGCGCAGGCTCAGTGGCCATGGCTCACGGGCCCAGCCGCTCCGTGGCACGTGGGATCCTCCCGGACCAGGGCACGAACCCACGTCCCCTGCATCGGCAGGCAGACTCTCAACCACTGCGCCACCAGGGAAGCCCCCTGAACGTTTTTTGAAAGACCAGGGTGAAGTTCTAAAACCCAGACTGCCTAGCAGTTATATGATAGGTAACATGGTCCAGAAAGTCTTCTGGAACCAGTCTGAAGCCTCATCCGGGCTACAACAGACTTGGTGATGCTATGCTTGAGGATGTTAAAGAGTTGGGCTCCCAGCCTCAGTTTCCTACCCTGACTTGTCCACCTGATTCTAAGAACAAAGGCATTCCACAGCAAAAAACTTGTTTGGCTTTCTGGGAAAGAGGAAGTTCTGCGTGTAACTTTCCTTGGAATTGTTGAGAAACTTGAGACCCAGCCTTGATAGCTTCTGCTCTTGTAGCCCTACTTCCAGTCTGTCATTAAATCAGGTGGATTATACCTCCTAAACACTTCTTGAATCTGTTCATTGCTCTCCAGTCCCATCAGAAGATGACCTTGGTCCAAACCAGGGTGTCCTGACCTCAGCACTATTAGAATCTTGGGGTGAATAATTCTTGGTTGTGTGTGTGTTGTGGGGAAGGTAATGTGTGCATTATGGGATGTGTAGCGGCATCCCTGGCCTCTACCTACTAGATGTCAGAAGCATGCCTCACGTCGTGACAGGTACAGATAGCTCCAGACACTGCCCTTGTTCCCTGTGGGACAAAAATCATCCTTGGTCTCAACCCCCATAATCTCTTGCCTAGATCACAGCTGCTCCCTCTATGTATTTTCCTGCTCCCCTCCAGTTACCTCGAGCTGGGAATCATTTCTTAGAAATGGAAATCTGATGTCACTCTTCTTTCAACCCTGCTCTGCCTTGAGTTCCTCTTGGGTGGATATAAGGCCAAGCACACTTTGGGTCCTGCTGGCCTCCACCTGCCTGTACTCTTCTCCCCTTTAGTCTCTCTTCCCAGGTTCACTGGCTTCTGGCAGGTCCGTGAATATGTCCCTGAGCTCCTTCTTGCCCCTGGGCCTTTGCACTTGCTCCTTTTTCTCCTTGGAATAGTCTTTCCAGTTGCTCATTGTTAGGTAACTGGCAAGTTTTCCAACTCTCCCCTTCTAGCCCCTGCCTTTCTGTCAGCACTTAGGGTTTGCCCCTGACTAGATAACCTTTCTATCCTTCCCATCCCAGCTCAAGCATCACTGCCTGTGGGAAGCCCTCTCTGACCTCACAGACTAGGTCTGGTGCCCTGAGACTCTCACCTTGGTGCTCTGCCTGCATGGCCTTCATCACAGCTGTAAGTGAATAATGGGAAGAGCTGTTCATTGTCTGTGAAGGACAATAAAGGAAGGACCATGTGTGTGTTCTTCAGGGCTACGTATCCCGGCACCGGTTCGATTACCGTGTACCCTGTGAACTCTCGATATGTCTTTGTTCAGTGAATAAATTCAAGATCCAAGGGGCTGTCTCGTCAGCCCTCGAAACTTTTCAGATTGCTAACCAAGAGTGAGCTTGTTAGCGCACTCTTAAAAAAGAACGAGTTTTTCGGTGACCTGCAAGTTAACAAAATTGTTTCCAGGCTTGTGGGAGGTATGCTTTTTGTTTCCCCAGATCCATTTGTGTAAACTCCCAAATCCCAGAAACGATTTTGTCCATTTCAGAACTCCTGGAGATAAGTGAATCTAATAGACAATTGTATGAAAAGGTGTTCCAGATGTCCACACAGTTGGAAATGTATCTATTAGAATGTTCATAGTTCAGTGTCTTTTCTGTTTCTGAAAAGTGTCAGCAAGTGGCCATTCCATGGTGTATCTTACAGAACAGCCCAGTTCAGCTAAAGGAATTGTGGGTTGTTGTGTCCATTTCATTTCAGTGATTTATAAAGAAAATTAGGATTTGGCTTACAAATATGTTACCCAGCTACACTGGCTTGAATGATCATAACTGAATAATTTGAATTGGGAACTCTGTTGCCGTTTATCTGTAAGTGATTCTTTCTGAGTTCACAGATGATGTTTGCTCCTCTGTAAAAATACTTGATGTGAGAGAATCTATTTATAAGGTGGTTTTGTGTTGGCTGTAGACTAAGGAGCTTAAAAGGAAAGGAAGTAACATTCATTGAGTTTAACTGGGTGCCGTGCACTTAGGGTACATTGTGTATGTACACACATTAGCTTCCCCATCTCATTCATTTGGTAGACCCCTTTTGGTAAGAGAGGAGGATTGTAAAACATTATCAAACAGCTAGGTTAAGGCCAGAAGTTACACAGATTCTAAGTGTAGAGCTGAGATTTGAACTCAGCACCCGACTCCAGGCTGTTACCAAAATAAGAACAGTATTTTCTCCTGAGGCAGAGTCCCCTCCAAAGTGTCATACAGGGTTTCCAAAGGACTGTTACTGTACGTGCAAGCACTGTGCGGGTTAGAGATGTGGGTGCATCTTCAGGAAGACTCTGTGAGGTTAGTACCCACAGCCCATTACCCTTCGTATTACAGATGGAAAAAGAGAACCTCCAAAGATTAAACAGCTTTCCCAGCATCATTTTCTGCCTCCGTTTAGTTGGTCTGATGGCTTCTGGTCCATGGTGATGAGGTGTGTCCACCCCACGCTGTAATTCTTGTTTTCAGAGTTCTGAAAGTATACATGCAGTATAAAACGAAACAGGTTCTGCTTGTAAAAGAGAGTTAGAGGAAGAAAGAGAGGAAGGAAGGAAGGAAGGAAAGGAAAGAAGGAAGGGAGGGAAAGGGAAAGGGAAAGGGAAGAAAAAGAAGAGAAAAGAGGTGGTGTCCTGGATGGAATCACGCCTCATCTCCTTAATTTCGAACCTAGTAAGTTAAAGAGTGGTTGATGGTAGGAAGTAAATGAAATGCTTCCAAATGTGTTCTTTCAGTCCAGCTCCTCACATGCTTACACACTGCGTTTCAGGCGCTGCGATAGGCACCGCTGGGTGCAAAGGGGAACTTGAGCGGCGTTCACCCCTGGATCAGTCAGACACCCACTTGTGCCTTTGAAAACAACACGTCTTGCTGTTCTTTGCTCAGCGAAGCCTTTTAGCCGCGGGTCACCTCTGTCCCCCCAGACTAATGGTGTTCTAATAAGCCTGTTACAATAAGAAAGGGAAGTGGTGTAACATAATGATTACCCTTGTAAAGAAGTAACTAACAGATGGACCCGAGCGTCCATCTTTCTCCCCTATCCCGTATGTCTGTTTACAGGGAGCCTAAGGGGTGGAGCCGCGTGCAGCCTGTGTGCACGTGGGCCCTGCAGCAGCCCCTTCTCCAGGAGGGGTGGTTGGATGACCTTTCACCCTGGCAGAGGGGGACGGGTGTGCAGAAATGATTCCTAGGCAGAGGGGTCAGCCCTAGAATTTTGCTGGAAGCTGTTTTCAGGTGCCCTCTGTCTTTGCTGCACGTGGATCGGGAAGGGGGTGAAGCCGCTTTAAGGTTGTGGGTCAGGGTTGGATGTGTCACCAGCAGCAGCTCCAGGGTACCCTGAACTGAGCTGTCCTGTGATGAGTATCAGACCCTGGAGTTGGTGACAGCCGGGCTCCTGTGCTCCTTCTGCCTTGTTGTTGAGCGTCTCTGGGAGGATCTTCTAACCTCCTCTAAGCCTTAATTGCCTCATCTCCAAAATGGGGTAATGCTGATAGGACTGGCATTAGGGTTAGGTGATGAACGCAGTGTGCACAGTAAGGCTTCCCAAGCACTTGTTAAACATTTATTAAGTGAATGTTTCTTCAGTACCTATAGGTTTAGGGATGTTCTTCAAGTAAATCACTGAGGAAACATTAGAAATTGGAGATGGTTTAATAAAGAAGGAAGGGGATTTTTACTCGAAGGATTACAGGCTCGTTGCAAGCCATGGAATGCCCTTGGGTGACCAGAATCTCTGCCTTTCTCTTCTCTGACTGCTTGTCAGTGCTGGAAACTTTGTGAGAGAGGGATATTCAAGTCAAGTTCACTGCATCTGGGTAGCAACTCTGAGCTAAGGTGTAAAGGAGAAGGCTAAAGGCGCGAATAAAATGAGGTTACTGTGTGTTTACTTGAATTTATAGTCGTCCAACTGCAGTTAACAAAGGTAAAGAGGGATGGGCCAGGCCAAGCTCCCACCTTCCTGTAAGTGACAATGTAGGAGTTCGCAGCTGGGTAGCCTTTGCTTTGTTGCCGATTTGGACAAGAAAATGCTCCAGGTTGGGTAGTTGGATGATCCCATTTCAGAAACTGAAATCACCTTGTAGTCCGTCAAGCGGAAATGTGAAAATGCTGCCGCACCTTGATTCGGTTTGTTCTTGTCCGTATGTCGGTGAAAGCGTCGCTTGTGGGCGTTCACCAGAAAAGCAGATGAGCGGATGATAGAAATGAGAGATACAGACTTGAAATCAAACTCATGGAGATAGAGAAGTAGACTGAGGGATTTCTTAGGTTATCTAAATATAGCAGCAGCTTTAAATATGTGTATATTCTTGGCCTAGGGCAGCGCTGACAATCTTAATGTCTTAGGTTATTTTTCAGAAACATCTTTGGCCGTGGGTGAATATATCCCGTTCTGTAGATATTATAGCTCCATAAAAGCTGTGCCTTTGCTCCTTGCTGCCAGTTTCCCTTGCCCTTTGTCTCTTTTCATCCTCTCTGCACCTATTCTGGTGACAGATCAACACCGCTAATACTTCAGTGGACTAGTCTCCTCCGTTTCCAATTCATTTTCAAGCGTCATTCCCACGACTGCCTTCGGTCTTGGACTTGAACAGTTTCCCCCTTCTGTTCTTCCTCCAAGAATCCCTTCTTTTAGAACTGAAGTTGGAATGACAGGGAGGGCTTGGTCCAGGCTGCTTCCTCATTAAAAACATAGTTTGACCAACGAAGAGGACAGAAACATCTTGGTGCGGGGAGAGAAGGCATCCCCATTCTCTTTAGGACAGAATTTCTGGCAGCCATCTCTGCCGCCTGGTCCCCCCAGCCCCGCCCCTCCACATTTTTGCGCTCTCTTGTCACTAGTCAACAGACAGAGCTGTTTCCCAGCTGTGCGAGTCTCTGGGAGCTTTGCATAATCTGAGGCTGAGAGGTGTTGTGTCACCCCAGATACACAGACTAGTGGTCAGTCAATTACAGTTCTCACAACCCGCCGGGCAGCTTTCCAGTCTAGCCCGTTCTCGGCTACAAGTCCCACAACAGCAGTAATCAAGGAACACCCGTCACTGGGCGGAAAGGAGTTTTTAGAAAGAATCCACACTGACAGCGGCACGATGGACTTTGGGGGCTGCCACACCGCTTAGGAGATGGCTGGCGTCCAAGCTTCTGAGGCTGGATTGTTCGGAGGAGAACAACGACAGAGTGACGCTGAAAGGAAGAGGGACTCTACCATAGAAGACAGTTTGCATTCTTGGACTTAAAAGAAAAGCAGCCACCATGAGGTGTCTTTTTGACAAAGTACATTTGAGTTCTGCTATTTCGCTGTGGCTTTTATCCCCCCCCCCCAAAATTCTTGTCCAGTTAGACCCTGAATGGAGCAGATTACAAATTGGGTGATTTTAACACTGATCGGTAGTTGATTTTAACACTGATCGGTAGTTACACATTTGAATATGATAGCCAAGCTTATTTTCAGCAGAATCTAGTGTATGTTCCTGAACTTGGAGCTTCTCTTTCTGCTTGCAACTTATTGGCTGTGGATGGCTCACGCCACACCCGCTTCTCCAGGGTTACTCTATCTCTGCCCTTTCTCAATCCTAAAGACCTAAGCGTCTCCCAGGGACACCCTACACTTCACTAGGGGCCTGACTGTCCACTAGGTTTGGATTCTGGGGTAGAGACAGGGTGCTGAGCATCTGTTAGAGCTTCGTGCCCCTTCTCCCAAGGAGGCAGTGCTGGCTCTGGACTCCAGGATATGAAGGCATCTTCCTTCTCCATCCCCCACCCCGGGCTCTTGGTGAGAGCGCCTCTCCCTCCTGAGTCCTGGCTCCGGAAGGGAAGAGACCCTGCCACTCAGGAAGCGGGTGGCTCTGGGAAAAGCTATCTCATTTCCAGTTTTGTGGTTTCTTTCGTTTTCTTTTTGTTTTCTTCCCAGCCCATCAAGACTCACTCACCCGATAGAACTGGGAGGTGTCCAGGTGTCTCAGCAAATACCTGGGTATCCTGTGCCCCACACTCCTCCCTCCACTGTCCGTATCCAAGCCCACACTTCCTTGGACTGGATGTTTCTCCTGTCCTGTTGCGAGCCACCATCTGTTCCCCCACCCCCTTTGCTCCCAGGGCCATCTCCCTCCGGGCCTGGGGTGTCCTGTGTCCGATTTCCCCTCCTCGTGCCGCACAGCCGTCTGGTCAGCACCCTTTGCCCGTGCCACCTCCATGCCCCCGAAGGTCCACGCCGAGCTGCTCCCCTCGTGTTCTTTATCGTGTCTCTCTCCCACTACCTCCAGGATAAAATCTGTCTCCTGGCACTTGTGCAGTCCTCCAAGAATGTGCTGCTCTTTTTCCAGACTTGGGGAAAGGAGGAACGTGCACGTGGATGTAATAGCTCCCATCAGATGGCCAGATGTTGGGATGAATGTACAACTGTCTTTATTTCCTTAACTTCAGGCCTCAGCTCTCCCAAACTTGCTGTAGACTAAGTTAACTTAGGATTAGACGTTCCTCATTTCCAGATTTTTGTAGCAGAGTCATTTATGTGGTTAAACAGCACCATGGCCTCATTGCTGAGATGTGCTAGTGTCCGGCCCACCCTGTGCTTTGCTTGTGTTTGGAACCCTTGCTATTGGCCAGGCCTTGTACGGGGGCACTAGGCAGTGATAGTCTATCTCATTCATGTTTCAAGAAGAAACCATTATTATCCTCATTCTAAGAATGAGGAAACTCAACTCAGGTTCTGACTGTGAAGTCCAAGATCTTAACCATCACCCTGTTCCTGTCAAAGGTATAGTATTCTTATGACACCCTTCAGGGTATAATAGATACTCTAATCTTTGCCACTGTTATTGCATAGTCCAAAGAAGCCTTGCTTAAAACTCTAATTACAAAGCTAATTAGATGTCTAATCCTTCATGACGTTTTAATGTGAAAGCCGTGTCTTTTGAGGCAAAGGAGTTTAGGGTAGGGTGCACATGTTTACCAGCCCAGGAGGGACAGCATGGGTGCTGGAGTCCTGTGGACCTGGGTTCCAACCCTGCCCCCCCTCTTGGACCCACGTGATCTTCAGCAAGTGTATGTATTTCTCGAGCCTCAGTTTCTCAGGTGTAGAGCATTGATGTAATACGTGCCTCCCAAGGCTGATGCTGCGGTTGTTCAGTTGTTTTTGTGAAACAGAGCTCTCTTTTTTTTTAATTGGTATATATATTTTTTAAAATTTTATTTATTTATTTATTTATTTTTTGGCCGTGTTGGTTCTTCGTTGCTGCACGTGGGCTTTCTCTAATTGCGGCGTGCAGGAGCTACTCTTCGTTGCGGTGCGCAGGCTTCTCATTGCAGTGGCTTCTCTTGTGGAGCACGGGCTCTAGGTGCGCGGGCTTCAGTAGTTGCGGCACTCAGGCTTCAGTAGTTGTGGCTCATGGGCTCTAGAGCGCAGGCTCAGTAGTTGTGGTGCATGGGCTTAGTTGCTCCATGACAGGTGGGATCTTCTCGGACCAGGGCTCGAACACACTTCCCCTGTATTATTGGCAGGCGGATTCTCAACTACTGCGCCACCAGAGAAGTCCTCGTTCCCTTCTTTTACCATACCAAGCCACTGAGAAAGTTTCAAAGCATGGATTCTGATAAACGACCAAAACAGAGCAATATAGGTTAAGTTTTCCTTTGGATGAACAGTGTCACTTATTAACATAATGTCTGTGAGCAGCCGGGAACGCAGTATTGATGAGAGCCTTTGTCCTTATTCCACTTGTACATGTCTTCACTCAGTGCGATATAATTGAATGAGACTCGTTTAAATGCCCTGGATCCGATGCATTTTGAACCCAGGAACAGGTTAAATAATTAAGCAGGAAGTAAGGTTAACCTGTTAAACGTGGTGTTGTGTGAAGCCTGGTGTTTAAATTCTCTATTATTTCTTCTGAAGAATGAGAAATTCAATGAAAGTATTGATAGTTAAGGTTGCTTGTGAGAAGGGGAGTGGAAAGGAGATATCAGGATCAAGCTCGGGGTGTCGGAGAAAAGGAAATGACCTTTGATCATTAGATGGAGAAATGAAAGGAATTCGGCTCAGACAGAGCTTTTCTTTTCTCTGTCAGTGCTCCCGGTATCATGTGTTGAATCTTCCACATGATGGCTCAGTCCTGTAAATTAGTCCTAAAATAGGCAATGTCACCTAAATCCCGTGTCTATCCGTCCTGGACAACAGACTGGGTCAAGACACTTCTAGAAAAGGAGAACCTCCTTTCTTTCTTCCCTGGGATTGAGTGCATCTGGCAAGGAGGTGTAGACAGTTAACTTGATTGTTCTTTGCACATTGCTATTTGGCGGAGGAATCTTATTTCAGGCATCGTCTCAGTTGGTCTCCACTGTCCCTGGAGAGAGATCTCTGAGTTTGGGACCAGACCTAGGTGTCTTTGGGCATCTCAGGTTGGGTCTTCTGGAGATAAATAGTTCACTAAAGAGTTTGGAGTTCTGTTCTGAAACTGGTTTCCTGGGTAAGACCTCCTATGATGAGTTCCTTTGTGGAACTTTTTGGAACTCCAACAAGGGAACGATCTTGGGTGAGACCAAATATGTTGCTAGTCTACGTGGCACTCTTTTCTATGTTCCACACGAAAAGGGAGTTAGTGTAGACGGTAATTAAGGTCTAGAATGGGAGATCATCGGTTTCCATCCCAGCTTGACCTCTTACTAGCTCTTTGACAAGGGACAGCTTTCTTTCTTGTTCTCCGTCAGTCTTCCCACCTGTATCATGAGGGTGGTAATAGTGACAGTTGATAACATTGGTTGGATTATTAAATAAAATAAAGCACTTAAGTGCTCAATATCATTTCTGGCACATGATGAAGAGCCAATAAAGGTTAGCTGTTATCATTGTTAATGCAATGCAATGAGATTTCTTTATTTTTCTTTCATTTTTTAGAAGAATAAATAGTTGTCACAGTCGATTTAAAACTGGTCTGTTTTAATCGTTTGGCTCTGCGTTCTCCTTTGTGCATCATTTGAGCTTGTTCAACCAGAGACATCTGCCTTGGATTACTGTGTGACTGTACAGTGTCTATCCTTGATTAGTTATGAAAGCCAGAAATGTAAGATATGTATGATAACTCTCTCCAATTCCCATGTATGTCTAACTTTTTCACCTCTCTAAGATAACAAAGCAAGAAATGGAGTTAGCAACATTTTCCGTTTCCAAGGCAGAAAGATATAAACTCTTTCAGTTTGCACATCACTGTATTTACATCTCAAAACTATTAAGGTGATTCTGAAGTTTTATTCTCTTACAGCAGTGAATATTGTTGCCTCTTCTCTTGTTGCAGGTCAAATGAACAATAAAGATTGATAGCGTTGATAGATGCTCTGGGTGGTGGTGCTGTGAATAGGACTTTTTTTTTTTTTTAAGTTCATAAATAGGTTGTCATTACTGAGGCTCTGCTGTTTTTTTGTTCAAGTACAGTAGTTTGATAGAGGCTCGCTTCTTTTATATTTACCTACTGTATTTTCTGCACTGAGTAAGTGACGCTGCAGAAATGAAGATTTTGTTGTGTTGTTCTTATAGGACACCTAGTTCTTTCATCAGAAACTGCTTTTTTCTACTAATAAATTATCATTTTTGTTTTTACAGGGTTTTAGTAATTGACGCTAAGGCTTCTATGACATTTTTGAAAATATTTTGAATTCTGCTATACACGAACTAGGCATGAGAAACAGCCGTTGTTGCTAAGAACTTTAAGCGCTTGGAGATAGTTTTACTCATGAAGACCCGTTAGGTTTTTTTTTTAGAAACTTTAATCTTTACTTATTATTTATTTATTTATTTATTTATTTATTTAATGTCTTAGGTCGTGCCCTGCCCAGCATGTGGGATCTTAGTTCCCTGAACAGGGGTTGAACCTGTGCCCCCTGAATTGGGAGCATGGATTCTTGACCGCTGGACCACCAGGGAAGTCCCTGAGACCCATTAGTCTTTAGTGTGTGTGTGTGTGGCTGTGTTACATACAGTTTTCCTCGCCAAATATGGAACAGTGTTTTACATTGACAACTATAGCAATAAATGAATTAGTGCTCCAGAAAAACCACTGGGCACTGCACAGTCGGCAAGAGTGGTTTTCTTTGCCACCGTGGAGGTCGAATAAGATATTTGCATTCATGTCATTCAAATGTTGCCATTTATTTCCCCAGCAGAAGTAGAAAGCGCAGGTTTCATCAGGAAGCAATAAATAGCAAAATAAAACCTCTTTGTGATGAGCTGTCAGTGCTGTTTTTGAGAAGCGTGAAAAACCATACCGCATTTAAATGATACCCTGTTTAAACAGAAAACAGGAGTGAAGCAATTGTAAATTTATAGCCAGTACATGTGGAGTTTTGCATACCATTCAGGTAGTTGGAACTGTTTCAGAGGTGTATCAGCAAGTTTAATATTTATGTCTAAGCCTATTAAGTGATAGTTTGCGCAGAAGGTTAAATCTATTTTTATTTGTCTGTCTGTTACTTGAGAGTGTTAGTTGGGGTGCCCTGGCATCTCCATCCTGTTTGACTGTTGAACGTTGCACCTCTGAGACCTGCTGGGGCCATTTCTGCTTGGTTGATTTAAAGGGGCTCACGTAGACCCCCCCCCCCCCACCTTAAACAGAGTGTTTTCTGTTGAACGCTCTGCATCCCCTCAGGACTGGACAGTCATTACTTTGTGAAAATGCCCCCTCCCCCCTTTTCAGTAAGATTCAGGATTTTTCTTTTTCCCACCCATGTTTGCATTGGACTTTTCAAGAGCCATTTTCCCCCCAAGTCTCCCAAACACAGATGACTACTGATGGGCCGTACGTGCACACAGACTTCCGAGGGGATTGCTGTTGGAACCTTTCATGACATAACGTGAATGCTGCTGTTGACAGTGGTTGAGAAACAGACAGACAGTAGTCATCTAGACAGCCAGCTGGCGCTGGGCTGGCCATAGGAAAGATGCGTTTGCAGACCAAGGTGTCACTGAGAGAAAATATTCATTCCACGTGTCTGGACATCTCCAAACGTTCTTAAGTGATTGCCCCAGGGTTAGATGGTATCAAGAAATGTTTGTAACCTCTTCAGCACAGGACAGAGTTTCATCATGGGCCCCCAAAGTTCTCCCTGCTTAAACTTCCCTAGAGACATAGGATTTTTAACGCTCAGCAGCCCATGAGTCCACTTAGATAGAAAGAAAATTCCTCCCATTTTTTTCGCTGTTTGTAAATAAAATTTTGAACTCATTTGTTCCCTGCAGGGTGAAGAAACAAAAAGCCTGACTCTTGTCCTGCATCGGGACTCCGGCTCCCTGGGATTCAATATTATCGGTGGCCGGCCGTGTGTGGTATGTTAATTGCTGAAATGGGTTTTTCTTGTCCCTAATGCAGGTGGAAGAGGGGTCAGGGTTTGGGGGGCGAGGGGTAGGAAACCTTGGTCACTTCATTCTGCTCTTATTAGAGTTCGTTGTGTATCTAACATCTTCATGCTCAGGGATTTTTATTATTTTTTTATTGAAGCATAGTTGATTCATAATGTTGTGTTAGTTTCAGCTGCACAGCGAAGTGGTTCCGTTTGGGGGATTTTTATTTCATTGTGATCTCCTAATGTAGCATTGTCCTAGTCATACAGTAGCTCATCTTAGCCGTTTAGCTTTGGGGATGCGTGTCTGGTTGGGTAGCAGTTGAGCTGAGGCACGTCGCGTGAGACGCGTGCAGTTGCACGGAGTGACTTTGCTAGAGTGGGGGCTCTGAGGCTGGCCATGTGATCGGGGCTTCTGCTCTGTCTGCCCTTCATCAGTCAGGGGCAATTCCCCCATTTGTGGCATCGTGCATCCCATGCTCTTTCTTCCCTCTGGAGCTGTTCACGCCATTCATCATGATCTCCTCCTCCAGAAAGGAGAGACTGAATTCAAATCTGTCAATTTAATTGCAAAGAAAATGTCTGCTAAGAGGGCTTGGGGGGGAAGGGTGCGGCAGAGGATGTGTTTTGGGATCTCACCTTTCACGATTGCCCGAGTATGTGTCATCTCTTGCTCTTTTTTGGGGCTGACCCTCTCCTTGTTTGTTAGCTTTGAAGGAAAATTGTCAAGGGAAGGAAAAAGAAAATCAGATTCACTCATTCAACAAATAAGTATTGAACACAGGCTGTTTGCTAGGGGCTTGGAGATACTGGCCAGGGAGACTGGGTCCCTGTGGTCATTGAGTTTATGTCCTGGGTGATATTGGGCAAGAAACAAGTAGATACAGTAATTACAGATGGGAGAAGTACAATGAAGGGTAAAAAGTGGGAGGATGGCATGTGGTAGCTACCAAGGAGCAACGGCCATCATTGGCTAGAGTAATCAGGAAAGAGAGGAAGGGATATTAAGGCAAATCCTAAAGGATAAGAAGATGTCAGCCATCCAGCTGTGGTTAATGTTTGCCCCCGCCTTCATAGAGCTCAAGTCCAGATGGAGGAACTGATGAGTTAGGAGAGGAAAGCACTGTTCTCACTGATACACGCTGTGCCTGGGTCCAGCTAAAGATGCCTGGGGACGGTGGAGTGGGGGGTCCATTAGCCGTAGGGAAGGAGGCGTCCTGGGGCAGGGCCATTGGAGCTGGGTTCCGAAGGATAAGTAGGAGTTTGCTAGATCAGAGGGTCCATATATAATACATTTATACATTTGAGCAGTCTTAACTTTAAAAATATATATATATATTGAGCATATTTAGTTAGCTACAGATTATAAATATATTGACTACTGAACCAATGTTACCTGTCTTATAAAAGTTACATGCAAGAGTCATTTTAAATTACGAAGTTAAAATATGAATATGATTTTTAAAATGCTTTTTTGTCATTCCAATGTGTTGCATTGCACGTACCCATCTTTGAAGACCACTGAGCTAAAAGAAAGTGGACGGACCCAGGGAAGCCCAGACAAGGACAGCAACAGAGTTGAGGGGTGGCAGGAAGTAGTCAGAAGGAGGCTGGAGAAGCAGAGGCGGGTTATGATTAAATTCCCTTTGCTTTTAGCCAAGGCCACAGTTTCTTGCAAGAAACTTCCACACCGTTTATTGCAAGAAGTGACAGCTTAGTTGTAGGTGATACGTAGTCATTAAAATGATGAACTAATACATTATCTGCCTTATAAAACATACTTTAAAAAGCACACTTCTAGACAATGAGGAGAATGAAGGTGGGCAGGGGTAGGGGCCGGTCCCACTTGGCTGGGCCCCAGCACTGCACACACACCCTTGTGTTCCTCCCATCGTCTCGAGGGGTTTCTTAAGAAACTAACATTGTGGGCTTCCCTGGTGGCGCACTGGTTAGGAATCCGCCTGCCAATGCAGGGGACGTGGGTTTGAGCCCTGGTCCGGGAGGATCCCACATGCCGCGGGGCAACTAAGCCCATGCGCCACAACTACCGAGCCTGCGCTTTAGAGCCCATGAGCCACAGCTGTTGAGCCCGCGTGCCACAACTACTGAAGCCCACGTGCCTAGAGCCTGTGCTCCGCAACAAGAGAAGCCACCGCAATGAGAAGCCCGCGCACCGCAACGAAGCGTAGCCCCCGCTCGCTGCAACTAGAGAAAGCCCGTGCGCAGCAACAAAGACCCAACGCAGCCAAAAATAAATAAATAAAATAAATTTATAAAAAACAAACAAAAATCCCAGCAGGGTTTTCCTGACACCCATTTTAAAAAAAAAAAAAAAAAGGAAACTAACACTGTGTCAGGCTGGGACTTTTCACTTTCCCCTCTTTCCAGTTGACTCAGATCCTAGGTGGCATGTCCCGCTGCTACTCTGATTCAGTTCTTGCTGCCAGGGGTCAGGCTCTCCAGCCCTGGGAGGGCGTGAGGGAGCCAACTGGGGCTTGACTGGCTCAGTAATTGTCCCTAGGAAACACCAGGACCGGACAGACCCAAGTTCTCCAACTTACCATCAAGAACGTCTTTTGCTGTTTGGCACAAATAACAGAGAGTTGACTGTATGGTTTTTTTTGTTGTTTTTTTGCGGTAGGCGGGCCTCTCACTGTTGTGGCCTCTCCCGTTGCGGAGCACAGGCTCCAGACGCGCAGGCTCAGCAGCCATGGCTCACGGGCCCAGCCGCTCGGCGGCATGTGGGATCTTCCCGGACCGGGGCACGAACCCGCGTCCCCTGCATCGGCAGGCGGACTCTCAACCACTGCGCCACCAGGGAAGCCCTGTACTTGGTTTTTGTTCATAATTTTTATTCCTCCTCTCCATACCCATCATTACCAGTTTTAAGAAACAACTACCGTAAGCGAAGATGCATTTCACTTTTAGATGTTTTAGAAGTTTCTGCAGCCAAAAGCGCCCAAACTAGGAAGATCTCTTCTGCACACACCAAAGCGTATATAGAAGAAGGGAGCCTGATGTTTGCAAAATGCCTGAAATAGAGAGGCAAGCCTACGGCTTGACAATTGTTGGGCAGCCGACTATGGGAAAGCCCGAAAAGATGGTGTTTAGTTTCTGCACCTCCCCAGGGGTGAAAGGATGCTTCCAGCCTCACTAGAATGCAGTTGTTGGTTTTTTTTTTTTTTCTCAGACTTACCAAAGAACATGTTTTAGGTCATTTTCTTTTTCCTTTAAAAAAAGTGATTTAAGCACAAACCAGACTCAATTTTGTAGCGTTCAAAAGTGTTCTCAGTTTATGTGGTCTTTTTGCAAGAACTCCATGCATGGCCCTGGGGAGGAAGATTGAATTCCATATGCATGTGTTTGCCGTTGTGTTTTTAAAAACTTGTCCTGATTAGCAGAAACAGCAAAGGGAAACCTAAATGGATTCTTCACTGTTGCCTGGAAATCTGGCAGGTCATTGAGAACATGCTAAAAAGCCAGCATAAGCAACAATGCGCACTCATTGTCGGTTACTGGAAGTAGAACGCTGTGCGGATGACGTGTGTGTTTCCCAAGGAATTCCTGTGTTGGATGCTTGGTTGGGTTGTGACGTAAGCCCAGCCGGGGGCTCTGACATAAGGCTTTTCATTGCATGATGCAGTACGTGATGCTCTTAGCAAAATCACATCACCCATTCATGAGTGCTCGTATCCCTAAAGAAACAGCCCCCAGTTTGGTGTATCAGACCTTTCCCTTCAGCCTTTGGCAAATATACTTCATTGTCAGGCACCCCTGGGATGAAAAAAGTCCCTTTCATTTTTCTGTTTCTCAAGCCAACAAAAGCAAACAAATCCTAATTCATCTTGGTTCACCTTCATGCATAGCTCTACCTTAAAATGTGTTAGGAGAGGAGCCAACAAACAAAGACTAAAGAGATGGCTCTTAAGACAAAAGTCTCGCTATCAGCGACGGGCTTGATTGGTTTTTTTTTATTTTGTGCTTTCTGTATTTTTTGAATTCTGTTACCATCCCCTACCACTGTCTTTATTTAAGCTCATTTGTGGTGTTTGCTCTTGCCTGTTCCTCTCTGATTTTTGCTTGGACTTTCTGATGCTCCTTAAGAAAAATGACTTGTGTACGATGTATTTTTCTGAAAAACAAGCCAAAGCCCAAATCCCATCCCCTTTTTTCCCCCCTTCCTCCCCAGCCAAGAAATGCAAAACAGTTAAATCGGAGTAAACACAGATCTGTTTTCATTTGATATATTGACATCATCCCTTAGGGAAGTCAAGCTTGTCCATAAATCCTTTGTGGTCCATTGAGACTCTTCAGGTTCCTCTAGTGGAATATTCCCATAACCTGGAATGTTGGAATTCATGTGTATTTTTGAGACTTTTCTCAATGGGAGACAGCATTGCACTTAGAGCTTGTATAAGAGAATCAACCTATCCTTAGTTTGAAAGTGACCTATGCCACTTTTTAGCTGTGTGACCTTAAGTAGGTTACTTAACCTCTCTGTCTCAGATTTTTTCCATCTATGAAATGGGTAATAATATTACATACCAGTTGTGGTTATTATGAGGATTAAATGGCGGACAGAGTATGCTCACTACGTACTTGGTACCTAATGTGTGTTCAGTAAATAGAAGCTGTTGCACTGCTTTGTATCTGATATAGGCCCGTAGGGAGCTACACAGATGCCTTGGGAGTCGTGCATCATCAGTAGTGGCTGTGAGAGAGAAAGGAGCCTCATAGAAATTCAGACAGTGAAGGCCTGAGCGGAGTGCTGTGATGCTGGCCAGGGGTGCCTTTGGGGGCCGGTTGATCCAGCACAACACCCACAGACTTGCAGACCCTTCTCTCTTGGAAGAGTGTTGATAGAATCCAGATGGCAGTGAGAGACTTATCTTTGTCTTGTGGGGATAAATGTTGGGAAAAACACTTAAGGTTCATTTTTGCTTGTGATTTTGGTGTCTTTTGAATCATATCTATAACATTATGTAGTGTGTGTGTGTGTGTGTGTGTGTGTGTGTGTGTGTGTGTGTCTTTGTGAGAAGCGGGGATGGGAGGGGAGAGAAGAGGTAGAGAATGTGCATTTTCCCACCCTTGGTTACTACTGTTACACTTCAAGGGGTAGATGGAGCCACTTCAAAGCCATGTCTCTCCTCCTTTAGAATATAGGTTTGTTTTTGTTTTGCAGTTTAAAGAGGAAAATGTTGTATTTTCATAATGTTTTTTTAACAAATGGAATTTTGATGTATTTGCATGTAGAGAAATAAGTAGTGAAGTAGATCTTCTTATGGCGTTATGTCAGGGAAATTGCCATGACGGTAGATTTTGGAGTTTTTGTGGAACATCCTGAACTTACTTCCCAAATGCTTTTTGTTTGGAAACAACACATGCTTTTGCCATTGCAGTTATAAATCCATCTGTTAATCACGAGAAATTTAATCCACACACTTGGAGAGCATTCATCCCAGTGCTATTTGGAAAGAAGTTCATGAACAAGCTGTGAGGGTTTTTTTTTTTTTATGAGTTGGAGCTTTTTGATTTTAAATAAAGGGAGGACTTTGAGCATGGAGCTGTCTTCTTTCCCAGAAAGTTTCAGTCTGGACTTTGAAAGATCTAAAGGAATTCAAGAAGATTGGAGATCAGAATTTATTAGGAAGGGGGAGGGGTCGTGGTGGGCTTTTCTGATGCAAATCAGAACAAAGATAAAACGCCTATTTTCACCATCAGATTCTTGGATATTTAAAAGTTTTATAATACTCTGTGCTTGTGGGGATATGAGAATACACTCTGTCTAATGAGCTGTAAGTACAAGCTCTCTGAAGGATAGTTTGGCGACGTCTATCAAATACACGTACCCTTTGACCCAGCAGTTCCATTGCTAGGGATTTGCCCCGATACATACTAGCAAAGATATTTCAGAACACAGATAGAAGGGAATTAGAGGTGACACAGTCTCTAATAGCAACAACTGTAAACAGTGCTCATTATCCCTGTGTGGGGTTACTGTCCAGGCACTTAAGGGAGTGAGGTAGACAGTGGGCCTGATGGTGGAGAATCTGCAACCAGGCACCCCAAGAACGTGGGGAGCATAATCCCATTTCTGTGTCTAAGAAAGAAAGAAATACATTAAAGTGTTTTGGAAAGGGTGGATAAACTGCCACTCGATGCAGTGAAGGGGTGGAAGGACAGTGGGTTAGAGACGGCAGGGGCTTATCATTTTATACCTTTTGGTACGGCTTGACTTATTTTATCACGTTACTTTTAGTTTAAAACAGAAATCGGGGGAGACAGCTGGCTTTTACCCCCTTGCCACTTGTGCCGGCAGCAAGAACCCATTACTGTTTTAAGAGCGTAAGCTTGCTTTTCATGACCAACTTAATGCCTAGCGTTCACGTGTGTGTTTCTTTTAACCCAAAGGACAACCAAGATGGATCGTCCACTGAAGGAATCTTTGTATCCAAAATAGTCGACAGTGGACCTGCAGCCAAGGACGGAGGCCTGCAAATCCACGACAGGATTATCGAGGTATGTGGACACCGCCAGGGTCTTCCGTAGGCCGAATGGCATCCCGTCTTCATCCGGTTCAAGGCAGGGTGCTCGGTGGGGCAGGGAGGCCTCAGCTGGGACTCTTGAGGCGCAGGAGTCAGACCTCTCCGAGGGTGTGGGACCGGACTGGGTGCTGATTGCCTCGCTCTTAAGCCTTTGTTCACGTTCAGTGCAGAGAAGCCAGATTACGAGTGGCTTATTCACGATTTGGCTCTTGTCACGCGGCCGCGCATCTGTTTTGCGTTCTTCCGTTAGAGCTTCGTGTGAAAACCACTGGGGAGTCGTGTGTTAGTTAGAACCAGATGAGCAGTCCCTGTGGTGCAAATGGTGACTCTGTTCGGATCGGTGACCAGGGAGGGGATCATTGTGTCAGCTTCGGAATCACTCTAACGTCCTCAGAGCTCACGGCACACAGTTATTTCTACATATCCCTCTTTTACGCGTGTCTTTTCTGCCTGTTGTCACTTGTACTAGTTGATTGTCCGGGGACGTGCAGGCAAAGGTTGATATTCAGGATGGTCACTCGTCTCATCACCGACTTCCTCGTTTTCAATTTTCACTCATCATTTTCAACTTTTACTTAGGGGCTTTGTAGATTTTCACCGGGGGAGGTAGGTAGCTCCCTCCGCCCCGCCACAGGACACTTTGGAATAGGGTCACACTGTGTCCTAGCGTGCTTCCGAGTTGCTGAAAGGGAAAGAGTGATTCATGGCCTGCTTGTGTGGGCTCCTGTTGCAAAGTTTGATACAAATGACTATATTTTGCTGGTGGTTTTGACTATGTTGATTGCTCTTTTAATGGGTAAATTATATATATATACATGGGCTCAATTTGTTGGCTCTCCTATGAGGAAAAAATTAAATACGAGAATCCAGGATGAGTTGTTGAAGCCCGTAAGAAACTCACCCATGGGCCGTAGCCATAATATAGCACATGAAACAGGAAACTGGAAAAATGGCACTGTGACCACTGGATGTTTTATGTTCCAAACACACATTTGCATAGCATCTATATTTCTTGAGTATATGTGTGGTCTCTTTCAAACCTTGGACCGAGTGGGAACTCTGACCATGGGATGAGCCACGAGGGAAGTTCCCGTAACCCGCCGGAATGTGGCCATGTGCTTCCGGGGGAGGGAGCGTTGGGGAGAGGAGGACAGAGTCTCGCTTTTCTGGTCTCATTTGGATGAATTCTGCAATGTGCAAAGCAGTACACTTCGGGTCAATTTATATCCTTAGGGGAACAGACGGTTATATCTCTCCAAGAAAACAAACTGAACGAGTTAGGGTATAAGAGTTACTTTTCTGAAAGAGTGGATGCAGTGTGACAGTTTACATATTAAAAGGATACTTGGGGGCTTCCGTGGTGGCGCAGTGGTTGACAATCCGCCTGCCAATGCAGGGGACACGGGTTCGAGCACTGGTCTGGGAGGATCCCACATGCCGCGGAGCAACTGGGCCCGTGAGCCACACCTACTGAAGCCTGCGCGTCTGGAGCCTGTGGTCTGCAACGAGAGGCCGCGATAGGGAGAGGCCCGCGCACCGCGATGAAGAGTGGCCCCCGCTTGCCACAACTAGAGAAAGCCCTCGCACAGAAATGAAGACCCAACGCAGCAAAAATAAATTAATTAGTTAATAAACTCCTACCCCCAAATCTTAAAAAAAAAAAATGAGATGGGACGTTTTTATTAAAAAAAAAAAGGATACTTGATTTTGTTTTAAGGACATCATTAATACTGCTACATCCCTCTTGACTTTTTGAAGGGTTCTTAAACTTGGAGATCTTTTTGCTGCACGTTTTAGGGTCAATCTTCATATTTCCCCGGTCAGGGGGGTGGATTTTCCCTACCAGGAATTTGCTTGGGCAAGATGCTTTTTCACGAGCTCAAATGCATCCTTACTGTCTTTTTTTTCAAGAAAGAGAGAATACATTTTTTTAAAAATAAATAAATAAATTTATTTATTTATTTTTGCCGTGTTGGGTCTTTGTTTCTGTGCGAGGGCTTTCTCTGGTTGTGGCAAGCGGGGGCCACTCTTCATCGCGGTGCGCGGGCCTCTCACTATCGCGGCCTCTCTTGTTGCAGAGCGCAGGCTCAGTAGTTGTGGCTCACGGGCCCAGTTGCTCCGTGGCATGTGGGATCTTCCCAGACCAGGGCTCGAACCCGTGTCCCCTGCATTGGCAGGCGGATTCTCAACCACTGCACCACCAGGGAAACCCGAGAATACATTTTTTGAGACCATTGTTCCAAAAGATAAGTACAGCTTCCATTGCCAAGGGTTTGGTGGAACAGCCAGTTTCTGTAAGTAATGGAATTTCATTGCTCTTACGTTTTGCAAATGAGAACTGTACAGCTGGGCAGGATTTTCTCTTGGCAAAGGGGGATCTGTGTTTGAAACATTTAGTACGGTTTCTGGTGAGTCACATTCCCCTTTTGGACAGTATGTAAAATATTAATCATGTCCCAGTGTTGAGATGGAAAGAAGGATGATCACAATAGAGAAACAACATATGTGTAATTGCAATTGACACCCCGTGCCCTTCTCCGTCAAATCCTAATCTCTTTTGACATGATACAGTGATTCCCATGCCTGAAAACGATGTTCTCCTGTTCACCTTGTCTGTATCTGAGTTTATTACCAGGCATGAATTTGATTATTTTAAGTGTGCACGTGGGTTCACTAAGAAGAGTCAACGGCTTTCTAGTTTTCCTCCATATTTCTTCCTTTTCAGAGGAGTGAGCAAACTCCCACTAGATTTTCACCATAAAAACTTTCATCCTGGCAAAAGGAAGCTTATATTAAATCCATAGAGACTGACTAAATCTCGTCCTCAGTGCAGAGTTGTTAACGGTTACCGTGTTCCTACCGCTCTTTGTTCCCTGAGACCGGAGCTGTAGTTCTCACCCACATCGGAGCCAAGCACACTCGCCTCGTTTTTTATCAGAAATATTGTGAAATGCCATCAATACTCATGAAACGAAATTCATAAATAATATTTATATACCTAATGCACACCTAATGGTAGAACCTATATACTGACATTAATAGAAAAGTAACAGGAAGATCATTTATAATAAAATGTATGTATCGGTATGTAAACGCTCGGGCACAGCCGCATTAGAAGACACTGTGATGTTTGTTGCCAGACGCTGGCATGTCCTTGTGGTCTCGGCACGGTGCACCGGCGACAGAAGTTGCTGGTCCAGGAAGGCGGTGCTGTGGAGTTTGGCACCACAAGCAGCATCGCCGTCCACGATTGGACTTTCCACGGTGGTGAACAGATTGTGGTTAAGATACGGCACAATTAAATACAGTCTTCCTTTGATTTACACACATCTCTGTGTGTGTGTGTGTGTGTGTGTATTTTTTAAAATTTGTGGTAAAATATACGTAACATAAAATTTTAACCATTTGTAAGTGTACTTTTCTGGGGCATTAAGTACTTTATCGTGCAACCATCACCGCCATGCATCTCCAGAACTTTTTTGTCTTCCCAAACTGAAACTGTAGCCGTTAACCCACCCCTCCTCCCCTTCCCCCAGCTCCTGGCTGCCATCCTTCTGTTTTCTGTTTCTATGCATTTGACTACTCTAGGTGCCCCACATAAGTGGAATCATACAGTATTTATCTTTCTGTGTCTGGCCCATTTCACTTAGCATGATGGCCTGCGCAGTCATCTGTGGACTTGTAGCATGTGTCAGAATTCCATCTTTTTTCAAGCTGAATACTATTCCATTGTATGTATAGAAGTATATACCACATTGTGTTTATCCATTCATCCATCGATGGACATTTGGTGTGCTTCCATCTTTACACTGTGGTGAATAATACTGCTGTGAACATCGGTGTGTAATCTGTATGCATTGAAATTGCAAAAACAAAACAAAACAAAAAACCCCTCAGGGTTCATATGTAAAACAGAGTTAGGGTGTACCCTCAGGTAATTATAAAAAGTTTGTCACTTTACCTTTACTAATGTCTGGCAGGATACGGGACGGTTATTCAGGAAGCCCAATAATTCTTCATTGCCCAAGACTCTGTGCGTTTAGGGTTTCTAGCATCCTTGGTCCCCACCCCAATCCTTGTGACAATGAAAAATGCTTCCATAGATTTCCAGCAGTACCTCGGGTTATGATAAGGACCCCGGGGAGAATGACTGGGGTAGAGGTTTGTCTTGTTCCCAACCTTATAATGCAAGGTGCGTTGCTCAGAAGCTCGTTCTTGCATTGTACTCGTCTCTCATTTGGCGGTAAGTGAATTTCTGTGACAGTTGTCTGGGCTAAATGCAATGTCCTCTTCTGCTTTGAGATAGTAAATGCTATTCTCCGAGTGCAGTGCAGGCAGGGAGTGAAGCCCTCTTTTGCCACTAACCTTTGTTTTGTACAATCCTCTGTAAATACGTGTTCATCTTGGGAGTGTTATGGTTTGAAGACCCAAGCATGTGGTCACAGAAGGTCTGTAAGCTCAGTGGCTTTTGTGTACATCAGTCATTCTCTGTTTTGTTTGTCATTGCTAAAAAGGCTGGATTACAGGGTTGACTAGAACGGATTAACACTGCCTTCCCTTCCCGAGCTAGGCTGCCTGGTAAAGCAAGATTTTACTATTTGTTAGTGAAGATAATGTTCTCCCAGCAACTAAAATGGCAGAGTGGCATGTGCATTCACCTGCAAAAGCATTTAGTTTTAGAAAAAGGAAGACGCTCTTTTTCTTCTGTTAACTTTTTATCTTGACGTAATTTCAGGCTTGCATTAATGAATTCCTGTACAGGCTTTATCCAGATTCCCCCAGCACTAACATCTAATACGTTTACTTTATCCCTTTCTCTCTCTACCCCTATTCCTAAATACATCAGTGTGTATTTTTTTTTAGGAGTAAGACCTTCTCTTACATAACTACAATCCATTTATCTAAGTCAGGAAATTAATATTGGTAGGGCCCTATTGTCTCATCTACAGAATGTAGTCAGATTTCTAATAATCCGTACAGTGTCCTTGATAGCAAGAGAAAACCGCAGATCATAGGTTTTACTGAGTTGGCATCGTTCGTGATTTCCTTTCCTTTAGAGCAGTGGCTCAAGTATTTTGTCTTACATGCTACTGATGTTTTTGAAGAACACAAACTAGGTCTTTTGTGTAACGTCTCTCAGTTTGGGTTTGTCTGATGTTTCCTCATGAGTACGGATTCAGGCCATACATTTTGGGCAGGAATACCAAAGAAGTGATAGTGTGTCCTTCTCAGCGCATCCTGTCGGGGGTCACACGATGCCACTTTGTCCCTTTATTAGTGATGTTAACTTGGGCTGCTTGGTTAAAGTCTTATCTGCCACGTCTCTCTGCTGTAAAGGTATTGGTTTCTCCTTTGTCTTGTATCCTGTCGGGGAGGGTGGGGGGATACTTTGAGGCTGTGGAAATATCTTGCCGCGACTCAAACTCTCATACACTGGTTTTAGCACCCACTTATGGATTTTACTTGACTATTATTATTATAATGGTTGACAAATGGTGATTTACTAAGTACATCCTTCTATGTTTATGAGTTGTAAGAAGAAGTGTTCTTTTCCTCCCTGTTTTTTTCTGCCTATCTCCATGTGTCTGTCTGTCTGTTTCAGTATGGACTCATGGATTCTTATAATTTGGTGGTCACCTTGGCCAGTTTGGGCCAGAAAGCGCTCTTTCAAGCTAGTACCTCTGTCCTTTTCTCATGTTTCCATCAGTTTCTGAGCACTTCCTTACTATGTGGCACCATGAGATGTCCCAGGCTCATCTTGTGCTCTCCTTGCCCCAGCCCTAGAATCAGCTCTTTTTCCAAGTAGCTCTAACTCCATTGAGTGAAGAGTGAGTGGCATTTAGAAACCAAAATATGGGTGCTAGGGTGATCATATATAATTATACGAGGTTATAATTGAGGTTTCATTGTTTCTAGGCACTCTCAGCAGACAGAGCTAGAAAATGGAAATATGCAGATACACACACAACATTATCATCATCAACAACACACCTCTCTCCTTCTGTTTCTCTGTTCGTCCTTTTATATATTTTGAAAACTATGCCTGTATCAGTACCTCTTATTCCAGTCCAAGTCTGCATGCTTAAGTTTCTCCTCCTTCTTTGAAGATTTGCAACTCCTAGAGGAATCCCTTTTGAAATAGTGATGAATGTACTTTCTTCTTTTGAATCAAAACTCTGATCTTTGCTTAGATGTTATCAGTGAAGTAAAAATTGTTGATGAACATTGTTTAAAATATTTCTATATTATTTTTGGTTTGATTTTGGGAGGAAAAATGTGCTCTAAAGTAGGTGATTTTGTAATTACATTTTTCTTTCATTATGGGGTAAGAAAGTCTCGGTATTTCTTGTGTAACTGTATGCAGGAAACCTATTATTGCTCAACAGGCAGAGAGATGCACAAGCCATTTGGGGGTGACATTAAAAATAAACACGTGAGGCTATGCTGTTGTCCTCTGTAGTGACTGATAGCCATGGACCACACTCAGCAGAGGAGAGGAAAAAATTCTGTGGCAATTATCCTCCTGAGAAGTAAAACCTGTTTGTGTCAATTTGAAATCTCTGTTACCTCAGTTACACAAATAATCTGTTTTGATGAAAGAGATGTGGTATAATTCAAGCTATGTTGAGAAGATTCTTTTTAAGCTGCAAAAATAAGCAGGTTTTAGAGACCCCTTATTAGTAATGGGCCTCAACTCTCCATTTCCAGAGGCAGAGACTAGAGTTTCATCTGAGTTACCGATTTCGGTTGGTCGACAGCGTTGTACCCTGGATTTCTATGCGGCAGGATTCTGAGGCCATGTCTGGATTGAGTGGGGGTGAGTGTGGTGATCATTTAGTGATGTTTACCATGGACACAAGAGAGGAGGGGTGACAGTTCGACTCTGGACTTGTTATCTCTGGCTGGACTCATACGATGTTTTTGGAATGACGACATTATCATTTGGAAGTAATGACTCTCATTGGGATGGTGTGTATTTCATAATAATGTATCAGTCATTCTTTTTGGTCTTCAGATGTAAAAGAAAGTGGACACCTTTGTTGCATCTCAGTTCTTTTTCCCTCCTCCCCCTGTTTAAAGACGCTTTTCACTTTCATCTTACTCTTATAGCCTGTACCATAGCAATAGAAGTTCTGGCAAAATGAAAGCAGCTGATTTCCTTAGTATTAGCAGGCACATGTGGAAGTGGAAAGAGCCCTGAGGTTTCAATGAGGACCCCAGGTTTAGGTTTCTACCAGGTTATTCGCTCTGTGGTCTTAGTATCCTAGATGCTGAGCCTCGCGTGCCTCATGTCTAAAACGGGAAGAGCATTACTCTCCGTCTCCCCTACCTGTCATGCTGTCTGAGTAGAGCAAGGAGATAACATAGGTCAAAGGATTTTTGCTCTTAAGTGCCAATATGAAGAATTGTTTGGGTTTTTTTTAAAATTCAAATTTTAGTGTCTGATACAAGAACTTAATACCAAAGCCAATTATAAAAGTCAGCAAAATACTTCTGAGATCTGTTTTCCTCTTGTGTGTTTTAGCCAGAATGTAGTGCTGCTGCAAGGTTATTGAGGAAACCTTGAACTGTTTCAGGCAGACATACTTTTCAGAATTAACAATGTGACCAATTAATGCCAAATATTTCCTCTTTCCTCCCAGTTGCCTTTAAAAAAATAACATTTTGTATTAATTTTTTTCCTAATGACTGTACTGATGTATTGACTTGGTAATATTTATTATTGTTCTTATTTTCTTATTACTGTTTTGCTATAAAAATTAGCTTTACCAAAAAAAAACACTAGGTTTTCAGGGAACATGTTTGTAACAGACATCACTGCACACCAGCCAGATAAACGTTAGGTGAAGAATAAAACATATGGCGTGATGCAATTTGTTTTAAAGACATTTATGTATATTAGTCTTTTCATAGGAAAACGTACTCGGAGGTAATAAAACATTTTAAAGTTACATATAAAGTCGTAGAGTGGGATTATGGGGAAACTCTACATCTTTTAAGTCACCTTTCTATAATGTTGGGCTTCTCCAGAGAAGTGAGTATTCTTTTTTATAATCCAGAAAACAGTAAAGAGGAAAAACGATGAGTTAGAAGTTTCCTTTGAGTTTTAAGTATCACAAAGCTGACTCCTGCTTGTGTGTTTCCTTTTGTATGTTACTTGTCCTTCTCTTTTCCAAAAGCTCCTAGCAGATGGCCTCACATATGAGATGGGTGGGCAGCTCATGCTGAGACGCTGGAACCAGGCTGTTGGAAGTTCCTCCCTTCCATTCTCTGTCCAGATTATCAGAGTTTACTTCCTCTTGACACTGTGTACTTCTGTGGGGGTTGTGGCTCCCCAGAAGTTTTAAATCTATCCCCTCATGGTCAGCCCTTAGTAAAAAGAGTTATTTAGATCATCCACAAAGCACTTTAAAATAAGAATAAATCAGAAGTGACTGGCATCCCCATTAAATTTTTTGAATAAAGATTAGGTCGAAAAATTAAATCTTTGGTAATTCCCAGACAACAACAAAACAACAAACCCTTGACAACAGTACAGATAATATACAGTTTATATTCAGTTGTCTTCTTTGTACACCATATCTAGACCCTTATCTTTAAGTATGGGGGTTTTGAGAGCAAGAACCCATGTCATTTTTTTAAAAATTAAGTTTTTGTCTTTCAGTCTGTTGGTGTAAGACACAAAGAGTTAGGTGCACTTTTTTTTTTTTTTTTTTTTTTTTGCGGTACGCGGGCCTCTCACTGCCGCGGCCTCTCCCAGTGCGGAGCACAGGCTCCAGACGCGCAGGCTCAGCGGCCATGGCTCACGGGCCCAGCCGCTCCGCAGCACCTGGGATCTTGCCGGACCGGGGCACGAACCCGTGTCCCCTGCATGGGCAGGCGGACTCCCAACCACTGCGCCACCAGGGAAGCCCCAGGTGCACTTTTATCGGACTTGAAAGGTATGTTTGGAATGGTCTGACTTAAATTATCAACAATGAAGTATATGTAAAATAAGCGGTGTGGGAGAGGCCCTGGGAGAACCTTTGAAAGCAGTAGGTCCACATCATTTTGAAAACAAAAACTAAGCAGGGGGCCTATAGATGAGGGGGCTGGGAACAGGAGCAGGGAGAGTTAGATTAGGAATTATCACTAGGAATGACACGTGGAAGACTCAGGTGGACTGGCGGCTGCAAGCGCTGATTTGCAATTACGCCACTTTCACTGAAAACTCCCAGTACCCCAGGGTGGGAAGCTGCAACAGCACGATTTCGTGCAATGGTGATGAATGATTCCCATGAGCCTCTGGGGGAGGGCAGCAGGGATGGGGTTCTCGGCCACACAGAGTGCCACGTTGCTCCAAGAAGACCTTTGGCTCTTCTGTTTTGTCTATTTGTCTGTGTCTATTTTGACAGTCATTTGAACTGCAGACAGTCTGGGTCCCATCTCTCTTCTCCTGAGGGTAGCTAGCGCTCCCTGCTTCCTTTTTGGCTCTTTTGATTCTCTTAATTTCCATCTTTCATCACTTCCTCTTTTCCTGCTACTCCTCATGAGTCACTTGACAGCTCTCGGGGACCAAGAGAACTGAAAGCCTAAGAGTGTTTGCTTTCTTAGCCACTTGCCACCTCCCCAAAGAGACGTGCCAGTCTGTTTTTTTAAAAATGAGCTAAATATATTTATGTTTTATTTTTCACTATCTGGAGAAACTCTGGGGTGGATTAGAAGTTGCTGGCAGTCACTGTCCAAAGAAGGCAGTGTTTGTTCTTTTCCTGGAATGATTGTTACTAGGACATTCATGTTTCTACACACGTCGATTTGAGAATTTGTTAGCCAGACACATACAACTCCTATTCGGTGTTTATTTTAAAAATCGGGAGGGGGATGCATTATATAGAGTGATCTCTGGTCGTGGCTTGTTGAAAATCTTCATGTTGTGTGAGTTCTCAGGCTCACAGTGGACGAGAAACCATCAGCAGGCATGTGTTCTACTTGTTGGAGGTGAGTTGTATTCTCCCTAATACTGAGATAGGCCAAGATGCCTAGAGAGCTCATATGTGGTCCCTGGCTCTGGGGAGTTTCCATGTCAGACTGATGGACAGAGGACGGTAGCTGATACTAGGGCCCTGAGAAAGGCAGTCAGCTGTATAGAGTGGTTAGCAGTCACAGACTCTGGAATCACACCCGGTTTTGAATTTTAATTCTACCATCGCTAGCCTTGCGACCTTGGACAAGGTTCTCCTCACCTCTGAGCATGGCTTTCTTCTGTAAATTATGGACACCATTTAGGCACACCTTGGAGATACTGTGGGTCCAGTTTTAGACCACTGCAGTACAGCACATATCACGATAAAAGGCGTCACATGAATTGTTTCGGTTTGCCAGTGCATATAAAAGTGATGTTTATACTACACTGTAGTCTGTTGTGTACAGCAACATTCTGTCTAAAAACAAATGTAACAGACCTTAATTTAAAAACACTTTATTGTTAAAAAATGCCAAACATCACTGATCACAGATCACCGTAAGAAATACAAGCAGGAAGAAGTTTGAAATGTTGCAGATTATCAAAATGTGACAGACACGAAGCAAGAATGCTATTGAAAACGGTGCCAATAGACTTGCCTGACGCAGCGTTGCCACAGACCTTCCATTTGTAAGAAATGCAGTAATCTTCGAAGCGCAAGAAAGGTGAAGCGCAATAAAACGAGGTCTGCCTGTACGTGTATCATAACGTCGCTACAATAAAGAATATAATGCACGTGTCTGAAAACTGTAAATTTGGCTCCAGAATAAACACTCCCCAGGTGGTTAGCTTCGCTGGTGGTGTTTCTTGTCATTCTGTAGAGGCTGGGCTGGAAGGATCTTTTAACAAGCCAGTGCTTTGATGACGGTTTTATGGTACAGTTTCATAAACCCCAAATTACAGTTGTGAATAGATAATTTTAATTTGTTTTAGATTTCTTTTCTTTAATTAGTGACCCTTTGAATCTGGATGGAGAAACAGCTATCACCTCCTAAGGCCATATAAATCACGGTAATTGATCAATCAGGAATAATTCTTAGTTTACATGTTAGTGTGAACCTGGTAATTCATTGCATATGTGCTGACTTCAGTGTTCTAAAAATAAAGTAAAACAATTCATGTTTAATATCAGCTATTTTTAAAGTGCCTGAACCGATTACGATTTCCGTTTTTATATGGACTCATGAGGAATATTGGGATTTTCTTGAAACTGTGGAGTTTGTATTTCTTTGAACAAAATCTTCCCTTAAGATGGCAACTCGCGTCAACTTCTCTTTAAGGTAACGTTTATAAATTGATGTCAGTGCAATACACCAATGTAGAAAAATTGAGAAATACGGTAAACAGTAAAGACGAAAATAGAAAACCTTACGGATAGTAAGCAGTGTCTTGAAAAAACTTTAATCAGTTTGCTTAATCACAGGGTACAATGGCCTACTTGTTAGAATCTGATGAGACATGGAAATTGCATGTGGAACACATAATATTACTTGCTCTAAACCCTAGCTTAAATGAGATGGTAGGAGCACAAGTAAAACAGGATGATGTATGATTTTTTACAGCCATGTTAGTGGATTTCAGATACTTTGTATCATTGTCTGAAATATCTGCAAGAGTCAGTGTGCTTATAGGAACCTTGAGGTGGGGTAATATTAACATACGTTGGGGGCTTGGAATAGAATTGCTGGTGATAAAGGAACGTGAGAAGAGGGAATCAAGCAAGAAAAAAATATGTCATATTTTTACTGAAAGCTGGAAACTCACTATCAATGGAACAACATCTTAATTTTCTTTGGTGACTGAAAGGGAAGATTGAAAGCTAGCAAAAAGATCTCCTTTCCTCTTTCCTTTTAAAGGACTAATGATGGTGGTAACAAAGTTGGTGAAGTTTATAATTTCTCCGTTCAGCTGCCCTGATCAGCATCTTGGTATCTGAAGGACTGATGGCTTTGGTATACGAAGCGGCAGAGGGAAACATGATCAGATAGAGGAAGGACATTAAATGCCGCATTGGGCTGAATCATTTTCAGAGAAACGTTACCTTAACCTTGGTATCTGCGTTTTCATCAAGTTCTAAACCACGCTTAAACTTTTATTAGCCACAAACCTTTAGTAGACCGTGTTTTGACAAATAAGATTTGTTTTAGGACTGCTTCGAGAGCTTGTGAAAACTGTATGTATCTATATGAGTCCGTGTATGAGTATACATATATATGAATCTGTGAGTAAGTGTATATGCCTGAATACATTGACTTCACATGAGTTGCTTGTGAGATTTCGTCTTTATTTTGTATGAGCCGCTCATTGGAGACCCAAGACAAATCAGATGAAGTTTTAAGCTGTTTCAAATGTAGTCCCTGCTTAATAACCTCTGTTTACACTTCGTGAGAAATGAAAGGAGAATCCTTTGGGCAGGTGGTATTAGGTAAAGTGCAGGCAAGGAAATCTTTGTTTTGACAAGGTTATTGAATTACCTGCGAAGCCTATTCATAGGTAAGATTAGGTTAATTTGCCTGACACGTTAAGTACATTTTAAAAGTGAAATTCAGAGAGTCTCCTCTGCTTAAATTTACTAGATTTAACAGAACGTACGGGGAATTACACTAATTCAGAGAGAAGAGGCCAGGGAAGGAAGTTGCTTTTTCCATTGCAATGATATTTTTCCTTTCTTCTTCAGTTTGTTTGAAAGTTAAGTCCATGTAAGGGTTTGTTATTTTTTGCCATTATTAAAACACTAAAGGCATTCAATGTGATCTGTTTGTGGCCTTTTGTTGTAATTGATCCCAGTTCCAAGTGATCTTTTAAAACTTAAAATAGTAGAGATTTAAGAAGAGAAAAATCGATGTTTCTTTTCATTCGGAATCAGCTTAGTCCAGTCTTTTTTTTTTTTTTTTCAAGCGTGATGCGTGTGAGAAGTACAAGTCAGAACGGTTATAAAAATAACATCGTGGGCTTCCCTGGTGGCGCAGTGGTTGAGAGTCTGCCTGCCGATGCAGGGGACACGGGTTCGTGCCCTGGTCCGGGAAGATCCCACATGCCGCGGAGCGGCTGGGCCCATGAGCCATGGCCGCTGAGCCTGCGCATCCGGAGCCTGTGCTCCGCAAGAGAGAGGCCACAACAGTGAGAGGCCCGCGTACCACAAAAAAAATAAAAAAATAACATCGTATCATCTCCAGGGAGTGCTGATGTGAAACTGTTTCAAGACTATGTAAGAGAGGAAATTAGTCCTTCTGATAGACCCTGCAACAGAGAGAGAATCCACCATCCTCCTTGGAAAATCAGGGTATGGTATAGTCAGTTAAGCCAGTTTAGCATTTCACGCTGATCGGCAAACCTGAACAAGCATTTCGCAAACTCGAGTCAGCTGTATACCACCTGCTCAGTTTTCGCCTTTCATATACCACCTGTTTTGTTCAACACTTCATATTGTCCTTAAAGCTTTTGTTTCGCCTAGATTTATTTTAAAAGGAAACCTATGTCATGATTGCAAGTGGAAAGCCATTTCATGTGCTGTAAACAGAAGGTGACAGTAAAAATAAATACCGTAAAAGTGTAGAGTTGGTCAGTTTCATCTAGATACTGTTGCTTGGGGAAGACTCTGAGCCTGAACCTTGCTTTCTCTTTGATTAAGAGCAGAATTATCCTGTGGGGTTAGAAGTGAGGATGGTGACTGGGAAGAGGCCCCAGGAGGGCTTCTGGAGCGCTGGTCCCGTCCTGTTCTTCGTCTGGATATGGTCAGTGAATGTGCTCAGGCTGTGCATACGCACCGAGACGTGCACTTCGTGTAGGTATGTTACATGGAGATAACACTTATTTTACCAAATGGTGTTCGAAACACTTAGGCCCAGATTGACTCTGTCCCCTAGAGGCAGTCAGACAAGTTGGAGATTGACAGTGGGATGCCTTGCGCATCCTGTCCCTCGGGTCCTTTTATGCCACCTCCAATAAGGTCAAACGCTCCAGACTTCACCTTGCCCTCTGCTGCCATGTGCCAGTCTGAGCTACACTTTGTGCAGGCGCTTGAGTTTGGTTGGTGGAGGGATGAAGGAGCTCTTAGAAGTTTGAGTCCACCACAGGGAGGAATAATTTCATCACTGGTAAAGAATTTCAGAGGCAGAAAGGTGAGTAATCGTGTAATAGGCCAGACATCAGGGAATGCGTCTTCGATACAGTTTTGTTTTTATAAATTCTTGAAAATCTGTACTATCTTTCTGCATTCCAGTTGTAGCTGTGTATAGTGTGCCCGTTTGTCCATCGATGCAGCCCATAGATACGTAAGTCCTGCCCCAGCAGCCTCTCCTGCTACCCTGCTCTTTGAAAGAGCATTTTGCAAACTTTTTTGGCAAGAAATATGCTTGTATACAACCCGGTGCAGCACTCACTAACGTGAGCAGGTCCTGGTATATGTGTCTAAAAATTGAGGAAGAAGTTCGTGAGAGATATTTATCCTCAGGACATGCAGAGCTGTCTGGTATTTCTATTTTATTCCTTCTCTTCTAATGCTGTCTGCCACCGAGTGGGTTGATTTCATGGCTCACTGAAAGGCAGTGGCCAGCAGTTTGGAAACATTCCTGTGGAGGAAAGAACTGTACGTTCCACGTTAGCAGCAGATGTTTTTTTCTGACATTATGCCCTGTTGATGGCCCATGTGAGCCCCAGCCTCTGGCCGAAGAATGGAGTCAGATCTATTAGGATATATGACTGTATTGACAAAAACTAAGCTCCACTCCCTGTCAACTCTCCGCTTATGAACTTCCTGCCTGAGGCGAAGTTCATGGACTCTGCAGGCCACCAGCAGAGGGAGGGCATTCATTAGCGGTCACTGGCGTCATAATGGACTAACTACAAAGGGGACCCAGGTCCAGCCTTTGGAAGCCTAACTTGCTTCTATGTGCAAAGCTTTGGTGTGCAGGGTGAGTTCCCCTCACTACGCGTTGAGGAAATGTGTATCTGCCTGGTGTCTGATGTGGATGCTTTTTTTGGTGTTTTCTGTGGGGCAGTTTGTCAGCTATACCCACTATGGCTTCTGAATTCAGCCTCTGTTGGGCTCTCCTGAGGAGGAGGGCCCCCTGGGAAATTGACTTCATGATGGAGGGACTAAGGCGGGTCCTGCTTGAGTGTCAGGTCCTGAGAGCAGGGCCACATCGGTTGAGCCCTGGATTTGTAGTGTTCTTGGGGCCTGGCCCGATGCCTGGTGACTTGGAAATAGATTTTCAAGTCACATGACCAGCTTCTGAGGGTAAAACTGTAGGAAGTCTAACATTAGAAGCCTTCAAGGCAGGTGGCAGTATGTCATGAGGTCTTGGGGACATTTGAGACTTTGACAACACCTCCTGTGGACAGGTGGAATCTACCAGCTGTCCATACAGGAATAGCACCAGCTGAAAATAGACGTATCTCCTGGTGCCGGGGGGAGCTTAGGAGTAGAGTTCCTTTATCGGGAAGCAATATAAATATAATGAGATCCTAAGAAAATCAAGAGTTCAATTTTTGATATACCACGTTGGGTTTTATAAACTAAACTTTAAAAAAAATCTCCTACATTTATGAATTCCAGACTTTATATTTTAAGAAAACATTGTTTTTAGTCATGTTTAGCAGTAAGATATAGGAAGTTGTGTCTTCTCTGGTTAACTCCGTTTCTGTGAGATAGAGTATGAGTTTCGTTTAACAGTTGTGGTCTTTGCTTACGAAGCTGCAGGCTTTGCCACCATATTTGGAAAATGTTTGACATTGGCCACCTCTGTCCCCTCATTGACTTCGGTCTTCGCACCTGTAGGACCCACGTTTAACAGCATGAAATCAAGAGCAACTAAGTTCTGGAAGATGCCTTCACCCCCTTTTATTTTGAGTGTGTCATGTTTTTAGATGAATGTTTAGCCACTGTTGTTGCCATGGAATTTTTATGCCTGTTCCGGGAAATAATTCTGTTGTTTATCAAACCAAGTTGTCAGTGAAGCCAGAATTCGTGGTAGGACTTTCCGAGGGCTCCTTTGGAGGGAAATGCACGTTTAGAGCACTAAACAAAGGCCTTGGGAAAGGCCTTCATTGCTTCTTGACCCCAGATCACACCCAGGATGATGAGTGAGATGATGTTTGCAGCCCAGCGTAGTAAACAGATGTATTTTACCCTTTCACTGTTACCTTTGTGCTAAAATGTTTGAGATATGTGTTCTGTGCTGTATTAGTGAGAAAAGATGACAAGCTGAAAATAGATGAATGAGCTTGGGATGAACATACACACACTACTATACGTAAGATATTTAGATAACCAACAAAGGACGTACTATGTAGTGCAGGGAACTCTGCTCAGTCAGTATTCTTTGATACCCTATATGAAAAAATCTTACAAAAATGAATATATGTATAACTGAATCACTTTGCTGTACACCTGAAACTAACATAACATTGTAAGTCAACTATACTCCAATAAAATTACAATATTAAAAAAAGATGAACGTCCTCATAGAATTAACATTAAGCTAAAAACAATGCAAATGTGAATAAAGATGAAGAAATCAGGTAGAAATGGCTTCAGAGACAGTTCCTGCTCTGTTTTTCTAATACCGTTTGCTAGCAGAAACTTTAAAACGTGAATTCCTAAGCTCTAAACTGCTAAGACTAATACAGAGCAACTGTCTTAATTTTTCCTTTAAACCCTTGAGCCAAGAAGGGAAACCAAACTGGTTTAGAGTCGGGCATTTGCTTGTGTGTTGCCATGCCAACCAGCTCAAGAGTGAAAATGTTCTCTCTCAAAGGTGGACACAGCCTGGACTCATTAAAAAGAGTTTATTTTGAGAAAATAATTTTTTGTTAAAGCTTTCAAAAGGAGGAGATAAAACGAAAAATCATGCAGTTTCTCTCACCTTTCAGGATGTGGGATGGCAGAATTCACTCAATGGACGTTTTAAAAAATAAGCGCTCTCTCTCTTGCACCAGTTGAAAGGATCACGGGCAGCTCTGTGCATAATTAGCCGCTTTTGTTAACACATGTCAGTGATGTCTGAACGCATCTAATGTAACGTTTTGCTTAGCTTGGTGCCCAAACAAGAATGCACAACGTTAGTGAAAGAATGCAAAATAGTATCTGTATTTGCTTTAGAGGAACTGCCTTGAAATGTTCTTTAAGGACATCCTGTAAGTAACGCTAGAGTCCAAGACAAAATAACTCTAGAGGTCTCGAAATAGATATTTAAAGGACCTTTAAGAAAAGTTTTTAAACACTAGGTTGTTTTCATAGCAATAATTTTTTCTTCTTTTCCTAAATGAGTATTTATTTTCTTACACACACACACACACACACACCATTCAGTGGAGCATCCAATTAAGAAATAAAAGTTGGTAACTTCTGCTGAACATGTAGCCATCGTCTTAATTGAGGAAAATGTCTTGTTGGCACTCAAGTTCAACTCCTAAGCAAAATGGGTCTATCTGCCATTATCCTGTTTCCTTGGCACAAGTGGCTCTTTTTCTCTTTTCCTTCTTTTTTTCCCTCCTTCCTCACTTCACCCCCCCGAGATACCTGAGGTTCAGTAGCTATCGCAGAAGATGCTTCTGTAACAAGGATGCCAGATTCTGCTCGTTAAGAGCATTGAAGCAAACTCTTGGGTTATAAATGGCCTGCTTTTTCTTCCTTCCTTCCTTCCTGTCTTCCTTCCTTCCTTCCTTTCTTTCTGTCTCCCTCCCTCCCTCCCTCCTCCCTTCCTTCCTTTCTTTCTATCTTCCTTCCTTCCTTTCTTTCTTTTTCTTTCTTTCTTTCTTTCTTTCTTTCTTTCTTTCTTTCTTTCTTTCTTTCTTTCTTTCCTTCTTTCCTTCTTTCCTTTCTTTCCTTCCTTCCTTCCTTTCTTTCTTTCCTTTTCTTTCTTTCTTTCTTTCCTCTCTTTCTTTTCATTTACACCAAACAGAGGGAATGTCCTGGCCTTGTCAGAGACAGAAAAGAACTGCTGTGGCCTTGAAAGTGAAAGTATAAAGCTAATTGATGGTTTAATGTTACAGACCACCTACGAGACAGAGCTCGAACTTGAGGTCTTTTCGACCTTTAAGGAGACAGAAATGCCACTTTGCTTTTAATTTAGGGGAGTCCTGGAAGAGGTAGACACATGGCTAGATGTGCAGATTAGAAATAAGTTATTTTTATGTGACATTGGGGTCGCCTGTACGTTTAATAAGCTGGTCATAGGATTCTCCTGATCAGGATCCGTGAGACCTTTCATTCCATCATAAGCTAGTGATGGGCTGGCTTGTGTGGGCTACGCCTGGCCACTGGCAAGGGCTGCCCCCTTGGGGTGCAGACTCCTGGGGTGGTCCAGTGAAGGACTGTTTCAGGTGGGTGCAGACTTGAGGCCACCTTGTCCTATTTTACATGGGCCATTTTTTTCCCTCCATTTGGTTCAATTTAGTTTGGGATGCTGGAAGTGCTTATGGGGGAAGGAGAATCTCCTGGCTGTTGGGTCTCCTTTGTAGAGTGTAATTGGTGGGACACACGGGGAGAGATGGGGGGAGAGTGCTGCACGTCCCAGGTGGGCTAGTTTGGGATGTCCGGGTAAGTGCACACCTGTGTACCCAAGTGAAAAGGTCTGGGAACCAGTGCTGAGAAAATCACCCGCTAGCCTGAGGCTGCTTTAGCTAGTGTGGTTCATTTGTTGTGACATGGTCCGCACAGATGCTCCTGCAGAAGAACTTACTTCTGTGAACTCCTGCCACAATCTCAGCATTAAGCAGCAGTGTGTGGAGTGGATAAGGGTAAGCTAGCTGCTTGAGTTGGGAGCCCAGCTCTGATACAATTAGCTGTGTAGCCTTGGGCTAGTTACTTAACTTCTCTGGACTTGTTTTGTGGTCCGAGAAATGAGGACTGTGGTGCCTGTCTCATTAATTGTGTGCAGATTAAATGAGTTAATATGTCTCAAGATTTTAGAAGCTCTTAGAAGAGTTTTTAGTACACAGCAAGTATTCAGTGACATTTTTCATACTACGTCGTTCTTAGTGGTGGTTGGCATTTGTTGAGTACCTACTATATATCAAGCAGGGAACTTCATTATCCTAATGGGTCATTTCATTTAATTCTGTCCACAGCCCTGCAGTAGCAGGTAGCGTTGTTCCCACTGTAGAGTTGACGCCACTGAGACTCAGGTGAAGGGCTTTATCTGGGGTCTCACAGCTGGCAGCTGCGGATGACAGGATCCACATCCCCATCTGACTCTCTGTGTGCTCACCTTGATGTCACGTTACTGGCCAGCCAGATCCCATGTCCATGGAAAGCGGGTCGAAGCCTCATTAAGTGAACAGGCGTACAACAGAACTATATATGTGTATGTTTGTATATATATAATTTATTTTGTTTTAAAAAGTTATTTTAGTTAATGTAGGCATAAAGAATAATGGGAATTTGCACACAACGAGTGGCCGGCAGTGACCTCACTTGAAGGATAGGAGGGGATAGGTGCTGAGACCTTTTTATCGATATTTATTAAAATATACAGTTCTCTTCTTAACTAACATCCTTTATTGAATTACTGCTGCCCAGGTCGTAAAGTTATGTGTTGTTGCTACAATCACTGAGACAGTAGAAGTTTTAAAACAAAAAGGTAGATCTCCACCTACCTTCCTCTCCTCTCCCTCCTCCTGTGTTTGAGGGAAGTTGTGTTTCAGCCTGGGACATGTTCTTGTCTGTGAATAGAGAGAAAAAGAAACACACGCACACACACGGGATGTTAGTTTCTTTTCTTCTTTAGACCGTTGTCTTTACACAGTGAAACCCTGCTGTACTCATTCTTGGGCTTGCTTTCTTTACGTTGTGTCGTGCACAGGCCTCCAACAGTTACACAGATAACCCCTCAGCTTTAATAATGCATACTGTTTCATCACACGCATGTGACCCCAGCTTATTCGATGCCACATGTATGGATACGTCCTTCAGTTATCTTGCACTTTGTGGACCTGCCAACATTGCCGTCATAACATGCCTGTGGTTGTTCCCTTTGGACCTGGTCCTTGGACTCCAAAAAGCTGATTGTGTGCTGTATATAGTCATATGAGTGTGGAGATTTTATTTTCCACAATGAGTAAATGTTTCTTTGTAATCAGAGATAAGACTTCCCATAAAATACATAGAATCAGGTGATCACATGTTCAGACCCCCGCACAGACGCACCACACAAACCCCAGGGCTTGGTGTGGAAAGATGGAGCTTCCAAAAGCAGAGTCACATTAATTCAAAGGCTAAAGTAACGTAGTTGGGTGTTCGTTGGTGATATTGTGGGGTTCTGTAGTAAAAGATAATATTTAAGGACATACGGTCACGGCACAGGGAGTGTTTTTGTTTTAAGAAGGGGAGAAATTAGTAAACGTAGTGAGCAAACCATCAGTTCTATTTGCCTACTCAGCTGCCTGGGAGAAAGCCGCGCGCGCACACGCGCTCGCGCACACACGCGCTTGCACTCACACTCACACACATGCTTGTGCACATGCTCATTCCCGTACACACACGGTTCTTTGTACGAAGAAGAATCCCGAAGGAATGTTGCTTATGCTTTTGCATAGGCCTGTTCTTCTGCATACGAGAGTATGTATGAACTTTGAAATTTTATACTTGGGTAAACCTCAAGCCCCAGAATTCGTACCCCCTCCACAAAAAAACGGCATTTTACTAAAATAAAAACAGTTGCTGGTTGCTTCTGGTGTGTTATGTGGAAGCTTTGGACTGGATACTGCAAAGGTGGATGTATTGTATTTCAGAATTCATTGGAGGTAAATTTTATTGTTACGAAGCAAGGTATAATTCAAGCCAGTCTCTGGAAAAATAACAACAGTAACAAAACATAGTCATTTATGGAGAATTACCAAACCACAGAGATGGTATGTGAAGAGGTCCATGTGCATATTTTGTTTCATTTTCTTTCATCATACTGAAGTCAAGATGAAAGAAAAACCCTATTTTGTGTCTTAGGCTGGATGTCAAGAAGTTGCCTTATAGGTGAAACGGCCGCAGAAGAGGCCCCATGTTACTTGAGTAGCTACGCCATTTGGATGGAGTCCAGTCCAGCCCTCTCCTCTTTGTGTCGGATTCCACTCTGTGGGGAATAGTGACATCACAGGATCATTTTGAGTCACTGATGAATAAGGCATCATTCAAAGAGTGATGGGAAGTGCTGTAGGCTTGTTAGGGAGAGGAACAGGCTCCAGGCTGACCTGCTGGCCTTTCTACCTGGGCCCACCTGGCTGTGTGAGCCGCTGGCATGAAGAGGAGAGGACTCCTCTTGAGGACGCCCTCCCCCGTAAGGATCTGATGAGAGTTCTGGGTTTTTTGGCCAAAAAATGCATACTCTCATCTTCTCCCGTTCCCTCTCTCTCCCTCATGCGCACACACACACACACACACACACACGATTTCATGGGACACACAGACTGTTTGGAACCCATCCTTGAGCCCCCTGTTAGAGATTCTTAAGTTTGCAGTGTCTAGACAAAGCTCTGAAAATCATTATTCTCCTTCAGCCAAGATCAACTCAGTCCTAAAACAGCCTTTCCGTTTTCCAACTGGATAAAGGAACATCCACAGGAGCACTGCCCAAAATAAGGACTTGAAGGTAGGGGGTATCAAACACCACAGAAAATGATAGGTGGTGACTCGGAGTGCTGGGAAGGACCTTCCTTTTCTGGGATAAGTTTATCTGGAGTTATTGCTTCTCCAGTGAAGTTTGACACATAACTTTTTCTCTACGGATCTGAAGGAGCTTAGTCTAATATTATGATGTAAAATGCCCCCCCCCCCCCCCCCCACACACACACATTCTGTACCTAGTAGTAGATCCCGCGGACCAGACATTCTACCTGTCCATTTAGGGTTAGGATCACATTAATAGTTTCCAGCCACCGGGAGCTCCAGGAACAATGGTGCCGTGATTTATGAAGTGACCTCTGCGTTGTCCTGTTGTTATAGTCGGAATGTCAGTGGCAGGTTGCTCATTTCTTAGGAGTGACGGCACCTCTCACGCAACGACAGTTTTCGACGTGCCTCGTTCAGAAAGGCTAGTTAAAGTTTAGGCTCTGTATAAATTTGGGCCAGTTTTCAATACCTGTTCACCTTTATTTTCTCATCCAAAAAAATAAAAGTCACAGTAGTGTTTTTAAAAATAAGTTTGTTGGGGGCTTCCCTGGTGGCGCAGTGGTTGAGAGTCCACCTGCCGATGCAGGGGACACGGGTTCATGCCACGGAGTGGCTGGGCCCGTGAGCTGTGGCCGCTGAGCCTGTGCGTCTGGAGCCTGTGCTCCGCAACGGGAGAGGCCACAACAGTGAGAGGCCTGCGTACCGCAAAAAAGAAAAAAAATAAGTTTGTTGGGTCAGTAAATGAAAAAAAAAAAAAAAAAAAGAACATGAAGTGTTTGCATAGGCCTTGGCATGTCTAAAGTGCTAAATAACTGGTAAACGGAATCGAGGACCATTTATTATTATCTAGTAGTAGCTGTTGATTGGTCTCAGGCCACACAGAGTGGGGCCTTCCAGGATCAGTGTGCCTTGGAAGATTTGGGTCTTCAGAGTTGACTCAGATGTTACCTACCGAGGGATGGGGCAAACTACTGAGTTAGTTTGCAAAATCTAGGGAGTAGGGACTGGCCAAGTGGGACCGTGTTTAACCGTGTAGCTCTCTGTTCGCCAAGAACCCATGCAATTGTTTTTCCCACCGTTCGTGAATGAAGAAAAGAATTCTGTAGCAGAATCTATTTTATGCTCACTGAAGTATGAATGGTTCTCATATCCAACAGGAAAGAGCAAGAAATGGCAAGGGATGCAGGCTTCTCATCGGTCGCCAAAGCAACTTGGATTCTCGGCTGCTCTTAATTTATCTTTTAAATAAGGGAGGAGAATCCTCTAGATGCTTAACGTATCGACAGATTTTTAACACTTCACCAATCGGTCATTCTCTCCCCCCGTGCCCTTAAATTTCGTTTTGGCTGGCCTTTTTTTTTTTTTTTGGTAACTCATTCTCACTCTCTTTTCCCTTCACCTAAATATTTCCTCCTGAAGGAATCTTAAATTTCCTTGTCCTCTGTGAAATGGGAATAATTATAATAACTAAAGGTACTCCACGGGAGTAGTTGAGCGGCATTCAGAATCCCAGGAGTAAACAGACGGCACACCTGCAGTGGGATAAGTCAGGAGAGGTTAGTAAGACGCATCTTTTCAAGGGTATGGGAAGAGTGTAGGGCAGGGGTTAACACACTTTTTCCATAAAGGGCCAGATAGTAAATATTTTCAGCTTTGGGGGCCACATTGCCTCTCTTTGAGCTCAACTCTGCTGTTCTGGTGTGAGAGCAACCTGAAGGGATGTAGCTTCCAATAAAACTTTATTAACAAAAACAGGCTTTGGGCTGGGTCTGGCTCATGGGCCATTGCTTGTTGACCCCTAGTGCCAGGGACACTTAGGTGATGGGGCAGTAACCTGGGCCAAGAGCAGTGCTGTGACCCGCTTCGGTTTGAAGGGCAGGAAGGAGGTACAGAAGCCAGGAGGAGAGGGCACTGTGGAGGGGGCTGCACAGACAGGAGCGCTGGTCTCTGGAAAGATGCTACGGTTGAGAAGCCACTCCACAAGGAGGATGAATATCCAGGTCCTCTTTCTCCTTTGTTTTTTTCTTCTCCTCTGCTGTGACTGAAGCCAGCTGAGCAGAGGGGCCCATTAGCCTGTTCTGTAAAGGGAGTCCTCCCTGGGAATAAAGATCAGGGTGGGAAAAGGCAGCCTCTCTGGCAGGTGGAGTTAATGGGGTCCGGCACCCAACACACTTAGCATGGATTCTCCCAGCACCAAGGGCTCTGTAAACATTGTTTTCCTGTTTTTGTTTATTAATCCTAGTAGTCGTAAACACCTGCATCTCTGATTACATGTAGGGTTTGCATGCGTTCTTTCCATTTACAATCTAAAGGGTCAGTGAGTAAAGAGAGCATGAACAGAATGTTCCCTAGAGACCTACTCAATGCAGAAGTTCGTCATGTAACAGTTTCTAATCCCCTGGGCCAGTCACGCGCTCCTCCGGATTTTTCATTCTGCAAGGATGCTTTTGGAAAGACGTTACACTAAGCTCTCAGTTGGGCTTTGAGAGCAGGGAAACCGTGTTTGCCAGAAGGAATGAATGGAAATTGACCTTCTATCGAATGAGACGTCAACGATGCATGAGCGAGTGCTTCCATTTACGGAAAGTATTACTTGAGTTATGTCCCAAAATATCACATCACATTTCAGATTAAAGTGAGGCCAGCACAATGAATGTCTTGATAACCTTGTAGTCCTCACTAATAGACACGTCGAAGATAGGTGTCTTGAAGATGCGTGTTGTGCTTGGTTTATCCTGTTTCTTTTTCTCTTTTAAAAAAATTATTTTTATTGAAGTAGAGTTGTTATACAATATTATATGTTATATAAGGTGTATATTAGGGTGATTCACAAATTTTAAAGGTTATAGTCCATTTATAGTTATTATAAAATATTGGCTATATTCCCCGTGTCGTACAATATATCCTTGTAGCTTATTTTATACTTAATAGTTTGTACGTCTTACTCCTCCACCGCTATACTGTCTCTCCCCACTCCTGATTTTTTTTTTTTTTTTTGCTCATAATTCAGTTTCGTGGTGCTTTCTCTAGAAATTGTACTTACCTCTAGGACCTTGACTTCTTTATTTGCAGCTCTTAACTACCACTCTAAACGGATAGTAACCCACACCAACAAGATGTCAGTTCTTTAAAGTCCACTTTTGCAGGAACCGGGGTAAACGGGTCTTGATGTCTGTCAACAAGTATATCTAGTCGGTGAGTTTAAACACACAAAATAATAAAAGGCTAAAGGTCGATGATCTCAGCAGGCTTTTCAGGGAATTTATGTTTGGTGTCGATGCTTGTATTCTGACAGATTATCTTGAAAAGATAATTTGTTAGTATTCTGGACCTTAGAATTCTCCTTGCATCATCCTGAAAACTTGTTTCTCTGCATTTTTGTAGTTTGGATCACTTATTTATTTTTACATGCAGAGAAAGGCACATAGAGAGTGCCCGCTAAGAGCCAGGGCTGTGGCCTCGTTGTTTGGCGCACTGCCTCCGGGAAAGCTATGCAGCTGTCTTGATTTGTAGATTGGTGGTGGGGGCAAAATGCAGCTCAGGTCTGGAAGATGCAGTTTGCCTCAGCCTGTATCAGTTATTTAGGTAGGGGACTGTCCTTTTAATCAGCTTTATTTTTCAGTGGCTTTGGTAACTCCTCTCGTCAGGTATGTCAACTGCATTATTTTAATCAGTCTCACTTTGGACTTGGTTCATCTGTCCTTAACACCTGCTAGAGCTCAATTCCCCAGTTTGGGGTGGCTGGCGGGGTGCGGTAAGCAAATGATTTGGGCGGGAAACAGGTGACTCCCTACCCCAATGTGTGCACCTATGTATGTGCGGGGGCATACACACACGTGTAATTTTTTCTAAAGGACATATAGTTATTCCTTGCAGAATGATAGATACCTAAAGGTGACTTAGTTGAGGCTTTCTCTCCTTTTCTTCCCTCCCTTCCTTCTTCATCCTGATGCCCCTCTTCTCTCTCTCTCTCTCTCTCCTCTCTCTCTCTCTCTCTCTCTATCTCTAATATTTCACCCTAACTTTCAGATTACATCACTCTTCAAGTGTTCTTGGCAGTCAAACCTACATTTAAGAGCGTTGCTGCAGAGTTATGATACAGAAACTGATTTTGATCAACATACACAGAGAATTGTAGAAACAGTAGGATGATCCTTAGAGACCAGTTCATTCTGTCTCCTCCTTGTGTAGTGAGAAAATGGAGCCACATGGAGCTGAAGGACGTGCTGATGGGTGGCAGAGCTGGGCTGGAACCAGGCTTTACTGTCAAGGTGCACAAACACAACACTGTGTGTTTCGTCACATGCTCTTGTGTTTCTTCATTCTGAACTTAGAAAGTTCTTGTGTTCTATAAGCACTTTGTCCTTTAAACACACGTCCCAGTTTTGGCCCACCTGTCAACGTGATCAAGTTTGATGGTTAGTTTTCCATTAGACCTGAGTGCCATTTCTCAAGTGTCTCCTTGAGAAAGTCACTGTGTTAGATTTCTGGGAGAAACAGATGAGACGAACATTCTAGGAACAACTTCTTCTCGTGTGGCTCTTCCTTGAGCTTGTCACCGATGTTAGTTGGGAAGGAGGACTTGCCTTAGAAATGGCATCTCCAAGCGCTCTTGGCGGTATAAGGTGTTACTCTCGAGTTGGTCTTGCAAGGATGGCTTTTCCAGAAGGTTCTAGGCACCTTTGTGATCTGTGAGCAGCACACATATTGTATTTGCTCTGTAGTTGTTTGTGAGCCATCTCAGGAATTACGTGTGTAATTATAAACCCCGTGCTTCCTTTTAAGTACAGCATGATGCTGATTGTGTTCATTGTTTTTATAGGCGATCATGTCGAATTACAGAAGTACTGGTTTTTGTGATAAAGATGAAATCCTCCAGAGCTTGGAGATTTTCTGTGTGCTAACTTATTAACTTTTTTCCCCCTTTCTTTAAAAAACCATCACTTTGCTCTCTGGTCCCACACTTCAAAGGAGTGACAACTTAGCTCTTTGGGAAGCTGAGAGGTAGAAAACTCAGTTGTATTTGACAGCTGTCCCAGTAGGACTTGTGTTATAAATGAAGCCTTTGTTCAGCGAGGACTGAACTGCCAGAGATAGAAACGGGCTAGGTGCGGGAAGGAGAAACAGGAAACCTTGAAAATTTGTTTGCTAAAAATGACATTTTCAACTCTTGGACCCAGTGTGGAGGAAGTCATGCTTGAAGACCATAAAATCAAAGATGTGTGGGAAGAAATGAAAAAGGTTCGTGCCACATCAGATGGAAAGTCAAGGTCCAAAGAAGGCACTTTAGCCATAGAGAAGAAAACATGCTCTGAGCTGTGTTACTGGACTGTCTCTCACACAGAATATCATCGATTAAAGAAAAATACTAAACTGAAAAAAAATAGAAAGAAACCTGAATTCGTTTTAAAAATCACCTTCCTGTCTCTTACGTTGAGTCAATGTTGGTTTCTCCCTTTTGGCTGTTTTGCAGTCATCAATGTGCTTGTTTGACTGAACTCATTGATTTTCTTTCTGTTTTGGAAGAAGCGTCTGGGGAAGGAGGCTGAGTTGAGAAGGATTTCTCAGCCCCACAGCCTCCCGCTGCCTAATTAACATGGTCAAGTGCATACTCTGTTGGGTTTTAGAAACTTTATCCAGCTTTAGCCAAGAAGAAGCTTCTACCCTGGGGCAGGTTTTCTCCATGGGGAGATTAGCAGTGAAGAGGCTCTGAGTATGGGGGTTAGAATGTACTTAGAGGACGGCCTTTAGCACTAGAAGGTAATTAATGTTGGACATTTTTTTTCCTTCAGAGGTTGAGTGTCAAATATCGGACAGGGCTAGAGCCAGCTCGTTAATCCTGACAACTGTTACTTCTCTCTTGATGCTAGAGGGGTATTTGCCCTTTTAATTCCAGGCCTTATTGCCTCCTGCAGACTGCTCATGTCCAGAGGTTGTGCTGAGATCCAGCTACACACTCTTCCTGGCAGTCAGAAGTGTGCATTCATGGCAAGGCAGGAGTGAACAGCTTGTCTTGAGTGGGGTGGAAACACCCTTCACTATTTGCTGTGATTTTTTGCAAGTGTCACAGCATGGGTGAATTTGAGGGCCTAGTGTGGTAACGACCCAAGGCTGGGAGGGGTAAACTGTATATTTTTTGGCTTATTAAGAAGCCTTATAAAAGGTAATTTTGGAGGGCTTGTATAGATTTGGAAGACTGAAAATGGCCCATAACACTGACATTTTCTCATTGAACAGGGGTTTACGCTCTGTAAAGGGCCAGATAGTAAACGTTTTCAGCTTTGGGGGCCCTATAGTCCCTTGAAACTAATCAACACAACAATATCTTAGTGTTTAAACAGCCACAGACAGTGTGTAAACAGATGCATGTGGCTAGGTTCCAGTGAAACTTTGTTGAAACAAAACAAAACCAACAGGTGGTGGGCCAGGTTTGGCTTGCAGGCTGTGGTGTGCTCACCTCTGGTAGAAAGTACTGCTTCTGATTTGTAGGTCTGGCTTTGTGGCTAGATTTCATCTCAGAGACCAGTCTGTCCTTTATGTTCTGTCCTGGTGCTCCGGGGCTCCAGCATTCCAGATTGTCACTTGCTACACCTTGTAATAAAAGCAACCAATCCTGGGGTGCATCGTACACACTCTTGTCCTTCCCTGGCCACGGAAGGCCCTGGAGATCATGCCTAGCTGTCTGCTCTGGGTTCTTGTACTGCAGGAGATGGTCGCCTTCGGACCTCAAAGAGACTTTTGGGGCAAGGAAGACAGCTCCGCATTTGTACAAGCTGCTGCTGGTTTCCAGCCAACGGATCAGCAAGCTCTGTATTTTGCTATAGCCTTTGAGATAAGCCACAGTTCCAGGGACACGCTGTGGGGCACCAAAGGAGAGCTGAAAACCTCCCTTTTGCTGATGAGCTCGTGGCATTTTTTTGGTTTATCCGAGGTCTCCAGCAGGAAAGCTTCAGTAAGTGCCTTTCAAAACTCCAGAAGTTTTTCCACGTTTCTCCTTAAACTGTTGAAATCCAAGCAGGATATATGTAGTGTTTTCTCAAATGCAGGAAGGAATCTGCATTTTTATCAGAAAGCTGTGGGAGGGGCCTTTTGCAAAATGGAGCGTCTCCCTCTTTGCCCGAGCGCTCTTGGATTGGTGTGATTATTTTTATTAGTTCCTGATGAGTGGCTCCTTTTAATACTTCTGTCCTACTGCTTGCAGTGACTCTGGTGTGCCTGTAACTGGGGCGCAGTAATTCAGCTGTGGCTGAATTATATGCACTATGACAGCCGGAATGTACAGTGTGTTTTATGGGGGTTGTTGACATAGAGATCAGCAGATAGCTTAATTCCCTGCCATCCATGTGAGGGCTGGGGGCACACTCCAAGGAACGGAGGGAAGTTCACGGTATTTCTAAGCGTTGTGGTGAATTGATCCAGGACTTCTTTTCTTTTCTCCAATCAACCTGGAGTAAAACATAGCATTGGATTTCCACCCAGCGGAGTTAGGAGTTAGCAAAACTCGCAGTTTGACCACATGGACTTTGATCCTCGGGAAGAACTGATTACAATTTTTGAAAGAGGGATAAGAGGTCGAGGAAGACAGTCCACGTGACCACCCATGAAATCGGTCAAAAGTTAGAAAACGCACAGCTGTGAGCAACCAGATTGGGTGTGTTGTTTTTATTGTTGTGATGATCGGGTTTGAAAAGAGAGACTTCCTTTGGAGACCTGACTCTAGCTACCCTCTCTGTGTAAGGAAGATGCTAAATGAAGCAATTCTTGAGATCTTTTTTTGGTATGAGTCAGAATTCTGTTGACACAAACCTGCTTAATTTTCCGAAAACCATCCCATTGTCCCTGGCTCACGATAGGTACCAAATTGCCTGGGACCCTTTCCCCAAACCTAAGCCCCTGTAACATTTCTCGTCCTGCCCTGTCTCAGTGCAGGATGGGGATGGTACATCCCTGTCTGTTCGGGAAGTGTGTGTGTCCCTATCAGCTTTCACGGCGCTGCCTCTGATCTCTGGGTTCTGAGCAACTGAGTGAGAGATGGGCTCTGTTGATGAGGTGGGGGACCACCTGCTCTTAGAGATAGAGGTCTCCGGCCCTTCTCCCTGGGCAGGGCTCTCGCTGGGGCAGCTGTGGCTTTGATTGAAAAGATATGCGGCCCTCTGGAGCTGACTTCAACCCAGTGGCACTGGTCTTTGAAAAATGCACTTCGGCCGAGCCCCTGTGGCACTTGTTTGCTGAGGGATTTTGCCTTTGCTTAGAAGCGAGAACACAGCTTCAGCCGGATTGCCCCTCCCTGAAGGCGTTTGCTACGAATGAGTCTTCTACTAATATGTTTAAGGATTTATAAGGAAAACAGAGTCCTTCTTAAATAAAAGGGACATTGACATAAAAAGCAGTAATGGTTGATGCTATCTGTTTTTGCAGATAAGCGTTTTGTCACAGAGGACGATTTATGGTGGGAATACCACGTAGCTACCGTGGCAGGTGATAAATCACTTTTCTCACCACTGGATATCGAGAAGAAAGGGATACAAAGACCTTTTAGCCATAGGAAAAGTAAAAGCACTCCAGAGCATTTTGGTTTCTACGTGATACAGGGCAGAAAGTTTGCTAGAGAACTGGGATTGTGGGTATGTGTACACTTAACGTGAAATATCTTAATTTCATTTTGAGTAAAGTGATAGTTAAGATCTGCGTGGAGAAAATGGAATCTTGAAAAACTCAGTCCATACCTTGGATGGAGTAAGTGATGCTTTTCAATTTAGGGTTTTCGTGCAAGTAGAAGAGGTGACTATGATGATGATAAAAATCAGGACCTGTATCTTGGACTCTGTGTAAGTTTTCTTACTGCCCACAGCCGGGTGGATCTGAGAAAACAGGCACAAATGCACTTATAAGATGTTAAGGGTGAGAACAAAGCAAGCACCTTAAGAGACTTTTTAGGAATGTCTCGGAAGGTGTGAGTCCAGAGAGGGATTACGAAGCTCGAGGTCTTCTTTCCTGGGACCTTCCTCCCCTCTACTTCTCTTCCTCTTAACTTCATACCATTGCCACTTGGATGGGTGGAGTCTCCTGCTGGCCTCCACCGATGCCTCCTCGTGGATAGAAAGGCTCTGGTCAAAGACTAGCCTTTGAGGAAACCCGAATCTAGGCCGCCGGCCAGCTGGAGTGAAAGACTTCCTTCCAGAGGACTCATCCTTTTCCGCAGGGCTTTGTTAGAGCAGAGATCTGTCGGCAATGAGCGTGTGGGTTCACGCAGCATTCATTACATACTGGAGTCTGGGGACAGGTAAGGTACAGATGTGAGGACTTCTGTGCCACCTAGCGTGAAGTCAGCCATCACTTATTTTCCAAGAATTTAATGCATGTGCAGCCTTTACTCTGTGACTAGCGTAAAAAAGGAAATATCCCTGTAATTATTGCCATAAAATGTCAAGTCGGAGTCTTCCATTTTGTTAACGTTCCTGGTCTCTTCTAGGTGCTGTATGCTCCATGAGTTCCTCAGTCAGTATTTGTTTATTTAGTTGTTCGTTCACTCATTCATTTGCTCGTTTATCCATTCGAGAAATACTTGAGGCCTTCTACCTGCTATCCTCAGTGCCAGCACCCAGCAGCAACGAAAACAAGAGTCCTGTCCTCAGGGGGCTTACATCCTAGTAGGTCAGAGCGTGGCAGTACGCGAAGTCGGATATAAAGTGTGTCCGCTGGGTCTTAAGTGCCTGGAAGTAAATGAAGTGGCGGTGGTGGCGAACAGAAAGTGATGGGAGGATAAGCCAGCATCCATTGTGTTCTCAGCCTCTCCAGGTGTCAGTGACTTCCTGGCCTTCTCTGCCTGTCATCCTGACAGCAGCTCTGGGGGCCTGACCAGGACTGTTCTCCCCATTTACAGATGAGGAAAGCAGGGCACAGTGTTTAAGAGACAGGCAAGGTGACTCAGAGGGTAGATGTCGAGTCACCCAGAAACCCTTCTCTCAACCTCGTGAGAGTCCCTCATCTCTACCACTGCCACCCCCAGCCCAGTACCTGGCATGGGGCTCAATGAGGATCTGTTTAGGCTTGATACTTGAAGGCACTGTGCTCCGTACTGGGAAGGAAAAGAAATGTAAACGCAGGTCCTGCCTGGAGAAGTCCCAGTCCAATGAGGAAGGCCCCTGAGACGCTCCGCCACCGTGCTCGGAGTGTCCCAGCTGAGCCCCACAGGCCCTGCGGTGCAGGGCCAGGTGGGGTCTATCCCCAAGTGTGGTGGTGTGGGGAGTGGGTGGAACTTCTCGGAGGGCTTCACCGAGGAGGGAGCAGCCTTGGTAGAGAGAGCAGAGAAGAAAAGGGCATTTCCAGCAGTGGGACTTATCAGTGTAGAAGCCTAGAGGCTTGGAAAAACGTGGCAGCCAAGAGGCAGGAATATGTCCCATCGTGCAAGGATGAGGTGGCGTCCACTCCCCCCCACAAAGGATCAGTAACCTGCTTGTGCTGAGGTTCCCCAGAGGCTGTTTGGAGAGAAGCTCAGACTTCATTTCGTAAGGCAGTCTCCAGGTTCCTCTTGTTCATCTTGAGGGACTGACATTCTTATGAAGGACCTGCAAAAAAAAGTCTTAGGAATAAAGACCAGAGTGCAATTCACCAGGTGAGGCCGTGTGATGAAGAAGAAGCGTACTTGATGTAGGATCAGACGAGCTTGATTCAGATTTCAGCAGCAGCATTTAACCTTGGATGAGACTTTTTATTCCTTAGAGACTCAGCTTTTCATCTGGAAGTGGGGGTAATGATACCTCCATCCTCAGGGATCCGGGGCTGAACAGGAATTTTAGCCGAGCTCTCTTAATTTCTGTGACCTGCCCCCTGTTGCAGTGCAGATCTCTTTGAAAAACTGCAGGTCTGGCTTACCCCCATGAAATAGGAACAGTTTCAGCGTAAGGCCCTGTGCTGGTTAATAGGTTTGTCACTCGTTTTAATCACAGGATTTTACTTTCTCTTAGCGCTGTGGCTGATTATTTAATTTTGACGTAATTGTGTGGCAAATATCCTGCATAAGGAGGTAGGGCTGTATAAAGAGTATGGCCACAAACAGGGTTTAGTCGTGGGCCAGCAAATTCCTAGCTGCCTTTGCTGCCACGTGTTACCATATCAAATGAGTTGCGCCGGGATCCTCCGCCTGCCGCTGATGGCTCCTTCTCACTTGGGTGACTGTGTCGAAGGTAGTTTTGCAGTGTCATTGTGTCGGTCATTATAGGAATGACATGCATTTACCAAAATTCTGTTGGAGAGTCATTTTCAGCTCTGCCTGGAGAGAGCCCTGTGGATCTCCAGGTACCTCAAAGGCTATAAAACGCCTCCAGTCAAAACTGGTTTGAATTTACTGCTTCAGAGATGCAGTATGAAACCCAGGACAGCAATGGGTGTGTATTTTTGGAGCAACTAAAGACGCCTGCGTTTCCAAGGGAAGATTAATAATAAGGACATTTATTGCTTGTAGCACCTTTAACCTTGCATTTTAAAAGAGACGACTTTTTTTTTCTTCTGTAATTATAACCAGCTCCTGGGAGATAAACAAGTTAGTGATGGTCTGCACCATTTTACAGATGAGATCACCGAGGTTTGTGGCTTCCAGCATCCATTTCTCTTTGATGCCAGGCTTCACACGGCTCTTCCCTTGGTGGGTTTCTTCTTATCCCTAACATCGCAGCTTAGATGCTGCCTGTCAAAGAGGCCTTGCTTCATTTTCCTTGAAAGTAAAACTGCTTTCCCCACCCGTTGTTTCCTTTTGCCACTTAATTCCCTTCTTAGCAATAGTCAGGAGCTTTAATTTTCTTTATGACAGCTTGCTGTTAGTGTTTATTATTTAATTTTACTTATGAGTCTGTCTCTACTGTAAGAACATGTACTCCCTAAAGGCCAGGGCTCCATCTTTGTACCTGTTGCCCTAGTGCAGTACCTGACACCTGTGAGGCCCTTTGTTAATATTTAAGCAAGGGGGTAGTAGTTGAGGTTTTAAAGGCTAAGCTGTTCATTGAATGTTTATGTTCAGAAGGCAGAAAGCAGACTGAAGGAAGGTTGACTGAGGTATAAACATTGTAATGAAAACACATTTCCAACAATGAAATAGGTTTGTGCTTTAATGTGTATAGTTTTCTGAATAATGTCTGGCAGACAAATAAGACTTGCTTTGGGAGATTTTTTTTTAATACAACACATTTCGAATTAGAGGACATTTCAGTGCTTGTTCTACTTGAGTAGGATTGATGAAAATCTGTTAATCATCAGTTTTGCTTAAAACACCTGAGGAATTTTTAAAGTTTGGAAACCCAGGCCATGATCTTGAACTTTTATTTCTAATAATAGTCATACCTGGCTTTTTTTTTTTTAACAGATTGTGTAGTTACTAATTGTTTTTTGACTCTTAGCATATCTGCGTGTAGTTTAGAAGACTAGCTGTGGAAGTATCCAGGTCAGTTGAAAAAGCTCCCTCCTCAGTGATAGGCGTCCAAGTTGTTCAAACTACACGATTCTTAAAAGTTGTTCTTTTTACATCTCACCATTTGGGTGAGGCAGGACAGTCCAGTTCTGAATGACTGTTGGAGAACTTGTCTAATGAACAAGCAGATATTTCTCTTATATTTTTCTACGGGTCCAACTCTATTACTTGAGGTATCTTCAGCTATAGGTGGTAGAACTTTCAAATCAAAACAGCTTAAACATGTTGTCTTAGGGATACAGACTAGGTGATTCCCAGGTTAGTGAGTTGAGCAGCTCAGTATTCTTGTCAAGGACTCAAGTTCTCCTTGGTCATCCTTAGCATGTTCACTTGGTCTCTTCGTGGTCCGAAGATCCTGGCATCACATCTAGACATGACAGCCTCCAGAGACGGCAGCAAGGCATAATCTCCTTGTCTCTGCAGTAGTGTAAAGGACGCTTTCCTAGAAGCCCTAGAAGAGAATGCACCTTTATAATGTCTTGCTAGGCAGGAGGGGCCACGCCCCTCCTCGAGTTATGGGGCCTGAATTACCATGATTGGCTTGGACCACTTGGGATCTATTCACTTTCTCTGAGGGTGACTAAAATGTGGATTGTTCTGTGAAAGAAAAGGTGAAAAAGAGATGAGCAGGCAGTAAGAGGTCTGTGCCATTCTAGGTATTTTTGGGGTTTTTTAACAGGATTTTTTTTTTTTTAATTTGGCCGCATCGGGTCTCAGTTGCAGCACACGGGCTCTTCATTGTGGTGCACGGGCTTCTCTCTAGTTGTGGCGCACAGGCTCCAGAGCACGCAGCCTCAGTACTTACAGCACGTGGGCTCTCTAGTTGTGGTGCATGGGCTCTAGAGTGCACAGGCTCAGTAGTTGCAGCACGCAGGCTTAGTTGCCCACAACATGTGGGATCTTAGTTCCCCGACCAGGGATTGAACTTGCGTCCCCTGCATTGGAAGGCCCATTCTTAACCACTGGACCACCAGGGAAGTCCCTGCCATTCCAGGTTTATCCTGCTAAAAGTCCTCTTCACGGATGTGTGTCAATCTCTCTCTGATAATGAACATTTGACCAAACTGGAACAAAGTGACAATTCTTTGTGTGGATGGTTCCCACCATCAAGTCAGATTTTCATCCTGGGAATTCTGTGATGAAAGCTCCTCCTGCAGTATTTTCTCTTACGAGATGAATGCTGCGCTCACAGGTCATAAGACTCTTTGGATAAGATTTTAAAATAGTGTTTTAATCCAGATGTGCTAAGTGAGCACGCCTGTTTACCAGCTGAGGTTTTCTTGTACTAGAAGAGATGTCATTTCGTGCAGACTATGAAAGGAAATTGGTTCAAGTAAGTCTGACTGCGAAGTTTGCAAAATCAAACCCACCCTCTGTCTCTCTCCTGCGATAGAAAATAGAAATATAACTCAAAATTGTCAAACAATCATCGTGTGGTCTCTGGAAATTTCAAGCTTGCACTACCTTGCCTTTTCCCCTAATTATGTTAATACTTGGAATGTTTAGGCTTTCCGATGTTTGACTTTTCTGAAGTTGAGAAAAGGTATCGAGTTGATTTTTACTTTTCCCAGATGTCACTCATTTCTTTGACATAAAAATCCTTATCTCACAGGAGAAGCTTCAGGAAATGGGTTATGGAATGAAGACCAACCTGGCTTTTATGAGAACAGGGATGCTTTTCACTAGAAACATAATTTTCAACAAACGGTGCCAGTTTGGAAACCTGTCGGATTGGTCCCGTCTTTACAGGGTATTATGGAGGTTGAAATCAGCATAAAGGTTTATCATCCTTATTCTTAGAGACAGCATTAAGAAACATTATCTGTCAGTTCATCCAACTTTTCTCCTTTTCAGATGAGGAAACGTAGGCTTAAAGAGATTAACGGACTTGTTCACATCTGTTCATTTGGGGGGATATACTATTTCCTTATAGCCCCAGAGAACACACGGCCCATGCAATATTGTATAGCGTTGTATATATACAGTCACCTTAACAAATTTCTACTTAGGTAACTTTGATATTTATTGTAAAAGTAGCAATTGGGAGTGGTGGTAATAGTGATGATGAGAATGATAAAAGTCAACAGAACAGCAGCCTAACGTTTATTGAGCACTTACTGTGTGCCAGGCAGCATGCCTAGAGTTTCACTGGCATGCTCTCACTTCAGCCCAGCAATAACTGTATCGGTCCCCATTTACAAATGAAAGGAGTGAAGTTTGTAGGTTAAACTAGCCCAGTGTCACACAGCTGGTGAGTAGCAGAGCTGGGATTCCAGCCCATGTTTGGCTGATTTTAGAGCCTGGGTTCTTAATGAAGAGACTTGCCATTAACCGTGGTGGGCAGGGGCGGCGGTTGTGACACTGAGAAGGAAAGGTCCTGAGTGACATCAAGCATGACCAGCCCTAGGAAGGACTGGATCACCGAGTGGGCATAGGGTACTGTATATATCAGGGGAAAAGTATAACTTCCTTTCGCCCCAGCAGGGGAAGTGCTGGCGAGGGAGGAAACCTCAGCCAGGGGTTCAGGCTGTGAAATGAGAAGTCAGCTACAGGTGCTGGAGGGAGCTGATGGAACTCGGGTGGGGCTGGGTTGAGATCCCAGCTCCCTGTGACACACACCCTGGATTGAAGCCATAGTGCTACTAGTGAGAGTAGACCAGATGCTTAAGTAAAAGGTGGGCCTGGGACACACGGACAGGTGTCCTAGGGGGAGGCACCAGCTAAAGTCTGAAGAGCCCTGCAAGGCAGGCGGTGAGTCCCAGGATTATAAAAAGCTTTTTCAGATGGGAAAACAGAATTTTGGAGACTTTAAGTGACAGCCCCAAGTCTACAGCTCTGAGTCATTCAGCTGGGCTTGTCAGGCCCTGGATTTGAGATCTTGGATGTAGAGTTATATAGGTTTGGTTCTAGAAGGGCTGGCTCAGGAAGCGAGAAGGACAAGAGGTAGGAAGAAGGCAGTACACCAAAGACCAAAGAGGTTCAACCTATAAGGCTTCAGCCACGCTCACGGAAGCCCAGGAGCCCAGGGAAGAACGTGTGTGTAACACACAGTGCATGTGGGTGATCAGAATTACCGTGACACCAGTAACAGGTTGCACCCCGGGGATGAGCCTGGGCTCTGGAGGCCGACTGCTTCACGCCCTAGCTTTTGCATCCTCATGCTGTGTTACTTCTAACAGATTGCTTTCCCTCTCTGGGCCTCAGGTGCATCTTCTGTGAACATTGGGATAAGAATAATACCTCCTAGAATGTTGGAAGAGTTCAATGAGATTTAGAGCAGGAGTTGGCAAACCTTTCTAAAAGGGACAGTTCATGGATATTTTTGCCCTTGGGGACCATACGGTCTTTGTCAAGACTGTTCCACTCTCCTATAAGTTGGTGGAAAACTCAGGCATTTGAAAACCTATTATCTGTCATAGAAAATTTGCAGAAAATCCCGCAGTAGGCAAGTGGCCCTAGGCTTGTGAATGAAATCCCATAAAATGGTAGCCGTAAACGTTCAGCTTCAGATTCCAAATGGTTAATGCAGTCAAATGCAAAAAACAGATAACTTTTTTTAAATACAGGGTTTCAGTCTGTGTAACTGTGATTATAAGAGGCATGTCCTCTCTGCACGTCTGCTCAGCTTTCTCCTCAACACTGCTTTTGATTTATCCAGCTCATCTACCATTTTTAAAAAATAGAAATATAATTTGACAAGTCGCAGCCCATGGTTAAGTAAGGATCGCCCTCAAGTCTGAAAACGTGTTTTCTGTTTATAGAAAAAGGGATTAAGCTGATTTGGAAATGCTGAGAAGATGCACTTCATTCTGAAGGTGACAAGTAACTGAGGCGTGTATCTAGGAACCTTTGGTAAAGAATTCTCTTCCCCTCTCCTCAAATTAAAAAGTGAAGAAAAGTAAAGAAAGCGCAAAAAGTTTTTCAGTGGTGCTGTCTATTTGAGCTCTGATATGGGGGGAAAATGGCAATATGTATTCATTATGCCCCCAATTTTGTAAATTTTAGATGCTCTTGCACTAAATGAAGGGAAAAAAAAGTACATGGTGTGCCTCAGATGGGGCCAACCTTGGTAAGTAGGGCTTTGTGGGGCTGGAGGATGGTTTTGTAACATGGCTCTCCAAAAGCAAATTGAGGTCTGAGTAATGACATATTTTGTCGTGCTTTACAAGGAATGGGGCTTTTTTGTTTATTTTTTCAAAGAGACTCTGGAAACCATGTCTAATTTCAATCTACTGAAACACCTCCTAACATCAGGGGTTTCTTGGGCCAGTGTTTTATAAGAATTGCATCTCATGGTCATCATGTAACAGGGTGTCCTGTATTCACATATACACTCTGCATCACATCACCTATTAGACTTCTTTTATTGGCTTAACTCTGATAATGGTAATGAAGTTCTCATTGCTTTTTTTTTAATATGTTGGACATTAATTTATTAAGTGTCAGTCAGCTCCTACGATGTGCAGTACTTAGAGGTAGGAGGGACCATAGGGATGTCCGTCCATTTATCCCTGTGAATGTGTAAGTCACGATGACTCAGGCTTTTCTGGGCTGCTTTGGAGATTAGAAATTGACTCAGATGAGGCGATGTTTTTTGACCAAACTTTATAAATCTCCCAGAGGATGTTGGCAGTGGAGTTTGGCAAGCAGAATATATCTTCTTGAAATCCAGTAAGCTCAATGGATTCCTAATGGAAAAAAAAGAGCTTTTCCAACAGAAAAGATAATTTGGGTTGCTATGAGATATTACCTGTACCAAGTTGTGATTATTTGTTTAAAATCATACCAAGAAATGAGGAAAAAGAACTTCTTTTTAAAGTTTGCTTGTCCAGAAATGGAAACCCTGGACTTGAGTTCGGGCTGACATTTCCCAAACACGGGCCTCATCCATGGTGGAAAGTGCATGAGGATCTGCATGTGAAGACTGACCCCAGCATCCTTGCCCATGCCCGTCATGTGGACCCAGTAGTATTTTTCAGCACTAGTGCAGTTCAGTGTTTCCCTGAGAGTACTGGCTTCCTGGGCAACTGAGCGGATTAGCCGTATCAGATGCTGAGAAAGGAAGCTCGCACCCACATGTTTAGAACACACTTGGGGGGTCTCCGTTAGTGAGTAGAAACAGTGTCTGTGGTCGGGGAAGCCCTTGCCCTGTGGTGTGTGCAGCAGCCTTCTGGGAATACTGCGTAATCAGAGCTGGGACACTCACTCCATCCCAGCCAGTGGACAGACGGGCAGCAGCGTGCTCTGGTCACAGCAATTATGAAGCAGGCAGAGGGTGCAGGAGCTCATCTAAGTGGGGAATGAGCCCTAATGGTTGAGAGGTTGAAAGCTTTCAGAATATTTGCTGCTTCTCTTAAAACAGCTCCGCGAGAGTGGTTGAGCAGATGTAAGAACTAAACGTTATCCTGCTCGCAGATGAGTCAAATCTCAGACAAAACACATATTTTATTTCAGTATCCAGTTGATCAGTGAGAAGTAAAGAGTTCCTCCTTGGGGCTTCCCTGGTGGCGCAGTGGTTGAGAGTCCGCCTGCTGATGCAGGGGACACGGGTTCGTGCCCCGGTCCGGAAAGATCCCACATGCCGTGGAGCAGCTGGGCCCGTGAGCCATGGCCGCTGAGCCTGCGCGTCTGGAGCCTGTGCTCCGCAACGGGAGAGGCCACAACAGTGAGAGGCCCGTGTACCGCAAAAAAAAAAAAAAAAAGTTAAAAAAAACCTTCCCTGAAGGTAGGAAAGTCGTATAAAGTTTATTTCCTGGATCCCTTTGTTTGGTTGTCTTCTGCTAATAGACAAATTTGCTTAATTTTCAAATGGTTTCCCCACATGAGCTGTTTCCATGATTGCTTGTCCTCCTCCCCTTGCGTTTTCCCTCTGTCTTTCCCGGTTTGTCTCTGACAAGCCTCATTTAGACCTAGGAGATAGATTTCAGGGTCCAAAAATGCCAAACCCACTTCATGCACATGAACCATGACCCTTGGTGATGGTCTCCAGGAGCCAGGAGGTTTTCTATGTTAGAGGATCTTAATCCTCTAACATAATAATGTTCTTCTGCATTATTAAGTGAGTGAGGCTTAGTCCTGGCGGTATTAACACGGAAGTGTCCCTATTCCAACACCTCCATCTCCGTTTAATTAATATGATGCTGATGCAAAGAGGTCCATCTGCCGAAGGTCAAGGCACCATCCCACCATGATGAGAAAAGGAGCAGATAAAATTGGCAGAGTTTGCAAAGGTTTGTTTAAGCACCTTTGAATGAGTAGGTTGAGTATTTCCAGATATGGAGCGAAATGTATCTGACATGCCATTGAGTTGATGTGTTTAAATAATTTCCCAATTCTTCTTGCATGTGTACAGTAGTGCAGGTTTTCTTATGGAAGGTCCTGTTTGTCAGTATGTGTATGTAAATTGGGATCCAGAGATTGTATTCTCAAATACACCCTTGTACGGTAGGGGTGGAGGAAGAATACTCAGCTTCAAGAGGATTCCAGTCACTATCTGTCTTCGCCTCTGTTGTTTCATCTGTGAAACGGCTACATTGCTACTGCTAAGTATAGGATCCTCGTGATAACCAAATTAGGAGGAATATGTGTAAATCGCCAGGTGTAGCTCTTGGCACATGAAAGAGGCTCTCTTGAGGCTTGAAGGGAAAGGTTTCCAAGGCTTTGAGGAATAAGATTTTAAGCCTTCTTGGATTAAAGCCACGTTGATATCTGCAGAAAGTTGGTTACCTTATTGATTGGCTGCATCGGGTCTTAGTTGCAGCACACGGGATCTTTGTTGAGGTGTGAGGGATCTTTTCGTTATGGCGTGTGGTCTGTTCGGGTTTCTCTGTAGTTGTGGTGCACAGGCTCCAGGGCGCGTGGGCTCTCTCGTTGAGGTGCGCGAGCTCAGTAGTTGTGGGGCGTGGGGCTAGTTGCCCCGCAGCATGTGGGATCTTAGTTTCCCGACCAGGGATCGAACCCGCCTTCCCTGCATTGGAAGTTGGATTCTTTACCACTGGACCACCAGGGAAGTCCCGAGGGTTGTTTACTTTGAGAGCAGGCACTGTCTGGTGCAGACTCTGGGGAGATGTCCCATGCAGATAGAAATTTTGACATTGCCCTTGCTAATTAGATCATGTTAGGGACAGCGGGCAGGTCTGCCGCATCTGCCTTTGACAGAATGTATTATCTGGGGTTTGTAAATGAATTGTATGCTCACATGTCCTCTCTAAGTGTAAATATTGATTCTCAGGAAGAACTGAAATAATATTGTGGTGGGACATTTTCTCCTTGTTTAGGTTTTTGCCTTGCTGTATTTAATTGCATGCACGTTACAACTGCAACACAGCCTTGGCCAGACTTCGGTCAACCAGATACCACTGCCAGTTCTTCTGCGATCCATACTGTTACCTATTTAATATTTTTATTTAAGTACACGCTTCAAAAATGTGAATTTATTTTAAAAGGAAACAATGCTCTCCTTACCGTGAGTGGAAAACTGCCACATGCAGTAACTAGAAAGTGCTTTAATGTGCAGGGAAAACAGTGTCTTCAGATCTGCTGAAGGCACCAAGTTTAAGGCCTGCAGCCCTTGTGCAAAAGGAAATTATCAAGTGGGTGAGAGAGATGTTTAAGATGTGTTAGCGCCCATCAGAGAGTTTCTCCTTAACGCGAACAGCTTAGACAAGTTCTGAGGGTTTTTTTTTGGGATTCCTGTGTCAACATATTTTATAGATTAGACTCCATTTAATGCCATCACCTAATCTCTTATTAATGCCAGTATCATTAGGGGCTCCCATTTTCTCCTCCCCTGGAAACAAAGTTCAGCGCATTGCCGGGCTGCAGCTGTACTCTTAAGAAACACAGATTTGAGTAACTCTTTCTCAGTTAGCCCATCAGGTTGGGAAGGACATTGCCAACCAGGCAGAATGTAATAAATCCAAACCCACTGAAAGACATTAGCCAGAGAACTGCCATGTACAGCCCCCGGGAAACTGAGGCTACCGGGGTGACCTGATTGCTAGGTGTACACCTGGGCATTTCTTGAGGATAGGACCGCTGTTTCAATGCTACTGTAGCGTTTCTCTTGTATTCGAAGCCGGGTGCCATGTGTATAGTCGACTCTGTAATCAATTGTTGGGCAAACTTGGAGCATCTGGCAGCTTGCCAAGCAGGGCAGTTCCGTCTCCTTGGAAGCTTTTGTAATCCTATTGCAGACGCTGCCACCCAGTACAGCTCTTAGGTGTTCCTGGCTTGTGGGAGCAGTGATGAAACTCGAAGACTCACCACAGGGCGTGACGTAAGAGGTTAATGTGAAGCTGACACGGCGTGTTTAGGTCATTAAAATGTTAGCCCACCCCTCCCTGCCATTTGCATGGAGAGAGGTCTTGGAATGGACTCTTTTCAGGTTTGGAGCCACCTACTTCTCACCGCACCTTATCAGTCCTGGGGTCACAGCCCCTGAACAGGAGGGAGGCTGGACGGATGGGAAAAGGAGTCGGAAGGAGAGTTTGCATGTTCACATTTCTGGGCCTGGGCACTGGGTGTGCCTCAGACCTGGCAAACGCCAGTGAGGGATGAGTCATCTCATTTATTTTTGCCTGCTTTTCTGTTTTGATTGAGTGGATACTCTAAGCTTATCATAATTATTTTTGGCAGGGGGAGGGTTATTATGTTAGAGCAAAAAAATTTAGTGTTCAAAATAATGATACTTTTGAACCATGCTGTGATATTTGTATCTTAACAAAGAACTCTCATACTGTGCAAAAATTAGGACATTTAAACTAATATTTAGTACTTACTTTTTTAAAAAAAATTGTTTGCCTGCTAGCTTTCCAGATATGTTCCTGGAGGGTTTGGGGTTGGTTGGTTGTGTTTTCACATGCCCAGGGAACTTTGCTCCTCTGTATACAGCTAGCCATGGATTTTATTTTTATTATTTAAAAATAGCAAGTACATTACAGAGAGCTGTTTTCGAAAACAGAGTTTCTGTGCTTGATTTCATTAGTCCTAAAGACAAAAAGCACGTATTAAAGATACAAATTTTTTCAAATTATGAAAGTAATGTATTTTCATTTTATAGAACATACGGAAAAATATGTGACAGTGAGATCCCACCAACTGGAGATAATATTTTGGTGTGTCTTCTACTCTTTGATTTTTATGCATAGGAAAAAAACCGTTGAAATTAAACCACTTCGTGAATTTTCTTATTTTTGCTTCTCTCCTTGTAAGACACAAGTTGAACTAAATGGTATTTATGTTCTAAAACTCACTGCTCATAGAGTTAGTTAAATGATTTGAAACAGTGTTTTATAGCCTTATTAAATTGCCTGCCTTTTCCAATCATTGTGACAGCATAGTCCCTCGTATATTTAAATATTCTTCAGAAATGTAATGTTAATCTTTAGACATAAGATATGACATTTAAATATTAAATGGAAGAAAATAGCCAAAGAGATTGATTAAAATGCTGAGATTCATTCCACATGTGTAATTACTTTTATTTACTCCCACTAGTTTGCCTGCATAGTTTTTAATTTGAAGCTTTAGATTTTAAATGTCACTTTTGACCTAAATTAAGAATAAAGAATAACCATACACTCAAGATTTTAACAACCACAAGAACGAAGGACTTACATCACAAGATGAGCAATCATCCCAGAAATCCAGCTTCGTAACTTACAACTAGTGATCAGTTTTCAAGCAAAGAGAATTTAGATTTTATTAACTTGAAGCAGCTGTTGTCTGTAATGCGCTACTTTTTTTTTTTTTTTTCCGGAAATGGAAAAGGTCGTATAAAATAAAGAGTACTTGTGTTGTTTCTTTTTGAAAGCAGCTGGCTTCCCATCGTTGGGCTGTTTGTGAGCTCAGAAACCCCAGGCCCTGGATGTTTTCCTTGGGAAGGAGCTGGGGGGATGGGTGGAGAGGGGGAGCAGGCTTCCACCGTCCTGTGCAGGGGTCCCGTTATTACTTCCCCCGTACCAGCCCTGCTGCTGTGTCTCACCGTCATAAACCCTACCCCAGGTACTCAGATGGGAGGGGCAGGAGGAGAGCAACCCCGTCCCCCAGGCACTTGGAGGGGAAGGGAGACCGGAGGCAGAGTCCCAGGGGGAGGGGAGAGGGCGGAGGCAGTGCTCTGTCAGCTACTCATCACTCAGGCTCCCAATGGAATTCCGCGCATGGCACTTGAATCACTGCCCCCAGCATCCTCCATAGGGACGAGTGGGGAAGACCCTCAGGGCTAGAAGCTTCCCCAGTTCCTGGGCTGCTTCCGCAAAGCTGCTGTGTGACCTCGGTGTCCTTTGGAGAGCCACTCGGGATCTCATTTCTTCAGGGTTGCCTTTGATCCCTGGCACGAAATCATCTCCAAGCACAGTTTGTAGTTATTATGTATTAGGATTATTTGATTAATGTCTTCCTCTCCCTATTTTGTCCACTGTTTTATCCCCAGCAGCAGGCACCATTCCTGGTCCACCGAAAGCCCTGGGTAAATATTCACTGAAAGCAAAAAAAAAGACTTTCTGACATATTATTTTACCTCTCTTTGGTTAGTTTAGCTATCTAAAATCTCATGATGAAAATAGTCACGTAAATTTCGAAAGCTCTTTTTTGGTGGCATAGTAGTACATTCGCCAACAGGAAAAAGACAGTTACAGTGTGCCTTAGATTATTTTTATTACATTTTAATATAATTTTATATTATTATAAAATATTGCTATGTTATTTTATGTAAGTTTTATATTATTAATGCCTGAAATTGTTTTTGGCAAGGTCTTACCTTTTAATGCAAATTGTTTTCTTAAGTGAAAAATACAGATTATGAATGATTTTTGCTTGAGATTTCCTTGCTGTTCAAGCCATTCTAAAAATTTCCAAGAGTAGAGAGTTTGCAGTAATTATGCTCTTTTTAAGATGAGGATTTTGAAAGTCGAGAGAATTTCTCAAATCAGTGGTGGATTTGGGAAAGAAAATCGGGCGGGGGGGGGCATTTTCGGGAATGTTCCCTTTTGAATCCTTAGCATATTTTGTAATTATTGTCTGCAGGATCGCTTTGCCCTCTTCCGTGATGAGCACAGCACCCTGCTGGTGTTAAGTACTGGTATTCGTTAGAATTTATGTATGTATTTAGTTACGGATAAAATCATGGAAGAAAGACGTAGATTCAGCTAGAAACAGTCTTGTGTTTAAGCCTATTCTTTTTAATTTATACGTTTGACACAATAGTTACGTTAAATTCAGACGTAGAGACCCGGGTTACCATTGGCCTCTCCCTGTCACCTCTCCATATCCTGAACTTTGTTCTTTTCATAGCGTTTCCCCTTCTCCTACCCTGTAAATTCACTGTGTATATCTCTTGTCAGTTTTATCTTCCCATAGTTTAGGACTTTGAGACATGGCATTGATTCAGACTCAAGTAACGTGGAATGGGAGGTCGTCATGCTGGAGGGAGTGTGAAGACAACCCTTACTTTTCATAAGGAAAGGCAATGCCGAGGAGAACGATTGTTTTCACACAAATGTCAGTGGGAAAATTTGAATTACTTAAGAGAATTGAACTGTTTCTAAACATCCTGGGCTGTAGGAATCGCTGAAAGTTAGGGTTCTCCCCATGGGTTTGTGGATTCAGAGCCTGGCTCTGCCTTTCGACAACCCTTGCAGCTGTTCTGTTTTATTGGTTCACTCTGAGAACAAAGGTGCTTCTTCTGAGAGCTTCTCCAAGGCCTCATACTCAAAAATTTGCTTCGTTGTCCCAGGGGACATGGCTCGGTTTTTAGTAACTCGTGCTCGTTCTAGGGGAGTAAAGTAGTGGCTCTAAAATGTTCCTTTAAGATGTCGATGATTATGGCACAATCATCTTCCTTGAGAGAAAAAAAAAATGACTGGCTCTGATCCAAAAAATTACAACACTTTGGCCATAAATCCCTAATTGCCTCTAAAAAGTAAAACAGACATGTTTAATTTTTCTATCCCCTGTGCAACTTATCTGCGTTGTCTGGTGATTAAGACAGGCGGCAGCCAGTTAGGCTTTTTGGAATCTGGTTCTTTCCCTGCCGCTGAGGACTCTGGCTCAGTCCTCCCGATGTGCTTGGCCCTGCTAAATACATCAGTAGAGAAAACTGCTCTCCCTTCCATGTAGGGGTCTGCAAAGACTCGTTCTACTGAGAAATGACTGAGATGTTTGTATGACAGACATCATCATCACTGCCTTTGTCAGAATTAGTGAATATGGATGAGAATTCTGGAAGCTAGCTTATGTATTTCTGTTCCTTTATATCTTGAAGGCCTTTCCAGGTTGGGATATGTAGAACTATACTCAAACTTTTTAAACTACCACACGGTATTCCATGGGATAGCCATTTCTCTCAGTAGGATTGTTTCTAATTGTTCCCTGCTACACACAGTGCTGTAGACCATACTTATATGAACAATGATGATGATGACGATGACAGCAGTAACAACAACAAGCAGACACTTAGAAAGTACTTACTGTGTGCCCAGCATTAGTTTTATCATTGGAGTGTGTGTGTGTGTGTGTGTGTGTGTGTGTGTTTTAATCCTCGCAACAATCCTATGAGAAAAGTATTCTTATTATCACCATTTTATATTTGAGTAAAATGAAACCCAGAGAAGTTTTCTAATTTGACCAAAGTAACAAAGCTCGTAGGTTTCCTAACTGGGATTTGATCCAAATAGAACCTGATAGGTATATCAATACATTAAAATGCATAATCTTCTTCCCTAGTTCTTCCTCCTGCCCTAAATGGTGGCCATGACTCAGACCCAGACTTTGCCCCTCTATTCTTCCATCTCAAAGCTACATAGTAGCTCTGTGCTGGTGCCGCCCAGGTTTCTGGGCTTCATTTGCCTCTGCTTTGCATCACCAGCTGCCAGTGAGACATTTGCGTACAGTTGTAGGTTTCTTGCTCCCCAACCCCATTCCTTCTCATTTTTGTTTTCCTTATACCCCTTGTACGGACACTGGCCAGGATGAGCACCCTTGTCATACTCGTGCCGTGCGTATTTCAGCATCTCTCCTCACCTCTGTCCGTGCCCTTCTCATGTATCCATATCCTACCGTCGCTCTGCCGGAGCTGAAGACAGTCTTCTCCGTGTCACCTTGGCCGACCAGCCATTGCAGCCTGTATTGACGGTTCTCATTCTGTGTTCTGAAGGCATCTACTGGAAAGCTGCAGGATGGGAACTGTGCAGTCAGAGGGCCTGGGTTCCAGTACTGGCTCTGGGATACTTAGCTTTGCTGACCTTTAGCTTCCTCATCTGTAAAATGGGGGTAATACTTCTTACTTCAGTCATGAAGAATAAATGAGATAATGTTTTAAAGAACGTTAATTATCTTTATACTACCAATTACATTCTCAAAATGCTTTCCTCTCTCTGTAGCCTCTGCCTTAGCCCTTAATTATTCTACTTTACATGTTAGTTTTGCCTCTTTAGATTATTGGAGCTCAGGTCACCTCAGGTCATCTGGCCACCGGAGAACCAGCCCACAGTGGTGAGCAGTTAGTAGACCTTGCTTGTTACTGAGGGCTGTATTGCTGAGAATTCATGAGTCATCATGCTGGGCGACTCTGCTCTGGACCACTGTGCTCTGTTTATCCACGAATAGAAACATTTACCTTAATTCTGAAGAGCTGTTTTCCAAATACCACATCTGAGTATCTTCAGATTCCAAACAGTTTATCCATCATACATCTCCCAAGCAGGGGCACCTGTTTTCTCTGGGCACATATTCCATAGGCAGACATCTAGATCAGTCCGGTTAGAATTTGCTGAATTACACAAATAGTGATGTCTTAGCAGTAGTTTTTCATATAATCTTTCTCTTAGTTTCTACAGAATCTAGTTGATAAAAAAATGAAATGTCCTTTTGAAAACTATCATGGGCGCACACACACACACACACACACAAAACTCACACACAACAGAAATATCTGCTTTTTATAGTTCGTGCTTTTCTTCGGGAAGAAAATACCCTAATTTTCTAGGGCCATGAGGAACAAATGAGATGGTTGTGTGAATTCCTCAGTAAACTTCCTGTCTAGATACGATTACTCTCCAATTAAAGTTAGTCACTGAGACACTTCATGGGGAAAAACTTTCGAGTGGTGAGCAGTTACTGGGCTAACTAGTACCTAATCACCAGTACAGCAGTGATTGTTTATTTAGCACTTCCTATATCCAGGGACTGTGCCAAGTTTTGTAGGTGTACATGTACACATTTATTCCTTTAATTCCCTCAAGAAATCTAAGAGGAAATGTTGAGGAAAGGACACTGAGGTCCAGGGAAGAGGAGTGACTGTGGGGACAGAAGGGGCTTGAGTAGGAAGTTGGAAAGCTCCAGGGGGCTGGTGTATTTCCCTTTGCAGACAGAAGTTGTCCCTGAACTGAAGTGGAGGGGACAGTCCACAAGGAAGGAGGGACAGTGAAGGGACCTGGACAGCCACAGGCATCACAGTGAGACATGGATGGGGTATTTCAGCTCAGTTGCCTCCCAGCGATTGGCCTTAAGTGAGTTACTAACCCTCTCTGGGCCTCAGGTTCTTCCCTGGTACATAACGGCCGTTGTGATGCTGTGAAAAAGAAATAACATATAACAAAAGGATTATTAGTCTGCTGCTTCAAGGTTGTAGCACCCAGTGAATATGTTCCTTTACCACTTTCAGGATTTTATCTGTAGGCTTCTAATGTTAGACTTAGGAAAAATAATTATGTATGTTTCAAGTGTAGCCAGGGACATTGAACAACTGTAACCGTTACTTGCATTCAATACAGATCATGATTTTTGCAACATTTGCTTTTCTTTGCTTCCTTCTTCCCTCCCTCCCTCCTTTCTTCTTTTTTCACTTTCTGTACTGAAGTGTACTTCAGTATCTGTCTCTCAAAACACATACACTTTTCCTTATGTAGCTACAATATAGAAGTGACAGAATTAAACCTAAACTGAAAATCGGTAACACTGTAACCTTGGAAAATAGGTAAAAACATGATTTCTGTATAGTTTATGAGTTGGTGTTCATTTTTTCACAAGTGACCAAATCTAAAGGTTTTGTGCATGCTTTTCCATTTTTGCTTGCCTTAAATTTATTTTTCATAAGATACTCGAGATTTAAATATACTCAAATTCTGTAGAGAGTGACTAAAACATTGATGTGGGCGTATTCTAGTAATTGTTGATATTTTACCATAGTCTTGAAAGTTTTTTAAGGGGGAAATACTGTGGTGGAAGATGTCTACCAATTTCCAGCTCTTGTTGATCCCATCCCCTCCATCCCCAGACATGTAAAGCCTCCGCTAAAGTTGGTGTCTGACTTTGCTGTCTCTGTGCATTTTTAAAGACTGTTTCTGGAATTAAGACAGGCGTTTTCTTAGATTGAGAATCAGGTAGGAAAAATGGATTCCTTCATTCCTTACGGTAACCCTCAAGTGGGTAATATTACCATCCCCATTTACAGATGCAGAAACTGAGGCTTAAGTCAAAATGATCCTTACTAAGGTTACACAGCTTGTAAGTGGAGCAGCCAGTGTGGGGCTCTGTTGGTCTGACCTCAGAGTCTGTGTTGCAGGTACAGTGCTTTACTGTTTCTATTCCTTGTGAACTGTCACACTGAGATGAACATGAACTATACTGAAACCTAAACTGAAGAGCGTCTAGTGGCAAGTTTGCAGTCTAGGAACAAAGAGTATATTTACTGGAGTAGCCTATTCAATATGGGGGATATTGGTAAAGAGCAACAGTGGGAAATGAGGGAAAGGAGCCGCTCTGCAGAAGTACACACTTGAACCTATTTGTAAAGAATTTGAAGATCAAAACTTTACTGTGTAGAGCAGGGCTTCCCAAGCATGATCTCCTTTCAAGGGAGGGGGAAGTGAGGTAAACATCTCAGTTTACAGATGAGGAAACTGAGTCAGACCAGAGCACTGCCTTCCTGGGTGGTGATGAGTGTGAGTCATGTTTCAGATGCTGCAAATTGGCAGCTGCCGCCTGTAAGGAGATGTCGGGGTTGGCGGTGGGTCTGCTCTCAATTGCCTGAGCCTCTGAGCCAGGACCAGTCTCCCCCGAAGCGGCAGCCGGTGGAAACCCTGCGCACACAGTGATGTCGGACTGGCTTCCATCTTCATGTTATCTCCTTTCACTTGAACTTAAGTGAATGACTTTACCGTTTATCACTTTAAACATCGACTGGGAGGATGACGGCATCAGAAAAATAAACCACGGTTCCTTGAGAGCATCCAGAACTCTTTTCTGTACTGTTCAGCCTTAACTAGTTTTCTTTCTGGTACTCTCATTGTAAACATCAAAAAGAACATTCTGTTTCCGCAGGGCAGGGACACTTGCAGCATCGCTGTCCGTATGACCCTTGTCTCAACAAATCTGATTTCTGATGTGGGCCCAGAGGCCGGCATTATTTATTTATTTTTAAAATCAATTCTCATTGGAGTATAGTTAGTTGCTTTACAATGCTGTGTTAGTTTCTGCTGTACAGCAAAATGAATCAGTTGTATGTATACCTAATATCCCCTCTTTTTTAGATTTCCTTCCCATTTAAGTCACCACAGAGCATTGAGTAGAGTTCCCTGTGCTATACAGTAGGTTCTCATCAGTATTTATTTTCTTGAACATTCGTTCATGCATCCTCTCCTTGCCTGGATCCCTGGCACTTGTATTTCTTTCTAACACCCAAACCTGTTGTTAGAGAAAGACTTCTTTGGGTCGAAGCCACAGTATATAAATAGCCCTTTATTTTTAGAAAGTAGTACTTAATCTGCAATAATTAAGCTGCTTTGGGGGTCACTAAAATGTCTGCCGCAGTGAAATTTACCTTGAAACTGCACAGAGCAGGTCTACTCACCAACAACAGTGCTTTTTGATTTTGACTGTGCACTAAATCAATTGGGGAGCTTTTCAATAAAGACTGAAGCCCGTGTCCCACCTTCAGAGATTTCTGGTTAATTGATCTGGGTGGGACCAGGTATTGGTAGTTGTTTTTTTTTTTTTTTTTTTTTTTTTTGCGGTACGTGGGCCTCTCGCTGTTGTGGCCTCTCCCATTGCAGAGCACAGGCTCCGGAGGCGCGCAGGCTCAGCGGCCATGGCTCACGGGCCCAGTCGCTCCGCAGCACGTGGGATCTTCCCGGACCGGGGCACGAACCCGTGTCCCCTGCATCGGCAGGCGGACTCTCAACCACTGCGCCACCAGGGAAGCCCTATTGGTAGTTTTTAAAGCTCTCCAGGCTTTAATAATACGCAGCCAGGATTGAGAACTAGTGCCCTGGAGCAGTGATTCTGAAACTTGAGCATGCCACGGAATCTCCTGAAGGGCTAATGAAAACACAGACCGCCAGGCTGCACCCCCAGAATTCCTAGTGCAGTAGGTCTGAGGTGGGGTCTCAGATTCTGCATTGCTGAGCTCCCAGGTGATGCTGTTCTGGGAACCTGCTTTGACCTCTGGCCTAGAGAGATCTTTCCAATAGCTTTATATGATTCTATTTTTTTTTAAAAAAAAAGATGCCTATACAAATAACCAGCATTGCTTTTAGTAGAACAACCACTTTAGGCACAAATATTAAAATACATTTCTCTTTTCCTCGGTGAGTTGGACCATTAGTTTTTTCTTTAAACCAGTATCCTCACTAGCAGGCAACTAGAGACCCAGAATCTGAAAGGAACTGGATTCAAGGCAGATGAGAAGTTTTGTCGTTTTGTTTTTTAAGTAGAAAACGTTGCAGGGGTCTGTAGAATCATTGCTCACGCTAGCAAACTACCCACAGATTGTGCAGCTTTCCTGACACACGTAGCTTGGGAGAAGATGACATGGCAACACTTTTAATGTTCTAGAGAACATGAGACATGGCATGGAAGTGCAAAGATGAATACAAAACATGGTCCTTGGCCCCCAAAAGAGAACATTCTAGCTGCAGAATGTACAGTCTGTGACTAGACGTGTATATTTCTTATTTCAGTGGACTCCGTAAATTTCTCTTTCTCCAACTCTTAGGACTTTTCCTATTTCCCTTTGCAAACGCTTCCCTCAGTCCTTAAGTGAAACACCTATGACGAAACATTGGATGTTCTAGGGTGCCAGCTCTGCGACGCCCCTAGAGCGTGGCTTCCTGCCTCACCATCCACTTACCTTCCCGTGACCTTTATGGAAGAGCGAACTTGTAAACGCGGCTGTTCCGTGTCCATCTTGGGCCTGTGGGCTTGGGCTTTGAACCCAAGCCATGGCGCAGCCTGACTCACGCTTCCTTCCTGCCGTGCAGCTTCTCTTGGGGAAAGTCCCTATGCTGGCTGATAGAGAAGAAAAGAGCCCATTCTATCCCTCTAACAGACCCTTAATTAATAGTAATCACGAAAATTGAAGTTGTGCACGGCCATGGCTATTCACCATTGTTGTCTTAGCGATTCCTGGACTGCAGGAACAGAGCACCCCTTATTCTGCAATTAAATGAAAAATAATGGCATCACTTCAGCTTTAAGGAAGGAAATGTCCAAGTGCAACCTCTGTGTAATTAAGCTGAACATGATTATTATCAGAAAGTGATTGTACTTGTGTTCAGAGGCGAGAAGAGATAAGCCAGCAAGCATGTGACCGATCAAAAAAAATGGTGCTGGGGATGTTTGACGTTCTCCCCAGACAGCCAGCTCCCTGCCTGATGGCGGGGCAGGTGCCACTTTACGTACCATTTTCTCTCTCTTCCGGCTGTTTGAACATTCTTTCTCCTCAGTTCTCGGTACTGTTTTTGTACCATCTGCCTGTTTGCCATTTCTCTGTAGGTCTTCTTTCACCTGCATCTGTTTCCCTGCTTTTTGTTTTATTTGTTTGTTTCTTCTTTGGCAAGAATCGCTTTTCTCGACTTGGACGTGCCACTAGCTTTCTGACAGGTAAAATTAAAGCAGTCCGTTTAAGTTTTAGCCAAACCAGGTGTTGAGTGATTGACCCTCACTCCAGAAACCTCATTTACTCCTCGCTTCTTTATTACCCTCTCATAATTCATTAGCTTAATAAAACGCATGTGTGAAAGGCCGAGGTCGAAAGCACTGCTATATATAGTGTGGATGCCTTCCTGCCTGCCCGCCCCTCCCCTGCCTGCATCCCGGGGACCTAAGGGACCGACCAAGCTCTCGGTGGGATAGTCAAGCCTCCGAGAGGTGGTGCTTCGAAGAATCTCCAGTCGGTGAGTGTTCAAAAGTAGGTTTCCCTCTTTGCTGTGGTACCTCGGTGAGACACCTCTCACGGAAGTGCTGCCCCCATTCCCTTTAGTGGAATCCTAGGGACATAAGACCTCCCACTCTCTGCTTCGTGATTCCCAGCAGCCCCCAGAATATCCAGTATTTGTCAGCTGGTTGCAGAGCACTTCCAACTCACCCAGCTTCTTCATCAGAGAAAGCGTCAGACCCCCGTGCTTGTCACTCTGGGGTCCTGCTTCTCTCTAGCATTTAAAGTTGGCTGGTGGATCCCAAAGGCCCGTAGAGGAGGGGGTGGGGGTGGGTGTCGTCTTCGTCTTAATTCAGGTTTAGCTAATGGCTGAAGCTCCCTCCGCCCTTTAACGTTTTCGCCAGAGCCCGGGCTCATCTCGCGAAGTCCTCCCCTACCTCTAGGTTCCTAAACCCCTGTGTATTATGAAGGAAATGAGATCCATATGCTTTTGATTCATTTACATGTAGCTCATCAAAATGTAGTTTTGTAAGAGCTCTTCGGTGTCCAAGAAGCATTTGGAGCCTTTTTATGAGACTTTTAACCGCCGCCCCCCACCCCCCGCACCCCTCCTCCATTCCCTTAGAACCAGGAAGTCGGGACTTGCCAAGAATAAATAAAACCAAGCTTCAGGGTTTTATTCGCTACACTTCAGTGGACTCACAACTTCAGCAACAACAGAGAAGACTCTCTGCCCCCTTCTTAGGGTGCCAGGGAAGCAGCCCTCATGCCACTTACACCCCAAATGGCAGTGAGTTGGAGCTCCCCTCTGCTTCCCTGGGAGCAGGCAGCCAGTTGCCTCCACACAGTGGTTTTGCAGCCAAGCCTCTTCCCTCCGGCCGGGGAGCTGAGAGCCTCTGCCGGGCGCAGAGCTCAGAGTGCATTTCTGCAGCCATCCCCACCTCTATCCACTCACCGCTCCCTAAGTTCTCGCTCTCAGACTTTCGCGGCCACAGGTTCTTACCAAGCTGTTTACTTTGCACCCGTGACTTGTGTCTTTTTGCTGGGATGGTGGCTGAAGCACCCACAACTGTAAACAGGGCTTCGGGGTAGCGTGGTCATCATTTTATGACATTTTGGAGTGTTGTGTCTTTCTTCATTTTTCTTCATCAAGAAAGGCTTATAAGCTTTAAGGAAAAAAACTACCTACTGCCACGAAGACTCCAGAGCTTCTAGTCTGTCAAACCACAGACATGAAATGAGTCAACCTGTTTCTAGAGGTGGGTTAGTGAGGCGGGGGGTGGATTTTCCTCCTCCATCCTAAGGATGATGAATTAATGGAAAGCCATTCCAGAGCTTAGGATTCCTCGCTTGGGCTGTTGGCATGAGTGGGGTGGAAGGAATTCTGCCCTTGTCTTTGCACGTCTCGGCTTGTTTCTCCTCCTCTGTCAGGATGGTGCTGGGCCTTTCGGGGGCCAGAGGCTGGGCACGTGGAAATGCAGAGGCGGGGAGTGGGGAGCAGAGCTGGGCCTGAATGTTCTTGCCCCTCCTCCCAGCTGCAGAACTCAGGCTCTTTGCAGTGTGTTTATTTCTGCATGTGGACGCGTAACACTGTGATAACAGCCATCCACTTATTCATAAATTACATGGACTCCAAAGATATTTATCTGCAGAAGCACTCTTTATCTTCCAGTATGAAGAATTTGATAAAGTCCATGCTTAGTTTCAACACGAAGACAATACAATTAAATATTATATGTATACGTTTTGTGTATGTGTAAGTGGGGGAACCATTCTTAGCAGAACTTTAAGAATACTTAACAGCAATTGTAAAATGTTTAGGCGAGTTGGTAAGGAGTCTGAGTTAACGCTTGTGGAACCTTGAAATCTGAGCTTCACCCGAAATCCCATAGCAGGGAAAACCTTTACCAGAGATGCTTGTGTTGAAGCTCTTTCCTCACTGGTGAAAGGACCTGGCCTGAGTGTGCTGGGTTTATTTGGTTAGTTATTTCTCAAAGTGAATAAGCCAGTACTTTTGTGATCTGAGGACAGATAGCTGTCAGTCCATTGCCACAGTACCTTCAGGTGGCTTGAAATTTGCTACATAGTGAGGACCACTGGCTGCATGAGCGCAGGTGAGATTTTCTTCATTCTGTGCTGCTTCCAACGGGTCCTTACTTTCCAGACATAAAAGGTTTGGAAGATAAACAAATACTCTGCACACAATCTATTTGTTTATCTGAGGTTTACAGATAAACCAATGCTATACACACAGTCTGTGTAATTCCCCCGGGTCTCTCAGTACTGTCATTCCAGGTGGAGAAATAATAGTTGACGTTCATCCAGTGAATTTTGCCCGGTGTGATCCATTCACCGATTTGCTCATTTATGCAACAGGTGGAAGTGCCTTCCCTGGGTGTGGTCTTATTCTAGGTGCTGGGGAAGCAGCGTCCAGACAAAAGCGGTCCCTGCCCTCACACAACTTCTGTGCTTGTGGACGGAGCTTCCATCCCAGCGGTCACATGGGGAGTGGCAGAGCCAGGTGGTGAGCCTGGACCTTTGGTTTTGTTCAAAAAGTGATGACTTTCCCTGAACTGAAAGTCATTAAGCAAGTCAAGGTCAAGCGGCAGAACTGGTAACCTACCAGCTGGTTAATTTCCAGTTTCAGTAGCAGTGGGAATTTCTCACTCTTCCCAGGCCCATGGAAGTTTTGGTTTTCATTGCACCAGCCTCATCTCATGTAAAGAGGACTGATGAATTTGATTCAGAGTGATCAATCCCAATGTGATATACTGCTCCTTAATCATATTAGCCTAAATTGTGTGCACAGCCCCTCAGTGGCAGTTGTACCTCAGGCCTCGCTATAGGTGAATTTGAATTCAATATTTGCAAGTTGAATTGTGTTTTGAACAGTTTTTGGAAATTAGCATTTAAAATGCACTATTTCTTGTATCAGATATTTCTTAAGTAAGGCGAATAAGCCCCTGCTCACTTGTCTTTTGTTTAAATACAAATTTTAATACATATTTTTAATAAGTGGTGACTTTCCTCCCGACCCACCCTGTAGCTGACTCCTGTCAGCCCTTCCAGTACCATGTGTAAAATAACTCTGCCATTGCACGCGGCCAAACTCCGACGTTAGAATCTAAGGCTTCGAGGAAAAAGCATTTTTATCAAAATGTTGCTGTTGCCAAGAAGTTTAGAGATCTGGGGATTTTTGCCTGCATGTTTGAGTCATTTCTAGTTGAGAATGTCTCAAGGACTAGAACTGCTAGGGTGAGCCATGTGCAATGTCCTTTTGTTGTAGGTCAAAACGGGTGAATATCGGTAATTCCTTCTGGCTTGGTCCACTACACTTCCTTCCTCTTTTAAGTCCTTAAATGCAAGCAGAATTGCTGTGTATGTCCCAGGGACTCAGGCATTTCTGAGCAGTCTAAACTTTGGTCCATTTTGTGTTTTTTCTGTAGATAGCTAAAGTGATATAATGTTTTATCAAAACTTGGTATTCGTAACCTTTGCAGCAGTAGCTGACAGGATTTTTTCACAGGGCGATCTGCCCTTCTCCAAAGGGTTTCTTAAACTCAGATTCTCAGATTATGACCTTACGGAGGAAGAAGGTGCCTTCCTCACCACCTCTTACGGCGTTACTGAAAGGGGTTCCAAAGACACCGGACATAAAGCATAATAGATGAAGATGCTGTATGTTGGGGACCATCATCCCTGGGCAGGCTCCGGCATACCTGCCCCCACTTATGCCCTGGCACGAGACACAGGTGCTGGTTGGGCTCAGTGAAAGTTAGCAGTTGGCTTTTTACTTGTTATTAAACGCCAGTGTGGGAAGGCATGCTGGGAAATGAACAGAGTAACCTAAGTGGATGTTCTTTCTTTCATTTTGTTTCCCTTGCAAGTTGTTTCTGTTGTTTTGTTGTTGATATTTTGTAGATATGTGTGCGAGTACTTGGAAATGGGGAAAGCAGCTGTGGAAATTTCGATGAAAAGGTTACAGAATCGGGTTCAGTTTTCATATCAGATCTCATGCACATTCTGAAATCTGTAAGGAGACAGGCCACAGGCTGATGCCGGCTCATAATAAGCTCCCCAGAAAACGTTACTGACAGTAACTCCAACACACAGTTCCCTCCTTCTCAAAATAAAACCAACTACCTGATGATACAGCATGTTTCCTTAGGCTTTTTCTAAATGCCAAGGCATCTCCTTGACTTGGTTGTTTCAGGAAAAAGTCCAGATGGTGGAGATTCAAGACAGTCAGTGGCAAAATTTCAGTAAAACGGAATATTGTGGCACAATGAAGGAACGGTGCCTTTGAGAGTTTTTCTTCACAGTTTTCTTTACAGTTCAGATATGCATAACAGTTTCAGATACAGTAAAAAGGGCATGTTTTAAAACATAATTGTCTCATCTGTGTAAAATAATAACAACACACATAGGGGCAGAACGGCAGTTTGGAGAAGCACACGGTTGACTGCTGGTTGGCGGTCGAGTTGGGTGAGCATAGGGAACTTTAACGAGTTCATTATACGTATTTTAGTCTTTAATTTTTTTATAATGAAAAGGTATTTATTTTGATAATAACAACTAAAAGTGCTGAATCTGAGTTAGGCAGGGGAGTTCTCTTTCCTTGCCGTGTGCGTGTTGGTCTGCAGTCAGTCTTCGGAGTCTGTTTCAGATGTGAAAGCATGAGATATCCTGTGTCATAGCCCCAAGGATTGACTGTGCTGAACCCGTTCCTACAGTGAACTTCATTTCTCAGTTAAATAGTTGGTCTGCTTTTAGGAAATACGCCTGTGGCATCCGTCGTTGCCAGCTGCCTTGAGAACTTTCCCTGGAAATAACTGTGGAAGAAATGAAAAGCCTGAAGGAAAGACTGAATCTTTTGTCTGTCAGAAATGCCCCCATTTTTAAGTTTACGTACGTTAGGACGGAAAATATGTGTGTGTGTGTGTGTGTGTGTGTGTGTGTGTGTGTGTATCCTTTCTTTCTTTCTTTCTTTCTTTCTTTCTTTCTTTCTTTCTTTCTTTCTTTCTTTCTTTCTTTCTTTCTTTCTTTCTTTCTTTCTTTCCTTCCTTCCTTCCTTCCTTCCTTCCTTCCTTCCTTCCTTTTTTCTTTCTTTCATCTATCTATCTATCTATCTAGAGCCAAATAGCATTTGTAAACTTGCAAGAATAAATTTAAAGGCTGGATGAAATGCCCTTTTTCTTTTCAATGCAAGATTCAATTTTGCCTGGTTTGTGTAAGAAGGAACTCCCTCCTCTCTCTGTGCTGCCCCATCTCACTGCAGAAATTGCCCTTCCGGTTCTGAGGAGGGCTCCTGGGAGATGCCACGGGCTGAGTGCTGGCCTCCCAGGTGCAGGGCTCCGCACTTGCCTCCCTGCTGAACTCGGATGCCTGGTCCTCTCTGCTCTGGATATGCTGTTTGTCCTGGCACACCGCTGCTAGAGACGCCTGGAGAGAGAAAGCAGGTCTGAGCCCTTGGGGATTCTTTCTGGACAGCATCTTTACCTTCTTAAAGCTGTCCATGAATGTGAACTGGGCATATTTGCATTTATACAGGTAAAATACGAATCCCAGAATAGAACTCGGTGTGGCCAAAAGTGCCAAACACTGGTAGGACACAGCAGGAAGGCATCATTTTTTCTGTGTGACTTCACTTTTGTTTTGAAACTCACATGAGTGCTTGGGGTTCGTGAAGTACCAATTGTGATGACATTCCGCATAACTGTGTGAAGTTAGTGTGTTTGTGTGTTTTCATGCAGTGATCATCAGCAGTGAGGTCTTAGAATGCCCTTTATTGTGTTTTGATCTAAGGAAAGATTGTTTACATTTAACTTATAGATCTGCTAGAAAAATTGGTTGCTGAAGACCCACTGATAAAGGTGTGTTTGCACTGACATTGAAACCCAGGCGGTGTGATGACATGACGGCAGGGCTTTTGCTCTTAGCAACACAAATCCACCAGCTTGTTCCTGCCCCGACACTACTGACCACCCTGCTGTCTGCTCTTCCAGCGAGACCTGTACAATAATTTTGCTGATTTCTCTTTGGCTTTGCATTTCTCTGTAATTATTTAATAATGCTATCAAAGCGGGAATTTTATTGTATACTTGTTTCCCCAGGTCATTTATAAAACTTTGGACACCTGTTCCAACACTGACCCCATTGTTAATAGTTCCCGATCCGGAGAAACTGCAGATTATTCTTATCTTGCCTTCGTGTTCCCCAGAACATTCGTTTCTGATGACATCTCATTCATTAGTAGTTTAGGGTCTAGAATAGTTCCAAAGGGTTTTTGAAAATCAGTTACTCAGATACTCCTCTTCTCGGATACCTCTCTGGTGGCAAGATGTCAGGCACCCAGATGTTTCCAGCATTAACAAAATTTTAGACAGTACCAGAGAGTTGGGAGATGAGGATAAAATATGGTTCCTGCGCTCAGTGACCTATGGAACACACTGAACTAAACACCACAGTGTAAAATGCTAAATATTTGAAATAGGTGAATTAGCCACTTAGGAGACATTAGTGTGGGTTTGGAGACAGCTGGAAAGATTTTGTGGCAAAGGTAAGATTCTGCTTGATGGTTACTAGGTGTCTCAACAACAACAGCAATCTCAGTATAAGTCCAGTATGTGTACATCATAGAAATAATGTAGAGAAAAGACTGAAAGGAAGTAGTAGAATGACAGCCCCGTGGCAGCAGCATATCTGGTGATTCAGAGCCTGAGTCTTGAGCCCAAACATCTAGATGTTCCTTTTCCTGGCTATCAGACCATGTAACTGAAGTCACTTAACATCTCTCTCTGCCTCAGTTTCCTCATTTGTAAAACGGGGATAGTTCTGGTACATGACTCAGAGGCTTAGGTGGATTAACTGGATTAATATATGTAAAGAATTTAGACCACTGTCTGGCCTGCAGTGAATGTTCCGGAAGTATTAGCTAACTTGCCGGTTTGGAATGGCGAGATGATGAGATATTATATCTTGCTCTTCTACAGTGAACGTGTGTGGCTTTGATAGTTAGAAGAAAAATATTTTTAGAGTTTCTTAGTAGGGTTTTAAATCTATGTATAGCACAGGTGAGTCATATTTAGATGACTGGAAAGCCATTTAGAACATATTTTCATGAGGTTAGGCAATACTTGCTGCTAACATTCAACTCCCATTCGTCATTACCTCCATAAATGGAGTTAAAAAGCTCCCAGAACCTCTTTGCTTCTCAAGAAGTTTTCGTGTACATTAGGATAAACTAGTTCATTCCCTTTATCACTTGTAATGGTAAAGTCTGTTTGAAGAATCGGATACCCAGGCATCTCAGTCGGTAATGTAGTTGTTTCCAGAAAACAAATAGAGCTTTTGTACCTCCTTAGAGTAACTTTTGTCAAATTGTAATCTCCAATCATTTATTATACTTTTGTGCTTTATCATTTTCAAAAATACCATATTTGACCCAATACAGGACGATTCCCTCACTTCCCCCATGAGAACATTCAAAAACGTGTTTTGTTTTGGAAGGGGCCGACATCAAGATATAAACTTGGATAGATGCAGATAAAGTAGTCAAATGTTAACTAATAATATAATTTTTTTCTGCTGTACATATTTAGGTTTTGAGGTAAATCACATAAAAATAATGTGCTAAGTTAGAAACACTGCCTTTTTACTGTCGTATTTCAAAAAAGCAGTTTTATTAAAACTTCACTTGCTTGTTTAATCCAGCAGTTTTTCAGTGCACACCATACTTTTATTAGAGGCCCAGCACTTCTTCTGTCATATATGTCACAGGAAGTTTCATCCGAGCCATAAATCCTCATCCTCATGAAGCCTTTCAACGTATTTTCCCATCATCCCATAAACGTATATCTGTGCTCTCCACAGTTAACCCCTCACTGATCGCTTTCAAATTAATCTCTAAAAGCCTTCTTTCCAGTGGTGTCTGACACTTGGAATTATATAGATATACCCATCAGGAATAAATAATATGTCTCTGTCAATTTTTTCCCTTCGATTTCAGTTATCTTTTGCTATGTGTCAGACCATCTCCAGGTTTGCTGTTAGAACAATGATTTATAATTCCTCATGATTCTCGAAATCAAGTGGGCTCTGCTTGCACTGGTCTCACTTGGGTTCACTCATGTGGCAGCTGGGTCTCATATGTCTAAGATGGTCCCAACCATGTGTTTAGCTATTGGTGCTGGATATTGGTTGGGCCCCTCTCTCAAAGTAGGTTTTCCTGCCCCGGGAGGCTAATGTGGGCTCTTGGTATGTTTGACTTGGAGCATCAAAAGGGAAGAGTAGAAGTCAAGAGGTCCTTGAAACCTCACTCGGAAGTCACCCAGTGCCATCTCTCCTGCATGCCATTGGTCAGAATTAGTCCGAGGGCCCGCCCAGGTTTGAAGTGAGGAAGTAGAGTCCCACCTCTTGGCGAGAGTAGCAGCAGAGAATTTGTGGCCATTGTTAACCCATCACAACCCCATTTTTTTTTTTTTTTTTTTGCGGTACGCGGGCCTCTCACTGCTGTGGTCTCTCCCGTTGCGGAGCACAGGCTCCGGACGCGCAGGCTCCGGACGCGCAGGCTCAGCGGCCATGGCTCACGGGCCCAGCCGCTCCGCGGCATGTGGAATCCTCCCGGACCGGGGCACAAACCCGTGTCCCCTGCATCAGCAGGCGGACTCTCAACCACTGCGCCACCAGGGAAGCCCCATCACAACCCCATTTTTAACTGATCCCCTCCAGTGACTCCACAGACATCCCAAAGTTTCTTCCACTGAAAACGTTTCATGCTAACATAGCTTCCCTGAACGTTGTTTGGTGGTTCAAAACTAAGTAAGTAAGAGAATGACTTGTAATGTGAAAACCGTTTTAAGGACCCAAATGTGAGGGGAATGCCTCCTCTGAGGAATAATCACCTTATGTTTTCTTTCAGTAAATATGATAAAGTTAGTGACCCTGGGACAAACACAAGTCTGTTGTCAGCCTTGAAGAACGGGACAGATTTGGGGTGGTGTTCCCATGGGGGCTGGGTGGGGGGAAAAGCTGTCTACAGTTGTTGTCAAAATATGCAGGTATTTTATAAAAACGGCATTTCTTTGGGAATATGCTTTGTTACAAGGGAACAGTTTGGCCCTTTTGTGTCTTTGTGGAAGCAACAAGATAAGGAACTTTCGAGAGATTGGAAGAAACACGGGGAGCCCTCAGAGGAGTAGAGCCATTACCACGACGGTTAGCAAACATCTCATGTGCATCTGTTGGGCTGCCGTGAGGGCTTAATCACCAGGTCTTGGAGTTTGCCTTTACGTACCTCATTGTATAAGATTAAAACCAGATGAAAAATCAAATGTTCTGTGTGGGAGGAAAATGGATGCAAAACAAGGCTTGCAAAACCCTTAAGTGCTTCATATTGCTGAAGAGTAACTGCATTGTCTCACATAAGGAAAGACCAGGAAAGTACTCCAAATGAGTGGTAGCGTTGAGAAACCACAGAAGAAAGGGCTCGACGTCATAAGGACATTTTTTAAACGAATAGTACGCAGTGTAAAAGACAGACTGCAATTTTTGAATTATGTTTCCTATAAAAGTACATCAGGTAAATATGTGTAATTGGAGTCCCTGGAGTCCTGGCTACAGCTCGTTTTGAAGACCTTCAGAAAACTAGATTGCCTCTCTTAGGAGTAGTATTTTGATTTGAGAAGTTCTTCTTTGCCACTGAGACGAAGCACAGTACTTACAGAGAAGGAGACACCCACACTGTGCCAGGACTGTGTGTAATACGTGCATATTCTGTGCAAGGAAATTAAGAGTCTCTGCTTTTCATCCAGAAGCAATTAGAGGGCGTCTTTTGTGGCCGCTGGAAAACAGATGCAAGACTCCTGGAAGTCTGAAGTGTTAAATGAAGGTGGAAAATGAAAGTGGGACGCATGTCTGCGAGTCCTAGATCTTCAGGTGACGGCCCAGGCCTGGGACAGCTGAACACAGTTGATGTATTTTCAGTTGTCAGCATGCCCCATGGGTTCCGTGACCACGTTCCCTCGAGTTTTTTGGGAGCATCAGGAAGTCATTTTGATCCAGAAGCCCCCGTTAGAACAGTGAATTGGGTGCTGATGTTGAACACAATTTAAAAGACAAAGTTTCTTTAAACCAATAGCCGTCATTTAGGGACTGGAAGGGGGGTCCCGTGTCTGGAATGCCACATGTGTTCTGCAGCTGCCCCTCTCCTTAAATCCCCCCATGGTGGCAGGTCTCTACACAAGGAGAACGTGAAAGAAAGGCCTCCTGTCATCTCTTAGAGCAGGTAATAGTTGGGGCTTACTGGCCGTCCTTTGACTCGTACTGTCCAGATTGTGTAGCGCTCTCTAAAAGATGGAGAGTTGAGACTATCGCCTAGGGTTAGTTGGTGCCCAGTACCAACACATCCCCAAGTATTACACAGTTCAGCATTATAGGTTTAAGCCATCTGGCCAATTAAAGCAAATTTATCACTGTATTAGAGTAGATGACTGTTGGAACAAATGACCCCAAGACTTCAGAGGCTCAGCACAATAAACATTTATTACGTATTCAAGTCAAGCACCAGATGCAGTCTGGCAGGGGCTGGGGCCTCTGTTTTTCGCAGCAGTTTAGGAGCCCAGCTTGTCCCATCTTGCAGCCCCACCTTCTACAGGACTCCTGAATCTCTCCACTTGGAAAGTGAGTGAGGAACCGGCAGGGCCGGTGAATCTGGGTCAGACTCAGAAGTGATGCTCATGGCTTCTGCTCACCTTCTCTTGGCCAGAACGTGACCTCAGTTAACTGCAGGAGAGGCCGAAAGGAATAGTGAGCTGTGAGAATGGTCAGTGTCAGTGAGCGCTGGCAGCCTGGGCTCTTGCTCTGTGCTTGAGGACTAACGGGGGGGGGGATAACTGCACCTTGGATTCTCAGATGTAGTCGCCAGTCTTAGCACCAACAATGGGAGGCTTCTCCAATGGCCCTGGGATGCTGTGCAGTGAAAATGACTCTTGTCATATATAGGAGAAATTCTCTGTAAGTGTGAGATGTTTCCTGGAGCGATCAAGACCCCCATGTCCTTTCCCCCCGCCACCCAGCAGAAGTAGGGCCACATGGCCGTATTCCCCTCTGGGTGCATCCCCTTTCTGGTCTCTGATGCAGTGGTTCCTGAGTGTGGAAAACATGTTTTCCTTGTGTAGAGACCTGCCGTCGTGGGGGATTTAAGGACAGGGACAGCTGAAGAACATGTGTGGCATTCTAGACACAGACCCTCCTTCCAGTCTCTAAATTATGGATATTGGCTTAAAGAAACCTTTGTCTCTTAAAATAAGTGCTCAGTGCTCAGGATTAGAAGCAGCTGGAAATCTTTGCGAAGGCGCAAAGGTTTCAGATGTGTCTGAGTATTTTTTCAGTGGGCGTGGCAGATGATCCTGAATGACACACATATCTGTCATGCTGGCAAACCATATCCTCGGAGCGTCCCCCCAGGCAGCAGCGATGCCTGCATTGTCAGAGCGGCTCTGGACCCCCAGCCTGCAGGCAAGCAGAAAGGACTCCAGGAGAATTTAATAGGGAGCGCTGAATCTTGAGAGTTTATTAATCAGTCCGATTTAATGAAACTTTAAACATCTCTGGGGTACACGCCTGGTGCCTGCGAGTCACTAGAGATAGTAAATGCTGTGACGTCAGAAATGACTTACTGGGGAGTGCAGTGCCACAGACATTTGTATTGGTTACCATGAGCAAAAGTGACCCAGAGAAAGAAATTACAGTACTTTCATGGATTTTTTTAAAGTCAAATGAGCATCAAAAAAAAACTTCTAGCTTTTATTTCTCAGTCACATTTATCAAATTGTGTATATTTAAGGGAGTCTGTCTAGATCATATCATTTTTCCTTTTATAGTGATGTTACGTAGTATATAGTTATGGAGAAACCCCCAGTTCATATCCTTGTAAATTCTCCCTGTCCCTGCAGTTAAATCCTGAGCTGAGTTACTCCACAGCATAGCTGGAGTCTGCTTTGCTTGTTTGTGCTGTGTCCCACACATGTGGGTGCACCGTAAATACTGTTCCGTAATCACCTTCAAGGTGCACATTAGGTGTGAGGGCTACACCGTAGGTAACAACAGTAGACAGTTGTAGAAATGTAGATACTAAGCGTGCAGTTACTCCAGTTATGGACCAGTAGGGAACCATCTGCCCATGTGAATTGTCAGGTGAAACTTTCACAAGATAACTTCTCCCCAGAAAGCCAGTTCTGTGGATGTATGTCTGTTTGCATTTTTTCCGAGGGCTTTTGCTTTCACTTCAAACATATTTTAAGCATCAGGAGTAGGGCTGGGGGCACGGATAGGTGGACTCTGTTGGCCGTTGCTGTTACCGGGTGCTTGCGTTACCGATGCTCTGGTGAGTCTCCATTCCACGTAGAAAGAGGAAACTTTGGTTACTGTTACGGCATGAACGGGACCTTATTCACACGTCTTAAGAAGGGATTGGAGTGTGAGGAAATTAATTACTACCATGAAGCCGTTATCATTCTGCGCAGATTGAGCTCTGCTACAGTAACAGCTTCTGAAAATCTCAGCAATTTACAACAACAGTGGTCTGTTTCCTGCTCTCCTGATGTATTCCTCTGCGGTCAGCGGCAGCTGTCTTCCAGGTCATCAGCCTTCCAGAACCCAGGCTGAAGGAGTGCCCTACTGCCACCTGGGACGTTGCTGGGCTCAAGGGAGAAGGGAGAGACACGGTGCAGAACCAGGTGATGGTCCTTAATCTTCTGCTCAGAAGGGGCACACTCCCTCCCAGTCTATTTCCCTAGTGAGTGACATGAGTGAGTCTGACATCACCAAGACGAGGAAGGGCAGCAAATACTCTGGGCAGTAGTAGAGCCTGCTGCGCTCGGCGAGGCAAGATTGATTTCCTCAGTGCCGCCCTTTGTCAACTAGAAGGGTTTCATACTGGCCGATGGAGACTGAAGGACACGCTAGGGGAGGGATAGACATGGACTGCTCGCTCTTTGCTGGTCCTTGTTTCATAGAGTGACCAAGAATCCTTGGTGTCAAAGGTGTCGTCTGCAAGAAGTGAGGGGAAAAATAGGAAATATATGATAAGTGTGGCAAAATGGGAGCTTCCAGGGCTGCCCGGGCAAGGCCTAGGAGCCCCTGCTTTGAGGTTCACAGACTCCTTGTCAGTCTTGACCCATAATTTTCTGAACCACCTGAGACCTGGTCATTGTCTCTCCTGGGTTCCCATAAATGTATTCCTCTCCAACAACATGCAATCTCATGAGGCCGCTGGAATGAGTCTTTTCCCTTCACCGGTGCCCTTTGAAGAGTTAAAATAAAATTAGCACGTGAAAGATAAGGTTAACTAGGCACAGAATCCACCTCCAAGGATCCAAAAAAGGAGAAAGGGATCTTGAAGGTCCACCGGAGACTTGCCTGAACTTGGAAGAATATGGCAGCCTGGCCGGTGGAATTGGCTTAGCTGCCCAGTAACCCAGGGAGTGGCCTTCACTGACCCACTGATTCAGGCACTGGTTCCTGTTTGTCAGGCATTGTTGTAGGTACTGAGACACACAGGAGCCCTGCCTTTGAGGCACTTACGTTCTAGTGGGCGCGATTGTTAATGAACTATCACTTGTATATTATTTTATTTAAAAATAGATCTGTTTTAGGGCTTCCCTGGTGGCGCAGTGGTTGAGAGTCCGCCTGCCGATGCAGGGGACACGGGTTCGTGCCCCAGTCCGGGAGAATCCCACATGATGCGGAGCGGCTGGGCCCGTGAGCCATGGCTGCTGAGCCTGCGCGTCTGGACCCTGTGCTCCGCAACGGGAGAGGCCACAACAGTGAGAGGCCTGCGTACCGCAAAAAAAAAAAAAAAAATATATATATATATATATATATATATATATCTGTTTTATGAAGTATGATACTGGGGACTCGACAGTGAACAAAAACAGGCCAAGGTCCGGCCCTCATAGACACACCATTCTCCTGGGGGCATAACTAGGATATAATCTATGAGTTGTTAGACAAAATGTGAGGTGGTGCCGAGTGCTGTGATAAAGTGTGAAGGTAATGGGGTCGGGAGTTTGGGAGTGGAGGGTTGGCATTAAGTGTGCTCTTGGGTCAGGTTGGGCCTCGTGGAAGAGGTGACATGGAAACAGAAACCCGGAGGCGATGAAGGTGATATTGGCCGAGGATGTTCCAGAGGGAGGGAGTAGAAGGTGCAGAGTGGGATGCCCAGCTGATTTCTTTGGTTGTCTCTCACCTGGGCTTCTCACGTGGTATAAGGAAGTTCTTTGTAAGAACTCCCCTCTCCTCCTACTAGCCATGCCTTTCGCAGAGGGCGGCGGTTCCTATGGACCTTTAGTGGATACTTTGTCTGCTGTGTGGCACGTGTCACCTAGGCAGTTCCAGTAAGCCACTCCTGTTACATAAAGCATTCGGGAATGTAGCCGCACGCAATTCCAGGCTATTTTTTTTTTAAATAATAAAATTGCCCTTTGAGTTTATAATACACTCACGGATAGATGTTTTCTCATTTTTTTTTTTTTTTTTTTTTTGCACTTGGAGTTGCAAATAGGTAGTGGATTGATACTCGGTTGAACACTCTTGTAGTTGTGCAGCTCTATATAAATAACCAGAGGTTTGTTCTCGAAAGTGGTTAGAGTGAGAGGGTGGAGGTGGAAGATTTGGGAGGAAGCTGTATCCTTCACAATCGCTCTATTGTCAAGTCAAATTAAGGCAAATACAAGTCGCAGCTGGCTTGTGCACTCATTTTGGATTCAGTTGCTTTTGCTTTAATTTTTGCCAAAAGTAAGCATTAAGGAATATGGAAACTTAAGTTCATGTAATTAGGAAAGAGTGCTGCATGAGGTTACTGGAATTTTTTTGTAAAATACTTCATTTCTGATCCATTTGATGTTGAACCTTTTTTCTTTCTTTGATGTTGAAATAAGAAGATTAAAATCAACTTGTTAAATGTGAAACCTTGAGCTGTAAGGAAGTGTCATTGAGTAAAGGCTTCTAAAAAGATTTTTCTGGTTTGCCTCTTTAAAAATTATTATTGTTGTTGCTATTGTTATTATTAAGAGTGATTTCGCTTGCAAATCCAGTCAGGGGCCAGATGTCTGACCTCCTCTGGCCAGAAACACACCAGCCAGCAATCATCACGCCGAAGGGCTGAATCAAAAATTTGAAACGTGGTCAAATACACTGTTACTTGTCCCTATTTAGGTGACCGCGTTAAACCACTGAGCCCCAACCAGCAGGCTTGGTACTGTGTACCCAACAAATAAAAAAGACATCCGTATGCCACCTCAGCTGTTTCCCCAGGGCACGGTAAGCCCTTCCTGCAAGGTCTGCTTTATTCTACAATTGTTTCTAGGTGGATCCTGTGGGCCAGTGGGAAGTAGGTAGGGTTTAAAGTCATGCAGACTCAAGTTTGAACCCTGCCCCGGCCTGACTATCAAAACTTAGACAAGGTCTGAACTTTCCGAAACGTCTTTGTTTATCTCTTCAACCTGGGTAACGATATGACAGTCAGTTTGTAATGAGGTTCAAAATGAGATGACTCATGGAAAGCAGTTAGCATGGTGCCTGGCACATGGTAGGTGTTCATTATTTGTTGGTCCTTTGCAAATACTGTGGAGATGGAAATGATTACTCAGGTTGCCTAACCTTTTGGGGGACTCATCTCCATAACTGGCAGCCTGTAGATTGGATGTGGCTAAAAGAAGTGTTTGGCTTATTGACCACTGTGTTTAAAAATGTTTGGAATTTGTTGCCAACATTTAAAAATCCGGAGATTTTTACAGAGAAGTCTGGGTTTCTGGCTTTATTTGAAAATTGAGACTGTCTGAAAACATTGTATCTGCCCCACTCTTCCGTTCAAGGCCAACAACCAGCAGTAGCGGAGGGGTGGTGGCTTCCCGCAGGGAGGATGTGTGCACTGAGCTCCTTTCTCTCCTTCTTGTTCTTGCCTGCTCCCTGAGGGTACCTCAAGTGTTACCAACACCCAGTCTAGACATTAGGCTGACTGGATTCGCTGAGCCAGCATGTGTATATTTTCTCTATATGGCATTGAGAAGTTTGGAAGCTACATATGGGCCTTGAGATGTGTTTGGCTCTAGCAAGGAAAGGTAACCCCTTGCACACCCCTGACTGAAGAAGAGGGGTACCTCCTTCCAGGGAGGCTATCTGTTTGATTGACAATGCAGCTTTGTCCTCAGCTAATGAAAAATGGCATTCGGGGAGGGGGTTGGGACACTGGGTCAGGCAAGAAGATCAGCCCCTACAGTCATCCACTGAGTGGGGGGGGCGGGGGATAGATACACATCCAAGTCATCCTCAGTATGACAAAGGCAGACATGGTAATGACAGAGGTTATGAATGGGGGAACATTGTAGTAGTACCATGAATAGAATAGGGCATAAAGCTTGCAATGGAGAAATCAAGAGAAAAGGCAGGATTCAGTTGGTCCACAACAAACAGGATAATTCATTACCAGACATATTTTGGGACAGAATCAGCACTCTTGATTGAATAAAGACAATTAAAAAGTATAGTCCAGTCATAAAATTTTGCATTTCCCTGACTTATTTCTCTTCAAAGCTATATCCCTTATCTGGTCTTCATCACAACCTGCTAAAGTCTTCACAGCACAGTGACAAAAGTGGTGTCAGTCGATACCCTGGTCCAGTCAATGAATTCATGACATTTCTTCCTTAAAATTCCAAAGTTTTGATTGATTACATTTTGAGGTGTATAAGAAATGATTATAAATCAAAGATATCCATGATTTTCTCCCCAAGAAATAAATTTAAGACTTTGGGCTTAAATTTACTTTAAAAAGTGACATTTAATCTGTATTTTTCTCACTACAATTTAAGGGTCTACATGCTGTTTTAAATGACAGCTACAATTTTGTAGGCCATTTGGTTCTTGTATTAGACCCAGATTTGGCATAACCTGGTATATCAAGATTTTTACACGATCACTTTGACGAGTATTTTGATTTCTTCCTTAATTCTCAAGGAACTAAGAATTACCTTGGTTTTCATAACAACATGACTATGTTGGCATTGATCTTGAGGTTATTGATTCTTAATAACTAGTTCTCAATTATAGCATCCATTTCTCTGAAGGATTTTGTAGTGAACCAATAAATAATCATGTTTTTGTCATTTGGTAGAGGTCTTATGTAACCGCTTAATTTTTATTGCGCTAGTATTAAGTTGGAAAAAGTGTCTACACTGTGCCCAGTAAAAGAACCAGACCTCTCTAGACATCTCTGTGGTCATTGTTCCAGCATTTCCAAGTTCACTTCAGGCTGGTAGGGAGTATGGTTGAACAGAACCACTGCAGGGAGGCCAAAATTTGACCCCCAGAGTGTAAAGAGATTCTGTGTTCCGTGGCTTTGCATTAGGCTTTCGTGGTGGTTATCAGACATTTAAGGAATTATGCTGAAGTGAAAGGGTGAGAAGTAAAGTCATGCTAATAATGATGATGATGGTGTTGACAGCTAACACTTACAGAGCTTATGTGCCAGGCCTTGGTGTAAAGGGTTTGCTGTGCATGAATTCGTTTCATTTTCCCAACAGTCCTATGAGGAGGGTATTATTACTCTCCCCTGTTTACACATAAGGAGCCTGAGGCAGAGACAGATGAAATGACTTGCCCCATTTAGAGCATCTAGTGAAGTGGCAGGATTAGGCAACCCAGCCTGGTTGATGTTCTGAGCTCCTGTGTCTGGAGAAAACAAACACACAAAGAGAAACATTTATTTTCACCTGTTGATTAATTCCCTCCGGCCTGAACAGTTCTTGAGGCAGCATGGCAGTTCTGATCTTACGCTGTCAGGAAATGAATGAACACTTTTTCCAGGAGTGCACTGAATAGTACCAGTTTGATGAAACTCTTCATAAAGTATATTACTTTACTCTCCTGTTGTCTTAAAGAACAGGTAGTGGCTATACTGCAAATCTTTTCCAACGGCCGTGACTCTCCTGGCAGAACAGAGAGGGGTCACTGCATCAGGTGCTTTTCTTTTACTCCTTAGAGCCCAAAACTGTACTTGGGAGTTCACACATCTACAGTTTTATGTTTTGTGTTTTTTTCCGGTCTTCTCCGTACCGTTGGATTTTGAGTACAAATCTCCCCCCTCCACTTCCTCTCTCTTTTTGCTTCTCATTTTTAATGTGATATAGACAGGAAGGCAGGCCAGCTGGCTTGTGAAAAGAGTGATGTGATCACCAGAAAGCAGCCCAGGTTCCCGAAGGAAAGTCAGGACCAGGCCCCATTTATTTCATTTCATTTCTTGCTTTTTTCCTTTTCACTTTTCTCCCTTTTCTTCTTTTCCTCTTTTTTTTCTTTCCTTTTTTCTTTTTAAATGGAGAATTAATGAGTAAGACTATCACGATGATATAGTTAGACCTAGGCATCTTTAAAAAAGAAAGGTTTCTTATTTTCCCAGCCAACACCTTGCCATCCCCTTGAGGACAGGCTCTGTCGTACCGTTTCTGTATCTTCCTTTTCCACTTCCCATCCCTAAAGCCCCCTTGCTTATTAACATGGTGCTTTGCAGAGCACAGAGTCAGCATTTGCTGGCTTGAATTGGAAATGGACGGTCTGAGCTGTATTGGGTGAGGGGAGGGGTGACGGGCACCAGAGGTGGCAGTGCAGACGAGCAGGGGTGTGAGATAACAGGGAGGGTGGGGACTGAGTGTAGTGAAGAGCACGCAGCGGAGACCGCAGGCCACCTGTCTGCATCCCCGTCTAGGGATGGGTCTGTGCCCTGGCCTCAGTTCAGTTTTGTCTTAATGTCTTGGATGAGCGCTTTGATCTGCCAGTGGCGAGGGCCAGAGGCGACCATCAGAGCCCTTCCAAGGTCTCTGCCTTACAGGTCCTGAACAAGGAGTCAGAGCTCCCAGCAGCCCTTCAGGTCGCGTGTGTAAGGTTTGTAAGTCCTCATTTAGTAGGATAATGAATGAGGCCCAGTTTAGGTAGAAAGTCACTGTGTATAATTCATTCCAGCAGAGGTGCTTAATTTGTATTTGCACTCGTGGACCCCAGGTCCAAATCCTCATTCCTCAGCCCACATTCTAGCCATGGGGACATAAAACAAAACAAAAAGCTCTTACATGTTTTTAAGTGTGTATTACTCTTGCTAGATCTCTTTTAGTGAACATAGGTTGGTCAGAAAGTTTTCTCTCCCTTTGGGTTAGCTATCTCTTTCTTACAAGGTTTTAAAGCATTTCCTATCAGCTGTTTGTTTCAAAAAGATTCTTGAGACTAAAAATATCCACTTTTCCTCATGGCCATCCCTCTTCCTCTCTATTCCAAAAGGCATTGATGACCTCAGTGTCAGATTGTGTTCAAGACGTACAGTCCTTTTACGGTCCCCAGTCCCACGCGAAATCCTCATTCTCTGTTTCACGCTGTTTCACTAGTCTGTGAACATGGCTTCGTTTTGTTACTTTCTGCTGTTTGTTTTTGATCCCCACTACATGGCCCTCTTATGCTGTGAAAAAAATTAAGAATGCAGCCAGAAATAGAGTGAGGAATGGCATTGAAGGTTTAAGTCAGCAGAATTTGGAATCATCCACATTACTTCACAATTATGTGTGAAAGATGGTCAACTTTCTGAGTGACCTGTGTCCTTCCTGCATCTCTGCCCCTCCTTGGAGTAATGTCGGGGCCACGTTATCCTGTCTAACTTTAACAAGAGCTCTCCTGCGTATTGCATTTATCTAATCCTTATTGATAATTGCTTGCTGCTTGCCCTGTTGGCCGTTATTCCCATTGAAGTGCTTTTCCCTCCAGCAGTAGTCTGCAAACTCCTTAGCAAGCTTCCCTGACCTTCAGAAGGGAGGTCATTCAGTTTCACCTTCTCAACACACTGGATAGAAAGCAGGACTGGGTGTTTGAAGAATTAACCAGCAGGTTTTAAAACCTGCTGCTAAAGAATACCCGCTTCTGAGGCAAGTCTAGGCCAGGAGGGGTCCAAGGCAACCAACCACAGCAGTAATGAGTGGTCTTGCCCACGGCCTCTTTAGTGTGTGGTGGGTGGCCCTTGACCCCAGAGCCCACTGCCCTTTGACCTTGACCTTCAAAGCTCTGAGTCAGCATGAGTGATTTGTTCAGGTCAGTTGTGTGCAGACCTAAGCCTGTGGACACTGCCTGCAAGGATGGCTCATGAATGGAGCCTGAACCCTCCGCTCATCATGGGAGAAGAGTTGTCTGTTGTTTGTATTTTGCCCAACCCGGGTAAACGGGGGGTTTATTTCCGTCGTTGGGTTTTTAGGTCAAGTGGTCGTTTTGTGTGGTCTGGGACGTGACATGAACCATGATTATTTAGGAACCTCCTTGTCTTTCTTGTAACAGTGCTGAGTCCCCATTAACTAGAGTTGTGGTTAAAAAAAAAAAAAAATCCTTCTAATATTAGGAGTGGGCAGATTCTTTAAATAGATCAAAGGAAGACAGCCACTTTCCCTGAAACAACTGTATTCATGAGTCAAAGAATTCTAAGGATATCTCAGAATGTATGATTTTTTTTTTATGCCCCAGATTTGGGATTTTTGATTCTTCTTATTATATGTTAAGAGAGCTTAGAAACTCTTAGGAAGAATAGCCCAACCTCATATAGTATCTATTGCAAGTGCAAGGACCTCAGCATTCTAGCCGCCCTGTTCTTTGAAAGCACAATAGCTATTTCTGATGGTTTCTCAACATTGAATTAATGAGATCTAGGATAAAGTGTAACTTACAGCCTTAAAAATCATTTCCCGGTTCACATCCTCTGGGAGGGAGAAGGAAGTGAGTAGCAGGTCCTACTTTGCTCACTTTGAGCTCCCGATTAATGCCAGACCCTATGCAAGGGCTTCTCCATATATTATCTCCTTTCATCTTTATTATCCCCATTTCACAGAAGGTAAAAACTGAGGCTCAAAGGGTTTGTAGGACCGGACAGGAGAGCATCCACATCACACCATTTTCGTAATCAAATAAACATTGTTTCATGAGTATAGATTGGTTCTTACTAGGTTTATTGTGTATGTACTTTGTTTCTGACCACCCCTGCCCACTACAGGTGGATGTGAAACCCTCTCAGGAGAAACGCAGTAGAGATAATGTCCTCAATTTATGCTGGTGGGGCTGGGGCTCAGGAGATAGAAGTTTCCAGAGTGCTGTGAGACTTTGAGAAAGGCATTGCTAATCTTTGTAGTCCCTTATTTGTGAAGTGGGTGTAGAAATACTTCATGGATTGTTGTGAGAATACTCTGATATAATTATATTAAAGTGTATCAGTTTAGTAGGTATTTATGCTGCACCTTTCAGCATGAGAGCTGTACTTGGCAGTAGGTATACAGTGGCAAATAATAATAGTGCTCATTTATGAAGTGCTTATTATGTGCCAGGGGTCATTTAGGTGCTTTACTTGCATCATCGCATTGGATTTTAACCATGGAAAACATGCAGTAGGTATTCTTAACCCTACCTCCACGTAAGAGGAAGAAATCATTGCCCAGAGAGGTTAAGTAACTTGCTGAGGTCACACAGCTAGTGCATGGTGGGGTTGGGATTGGAACCCAACAGTCCACATCTAAAACCTGCATTTTAACCATGACATTATGATGTCTGTGCTCTACTGGCATAGAGGGTCTCTGCCCTCAGGAAGCTCAGAGTCCAGTAGAGAAAGGATGAAAATAAGCAAACATAATGACATCATGCTGCACTAAGCGCTATGAAGGAAATAAACAGGATGACCTAAGTGAGAGGGGCAAATCTGGGAGGGCCTCTCAGAGGGGGTGATGTTTAAGCTGAGATCTAGAAATAAATTGCAGTTAGCCAAGTGACAAGTGGGGAGCAGAGGGCTTCAGTGGGGGCGGGACATCACGCTGAAGTCTAGAGGTGGGAAAAATCTGGATACGAGGGACTCAGAGTAGCTGCTCAAAGTGAGTGACCAAGGTTATTGGTAAAGACTACTTTGAGCTTGAAATCTCTTCACAATCAGTTGAGTAAAGATTCTGCAGCTGCCTCTGCGGCTTTAGTGTTTTCTCTGTTTTATTACATACGTTCAATTGTATAAACATGAAAGCGATTCAGCCTTTTCATGAATGCCTATAACTGACCACATTGCACCACGCCTCCCCACTCCCAAATGTGGGAAAACAGAAGGAAGGAGAAGTTTTGAAGTTCTGCTTCCAAATATTTCCTTAGTGGTCTTTTATGGGGCTTGGTTTCTTAGAACCTGACATGTGTTCATAAAACATGATGTTCCTCTGCCTTTATATACATTCTTTTTCTTAAAAAAAAAAAAAAAAGATTTAACAGAGTCATAACTCTGAGCAAGGAAACCCTCAAAAGAGAATCGCAATTATAAATGCTGGAATATGCTATGCATAAAATTAATGAATGCTAATTTATCTGTTCTGCTTTTAACGGAGCAACGTCACGCAGACCACCAAAAAGGTTTCACGAAGAAACCTTTCGTGCCTACCCATACCCTTTGACTGTGCCCCAGGAGGCAACATTTCTTTAAAAAACATTATTGAAATCACATATCTTTTGTCCCTCTCTGGTACATTTCACCTCCCGAGACACACTGGCTATTTTCCTAAAATGTAAACTCGGATTATGTTCACTTTGAATTTGCATGCCTGGGTAACAGTGTCACTAACCTTTGCTATTCCTTTATAAATTGAAATTAATTAAACTAGAGCTTGCCAGTGAAAACATACCCTCCTAAATTCAGATTTTGGTTCTGTAGCCCTGTTCAGGAAAAAAAAAAAATCCCTTTTATTAGAAATTGCTGATCTCACATCAAAGCAACAAGAGAAGACCAAGTTCTCTTTCGTTTTTAATAAAGAGGTTTTCTGATCCCCAAGGGCACACCTGACCACAGTGCAGCCAGCACTGGCAGCCTGTGACGAGTGGCCCATGGAGGTCACAGCCTACTTTCGGAGGTCATAGCTTTTTCAGAACTTGGTGTGTTTAGAGAGGCTAATTTGTTAATCAGAGAAAACTTGAAATCTCCATGTGATTTCTTTTAGGCTACTGGCAGTAATACGCATCACTGAAGTTTTTAAGCCTTTTTTTAAAGACGGATTTTGAAGATCTGTAGGAGAAAGGAGTTCTGTATTATAAGAAGGAAAAATATGTACATACTTCTACTTTTACTTAAATTTCCTTTTTTTTTTCAGTCTCCCACCTTCTCTGTTTTCTAGTCGCCAAAATTTTTGATACATTTGCATCCTTGACTATAAGAAGGGATGGTGGTATCTAGCCCTGTCTTCTTTTTGCAGTATTTTATATTAAACTAAAAATCAGCCCTTCTAGTCCAAAAATGTTTCCCAGCCTCCCAGAATAAAAGTGTCTGGTAGGGCTTCCCTGGCGGCGCAGTGGTTGAGAGTCCGCCTGCCGATGCAGGGGACACGGGTTCATGCCCCGGTCCGGGAAGATCCCACATGCCGCGGAGCGGCTGGGCCCGGGAGCCATGGTCGCTGAGCCTGCGCGTCCGGAGCCTGTGCTCCGCAACGGGAGAGACCACAACAGTGAGAGGCTCGCGTACCGCAAAAAAAAAAAAAAAAGTGTCTGGTGAACAGAAAGGTTCCACTGAAGGGTAAGCGTGCCCTCTGGTATCTGCCCGAAAGATATAGTCCACAATACTGAAACTATCCCGTCCTGGGTTTTAAGTCCAATGAATCGACTCACAGGCTCCAAACTCCTTTTACAGAACACGTTGGATCCTTTGCCAGGATCTCAGTGAATGTGTTCCTTACTTGTTCATTTCCTGCTGCTTTTTGAAAAGCCTCCTACTTCCTTTCTGCCAGTTGCATTTGCTCACTCCTAAATGAAAGCAGCTTCAAGAAAGCGCCGGCCAACATCTGAGCAATGGGAGGGCTGTGTTGTCCCGCTGTGTAATCCTGAGATTGAGGTTTGTTTTAAGCCCTTCCATCCCCGTCGTTACGCCACCAGATTTCTCTTTGGACCTTTAACCAAGTGTTCTCTTTCTGTGGTCTTATTTTTCACTGATTTAAAGTGTTACAATTCATATTCTTTCATAACATTCTTTTGTACGTGTCAGTAGAACATTGTGTTTTTCTGCAGAGAATCACTACGCATTTCATTTGCTGTTTGATATTTTATATTTGTGCATGTGTATATATATATATGTGTATATATGCATATCTTTATGCATACATATGTGTATGTCTCCATATATATGCACACATACATACAGCTTTTGTAATTCATAACTACTTAAACAGTTTTAAGGTTTATTCTATGGTTTTTTTTGTTGAAGTCTATCGTGTCATGTCTAAATAATGAGAATTCATTCTCTCTCTCAATATCTCTTGCCTTTTATTGCTTTTTTCTTGTCGTATTTCATTGGCTATCACAATAGCCAATAGCAAGAGATTTCTTGCTCTATCACAAGAATCTAAGTTTTCACATAGACAGGTTTGAGGTTTGAGTGAATTCATCGTTAGCAGCTAGGTCCTAGAGTAGCAATTCATATTATGATCCTTAAATATAAAAACTGCAGTCTGATATGAATAATTCATGTCAGAGACACATATCAAAGAGCACATTTTCCACAAAGTGAAACATTCCTCCAAAGACAATGAGGAAAAGTATTATAGTTCTTTTATCAAATGTTTACTAGATGTTAGATACCAGGTTAACAGGTAAAGATACACTGCGTTATTTGATTGTTCGAACAACGACCTGAGAAGAGGTCTTATCTTTGTGTCTGTTTTACTGCTGAGGAGGCTGAGGTTTAGAAAGTAAGTAACCTGTTAAACATTACTATAGCATACTGATTAAACGCATGCCCTTCTGAGTCCAGAGCCTGCTGCCCTGCACTACTAAGATGTTTTGCTCTTCGTGCCTCATGTTCAAATGTCTTTTGTTTTCATGCCAGTGACTGGAAAGTCTCAAAGTGAAAGGAAGTCTACTTGTCAGGAAGTTCATATTCTGATGACTATACTATGTTTATCTCCTCATTTCGTGTTGCTGGATATCAGGGGTCAGCACATTTTTCCAATAAAGGGCCAGGGAATAAATATTGTAGGCTTTTGGGGCCGTGCCATTTCTGTAGCAACTACCCAACAATACTGAAATAGCCCCAAAGCAGCCGTTGACGTTACCAAATGGGTATGGCTGTGGTTCCAATAAAATTTTATTGATGGACACAGAAATTTCAATTTCATATAATTTCATACATCACACACAAAATATTTTGTTCCAATTAAATTTTATTGATGGACACAGAAATTTCAATTTCATATAATTTCATACATCACACACAAAATATTTTTTTCCAATCATTTAAAAGCTTGAAAGCTTTATAGAAACTGCACATGGGCCAGAGCTGGCTTACAGGCTGAGTTTGTCAACCCTACTTGACACACTTAAGTCTTAGAACCTCAGATAAATGAAGAGGTATACATTTGACCAACCCTTGTACAAATCATTCTTCCCGTCACATTTATTTAACAAATGTTTTTGAGGGTCGACTGCTGCATGGCAGCTACGCCTTGGGTAGTAAGGATACAGAGATGAGTAAGGTGATCTTTGTTTCCAAGGAGTTTACAGTCTAGTTGGAGAGAGGGGTGAGGTAGCAGGGTGGAAGTGGTAGAAACTTTTGCATGAACAGTGGCCACGCAATATCAAAAATACTTTAGACCTAAAGCAGATTTGTATGTGATCATTGATTCCAGCAAGCTCCTGGTGAATGGTAGGCTTCCTAGAGGCCCAGACCCTCTAGAACTGCCCTACATCCCCCCTCAGTGTCTTGTAGGAGGTGCAAAGTCTTTTCGGAGAGACACACGTGCTTTTAGGTCATGCGACGGAGTTCCTGATTCCACACTGCCGTGCTAGAGACCATTCAGAGACCGCAGAGCAGTGAGCAAACCCAGTGACTTTTTAATCCCGTCCCAGCTGCCAGCCCACCTCTCCTAGATGCACACTGTGATGCTCTGAAGCTCGGCGAATCTTCCTTCAGCTGATTCTAGCTCCTCAGAAATGAGAAATATAATGGGGAATGGGGGCGGCTGTGCCTGAGGTCCAGAAGCGTGAAGTCTTCCTTGAGGCTGAGCAGGGGTGAGGGGGCTTGATGGGGTTGCAGGCACACTGACCACAGAAGGATGCTCCCGGGAGACAAAGTCCATGGGCAACGCTGCCCCGTGCTTGTCTCCTTTGTCTTCTTGCTGACTTGTCTCTCTAGAATTAAGTTCTTGACTCTTCCCTACCAACGGTTCTTTTTTTTTTTTTTTTTTTTTGCGGAACGCAGGCCTCTCAGTGTTGTAGCCTCTCCCGTTGCGGAGCACAGGCTCCGGACGCGCAGGCTCAGCGGCCAAGGCTCACGGGCCCAGCCGCTCCGTGGCATGTGGGATCTTCCCGGACCGGGGCACGAACCCGTGTCCCCTGCATCGGCAGGCGGACTCTCTACTACTGCGCCACCAGGGAAGCCCTACCAAGGGTTCTTTGGTTGTGTCCCTGCTGGCTTTTTCCAGTCCCCTAGCTTCCAAGCTAGGTGCAACACACACCTTCACCAGCCTGTTCTGCTTAAAGGTAGAGGTTCTCCAGGGCTCGGTCCCCAGCAGAGATTTTCCAGTGTTTACATACTCCCTCCAAGTCATCTTCTCTGTGCTTGTAATTTCACTACTATCCAAGTGCTCACGGCTTTCAGATCAGTATCCCCAGCTAGACCTGCACCCTGGCTTCTGGCTTCAGGCTTCTTCAAACTGCCTGCCCAGTAGCTCATGTCTTCCTCACCAAGACCGGCTTGCCTCTTCTCTGCCTCCATTTCTTTTTCTCTCTCCGTGTCTCTCTCTCTCCGTGTCTCTCTCTCTCTCTCTCTCTCTCCCTCCCTCCCTCCCTCCCTCCCTCCCTCCTTCTCCCTCTCTTTCCCTCTCCCTCTGTCCGCCTCTCCCCCCTCAGCTCTCTCCTATCTCTCACCCCTCGGTTTCTCTCTCTCTCCCTCCCTCTCTCCCCACCCCTCCCTGCTCTCTCTCCGTGTTTGTGTCTCTCTCTGTGCCAAATTAACCTGAAGTCTTCCTTTGTCTTTCGCCTGTCCCTCTGCTTATCTAGACCCAAGTATCTTGTAGTCTGATTTTGAGGTTTGGCTATAAAGACAACTTGAATTCCATTTAAGATGTCTTTACTTTAGTTCACTCTTAGTGCAGCTCATAAACAACCCCAAGGATACACATGGGACAGAGTGGCTGGATGTAGGTCCTCCTTGCCTCTCTCCTAGATAAGTCCAGTGCCAGCAGTACCTTTTCACAGACAAATCTGATCGTGTCTTCCCTCTGTTAAAATCCTTCTGTGAGTTTCCCACTGTTTTAAGGACTGCCGGGTATAGTATGCAGGTTTTGCATTGCACAACCCTAGGAGGCACCATTCTTCTCATCCTAGCTGCGTGAATAGCATCTCCTTCAGTTGTACAGTGTACAGCCTGTACTCCTGTACATGGCAGCTCTGGCTCACAGGCTCCGGCAGCATCTGTCCTTGAACTCCAGCCCTACCGTATCCCATACAACTCTCTCCCTGAGACCCAGCCCCAGAGTTTCTGATTCCGTAGGCCTGGGGTCAGGCCTGAAAGTCTATTTCTTTCACGTTCCCAGGTGATGTGATGTTGCTGGTCCTGGGACCACACTCGGGGAACCGCTGATATAGATATAGCTTGACATAATGTGAAACGTCTTCTATTGTAACACTGCTCGCTTAGGGCTCCTAGGACATGCCTGGGCGGGGGCTACCTAATTCAGTTTCGTAAGAGCTAGAGGGATCTCCATTTTATAAAACCAAATTAAATGATGATGTTTACCTATTTTCATATTAATATCGAACTGTACAAGCAGCACAGGACCACATTCTTGTTGAGAATTTTGGAAACATTACAGATTAGTCTAAAGCCCCTTGGACTGCCCCTCTTCTCTGCCCCAGCTGTTTCTTATCATCCCTTCTTTCCGCCCCCCTGCTCTATGCTCAGGGAACCCTCTCAGCAGTTCCAGTGCTTCCTGGCTCCTAGGTGGGTTTGGCCATGGGGAGGTCTGCAGGGTATCAGAGTGAGGAAGGAAAATGGGGTTGGGGACTCATTCCTCAGCCTCCCACTGCGAGGTTATGTCAGGCTGGCTACAGCTGTGGAGGGAAGCACCCCGCATCTCTCAAGGAACGTTGCGTAGGACGTGCTCTCCTTTGGTCCTAGTCACTGTTCTTGGTCTTTGAGGTCCTCCGATACCTACTTTGCAAGTCAACTTGATTTGTCTTAAGTGTGGCATCCTTTTCCTGCTGGGAACCTCACTACAGAGGTATACCTCACTCTTTTTTTTTTTTTTTTTGCGGTACGCGGGCCTCTCACTGTTGTGGCCTCTCCCGTTGCGGAGCACAGGCTCCGGACGCGCAGGCTCAGCGGCCATGGCTCACGGGCCCAGCCGCTCCGCGGCATGTGGGATCCTCCCGGACCGGGGCACGAACCCGCGTCCCCTGCATCGGCAGGCGGACTCCCAACCACTGCGCCACCAGGGAAGCCCACTCTTTTTTTTTTAATTGTCTTAAAATAGACATAGCATAACATGTTCCATCTTAACCATGTTGAAGTGTGCAATTCAGTGGCATTAAGTACATTTCACATTGTTGTACAACTATCACCGGTGTCCATCTCCAGAACATTTTCGTCATCCCAGATGGCAACCCTACTCCCAATCTCCCTGCTCCCCAGCCCCGGGCAGCCACCATTCTACTTTCTGTCTCTGTGAATTTGACTACTTTAGGCACCTTACAGAAGTAGAATCCTAAAGTGTTTGTCCTTTTCGGACTGGCCCATTTCACTTAGCATAATGTCCTCAAGCTTCATCCATGCTGTAGGACAGGTCCCAATTTCCTTCTTTTTGAAGGCTGAATCATATTCCATTGTACGCATATACCACATTTTGTTTATCCATTCACCCACCAGTGGACACTTGGTTTGCTTCCACCTTTTGGCTATTGTGAATAATGCTCCTATAACATGGATCTACTAACATCTTTTCAAGACTCTGCTTTCAATTCTTTTGGGTATCTAGCCAGAAGTGGGATTGCCAGATCATACGGCAATTCTGTTTTTAATATTTTGAGGATCCACTATGCTGTTTTCATCTTCTGCTGCTTTGACCTGAAAAGCTCCCTCTTACAGTTGCTCTATCTCTATGGTATCCCACATCAAAGAAACTTATTTCGGTCGTGTCTGTGAGGTCAGCTGCTTTTGTCTTAACCCATTTATCATTTTGATGCTGGCAGGTAATTTGGTCCACGGAAAGTTTTAGCAAAGTGCATTGCAGAAACTTTACATCATCTTGCTGGGGAAACACGAAGCCAGTTTTCAAAGCAGTTGTGTAAATTACAGATACGGATTCAATTATAATTATTCAGTTGTGGCATACTGAGGATTTTGATTGCCATGGCTACAGATGCTACAAATATTCTGTTTCCTCTCTGTCGTTTCGGAAGTATCCTCTTGTATACACCTCAGTGGTCCAGCCTCCAACCTTTTAAAGAGTCTCTCAGCATCCTTTTGGACCTATACCTAGCTGTGATGTTAAGTTTGGGGGTTTCTGCCTGTTTATCTAATACCTGTTTTTCTATAACTAAATTTTAGGTGCTTGTAGGAATAGCATGTTATTCCATGGTCCAGTTGAGAGTTCTTTTCATGTAGGAAGAAGACTTATTTGGAAAAATCCTTGGTATACCAGGATTATACATTTAAAAGAAACTGCCATTAGTTTGAAATTGTATTATACCTTTCCCAAAAGTTAGTCACAGGTGAATTATTTTACATAATAGTAACGAGTAACTTTTTTTTAGTACTTACCATAGCCCAAGCACTTAGCAGTTAGACCCAGCTATCTGGTCTTATTATTACTTTCATAATCCTGAAAGATAGTAGAATTATCCTCATTTACTAGACAAGGAAATTGAGACTCAGAGAGGTAACCTAAGTTACCCAAAGTCACAGAGCTAGTAAACAGAGGTTACAGAACTTAAACCCTGGTCTTTCCACTGCATCCATGATTTCTCTCCCTCTACGTAGGATGGACACACACACACACACACACACACACCTCCGCTCAGATATCTGGACTGCTTCCACACCTCCTTTGTGGTAGCCCATGAATACTCTCGCCAAATATTAAATAAGTCCTTTGTATTTTTTCCATGGGGGTGGGATTGGAGGAACCAGGGTTAATGGAAGATCCCCCTGAACTCCAGCACGGTCGTGGCAACAGCTCCGCTCAGCAACTCGAACTCAGCTTTCTCTTGTTTGCCTTGGCCTGAAAGAATCCTCAAAGTCTATAGGCAAACGAACAGAACCAGCAGCAGCTCAAGACCATACATGGATTTTTTAGTGCTGTGCTCCGGAAGGTTTGGGCAGGTGTCCAGAACTCTTTGTACTGTAACAAGTGTAGATCCCTTTCTGGAGTGTTTGTTGTAAATGTCAGAACTCTAGGGTAATTTTGGCCAGGCTTGGTTTTACATTTTTCATGGGTACCTATTTATAGGTTTGAATTGAAATCTGTTTTTTTTTACCCGGTCTACCCAGAAGCCATAAAGAAGAAGATGGATAATTTGTATAAAACTTAGAACTGACATATGGTGGCAGAAATAGAATAAAAAATAATCTGGCAAGAGCAGACAAAGGGCTGATTTCCTGCTTTCCTCATGTGCTCCTACATGTCGGTAGGAAAAAGAAAAACTATTCAATAGAAACGTGAGCCAGTAGTACCTTCAGTACATGTATGAAAAGGTGCTCAACTTCATTCATAATCAAGAAAATGCAAAACGAGATGATGTTGGCAAAGATGTAACTGTCCAATAATGTGCAACATTGACGAGTGTGTTGACATAAGCACCCTCATAAACTGTTGGTGGGAGTGTAAATTGGTGCAGCTTTTGTCAATATCTATTAAAATGTGCATTCTGACTGGCTCATAAATTCCGTTATAAGGCATCTACACTGTGGATAAAGTCACAAGAGAGTACGCCAGGATTTGTGCTTGCGCACGCATACAAGAGACACACACACACGCACACACACACACACACACACACACACAGGCAGTGATGCTATTTGTAACATTATGCAATGGAAAACCAACACCACAACAAAATAGCTGTTCCTCCCAAATTAGAAACAAGCTGAATGTTAAATTAATGACAATCACTATTAAAAATAGAATGAAATAGATCTGAAAGTGCTCAGTTGGACAGATTTTTGAGCTTCATTATCATTTGAAACAGCAAGTACCTGTGTAAATCATTTCTTAAAATGATACCTATATACTGCTAGAGTCATCCCTGGGTATCCCCAAGGGGATTGGTTCCAGGAACACCCCCCCACACACACACCGCCACCCTTGGATACCAAAATCCACAGATACTCAAGTCCCTTCTGTAGGTGGCCTGGTACAGTAAATCCAGTCGTCCCTTTGTGTCCACAGATAGAAACTTCATGGTAGAAAATCCACGACTGGTAGAATCTGCGGTTGTGACGCCAGTGGATGTGGAGGTCCGGCTGTTTGTACGTATATGCTTATACCCAGGAAGTTGTTGCCAGTGGTTAAAGTTTTGGGACTGCTGTTTTAGGGGTGTGGATAAGCTTTTGTTTTTCCTTTTTACATTTTATACTTTGTGGGGAAAGAAGTGTTCCCCAGTGCAGTCTGTTTATTGAAAAAATTTAAAATTTGATTGAAATGCATTTGAGGATGGTTCTAGCAGTTATAACCCCATTTAGCTCTAAGTCTTGATCTAATCTATGCAGTACAATTGTCCAGAGCTATTCTTTGGGGAGGGAGAAATACAGGGTTATCTATTTGGGGGCTGAGAGCTGTTTTCCAAAGTTGACTGTGATCTGGATAGATCCTGGGCTCTGCTTTTCTATGGAAATCCATCTTTTTTAAAACTCTTGGGTGGAGTTACATTGAAACAGAATGTGTGGGTGAGGTCATTTCCTTATAGGAACTTTCCTGGGGTGAGAGGAAAGCACATTTGGTTCTAGGCTGTATGCAGGGCTGATTTGTGGTGGAAAGGGAGGCTCACTAGATTATCTGGTCAGAAAAGAACACCTAAACTGTTGTATGTTTGGAGCCCCTCTGTGCCAGACTGCTAGTGAGCATGTTAGGGTAAACTCTTTTTTGAGGGGTTGATTTTTCATGTTGGGAAACATGAGGGGATTTCACTTTACAGTCTGTTCACACCAGATGTAAATCGGCTTCCACTGCTTTCTCCCTTTGTCATCTAGCAGAGCTCGTTTCCTTATCTGTAAAATGGGTTTGTGAAGGATACCTGGCTTACAGAGCTGCTAAGCATTAAGTGGGATGATGTAGGTGAAAATCTGCACTTGGGAGCACGTGACAAGCCGTTGTTGGTACCTGTCATCACCGTTGAACCACAGCTCTACGACCTTAACTCACGAGTTTGTGCAGTTCTGCATACACTAGGTCAGATAGGTCATGGCCTGGGATTCGGACCGTTCGTTAATTGGGTTGCAGAACCAGCAGAGCCTCAGAACTCAGAATGGTTGGCTAGTTACCTGATGTGAAGTGCAAAATAGGCAAGTTCCATACCTGTTGGTGGAAATTTCTTGCGTCAGAGACTTACTGGAAGTGGAGGGGTGCAAGTGTATTTGTGTATTCATGGCCCTCACAGCCCAAATCAAAACCAGAGAATTTGCCCGGATAAAGAGACCTAAGTAAACTCCTAGGTACCACCCCACCTTCTCCCCTGCCACTCCAGCCTTCCAGGCTCCCCCCTTTTGTCATATCTTCTTTCAACCAAAATCTTCACGGGACCACTATTTCATTGTTACACACGTACACAGACACTCATTATACTCTATTTGCCTAAATCAACCACTTGGCTAAGGCCTGCCCCGAGGAAGAGTAGTTTAGGGTCATCCCACACCTTTCAATGCATTAATTCCAACTTGAACTAAGTAGGATAAACAGACCCCAGACCTCCTACCCTGGAGACCCAGCTTTTCAGTCTTTTTTAAATCTGCCTTTCAACATGATCAAAGCAGCATTGCCTACCCCAGAAGACAGCACGGAGGCTTCTAAGAATCCTTTGTCCTGCTTATCCTCAATCAAAGGTGATTTTTCATTTGCATTTCTAATCACCCTCTTCAGATGTCTTGTTCGTAAAATTAGGTTAAATGTCCCTAAACTGTTCCGGTTCCCTCGTGTTTGACAAAGGCTGTCTGACCCTTCAGTAGGGGTTGGCCTTTCTGTGAAGATCTCAACAAGAAGGTCACGGAAGCGTTGATACAGAAACTAATGGGATTCGTCTTTTCCATCCTTTATTTTAAGTATAATCTCATCAACATGCCTAAATTTTGTGGGTGTCTATTTTCAAGAGTAATTAAAAATTAGTTTGTTTGAAGAACTACAGCCTAAGCTCTCTTAGCAGTTACCATTCAACGGTGGGTCAGAATATTTTCTTTTAGAGGGAGACCCATATTTCTTTGGTTCATTGTTTCAATCAACGTTCAGGGATCCCAGAAGATTGCAGGTGCCTCGTTCTTGGGTCTTAGCTCAGGATCTGGATGCTAAATGTTGTGGTCTGATGAGGGAAAGGTGAAAACTTCCTTGCAGTTCAGTTCTGTGTAGGTGGAGGGGAAAAACAGTGGCAGTCGTTATGGACATGCGAATGTTAACAGGTTTGCTTCTCAGGGGCGCTGGTTAAACAACTTCTTAACTGGCCAGAGTCCAGCACGTTAATCATTAACCTGGGCCTGAGCGTCTGCTGCCCCGTGTATTCAGAATTAGTTTATCATTACCTCTAACTACTGCCTTTTATGGTTCCGAGGAGCTTCTATGAAATCTCTTATCACCGCCAAGCCTAACCTTCATTAACTCGGGGTTGTGGGGGGAGGAGGCAGTGTGCTGATATTTCTTAGTTGGACCAGAGTGAGCCGTTTATGGCCAGTTGAATTTTTAATCACAACTGCTTAAAAAGAAAGAGAAAGAAAAGGGGGAAAAAAGAAAGAAAATAGCAGCTCACTCATGGCAGTCTTCGGACCATGCTTAGAAGTTCATATTCTCATGACCTACTTCTCCACTTAACTCCTGATAACCCTGGGCCTCTCCATTTTCTTTTTGGAGGACTGGGTTAGTGGGAGTAGTCAGAGTGCCCTGGCAGGCAGGCTGGGTTCGAGGCTCCGGCTGGCACCATCCCGGAGCCCCATCTCAGTGCCCCTCTCCTCCCCGTGTCAGCTCAGCTCCTGGCAGGGTCCCTGCCCTGGAACCAGGCCTTGTAATTTTCACAGATGCTCTCAGGACTCCAGTCTCTCCTGCGGGGGGGCGGGGGGGGGGACGACGACACACAGCATCTCTAAACTGCTCTGAATAAGGCCCATCTTTTTTCTTTCCTCTCTGCTCCTTCCCTCTTTGTGTGTCTAAATCTGTGTGTGACATTTTCATTTTTCTGACTCTTAAAGTATAACAACAAATGAAATCAATACATGTCTATATACAGGGTGAAAAATCTGGAAGAGTCTAAAAATAAAGAAAAAGAGCTTTCAAAAATCTAATTTTCAAGAAGAAAGCTGAGTTAATTTTCATTTCATTGTCTAAAAAGAGCTTTTTAAAACATTTTAAAGGGTTCAACATGCAAGTATGAGTGTTTGGCTACAGGGCCTTTGGTATGATTCTACCCTGTAGCTGGAGGTCTAATCATCAATTATACTAAAGCTTTTCTAAGTCTCTGGAAGGGTTTGTCTGGGTCTTATTTACCGTAATAGGCAAGTTAGGGAAATTTGGGTGTCATTTATATTTCAGTTCAGTACCTTTTTCATCTTTTTCAAAAACAAGCCTGATTTGGGCTTTCTGGATGGGGAGCTGTCCTCCCCCCAAAAATCTGAAATTCCCTTCTGACGCTATCAAACGCCTTCCTTTGGGTTTTATGCTTCCAGGATATTGTCCACAGAAATATATGCAATGTTCAAAGAATGTGGACGACCAGTAGCGTGTATGTTGTAGCCTCCTGAACCGAGGGTTTATGAAACTGGTTGAAGAGTGTTTTATTGAAACAAGACAAATATTTATGAACAATTCAGAATCCTCTGTTTTGAAATGTAAAGTGTGGGCCCAGTGGCATAGAGAGTTCCAGGTGTTTCCTGTCTGCGTTTGGAATGGTTCGCTGCTGCTCTGCTTTCCTAGCTGTTCAGAAGAAGCTAAGAAGCCCGCGGCTTCCCTAATAATGCCTAGATGGCTGAAAGCACTCCCAGGAGCAGGCTTGATTTCATGAACGTAAAGCCGTCTTGAGACGCGTATAGATGGGCGTGTTCTGATCTATTCCATTTGTCACTTGCTTTCAAAAAAAAAAAACAACAAACTTGTTTACGAAACGAGTGTGTTCACTCCTGTAAGTATGTAAGGTCTGGTTTTGAAACCCGTTCTTACTAATCAGAGGTTTACTTTCTGGTAGCCCCAGCTTCTGTGTTGTTCACCATCCCTGGTTTCTGTGAAATAGAAATATTATGTATTCGCCCAGACAGTTGGAAGCCGTTCGTGTAAATACCGGCCGTTGTGATTTAACTGTCAGCCCCAAAGGCCCCCGCTTCGGAAGGGCTCCTTTGAAAACCAAGCACAATGAGATGTCTGTTTTAGATGAGGCCGCCAAGCCTTGGTCCAAATACTACCCAGATTTGTTTTCCGTGTGCCAGCAGAGCTGCTTTGTGTGTTGAAGCCGTAGACGGGACTTGAGGGTGGTGAGAAACACTGCTGTTTTCTTCCTCCATCCCTGATCTGCCCCAGGCCCGGGATTTCATGATGAGACGTGCAGCAAAGCCACTGCCTTTAGGAGCGCTTGGAACGGGAGAATGGAAAACTTGCCCCAGAGAGACTGTCCAAAGACACAAGAAAGACCAAGCGTGGGATCCAACCAGATTCACGCAACTGTGAAAGCCAGCTCTGGGGGCCCCTGGCTGCCAAAGGGGGATCCAGGGATACCCAGGGCGGGGGGTGGGGTGGGGGGTTGGAAAGGAGGACCATTTTTCTGGCATGAACAAGAAGGAAGGAGAGAATAGTACCTGCTTCCTGCTTTGCTGCTGCTTTTTTGCATCGTGGAGTTCATTCTCCCAAACGCTGGGCATCCAGGAGCCCACAGAGGAGAAAGGCTTGCTTTTTTGTTTTTGTTTTTGTTTTATGAGGGCGAGGGATGGGTGAAAAAGAGAGAGAAGCATAAAAGAGAAATTGAGTCACCTGTACTCCTGCTGCCTAAAAGTAGCCCCATTTGCCACACCTGCTTTCAGAGCTTTTTTTCATCCTCTGTTTATACATTGAGAATATCTGAGTATAGTTTCCTTCATATTCTCATGTTAAAGTTGCAGAATGTTATATATACATCTAAAACCCTCCTTGAATCTAACCCCAGCCCTACTCCCAAGCTAGACCCCTCCCCAGTGCAGAGGGCACTCCCTGCTGTGAATGTGATATGTGTTCCTTCCGTCTGTATTTTCTACTTCTGGGTCTGTTAGATTGCCCTCTGGTTCAGATCTCTTCCCCAGGCTAGAGCACATATTTTATCCATCCCCCTGTTATTGGATATCGAGGTTGTTTGCCATTTTGGTTTTGTGTTTTTGCTTTTCCAAGCGATGCTGCTGTGAACTTCCCTGCACATTTTTCCTTGTGCACATGTGCTGGCGTTTCTTCTGTGGTGGAGACCTAGGAATGGAGTTGCTGGTTCCTGGGCAAGACCAGACTCTGAACGTGGCAGGCAAAAGCACTTAACCTCATGCCCCCGCTGAGTCCATTTATAATAGTTGTGCTTGATTTCCGGGCAACGGATTAATGGACAAGAAAGTGGACGGAGGGGACAGAAAGGATGCAGTAGGGATGGTGTGGAATCCTCAGGCTCAGTCATTTACCACGCTGCTGGCGCATCTATCTCGAGGTGTCCTGATCGTCACAATACTTGCCTCTGATAGGAAACATTTGGTTGAGGGCCTCACCTCCGCACCCCTGCACCTCCAAGTGTACAGCAAATGAATCAGTCCTCGTAGAAGAAACAAACGGCTTTTTGTTGTTGCTGCCGCTGCTCTAAAGATATCTGTTGTTTTCAAAACATTTGCAGCTATTGATTTCAAGGAATGGGTGGGCCGGAGGCCCTGTTTCCCCAGGTGGAAACATTTGCAGTGGGTTTTCAGAGACGTCACAGGGAAGAGCCGCCCGCCAGGGCTCAAGGCAGGAAGTTGTCTGTTTGGTATTTACTCAGGCATCTTCTGGCAAGAATTGATGATTCAATAAGAGCCGACAGTGACCGCTTGCAGTTGCTGAGATGGTGGGGGGAAGAGGCTCTTTTTCCTCCGAAAAGCCTGAGACCCCAGTTGAAAATCAAACTTTGTCACGACTCTCCCGATGAGACCCTTCTGCCCTCCAGGGCTCAAAGCCTCGTTCCTCAGTAAGTTAATCGATATCGACAGACGCCCCTTGGAGCCCATAGCGCTGGGAGAGCCAGAAGGGACATGAGTCATCATCTCGGTCAACCCCTTGGTTATGACAGAGGAGGAAACTGAGGCCCGGGGAGTGAGACGGTCACACTGGCTCACACATGTGCGAGAAGTTAGGGGACCAGCGCTGCAGAGGGCCAGCTCCTCTGCCTTCCAAGGGCAGGGACCACCGCTTGGATCGGTGCCCTCCAGAACCCCACTAGCGCCGGCCACGTGGTAGGTGTTCAATGAACACGTCATCCTCTGAGCATCCCATCCTCGGGGTGGCTGGTTACCAACGTGAATATGAAGGCAAAGTCACTTCCTCGCGGGGGCCTTGGGAAATAAGAAAGGAAAAGTCAAACACATAAAAAATGTAAACAGCAGAGTAAGCCTGCCTGTTTTTAAAATTATTGTTTATATCTTGCCTCCTTCCACAAAGGATTTGAAGCAGCTTATGAGCGTTAAACGCCAGTAGCAGGGCCCTTACTAGGCAGTAAGTAACTGATTGCCACGTGAGGCTTACAGATAAATGCTGAGAGGCAGGGGGCAGGTGGAATTATCTTTGTCTCTAAAGAACGTGTGCAGGTCTGTCTGTATAAACCACAGTCATAATATATAAATAGAACCTCAGAGGGACACTAGAAGCTCTGTTGCCAGGGGTTTACTTATTTATTTTGTCTTTTGGAGGCGGAAAGCTTGGGGATGGCTACGGAAGTACAGAGAGGAGGGAAAAAATACTTATTCTCGAACTTATCAATTTTGTGTGTCATACGCTTTCTCAGATCCCTAGCACAAAGACGTTTATGTCTACATTTCCAGAGATGTTAAAAAGAAAGACCTGGGCTTCCCTGGTGGCGCAGTGGTTGAGAGTCTGCCTGCCGATGCGGGGGACATGGGTTCGTGCCCCGGTCTGGGAAGATCCCACATGCCGCGGAGCGGCTGGGCCCGTGAGCCATGGCCGCTGAGCCTGCGCGTCCGGAGCCTGTGCTCCGCAGCGGGAGAGGCCACAGCGGTGAGAGGCCCGCGTACCGCAAAAACAAACAAACAAACAAAAAAGAAAGACCTTGCTTATATTTATAATCAACAATTTAAAACAGACCTTACCTGGGAGCTAGTTCCATTCAAATAACTAAAGGTTGGAAATTAGAGGCTTTCTTGCTCATCTGTCTTAAGGATGGAAAACTGTTCACGCCGAGATTGCCCCCTAGTGGTCCCATAGGTTATTGATGGTCTCGTGCAAAAGGCACTGGCAGATCTGGTCCCTGGGGGAAGCACCACCATCAGCCTCTTGGGTTGCTCAGAGGTGAAATTGGCCGCCACAGTGACATAATTCTGCGTGGAGCAGCTGGTTGGCTTTTCTTCTTTCATTCCCATGGTTTTTCTTTTACTTCTGTGCTACTGTCCCCCAATTTCTAGAGATGATGCAAGACGGATCTCATGCCCAAAGCTCTGATGACCAGAGAGAGGGAGGCCTTCCTTGGCAAGTACTTCATCCAAGGCCGTGTGATGGGAGGGGTTGTTTGGAGGTGACTGCAGCTCAGCTGGGGTGTCCAGCACTGTGTAGAAAGAGAGGTGTTTTTCAAGCAAGCTTCTCTTCGATAGCCACACCCGTTAAGAATGGAGAACGGGGCTGGCAGTAGCTGTGTTTTAATTACAAAATTTTGTTGAAGTCTGACTTACGATTACTGATGCCTGAGACCTCCTTGCTCTATACAGTTTTAGAGATTGATTACATCTTCCTTTAAATCCATCTTTCCATTGCCAAGTGTTCACCTGCCGGTCGTGATTTCTCATTTGGCCGATTCTCATTAGACCTGACGTAATGAAACTCCATCACTTTGTCCAGTTACTGAAGTAATACAGTCTTGTTTCTAAAAGCACCGGGAAGAACCGAGAGTGAGAAGTCACCTGTCATCTGACGATGCAGGAAAAAAGCTGTTACCCTTTTACTTTCTGCCTTATTTGTAGTTTATTGTGTAGGTGTGTATGTATGAATAAGTATGTTAGAAAGTGAGAATAAAAATGTATGTTTACACACTCATACACACACAGTTTTTAAGAGATCACCTTTTTCCTGGGGTACTATAGCTTTTTTTTTTTTTTTTAACTTAGCACCATGTCATAAACAATATCCTTTGTCATTACAGTGCTTTTAATGGCTGTGTAGTTGTCAACGTGTGGCTGTACTGCGATTTCCTTTACATATTATCGTTGTCATTTTTACCGTTATAAACAGTGCTATATTGAAGATTCTTATATATAAAACCTTACATCCGTTTATATATTTTTCTTAAAAGTTTCTAGACTTGGAGTGTTTGCGCCATTATGGATATTTCCTCAGAAAGGTGAGGGCTGCTGGTTTCCCACAGGTAGTGTCTGAGCAGCTCTTCTCCTTGCCCTTTCATTCGCACTGGGTCATTTTTAACCTTTGCTAGGAGATAAGTGAAAACCAGCACCTTGTTATTTAAATTAGCCCTTGTTTTTATACCTAATTGGGTTGGACCTTGTTTCATTTATTCATTAGCCAGTCGTATTTCCTCTTTGGTGCAAGGCTTGTTGCCTTCCCTCGGTTTTGCTTGGGGTGTTCATCTTTTATCTTTCTGATGTAGAAGAGCTTCATTTATATTAGAGACAGCAACACTTGCATCTTTGTTGCAAACATTCATTCCCATTCGTTGGGTTTGCCTTTTCCTGAGATTTGAGAGACACAAATAAACAACCTTTAGTTAATTAACAAATTGTTTATTAAATAATAAATTAGTAAATAATGCATAAGGTTTTAGGCTTCAAAGAGTTGATAAATGTTATGGACTATCTTTCACAAGATGGGCAGTTTGAAAATTGTAATATTTAGGCTGATGGGTCTACAGGTTTATACAGTGGAATATGTTTTTTCTGATCTGGTTAATCAGTGTTCTGCCACCTTGTTTGGGAGGGTTTTGTGTGATATTGTTCCTGCCCAGTACATTGTAGTCCAGTTCTATTAAAACCACCACCAACATGCCTGACACAGTGAAGAAAGTTGCATGAATTAAATTCTGTGACTTTCAATTCTGAGCCAAAGTCTATGCCTTGAATCCTGAAAGTCTAGATCTTTAAGGAGCCTGGGTTTATTAGAAGAGTGCGGTCAGAGAAGGACTTCCTCCCAGTAGTGCCCAAAATGATGATTCATGGGAAACCACGTACCTAAAACGGCATCATGTGTGGAAGAAGTATAGTTTAGCTCTTAAGGAAAAGAGCAAACTCTTGGCCTGCAGTTCTGTGATCTCATAATCTTCTATTCTGAACTACCTCCCTGGGGAGTGGGGCTCTCTTAGAATAGAAATGGGATTTGGCTCTAAATCAAAAACTTGATAGACTATCATTTCCAAAGAGCCGGGAGCACTTGAGTTGATGCAAAAACTGTCCTTTTCATATCACAAGCACGGTCATATAAGAACATGGTGATTTTGTGTTTTTGCCATACTTACTTTGAAAGGATTTCTCAGAAATGCTTTGTTTTGTGTATTTCCCCCACATATCAGTCAATCATGTTGTTAATTACTATCTGAACAATTACCCTTATATATAACAATGTTATATATAAGGGTAACTCAGTTACCCTTATATATAACATCTAGTGACTTACATGGGTAGATACCTCCTTAATACTAAGTGCTACTCTGTGACATAAATCACAGCATAATCCTTTTTGACCCACCTCCTAGAGAAATGGAAATAAAAACAAAAATAAACAAATGGGACCTAATGAAACTTCAGAGCTTTTGCAAAGGAAAACATAAACAAGAAGAAAAGGCAACCCTCAGAGTGGGAGAAAATATTTGCAAATGAAGCAACTGACAAAGGATTAATCTCCAAAATTTACAAGCAGCTCATGCAGCTCAGTATCAAAAAAACAAACAGCCCAATCCAAAAATGGGCAGAAGACCTAAATAGACATTTCTCCAAAGAAGACATACAGATTGCCAACAAACACGTGAAAGGATGCTCAACGTCACTAATCATTAGAGAAATGCAAATCAAAACTACAATGAGATATCATCTCACACCGATCAGAATGACCATCATCAAAAAATCTACAAACAATAAATGCTGGAGAGGGTGTGGAGAAAAGGGAACCCTCTTGCACTGTTGGTGGGAATGTAAATTGATACAGCCACTATGGAGAACAGTATGGAGGTTTCTTAAAAAACTACAAATAGAACTACCATATGACCCAGCAATCCCACTACTGGGCATAGACCCTGAAAAAACCATAATTCAAAAAGAGTCATGTACCACAATGTTCATTGCAGCTCTATTTACAATAGCCAGGACATGGAAGCAACCTAAGTGTCCATTGACAGATGAATGGATAAAGAAGATGTGGCACATATATACAATGGAATATTACTCAGCCATAAAAAGAAACGAAATTGAGCTATTTGTAATGAGGTGGATGGACCTAGATTCTGTCATACAGAGTGAAGTAAGTCAGAAAGAGAAAGACAAATACCGTATGCTAACACATATATATGGAAGCTAAAAAAAAAAAAAAAAAGGTTCTGAAGAACCTAGGGGGCAGGACAGGAATAAAGACGCAGATGTAGAGGATGGACTTGGGGACACGGGGAGGGGGAAGGGTAAGCTGGGACGAAGTGAGAGAGTGGCATGGACATATATACACTACCAACTGTAAAACCAATAGCTAGTGGGAAGCAGTCACGTAGCACAGGGAGATCAGCTGGGTGCTTTGTGACCACCTAAAGGGGTGGAGTAGGGAGGGTGGGAGGGAGACGCAAGAGGGAGGGGATATGGGGACATATGTTTATGTATAGCTGATTCACTTTGTTATGCAGCAGAAACTAACACACCATTGTAAAGCAATTATACTCCAATAAAGATGTTAAAAATAAAAAATACTAAGTGCTATTCTTTGGAGGTGGGAAAAAGTGGTTTGTAGTTCCAGTGAGTTATTGAGTCCGAGCATTACTTCATTCCTTGAAAATGGGGCATTCAGAAGGTGGAGTCATTATAAAATATGTCAGATCTGTATCTGTAATCACCCATCAGTAATGATTTTGCACAAGCAGCCCTGGTTCATGATGGCTGCCCAAGAAAGAGTGTTCAGATGCAAACCGGGCCAGAATTGTGTCTGCTACTATGGCTGAGATGTTGACTCCAGAAAAATAACGTTCTCTCTTTGGGACCAGGAAAGTTGTCATGGAGATGGAAATCTTCCTGGTACCATAAAACCCCTGCTGGTCATCTGACCTGAGTCCCGTATTTGCACAGGTGGCTCTCCTAGCTGAGAAGGGCTGAACAGAAACAAATCTATTCTTCCTGAATGGTGCCTTTATGTGTCCAAAAGAATATGTTTCCTTTCTTTAGCCCCTCAGTTATCAGCTAATTAAATCACAGGTAAATTTCGTATGAATTCGTTTGTTACACAGCACTTGCTAACTAACCCCATATTCCTATGTGTTTAACTATATAACTGTTTTAATTAATGGTGAGAATGAGGGGCATTGGGTGGTCATCTGAGAAGAAGAAGAATGTACCCACAAAAGACAGACACAGATGCACAGCCCATAGTGTAATATTAATTTCCATTTAATAAAGGAGGCTGTTGTAAATAATGCTGCTGTGAACATCGGGGTGCATATATCTTTTTGATGTATGAATAAATGAACATCTACCATGTGCACTGCAACTTTGGGATACCATATTTGCATCTCTGTTCTCCTTGGAAAAGGAATAACATAGCTGAGATTTCTGTTTCACTGAGTTATATTTCAGATGTCGAGGTCGTCTACGTGATATGAAAACGCATCTGTCCAGGCTCTCTCCCTACCCGCCTTGCTATCTTGCCTATGTCTCACAGAGCACAACTTGATCTATGTATAAATTTTGTGTAAAAGCTTTCATTGTAGGTTTTTATTCGTCGTGCCTTTCTGCCCCAAAGATTGAGATAAAATTGCCTTATCTAAAATGACAGAATAACTAGCCCTGGTAGTGTAAAGTTCTCGGATCAATGATATCCATATACCCAGCCCCAATAATGCAAAACCACAGCTGAGTTTTCGTGTGTTGTCTCTTTTGCTCATAGGAAGAGTTTCTTTTTTCTTTTTTTAAAAAATTTATTTATATAGGATCAAAGTACGTGTCCTTTAGGAAGTGTTGTGTGTAAAACATTGTCATAGCTCTGCCAGAAGGTGGCGCTCTGATACCATACCTCTGCAATCGTTCCTTTCCACAGAAGAGACTACAGTCACACTGCACACCGGAGTCCAGGATTTTCTGTAAGATGCCACATAGCTTATCTTTAGAAATACCTGGATTCCTGAGGGATTTGCCTTCCATCTGACCACTCCTTGACCGAGCTGCTTTCTCCGTAGCTGTACACTGAAAGTTATCATTTCTTACGCTTGCCTGGATTCGTGGTGTCAGGTCCGGAACATAATAACATAATATACCGCAAAATAGCCACTCCCATCAAGCAGCCTTACGTATGTTGGCGGCGGGGGGAGAGGGGGTTCAGGGGTTGGGAGAATACTGCAGTAAAAGAACATTCAGAAAGATAAATATTAAATGGAATTGATGAGTATTGAAGAAAATAATTTTACTTGTTAGGGGCCTAAACGTATCAAGAACTGAGTATCTTCTTTTTCTCTTCTCACATCCATCTGACAGTCTCTCTCTTACGGGAAGCCATTTATTTAGACGGTAAAGAACACCATTAGGGAAATGGAATCTTCTCTATAAAAATCGCAACCAAGTTGTAATTTTGGGCTGCAACCAAGTTGTAATTTTGACTGAAAACATAGTAATTACCTCAGACAAAAGGTTTTACACTTGCTTCTGTGTGCTCGTGAGCCAGGTGCGTCAAGATGCCTGCGCCACTGGTCGCTGATCTTCTCTGGTATCGTCTGCTGTTGTGTTTTCCTCTCTGCTTAATAACACAGCTCTAAGAAAAGGGTCTCATTGGATCTAAAAGCTGGCGACAACTCATGGAGCTTCGTTTTCTGATCGTTTGTTTTACAATTTAGATGACAGTGTCACCCACCGAATGTGTGCGGACCCGGAGGGTCAGATTTAACCAGGCTTCCTTTCGACACCCTGTAAGCCTAGGGTGGTAAGCCTCCTGTCTTTCCAAGATTGTTGTTTATGCTCTCTTTATAGTAGGCACAAAAGAGATATTCGTTGAATGAATTATCGATAGATTGGAAGTGGGAGAGACTGGAGAGGGAGGGAATAGTTAAGAGTCTTCTGCAGTCATCAAGGTGGGTGATGATGATGGAGAATTGGTATGTGTGGAGAATCGTGTGGAGAATTGGTGGGGAAGTTGAGACAGGCTGGCTGTGCCCTGTTTGGCAGGCAGGTGGCACAGAACCTAGGAACAAACCAGAGAAACATACTAAGAGTAGATGGGACCTTGAGTGCAGGGTATCATCTCTGAAAGCCACTTCCCAGTTGAGAGTGGAAAGGACTTGGAAAGATACCCCTCGCTCAGCACAGGAGTGGGCATGATTTTAATCAGAGGTGGAAATCAAGTGGAGAAATTAGTTCCGTTATTAAGAGCCCCACAGAAAACCAAGGCGGCTGTGGTTTCGTGTTTGGATTTTGCAACTCGAATCAGGTTCATGAAGTCGTAGCAAAATTTCAGCGAAAGTTTGTAGTGATAACATGTTCAAATAGTTCCGAGGATTACAAGATTTCTGAGTCACCTGACTGGACTTCTGTGGGAAAAGAAAAGGGAAGGTGGAATACAAGAAGAAGGTGTGACAGCACGCTTGCTCTTCAGAAATTGGGAGTCCGTCTTGGGAGACAAGACTTGGCATAGAGGAAGCCGAACCCAACCGAGCTGAACAAAAGAAGCAACGACATCACTCAGAAGGAGCAGAGAGTTGATGGAGATATTCACAAGGGCTACCGTGGATGGATTAGGTGTCAGGAAGATAGGACGAAGGTAGAAATGGCCTGGAATATATATGTAGGTGGTTTAAAGGGGCTGACCCAACTTGCGTGGAGGTGGGAGCTGGCAGGTGGGCTGGGCTGAGTTATTGAGATGCCAGAGTAAAAGGAGGAGCTCGCCCTTAATCCAGTCTATAACAAGGAAGCATTGTTGGTGGGAAGAGTGTGTTAAGTGTGTGTTTTAGGGGGATTACCCCGGCGGTGACGCTGATGCAGGCTGGAGCCATGGCGATTAGCGTTCAGCAGTCCTAGTAATTCAGCTCAGAGACAGTCAGGGACCAAACTGAAATGTGCCACGCCTCACGTGGATATGGGGAAGGGGAGCGAAAGAAGTTTAAAAGGGAAGTTCAAGTTCAATCAGTAGCAGACTTCGAAAACAGCTAGGCCTTCCCCTGGTACTGTTTGTAACCTCCCCATCCGACGGGGACTGGGTTTTCCAAACAATAAATCTCTGACAAGTAATACCAGTAACAACCACAACATAATTTTAGTTAATATCCATCCAGCTTTCCCTGTGGCTGGTTCTTTCTAGATACTGAATGTGTATTAAGTCATTTAATTGTCACAACATAGAGGTAGGTATTGTCGTGATCCTTATTTCACAGGCAAAGGAATTGTGGCGTGGAAGGTTCTGTAATTCACCCAAGAAGATGCAGCTAATAAGTGGCAAACCCAGATATGAGCCAGGAAGTCTCCGCAGACCCCCTACTTCCTTTTATAATTCAACAGAAGGTCTCTTTGCCCTTCCTCTTCCCCCCTCCCAGGCATGGGCATTTTGGAGCTTGTTAGTTGGATGCCACGATTTTGAAATTTCAATGGTTTCTTAACATCTGCGGAGTCATTAGAATTAGGATATCTCCAGGAAATCCAGTTGTTGCAGTCATTCTTATCTAGAGCCTGACACTAATAGAAATAGATGCGTCTGAAATGGGATAGGTGCTGAGTTGGTGTGAGGACTCAGCAGGGAGGCTGTGACTGCAGATCAGCCCTGAGAGCCTGGGAGGATGGCGGCTCGCGGTCAGCCTCCAGGTGTGGAGACTGTAGCTCGTGGCTGTGTGTTACCCAGCATCAGCTCTGGTTAATCTGGCATGACCAGATTCGTGCCTTGGTCATGGTCATGGGTGATCCTTCATCACGCTCTGCAGTTTCAAAGGCAGATGGCATGAGATCAGGGACCGTCAGTCTTTTCCGCAGCTCTGTACCAGTGCCTGGGACCTGGAGTGCGTTGCAGGGGGAAAGGCAGCAGGTAGGCTATCGGCAGGTTACTAAAGGGGTCCAGGAAACTCCGTCACATTCTTAGCGTAAGAATAAGCCATGTGGCCATTTGTCCCTTTCGTGTGGTATCACTGGCCACTGGGGGTCACCTGGTTGCAGTTCTTCATCTTCAGGCGGCGACAGGGCAGGTTTCTAGGACGTCGGGATACACAGCTTTTACCTCAGAAACAGCAGCAAGTCTGACCAGTGAGCCACACGGCCACCATGTGGCCCTACCCGGTATGTGTTATTAAAAAAAAAGTTAGCTTGTTACTGATTCGTCACAGCTTTGGAGCATTTTCCCTTCTCTACTCCCTTTCTACGACTGGTATGAAAAGGTAGGGTTAGGTTACAGCTAATAGCAAGTCATTCATTGTTTCAGATGCAGCAATTAGGAAAAAATACTCAAACATTTACTCTTTTTTCAGGTAGCTAGGTTTTGTTATTGTTGTTTTTTAATTTTGAAGGAAAGCCGTGTTAAACTCTTGTGTTCTCATGTGATACTTAGATGTCAGCAGTAATTCTGGAACAGCCGCCCTTATAAAACTAACCACTGAATGTTATACTTATCCCAGCCACAGAGATGAAGATCTTTTCAAGTTAGGGTACAAATGGAGTCACCCATTGATGGACGCTAAAGAAGGCAAGAGTGGCGTCAGGAGGGTGCAGAAAGGGGGACGGGTCTAGGAGGTACAGTTGACCCCTGAACAGCACGGGTTTGAACTGTGTGAGTCCACTCATGCTTGGATTCTTTTCAATAAATGCAGTCAGCTCTCCGTCTCCACGGTTCCACATGCCTGGATTCGACCAGCCCGGGATAGTGTACCGTGTTTGCGATCCGGGTTGCTCGCATCTTTGGATTTGGTATCCACAGCGGGTCCTGGAACCAATTCTCTGCAGATACCGAGGGATGACTGTATTTTCAGTGGAGTGACAGGACTTGGTGATTTACCACAACTGGAAAATGCAGGGGAGAAAGGCGATTTTACAGGTCTCCCTTCAGAAATCAACAGATCGCACCGAGGTCACTTCTCCCTTGCTGAAGGTTGGGGGGTTCTTGTGGGTTCCTGATGGGTTCAGCAAACGTTTGAGCCCCTGTTACGTGCCCAGCCTTGTGCTGAGCTTAGGAGGTGCTACGCCCCAGCTGTAGGTGACTTTTCTTAACTTCCTTATGTTCCTAAGATACTCATGGAGGCAAGTCAATCCCCATGTGATGTCACTGCTGTAAAACTAGTGATGGTGTAGCTGAAACAAGATTGGCAATGAGGTGCTAACTGTTTACGCTGGGTGATGGGTGCATAGGGTTTCATTACACTACTTCTCTACCTTTATATATGTTTGAAAATTTCCATAGTAAAGAAATATTTTTATAACATCGGTAATCACCCTCTAACTCTTGAGCCTTTTGCATTTTGAGTTTTCTTAACTCGAGATGCACCGATCATAGCAGCAATTATCACGAGACTTTTGCTTTAGAAAAGTAGCTGAGCAGACAGAATTCTGATCATTCAGCTTAAAGATGAGTTTTCATGTATTTCCTCACTCTTCATAAATACGCCAAGAAAGGCCGGACCCAAACCCCGCAGAAACAGTTTCATCATTTACCTAACAGTGTTCCTGTCAAGTGCATGTATGTTACTGCTTCCCAAACATACATTTTTTCCCCCCTCTGAGTGTAAAGAACAAACAGAACAAGGAAGCAAATGTTTCTGAATAGCCATGTTTAAATTAATCATATGCTTCCTTAAAGGAAGCAAAATAAACAGGCTCCTAGCCCAAATACTCTGTGGTGTCTACCCAGTTATTTTTAAGCTTGGAAAATAAGGCCCAGAGTGTATAATAGTCACATTGTAACCCTGTAGTCACCATATAATTTAGTTCTTCAGTTAACCGCATCAATACACTTGTGAATCTTAAAACTCTACCAATTGCTTCGCCCGTACATTAATGATTCTGTTGTATATTATAGCAGATATGGGGAGGGAGGGCAAGGGAACACGGTGTCCTCGCTTAGCTTCCTTGAATATACTTAGTAATGCTCGCTGAGTTATTAGTTATATAATAAAACCTCATTATTGCATGCTGATTTGTGGGAAGGATTGGCCATTTAATAGCTTGAAGTAAAATATTTTCAAAATAATGTGGGAATTTTTTGTTTGGATCCTAACTTTTTTTTTTTTTTTTTTTACTATGAAAAGCATCTTTGTGTTGAGAAAATGTGAGTATGGGTAGATGTTAGGTGAAATTAAGGAGTTATTATTCATTGTGTTGGGTGTGATAATGGCATGGTAGGTTTTTTCTGAAGTCCTCTTTATTTCGAGATAATATTATGCAGTATTTATGTATGAAATGACATGTTCTCTGGGATTTGCATTAAAAGACCCCAGGAAATTAAAAAATGGAGGGGTGGGGATAGATGAAACACGAGTGGCAAAAAGTTGGTATTCGTTCAAATTTGTGTTGCATACACCGGGGTTCATTAAGTTAGTCTCTCTGAGTATGCTTGAAGATTTCCACAATAAAATGTCAATAACAAAGCAAAGGAAAAGATCAACAGAAAAATCAGAATAATGTTTACCCTGGGAAGATGTAGAATAGGGAAATTGGGTTGGAACCCTCAAGAAGCATCAGCAGTTTGAAGATTGTTGTTAAGCTGAATGGTGGGGACGTGGGTATTTAATTTACTGTTCTTTGTACTGCGTGCACTGTGTGTGAGCCTGTTGTTTTGTATGTACTATACATTGCATTTTAGAAATGAAGCTCATCTATATGGAACAGTTTTGTTTTTTTGCAAATACGTATCTTCACTGTGACTTAGTAAGAGTCTTTAGGACTGTACTTTGATGAATCAACAATCCTTCAAATCATACAGTGCTGAAATTCTTGGGAGGGGCAGAGCAGAGTAATTGATCAAATAAAAAACTGCTTTCGCGTACCAGATATAGCTTCTGTCTGAATTGGGCAGCTTTCCTTAAAGCGACAAGAATTCTTGAAAAGGAAAGAAAGTGATCTGATCCTTAAAAAGTAGACAAAACAACTTTGGTTCATGATAATGATCTTTGGATCTGGGTGGGGTTTTTTTTTTTTTTTTTGGTTGCCAGTACTGTCCTAGAAGTCCACCTTGTTTTACGTTTAACAGCTCTCTGCCTGAAGAAGTGAGTGTAAATCACCCCCAGAGAAGCCCTTGCCTATGTGTGTAAAGAGGTTTATACCTGGATGTACATTGCAGTGTTGTACATTCAGAAACATCCTGAATGCCCATCAACAACAGAATGATTAAAGTATGGAGTTAAAAATAATGAGACAAATATATGTGCCTACACGGAAAGATCTCTAAGATGTACTAATGAGAGAAAAAATGAAGTTACAAAATACTACACAATGTTTGATAGCATTTATGGAAAGACACATATCTATGACACAATATAGATCTATAAGTAAAAACATCTGGGAGGGCATACCCAGACAGGTGACAGGGGTTTCCTCTTGGAAGGAGATGATCAGAGGAATTTTAGCTATATAGCGCATGCTTTAATTTTTTTACAGGCATAATATATTTGCGTATTACTTCTGCAATTAAAAATTGTGTAAAGGGCAAGCCACTTGCTAAGTGCACCTTGCTATTGGAAAGACTTCTTGAGTAAATAATTTTTATAAAGTGATTGATTTTCTTTGCTTTGTTTTTTTAAAAAATTTTATTGATTTGCTTTATTTGTTTTATAATACTGGATTTTTGTCTATTTGGTTCTTGAAAAGTAAGCTATATCTTCTATTTTTTGGCATGTTAAGAAACCTGAAATCGTGTTCTTCATTTTAAAAAAAGTATACTCCTTAGATGTTGCCTTTTATATTGAATGGTGCATGGAACTAAGTAAATAAATGAGGTTACATAAGTGTTCTTAAAATAATGCAGAAGAAAAAGGTCATGGAGAGGCAAAAATTGCTTTATAAATTCAGCTTCTTGAAACTAAAGAATTATGTCCAAAACCAACAGCTCTTAAATATTACATTTCAATAATGCGTTTCATAAGCAGTTGCCTTGAAATTTTTTTTGCAAATGCTATGTCATAGGTTGTAAATATTTCCCTTGGTAAGTGTTTCATGAGTTATTTGAGTTCCTTTATTGGTGTTTTGTATGACAGCAAATGACCTTGCATGAGGCAAACATAGATTTTATTCACACATCTTCCGAGGAGTAACTTTATGTAAATGTGTCAGGACTGTCCTGCTCTGAGCTTCATAGTTAACCAAGGAAAGTGTGTTATTTTAGGGAATGGTATGGTTAAAATTAGTTTTCTCATGAGTAATGTTAGAGATAAGGAAAACAGCCTTTTACTCTTCTGATTTGATCTTTTGGTTTTATAGTAAGAAAGACTTTGTATGAATTTAAAGTGTTAATATAAGTTAAAGTACTGTGGTGGTCAGTGAAGAAAGATTACTTCGGTCAGGATTCTTTGGAATGCACGTGTCAGAACCCCAGCCCAAATTGGCCATAGCAGTAAACAAAACAAAGAACAAATGGCAATTCATTGTCTCAAGCAATGGAAAAATACCGGCATATCTAGCTTTTGGCTCAGCTAGATCCAGCTATTCCAGTCTTGTCATCCTTTTCTTAGCTTTGCCTAACTCTGTTGGCTCCGTTTTGGGCTGTGTTTTTCACCCAGGTGGTAAATGTGGCCCCTAGCATCTCCAAGATTGGTTTTATCAGCCCAGCAACCCCAGGGTAAAAGCAAGTCTTTTTTTCTTGATAATTTCCATAAAAGTCTTAGGGCAGTTTCTCATTGGCCCAGGTTAGGTCATGTGCCATCCCTTAACCAATCACTGATGCCAAAGATTTGTAGCAGTCTGATTGGCCAGGCCTGAGACACATGCTCAGCACTGGAACTAGGGATGGAGTCAACTTCAGGGGAACCATGCTGAGAGAAGAAGAAGGGGTAGTAACCCAAGGGGAAACAAGGAGCTGTTACCAAGCGTGGATACAGGCAGGCAGCAAGAGATGCACCTTTCAGAGATACTGAGTCCTGGGTTTTTTCCCCAGGGGCTCGTATTCTTGTGTGTACGTGCGTGTGTCTGTGTACGCACACAGACGCATAAACACACGTAGTCGTCATCTACTAGGGTGCTGTTTTTGAGGGGTGTCATGCTCTATCATGAGTTCCACTCCACCAGGTTTGGAGATGCTGCAGAGATGGTACTTGACCTTCCATGTTACAGGTTCAGGGTCACATGCTCCGTGTATATGAGGTCACAAGTGCTGTCAGTGTCTCTCCTTCCCAGTTATTTTCTTCCGTCAGGTGCTAGGCAATTCTCCCATTTCCCGTCCACCCTCCCTTTTCCCTGAAGCTTCTCGAAAGACAGGTAGAATATAAGAGTATGAAGAGACTTCAGGCGTCATGCGGGCACTGAGGCCCAACGTGGGCTTTAAGGAGCCTTGAATCCCAGTATAGAGATCCCTCTGGGGTCAAGGAAAAAGTTTAAAGTTAGGAAGGAAAGCCAAGCATGTGGAGGCCCCGGACATACCCTCGCGATCCCCTTCAGATGTCATCCTTTGTAAAATTGTGCATGAGAAGGTTTTTCCAAAGTTCAAGTAAAAAAGAAAAGGAAATGCTTATCTGCCAGGAGGCCCAGAAAAGCCAGGTGCCTTGCCAAGCATGGGCATCAGAGCCTCAGTGCCGCCCAGTACCGTGAACTCAACCCTGTGAGTTCACCTCGTCTTTTCACCTTGCTCTCAGCTCCCCTGGGGGGTGCGTTCTTACCTCTACAGTCCCAGATCACCGAGAACGACTCCTGCACGTGGGCACCCAATGAATATCCTTCACTCGTGCTTTGGACACTTGGTAAATCCCACATTTTCCAGAGCGTGATGAGACAAGGACTGTAAACACATCTGCCTCCTACGGCCCCGGGGGGGCACAGGACTAAGGGAGTGAGGTGGGCCGCTGTGTGGCGGCTCGTGGACACACAGCCTGGCCTCGGCCGTAAGCCACCGTCAGAACCAGCCGTTCGCTGCCACGAGGAGATGCAAGCCTGCCTGCGGCTGCTTGTGCTTCTCGGTTTTTGCAAGAGAAAAGAGAAAACGGGGCTTTTCTGATGAAATATATCCATTATTTAGTAATTGGAAACCAATTAAAAAATTAGATCCCCCTTGAAATGGGAGTAGGAGCCTGATAGGGCCTGGGACGGAGATTCAAGGATCTGTGAATATGAGAGACACTAGTTGAACATGTCTTCACTGCAGTCTTTTCAGATCGCTCTGTTCAGTGGTTTGTGTGTGTTTCTTTTGCGGGGAGGGGGTCTGCGCAAGCTCAGAGCGGCTGCAGGGGTTCCCAGGTTCATCCGCTGCTGGAGCTGCAGCGCATGTTGGGAGACCCTTGGCATGCCGGACCTCTGGTCCAATCAAGAACCTTCCCTGTGAGGCTCTTCTTTTGTTCTTCCCAGTGGCTGGGAAGCCTCCTCATCTGAATTAACAAGCCCCGTCTCTCAGGACCTCCCCCTGTCGCAGTTTCAAATCTGTTTTGGAGCAAGTGGTGCAAAGCCCAACCGGCGCAAAGCCCAACCGGCAGGATAAATTTGCATCCTTAAGAACAGGCTCCAAGGCACAGTGTCAGGTGGGCGAGAGCCAGCTCGGGACAAGGCGTGGGTGAAACGCGTTCAGACATCGAGATCCCCCTCCGCGCTGCTTGTTCTGTGCGGGAGACTGAAAAAGGAGCCCCTGGTGTGAACCATTGAGTCATTGATAGGCTAATTTTAGCGCAGCCCCTGAAGTAGGGGACGACTTGGGTTGCAGGAATTCCTCCTCAGCGCCCCAGGAGAGTTGCTGTAACCTGAGCAGGAACCCGCGTGGTGCAGGGGCTTACGAAGCCTGCCAGCCTGCCTCCCAGGAGGCCGGAGGGTCAACGTAAGTGAGCATGAGGCAAACGGGCTGTTGGGAATCGCAGCCGCCTCCTTGAGCTTTCCCGGGGCTCGCTGAACTTACCGTGAACTTGGAAAGTTTGCCGGGCCGGTTTTTACGGACTCCTGATACTACAGTTTCAGCCCGAGAGGGGCAGGAAAAGAGGGGTCCAGTACATTTAAGGACGGCCGTACCGCACTTACCTCTGGCCAGGGGGTCCTCAGTCACTGTTTCCTTTGGCAGCCAGCTGGACCAAGTCCCTTGGGTTCCTTTCAAGTTCAGGGATCCAGAGACCAGCAGCCACTGCTGGCATTCCCTATTCAGGAAGGCAGGCCTGGGTTCTGCAGTGGCTTACCTGCCAAAGAACCAGGCCTTCACGGGCAAGGTCATGTTGGTCCGAATGTACCGTATCCTCAGCCTGTTCCCCTTTCCGTGGGCTTTCATGCTGATTCAGCAGTCAAGAAAAGTCACCCCATATCCCCAGTTTTTGCTGACTCTGCTCACATTGGAATTTATAGCGAGAGAACCGGTAAAGAAAAACACCTTTGTTCGGCCACTGGTGCAAGTATAGCAGTGAGGATTTTGCCTACACCTGCCACCGGAGGGTACGGGTCCTTGTGCAAAAAGAAGCAAGAACCGATCTTCTAGGGAGTGATGGGAGGGGCTCGGATTCTCTCAGCCGAACTGAGCGTGGAACTGAAAACCTTCAGGATGTTCTGGTTATATATGAACAACAAGACTCCTAACCAGGCTCTGTGTTTTCTCTTCTCTGGGTGGGTAGAAGGGGTCCTAGGGTTCTGTGTGCAGTGGTGAGATGGGCCAGGCAGTGTTATTGCAGCCGCGCAGAGCCTCCTGTGGGGAGTTCGCCCTTGAAACCCGAGGGAGGAAAGCAGGGCTTGCTGCGTATGCGTCCTTGGGGAGGGGGACTGTGCCCCACCAGGGCTGCAGGTGTGCTGGGGCATGAAGATGAAATCAGTTGTTTGCAAAAAAAAAATAATGTCTTTAAGGTTTTGCAGGGCAGGTAGTGTCAATTAAAATCAGTTCATCAGAGGATTTTTAGTCAGTCCCTAGGTTCGCATACGAAGAGATGTGATTATAAGTAATATGGCTGCTTGTACAAGCTGCTCACGAAATCGGGTCATTACCTTGTAATCAGATGTGTGGGTTTAGATACCCGGGAAACAGTCTGAAACACCACCGCCTCAGGTGCCTGTAGGAAAATTGGAAACTGCCCCCTGAGCCCGGGTAGGATCACCTCAGACATTGTATTTACAACCTCAGGGGTTGTATTTAGTCTTCTGTAGTGCTGCTCCACCAAAGCCCTTCTCTCACCCCCGAAACAGAATGGGGTAGAGCGTTTTATTCGACAGAAGGTGAGTGTCTACTCTGAGCTGGGTGCTGGGGATACCGTGGTAGAAAGGATCAGCGTCATAATTTACTGGGACCACTGCAGAATGAAATGTAGGGCCCCATTGTTTGAAAAAGCAGGGAAAAGTGCCGTTAAAACTAAAACAGAAAGCACTTTCTTTTCTTCCGTGGTCTCTCTGTCTACCTGTCATGGTGTTTTTGTTTGCTATTGGATGCCATGCACCCTCAGGTATGGAGCTGCTCCCAGGGCAAGTGCAGTGCAGACCCTCATAGGCTTATGGGGGCCCCACCCTGCATCATGGCACACACACAGCCACCAGCTGCTGGGTCCCCTTCCTGCCAGTCACCTGCCCGATGCACTGTGTCTCACCCGGGGGAGGGGAGTTGAGCCAGGTATCTCCCTGTTGCCTGGGCCTGCAGCCCTAATCCACAGCTGATGGATGAACTCCAAGGGTATCACAACCAGTATGCCAGGATGTGCTTGGCCCACTACACATACTGTGGAATGGCCAGCCTGGGGCAGGGACCGCCACCGCTCTGCCCTGCCCCAAGATGCCACAGGCGCACACACACATGACTCCACTGCTCCCCTTGCCCAGTCCCTAGCAAGGGTGAGGTCAGCAGCAGAGGCAGGGAGGAGGAGGTCACGCAGGGCCCCGGGGACTGCTGATGAGCCGAGTCTCCAAGCTCCCGGCGCATGTCTGATGTCCCATCAGATTTCACTTACAATATGCAAATTCACAGATGGAAGTATGGAAAGTTTCAAGACAGTAACCACAGGATATTAAGCCCCGGGCACAGGACCGATATGAGTGCATGAAGCCAGCCCCTACAGGAATAAAAGAGAAAGATAGTCAAGAAGACACCTACCCCGCCTCCCTTCCAATGAATATATTTTCTGCTAAGGTAAGAAAGAAACAAGGAGGCCAGGGCAGAGAAAGACCAGGAAGGTGACAGACTCTTAGAGATGGTAGGCAGGTGGCACCTTGGATAACAGGTCATTTAAACTAAGACCATCTGTGAGAAGGTGGCAGCCAAGGGAAGAGTGGGGAAGAAGGTGGTTCTAGGCAGAGAAAACGGTATGTGCAAAGGCCCTGAGGCCAGAAATTGCTTGGCTTGTTGTTGAAACTGAAAGCAGGTGCTGTGGCTGTGGCTTGAGGATTGACAAGGGGAGCAGCATGGGAGAAGGTGGGAAAGATCTAGAGGAGTATTTGGGGACAAGCTAAGTTTTGTTCCTCATAGCCCCCTTTTCCTTAAATAGTACCTGTGTCTTTGTACACCTCATTCTCTTGGGTTAATTCCTGCCTAAAAGACTCAGCTTTTTCACCCCAGGGAGACCCGAAAAGAGGAAAGTTTAGATTTTTTAGTTTGTTTCCTTCAAAGGGGGATTTCATCTAGTAGCTAGAGTGCCTGTCGGCACACGTGTTGACAATTAATCTAAAAATCAAACCACACTTCGTGCTTTCTCATTTGCCCCTGTGAAATACGAAAGGCAAGGGCCTCCAATATCACGACTTTATTGAAAAGAGCTTATCTAAAATTGGGGAAAATCAGCCTGCAGTAGATATCTGATGTGGTTTTTTGCTGCACATTGCTGTCAGATAAGAAGATAGTTTCTGGGGTTCTCATTAGGTGAAGTTTCTGGGAGGCCTTGCTTCTGTTGTGAAATGGCCTCAGAGGTGAATGATTTAAGCTGTGAGCAATAAAAGGCCCCACTTTGGCAGAGAGGGTGACGTCGTTGGGAAAGTCAGATGGGTTCCAACAATTGTGTGCACTTGCTTAAACAGCGACACAAATTACTCAGCTTACACAAAAGCTGTTTTTAGACACTTGCAAAATGCAAGATGGTGAATGTTTTGGCTGCTTCATGGGGCGCATTTGTTCTGGATTTGCCAAAAAAAAAAGAAAGAAAGAAAAAGAAAAGTAGAAGAAAGCTTGAGGGTCACAAGAGAGCACAGCTCTGAAATGGCCTGGACAGTCACAGCAGTAATTAGCTGGGATCAGGTAATTGGGACATCTTCATCTTGCGGAGTATAATGAAGTGATTAGTCGACCTCTCAGAAAACATAGAATGGGAAGACAGCCTTCTCCTGGGACTTGTACAGAGAATGTATGAAATGACAATTTAGGTTCCTCCGCTACATTATTTAAGTACTTATTGTATTGGCGTTATTTTCCCAGTGGTTAAAAAAAAAAATTTGTTTTCTTTTTAAGGAAGAACATGACCTTCTAATAATAAGACAGAATTAAAATACTACTTAAATTTGGTTAAAAAAAATTTTTTTTGAGAACTCCCTTGAATTCCAAAATCTGAAACTGTCTCTTTAGACACATCTCTATAAATTTTGAGGCACTGAAGTTACTGGAAAAAAGTAAAGCACAGTGACATGTAGATCTCTACCTTTTAAAAGTCAATTAATATTGTGGAATTTTTGTATTATATTCACTCTGAAAATCCACGTGATTCCCACACAGAGGAAAAATGTTGACTATTTCTATGTTTTAACCAGTTTATTGGCGGGGAGGCAGGGGGCAGGGCGGTAGTATAAAAAACAATGACCACCAACTTTGGAGCAAAAGACATTAACCAGACAAGGCACATTTAGTTTATAATAGGTTTGAGGCTATTTCTTAGGGTTGATTTATTCATATCTTTCTTTCGAAATATTTAGCTTGCCTGATGTGAAATAAAACATGTCTGACGATCATGCGTAGATGTTACTTATGCCAATCTGCTTCTGGCAGTTCCGCAAATAGTCACGGAACAATATATCTCCCAGCTCTGCCCCTCAGCTGAGCCAGTGCTACAGGGAGGAAAGTTTCATGGACTGGATAAATTAAATGTGTGGCTTTTTTTTTCTTTCTTTTTTTACTGTGGCAAAATATAACTTAACGGTCACCATTTTAACGAGTTGTAAATGTACAATTCAGTAGCATTAATGACACTCACAGTATTGTACCACTATGATCCCTATTTCCCAAACAGTCTCATTATCCCAAAGAGAAACTCTGTAACCACTAAGTAAACGGATGGCTTTTTTCGTTGCTTGGATTAATAGTGTTTTCGGAAAATCATATCCGTCAGCCCAACGATCTTTTGTCTCTCACCTCGTGCTCGTCTGCAGTGTGCACGTGCCTTGCCAACTCTAAAGCCGTGGAAATCCCTATCTGTATACTTGGGCCTGGATTGTAATCCCACCCCTGCCATCCCTGGGCTCTTACACAGGCCATAGAATTTGGAGTTATTACCCATCAGAGTCAGATTCAAGCTGTTGACCTAAAAGCAAGCCATTCCCAGCCACCGGCATCTCCCAGACCCCACTGTCGGGTAATGTGCATGTTATTTTTCCGTTTCCCTCGGCACGCACCTCGGTCCTCGCAGTGTGCTGCTTCCCAGCTTCCTGTCAGCTTGATCCACTTACCTTCCGCTGATGAAGATAAAGTTTTTTTGCACATCCCATGCTGTGTGTTGGCAAGGGCATTGGTAATAGCTTTAAAATTCACTTAAAGAAATTGGAAACAGTGAGTCATGGGCAATCATTGCCAGACATGTTGTTAATTACTTGATAGAGTTGCTACATGGGCTGCCTTTTGGTTGTAATTATAGTTTTTTTATCATCCTTGCCTTGCTTGTAAGTTTTTCCAAATTTCTTTCTGAAGATTACAAGTGGAGACGGATAGGTTAACACACATCAGATTTTCCTGAAATTGACTTAACTTATTTAATCGTCATCCTTTGCATGCTGGCTATGTTTCTTTGAGTGCCTGCATTAAAAGAAAAAAACCATTTTTCGTGGTCTTACAGCTTAAAATGAACAAACATTTCCTGCTACCAGTAAGTTGGAACCTGACAAAGCTCTCATTAAGGAAGTTGTTGCAAGATTAAAATACTACCACCTATCCTAACAGTAGAGCTTAATGTTTTTGTGATGCAGTCAAACTGTATTTGACTTTGAAGCTGCAGGCACTTAGTAACCACGTAGCGGTAGGAAAACCACTTCTCCCCTGAAGGATCTGAGTGAGGAGCAGTATTGGAACCTCTGAGAAATCCTTGTGTCATTGGTTTGAATTCCACAGGAGACTCATTCTGCAAAGAGGTCAAGGGAGTTTGAGGAAAGTATTTGTCATTCCATGACGATGATGTTAAAGTTTTGATTGTTCAGTTAAGTAATTCTTCACTATCCTTGTTTAACCAGCTAGGGAACTGGGACCCCATAAAAAGCTTACTTTCATCACCCATGTATATTTGTTGGAAACTGGGAAAAGGAAGAAAGGTTAGAATATGTGTCCCATCTGGCTTCATTTTAAGGTTAATTTCACTCTTTCTATTTTAATGTCATCTCACTTCCTCTAGTAGAACGCTTATGCTGCCTCTTTCCAGGGGCCTCCCATTCTGCGTAAAGAGAAAGCCCAAGCCTTCCTTATACCAGCTACTTAGGCTTTGATATGTGAACACAGCAGCTGAGGATCTTGCTGAAGTGCAGATTCTGATTCCCTTACGCCTGGAGAGGGGCCTGAGATTCTGAGGGTCCAGCAAGCTCATGGGTGATGCTGCTTCAGGGACCACGCTTGACGCAGCAAGGTTCTGTGTTTCACTCCTTTCCAAGACCACACCTTCCTCCCCTTGGAAGTTCTGCTTCATCTCTCTCTCACATTGAATACCAGTCATCTTGAAGGAACAGTCAATCCCTGCTTTCTTTCCTGACATTCTGTGTCGCAGCCTGGCTTCTTCTCCCAACTCTCTGCCGAAGCTCTTCTGGCAAAGGACATTGTAGGGCCTTTCTGCCATCATATCCAGCAAGTACTGTCAGTGCTTACCTTACCCTGGGCCCTCTGGGGCATGTGGCCAACCACTCCCCTTCGCTGGAAAATGATCCTCTGACCTCACCTCTCTCGTGCTCTGGGCAGTCGTGACTTACGCAACTCCCACATCGTCCATGCGCCCCCTCCAGAACCAAGATCTGTATTGCTGCCTATCTCTGGGACATCCCTGCTCCAAAGTCAGTGCGTCTCAAACCTACGGTATATAAATCCACACTCCTCCTGTTCTTTCCTCTTCCCCCTCTTCCTCACGTCCCCAGTCTTACTTAACATCACCGTCATCCACCCAGTTTCTCAAGCTACAAATCTTGGAGGTGTTCTGGGCTTTCCTCGCCCACCTACCTGTCAGTTCCTTCCAGTTCTGACTTCATATTGCCTCTCGTGTCCATCCCCTCCTCTGCATATCCAGCCTAAACTCCCCCGCCATTACCTTTGCCGTGACTATTATAGCTCCTTCCTTCTTCCCTCCCTCCCCACTGTTGTCTCCTTCGAATCCTTTTTTTTTTTTTTTTTTTTTTTTTTACGGTACGCGGGCCTCTCACTGCTGTGGCCGCTCCGCGGCATGTGGGATCTTCCCAGACCGGGGCACGAACCCGCGTCCCCTGCATCGGCAGGCAGACTCTCAACCACTGCACCACCAGGGAAGCCCTCAAATCCTTTTTTTAATACTACCTGCAAGCACTAAAATTTTTCTAAAACCCGTATCTGACGTATCTTTACCTTGTGAAGAAAGGCTCTGCTGGTTGCTATATAGTGCCAGTTACTTAGCCTGGCGTCTGGGGCTCTTCCCAGCCTCTCCTATAGCCCCCACTTCCCTCTCTAGCCTGCTCTCACCCGAACCTTACACACTAGCTGTCCTGTGTCCCAAGTACATCCGGAACGTCCTGCCTCCGTGCCTTTGCATCCACTGTCTTCTCCATCTGGGATGCCCCTTCCTAGCCTTGCCAGTTAAATCCAGCTCATCTTTCAACTGGTGGCCTTGCACTTTTCAGGTCTAGAAAAGGGACTGAGAGAATGGACTGTCTGTCCATCCTCCAAAAACAAATCAGGGAAGAGCAAAAGTGGAGAGATTTCACTGATACCTCTGGAGCATATGTGGGTCATAGTTCGCAAATACCATTTGCTAGTACCATTTGCTAGTATCTTTTCCACCAAATTCTTGATTGGACCATTGTTCCAAGTCAGTAGACGCTCCAGTGGTTGGTAGACAAAGTTACGTTCGTAGCTTCATCCTAAATTCTTCCACATGGTTTTTTCCCTAAGGCTCTGTGTTGTGAATAACATGATCAACAAGTTTATCGCCCTCACTTTATAGCATGTGCAATTAACTTATATCACCTCCACATTTGCCTTTTAAAGAAAAGGTATGTATATATTGGCCTAATTACATGACACCTACATCGCCCAGGCAAGAGATAGTGACAGGAAACTTGAAAGAGCATTATGGTAGCATGATAGCATCTGGTGAACTACAAATAAATTTCTCCTACTCTGTAAACACTTGAGCATCGTGAATCTGGGGCACGTTTCTGCTGTGGGATGACGGACAGCGCGGTGAAGACACGGCTGATGGCGTATCTTGCTTGCACAAGTGCATCTAGCTGAAATACTTCATGCCAACTGCTCTTTTTCGCATCTTCATCATGTTGACTGTACAAGTGGGGAAGAAGTGAGTTCCAGAAAGCACATCTCTTTCTTAGGGACTGCTTCAAAGTGAAGCTCTTCCCTTCATCCTGGTAGATTTTTCTTGGTGACTTTCTCCATCTGGAGTGCTTTGATCAGCCACTTAAATGCCTGATATCTCTATGACAGTCAGAGCCATCTTTTCTTCTTTCGTTGGCCTTCTCTGAAGTAGAGAGAAAGTCCCATCTTTAGAGTACGATGCAAGGGCAAGGTGTGCGTGTTAGTTGTTTTCTGTTCTCTAATGCTGGAGAGCTTAATTTACTCGCAAATATGAAACCGTCAGTAGCCGTTTGCTAAGCCCTGTGGTGTCCAGAGAAACATCATGCAGATGTGCTGAGGAAAGTTGAAGAACGATGCGTATTTTACACTGATCCAGGGCATGTAGGATAGCTTCTGAGTCTGTCCTGCAGAAAGAGAGGATATAGTCTATCCTCAGAAACAGTGTAGGCTTAAGACCCCTTAAACGCTATATTACTATGGAATGGTGCCTGGTGGCAACCCAGGGTCCTTTACTCTTACTGTTGAAGGGCTTCCCAGGCTAGCCCTGTGGGTATCCTAGGACATGACCCCACTCCCTGGGGTGTCTTTAGGTACTTAGTTGACCTTGCTCAGGGGCAATCCCCAAACTGATGAACTTTCTCTTAGTGCATTCCATGGGTACTTTAGGGCGCACAATGGTTTTGTTTTGTCTTTTTTATACATTGTTATTTTTTAAATGAATTTATTTTTATTTTATTTACTTTTGGCTGTGTTGGGTCTTTGTTGCTGTGCGCGGGCTTTCTCTAGTTGCAGCGAGCGGGGGCTACTGCTCATTGCAGTGCGCGGGCTTCTCATTGTGGTGGCTTGTCTTATTGCGGTGGCTTGTCTTGTTGCGGAGCACGGGCTCTAGGCGTGTGGGCTTCAGTAGTTGTGGCACACAGCCTCAGTAGTTGTGGCGCACAGGCTTAGTTGCTCCGTGGCATGTGGGATCTTCCTGGACCAGGGCTCGAACCCGTGTCCCCTCAGTTGGCAGGTGGATTCTTAACCACTGCGCCACAAGGGAAGCCCGCGCACAATGTTTTGAAAAAAGAAGTTGAAGACCGTTGGAGATGTCATTTAAAAACATCTCGAATGCTTTAAGGAACTAGATGGTAAATGTGTGATTTGGCCATTGTGACACAGCCTAGAAGAGTGATAGCCACCACTGAGGCAACCTGGAAAGGGTGTATCCATCTAAAGTTGTCACCTACTTTTTTAAGAGAATGAAGAGTTGAGGCTCTCTAGTGGATTACTCTTCAGTGAGTTCCAGCTTCATCTCCCCTTCTGACAGCTTGCCTCTAAGACTGGGTCTAGGGTTCTGGGGTCCTGTGTTGCAAATCAAAATATGTATTCTCTTAAAAATAGAGTCGTAACATTCCAAGGAACTTGACTTGGTCTGGTATTGATACAATAGCTCTGGAGATAAATTATGAATTTACTACAATTAAACCTGGAGACATTTCTGTGAAAAAGGAAGTTGAGAAGGGAACAGCTTGCTCCTGTGGACTCTAACCTGACACCTGCATCAGGCGTGACTAATCAATCATTGCCTTCCTCTCCTCAGAGCCCCTTACAGTCACGGCCAATCAGTGAGAGATGCCCTTACACTGAAAATGTTTTGCTATGTTTGGATGATAGAAAGAATACTGGGCTGGGATCCAGGACACCTGTGTGTAGTCCCGAGGTTGCCACCGGCTAGCTTTGTGGTTTTGGTCAAGTCTTTTACACTTTTCAAGGGCGTTTCTATTCTCCTCTATAAAGTAAGTGAGGTGGGTTGGATAATCTCTGATATCCCTTAGTTTTTTTTAAATTACACTCTAAATTTTAAGAACAACCTGTTCATAAATTTGAATATTTTATGCCATTTTTTTCAAGGGTAAGAGATAAGAACGGGCAGTTTGTGGCTCCTGAGCTCAGTGGGTGCCCATGTGTCCGGTTGTTTGTCTTGTAGGAGGTTTAGACACCTATCAATCAAAGCTTTTTATTAAGTTGAATTAATTGTCTTCTCTTTATTCTTTGTTTTTTAAGGTAAGTGGAGGAGATTGTTCTCCGAAGTAATACACTCCTGGACGGGCATTATATTCTGTTGAACCTCTGGCATATCTGATCACTACACACAGTCCTGTGTCAGAGGGTTCAGAAGCCCATTAGAAGCCCTGTGGGAATAAGAACTTCGTGCATAGGGGTGAATAGCACAGGTTTCAGGGTCAAGACAGACGGGGGCCAGATCCCAGCTCTGCCGTTTACTGGACTGTTGTGACCTTGGGCAAGTCACTTACCCAAACCGTATCACCCAGGTGTAAATCAAGAATAATACAAGTCTAGAGATTATCATATTAAGAGAAGTAAGTCAGACAGAGAAAAACAAATACCATACGATATCGCTTATGTGTGGAATCTTAAAAAAATAATGATACAGATGAACTTGCTTACCAAACAAATAGACTCTCACACATAGAAAACAAACTTACGGTTACCAAAAGGGGGGAAGCGATAAGTTAGGAATTGGGGATTAACAAATACCCACTACTATATATAAAATAAACAACAAGGACCTACTGTGTAGCACAGGGAACTGTATTCGATATGTTGTAATAACCTATAATGTAAAAGAATCTGAAAAAGAATACATATATTGATACATGTGTGCGTGTGTATATATATATATATATATACACACACGCACACATATAACTGAATCACTTTGCTGTACACTTGAAACTAACACAACATTGTAAATTAACTATATACTTCAATTAAAAAAAAAAGAATAATACAAGTACCTGATTCACAGAAGTGTTAGAGGTGAGATAGCGCATGTAATTAAGCAGTCAGCAACCCCAAGAAAGTGAGATACAGAAGTTGCTTGTCCTCTTTTCATGATGACGGAGAAGATGTGGGACATGGGGTTAAGAAAGCAGTACGTGTCCAGGGCCAGCAGCCACTAGAAACACCCTGAATTAGGAGCAAGGACCTTCTGTAGGACAGCACTTGTTTAGGCTGATGCATTTCCGGTTGTGCAGATGAAGGAAGGAATAGCGCCCCGCCCCACCTGTGAAGGAGCACACAGTGCCGCGGGGAGAGAGGTGGAAATATCACCGTCCTTCTCGCTGAAGCAAGTGCCTTGACAGAGGCCAGCACCGTGGGTCAGAGGGTGGGGACAAGGTCCGGGGAGAGCTTTCCAATCAGACTTGAGAAGCTGAATTGAAGCAGGTTCCTGGAAAGAATAGAGAGTATGCCATCAGCGTAGTTTCGAGGAGAGCTAGACAAAAAGAGATCAGGCCGACGCCGGAAGCCTTTCTGAGCAGAGAGCCCCGTGTGTGCCGAGGACCAGAGGCTTGAGCCTGCTTTTCCTGCAACTTGAACTGACACGTTTCAACAGAGGCAGGACAGGGAGGGTCGAGTGGGCTGCAGGACAGTAAGAAACAGCGGATCGCGCAGGGCTTGCCCAGATGCTCAGCTCCGGGAGGCTTGTACCCTTCCAGACTCCAGGGCCTGTTGGCCACAGTTTTGACCACCGTGGCTGCAGCCCCGCCAGACCTTGGGCTGGCCTTCGTGCCCAGTGGTTTTGGGATCAGGGCGCTCTCTGACGGGCAGTTACCGGGGCCAAGGGAAGACACGTGTTGTCTGGTGAGAAGAAGTATTAATAGAGTTACTAATAGTGAGTCCCTGGCCTCAGGTCTTACCCTGAGGATGGTGGTTTGAACGTCTCCGTAATTGGATTGCCCCCAATAAAATCCCATTACAAACAACAGGGTTTATTGGAACACCTGGTGCCAGCCTCTCTGTTGGAAGTTGCGTTCCCTGCACTACACTCTCCCTTGCACCTAATCTGACTTCCTTCGCTTCCTCCCGTCGTCTCCCCATCCCGCTCAGTCTGTCCCTCTCCCTTTGCCAAATAACACCCCGCACAGCCAGGTTTGAATCGCAGCTCTTGTTTTTTAGTGACTATGTGAGAGCCCCTGACACTTGTGCATATTGAGTTGAGCTTACCACATAGTGACTCGGGAGCCTGGCAGGGTGCAGGAGGGGAGACGGGGTTGCTTTGGGTCACTCCATCCATCTGGTGATGCTGGTCGAGGAAGGGGAAGGGAAGGGCTGGCCCTGTTGGTCCAAGCTCTCATCACAGAGACCGTTTCCAAGCACTCGCTGGCGGCCACACAAAGGGGGATCCGCTTCTCAGGCTGAGCCCGCACACGGATCTCGGGTTTGAGTGATTCCACCAGGTACCTGCCCTGGGCTACATATAGCAGGCTGGGGGATGACTTCCCCCTGGAGTTCTCGGCGAGTTGTTGGATGTAGCCCAGCAATGGAATAACAGTGGAAAGGGAACTCACTGGGTTGACTGTGGGAAAGCGTATGCTGGCTCAAAGGAGCCCCTCTGCGAAAGAGAGGCTCTCGCTCGGGGCTGGGTTCTGCTAAGTGTTCCCTTCCGAAGTCGAAAACACCAGTGAACAGAAGGGATTTAGCTTCTCCTCCTTGAGGGCTGAAAGAGCGTGGATGCTCTGAGTGGCAGTTTTATTTGAAGTTGCTGTGTTACTTTCATTGACGATGATAGTATCATAAAGAAAGGAGATCTGAAAAAGCCAGGGTCTTTTTCAAGCTGCCTGAGCTCAAAGGAGCAGAGAACTCTTGAAGGTAGAATAGTATTCAGGCCACATTTCTTCTTTTTCCGTTGCACAAATGCTGATGATAAATGAGTCTCCGTGGTGAACCGATGTTCATTCAGTGGTGAACTATATACAGTCTAAGGTTCTGCTCTGGGGATAACAGCTATACATCGATTCATCGATTCTGTAAGACTTGGTCAACATGGGATTTTGAAACAATATCAGTAGGCAGTTTCTGTTAATCCCTATTAATCTTAGAGAGATTATAACCCCACCTGGGATGCACTGAAGGAAAAATGCACTGACCCACCTGGGTCAGAGGGCTGGCCCTCTCTTTGTTTAAAATCCTACCGCTACTGGCGAACCCAGGAACAGAAACTCTTAGGTTACAGTTTCTCTGGAGGTTCAGGATGTGGCCAGAGTGATGCACATACACCTCTTTCTGCTTTGATTAAAGAGAGCCATGATTTAGTGACTCACCACAACGCACTCACTGCAATTAGCCAATTGCATGGCTAATTCCAATTAGCCAGTGCTCTAAATGTCATTGATATTCGATAAATTTTTACACCAGATAAAAACCTTGATTTGCTATGGGCTTTTGTTGATAAGTCATTTCTTTCCTTATTTTTTAATGTTTGAGAATACTTTTAGAGCATTAGGAAATACTATTGGCTCAGTCAGCAGCCCACGTGAAGGGGGTTTTAGTGTAAAGAATCCAAGATCAGGGTTAATCCAAGATTGTAGACAATCCAGGAATTATTTACCTTTGCTTTTAGCATGTATTTTACTTTATTTTATTTTAAAAGTCAGTACCCTTTTATTTTTTAAATTTTACTGAAGTATAGTTGATTTACAATGTTGTGTTACTTTCTGCTGTACAGAAAGTGATCAATTATACATACATATATTCTTTTTCATATTCTTTTCCATTATGGTTTATCAGAGGGTATTGAATATAGTTCCCTGTGCTATACAGTAGGACCTTGTTTATCCATCCTATGTATACTAGTTTGCATCTGCTAATCCCGAGCTCCCAATCCTTCCCTCCCCCTTGACAACCACAAGTCTGTTCTCTATGTCTGTGATTTCCTCAGCCATAAAAGAGCAAGAAATAATGCCATTTGCTGCAACATGGATGGACCTAGAGATTATCATACTAAGCGAAGTAAGTCAGAAAGACAAGTACCATATGTTATCACTTATATGTGGAACCTAAAATATGACACAAATAAACATATCTACGAAAGAGAAACAGACTCACAGACATGGAGAATAGCGTTTTGTTTATTGAAGACTGCTCTGTTAGAGTAAGCTTCCTGGGTTGAGAATGTGGGCCTTGGAATGAGAGAGACTCATGTTTGCTACTTCTCAGCTGTACAGCCTAGAACAAAGCACTTTCTCTTGCTGGACCTTGATTTCCTCCTCTGTCTTATGGGAATAATAATAATCTTGATAGCTAACACGTAGTAAGTGCTTACCATGTGCCAGCCACTGTTCTAAATGCTTTACATGTCACTTAATCCTCATTGCAATCCCATAAGGTGCGCCTGGGAATAATAAAATGGGACCTGCATAATAGGGTGTGATGCACTATTGAGATAGTTCCTGAAAAGCGTTTCACATTCTGTCTGGTACATTATAAGAACTCAGTAAACACATGGTGTCAGTGGTGGTTGTAATAGTTATCTATTGCTGTGTAACAAACAGATTGCCCCCGAATTTAGTGCTTTAACCAAAACCAAAAACTTACTATCTCACACAGCTTCTGAGAGTCAAGAATCTGGGGGAAACTTAGCTGAGTGGTTCTGGTTCAGGGTCTCTAGCGAGGTTGCAGTCAGGATGTCGACCTGCACTGTGGTCATCTGAAGGCTCAACGGAGGGTCCGTGTCCAGGGTGGTTCACTCACAGGGCTGTTGATAAGGCTTCCTCAGGTCTTCACTGGCTGTGGGCAGGAGGCCTTGGTTCCTCAGCCTGTGGGCTTCTCCAGAGTGCTGCTCAGGAGTTGCCAACTGGCTTCCCCCACAGCAAATGATCAAAAAGAGAGAGAAAGAGGGAGAGTGAGCAAAACGGAAACGGCGGTGTCTTTTATAACCCAGTCTTGGAAGTGACATACCATCGCTTCTACCCTATTCTGTTAGGCACACAAAACAACTCCATCACAGTGTAGGAGGTGACTACCTAGGGGCGTGCATACCAGGAGGCAGGGGTCGTTGGGGCCATCTTGGAGGCTGACTACCACCGTGGTATTTGTGCATTTCTAAGTACTACATCGAATCACTTGCCAAACCATAAAGATGGGAAGTTGACCAGAGACCCTAGGAAAACTTCTCCAGACTTAAGGATTAGTCTGGGATAATAAACTAGGATAGTTTATTAGTCTGGGATAATTAGTCTGGGATAAACTAGGATAGAGTACTAGCCTGACCAGTCATTATATGGTTCCGTATTGTATAAGTTCAGTGCAACCACCATGCACGTGGGGGGAGTATTTTCGGTGACTTTTTATTTGCATACCCAGAGATGGTACCAAACACTTGTGTTGGCCCCTCTGCCGTTTGCTCGCCCTGGCTTTTATTTTAATATTCTGGTACATATTTTGTTTTTTTTGATCTCCCGCCACTGCAGGCACAGCTCATCTTACAGTCAGCTCTAAAAGCATATCGCAACCCCTAGGTAAAGGTTCATTTCACTACAAACTGGCTGAAGACAGTGAATTTATATTCAATCACCAGAGTGTTTCCCCCCAGTTTCCTGGGGACAGATTCACTGCAGTATTCCTTTAAACGGATTTTCTGGCCTTTCTCTCAGGCCTGCATTTGACATTTTCTCAAGAAAGTTTATTTTTTAATTTACAACTTTGAGAGGTTTATTTTATGAGATCGGTTTTATGTAACAAAATATAATGGGTTCAGGGGCGGGGCAACCCTATGAATTTGAAATTGACTGCCATGAGGAGGAATTATTCATTTCATTTGTAGGAGAAAAATGACAGCTCACATGAAAGTAGGAAGGTTTCAGGTCTCAATTCAGGGTGGAACAAATCACCTTTCATAAGTCAGCACGCTTGGTGTTTTGTATTTGCCATAAATATCTATTTGTGAGGCTTTGGAAGGATGTGATGAGGGTGTGAGCTCTCGGTAGACGATTATCACAGGGTCCACTTGGCTAAAGGGGCCTTTCGAATTAAAACAAAAGACGAGGAAGGCTGCTGCCTCATCAGAACGTCAGAGCTTGGAATCAGATGGGCACGTCTTCATTCTCTTTCTTCTTGCTAGAGCTCGTGATCCCTTCTGTGTCTCAAAAAGAAGATGCTTGGTTACTTGATGCCTGGTCTTGCTCATTCTAATAACATAATGGTGAAATATTAACTTATCAAAGTGCTGGAAGCTTTAATAACCATTCTGCCCTGAGTCTGAGCAGAAAGGACTGGAAAAATCGCCGTGCTCCCATCTTCACCCTCACACGCCACATCACTCCATTAATTTCCAGGCATCGCCCTTCATTAGCGACCCCGTGGCTGAAGGACTGTGTTATGAGGCTGCAGGGTCATGAACCACACCATCTACCCCTTGGTTCATTTCACAGCTTGCTCCTTTCTTAATGCCGCACGGCTCATTTCCCCCCCTTCACTTGGCGAGAGGGACCTTTCCCAGGGCTTGAAATGGATGGCTCTCCCGCTGGCCCTCTTTTGTTTAATGCCTCTCTATTCTCTGAGCTTAAAAGTGTACACCGTTGCCACGAATAGTAGCATTTGCTGTACACCCTCACCACCAATGAAGTTTGGATTGCAAAGAAATTATGGGCCTGCAGTGTTTTAATGTAGGCGATTTTCCAGTGAAGGTGGAACACATGAGGATGACCTTATTGAGTAAATTTACCTTCATGTGTAAACCCCATCGTGGAAGATGGTATTTGGTGAGTTTAATCTGCTCTGTCTTTTTTCATAAATAAGGTTTGATTATGAGATGTGATTGTTTTCCCACCGAATACCGTGGATAGCAGTCTGCCTTAGAAATCCCACGTGTATAAAATAAACTTCCAAAGCCGATAAAACCAGCGAGAGGGGGCACACCTGCTAAGCGCTGGGATTTCTCCCATCTGTCTGGGTGGTGAGCGGTGTTACCTTTGACCTTTTTCTTGGCTGGGGAAGACTGTAGCCATGCCTAAAAGCGCCTGGTGAGGTGGCAGGGGGGAGCAGAAGTAAAGTTTGTTTTCCCATAAAAGAGGTACTAGGTGCGTACGGCAGTGCTTCGGAAACGCCGAGGAAACAGGGTAGCATCGTGATAAAGGACATGAACTCGACAGCCAGGCAGGCTTGGGTTTGAATCCAAGCTCTAGTGCTTTAGTAGATGTGGAACTGGCTAGGAGCTTCAAACAGCAAGCTTTGTTCCGTCACACAGTTTCTGAATGTCAGGAGCCCGGCGTGGCTGAGGTTCTGAGTAGCTCTGGTTCAGGATCTCTCACAAGGCTGTAGGCAGGTTACTGGGGGCAGCAGACATCTGAGGCTTGGATGGGGCTGGAAGTTCCACCTCTGAGCTCATGGCCATGGCCCTTGGCAGGAAGCCTCAGTTCTTTACCACATGCGTCTGTTTGTGACATTTTAGCCGGATTCCCTGAGAGCAGGTAATCCAAGAAAGAGAAAGAGAGAACGCCTAAGACAGAAGCCTTAGTATCTTCTATACCCTAATCGTGGAGTGACATCCAGCCACTTTTGCCACATTCTGTTGGTCACACAGACCAGCCATGGTGCAGTGTGAGTGCGAGAGAACTGCAGGAGTGTGAGTACCACACACAGACCGTTGGGACCTTGGCTACCACAACCGGGCAAGTTACTTAACTTCTCTGAGCCTCCATTCCTTCTTCTGTAGAATGAAAAACAATACTTACTTCCAAGGGTTATAGTGAATATTGAATTTTAGTGAAAATGCTTAGTACGTCCTTGGACTCCCGATAAACTCTCAATATTACGTATCATCTTTATCATCATCATCATTGTCGATATCTACCCTGTAACTTTCTGCAGTGTTGAAATGGGCCTGTATATCTCCAATTTCCGGGTTTTTTTAATTCTTTGCCCTGAATGATCCTCCCACTTCTTTGAATTTCATTGTCTTTTTTGGGCGCGCGCAATTAGAACCCACCAGAACGTCAGTACCTAAAGTCAGACGGGCAGCCCTGCTGAGTCAGCTGGCTGCCAGAACCTTCACAATATGGCTAACGGAAGAGTTCGCAGAGAACCTGCACAAAACGTTGGTCGTTAAAACAATGAGAAAAAAAATCTTTACAGGAGTTTTTGGTCCAAAAGCTAATACTGGAGTTTGAGAAAAAGAGGACAAAGGGCATAGAAAGTAATAGTGGAAAGTTGTAGAATATGCCCTTGCTTACTAAACAGAGACCGCCTCCCCTTTAAGGATCTGATAAGGATCTTTGGACCTTCTTCCTGGAGTGAAGCTCGTGTGCACACATCCAAGTTTGCATAGGATTTTATGAGTTTCCCAGCTCCCACCCATTTCCTCCAGGTAAATCAACGCAATCTTTATAAAAAGAGCAGTGATGTAGTAAAGGCCTAGGATGTCACGTTTCACTTTTTATCTAAAGCGAGTAGCAATCAGGTGTGCCTTAAACACATCAAATCATCACTTATACAGCCACGTGTATTAGACTTTTGGTGTTTTTGACAATTTACTTGCTACTCCAGCTTTCTGAACGATGCCAGCTCCCCATAATTTGTTTTTCCCCACCATGATGTAATCATTAAGTTGCCGTAATGAAGATTGAAGGTTTAATAATGGAAAGTGTTACAAATTCCAATTTAATCATTCCTAAATTGATTAGTGACTTTCCCCAAATGCCTGGCCGTGGAAAACCAGAGGTCTAAGAGAGACAGAGTGCTGTAGTCCGAGTTTGATAAATGGAGCTTTGGTGCAGCTGTAATTGAGTTATTGAATTTACTCCTCTTCCAAATGATGTTTGCATTGTCTCCGCCATATGTGTTGAGGGCCAGAGAAAGGTCACTCGAAGCTTCAGACTGAGGGCACGCATGGGTTACGGCGGTTTTGAACAGCACCATCGAGGTTAGTCAATTAAGAGAAACACCCAGGGTAGGGCATCCCAGGGCCTCGTGCTACTGAGCGGTCAGTGGCAAAATCCCAAAGGCCTATTTAAAAGAGTCTGAAGATGCTGTAAGTAAATGTCTGCTCTTGGCCTCGGGCTGTTTAGCCCCTGACAGATGACATGGGTGAGTCCCTGCAGGCGGATTTGAAGGAAAGGACACCTATAAACAAAGCCGGCGCCCTCGGCTCTGACAAAGGCAGAATTGAAATCATCCAATAGCAGCGCCCGCCTAGCCCACTGCATAGGAGCTATGTGGATTTCTGCATTGCTTCCTATTGCCAGATGGGCACTTTTTAACTTTGCACCTAGATTTTTCTCTGCAGCCGTCTCTTAAAGACAGCAGATCAGCATTATTATACTTCAAGAAATTTCGCGAACAGTTTTTTTGTTTTTGTTTCTTCCCTGCAGCCCACTGACTTATCCCCATTTGTTGTCCACATTCCAGGTGGGTGTACAACATGAATGCCCCTTGTGTTTCTGTGTTTTGTAAATAGTCTTCCTTTTTCTCTGAACCTATTTATACAGCTGTCTTACAATAGAAATTTTACTCTAAGATGTGATTTTTACAGATCCCTTAGAATTGATGTGTATAAACCTTTGAGATCTTTGGGGCGAAAGCCAGGAGGCTGTTTTGCATGGGACTTAGGAGAGACGCACCTTGAATGTGTGCATGGAAGTGGTCAGGAAGCGGCGAGCAGCCAGTGACAGACAGCAAGGAAGTCCCAGCCTCCTTGAGAGCAAAACCAGAGGCGAAGGCTGACTGGGGCCCAGCTGTCAGCTGGCACAGTGGCCCTGTGGCTTCATGGCTGTGAGCCAACATGTGCATATGGCCAGCACAACCCAGTGACAAGCCACCCCAGGAAACTCAGTCTGCTCTACACTCATACAAATACAGTATTCTAGAACCCCCCTGAAAACACACCATATGCATTTCCCCGAAACTGCCAGTGGATTAATTTGCGAAACATAGATACTCTATTAAGTTTCCAAGGGCTGCCATAACACTTGTTTCCTTTGTCCATTAAATCACAAACTGGGTGACTTAAAAAAGAAATACATTGGGGCTTCCCTGGTGGCGCAGTGGTTGAGAGTCTGCCTGCCGATGTGGAGGACACGGGTTCGTGCCCCGGTCTGGGAGGATCCCACATGCCGCGGAGCGGCTGGGCCCATGAGCCATGGCCACTGGGCCTGCGCGTCCGGAGCCTGTGCTCCGCAACGGGAGAGGCCACAACAGTGAGAGCCGCATACCGCACAGGAAAAAAAAAAAAAAGACTTAGTGTGGAAAAAAAGAAATATATTGACTCAAAGTTCTGGAGGCTGTCAGTCAGAAACCAAAGTGTTAGCAGGGCCGTGCTCCCTCTGAGACGTCTGTAGGGGAATCCTTCCTTGGCCCTTCCTGGTCTCTGGTGGTTGGCCCACAGTCTTTGGTGTTCCTTGGCTTGTAAAAGCATCGCTCCAATCTTCTGGCTTTGCAAGGCGTTCTCCCTGTGTCTCTTCACATTATCTTCCCTCTTCGTTCAAATTTCCCCTTTTTATCAGGACACCAGTCATACTGGATTAGGGCCCACTCCAGTGACCTCATTTTAACTTGATTACCTCTGGAATGACCCTCTTTCCAAATAAGGTCACATTCTTAGGGACTTGGGATTAAGACTTCACCCTAATCTTTTTTAGGGGACACATTTCAACCTATTATAGTTTAAAAAAATTACGAATCTAAATTCTTCTTGTCATCCAGGGCAATTTGGAATTTATTTCTCCCAGATATTTCCATCAAAGCTGAATTTTCTGGGTATTTAAGGGAAAAAAAAAGGATGACAGGTATTAACAATTGATCCTCAAAATGTCAGGTTGTGAGCAGTTGGTTTGGATGATTGGTTCAATGGGTCTTGGGTCCTGAATTTAGGCCCAAGTTAACCAGTTCAACTGGCCTTAGCTCCAGGTTGTAGATTTCACTCCAACCCTGCTGCCTTCTCTAGATATAGATGCCATTGTTTCTAGAAAAGCATGTCAAAGAGTGTATGAGTGCTCTCTCTCCCATTTGAGAATGGTATCCACGACACATGGCAGGCAGTGGGTGGAATAGGAGTGCCTGAGTTTAGAGAATTACAGACCTATATTCAGATTCTGCCAACACCTCTTATCAGCTGAGCGACCTTGGTCCTAGTACTGCTGATGACCTCGATCATGTTCCCTCATCCATGAAAATCAGAGGATGAAGTTCAGATAAGATGGTAAGAGCAAAGTACTTAGCACACAGCATGGGCTTAATAAAAAGTTAGTTCCTTGTGGGAATTCCCTGGCAGTCCAGTGGTTAGGAGTCTGCGCTTCCACTGCAGGGGGCACGGGTTCGATCCCTGGTCCAGGAAGTAGGATCCCACAAGCCCCACGGCACGGCCAGGGGAAAAGAAAAAAGTTAGTTCCTTGAGCAGCCTATCCTTTGTATAATCCCAGAGCATGCTGATATAATGTTAATAATCATTAATACCGTACTTTACAGTTTACAAAGCCATTTCACGTATTATTACATTTAATTTATATCTATTGGATGGATGGACACTGTTAAAAACATTAAAATGCTTCTTTTAAATTACTCATAACTGGTAGCCATAACTGTGAATCTTCCAATGTTAAACATTTTAATTTTTTTTTTTTTTTTTTTTTAGCAAACAGCTGCAGTTAGTAATCTCAGCGCTGATATCATCCTCTGATGCAGTGGTTCTCAACGGGAGGTGATTTTTGCCACCAGGGGATATCTGTTAATGTCTGGAGACATTTTTGGTAGTCACAGCTGGGGGTGGTCCTAGTGGCACCTAGTAGGTAGAGGCAAAAGGTGCTGCTAAACATCCCATAAAGTGCAGGACAGCCGCTACAACAGAGAATTATCCATCCCAAGATGTCAGTAGTGCTAGGCTTGAGGAACCCTGCCTTAAGCCTCCAGTATATTTCCATGAATAACTGCTCCCCTTCAATCAATGCATCCAATCAGAAAATGGGTACCATGTAATAGCACTTCGTTTTTTATTTCCATCCTGCAAAGAAAACTATTGAAATCAGAAGCAGTATTTTCTAATGTTATGAAAGGGGAAAAAAAAAAAACCAAAACCCTGCAGCGTAAGTCGATAAGCATTTGATGAATACATATCCCTGTGGTATTGCGTTGCTGATAAATGACAGTTGTGGAGGAACCTGGCACTCAGGCCAGGCTTTAAACATCAAACGGCTAAAGCTTTTGGATGGCCCCTGCATTCACTGCACTTGCACAGTGAGCGAGCACACAGCACTGGCGAATTTTACTCAGAGCAGACCAAACGGTAGAGCACGCCTGCCCCGACATGTTGGAGGAATTCAGGGTCACCATGACTGCAAATAATGGGGCCTTCAACATATGGAAAGGCTGCAGTTGCTCAGACTTAATTTATATTAAAGTGCTGAATCCTTTATTTTTTTTTTCCAGAAAGAAAATAGATATTTGGTAGGATCATAATGCCTGGTAATCATAATCATAATACGAATCAGTCCTGAGCCAAAAGCTGACAGGCATCCTCCTCCTTGATTCTCATAGCTCTTTTGAGGGAAGTGGTGATTATCCCATCTTACTGTTGCGCAAGCTGAGGCTATGAGATTAGGTGACGAGTCCAAGTTTACACGGTTGGCACGTTGGCAGAGCTACTTAAGTTCATATTTGCATCAGTCAGCACAATGGGAGAGTTTGGGAAGGGGACGCTTGTAATAATTAGAGATCACTGCCTGTTGTTGAGTCGTATGTGAAGCATGATAGACACCTGTTTTCAGTCCATCCCGATGGTCCTGATGCCTATTTATTTATGTATTTATTTATTTATTTTTAGCTGTTCAGAACATTTATTACTCCAGAAATGATTTCTTTTATGAGTATACACTTAGTGGACTTTTAAAATGAAAATAAAGCAAAAAAAGAAGAAAACCTTGATTTGCCATAAATAAATGAGAGGTTATACGGAATTCCCTGGTGGTCCAGAGATTAGGACTTGGCGCTTTCACTGCAGGGCCCAGGGGCTTTTTTTTTGTTCTGTTTTTTTATGCTGCAGCTGCTTATTAGTCATCAATTTTATACACATCAGTGTATACATGTCAATCCCAATCGCCCAATTCAGCACACCACCATCCCCACCCCACCACGGTTTCCCCCACTTGGTGTCCATACGTTTGTTCTCTACATCTGTGTCTCAACTTCTGCCCTGCAAACCGGTTCGTCTGTACTATTTTTCTAGGTTCCACATATATGCGTTAATATATGATATTTGTTTTTCTCTTTCTGACTTACTTCACTCTGTATGATAGTCTCTAGATCCATCCATATCTCAACAAATGACTCAATTTCGTTCTTTTTTATGGCTGAGTAATATTCCATTGTATATATGTATGACATCTCCTTTATCCATTCGTCTGTCCGTGGGCAGTTAGGTTGCTTCCATGACCTGGCTATTGTAAATAGTGCTGCAATGAACATTGGGGTGCATGTGTCTTTTGGAATTATGGTTTTCTTCGGGTATATGCCCAGTAGTGGGATTGCTGGATCATATGGTAATTCTATTTTTAGTTTTTGAAGGAACCTCCATACTGATCTCCATAGTGGCTGTATCAATTTACATTCCCACCCACAGTGCAAGAGGGTTCCCTTTTTTCCACACCCTCTCCAGCATTTGCCTTTTGTAGATTTTCTGATGATGCCCATTCTAACTGGTATGAGGTGATACCTGTAGTTTTGATTTGCATTTCTCTAATAATTAGTGATGTCGAGCAGCTTTTCATGTGCTTTTTGGCCATCTGTCTTCTTTGGAGAAATATCTATTTAGGTCTTCTGCCCATTTTTGGATTGGGTTGTTTGTTTCTTTAATATTGAGCTGCATGAGCTGTTTATATATTTTGGAGATTAATCCTTTGTCCGTTGATTCGTTTGCGAATATTTTCTCCCATTCTGAGGGTTGTCTTTTCGTCTTGTTTATGGTTTCCTTTGCTGTGCAAAAGCTCTGAAGTTTCATTAGGTTCCGTTTGTTTATTTTTGTTCTTATTTCCATTACTCTAGGAGGTGGATCAAACAAGATCTTGCTGTGATTTATGTCAAAGAGTGTTCTTCCTATGTTTTCCTCTAAGAGTTTTTATAGTGTCTGGTGTTACATTTAGATCTCTAACCCATTTTGAGTTTATTTTTGTGTATGGTGTTAGGGAGTGTTCTAATTTCATTCTTTTACATATAGCTGTCCAGTTTTCCCAGCACCACTTATTGAACAGACTGTCTTTTCGCCATTGTCTATCCTTGCCTCCTTTGTCATAGATTAATTGACCATAGGTGCGTGAGTTTATCTCCGGGCTTTCTATCTTGTTCCATTGATCTTTGTTTCTGTTTTTGTGCCAGTACCATATTGTCTTGATTACTGTAGCTTTGTAGTATAGTCTGAAGTCAGGGAGTCTGATTCCTCCAGCTCTGTTTCTTTCCCTCAAGACTGCTTTGGCTATTCGGGGTCTTTTGTGTCTCCATACAAATTTTAAGATGATTTGTTCTAGTTCCATAAAAAATGCCATTGGTAATTTGATAGGGATTGCACTGAATCTGTAGATTGCTTTGGGTAGTGTAGTCATTTTCACAATATTGATTCTTCCAATCCAAGAACGTGGTATATCTCTCCATCTGTTGGTATCATCTTTAATTTCTTTCATCAGTGTCTTATTATAGTTTTCTGCGTACAGGTCTTTTGTTTCCCCAGGTCGGTTTATGCCTAGGTATTTTATTCTTTTTGTTGCAATGGTAAATGGGCGTGTTTCCATAATTTCTCTTTCAGATTTTTCATCATTAGTGTATAGGAATATAAGAGATTTCTGTGCATTAATTTTGTATCCTGCGACTTTACCAAATTCATTGATTAGCTCTAGTAGTTTTCTGGTGGCATCTTTAGGATTCTCTATGTATAGTATCATGTCATCTGCAAACAGTGACAGTTTTACTTCTTCTTTTCCAATTTGTATTCCTTTTATTTCTTTTTCTTCTCTGATTGCCATGGCAAGGACTTCCGAAACTATGTTGAATAATAGTGGTGAGAGTGGACATCCTTGTCTCGTTCCTGAACTTAGAGGAAATGCTTTCAGTTTTTCACCATTGAGAATGATGTTTGCTGTGGGTTTGTCATATGTGGCCTTTATTATGTTGAGGTAGGTTCCCTCTATGCCCACTTTCTGGAGAGTTTTTATCATAAATGGGTATTGAATTTTGTCAAAAGCTTTTGCTGCATCTCTTGAGAAGATCATATGGTTTTTATTCTTCAATTTGTTAATATGGTGTATCACATTGATTCATTTGTGTATACTGAAGAATCCTTGCCTCCCTGGGATAGATCCCACTTGACCATGGTGTATGATCCTTTTAATGTGTTGTTAGATTCTGTTTGCTAGTATTTTGTTGAGGATTTTTGCATCTATATTCATCAGTGATATTGGTCTGTTATTTTCTTCTTTTGTAGTATCTTTCTCTGGTTTTGGTATGAGGGTGATGGTGGCCTCATAGAATGAGTTTGGGAGTGTTCCTTCCTCTGCAATTTTTTGGAAGAGTTTGAGAAGGATGAGTGTTAGCTCTTCTCTAAATGTTTGATAGAATTCACCTGTGAAGCCATCTGGTCCTGGACTTTTGCTTGTTGGAAGATTTTTAATCACAGTTTCAATTTCATTACTTGTGATTGGTCTGTTCATATTTTCTGTTTCTCCCTGGTTCAGTCTTAGAAGGTCATACCTTTCTAAGAATTTGCGCATTTCTTCCAGGTTGTCCATTTTATTGGCGTAGAGTTGCTTGTAGTAGTCTCTTAGGATGCTTTGTATTTCTGTGGTGTCTGTTGTAACTTCTCCTTTTTTGCTTCTAATTTTATTGATTTGAGTCCTCTCCCTCTTTTTCTTGATTAGTCTGGCTAATGGTTTATCAGTTTCGTTTATCTTCTCAAAGAACCAGCTTTTAGTTTTATTGATCTTTGCTACTGTTTTCTTTGTTTCTGTTTCATTTATTTCTCCTCTGATCTTTATGATTTCTTTCCTTCTGCCAACTTTGGGTTTTGTTTGTTCTTCTTTCTCTAGTTCCTTTAGGTGTAAGGTTAGATTGTTTACTTGAGATTTTTCTTGTTTCTTGAGGTAGGCTTGTATAGCTGTAAACTTCCCTTTTAGAACCGCTTTTGCTGCATCCCATAGGTTTTTTGTTCTTTTTGTTTGTGGTACAGGGGCCTCTCACTGTTGTGGCCTCTCCCATTGCAGAGCACAGGCTCCGGACACGCAGGCTCAGCGGCCATGGCTCACAGGCCCAGCCGCTCTGCGGCATGTGGGATCTTCCCGGACCGGGGTACAAACCCACGTCCCCTGCATCGGCAGGCGGACTCTCAACGACTGCGCCACCAAGGAAGCCCATCCCATAGGTTTTTGATTGTCGTGTTTTCATTGTCATTTGTCTCTAGGTATTTTTTGATTTCCTCTTTGATTTCTTCAGTGATCTCTTGGTTATTTAGTAACAAATTGTTTAGCCTCCATGTGTTTGTGTTTTTTACGATTTTTTCCCCTGTAATTCATTTCTAATTTCATAACGTTGTGGTCAGAAAAGATGCTTGATATGATTTCAATTTTCTTAAATTTACTGAGGCTTGATTTGTGATCCAAGATGTGATCTCTCCTGGGGAATGTTCCGTGTGCACTTGAGAAGAAAGTGTAATCTGCTGTTTTGGGATGGAATGTCCTATAGATATCAATTAAATCTATCTAGTCTGTTGTGTCATTTAAAGCTTCTGTTTCCTTATTTATTTTTATTTTGGGTGATCTGTCCACTGGTGTAAGTGAGGTGTTAAAGTCCCCCACTATTATTGTGTTACTGTCGATTTCCTCTTTTATAGCTGTCAGCAGTTGCCTTATATATTGAGGTGCTCCTGTGTTGGGTGCATATATATTTATAATTGTTATATCTTCTTCTTGGATTGATCCCTTGATCATTATGCAGTGTCCTTCCTTGTCTCTTGTAACATTCTTTATTTTAAAGTCTATTTTATCTGATATGAGTATAGCTACTCCAGCTTTCTTTTGATTTCCATTTGCATGGAATATCTTTTTCCATCCCCTCACTCTCAGTCTGTATGTGTCCCTAGGTTTGAAGTGGGTCTCCTGTAGACAGCATATAGATGGGTCTTCTTTTTGAATCCATTCAGCACGCCTGTGTCTTTTGGTTGGAGCATTTAATCCATTCACGTTTAAGGCAATTATCGATATGAATGTTCCTATGACCATTTTCTTAATTGTTTTGGGTTTGTTTTTGTAGATCCTTTTCTTCTCTTGTGTTTCCCACTTAGAGAAATTCCTTTAGCATTTGTTTCAGAGCTGGTTTGGTGGTGCTGAATTCTCTTAGCTTTTGTTTGTCTGTAAAGCTTTTGATTTCTCCATGGAATCTGAATGAGATCCTTGCTGTGTAGAGTAATCTTGGTTGTAGGTTCTTCGCTTTCATCATTTTAAGTATACCATGCCACTCCCTTCTGGCTTGTAGAGTTTCTGCTGAGAAATCAGCTGTTAACCTTATGGGAGTTCCCTTGTATGTTACATTTTGTTTTCCCCTTGCTGCTTTCAATAATTTTTCTTTGTCTTTAATTTTTGCTAATTTGCTTACTATGTGTCTCGGCGTATTTCTCCTTGGGTTTATCCTGTATGGGACTTGCTGCGCTTCCTGGACTTGGGTGGCTATTTCCTTTCCCATGTTAGGGAAGTTTTGGACTATAATCTCTTCAGATATTTTCTCGGGTCCTTTCTCTCTCTCTTCTCCTTCTGGGACCCCTATAATGCAAATGTTGTTACTTTTAATGTTGTCCCAGACGTCTCTTAGGCTGTCTTCATTTCTTTTCATTCTTTTTTCTTTATTCTGTCCTGCAGCAGTGAATTCCACCATTCTGTCTTCCAGATCACTTATCCGTTCTTCTGCCTCAGTTATTCTGCTATTGATTCCTTCTAGTGTAGTTTTCATTTCAGTTATTGTATTGTTCATCTCTGTTTGTTCTTTAATTCTTCTAGGTCTTTGTTAAATATTTCTTGCATCTTCTCAATCTTTGCCTCCATTCTTTTTCCGAGGTCCTGGATCATCTTCACTCTCATTATTCTGAATTCTTTTTCTGGAAGGTTGCCTATCTCCACTTCATTGAATTGTTTTTCTGGTGTTTTATCTTGTTCCTTCATCTGGTACATAGCCCTGTGCCTTTTCATCTTGTCTGTCTTTCTGTGAATGTGGTTTTTGTTCCCCAGGCTGCAGGATTGTAGTTCTTTTTGCTTCTGCTGTCTGCCCTCTGGTGGATGAGGCTATCTAAGAGGCTCGATGGGAGGACTGGTGGTGGGTAGAGCTGACTGTTGCTCTGGTGGGCAGAGCTCACTTGTCTGCTGATGGGTCGGCTGGGTTCCCTCCCTGTTGGTTGTTTGGCCTGAGGCAACCCAACACTGGCGCCTACCTGGGCTCTTCAGTGAGGCTAATGGCAGACTCTGGGAGGGCTCGCACCAAGGAGTACTTCCCAGGACTTCTGCTGCCAGTGTTGTCCCCACGGTGAGCCACAGCCACCACCCACCTCTGCAGGAGACCCTCCAACACTAGCAGGTAGGTCTGGTTCAGTCCCCCCCGGGGTCACTGCTCCTTCCCCTGGGTCCCGATGCGCACACTACTTTGTGTGTGCCCTCCAAGAGTGGAGTCTCTGTTTCCCCCAGTCCTGTCAAAGTCCTGCAATCAAATCCCACTAGCCTTCAAAGTCTGATTCTCTAGGAATTCCTCCTCCCGTTGCTGGACCCTCAGGTTGGGAAGCCTGACGTGGGGCTCAGAACCTTCACTCCAGTGGGTGGACTTCTGTGGTATAAGTGTTCTCCAGTCTGTGAGTCACCCACCCAGCAGTTATGGGATTTGATTTTACTGTGATTGCGCCCCTCCTACCCTCTCATTGTGGCTTCTCCTTTGTCTTTGGATGCGGGGTATCTTTTTTGGTGAGTTCCAGTGTCTTCCGGTCAATAATTGTCCAGCAGCTAGTTGTGATTCTGGTGTTCTCGCAAGAGGGAGTGAGAGCACCTCCTTCTACTCCGCCATCTTGGTTCCTCTCCCCTGATGCCTCTTATGTATAATAAATCTTGGAAAACTTGGTTTGCCCTTTACAGCCCAGAAGACAGGGTATGTGTTCAGCAAACACCACCATTTTCCCCTAGACATGTACCTCATCACCATCATTTCCTAATGCGTTCTAACTGACTGTAAGAAAAAACGTTGAGTAACTTTATTTTTCAGGGTGAGGAGAGGAGAAGGGGCACTTAGCACAGCTTTATTATCTTACAGTTCTGGAAGGCAGAAGTCTAAAATATGTCTTTCTGGAGTATAATCAAGGTGTTGGCAGGGCTGCGTTCCTTTCTGGAGGCTCTAGAGGAGAATCTGTTTCCTTGCCTTTTCCTGCTTCTAGAGCCTGCCTGCTTCCCTTGGCCCGTGGCCCCTTCTTCCACGTTCAGAACCAGCGACGTTACGTCTGTCTTCTGTAGCCACATCTTCCTCTACCTTTGTCTTCCCCGTTTTTTTCTGTTGCAGTAAAATACACATAACATGAAATTTACCATCTTAACTATTTTTGAGAGAGCAGTTCAGTAGTGTTAAGTATATTTGCATTGTTCTAAAACCAACCTCCAGAACTTTTTCATCTTGCAAAACTAGAACTCTGTACCCACTAGACCACTCCCCGTTCCCTCCTTGCCCCAGCCCTTGGCAACCACCATACTAAGTTTTATTTCTACGAATCTGACTATTTTAGATGCCTCATATAAGTGGAATCATACAGTATCGGTGTTTTTGTGACTGGCTTATTTCACTTGGTTTGAGATATTCTATTTTAAATGAAACTTTTCTCTAACATCTAGAAATGGAAAATCAGTCATGGTTGTCATAAGAGAAGGAATAGCTATAAAAATGAATACAATGAAAACAGCCCATGATTAGGTACTAGCTGGGTTCTACTGGCTCTTGGACACTCTGATGTTCTTACCTCCCTGTGAGATCGGCAGATACTAGCGAGATGCAAGATGTATCAGTACCAGACTGAGCCTCTCGCTTTTTCACACTCTGGAGGAAAGACATTGGAGAAAGCAAAACTGTCTTGTTACGTGATTCAGTGTTAATTCAAGGACTGTCCTTGTACCACTTAAAAATAGTTCAGGTGCTACTGGCGTTCACCACCGGAGAACACCCAGAAAGGAAAGAGGAAAAGGGCAGGTACGACGAATGAGCAAATGACCTCAGTGAAGAAGCAGATATTGTTCCTGGAGTATTTGGAGTGTGTGCGCCATTGGGTGCATAGAAACCAAAAAGGGGCTCTGCCGTCCGTCCTTCCTTCACCTGGGCAGATTCCAGTCGATTGTCAGTTATGTGTCACCAGGAGGTGAGAGAAGTCAGTTTAATTCCCCATGAAAATTAGGACTTGACCTGACTCTGTGTCTTCACTCCGAGTACCTGGTGCTTGGAAGTGGCTCATTAATCCCTTTGTGTAACCCCCTTGAGATCACCAAGCTTCAAATGAATCTGCAGTCTGAGCACCGTCTCTGCGCTGGGGGTCAGATGGAACATCAGATGGCGTCTGGCGAGAGTCGGTCCCTGCGCTCTGGCCGTAGGCACTAAACTGTGGGTATCTTAGCGAATCCAGGATAACTTCTTGGGGACCCATTTTTTCCTCTCTTTGGAATCTACCCAGCATCCTGGCAAGAACGAATGAAACGATGCGTCACTTAACATGCGCAGGAGGAAAGGGAAAATTCCTTGTTCCTTTTTTCCTGGAAACTCTCTATATTTCTGCCTAGTATTTTACCTACCGGAATATTCTTTCTTCCATTCCTTTGTTAGTTAAAGGAGAATGCAGAGATCTCACTGGGGGTTTATGGATTTAAACTAGAATTGTTGTGATGAAGTTTTTGGAGTCATCAAAGCAATTTGTCCCTCCCTAAAAATTCGTTCTAGTGTTTCTGTATGTTTAGGGTGGGGATAAAGGTAAGCCCAGGACCATCTCTAGGTCCAGTGCATCTCTTAGGGTTCCTGCTTTCACTCCCACACCCAGCCCCACCTTAATAGACTCACGAAGGATTCTGTCTGGGTCCAAATCCTCGCCTTAAATGCTTTAGGGATGATCGAACACCAGGAATGTAGCCCAGTGTTCCAGGTGAGGTTTTTACTGTCATTTCATCTACCTCTCAGAGACCCAGCTGCCCTGAGTATCTTACCTTTCATTATTAATTGGCTTTTTTTTTTTTATGATCAGAGATTTACCGGCCCCCTAAAAGAACTCCAGGGCCCTTTACCTACTTTTATTGCACTGTCTTATAGTCCTAACCAGAGATAACTGTTTGCTTGGGGAGAGAAGGAACTTTTGTTGGTCATTTCAGATAGGATACCATATGTCAAATTTGTAAAATCTTGTTAACAGTGTGTTTTCTTCGCTAGAGAATTACCCTCTAGTCGGGGAAAACGGAGCTGCCAATTACAGCAGCCTCCTGCTGTGAATAAACTGGTGTTATATTCCCAGACATCAGGCTAGGCGAGGAAAGAGCCCCCAATTGCCTTTTCCTTTCTTGCCTGATAGAGCTTTAGAGTAGAGCATAATTAGCTTGACTGACAATCAGGAAAATACAGACTTCAGTATCTGTTTTTATTTTAAGGTCTTCCTGTTTTGGAGACGTACTCCAACCCCGTTCTATAATGTATTCCTTGATGTAAAAATTCAGTCAATTTACAGGGCCGGAATTTGCTTGAAATGTTCAAAAGAAAGATAAATGAATCTACCTTGTGACCCAAGAAACAGGTATATCAGACTGCAACTATTAAAAAAGAAACCATAAATCCCTGTGGCAGTAGAGTTAGTAAATTTTTTTAAGCTGCCTCCTTTGGGGGGAATTTGGATTCTGCACTTTCTTAATTTTACTGGGACAGAGATATTGCTAAAGGAAAATTGTTTCTGTGGCACTAAAGACAAATAATGTGTGACAATAATTGTGAGTTCCCAGTAGCCGTTTTCTGATCCTCAGCAGTTGGCTTTATCCTTGTATGGGGTCTTGTTCATCAACTCCGGCCCCTTCAGAGGTTTTCCTTGAAAAATGAGAAAGGGATATTTTGTTTCATTTGGGGTTTTGTTTTCCAAATGTCCTCCTTGCATTTTGCAGCCTGGAAACAGGCAACTTGGTGGATGTTCGGTCCACATCTTCTGCCACCGTGCCTAAGGCAGGCGCTTTGTTTTAGGAAGGGGATGATTGATCTGAGGTGAAGGAAGGGAAATATACAAAAAAAGGGGAGAGGCTGAGAGTCAAGATGGAAACACTAAAAAACACAAAAGAAAGTACACATCATCCTTCATCAAATACTTAGCGAGTGCTCAGCGTATACCAGGCAGCAGGCTAGGCTCTGGGGGTAAAGCAGTGGATAAGACACCAACTCTTCCAGTGAGCGCTTCTATTCTAGGGGGGGAAAGGGAGGATGCATACTCTCTTCCAATATAACTAAACTCATTACAGTACAGGTAATCAGCCTGGAAACAACTTAGCCACTGAAAGATGTGATCGGGGCATCCAGAAGCCTAGCAGAGCAGAGTCTGGTTCTAGCTTTTTAAAAAGAGACACCTTTTTCTAAGTTATAAATCCTCTTAGAGTAAATGTCTGTGTATAAAGTTTCCAAGGAATGAGGAACAGCTGGAATAAGTGGTATCACGCGAATGATAAAACGGCTTCCCATGCTCCTAGCATCCTGGGTCGTCTTGACACTGAGCAACCCCGTAGCTCCCAAATGCTGTCCTAGGATCAGCCTCTTCCATCTGAGGGTCTCAGCTGCCTGCTTCTTGATTTTGCTAGACCTTCCTTCCCAAGTCTGATAGAGTAAGGACGGGCCCTGCTTGAGGTCACAGTGCAGTGAGCCCCAAGAGAGCAGGGATTCTGCCAACCCTCACCCCCCCCATAAGAGGACCACTTCTTTTAGCAGCTTGCCTTCTCTCCTCGCAGTGTCTGCAGACCTTTCTTGCAAGGCTCAAAGTTTATCCTCGCATCTTTCTTTGCCTTTTCCTTTCCATCCTTGGTGGTCTCAACAGTGAGTAGTCACAGAACAAGCAGAGCACCTAAAGATGGTGGAATATTTTGGTGGTTAAGCACACAAGCTTGGAAGCAAGACAGACCTGGGTGTGAATCCCGACTTTGGACGTAATACTTAGCCCTCTAAACTTTGTATTCTCATTTGTAAAAGTGTGACCAGTATTGCTTACGGAAAAAGGATGTTGAGAAACGTGATAATGTGAGCAAAGTGCTTAGCGTGGGACCTGGTATCTGGTGGTGGCCACTTCATACGTACGCGGCTGCCGCCATCGCTGTAGTTAATTGAGAGAATGGGGCCAGCCCCCAGCGGCCCATGCAGAGGGATCAAAGGGCTTGGTTTTCCCTCGACATGCCCTTGTACCCAAACTTAAATGCTAGACTTCTTGCTCCATTATGCAATAGGAAGAAAACGTCTACAACTTAAATAGAATCAGATTCTCTTTAAAGGTTCACAAGCCCTAGAACACTTTAGTGATAAAATTGTAATTTTTACACCTCTAGAGCAAATTTACCATTCAAGTTTTTCTGAGCCTTCCAACTACAGGCCTGCACAATAAAAAATGGAAGGACAAAGAAAGCATCGTTTCAAATGCGTAAGCTATTTGACACCTTGCTTTTTATATAATTGAAAGAACGCACACCCCAAATTACACTGGAGCAAAAGATGATAGATGGTATCGATGTGAAACATGAAAGACGAAGTCTAGATTTTATTTTTCATCGTGAATGAATATTGAGCAAATAAGCAGAGCATTTCAGGACCCCGGAATATATGGGATGCTGTGTATTTATTTTCTTCATTACTCTGGCCACAGTGTCACCCAGGAATATCTCAGAGATGACAGCCAGGCAATTAAAGACAACGGTGTCCAGGCCCCGGCCCTGCCAGCGTGAATCATGGCTCTTTCTCTGGCCGCCCCACGGCTGAACCCCTGTCCTTGGGGAACCTCGGGCTGTGGGTGACTCGGCAGTTGCTGTGACATGTACTTTTTCACACATGTGTGATGTGACTGTGGTAGGATACAGCCACGGGCTACAGAACCAGCCGGATAACTTAATGCTGTCTCCCACATCTCTCTATGAAAGAGCAAACCCTAGGAGCAAAGTCTAGGTGAAAAGTTTGGGGTTTCTTTTTCAGATTATCATGAAAACTTGATGCCTGCAGGGTGCTGGTGGGGAGACAGTGTCTCTAAACAGATGAATGAAGAAAGCCACCTATTCTTAACAGAAGCACATTTGCTGTAATCAACACTTCATATGTTCGTGAGATGAGTTCCACTAACACAGATCTTACTGGTGTTTATGTGCTTAACGGGGTGGGTGGGGTAGGGAAGCTAGTGTCCAAAGGATTTATTATAATATTTCTGAGGCCCCCAAATGCATACTACTTATCCTAAGTTTATATAGCTTCCTGAATTATCTGCAAAGTTGGCTAAGAATGGGTGTGAGATACTAGAAATAAAAACTTACACACGTAACATAGGCCTGATGAAATGGTTAGCTCTTCTCAAGGCTGGCTGTTTCCACTAAAATATTATAGGGTTTAGATTTTCAACCATTTCCTAACATGATTGGATGAGACCCAGTGCTAGTGTGTGTTGATTTACTCATTTTGAGACCCATTTGACACAAATTATAATAAGTAATAGTAAATGTAACATGAATCCCTGTATTCATGCCTAATCCATAGAGGAGCTGTGCTGAATTCACTAACTGGATGAAAATAAGCCTTGTTAGTTTGTTTCTTTGTTCTTGATTGATTACAGAAGGTTACTAAGAGTGCACTCACATCACATTCAATGCTAGGACTCTTCATTTAGAAAATGTGGCATCGTAAATAAAGAAAATGATGGCGCTACACTAGCTAGAAATCTAATATGCTCCCAGAGGAGAATTTAAAAATTTCTTAATTCGTACGAAACCTATAGTTTCCAGCGGATTGTCGAGATAAACCAGAAGTTGAGGCTTCAGAATGTTGGTCCCATTTATTTTGGTCTTAATGATACCGACAGATGAGGGGCTAGTTGGCTTGCCGATCGGGTCTGTGGTGATCTTCAGCCATCATGGTGGAAAAGAAAGCTCCTTCCTGGGGACTTGCCTGGCAGTCCAGTGGTTAAGACTCCACGCTTCCACTGCAGGGGGCATGGGTTCGATCCCCTGGTTGGGGAACTAAGATCTCGCATGCAGACCAGCCAAAAAAAAAAAAAAAGCTCCTTTCCATGGAGGACACAACTCATAACTCAGGCTCACCAGAGAGAACGTTAGCGTCGGTCGTTATTGTCCCAATCGTCATTCTCTCACCAATTGCTATTTTTTCAGTCACAGGATTCTTTGACTGTTAATTCTCAAAACCAGCAAACTTTCTGTCGCATAAAAGCACCACAACAGAAACCCTACGATGTATGTATGAGAATTCTAACAATAAGAGGTTTTCCCATCTCCCGTAAACCTTGTCATCTACCTTTCTTCACTTGAAATGGGAGATGCAGTGAGCTCCAGTGGAAAAGGCGGGTGTGGACTGCACAGGCAGACATCTGGATGTGACTTTTGATTACCACATCCCAGCAGGGTGACCTTGGGCAAGTTACCTAACTGCTCTGGGTCCTGGGTTCCTCGTCGATGACGCTGGAATAAAAGAGAGTGCTTAACTCATAAAGTTATTTTGAGGGCTAAGTGACAACAGGTAGCTAAGGTTCCTAGCCCTGTGCTTAGTATACAGTAGGTGTCCAGTACCTCCTAGATTGCCATTAAAACCTCAGATATGCACAAAAGTTGGAGGAAAATTACTTTAAATGGAGACAAGATTCAGAAATATCTGCGGTGAGACAGAGGACAGGCAGTTACCTGACCCTGTAAGATAAACTCATTTGCATTTTTTCAAAGCAGTGAAAGGAACTAACACTCAGATGTGGCCAGTCTCTGAGGGAGCTGTGTTGGCCTCTGATTTGGGAGCAGTCAATTGACAGCTGTTATGGGCACCTGCTGGACACAGAGGTGAGTCCACCCGCTAGGACCACCCTGGTGCCTCCTGTTTTCTGATCGTGTTGATGAAGAAAGCGAAGCACCCCAAGGTAAACCGCAGCCAGTTGATAAGGGCCACATTTGGAGGGTCCACTGTGTTCAGAGTCCTTAACCGAGAAAAGGGATGAAAAGCAAGGGCAGGGTGTGGTTTTCCCCATTGGTATCCAAACCCCAGGTCTCTGCACCTGAGTGCCTCTCCAGTTTGCACAGCAGAATTTCTGCTGACTCTGCCCTTTCATGTCCCTGGCGTGGTAGGCACTGGGTTGGTGGGGTGAGGGGAAACAGTGCCCACAAGACAGGGGGGCTTGATGTGGAAGAAGAGGCCAGCAGAAGCCCAAGGGGACACGTGGGAGCAGCAGGCACCCTAGCAGCGTGGCTGCCCCCAGCATCCCTGAATTGTTTCCAGCTAGAGCCAGACAAGCCCACATGGGGGCCATTCTTCACCAACAGGTACCATTTGTTCACCAACACCATTTCTCTGTTCCTGAGCCTGGATGGTTCTCGGCATGTGCGCTAAAGCCGCAGCTTCTGCTCACCACCGCCCTCCGCAGAGACTTCTTCAAAATAAACATTGTGTTTTAGTGTACTGTTGGGATTTCTATAATTTAAATGTTAATATATCAGTATAAGTACCATTATTTCCTTTTTAATTTTCCCACTTCGTGTGGGGAGACCATCTTCTCAAAATCAACAAAAGGAATTCATAGCATAGAAAATAAGTCCTTTGTTATATTATTCATCTCTGTGTCTAAACTTTACATCTTGCCAGGTGGTGGTGTAGCGATCATAGCTGTCTTTAAAGCAGTGGACCTAACCTATCGAAGGATGGATAAGTGGACATCCTTTGTCTTAACTTCCATTATACATGAAACTGTTACTTTGGTTAGAGGCCTGTGTCTCTTTACTATTTATCAGTATTATTCCAGAAGAAATGATGAAAGTCATTTGCTTCACACTTGAAAATATGATCATTTATTTAAAATGTTAGCAGTAATTGGGGTTCCCTGGTGGCGCAGTGGTTGAGAGTCCGCCTGCCAGTGCAGGGGACACGGGTTTGAGCCCTGATCAGGGAAGATCCCACATGCCGTGGAGCAGCAGCTAGGCCTGTGCAGCACAGCTGCTGAGCCCGTGCTCTGGAGCCCGTGCGCCACAGGTGCTGAGGCCCACGCGCCTGGAGCCCACGCTCCGCAACAGGAGAGGCCACCGCGGTGAGGGGCCCACGCACCGCGGCGAGGAGTGGCCCCCACTTGCCACAACTGGAGAAAGCCCTCGCACAGCAATGAAGACCCAGCGCAGCCAAGAGTGAATGAATGAATAAATAAATAATAAAATGTTAGCAGCAATTAAGGCACATATTTCTAGAAATACGATTATATTTTTTTACCAATAGGCATTATTTTGTTTTACTTGGGTCAAAATTTTATTCAACCATAAATGTAAACCTTGATTGTATCTTAGAAGAATAATACAGGCCTATTCACTGAGGACTTTGTTAGGAGGAACAACGCTAAAATGAAAGACGCTCTGCTATCAGGGTGAAGGGAATATTTGCCAACTCTAGGCAAGTCTCACCATCTGACCTTAATGAGTCCACCACCAGTGGGGAAGGTATCACTGTGATACCAAGAGAAACACACACACACACACACACACACACACACACACACACACAGCTTTCTTCCTCTTAGATACCCAGCAAACTAACATTTGTACATAGACTGTATGAATAACGCATTGGATTTTTAACCTAACACTGCTCCCATAAAGCAAGGACCATCTTCTGACTGTTGACCACTGAAGTTTAAATGTGTTTCTCACTACTGCCCTTACTGCTGTTTTTTAAGAAGCACAGAAGAAATGGGTATTATTTATGCAGGCTTTGTGCTCCCTCTGCTGGTTCTGTAATTAACTAATAAGTCTAATTCCCATCACTATGCTGATGCCATCAATTATTTTTGAGTATGGACATGGAACTACCCAGATCAGCATGTCTGTTCAGATAGCATCAGGAAAAGGAGCAGGTCAGAGGAGGACAGTTGGCCTCATGAAGAAAGTGAAGAAAATGGACATTTTGACTGGTCTGAATCGGTGTGTGAAAAACCTAAACAGTTTTATGCTTTTATTTGCTCAATATTGGAAAAAATGATGTGTCGTCGTTTAAACTGACATAGTGCATCCCCCCCCCAGAGGATTTTGGGAACAAATATGACTTTTTCGTCTTTAGAACAAAATCTGCTGTAATACCTGTTTTGCAGGTGAGAAAAATAGAAGCTCAGAAATTATATATGCCTGACTTCTAGAAGTCTCTACAGGCTAAGAAAATAGATTTCTCTAGGTGGCACATAGTAGCCAGTGTCTTGACTTCGGATCTGACGCGTGTTTTGCTACCAATGTGGGGATTGTAATAGAGCCATTTCTTAACGTCAGCACAGCATCGTGTGATCAGTAAGAGCAGAAGTTCTACAGTTGCATCAACCGAGGTTGAATTGTGGTTCCAGCACTTACTGTGTGATTCTGAGTCGGTCACCTAACCTTCTTGACCTCACCTTTCTTGTCCATAAATTAGAAAGAATATTCTAGGCAAGAGTTTTTACCTCATGGAGTTACTGTAAGGACTAAATGACATAACGCCATGGTACAGAGTAATTCTTAAACTGTATTGATGATGACGATTTGGGCATAGTCTTTGGTCGTTACTCATGGTGATTCTTTCTCTAATATGAAAACAGCTTTTTTTTCCCAATTATGAAAACTGTAAACTTACTAAGGATAAGGGTTCAGTTCAGTAGGAATATATATACATTCCTAAACCAACAGCTTGGAACAGGAGATGCAAACTTGCATGGAACTCCAGGAGAAACCAGCCAGTGCACAAGAAAGTATAGAAATTCAGACATATTTCCTAGGGATCATAAGTCAATCAAACCAAAATGCCAATGCAAAAAAATAAATAACAAATAATAATGATAGTGATGTACTGGGATAACAGCTGATTCAAATCAGAGATGAGATTGAATAAACATCCTCTGGACGTTATGTATTCATTTATTTATGCATGCTTCTTTCTTTTTTCTTGCGGTACGCGGGCCTCTCACTGTTGTGGCCTCTCCCGTTGCGGAGCACAGGCTCCGGACGCGCAGGCTCAGCAGCCATGGCTCACGGGCCCAGCCTCTCTGCGGCATGTGGGATCTTCCCGGACCAGGGCATGAACCTGTGTCCCCTGCATCGGCAGGCGGACTCTCAACCACTGCACCACCAGGGAAGCCCTGCATGCGTTTTTTTTAAATCCACCTGTTTAGTTCTCTATGTAAAATAATTCCACACTGTTCATGCTTGTCCTAGAACCTCCTGTTTCTCAGTCAGCACCACGTTGTAGCAGTCTCTCCGTAGCAATAAATGTAGATCTTCACCATAGTCATGGTCAGTCAGTGTTATCTTTGGCTTGCTTGGTCTTTAGGGTTTATAGACACTGCTCCACCCAGCTTAATGACTGTGTTCTTAGGTAATGCACATAGTTCCAATAACAACCGAGGTAAAGCGGACGCAAGAGGTAAATCTGGAGTCAGGATACATGCAGTGCTTCCCAAAGCCAGATGTTGGTAATTCTTGAACTATTCACATCGACGCCTTTCTCTGACCCCCGTGTCAAGGGAGAGTTTGGTGCCACGTTGATGTTGCAGCGCGTCACCTTGCCCAGGTGGGGTTGGGTGGGAGTCATTGCTAATGGGTCATGCAGGGGCTTGGGGAGGAGGCACCTAGAAACTAAGAGAATCATTGCCTCTGAGTCTCTCTGGGCTCTCTAACTTGCTGGCTCTTGTAGGTTTGGCCGAGACCCCTTGTGTTGATGTATGTGGCGGGCGTTTCAGCCACGTGCATGAAAGTCTTCTGAAACATACCTGCCTGTGGTACAGAGCCCAGGCTTACAGTCCTGCCCGAGGGGCACTGCCATTGCTGTTTGTTTTCAAGCTGGTTTAAAAATAGGGAACCGTGTGCTAGGTTAGCTTGCCGCCATCTGATTATTTAGCTGTAATCTGTACCTGTACTTTTCACAGGCCTTGACTACCCTCTGCCGTGAAAATATTTGGAATTTATTCTTCAAACAGTGTAGGCCACTTTGATTGTTGACTTAAAGCGTGCTAGAGGTTTTATAATGGTTATTTATATTGGCCAACACTGACCCCTCTGTGAAATGACCTGTTGATGTTGGACGAGGATAAGAAACACTGAATACAATGCAGGAAATGGAAAGAGATCAAAAGGAATGAGTGTTAGCTCAGTAACAATGCTTCATGGGCTTACACGGAGATCAATGGTCTGTGCGTGTGAGGGTTTCAGAATCATATTGTTTGGCCCACTTGGAGGCATTAGGCGTTCTCTCCTGAGACGTTTAAGAAAGTCGTTCAGACTGTGTTTTTCATTATAATATCCACATTGTTGACTATTGATGGTTGTCTACAATATTGACTGTAGACAAAATCATGGTCTAAAAGTAAGATTATAAAAAACTATGTATTGTATAGATATTGTCTACAAGTATAAGATTATAAAAAACTGTGTATATATAGATTTTCATATACTTCAAGCATGAAGAAAACGACTTTATGTACATGGAAATTACTGTGCTTTAAAAAAAAAAAAAGCCAGTGTAAAGGAAGTGTTTCTGTGAAGTAAGTCCATTTCTGTGGAATCTTCCAGAATTACCGTGAAGGCACTCACAGGCCTGCCTGGCTGCAAAGGAAGTAGCGTACTTTCTCCCAGCTGTTTTCTCTCATCATTACACTTTTTTTTCTTTCTCATTATTCAGTCTCAGAGTGTCTGTCTGTCCGCGGCACGTTTCCAATGTCATTCCTCTCTGTACAAATGTCAGATACGAGACAAGAGAATGTGCATGTTTGACAGCTGCCCAATAAATTAGGCAGAGGGACAAGTCAAAAACAACTGCGGGGGACTTTGAAAAAAACAAACACGTGGCCGGTGAAAAAGAATTTCCTGTGGAAAGCTTGTTTTCCCGGCACCAGTTGTTACTTCGTGAATAACTTACAAATTCATTCTACTGTGTGCTTTTAGTCAAGTGTCTAGCATGGTGTTGGGGATAGCACTGGAGGAGCTCAAAACTTGAAACCAAATAAAATACGTTGCCCCGAAGAGAGAGCATGTACTCTGGAATTCCAAGTATGAGATGAGTGCCTTAATAACGCCACCAGTTGGGGGGCTCTGGGATGCGTTAGAAGCCCAGGCAGAACTGACTTGACGTTACCTTCGGTTCCCTGTGAGCATGGAGTTCCCAGCACATGGCTCTGCCCTCCGTGAAATGAGAGGAAAGTGAATTTAAAGAGAATTACCCGAAGTGTCTATTTCCATATCAGTTCTGGAGAGCTCTGTGTGGCAGACGTTTTGTGGTCTCTTGGGGGAAAATAACAAATGAGTGTCATCACGTTGCTGGCAAAGAAAAGTGTCTTTTGCTTAGGTATCAGTCCACCTCCTACCACGCCTCTGCTTGAGACCCCACTACCAATCTACCATATTGGCTGTGTCTTTGTTTTAGTCCTGTGTTCCGCCCTCATCCCAAGAGTGTATATATGTGGGATGATGGGTGGAGATTAGGGATTCATTCTGTAGCCCTGAGGCCCTTTGTCCTTTTCACATGGGAATCAGACTCACCACAGTGGCCTCAGCTGCAGCCGTGTTCCAACCAGCCGAGCCAGCTGGCCTGTAAACACATGGCAGCTCATTTCTTACATACACCGGTCGAGATCCAATTGTGTGAGGCTCTCCCAGTTTTCTCCCTGTGTTCACTGTTTATTCTAGCAATGGATTCCTGTTACTTACGAGAACTGACTTCCCAATAAACAACGTGAGCAGAGTTATCTTTAAATCTCTGTTTACAGGGCTGTGTGTGTGACAAGAAGCTAGTGGGTCTGGGGGATTCAGTAGCGGGAAAGCGGATGACCTCATGTGATATTAAAAGATGATGGTGTGAGTGAGAGTTACCTGGCATCGGCAGGCGGGTCATTGTTTTACGAAAGGGGAAGCCCTGCTTTAACACACGTGGGGGGATGTGCTGGGGAGGAAGGCTATTCACCTACCTCCTCTGAGTTGCGTATAGACAGGGAGTTGGCAGTCGAGCCCCTTTCTGATACCAGTTTTGCTTTGGTGTTTTTCTCCTCTTCATTTACTCTTTAGTGACCCCGTTTCGCACATCCGTGCACCATGACCGAAGTGACAGACTTTGGTCCCTGTTGGATTAATCAGTGTGCTCTTTGATCCATGGCATGTGTTCCCCGTAGACACTGAAAGTCAGCGTGTTCAGCATTTGTGATCTGACGGTTCAGAGTTGTTAACCGGGCTGAGGGGCTGGCTTGGGTATTTGTAGCCAAGATGTTCCTCTCCTTCTAGGTCTTTCTCTTTCTCACATAGCTACTCCCCACAACACAAATATGGGCTGTACCAGTCATTCCTTAGCAGTCAAAATTTGAGAGCAGTTTTTTTTCTTTACGGCGCTTGCCCTGAAAGATACCATTAATTACTTTACTGCCTGTGGAATTGAGCCACTTAGGGTGTCCCTAGAGCCTGCCCCCCACCCGAAGGAGTATTTGAAGCTCCAGGAAACACAGCTCAGGATGTCGCCTGGCAAACAGTCCACAGACGCTGTGCCTCAACTTTGGAAGTGAGATGTCAAGACTTTCCCTGACTTGATACTGGATTTCTCCAGTGTGGAGTTCACAGGTCAGGCTTGGCAGTCCTGGTGGGTTTTCCCAGTGGTCTCAACTCCACGTGGGTGGGAGTGAATCTGGAGCGTGTCAGCTTTTTTTGTTGTTGTTTTTTCAAGGTCATGAGAAATGTTCCAAGTCATCTTAGAAATCATTATCAAGGGCAAGAACACTTCTGACCGTTAATTTTGAAGGTCTCATCCAGAGGGGCTGAAAGAACTGAGGGTCCTGACGGGCCAGGCTTTCTTCTTTGGCTTTTTAGTTCTCATCTTTCACAGGTGGGCGTGACCCAGCCAGAACAATCTTGGTGCTGTGCGGTGGTTTTCACCCTTCTCCTACCCTAGTTGGCAGAAACACCTGAACGCCTTCTGGAATGTGAGCTTATGTCCTAAACCAGCTTGACCGCGTGTTTCTTCTCAATCTGGAAAACCCACAAGTCATTTGGAATGTATACATTTATTTACTAGGAGGAGGCTATTCTTTCATTAAAATGTATTCGTTGTATATGTGGCATGTCCTCGTCCCCTCCCCCCGCCCAAGGAAGGAAATGAACTGTGTCTGATTACATGCTAGGCCTCAATATCTGTTGGTCGAACGGGTGAGCTTGAGTCTAGCCGTTCCACGCCATTTGTATTCCATATGTGTGTGAATCATGGCCCCAATATGTGCGTTCATTAGCAGTGGCACCCGTGTTTAATGGGAATTGAAATAGCTTAGTGGTAAGTTTAGCAAGGGCTGAAGAATGTTTAACAAGGTCTAAGGATAAAGAAGAATGCCTACGGAGAAGGCTGACGGGATTCGTGGCATCTCAATACAGGATAGAGCAATGTAGGATGGATTACACCCTGAGAGGCAAGGCTCAGATTAGAATTTGGGAAATATTTTGTAAAAGCCAATGCTCTTCGAACTCGCTCTGGAACTGAGTTGAATTATATTCTTCCTTTGGAGGCCTTTAACAAACGGTGAATTGAGAGTAAAAGAAAAAGCCTGGCCAGTCCAGTGTCTCTGAAGGACCCTTCTTCATGTCACCATCTTCCAAAGAAGCAACCCAAAGGGTGTCCTGCGTGGCTGTTGGTGGCTGGGAGTGTGAACCCAACTCAGACACTGTCTGGGATGCTGGTTTTATTTTTTTAAGCCAACTGCCTTTTCCACAAAAAGCATGTAGGTAGAACGTGAACTTCTTACACCCTAGGCTAAAACATTTTTTATATATTCCTTTTCATACTCCTTTCTATTATGGGTAGAATATAGTAGGATAGAAGATAGAATAGAGCATATTGATTATAGAATATAGGATATTGAATACAGGTTGTAGGATATTGAATGTAGTACCCTGTGCTATGCAGTAGGACCTTGTTCATCCATCCCATATATATACTGGCTTGCATCTGTTAATCCCAAACTCCCAATCCTTCCCTCCCCCTTGGTGACCACAAGCCTGTTCTCTATGTCTGTGAGTCTGTTTCTGTTTCGTAGATAGGTTCATTTGTGTCATATTTTAGATTCCACGTATAAGTGATATCATATGATATTTGTCTTCCTCTTTCTGACTTAACTTTGCTTAGTATGATAATCTCTAGGTCCATCCATGTTGCTGCAAATCACATTATTTCATTCTTTTCTATGGCTGAGTAGTATTCCATGGTATCTATGTACCACATCTTCTTTATCCATTGATCGGTTGATGGACATTTAGGTTGTTTCCTTGTCTTGGCGTCGTGAATAGTGCTGGTATGAACATAGGGGTGCACGTATCTTTTCAAGTTATAGTTTTGTCTGGGTATATGCCCCAGGAGTGGGATTGCTGGGTCATATGGTAGCTCTGTTTTTAGTTTTTTGAGGCGCCTCCCTACTGTTCTCCATAGTGGCTGCACCAATTTACATTCCCATCAACAGTGCAGGAGGGTCCCTTTTCTCCACACCCTCTCCAGCATCTGTTATTTGTAGACTTTTTAATGATGGCCGTTCTGACTGGTGTGAGGTGATACCTCACTGTAGTTTTGATTTGCATTTCTCTAATGATGAGTGATGAGGAGCGTCTTTTCATGTGCCTCTTGGCCATCTGTATGTCTTCTTTGGAGAAATATCTATTTAGGTCTTCCACCCATTCTTCAATGGTGTTCCAACCCAATCAAAACATCTTTTAGTCAAGGGAAGTCAGTAGTACAAGGGAATGTATTCTTCTGCAGCCTGTGCCATACAAGTCAAAGTCCAGGTTGCCGCTTATCACAGTTTAACGAAATGATCGATTCTAGCTTGCTTTGATTAAATTACATATTCAGTTATTTTTGTTTGAAATTAAATGCTTGATTATATTGCTGAATGCTATGTAATTTTACGTGCATCCTTCCCTTATCTAACCATGAGGCATGGAGTGTGATTAACAATGTGGCTGCCAGGAGCAAGAAGCAAAATAATTCTTTTTTCTGTACACAAGTCCTCATCATGATTCAGAAATCAGTGTGCATCCTGGGAGGATCGGCGCTCGCCGTGGATTACGGACTCCAGGGTGGCCTTCCCTCATTTCCCTATGAATGTAAGACCTGGGGACTGAGGCTGGCCAGGCAGGTTTTTATTTCTCTCTTTTTTAAAGACTCACGTTTAACTACAACCACTGGGACCTGAATCAGAGCATCCTGTGCCCAAATATGAATATTAATCAGACTCCAAGCCGGGGAGTTCCTCTTGGAGTTTGACAGTTTAAAGGATCAGTTAGCTAATTAGAAGGTGACACGGCATGCCGGGTCCCAAGGCTCTGACCTGCCTTCTGTCTCCTCTTTTTATTTTCCTTTTGACAAGTTGGATTACATCATTACTTGTAGTTTCACTTGTTAGCCCCGCCGTGAAATGAGAATATTCTCAGCTGTAATTATCCATGATTTCTTCCCCAGTCTCTCAAAGACCAGGCTTTAAATGAAACTCAAAGAAACATACAAACATTCGAGGTTCAAAGGCCCGTGAAAATCAGCCTCCCGGCCGGGCACACCACACACCAGCCGCAACGCAGCGAGAAAACCAAGGGTCTTCACAGCATTGGAAATCGGGTCGTGGTCGTCATGGTGATTGTTCTAAAATAGAAAGACGCTGTTCTGACTTTGGTGCTGCAGGGGTGGATGTATGCTTCCAGGTGTTTCCGTGGCTTCTCTGGCTTGAGGTATTAGCTATTGTGAATGCCCCCGGGGGTGGCCGTGAATTATACCCACCTGTGTTTCTTGCCTGCCCCTGGTGGCTAGAACAAAGCAGAGAGAATCGTGAACTGGTTTTCTTCTGAAGAAGAGACTGGCAGAGTATCCAAACCATTTCGCGGGGTGAACCCTCAAACTAGGTTACTATTTACTAAGCCATGACATTTGCGAAATGCAGCCATTTCCTTCTGAAACCATAAGCATGTTTGCTACGCGGGCCACGGAGGTCACTCCTAGAAAGAAGTGAGAGCGTGTGACAATCATCAGAAGTGACTTTGGTTGGTGTCTGTTGTTGCATCCACCCTTCCCCACAATCAGGGTGTTTATCGTATGATTCAGGGACCACCTACATGAAATACAAGGGTGCCAAGGTCTACTGAGTGGGTAGAGCCTAGGAATCTGTATTTCACAAACACGAACCTCTCACTTCCCTAGAGGGGGGGATTCTGATGCGCCGCAAAGTCGGAGTAATTCTGTTCTAAATGTTTTGGGAGATTTTCCTTGCCATGATAACTGCCCTTTTGCAAAGCTTCCTTTTCTATAAAGTTTGCATGTGGTCCATAGAGGAGCTTAATTCCCAGGAGGGAAAATAAGACTCAGATCAGTGTTCAGCTCTTCACGGGAAGCTTTTTCTGGTGCCCTAAGTAGAAAGAACTCTTTTCTCCCTTTGCCCCGCATGCCTCTGCATACATCTGTCAGAGCACATCTAAAGTTCATGGCATCATTTAGTGGACACGTCTGTGGGCCCAAGACACTGAGCTACTCAAGAGAAGGAACTAGTGTTTAGCATCATCTCTGGCAGACATTAATAATGAAATTCAAATAAAAAGAAGAAGAAATCTACTGAGAACTTACCACGAATGCTTGGAGGCAGTCACTCTACTGAGTAACTCATAAAAGCTTTCCCTTTAGTCTTCACAACAGTCCTGTGTGCGAAGATGAGGAAACGGAGGCTTAGGAAGAAACTTGCCAAGTCCCAAAGTCGTGTGCTAAATTGAAGGCGGAGCTTGGATTTGAAATGTGGTAGTCAGAGCCCTGAGCCCTGTCTCCTCACTCTGCCCTGCTCAACCTCGCATGGTAGGTGCATGTTTGTAGGTAATGAAAGGGAAGGATATTTTTGGATGGAAGAGGGCATTTCTGCTGTGTTGAACTGCCATTGACCGGAGTACATAGAGAGGCAGGAGGAAGGAAATTAAGATCTGTGCTAGATGTTCCAGCGTCAAACTGGAAAGGCTATGGCATTTGAGTGTATCCACCTTTATTTGTTTGTTTTTCAATTTTATTTATTTATTTATTTTTGGCTGCATTGGGTCTTTGTTGCTGCACTTGGGCTCTCTCTAGCTGTGGTGAGCGGGGCCTGCTCTTCATTGCCGTGTGCGGGCTTCTCATTGCGGTGGCTTCTCTTGTTGCAGAGCATGGGCTCTAGGCGTGCGGCTTCAGTAGTTGCGGCACGCAGGCTCAGTAGTTGTGGCACACAGGCTTAGTTGCTCCGCGGCATGTGGGATCTTCCTGGACCAGGGCTTGAAGCCATGTCCCCTGCACTGGCAGGCAGATTCTTAACTACTGCACCACCAGGGAAGCCCCTATTTGTATTTTGTGTGTGTGTGTGACATCTTTGTCTGGTTTTGGTATCAGGGTGATGGTGGCCTCATGGAATGAGTTTGGGAGTGTTCCTCCCTCTGCTATACTTTGGAAGAGTTTGAGAAGGATAGGTGTTAGCTCTTCTCTAAATGTTTGATAGAAGTCTCCTGTGAAGCCATCTGGCCGTGGGCTTTTGTTTGTTGGAAGATTTTTAATCACAGTTTCAATTTCAATGCTTGTGATTAATCTGTTCGTGTTTTCTGTTTCTTCCTGGTTCAGTCTTGGAAGGTTGTACTTGTCTAAGAATTTGTCCATTTCTTCCAGGTTGTCCATTTTATTGAGTTGCTTGTAATAGTCTCTTACGATGCTTTGTATTTCTGCAGTGTCAGTTGTTACTTTTCCTTTTTCATTTCTAATTCTGTTGATTTGAGTCTTCTCCCTTTTTTTCTGGATGAGTCTGGCTAATGGTTTATCAATTTTGTTTATCTTCTCAAAGAAGCAGCTTTTAGTTTTATTGATCTTTGCTATTGTTTCCTTCATTTCTTTTTCATTTCTTTCTGATCTGATCTTTATGATTTCTTTCCTTCTGCTAACTTTGGGGTTTTTTTGTTCTTCTTTCTCTAATTGACTTAGGTGTTCCCCATTTATTTGTAAGGGAGGAGGAGGAAGGGAAACCAGCACGAGGGGGATCCATGGACATGAGGAATATATGCGAACAGGAGGACTAAGGAGGAATTAAGATGGAGTGGATGGTCCACAGGGTCAGACCTTACCGGAGAAGGCAAGGCAGGTGGTGGTGTCTAGGAAAAAGGACCCTAACACAGTGGCCGGAAGGCTGGGGTCACATCCCAGTTGTGCCACTAAGTAGCTGGGTGACCTTGGCCACCGGCCCCTAATCATTTTGGACAGCAGCTTATCCCTAAAGTGGATGGAGGTGCATCTTGGACCGTGGATCTCTATGTCCTCCGGCTTAGATAGTTTGGATCGAGGATTTGCACAGGGTCCTCAGTTGTGACAATTGAGAGGGCAGCGTGACCCGAGATGGAGCGCGTTTGGCAGTGGGAGGGAGGGGTGAGGTGCCGAGCATCCCACGTGGTGTGGAGGTGAGGAAGGAGCGCGGGCACCGTCGGACGCCACCGTCAGGAAGCGCGGCAGCGACCAGGAGGAGGAGGGGAGGGGCGGGGTCAAGCGTGGCCCCGCCCCCTTTAAAATGGGGACACTTCCCTGGGCCTGGGGAGGGAAGAGACAGGCAGCAGAGGCCAGACTGGACAGCCTAGACTGGACAGTGGGAGGGGTCCAGTCTGGGAGGCCGCGGCTGCCAGCACGGAGGGCCTGAGTTCAGAAGCAGAGAGGCCTCCGTTTCCGGCGTAAGCTGGGGGAGAGGAATGTGGAAGGATACGCGGTTTCTACCGGTAGGTGCGGAAGAATACTGTTTGATACCACGTATACGAGGTGCCTAGAACAGTCAAATTCATAGAGTCAGAAAGTACACTGGTAGATGCCGGGGGCGAGGGGGGCGGGGTATGGGAGGGAAGGGGAGTTAGTGTTCAGTGGGGACACTCGTTGAGGAAGATGAAACATTCGGGAGACGGATAATGGTTAGAGTTGCACAGCAGTGCAAAGGTACTTAGTGCCCTGAACTGTACACTGTACACTTAAATATGGTTACAATAGCATGTTTTATATTACGTGACTTCTACCACAATAAAAACAATTTTTAAAAATTTTTTAAAAAAAAGAAGGTGCGCAAAGTTTGTTTCTCCACCGATGCATATAATTTGGGGAGAGGAAGTAGCAGAGATAAATACATGGATTGCAAAATATGTGGATTTGAAGAGCTTGGAAAGAAGCAGGGAAGGTTCAGCCCATGTCTGTGTGAATCCCTCGGGAATCCTTCTGTGCTGTTCTGTGACGGGGAGCAGAGGGCCCAGCAGGCTGGGAACCCCTGCGAGGGGGTGAGGCAGGAGCTGCGGCTCAGCCCCACCTGGCACCGTTGACGTGGGAAACACTGAGGGCTGGTTCAGATGGCAGGATACACACACTACTATATATAAAATAGGCAGACAACAAGGACCTACGGGATAGCACAGGGAACTCTACTCAATATCCTGTAATAACCTATGATGGGAAAGATCTGGAAAGGAATACATACCTATATATGTATGACTGAATCACTTTGCTGGACACTTGAAACTAACACAACAGTGTAAATTAGCTACTCCTCAATTTACAAAAAAAAAGGCGGTAAGATACAGAAAGCTGATCAGCAAGGTGCGTTACAGTTCAGTATTGGAAAGAAGGAAGTGAGCAGAGAACATGCTCAATCCTCTGTTCTTCTGAGCGCCCGGGTTAGCCCTTCTTCCTAAAGCCAGGGAAATTACCAGAAAAAGCCTGGCTTTCGTGTTCTTCTGCAGCTTCCCTGGAATGTGGGCTGTCTGTAGCTACAGCGACCAAATAACCTATATAAAGAGAGTCAAATATGACAGTGCGGTATTTTGGAAATATAAATTCATTCTGTTTTTTAAATTCTTAGATTAAGTCCAATGATTCTTATGTTTGTTTGCTTTTTCAGTTAAGGTACCAACAGATGATTTTTGTTTCTTTAAGGTCCTTGCAAGACGATCTGTATCTGGCCCTTCTATTAGTCCTCAGATATCTCTTCCCCTTTAATTTTACCAGTCCATGAACTCCAAGTGATGGAGAAGTATCGTTTTGTAGTGTGCATGGCACGATTCAAAGACTGGCTGGTGTGCAAGTGAGTGAGACTGGAGTATGGCTTGGTCAAGCAAAGCTTTGAAAGAACACCCACTGCTGACGTAACAGTGTGTTTGTTCCTTTTCCTATAATAAAATACGTTGCCCCAAGGTAGGTCATGGTAGATGGATGCAAAAACAAGATGGGCAGAACTCAGAATGCTGACGGGGACACCTGTACAGTGAAAGGTGCAAAGTGAAAGAAGCTGTTAGTGTTCCTCGCTTCATCCCATAAAATAAATTGTGGTTTCAAAGCGCCCACTCACTGGCTTTCTCGTTGATATTACCCAGCACAAGTTTGCCTGTCCCATGGGCAGATCACTGAAAGATGTTGAGGTCCAGCCATCAAAACATTTGGACACACATTAATGGGTTTTACACCTTTGTGTTTCTCCGATATTACTGTTCCGCCGCTTCCACAAGCTCACTAATATCAGATATATCCTATCAGGGACTATTTTAAATCACTTCAATTTTCTCTGCCCTTGGGCTCTGCCCGTAAGACCAGAAGCCGAAGCATGAGTACTGCCTGTGATCTAGTGTTTTACTCCCCCCACCACCCCGCCATTTATATTAGAGGGAACTTTATTAGCTTTTGGACACACGTCTATCAGTTTTAAAGATTAAGTACAATGTCAATAGTTCTTACCTGGTTCTCAAGTATATTGCGTCGTTATATTTTCCCCTAGAATGTTAAAAAAAAAAAAAATTTGTATTGCCATTGGTGAGAGAGCATTTTTCTCTTAAAACCAACCATTGGTCATAATAGTGTTTACTTATTCTCTGAAGTGCTATTTTATATAGAAAGTAAATCCAGGATAGAAGCCTGATAAGTAATTTCAGACTTGATAGCACATGAACCTTATAGGTACAGGTGAATTATGAAGCCTCACTTTGTGATGCTCTTTTTTCCTCAAGTAAGTCTCTTTGTCACAATGACTTGTTTATCTTCTGAGTGATTTTAAAATGTTGAACGAGCTTCTCCTTAGTGCCCAAGTCATCCATCCAGCTCATGCTTCTCCTGTCCTCCAAATTCCTTCAGATGCAAACTGTCCAGTAGCCTGTGGCTCAGTTACAGGCTATTGGAAAGGACTGTCTGCTGCAGGGGCCTGTCCTGAGTCCTAGAATCTGGCCAGGAATGAAAAAGAGAAGCTGCGTTTCCCAGATCCACTTATGGCTGCAGTTCCACCTGACATCCGCCAAAGAAAGTACAGAGTAATTTGCCGGTTGGGACACCCAGTTCTGAATTCCCGACGTGAGCTCTACCCTGGTGTTACCCTCTTGCCATTTTATACCTTTCCCCCTTCACATCCCAGGCCACTTTCTCAGACGTCACTCTGTCCCAGCACCCCTTTGCTTTCCAGACCACCATTCCCATGGGCTTACCTTTCCTGGCACGCAGCTTCATGTCCAGCAGGAAGTGCATTCAGTCTCCAGCCTGGATCGTTTCTTCCTAGGTCCGAATTCCCTCCATCTTGCAGCAGCCAGCTCAAATCACGCCCGCCCCACAGAGGCTGGAGGAATCACAACAGACCCAGAGGCATGGTCCCAAGGAGCTTTGCTGTAGTTGCCCCAGTGGGGTTATTAGGAGGAATGTGTCTCAGTCTCCTGTCTGTAGTGCTGACTTCCCCTTTCCCCCCTTCACAGCTCAGTCCTGTCTTCCAGAGGAGGTGCTGAGCTCCCTGAGTACAGAGACAAGGTTTGACCATTTTTCCGTGCTCCCTCAGCTGGTGCGGTGTGGAGCACAGATGCTCGGTAAATGCTCGCTTACTGATGAATCACTATTTATTGGTCATAAAACATGGCAGAGTGTCTGTCTCCAGGACCTTGTAGCTTTCCTCTTAGAAGGAAGAAGCTGGTCACGGTCACCATTCTGTTCCAGACCCTCAGGGTAACGTTTGCTAGCTTCAAGCTCAATGATTGGGAAGACAGACAGACATGCCCCCAAGAAGCTAGCACAGTCTTGTAGCACACGGCTCTGGCAGGGCACCCAGGGACGGGAGAGAAATTTTGATGAGGAGATTGGGGTTGGCCTTAATATGAATGGGATTTGAAGGATGGAGTCCACATTTCGACAAGCAGAGGTTTGTGCTTGTCGAAGGGTATTCTCATTAGAGCTAACAGTCTCAATAAAAGCATAAATGGAGTGAAGAGATTGGGGATGTCCGTCAGGTAGGGTAGGGGGAGATCGAGAAGGTTGGCAAAACAGACGTGGGCAAGGTCACGGTGAGGCTGAAACTGAGCGCCAAGTGGATGTACATTCCACACAACGTGGTAAACGTGGGACATCAGAAGAATTTGTGGTATGAGAACGAACCCCTTTTATATTTTGGAATTCATGTGATAATGTTTACTGTAATTTTTTATATCAATACATAGCCAGTGATAATGGTTTCCATTTACAGTCAGGATTAGGTTTCACTTTAAGATACATGTGTTTAGGGCTTCCCTGGTGGCGCAGTGGTTGAGAGTCCACCTGCCGACGCAGGGGACACGGGTGCGTGACCCGGTCCGGGAAGATCCCACATGCCGCGGAGCGGCTGGGCCCGTGAGCCATGGCCGCTGAGCCTGCGCGTCCGGAGCCTGTGCTCCGCAACGGGAGAGGCCACAACAGTGAGAGGCCCACGTACCGCAAACTAACAAAAGATACATGTGTTTAAATAAAACCAATTGAGTAGCTTTAAAGAAAAGTATCAGGTAAGTAGTGCTGAGGCTAGTATATCAACAATCATGGTAGCTCCCTGTGTCTGGAAGTTTGGAACGTACTGATGTAGACCCGGGAAGACCTGAGTGGAAAGTTGCTGCAGGAAAGCTACCCAGACCAAGGACTGAAGGAGTGTTGCAGTTTGACAGTGGAGAAGCCATCGGTGAACTTAGAGCAGCTGCAGTCCTGGGGAGGCCCCAGGTCAAGTCCAGGGTGACTGTCCCATGAGGGCAGGGCTTTTCTGTTTTGTTTATCCCTCAACCATAGTGCCTGGCTCACGGCAGGCGATTAGTAAGGAGGTAGTGAGTCAATAGGGGAAGGTATTTTATTTCCACCCATGGCAATGAGTCCTGCAGGTACATTCCTCCCGCCACCCCTGGGCTAGAGCTGCTGAGCTGAGACCAGCCTGATTCCCCCGGGAGAGCCAGCCTGGGGGGACAGGGCTTCCCCGGGTGCAGGAGGGAGGTGGGCCGCCCAGCAGCCCGGCCTGTAGTCTCCGCCTGTGGTCTTATACCCAGACTCATTTTATATTTTAAGCCAACAACGGCGGGGACCTGGGCGCCAGCTTAAACCGTGAGCGAGGAGGCCTGGGAGGGAAATGGGGACCACACGTCCATCTCAAGGCGGCAGCCCGGACTCTGCACTTGCCCCACGTTTGTCACATGGAGATGCAAGGCCCTGTGTGCCAGACCTAGAAAATGTATCGAAAGATGTAAAAACAACAACAAGAACAACAAAGAGGAACTCTACACAGTTAGGTGAAAACAGCTGACTTATTGAATCAGCACCTGATCCAAAGGTGAAGATGCCGTGCTGGTCCGGCATGCAGTCTGTAACCTCTGACTTAGGTGTTTAACTTAATGAGGTCACATCTCCTCCTCTGTCCCTCCAGGGTTTTATAATGTTCATTTGTCCCTTTATGTACTTTTTTTCCAGCCTGTTAGTCTAGTCTTTCCCCTGAATCCCTGATAACATGCCTGGTACCATTTTCTTGTGTCCCTCGGCTCCAATTCTGAATGTCTCCCAACTTTCCTCTTCCCGAGGTGTCTTCGTCCTGGCTGTCTGTACTGTCACCTGCTTTCCTTCTCTCTCGTCCAAGTCTCTCTTCACAGCTCAGCTGCCTGGGACGTTAAAGCATGTGCAGGGTTCCCACCTTCATTCTCCCACATCCTGTCCCGACACCCTCTCCGGTCATTTCTTGTCTCTTCCATCTCCGTGTCCACATGTCTCTTTGTCACCTCCATCTCTCCCGCCTGGACTCCTGGCCTCTAATCTTCTTTCTGGCTGTCAGGTCTCACGTCCAGTGGTTGGAGCAGACCCAGCAGGGTCTCCTCAAGGCCAAGATAACCCCCAAGGTCGCTGGGAGCCTGGGCAGGGTCACAGGGCTACAACATACATCACTTCCACATGCCTTTCAGAGCGAAGCCTCCTTGGGGTCGGATGCTTTCTAGGCATTTCTGGGGTCACAGAGATGACTCACTCAGGAATCCACCCTATAGGAATTTCAAATCTCCTCGGGGAAATAGAGGCACTGGCACCCCCCAGAAACACACAACGTGCTCTGGGGCTGCAAGGAATTGAAGCGTCTCCAGGGGCATCCCCGGGGCTTGCGTTGAAGTCAGGGCCCATCGGAGCTCTTTCCCACTGGCTGTCTTCGTCCTCGACACCCGCGTTCCAGCCTCCCAGGGGCTGATCCCTGTTGCTCTTGCTGCAGTCGTGTCCGGTGGCCTGTTTTGTGGCTCATTGAGCAGCTGTCAGAGACTGATGCTCGTACACCCACACGGGGTTTGAGCAGCAGCCGTGGCCAGGCTGCCCTCAGCCCGCCTTCTCTTCCACCCACCCCACCCCTGCGGGGCCCAGCGTGCGCCTTCTCTCCAAATGGCTCCCGGTAGAACAGCGAGCTATCCGTCTCCAGCACCCAGCACCTAGCACCTCGTCAGGCACCTGGAGCCCAGGACAGCAGCACCTCCATCCATTTGGCAAGGGAAGAATATCCTTTCATTTTTTTTAAGTAAGATTTGAGGTCCTGAGTAGATGTTCTGAGTTTAGGTAGCTTTTTCAGAAATAAAATGGCACTCGTAGCTGCTCTGATATATTCTTTCGACTCATCTGACATTTTTCTATGTGTCCTGACCTCTTTGAAGTTGCTTTTTCTCTTTCCTGTGATGATGTGGTTTCCATCCACACTTGGCTTTCTAGCAATTCTTACTTTTTGTTCAAGAATCAATTCAAGAAGTCACTGAATGGGGTTCAGACAAGCTGTAGAAAAGTCACCTTGACAAAGACGAGGGTTAACTAGAATTTGCTAACGCGTTTCCTCAACAGATTGTAACTTTGAATCTCTGGCCGTGACTAGTAGGGGGGCTTGTAGGAGCAATTTTTGTCCCGAAGGTGCTGTCTTAGTTCGTTCGCACTCCTGTAACAAAGCAGCGTAGACTCTGTGGCTTACCAGTAGCAGACGTTTATTGCTCACGGTTCTGGAGGCTGGAAGTCCCAAGATCAGGGTGCCGGCATGATGGGTGAGGCCTTGCTTCTAGGTCACAGACTTTGAGTTGTATCATCACATGGTGCAAGGGACTGGCATCTCTGTGGAGTGGCTTTTATCTGAGCACTAATCCCGTTCAGGAGGGCCCCACCCTCATGACCTAAGCCTCTCCCCGAAGCCCCACCTCCCAATGCCGTCACATGGGGGCATTAGGATTTTAACATACGACTTTTGGGGGCACACAAACATTCAGACCCTAGCAGACATAAAAAGTGCTTTTTCCGGGTTTATGGCCTTGATCTTGAGGGTAAGAACAGGCTTCTTTGTCCATTTGGGTCACTGCTGTATTCTCAGGACCCAGGAGAGTGCCAGGTACAGAGTGGGCGCCCCATAAATACCCAGTGCTGTATTGATTCATTATTGACCATCTCTGGTTGAGGGAGGGTGGTGGACACATCCAGCTGGATTAGGCCTGGGCCTTGCACTGGAATAGCCCTCTCCAGGGAGGAAGAGGGGATGCAGACACAGAAGGACCACGCAGGCTGAAGCATCCGTAAGGAGGCAGCAGAAGTGCAGTGAGCACTGAGGAGGGTCCCTGTTGCTGGTGGGGAGAGGCGGGGAGATTTAAGGGGCGCATCGAAGGTGATGGAGATGCGCGGTCCAGGCCAGGGACCCAGCAGGTGCGCAGTCATGGAGGCGTGCAGGAGCCTAAGGCAGGAAGTGCTGCTGGACAACAGAGAAGACAGAGGAAGCTGGGGCAGAGCAAGAAGGCCAGAGCCACACACGCGGAGCTTGGGCTGCAGCTTGAGGGCAGTGAGTTTATCAGCCGTGTGTGTGTGTGTGTGTGTGTGTGTGTGTGTGTGTGTGTGCGCGCACGCGCGCAAGAGAGAGTATCCTAGCCACAGTATATGGTAGGAATTGAAGTGAGAGTGAGGTTCAAACCAGGAGGAAGCCAAGTTAGTGAATCCGTATGATCTGGAAGCAAGCTGAAAGGAGCCCCAGGCGAGGCAGAGCCAGTAGGCAGGTCTCTCAGAGACTGGGGGGAGATGGGATTTATTCCTCGACTAGCTGGGGCTGGCCCCAAAAGGGCTCCATCGCTCCATATGGTCTTGTTTCCTCCTTAGCCCCATCGTCCCTCCTCTTTTTTGTCATGGCTCTTCCCAGAAGAACATAGAGTTCGGCTGAAAGTCTGTAGTTTTGCTGAGACCTGTGCTTATCATACAGTGGGAAAAACAAGAAGGCCGTCTTACAGGTGTCAGACGAATAGACGCCCCAGTCTGTGTGCTGAAAATGATATGCTTGAATTAGTTGGATGAATCCTCAATTAAGTGAACGTGAGTTGATGTCTCCATCTGCTGACTTTTGCAGCATCCCTGATGACTTACGGAAGTTCAAAGGACGATTGTAAAGGATATTCCCCGGTCCCCGTCAGCCCCCACTGTACGTGTCTCTTCTGTCCGTCTCTCTCAGTGTGTTTTCCTCAGTGACGCTGCTTTGCACTGTAGTTTTCCTTTCCACGAAGGCAGGAAGAAGCGGGCGTCAGTTGGTGCAGAGAGGGGAGAGTGCCGTGGGCGCTGGTGAACCTACGAAGCACCTTCCATTGGGGTGATAACTAACTTGGAAAGGATGTTCAGCGTCTTCGGCAAACCGTGTGCGCCTGTGGACAGCCAGTAGTTTTCATTTTTCCTGGGACAGCTGTTCTCTCAAAAACAGTTCTGTTGTAAATGACTTCCTGTCGCTCGCAGACATTCTGTGCCTTTTGGATCCACGGCGTGAAATGCCTCGTGTATGGCACAAGATAGGTGAACCTCCCTTCACACAATTGTATTTCTTACATACTCTGCGAAAGCAACATTTTGAAAGCGAAACCGTATTCTTTTTTTTTTTTTTTTTTTTTTTTTTTTTTTCGGTACGCGGGCCTCTCACCGTTGTGGCCTCTCCCGTTGCGGAGCACAGGCTCTGGACGCGCAGGCTCAGCGGCCACGGCTCACGGGCCCAGCCACTCCGCGGCATGTGGGATCTTCCCGGACCAGGGCACGAACCCGTGTCCCCTGCATCGGCAGGCGGACCCTCAACCACTGCGCCACCAGGGAAGCCCCCGAAACCGTATTCTTGATGCCCTAGATGATTTTCCAAAGTAAAGGGTAGTTTTAAGGCAGATTATCACAAGAAAGTCTTGTTTTGACTGTAATGGGTACATGAGTGTTCTGCATTGTTGATTCCAAATAATACCAATTAATTCCAATTAATGAAACCAAATAATTCCAATTAATCACAAGTGGGTGGAAAACCAACCATGAATTGAATTTGCACGAGTAATTTCTCTACTCCTCCTCTTCTTAGAGCAAGAGGCTCTAAGACACCCAGCTCATGGACGTGTCCTTCTAAAGCGACCTTCTCAGAGCGTGACCCAGGTACCGCTGAGGGTCCTTGAGGTCAAAACTATTTTCATAAGAATACCAAGGTATTATTTTCCTCTTTCTTTCACTCTCATTCCTTTATGAGTGTACAGTACTGTGGAGTTTTCTAGAAGCTCCTCTATGACCCGATATCAGAAAGGACTGAATGCAGAAAGCACTGTGAAGGGCCAGCTGTCTTCAATGTAGCGAGATCTGAAGAGTTTTGTGAAAATGTAAAACAGTGCCATTCTTCTCAAAAAATGTTTTTGTTTTGGAAAATAGGGTAACTTTTCCAAAAATGTTGTTTATATTAATCTGTAATGGATTTGTTATTGCTCTTTTAAATGAATTAGGGAATAAATATTTTTAAATTTCTCATTGCCTCGAACATGCTACACTGCAGTAGACATAACCCACATAAACAAACAATGGCCCTTTGGGGAGGGTGTCGGTGATTTTTTAAGAGTGTGAAGGGTTTGTAAGCCCCCAAAGTTTGAGAAACGCCGCTCTGAAGTACAGGGCATTATGCAATAAAACTCTTGGCTTTCGGTTGAGATGTGAAAGTTTTCTAAGCAACAGGAGAAGGATTGGCAGAAGTTGCCCATCCACTTAGCCAGGGCCCATTTCTACACTGATTTGGGGATGTACAGTGAAACGACGAAGAAAGCTAACTGTGAAACACAAAAACTTGCCAAAAAAAAAAAAAATAATTCGAAGGCCCACAGCACTGGGGGAGGAAAAGTAACCGTGATTCCCTCGTGGGGACCCAAGCACGCTGTTTTCCTCTGCATGTGGCACTTGTGGTTTGAGCTCTAACTGAAAGTTACTGAGACCGCTGGGCCAACCTCATGTATTCATTGAGCCAGAGTATGTGTTCTGCGAGCACGTTCACAGGGCTGGACTGTGGTCACATTCGGACCCGGTCCCTGCTCTCAGGACGCTGAAACTCCTAGCCAGGGAGACTCAGTAGGCAAATGAGCATGCGTGGACAGGATCATTCATTCATTTGAAGAGTGACTCAAAGGAAATGAATGGGTTGAAATGACACGGTAATTTGGAGGAATGAGAAATAAATTCATGCAAGGTGCCTGGCAAAAGCTTTTCTAAGGAGGCTTCCTTTGAGCTGAGATGGGGCTGCTGGGTGGGTCAGAAGGAGAAGGGCAGGAGCCCTTCTGGCAGAGGGAACCACACTTGCAGAGGCCCCGACAGAGGACATGACTTGGTGGAAGTGAGGTGAGCCCTGGAGCAGGGTAGGGGGGGAGTGTGGGGGATGATGGGGATGGAGCAATCGATGGGTAAGGATCTGACTTCATGGGGCATTGGAGGCCCTGGCGGAGGGTTTGATTTTAATCCAAGTGTGATGAAAGGTCATTGGAGGGTCCCAAAGCAAACGAAAGAGGTGGTGTGATACCTGCTTCATAAAGAACAACCTGGCATGTGGAGAGTGGATTGGGGGAGGGGCAGTCAGTGGGGAGGCACGAGAGGATGCAGAGAGCGGGGCAGGAGGCTCCTGAGGTCGTCCAGGTGAGACTGGATGGCGGGCCCTGGGCAACAGAGAAGTGGGCAGATGTGAGATCTAGTGTGGAGTAGAAGAGAGCGGACTTCCTGACGGAAGGCTCTGGGGATGAGGCCAGGGGCATGAACAAACATAGCCTCTGGTTTGGGTTTGAACCACCTGTGTTTTCTCACATCCTGGCAACTCGGCAAGGTCATTCGCATTATACCTACTTGGAGATTCGGAAACGGAGGTCTCAGTGACTTGCTCATGGGTCCATAAGGCCCCTTCCCAGCATCAAAGCAAGTCAGAGGTCACTGCCACTGCCCAGCTCTGTCTGCGGCTTCCTCTCCCTGGTGCCACACCTCAGCTCTCTGCTCCAGCCCAGATGGTGACGCCAGGTGAGGACCTGAGACAGAGGTGAGAAATGGGACCAGCTGTGCCCGCTGGCCACCAGCCCAAGCCGAAGTTTATTGGGACTGGTTTACTCACATCGCAGGTGTGTCTTGGGTCCCAGAGAAAGGGAGCTTTCTTCTTCAGGCTCCGTGATGCCTCTTGACAGGAGACGTGGGAGCCCTCCTGAGAAACAGTCCAGCCTTTATAAACTGAAGGGAGTGAAGGCTGTGGAAGCACTTGTGAGAATTTTTTTTTTTTTAAAACAGAGAACAGGAGTATTTATTTATTTATTTTTAAATTTATTTATTTTTGGCTGTGTTGGGTCTTCGTTTCTGTGCGAGGGCTTTCTCTAGTTGTGGCAAGCGGGGGCCACTCTTCATCGCGGTGCGCGGGTCTCTCACTATCGCGGCCTCTCTTGTTGCGGAGCACAGGCTCCAGACGCGTAGGCTCAGTCGTTGTGGCTCACGGGCCTAGTTGCTCCGCGGCATGTGGGATCTTCCCAGACCAGGGCTCGAACCCGTGTCCCCTGCATTAGCAGGCAGATTCTCAACCACTGCGCCACCAGGGAAGCCCCCAGTTGTGAGAATTTTAAACATCAACCACTTGGGTTGAGAAAAAAGGAACTGACTGTGCATTTCGTTCTGGTAGTGGGACGATTGTTGATAAATTTTTTTTTTTTAAGTTTTTTTGCAGCCATCAAGCTTACATAGTAAGTACAGAGGCTGAATGAAAGCGGGGCAAGAAGCAATGCAGCAAAGACCAAATGTCTTCAGTCCTATCTGTGCTCACCTTCCGTGGGCAATGACAAGTCCCTGCTTCTTTGAGACTCAGGGCAGGGCAAAGCTACAGAAGTCTAGGCAGATACAGAACATTGGATACAGATGTGCAGTAGCCAGTGCTACTTAGCTCACTGCTGCATGGCTGTGGGGATGCGCGAGACTGGCCGCTTCTCTTCCTTCCAATTAGCCCGGGAGCCCTTTCACGAATAACTTTCTGCTTTGGGAATTGGAAATGCACCTTGGCAATGATTATCTGCTTGCTCACCTTTAGGGCAGCCTCTCTCCTTACACCGCCCTGGTTACTTTGCATACTCACGCATATATCTTGCAATTTAAATTTTTATATTTTATTCATACGTGGAGGATTATTCTTGCAGCATAGTAAAGCGCTAAATATTACATGAACGTGATTCAAAACATGTCCATTCCATAAAACCCGTTTATATGCTGTCATTTTCTACAGCATTAAATACATTTTATATCATCAGAAATTTTATGGTATATTTAAAAATGAATTTCTACTTAGCTTAAATGCATTAAGGATTATCCTAAGAGACCCGGCTCAAAATGCAGTCATGTTTATTTGTAACTGCCAGAAAATGGCTTGCAAAACTGTTAGTGTGTTTTATTATTCCCTGCCACCGGAGTACTTGCTTGTTAATTAGAGAAATTTCAACTGTCATGGTTGGCAATTATAGCTTCTGTATCATTGTCTGTTATGAATAGTCAATGAGGGCTGATTAATATACATGAGCGGCAGTATATATAGCGTGTGCATTGGACCACAATCCAGCTGCCAGAGTCACTCAGAGGAGGGAGTGGTGTGTGTGCGTGCGTGTGTGTCTGTGTGTGCGCGTGCATGCTGCTGCTAGGGAAGGGAGCGTGGAAGGGGAGAGAGTTGTTTGCAGCCTCTGAGGAGAGCACCGCCAGCGTGCAGTGTCGTGTCGCAGCACCTGGCACCTGAGGCTCTCCGAGGACACCTTCATGCCTGCATGCTGAAGGCGCTGCTCCTCCCGGGCGCCGGCGAGTCCTGCAGCCTTCGTCTGCCGTTTCTCTAAACATGGGATGCAGTTTGTGCAGCCTGCAGAAGCCAGAGGAGCAGTACAAATTACTCTACGAAGTTTGTCAGGTAACGACGCGCTGCCTCTTTTCCTGTGGGAGCGCCCGGGCACTCACCTGGCTGAGCGTAACTTCTGGGGAAGGAATTGGGGATTTCTGTGCGTGTGTGTACTTGGAATGTGACAGCCTGTCTGACGTTTCTGCATATTTTCTATTAAGTCTCTTAGGTGATTTCCTTTTCAGTGGCACCTAAATACTTGTATTTGAATATTTCAGTAGATGCTGAGGGCCATAAGGTGTGGTTCAAGCTATAATGTCACAAAGCTCCTTTACAATTGCCCGCTCTCCCCGGAGTGGCGGACAGATGTCCTAGGCAGGGTCAACGCGTGGTCACACACCCTGTGAACAAGTTGCAGAAGACGTGGAGGATGATTAATGCTGGCACGGTTTTGTCTCTGTTTACGAATAGTTGTAAGGCGCTCTTTTCAGGAGAGCACAGGCGTCTACTGCACTCTTCAGTCTCTCAGCAACTTCTCGTAACAGAACATGTGGTTCAGATTCACGCTTCACACTTGCCATTTCTATACCTCCTCCTGTGAAAACTTTAAGAACTTCCAGAGCAAGTGGCTTGATCTCGGGTGCTTTCGTCCACAGCCGATGACTCCTCTAAACTTCTGCAGCGTCGCTAGCAGGAAATTTCAGTGGAGATGAAATGGGGTATTTACGGTACGACCCAGAGAACTTACCTTATGTTCATGCTGAGTGTTTTATTTTTTAATATTCCGGTCTTATCCTCACCTAGGAGGTTTTCACACTGCTATACCTGACAGTTAATGATTTTCCCCTTAAATCATTCTAACTCCTTCAAATTTTTCTCCAGTAATCAGAAAATCATAATTCTGTTACAAAGGAATGTTAACATTAGCACATTAGAAGAAGGTTGTTATACTGAGAAAAACGGCGCTTGCTGTTTAATTTATGACAATACATGGTATATTAATATAGTCTTCAAAGGGGCTAGACTCAGCTTAAAAAAGAATTTGATTAGCCGTCAATTGGGTGCCATTTTTTCAAGAGCCAGCAGAGGGCGCTTAGCATTAAAAACACAGCGAGACTGGGCTGCTTGTGAGTTGGCTGCCTCAGTGGACAAATTCTAATGATTGGGTGAATAAAAGGGATGGGTGTGGGTGGGTGTGTGCGCGCGCACCGGCACTGAGGCATAGAGAAGGTCAAAACAAATCTTATCTTTTGGGACTTAGGCGCCTCCACCACCCTCCTGTGTGGAGAGCACATAGCTTACAAAAAACAATCCTCTGAAATAAGTTTGGGAAGTAATACTTCTGAGGTATGACTTCACGCTCAGGGCTTTGCTGGATTCCCGTCCTTTCAGAGCAGTCCGAGGGCACATTGGAGGTCTGGGCAGAAGGGCTATTGCCGCTGGAGATCTGGCCCGCACCCCTTATGTGATCATATGGTAACGTTGTAATCCTAAATTTGCCAAGTTACCATGTGCAGTGAGCCCTGGTGCTCAGTGAGTCAGGCATTCAGAAGTGAAACAAGCAGAACGACAAAACGATCACCAAGGTGGTTGTATACGGTCACTCACCGCTGCATAGAAAATAAATGCTCTGTGTAAAAATGGAGTTATAATAACTTGCTTTTTGTTCTTTTAACCATCAATGCACGCAAGTATTATTTCACGTACATTGCTGTAGCTGTAAGAATTAAACTGGCACCCTCCAAAAGGCAACCCTACCGCATTTCCTGCAAATCTGCATTAACTTGTGCTTTATTTGTCTGTGTTATTTGGGCTCCTCCCCTCTCTGCCTTCAGAAAGAGGGAGCCTGGCTTTTGTTTGTTTGTTTTTTTACTAGGTGAATTTATATGGAAATATTTCTGGCCAAAGCATCGTGCAGTAAATTGCTGATAAATGACTTCCATCTGGAATACACTTTGTCAGCAATTTGGGAAGCCATGCAGATGTATTTTCAGGAAACTCAAACTACTTTTCAGACCCATTACCCTTGTGCCAACTAAGTAAATTTCCCCTTTCTCCCATTCTTTGGAAGTCCTGAACCGTAGCATAAAGGAATTCACGAAACACTTGCAGGAATTAATAATTGCATTCCCAGTCTTATTATGCAAAGCCTTATTAGAGCAGAGAAATTAAGGTTTCCATAAATTACGGTTCCAGAAGGTCCGGTGTGTCTGGCTTCCGTAAGCACTTGTAACAGCAGCACAAAGAGGATCAAATATTCTGGGGCTCAGACTTGATCCTTTCCTCATCCAGAGATAATTCAAAGAGATGCTCTTCATTAGGGCCTTTGGCAAGCTGCCCACAGTTTCTTTTAGGGGCTGCTGTGAACTTAATGATGCAGAACAATGGCTTTGCCTCTTGTTGCAAACATACCTTATTGTACCTTTAATCACAATAGAAAAACACCGACAGCACACAAAGTTGCCTGGTCGTTAAAGGACGTTGCACAGAGTGCACGCATCCCGGTGATCTGCGCCGTGTGTTAAGGGATGCGTTGAGATATTTGGAGCTCTTCGAAGGAGAGTATAAGATGTGCCTACTGCCCACCCTGGGGTTGTAGGATCAGGTGACTTACAGCAGTTCTTTGTGCTTTTCCGGTGACTGTGGCGTCCTGTGGAGCATCAAGACAGGGCCCCTGCCTATGTGAGATTTAAAGTTTAACTTAGCAGCTGCTTCATGCTTCGGAAAGCCTTCACTTGCCTAGGGTGACTTAGAATACTCAGAAGCACTGTTAAAGTGAAAGGCTGGGCAAGTGAGAAGGGAAGAGGCTTTCAGGTTATCAAGGGGTGCAGTCTTCTTCTTGGATAAATTAATTGGCCCTGGGGATCTCACGTTCACAGGGTAATGGGACAGGGAGCCTCGCAGCTCTAGGGCTGTGGCTGGAATCCGGCTAAAGCTGGTGACCTGTTGTGCGGGAAGGGTGTGTGCAGAGATGAGGAGGTCTGCGGCTCAGCTGGCTTTGTGCCCGTGACTCCACCCAGCTGTGCCCCTCCAGGACCAGGGAAGGCCACCCAGGGGACGCTCTGAGGAGGCTCTTCCCACGAACGGAGGCCTGGGGGAGGGTAAAGGAGGGACACACGAGGCAGTATCGTTCATTCCTCCCGCCTCCTCTGAGGTCAGCCAGAAACTCAGCATTAATGACCTTTGCTGTTTGATTACACAACAGAGAAATAATTCTGGTTGGGACTTAGGCTTCAAATGAAAAATTACAACAGCTAACACGTTCTCTAAAAATCTGCATGCACATTTTCAAGATGGCAAGTAAAATGTGTCGATAAATGGCAGTGATATTCCTTTCAGCAGCCACAGTACTTTTTAAAATTTTTATTCTTTTATTGAGGTATAGTTGATTTACAGTGTTCCAGGTGTACAGCAAAGTGATTCAGTTATACACATATATGTGGGTATGTATCCTGTTTCACATTCTTTTCCATTATAGGTTATTATAAGGTATTCACTGTAGTTCCCTGTGCTATATAGTAGGTCCTCGTTGTTTATCTGTTTTATATATAGTAGTGTGTATCTGTTATTCCCAAACTCTAACCATAGTAGTATCTATCGAGCACTTACTACATGCTGGTGATGTGCTAAGCGCCAACCATGCATTTCCCCGTCAGATCCTCACAGCAGCACCAAGAGATAGGTGGTGTTATTATCCCCATTTCAAAGATGAAGAAACTGAAACGCAAAGGAGTTATAAATGGGGCCAGGAGCCACATCTGTGCTATAATTCTAAAGTTTGTGCATTCTTCTCTCGTATAAGTCATTTTCATCAAAGTCACCCATGTTATATGGGACACTTGGGTTGGTTTTTAAAATTTGCTCCTGCCTTTGTGGGGCTCTCTTGCAGACACCACAGTCTCACTCGAGCCATGTGTGCTTAACACCTCTGTCAGCCTGCTGTTACTTGGATCTGTTTTCTTACAAATGAGAGGGGTTTCCGTAGAGCCTCTGGTCATTCACGTGGGGCAGGGCATGGGAGGGGGAGTGGAGCGGAGAGTTCTCATTAACGCCCCAGGCAGCTTTAAGAATGGATGATTTGAGAAAGCTTATGTTCTTTTGCCTCTCAGTTACAAAAAAAGTATCATAGAAGAGGATTTGTGACTCTTTCTGCCATAAATGTTGTTGGTTTTGAAAAGCCAAAACTTCACCCAATAACCGTGACTTGCCAGAAAACTAAAGATGTATGTCTTTGTGACCCTTTCTCCCTCACTCTATTAATAAGCCAGTTGACTAGGAAAACAGATTTCTATAGGAAATGCTAATGCAGAGCAACAAGTTTAAGGTATATTCTGGAAACTTGAGTGTACACAGTCCTATTTTCATATTTAATTAGCTACATTCAATACTCAATTAGATGAATTTACTGCTTTAAAGCAAAGCAACGATGAGTCCGCTGAGAATCAGCCCAGTGGTCGTACAGACTTAATGGTGGCTAATTAGATGAACATAAACTTGACCTCTACACAGCAGTGTGGAGCCCGGCATCCTTTTCCTGCAAGTAAGAGTGTGCTCGCTTAAACGACCTATCGATAGATTCTCAAAGCTTTGTTTCAGAAATGGCTTTCTATTCTGAATTAGTTTAAGCAAAGCAGGTGTGGAAAAAGCAAGCCCGTCTCCTCCTGCCTTGACAACCTGGGGCCCTTTATCGAGTATGGCGCCTGTCTCTCTGTGGCTGAGAAAGTCACTGTTTTCAACATGGGCTACTGTCACTGGCTATTGTTTTCTCTTCAGTTAACGGTGGATCATAAGCCACTTTTATGTTAAGAACTGAAAAGGTAGAGCTTAGGGTTAGACCAGGGCTTACTCCCCTCTTTCTCCCTGTCTCTTCTGTAAGTAGAAAGCTGTGGGGGAACCAGCAGGGAGTTGTCCTGCTTTCCCCGTAGAACTGAGGCCACTTAGCTGCCACCCAGCTTAGATACCCTTCTGAGCATTCCCCTGAGGCCGGGCGCACCCCTGGATCCCTGCACTGAGCCTTCCCATGAGGCCCTGCACAGCCCTGGATCGCTGCACTGAGCCTTCCCAAGATGCCCTGCACACCCCTGGCTCCCTCCACTGAGCCTTCCCATGAGGCCCTGCACAGCCCTGGATCGCTGCACTGAGCCTTCCCAAGATGCCCTGCACACCCCTGGCTCCCTCCACTGAGCCTTCCCATGAGGCCCTGCACACCCCTGGCTCCCTCCACTGAGCCTTCCCAAGATGCCCTGCACACCCCTGGCTCCCTCCACTGAACCTTCCCAAGATGCCCTGCACACCCCTGGCTCCCTCCACTGAGCCTTCCCATGATGCCCTGCACACAGTATTCCCATGATACCCTGCACATCACTCTATCCCTGCACTTCCTTCCACTTGGTTTCCACGTTCTCTGTTCATTGAACCGCCTGGGAGCTCTCATCACCACATGTACCCTCAGCCCATGGCTGGTTGACCACGTGCGGTTTTGTATGTGTCTGTAGGGGTTGAGGAGCAAGAAAAGAAACAAGGGCTCTAGTTAGGAGCCCGGAAGGAGAGGAGATGACCATGATTTGAACTCAAGAGGCCAGGAGGGAGAGCAGAGGGGATACAAGACATTTATTTTTCATTCATTCAGCCAGCAGGTTCAACCAGCCAGCCGCACTCTGAGCTCTGAGCTGCTCTGTGCCTTCCTCACCGGCTCCCCCGTGCCCTTAGAATAAAAGGAACCGTTTCACCCAGGTTGCAGGGCGCTGTGTGACCTGGTCTCCTTACGGCTGCACAAGCCTCACGCCTCGCACCTGCCTGCTCTTCATCTGCCCTGGTCCCCGCAGGGCTCCATTCAGCACCCAGAACCCACCTTCCTCCTTCCCTCCCCAGGCTTTCCAACAGACTGTTCCCCCGCACCTGCAGCGTAGTTCACTGATCCTTGAGGGCTCAGCTTAAACGTCCCTCCCCCTAGAGAGCGCCCCTGATCTGAGAGTCCCCCGACCCGCACCTGCATTGACCTTTCTCTGCAGAGTTTATTTCCCTTCTGGCACTTATCACAACTCATGCACTTACGACCTTGCTTATCGTTCGTCTCCGACCCCAGCCCCCAGGAAAATGTGAAGGTAGGGACACTGCCTTGTTCTCTGTGGCACCCCCGGGCCTGACACGTAACCAGTAACTAATCAGGACATATTTACCAAGTTAACTTCTGAATGAGGAATGGCTCAAGTGGGTCCCACATTGGTCTGGAAAGGTGTACGCGGTGACACGTGAGGCCGGGTCCCAGGCCTCTAATGGCTCCCATCGGTATAGCTGCGCGCTGCCGTGAGGCAGGCGGTCACAGGGGAGGGGACTGCCCCGCTCACCACATTCCTGTCAACGGCCTGCCATGGCCGGCAGAAACAGACATATGGAGCAGTGAGGAAAAGTGCAGTATTTATACATGACTTCCTACCCGCATCAGTAATGCAGGGAGAGGCTGTGGCTAAGTTGGGGGGGTACAGAGGAATACCATCAGCAGCTCTGGGTGAAGGCCCACCAGAGCCAAAGTAACCCTCCCGCACTCTCCACCAGTGTGGGATTCAGCAGAGAGCATAGCATCCTCTCTGAAGCGCACAAAGCCGTGTTCCTGGCAGCGTCCCCTTCAGTGGTATGGCAGGTGTCATCATATGAGTGAGAGGCCGTCGGGCCATGCGGCGGAGAGGCGAGCACAGAACTGTCAAGAATGAGTTCATCTACTTCAGATGGCCTGCGCTCCTGTTTCTTCACCAAGGGCATATTGCATTGTGTGTGTGTGTTGGGGAACCTTGGGGAAGCGGTCTCATTCCCAGTCTACCGGCCCCCTGACTGGCAGAATAATAGTTTTTTCAAATACATTTGATTATACTCATCAGCTTGTAATAAAAAATCATTTGAAATAGTGCAGAAGTGAAAGAAAATTAGTGGCACCAGTGTTCAGTTGTGGAGAATACGGGTCTTGAGTGGCAGTAGGGATCAAGGAAAGCTTTTCTGACTTTTGAAGCGTCTCCGGAAGTTTCTTCGAAGTCGTTCGTTCTCCAAGTATGGTTGGTCCTCGACCGGCAGCGTCACCATCACCTGAGAGCTTGTTAGAAACGCAGATTCTCCAGCCCCACTCCAGACCTGCTAAGCCAGAATCCCTGCCAGTGGCGCCCAGCAATCTGTGTTTAACAAGCTCGTTCTGGTGAGTCTGGTGCTCGTTCAAGTTAGAGAACCTCTGTTCCACGTTACACCAAAAGTACTGGAAGAGGACTCTCTCGCTCCCTAAGTTCTCTGGCAGATTTTCTTAAGTCTTCCTCTAGATAAGTAGGCAGCAAGACAAGCTCTTATCTCAGACATTCAAATGCAGATCGAAAATTTAACCATCTGTTGGTTAATACCAGAAACGTTACTTTGCTTAAGCAGAGTTTTCAAGGGAATAATTTTGTACTCTCTAGTTTACAAGCGAAAAACTGTAGGTCAGTGACGTTTTGTCTATAAAATAAACACACACACACACGTGTGTGTGTGTGTGTGTGTGTGTGTGTGTGTGTGTGTATCTTTCACAGATAAAACTACACTAACCTTCAGTTGTTTTTTTTTAACCACTGTCCTTCTCAGAGCCACCCCAGCCTCTGAAGTTATCCTGTATCCTCCTAGCCACAGACCCTCCTACTTCTACAAACACTTCCCTTCCCAGTAGTAAATGGGAAAGTAATCTGAAGTGATGCCGAATAATGTGGGCAGAGTCCTCCTGCCAGAAGAAACTGTGTTTTTAGAAAGGACCTTGTTACCCAAATGAATCCTGGTTTTCAGAAATCTGGAGGAAGTAGGTTTGATCGGGGACTTCTTGGCGGTGATGAGTCATTTAGCCGTCACCGTAATGACAGTTCATGATTTACACACCCCACTTCTGGGGGACATCCAGGCTGCAGGACTTGATCTAACTGTATCTGTCAATTAAACGACAGCATTGGCCAATCGTAAATAATTCTCTTAGGACATGTCTCTAGTTCTTTTGTCAGATGATCTGCATTTTTAGCGGTTCTTACTTATTAAGTGTTGCCAAATAAGCCTCTCTGTGTAACACCCAACAGTGTGTGAGTGTCCGCCTCTCGTCACCCCCACTCCCACACTCACTGGGTATTAAGAAGAGTCTCACTTTTTTTCCCCGCTTTTTTTCATTTTGCCTATTTGATAGCAAAGAACAGTGGGAGAGGAGAATGGAACCTCATTTGTAACTTTCATTCTGACACCAGTCTCAAGGTATAAAAATCCCTCTAGGACAGTGGTTCTCGAGTGTGAACAGGCATCAGAATCACCTGGAAGGCTTGTGTAAACACGAGGTCCCATGCATCACCCTCCGGTTTTAGATGCTGCTGGTCTGCGTACCACCCTTTGAGAACCACTGCTCTAGGAGATAACGTAGGTACTTACATGTAGGTGGGTGGGTGAGTGGATGGATGGAAGGAAAGAGGGGAAGGAAGGACAGGATGTGAAGGAAAGGGGGGCATATACCTTTTCAGTTTCACTAATGCCAGATCGTTTTTCATCATCATGGTAGAGAGATTCTTGTTGCTGCACATCCCTGTCGACACTTGGTACTGTCTGAATTCTTAACTTTTCCAATGTAATTTACATGGAGAGGTAGCTCACTATGGTTTAAATTTGCTTTTCCCTAATCATCAATGAAGTTGAGCACATACCCTCGGTATCCTCAGGGGACTGGTTTCAGAAGCCCTTGCAGATACCCAAATCCATAGGGGCAGAAGTCCCTTACATAAAATGGTGTAGTCAAGTGAAAGTAGTCAGCTGTCCGGATCCCTAGATGTGAAGCCCCCAAATACACGGAGCTGACTGTGTTTTTTTTCAGATGTACATTCATCATATTTGAGTTTCTTTTTCTGTGTATGGAGTCCCTGTCCAGGCTCTCCCCAGTTCTCTATTGGATTTTGCATCTTTTTCACTTGGTTTGTAGGATTTTTTAAAACATAGTCCGATACGAGTCCCTCAGTAGTTTTATACGTTTTCTCCCAGTTTGTAACCATCTTTCCCTTCTCTTTAGGATGTCTTCCAAGGAACCTAATCCCTTAATTGAATGTCATCAAATATATCAGTCTTTTCTGACAGTTTGTGCTTTTAGTCTCAAACATGATCTCTACCTTGAAGTCATAGAACTACTCACCTGTTTTCTTCTAAAAATTTAATATAAATAATGCCTTTCACAGCACCTTTTTATATATGGTGTAAGGTTGGAGTCCAACTTCATTTTTCTTTTTTTTTGCGGTACGCGGGCCTCTCACTGTTGTGGCCTCTCCCGTTGCGGAGCACAGGCTCCGGACGCGCAGGCTCAGCGGCCATGGCTCACGGGCCCAGCCGCTCCGCGGCATGTGGGATCCTCCCGGACCAGGGCACGAACCCGTGTCCTCTGCATCGGCCGGCAGACTCTCAACCACTGCGCCACCAGGGAAGCCCCAGCTTCATTTTTTTAATATGGATTTTCCAGTACCACTTGGAGAAAAGCCTATCTCTTCCGCATCAAGGGGCAATACCAGCTTCCCTGTGTGGTAGGGACTGTTTCTGGCCTTTCTGTTCTGCTCCCTTTCTTCCCTCGGCACCAGTATTGCACTTACAGTGTCTGTTATATCCTGCTGTCGTTATGCAGTAATTCTTGGTCCCTGGTAGAGCAGAGCCACCTCGGTGTGTTCTTCTGGGCTGTTCATGGTGCTCTTATCATTTGTGGACTTGGGAAGTTCAGCTTGTCAAGATAACATATGGGTAGTGTTCTTTTTCTCAAAGTGGGTGGGAGATTTACAAGTCTTCATTGTAGCAGTGTTTTCAATTACATATATCTTTGATATTTTTAAATTTATTCAATATTTAATAAAAGTATTCGTAAAAGACCCAAGAAGAAATAACTCATTTTAAAACCTCCCCTTTCCCCCAGTTCTGAAGGAAAGTAACTCACAGATAGTAAGGCGGGCAGGGGAGGAGTTGATAAGCTATAAGATCTTTAAAAAGTATAGAATACTACTTCATATTTTTCTTCACATATAGCATTCTTCATCCATAAAAGAATCCTCTCAAACCATAACATTAGTTGTAACGGAAGAGAAGACGTCCATAAGACTACAGGCAGAGCTGGCGTCTTTATAAACACATTTCCTAAGAGTTTGCATGTTTTTATGTAAAGAAGTCTTTGGCAAAAATGTTGCCTTTTTTGTGAACAAACAATGCATAAACTAAAATATGCAGACACCTACTATTCAGAGCGTTAAACCAATGAAAGCAGGTAATTTGTCAGGCATCTGGGAAGATAACAGTTTCCTCCCTGTGTTAAGCAGTTTACCATAGAATTACCAGACATGTTCCTGTTCTACCCTATATGACAATTAATTATTCCCCTCCCCTGCCCAAAATGTCAGTGGTTGTCACACATAGCATTCAAAGTGACGTGCATTTTAATAAATGAAAACTGCAAAGGATAGGAACCAATTTCCCTCTATCAGGCAGCTGCTTAATATTTGGGGAGTTGGAAAAACCTCGAGAGAAATAAGTATCCCTCATAACAGTATTCCTTGTGGCATCAGGAGGTGAAAAGCAGTGGATGTTTCCCCCCCGCCGCCCCCCCGCAGAATCATAGTAGTCTTTTACATCCGGGATTCCGTACCTTTTTATCTAGTTTTGAAATGCCGGCATAAGTATTGCACATCCTCTCCGTGTTAGATACCAGCGACCCTATGCTGCACTTACCTGCATATATTGATGTGTTCCCATTTGGAATAATTCCTTAGCAAGGGGTGCCTCTCTTGCCCCCAGACTGGCATTTTCTCCTTTTTATTTCTCGATCTAGCAACTTTGTAAGCTTAAGATTTGTAGGGTAGGGCTAGGCCTCTGGAAACTTTGCAGGAATTGAAGTTTGAGTTGTTCGGCATGTCTGTCTCATCTCTCCCACCCCGATGAAGTTTCTGTTCAAGGTCTTCCATGGAGGGGAACCTGGGAGCATATGGCTGTTCCCCTAAGACTGAAGGAAGGGGGGCAAATCAGTGTGAGAGTTAGTGCATCTCTTTTATCTCAATTGGCTCTGAGGTTTCAGAACCAATTCTATTCCCTATCCAGCCACAGTTAAGAAATGTCCAGACAAAGGAGGAAGCAATTCCAGCATCGTATTCTTTATCCTCGAATGAATAGTGAAGGCCCGAGGACAATATATTCTCATGATTTGGGGGTTTTGTTTATTAGCATCCAATAAATAATAATAGCAATGATAGATGACTGTTATTTGCTGTGCACGTGGTTTATACACATGTGTCATACATATACGTGTAATTCTCACACAGCCCCTTAACGTCCAGGTACTATTGTTAGTTCCATTTTACAGATGAGACAACTGAGAGTCAGTGAGGGAGGCTGACTAACTTGCCTGGGATCACGTGGCTGGTGAGAGGGAGAGCAGTTATCCTAACGCAGGACTGCCTGACTCAAGCAGAGACCTGAATGTGGGCAGACCCCCTCACCCTTTCCTTCCACACACACTCAGAGGTCCCTCCGTGGTCCTGGTAACGTGCTAAGTATCAGGCACTGCAATGGAAAGCAAAGTCCCCGCCCTGTGGGGTTGACATTCGTGGGGAGAAGGGAGGAGGGGGTCCGAAGTTAAATCTTACACCAGTGAGCGTAAGGTAAACTGCAAAGGAAGGTTGGTCAACTACAAAGGCATCGTAGAAAGACCTAACCAAGAAACTGTGCGTGGTTTTGTCCTCTTTTGAATGGAGGTAGGTCTACAGCTTTAGAGGTTATGTGATGTTATCAGTGTGATAACTGCCTTCAAGTGGAAGTTCATCCTATTGTTTGATTAAGGCAGGGGAGGGATTCCACCTGAAGCTTACCCCAGTTGAGGGTCACCCTCTGGTGGTCCTACGGGCAGCATGTATTGAGTGCCTACTGTGTTCTCTGGGCCACATGCTGAGAGAAAGACTGAAAACAACCCCTGTGCTCACAGCATTCATGGCCTAGTTGAGAAGACAAACCAGAGACCTCGTTTTACTCAGCGTTGATGTATAAAAGGGGGAAACTCAGGGCCGTGCTATGGAGTAACTTTGTGCTGTGGAAAGTTCTCTGAGCCTCTCTGAACCTTAGACTCTTCCTCTGAAGCACAGGAATGCAAACTCCCCCTCTGCCTAGGGTGTCGGGAGTGTGCAAGTGAGCTGTGATATGTTTGAGTGTATGTACGGCACGATATTGCGCTGAACACTGTTATATATTGTCAAACAAGCCGATCTATGGGGACCAAGGGAGAAAGCCGGCATTTCTAGAGGAGGCGGGGGCAGCCAGGTCTCCAAAATTGGGTCAAAGAGGATCATCGTTATGGGTCGTAAGTCTCCAGGGCAATGCGTAAAGCGCCGCGAATGAATCCAGAAAGGCCAGCTTCTGGACACCACTGGGTACCACTGTAGCTAAGTCATTTCTGTTAAAGCAACAGTGGAGAACAGGGCTTTCAGGAGATGTCTGTAAGGCCAAGTCTTCCCCAAAATAATATGCAGAGGTGGAATGACGCCATATGTTTGGAGGAAATGCTCAGATTCGGTAATTTGTTCAATAGGTTATTTTTTTATTTTATTTTTTTCGGTACGCGGGCCTCTCACTGCTGTGGCCTCTCCCGTTGCGGAGCACAGGCTCCGGACGCGCAGGCTCAGCGGCCATGGCTCACGGGCCCAGCCACTCCGTGGCATGTGGGATCTTCCCGGACCGGGGCACAAACCCGTCTTACCTGCATCGGCAGGCGGACTCGCAACCACTGCACCACCAGGGAAGCCCCAATAGGTTATTTTTTGAACGCCGACCGTGTGCCACATCGGGACAGCCACTGACGATGCTGCAGTGGTTGCAAAGCTAACTAAAAAGGTTACGGCCCTCACAGTTCTCACCACTCAGAGATGGAGAGAGACATCGCCACGTTGCCTCTCAGGTGAAGTCACACCTGTGACCAGCACTCGGGGCACTTGTAATGGGGATTAAGACTGAGTCATGGTGGCCAGGCTGGCTTCCTGACCTGTGAATAGTCACGGGTCCCCAGACAGAGGCTCTGGGGCAGCAAGAGTCCCGGATTCTAGGAGAAGCGTATCATTACTTTCACGTGCGCATGTCCCACGTATGCTTCGCTATCCAGAGAGGGCTTTGTTTCCAGCATGCTATGCAAACTTTGACACTTACTCGTTGAGCTCCAGCCGACGAAAACACTTTTGAACGAATAAAAGGTCTGTGTAGGTGGTGTTGTGACTGTGTGACGTATATTTAAAAGAAGAAATGTTTTGATATTAACCATCTCCCTGCTAAACTAAAAAAGCTAGCAAAGGGGCTTCCCTGGTGGCGCAGTGGTTGAGAGTCCGCCTGCCGATGCAGGGGACACGGGTTCGTGCCCCGGTCCGGGAGGATCCCACATGCCGCGGAGCGGCTGGGCCCGTGAGCCGTGGCCGCTGAGCCTGCGCGTCTGGAGCCTGTGCTCCGCAATGGGAGAGGCCACAACAGTGAGAGGCCCGCATACTGCAAAATAAAATAAAATAAAATAAATTTTTTAAAAAAATGCTAGCTAAGGCGATGAGGGCACATAAGTTGTCCGACTGTAGATTTTGAAAACAGGGAACTATATTCAATATCCTGTAATAAACCATAATGGAAAAGAGTATGAAAAGGTAAATCAACTATACTTCAATTAAAAAAATTATTGCCTAAAATTAAAACAAGAATATGGAAAAGAATATATATATACACACACATACCTATATAACTGAATCACTTTGCCATACACTTGAAACTAACACAACATTGTAAATTAACTATACTTCAATTTAAAATTTTTTTAAGTATGTATTTAGACTTATACATTCATATCAATAAAAAGGAGCCTATATTATTCCCAGATAGAGTTTGTATGCAAAGCCTAGGATAGCAATTAGCACAGGTATGCAGCCAGAAGTTTCCTCTGGACACACACAGCGAATGTTACCACTGCCGAGCTTGTTTTTCAGTGAGCTCATCCGACAGGCACGATGAAATGAGGTCGAAGGGAAGTTTCCAGAGCTTCAGACTCTTGGTTTCTAACTCAACTAAGAAAAGGTTTTAAAAAGGAAAAATCCCTGACCCAAACCAAAACAGAGGGAAAAAAACTACTGTTGCCTAAAGCAACTGAAGAGAAACACAGTGTTTGCACGGCTGCCCTCTGCCGCTGCGCGTGATGGGGAATCATTTTTGCCGCCAGCGGTCTTATTTCTGTTTCTCAGACCCAAGCACCATTTTGCTGAAACACAGCTGCAAGTGAATTTCCACCCATCTGGGCACACTTGCTAACTCTCCTGAAGCATCCAAACTGCAAATATCAACCGCAGCCATCTCCGTCTCCCCCTGTGATAACTTTACCTTCAAAAATATTATTCCATTCTTTTTCCAGCCTTCTGTATGACATAATCAAAATCATGGACACACACTTGCCTCTCTCTCTCTCTCTCTCTTTGGAAAACCCCTACATTTCCTCATATTCTAATTGCATTGTCAAGTGTTTTGTTTGGTTCATTAATTCCTTCCCAGCTGATTTGCTCCTGGTAGGTTTCTAGCAAGTTCTACCCATGTCTAATAAATCATCTTAGAAAACGCTGCAGGTTCTTCTCCATCCTAGAGACTAGAGTTCTGCACCCCTGCAAGCGGTTTTATTCTCCTTCCTCTCACAAGATTATCCTCTTCAGCTTCAATTATTAAAGCTCTCTAACCGTCCAATAGCAGAAGAGAGATTGCAGAATGGAGGGCTGGCCACCCTCTCACTGGAGCACCCCATGGCTCACTTCCCTGCATCATACTCAGGGTTGTTTTGTCATCTAAACAAAGTTTCTCCAGGTGGCTGCAGGCAAGGGGTCCGTCTCCTCTGTGTCCCCTGCTGGACCTGAGAGTCAGGGGGATGACTGAAAGGACGTGCTACCCTGATGGGATGCTTCCATGTAACCAAAATGGAGAGCAAGAAAGTGAAATCAAGAGGTTTTTTGTCTGTTTGTTTGTTTTTTTACATCTTTATTGGGGTATAATTGCTTTACAATGGTGTGCTAGTTTCTGCTTTATAACAAAGTGGATCAGTTATACATATACATATGTTTCCATATCTCTTCCCTCTTGCGTCTCCCTCCCTCCCACCCTCCCTATCCCACCCCTCCAGGCGGTCACAAAGCACCGAGCTGATCTCCCTGTGCTCTGCGGCTGCTTCCCACTAGCTGTCAAAGCAAGAGAGAGGCATGGACATATATACACTACCAAACGTGAGGTAGATAGCTAGTGGGAAATCAAGAGGTTTTAAGTGAGTATCCAGAGGATGTGAAAGGGTTTAGGGACACAGGTCTTGCTCCCAGGAGGTGACTGAATTGTTGGAGCAGGGGATTATGGGATTGTGTCTAGAAAGGCTGTAAGGCATAGGCCAGGTGTTGGGTAATCAGAAATAATCAAGGAGGGCCCCAGGGTCCACTGAGATTCATCCTACATTAAAAGTCATCATCATCATCACCTAGAGTAATCCCCTCATTTACAGGTGAGGAAACTGAGGCCAGAAAGGACCCGTGGTTTCTTTTGACAAAAAGTATAATATTTTGCTTACTTTATCTTCTTGGTTCCCAGCATTTATCAAGGACAAGACTCATGCGTATGTGATTTAGTACTTTTAACCCAGTTCATCTTTTCTACAAATATCTCTAATTTTATTTTTGCTCAGTTCAACAGACTTATCATGGGCCTCCTATGTGCTAGGTATTCTGTGCAGTTGAAATATGCAATTATTCTGCTATTCTTATTGCCCAGAGTTTAATCACCAAAAAAAAGCGAGAATCAATTATTATAATGGGGTCGTAGTTTAAGCCCTTCAGTGCCTGTGAAGTCAAGAGGGAGAGTCATTTTATTTCCTATTTCAGAGGTGATAAATATCCTAGAATGTCATCATTATTCTTTTCGTGCCATTTGTAAGTCACATTTATAAATCTTTGAGAAAGGAGTACCAACTTAAGTTTATTTTTGATTCATAAAGGTTCTAAATCTTCCCAGTTTCTGTTTCTTCCACCGTAGATGTCTCCAGAGTTGGTTATTCCCACTCATTTTCATTGGTTCTTCTTTCACAGGCAGTATTTCCAGAAATCTGCATTAATTTCTCACAGCAGCCACGAAGTAATTGCATATTTCAGTGGAGGTAACTTAGGACTTATACAATCTATTGATGTAAAGTTGTTCCTGGGCTCTGGTTGCCAGGGAGGGGTCTCAGCAAAGTATGACTGTTTTGGCAATCCAGGAAAGATGTGTCCGGATTCATTACTGCATGTAAGCACTCCTAAACGGAGTAGTCGTACATATTACAGATGAAATGTGAGCTGGTAGGATGAAGTGTTTTTCCTTTTGGAAATGTTATTCAAATTTAGAAATACATCTCAACCCAGCAGAAAAGAAGCAAATATTTTCTCCTCTAACCTAAATTTCCTTAACAAATTGAACAGTAACTTGCAATTAAAAACATAGAATCTTCCCAAAGTTGAGGACAGACACAAGGTTAACTTTTGTGCTGTAATTATGTCAACTAGATAAGCAGTGAAATGGCACCCGTCCCCCAATTACGCAGCATCACTCTCCACAATGATTCTGTTAGCATAAAATATGGAGTCATGTTCCCGACTCTGAGAACACTTGCACAACAAGGGCTGTCCCCCAAAACAGAACAAAACCAAACCAAGGGCTGTCCTGCCAAACTGCAGGCTTCAATTCTGCAGTTTTTCTTTCCCTTCTTACCTCTCCCTGTGGGAAGATTAGGACATTTTTCATAATGAAAATGCCCACAGTTAGCTATCGTAATACCGCTTAGAACTGCTGATGTCCAGTAACGGTCAAAACTGAAAATCCAAAAATTCTCGTCAGTGGACATGGTTTGCATTTTTCATACTAAAACACCAATAACGTGGGACAGTTTATGTGAAGGACGAAGAGTGTTAGGAGCAAGTGGGTGGAGCTCCGCTTTTTGAAGCTGGGGAGTCTGTGTCCTGTTTGCCAGAGAGGATTGTTGAGATTCGAGATTGAGTAGCTTTTTCACTCAATCAGCAAGATAAACTGTGCTTCCTCTTCTAATCTAAGCTCCTTATGGTTTTCCCGCAAAAGGGTGGAGATCCAGGATTCCAGAGTCTTGGGAAGCAAAGTCTCCAGCAATAACTAGGAGCTTTGGTCGGGGCAGGACGCTCTCAGCGTCCACGTGAACTTGTGAGGAAAGCACCCCAAGAAGGAGCAGGGAGCAGGGACTTAGGACCCCGCCCATTACAGAGAGCCTCTAGGCAGGAAGTAACCCAGTAGCAGAACCACCCACATTATCAAGAAACCCAGGACCTGCCTAGGTCCCTATGCAGTTCAAGGTGTTGAGAGTTGGAGCTTGCGTTTGTTTTGTCTTGATAGTCACACCTCAACAGGTATTTTACTTTGCAAAGAATGCTGTATTTGGAGTTAGTAGCTCGGGCGAGCTTGAACTTGGTCTCCTGTTGAATAGCTATGGAACCCTTAGGCAAGTCACTTGCCCTCTTGAGTCTCAACTTCCTGTGAAAATGGAAAGAACTCCCCTGGTGGTTGGGAGGGCTCCACTTTCCAAATATCTCTTTGGTCTGCTTGTGCCACTCAGTCGCCCCGTTCCTAGCCTCTTCCAGTCCATTCTTCACACAGCAGCCACATGCTATGATCATGTGTCTAAGATGTAAACCTGAACACGTAGCCTTTGAGTCCTGTCACCTCTCCACCACCACCACCACCCCCCCCCACCCTCGCTTAAATCATCTCAGAACCAAAGTCCTATCTGTAGCCTCTGAGGGTCGACATAGTCTGCACCCGCCCACCCCTCTAGTCTCATCACATAAGCATCTCGGTTCCACCTATCCTGATCCTCGTGTACCAGGTTTCGTCCAGCCTCAGGGCCTTTGCACATGCTTCTCCCTCCGTCTGCAATAATCTCTCCTCTCTTCCTCTCCACGTAAATCCTGGTTATTCTTCTGATTTGTCCTCAACGTCTCTTCCTCAGAGGAGCCCCCTCTTCCCAACACCCGCCCTCTTAACCCTGCCAGGTTCTCTTTCCTTCCCTCAGTTACGTGATTATTAGCATCTGTCTCCTTACCCAGACTATGAACTGCCTGGGGCAGCTCCCATTTCTGGTTTTGCTCACTAATGCGCTGGGGTTTCAGTAGGGGTATTGGGCACATAATCATTCCCAGGTTTTGTTATTCATGTGCAGTGATTGAGTGTACAGTGCTAAGCCTCGTGTATGGTACATAGAAGATACTCACAAGTGTTAGAAAGTATTTGTTCAAAGAATCAAGTAGCTTTGGTCTTTGGAGGACATTTCGAGTTCCAGCCCTGCTTTCTAGTTTTCCCCTGATGTGGAACTTTTAAAAATGCTTTTTAGGAAATGGGGGGTATTTGAGAAGATACAGCATAGTTCATTTAGAAAGGTGATTATGGACAAGCCAACTAATGATTACTCCTATATGAGGACAGAAGGAAAACTAGCCATTCTCTAAACATTCAAGGGTAGTTTTATTTTCATACTGACACCAGGCCCTTCTCAACTGATTTTTTTTTTAACCACTGAGACGACATTTAATTTCTACAGCGTTTTCTTCAAGGATCCTCCACAGTCATTTTAACAGACGTTTTACTAATCGGTCTGTAGACCACTAAATGAACTAGTTGGTGATGCAGGAGCCAAAATTAGTTTTCATCTAAGTGATACGCATCATAATTGTATTTCTTTGGATAGAAAACCGACAACAAACAAACAAGATTCCAAATCACTGTTGAGGTTACACAAATCCTTGAGAGCCAGGAAATTCTATTCAAAGTGACTCAACTTTAGCTTTGATTTTCTTTCTGGAATTCATTGGTTTGTTGCCTGACCTTCGTGTTCTTTAGAGATAGTTAGGAAATTTCATAATCTTGTTAAGAGCAGCAAATAAAGTGCAGGTCGTTAAGGCCAGTAAGGATTTTTCACAATTAGATCTCTTGGCCCGACTCCTCTTTAAGATTCAAAGGCTTCAGAAGCTCTGAGGCTACTTATTTCATTACTGCTCAAGAATGTTCTTTTTTAACAAAAGACTACTTTTGCCCTAATTGGACTATTTTAAATGGTGTTCCGTTGCCAGAGCTTCACAACATGCCTTGGGACATGGACGTTCGTAGGACAGACAGGCTAAAATCTGATGAGACAACTTAGTGAGAAAAGAATTTAGAGAAAAGATAGATTCCCCTCTGCTTTGAGCTTCTCTGCAGTTAAGTAGGAAGGGATGGGTTAGTGAACATCATTACATGTGGTGTCATTACCACCACGAATTCCTGGGAAAGGTGAGCCCACCTGGTTCGGCATGGAGGAGCCCACCCATCCCCAGCAAGGCACGTCCAGTGAATGTCCTCCTTTGACGAGGGTCTTTGTTCTTCCCACTTGAGAGTATGTTCCTTGTCTAGGGCCCACCCCTTTCTCTTTCTGATGACACCGTTTCATCCCAGGTTCATCCCACCATCCCTTCTTGGGGTCAGTATAATCAGCCATTAACACTTCCCTTCGCTTCAAGGCTGAGGTTGGGTCCTAGCAGTCCAGCTGTGCTGCCCAGTGGTTAGAGCATGCACTTGAAGTTGGGCAGGCCTTGTTCCAATCCCATCTCTCCTGCTCACGAGCTGCACATCTTTTAGGAAGCTGCCAGCACTCCTCGGGCTTTTACTTCCTGGCCCGGAAAAGCAGAGGTAATACCGCTCACCTCACCATTGACCTTCTTCCTGTGAAATGGGATGAAATTGTGCACGTAAAGCACTTAGCACAGCACCTGGCACAGAGCAAACACCCAGTGCGTGGAGTGCACAGTATCACATCCTTGAGATGGACGCCAGGATCCAGAAGAGGCTTTCTTTCCCCATAAATGAGTGGGACGTAGGATCTGTTTTATGGGTGTTCTTGTGATTTATTTGCAGCTAGGTTTGACAGCTGGAATTTTTAGGAACCACATGTGGGCCAGTATCTCCTGTAAAAGTGGTGACTACGAGCCAGACTCCCTTCTAAGCCCTTTTCTACAAACCTTTGCAACTCCACTTACAGATAAGGCACAGGGAGAGGTAGGTAATTTGTCCAGGTTTGTAGGGTTATAACAACAGCTAACACTGAGCCCTGTGCTTAGATCTTTGTCTCAAAACCCTAGGAGGGAAATACTTTAATGTCCCCCATTTCCAACTGGGACACTGAGGCACAGGGGTAGAATGATTTACCCAAAGTCACACGTCTGGTAAACGGAGCAGGGATTCAGACCCCTGTGTGTCTCCCCCCAGAGCCCCGACAGTGTTCATTCTTTACCCAGTGTTACTGGGCCTTGGTTACCACTGTATCAGTGCCTGGCACATGATGGGTTCCCCAGTAAGTCTCCAAATGAGTGAGGACAACAGATAGCTAATGTTTATTGAGCCCTCACTCTGTGCAGGGCCGTACACCCTAATTACTTTCTCTGCACAGCCTAATTAATTCTAACACCACCCAACGAGATAGGTCCTGCTGTAAACCCATTTCGCTGGTAAGAAAACTGAGGCACCGAGAGGTTAACTTGCCCAAGATGCTACAGCACATAAGTGACACGGCCTACGTTGAAGCCGAGGCAATCAGCCCTAGGGCTGGAGCTTACAACCTTCACCGCGGACCCCCATCACATGTAAAACTCCTGCCTCTTCTTGCCCGTCTTCATGCAGTATCCGTTAGAAGCCCCTCCTCACTTGAAACTTAAATGACTGTGGTGACTTGAAACATCACGAAACGTTGTTGTAAATCCTGTGTGACGACAATTCTGTTGATGGAAGAATCTTCCTACACGTCCCTTCCTCCAATGGTCAGAGACCAGAGGGTAGAAATTTTATTCTAGCCAGCCCTCTAGTCTGAGGAAATCAACGAACAAATTTAAGTTTGTACAGGAGATTTATGAGACCAATATGAAGTTTATACCAAGGAGATGGAAATGACATAAAATGGTTTTCATAAGGCTTTGCTGTGATGCTTGCAAAAACCTGGCCACACTTTGTTCCTTCTACGTGCGGCTATATTTGCTGTTACCGTAGGAGATCATGCCAATATGGATGGTTAAATGCAGTAAACTTGACGTGTAGAAAGAAGCGTGAACCCTTCTGAACTAAGCGTGCGTCTCCCAATTCAAGGCGAAAGCCACCAGCATCCTTAGCGGAAGGTCTTCAGGTGCACAAACACTCTCTGTGCTTCTGGATTTCATCCCCGTTAAATGGTGAGGATAGTAGCACCACCCTCATGGGAAGACTGCGTGAGTTAACGCAGACAGAGTGCTTAGGCTAAGTCTTCGTCTGGCAGGACAGCAGGGTGCTGTCCCCCTGTTGGCTGTATCACGATTGACGTGTCAGAGACTCCAGCATTTGGCCTCACGTATTCTGTTCACTCATTAGGTACCAAGGTGAGCGATGCCGCACAGAGAGCTTCCTCGGAGTGTTCAACCTGGATGTCCTCAGGGAGGACCCCTGTTGACAACCCTCCTGGTGCAGGGTGAGGTAGCCGAGCACCCAGCAGTCCCCTCCATGTATCCAGGACTCAAGTGTAAATGCCCGTAGGCCAGGCCATCGCGCGCTTCCACTACACCCGACTCCAGAGCTGGGCACCCGAGCGGGCCCAAGGCCAGCCTTTCTGGCTTTCGCTGTGAGTTAGAGAAGGGCCCGCCTTCTTCTGGGCAGACACGCCTGTAGCCCACCTGTCCTCATCACCTCCCGGCCTGGGCACGTTGCTCACGGTTGAGTCTGCGCCCCTGCTGGAAGGGGGAGGACGGATATGCGGAGGAGAGAGAATGGTCCGAGAAAGAGAAAGAAGCAATTTCCCATTTTCGGATTTTTCGGTGAGGTCTGTCAATTTGGTATTTCTTATTTCTTTCCTCTCCATTGGGGATCAAGGTTCCTTTTTTTTTTTTTTCAAGGTTCCTTTTTGACTTCTAGTGGTTCCACCTTGTCACCTGCAAGTTCAGAACCCAGGGACTTCAGGAGAGCTTAGCTAGGGCTGCCTTGTTTCTTCACAAACACTCCAAGACCTCTCTGGGCCTCATATATTTCATTCTCCAAAACATCAGAGGGTACTTTCCTTGATACCACTTGGATCGTATCAAGAAATGGAACAGGAGACGCTTTAAGATCGAAAGCACTCCTCACGGAATATGTATGTATGTAACAAAATACAACACACGTTTTATTCTTGTTTGGAATCTGACAATTATAAAAATGGACACATAATCAGGTTTGTGTCAATCTTAGCTATGAATGTAAGATCAGAGCAGAAAATGCTTTTGTTTCAAGAGTAGGAAAGACCATGAAATGCCAACAACTGTGCACGAGAGGAACATGACAGTCTGCAGATGCGTGAATAGGTCACTCAGGTGATAAATTATTTGCGAGGCTGCTACATGCCAGCCGCTGTGCTAAGCTCCGGGTGTCCTATAGTGAACAAAACACACAGTTCTTGCCCTTGTGGAACTTAGGGCCCCATGAGAAAATGTCGGCCATCAACCGAAAATCAAATAAGTACATAATTACACATTTCAAAACAGCTGTGAAGGGTGTGATCCCGTTTGACTCAGCGACATCTCCTGTGGGAATGTTCTCCAGCATCACTAGTCTACAGGTAGAAACGGGGAGGCAGGTGACTGGCCAGAAAGATAGGCCAGGGCTTTTCAGATGAGTAAGAAAGAATAAGAGAGGGGCAGGGATGGTTGAAGACATTTGCGAGAACATCCTCCCGGGATGAACAGCGCTGAACCCTTGGAATGTGAAGGACCATATTTAACTGACTTGTAACCTGAAACCAGTCCCTCCTCCAGCATTAAATACATACCCGGAAAAGACACTCGCGTTTCAAAGAAGGACTTAAGGGACCTAGACTGTAGAGAGATTCAGCTGTAGAAAAACCTTGTTTCCAAGTACTCACCACTGGGCTTTCCTATGATACGTTGAGCTGCTTCTTTAAATTACCACCTTTAAGATGAGGTTAAAGTAGGCATGTTCATTTTAAGATGCAAAATGGTTCAAAACCACTGTAGTTTAATGGACCTCTGTGACCTATCGTTCACAGTGGGATTTTGGGGGGATGAAATCAAGGCTTCCAAAAGGAGATAAGCAGAATTTTGTTGATGAAGACAAGATTTTGACCTGAGAAGAAAAGCATCTTGTAATAGTGTAGGACTAATACTTTTTAATCTGAGTACATCTATGATTTTTAGCCTCTTTCTTTAAGATGTGTCATCTCTTTTATCACTCGGAGGCTGGTAGCCATGTATATTCTATATTTAGGGGGAAAAAAAAAAACAGTAAAGCATTTTGAAACATGATAGGCTTAAGTTTGACAGAAGGAAGACTCCTCTGATAGGAACATTAGCCAGGCTACACATTTCATCCACACAGGGCACTCAGAATACAATGAGGGGATCTTCCCGTTGAAGAAATACCAAACCTAGGAAAAAACATCAGGACACATTTAGAAATGACCATGGACGAACCTCACTGCGGTCCTTACTGCAAACCGAATGCACCCGTACAGATGTAAGTTCTGCTACATCGGAACTGAGGTCTCTGTGAGTGTACTCTCCTTGTTCATACCGTCTTGAAAGTGAGTACTTTGCACAGAAACATATTAATTTGAACACCATTTGTTCACTAAGACCCATATTCCTTCTTCACCGCCATAATACCTCTATTTTAGATAAGTTGGCCTTCCCTTTATCAAGCCCCAGAGCAGACTATAAATTTGAAATAAATTAAGGCAGACAGGAGTTTGCCTGAATGAAAGAAGTTTTTTTAATCCAACCTAAATCAGGGCTTGAAACCTTTTACTTTTCGGTGTGTAGTTTATTATCGTCTATTGCTTCCAGTGGAATCTAAGTTTTAATTAGTTTGACAACATAGGTGTGATATTTTACAGAATGCAATCACTGCCCCTGTATTTAATTAAATGAACCCTATAAAACTGGGGTTTTAGCCCGGGGCGTAATTTATAGTAGGCTGAATTGAAAACTGCATTAGCACTTTATACTGGGGTCGTTTGCACAGGTAATAGAAATCGAGGTGATCGTGATACGTAGATCCTCAGAAACCAACTGTCTTCCCATAAATAGAAAGGATTGCCTAATTTAGAGAGAATATGCTATGTCTTTTCCAGATAGATCTTAAAATACCGCGAAATGCTTATAATTATGTTGTAGGGAACTTTGAAAGCTTTCCGGCTCCTGTTTTGAAAGGTGATTTTAAAAAGCGTATGACAGTAGTTTCACCAGTGGAATTTCTAGGTAGACCGTGAAAACCAAGAGTCTTTCTAGGTCGTGAGCTTAATTACCGTTCCAGCGTGTGTAGATTTTGCCTTCCTCGGCCAGATCCAACCTCTCATTAGATGCCACGGTGAAATGCTACCCACAGTGCATTTCATCTGACCATTTCTTAAGTGGCTTGCACCTCCTGTGGCCTCATTTTTCCCCAAGAAATCCTTCCAAGTGGTATCCCGTCAGCCAAGAGGGGAACAGGTCTCCCTGAGTAACCTCAGAAAATACCTGGTGAATGGGTGAAAGATGGACAGCTGGGTTATCCATGAAATGTACCCCCATGTGGAAAAACCTACCAGCTTTGCGTTCGTTCTCAGGACCGTGGAAAACATACCGACGGGCACCTCATGCAAAGAGCCGGAGTCATGCTACCCAGGCTTAAATGCAACCGGGAGGGAATCCTTCCGTGCCCTCGGCATCCTGTCCCTGGAGATCGTATGCTAAAGGACCTCTTGAAGGTCCCTTAGTGTCCTGTCACTTTTGCAGCAGTGATGTTTGCCCTGAGATAAAGGAATTGGATTTTCACCCTAATGGCACCTATATCCCAGGGGACCATCCAGAGCCTTAGGTGAATAACGTAAGCATTTAATTTATAATAAAGTTTACCAGCAGCGTTTTTTCTCCCCAAACATTCCATTTCCTTGGTTTTAGAGCTGCATAAACTGTTTTAAAGGCAATCTGCTCAATTGGGCGAGTTAATGATATTTAATTTGACTGGGCCAAACGTCACGGGATGAGCATTGCGCCTGTAATTGCAGCCATCATCACCGCCGTCTTGTGTAATGTACATGTAATGCTAATCCCGGGAATAAAGGTTGTCATTCTCGGCTGGCTGACGGCATGCACCGGACTCATCACCTCACTTAAGTCTCTCAGTGATGTGATTCCAAGATGACAGGGTAATAAGTGTTATGTGCACAAGGTAATTGCAAACAAATTTGGCCGCAAAAATGGATTGTCTAGGAGAGTAAGTCCCTGCCTTGTCTCATCGTCTTTTAAGAGAATGTAATGATGCCTAAAATACGTTGTCAAGAAGCTTGTGTGGCAGGGGTCTAGGCGTCCTGTAAGATTTCTCCGTTGCACCGCCCGCCCCAGAGAATCCCAAACTGCGGACTGAAAATATCAATATGTGTGTCGGTAGCGGAGGAACGTTTGGGCTGGGAACTTCCCTGAAAAATCAAAAAGCCTCTCAGTATACAAATGCCTCTTAAGACCACCTAACTAGGCTGCGTTTGCTTCTTTGATTTGCAGACTCTTTTCTCCTGGGAAAATGTGACTGTTTTGGGGTAGGATCCCCGTGAGCACTGGTATCTTAGTAAACTCTTATGATGTGCATGCTAGGCTGTAAAGTAGATTATCTCATTAAACTTTATAATAACCCTAAGAGGCGTGACACTATAATTACATTTATTTTGCACATGAGGAAACCGAGACTCAGAGGGAAATAAATTGTCCAAAGCGACAGTCCGGATTCTAACCCCGGTCTGATTCCACAGTTTGAGCCCCTGGGCACTGCAGCCCTGAGCCGTGAGAAAGGAGCAGGTCCCCTGGCTTGTGGAGCGGCATACTGGAACTGTGTTTGATTAACATATACAGGGCACCGGGCTCCTGAAATTGTTGGGTCCGCTTCAGTGGTCAGAACTGCCTTTCTGTGGGACCCGGCCGTGAGCGGGGGGTGACGATCTGGTGGGGGATGAGAGGATGCTTCACAGTCGCCGACCAAGTTCCTGGCCTCCCTTGGGATTTGCCACCTCCTCTTTCTCTGCATCTTAGGCCCTCGGGATGTTATGGGTGCCGATGCATCCATGCCGTTGAATAATACCCAAAGTCAGAGGGATTCGGAAAAGCTTGCCCGCGTCTGTAATCGTGTGCGCCCGGACACAGGGCAGCTCTTTGCCCCCGAGAATCTTCTTAGCTTAGACTGCTGCAGACGAGTCCATCCTTTAAGTGTTGTAGGTACCATTTAAGCATCTGCTTAGCGGTTCTAGCATTGGTTTAGACACCTGTACGAGAAAGCAATAGTTGCCATCACTTTTCTGTACAAAATAATAATAATAATAAGCTGAGTAAAATACACTCCTAATCAGAAAAGCATTTTCACCCCCTGTTTTATACACATCAGAGGAACGTCTGTAGGAACAAATACTACACTCCTGTCTAACTTTACAGTACATCGGTGCAATATCTATACCTATTGGGGTGTTTGGGGCTGCAGGGAGTTAAAATACAAGTGAAAATGGCCTCAAGTATGAGGATTGTGTTATCAAATATGACAAGAAGTTTGGGGTTAAGAGGTTCTAAGCTTGGTCGCTTCATGTGCTCAATGATAATCATCAAGAGACCCCAGTTCTCTATTTTTCTGCTCTGCATCCCTTAGTGTGTTAACCTGGCCTCAGAGACCCCGCTCCATGTCTAAGCAAAAGGAACCAGACCTCCACAATGGGCTAAAGCCAATTAAACCCACATCTCAAGTCTCCCCCAGAGGGAATGCTCTCTGATCTGGTGGAAAGGAAACAAAGTCCAAGCTCTTTCAGCAGAGAGGAAGCAGGAGGAACAAGGAGGGGTGCTTTTTATCAGGCAGCTGACCTTTCCGCTGAGGTATTTGCAAGACCTAATTATGTGGATAAAACGTAAAGACTCCTAGGATGGATTTCTTTTTTTTTTTTTTAAGACACAGTTGGAAGGCTCCCTTAGAAGAAAGTCCCATGCTCGTTCCTGTTTGGCAAAAGGCCAACTTGCAGACCCATTCAAAAGTCTTACTGTGAGTTCACTGTGGGTAAAACTACCTTTAGCACAAGACATCCCCAGCATGGCGAGCTGGCACTGGCCAAACCGATATCTCCTCAGGGTGCTGTCTACGGCATTCATTTAATCCAGGGAGAAATTTACTACGGCATCATAAATTCGTAGATGATTTGACTCCCGGTGTCACGCATTAACGGAAGACACGGCTCAGACAGTTCGGCCTTGGCGCGAATTTCACAGCACTCCAACTTGGGCTTCATTCCCCTGCCCTCACCTCATCCCCAAGCCCTCAGAGTTCTAGGCTCTGAGCAGGGAAGGGGTCGAGGTGCTCAACTGGTTTGCAAAGCTAGGAAGAATTCCTTCGTGTCCTTTCATTCTGTCCTCCATGGAGGAGGAATGAAGACGGCCGTGGTGTTAAATCCTGGTGTTTCCACTCCTCCAGGGTGAAGGATGGTAAGAGTTTGATGGTTCAGCCATTGACTTATTTACTGGTGCACCTGAGTCATTTTGCAGCCCACAGTTGCTGCTCTGCCTAACTCCCTCATGATGATAGTAAATTACTTAAGTGGACTGAATCCAAATCATTAATAATCTCCACTGGCGATTCATTTGGGCTTCATTACAAGGAAAGAATCCGACATCTCTTCCTCAACCCAGCAGTTGTTTGCAAGGCACTCCAACCTAGAGTTCTTGTCCCTGTAGGGCCAGAGTGAAAGGGCTTAGGGAAAAAAAAAAACCAGAAAAACTGCTGCATAATCGGTATTCATGTTCTGCTTGGCAAAGAGAAACCGAAGTGCTCTACCTCAGGGGACAGACCTAATCGTCAGTGTGCTTTGAAGTACACGATGCTAAGGTGGGGCATGTAGACGCCAGACTAGCAAAGGTTCGGTGTTGGTTTGGGCATTTACAAATAAGTGACATGAGTTTGTCAGTGGTGCTGTCCAGAGAAGATCTGAGAAGCCAAGGAACTTCTACAAACATATATTCTGCAGAATATGATTCCTATACCATCATTTTATATTGGCCCTTAAGCAGTATACATACCACTTGGGGGATGGTATCAAAATATTTCAGAGCCTGATAACTCTCATGTGAGTGCAGTCATGAGACATCACCTAGCTATCGGAACACAGTGTCTTAGTCCTTTGCTGTGGGGAGTGGGACGGGGAGGGTAAATAGCTGAGCTTCCATGTTGCTTGGAATAACTTCATTTTCTAGACATAAGGTTCCGGCTTCTATTTCCTCTTGTGTAAGCTGTTCTAAAGACAGCCGTGTTCAGTTCGGATTCTATCGTTGGAAAGAATCCTGGATGCAGCGTCCGAAGTTCTGACCCATCAGTCACCAGCAAGGTCATCTTGCGCAGTTTATTTGTGGCTATAAGGGGAGAGGGATGCACGTACTTCTGGTCTTTCCAGCTTCCCATGACTGTGATGACGGACGTGTTAAGAGGCGTCTTCATTTAAGTCATGTGGTAGACAGTGGGCACTCGGTAAGTGTAGACATTGAGGATGCAGCAGTAGCAAAGGACTGTGTGCACAGTGGGAAACAACACAGCAGTTAAGCTAGCTGCTGTTTCCCGAACATGGGCCAGAATGTCAGGTCATTTGAGTTCCTCCTTGATACTTGCCATATCTACCTGTGACCTGTATTATCACTTACTTAATATTCTCATTGACTTTTTAAGGAAAAGCAAAGGCATTCATTTAAGAAGGAAATGTCATATCGCTTCCATAAAAGGGAAACTAATCTCACCTGACAGGAACTGGGAAAATACACACCATTAAAACAGAACAATATAATTAATTTCCAGTTAGCTAGTATGGCCCATAAAGGCTGTGAGCCTGAGGCTGCTCTTTTCTCTCCCAGGCAAGATGAGAAGGGGATGAAATTGTGTTAAAGACACTCCAGTGGGAAGCCACGCCTTCCCCGCCGTGAGATTTATTATTTCATGCCTGATCTGCACACCTCCAAACCTACCGCCTTCCCACCAGGCATTCCTGGGGAAACCTGAAACAGAGCAGTGAAGTCCTCGGACGCCCGCACGTTTTCCTTTTAGCTGCTTACACACGAAAACCGTCTTTCCGGCTTCTGCTTAATTATAATCCTCTCCCCCTCTACTGTTTTTCGACAGGTTAATGGCAAAGACTTATCCAGAGCAACTCATGACCAGGCTGTGGAAGCCTTCAAGACAGCTAAGGAGCCCATCGTGGTCCAGGTGTTGAGGCGAACACCACGGACCAAAATGTTCACGCCTCCGTCAGAGTCACAGATGGTGGACACGGGAACCCAAACGGACATCACCTTTGAGCACATCATGGCTCTTACCAAGATGTCCTCACCCACCCCACCTGTGCTGGATCCCTATCTCTTGCCTGAGGAGTAAGTCACATGGTGATGAATCTTAAATGTGTTAAGTGTGGTACAGAAGTACAGAGAAGTTGGTTTCTTCCCTTCCGTGTGGTGAAGAAAATGAACACATCTTACAGTTTCCCCCCAAGTTGCCCACGTTTCACTTTATTGTTTGTAGAGGCAATAAATTGAATCCTGCTCAAAACCCCTCCGACATATTAATTACTTTGTTAGAACCCTGGAGCGGAGTTACTCAAATTATATTCGAAGAACAAAATGACTTACAAATGTCATAAAAGTTGTTTCCGAATGAAATTTAATCACCGCAAATGGCAGTGGGAAGGTTTGGTAGTTCTCACTAGAGGGAATGCTGATGGTTGTTTTAAAGAGACAGCAAAGCAAGTTGTGAGTGTCAAGAGAGCCCAGGAGGTTGTGCCTTCTGCTTTCTTGGGTCTCATTTCAAACCTGGATCCATGGAGTAAATTCACACGTGCCTCATATAAGCGCTGCAGTTACCGATTAAATAACAGCTGTGATGTAGTGCATCACGTAAATTACTTTACACACGACTCTCCTCTTACCTTACTTACTGCCAGAGATATCAGGTAGTTCAGAGGCTCCGAGTTGGACAAAGCCTAATCTCTAGCTGTGTAACTTGGGTAGTTGATTTCCCTGGGCCTTATTTTCCTTCTATTAAAATGGGATGATAATCACATTATAGGATTGTTGAAGGATTAAATGAACTAATGCGTGACAGGTTCTCAGCGTGGCATACGGTAAGCGCTGGATAAATGATAGTGGCGATCACTGGTAATTTAGTGATTGATGTAAAATATGGAGGGACAAAAATGAAGAGCAAGAAATTTTCTCAGGTGGACAAGTGGCTTAAAAGATGTCCATTTTAAGGTGGCTTTTCGGATGTGATTTTGCACATCTCTGGACAAGGTGTCCACCTCCCCTTCTTAGCCTCTCCGGTTGATGTTAGAGCCCCTCCTCCCATCTTGCGGCTGGTTCGGATCATTGCCTTGATGCCTTATTTCAAAGGGCATCTCCACCTCTCCTAGGGAGATCCTCTGAGCAATCAATACCTGTTGGATTCCTGTTAGTAACTCAGTAGCTGGAGTGAGCACACGTTTCCTGTTGTTCTACCAGATTCCAGACAGAGGCTGGCCTCTCATCCCGTGGTTCTGACGGTTAGCTGTCATCAGAACCCAGGGCTAATTCCCCAGGCGTGACAAGGTGAATTGGGCGGCGGGCAGCGGGTAAAGGTAGAGGAGGGGGTGCCCCCCCGCCCCCGATCCCGTCTGACACTCAAAGGGCACAAGGCAGTATGCAGAGAACCGTCACCTCACCCATTTCTCATGACTGTCCCTTCTGTGCCACGAGGAACTGCAGACTCAGCAGTGGTACTCCATGAAAGTTGGCAGCTGGATGGAAAGGCAGGTCTGTCCCACCTCAGCGTCAATACTCCATAGCGTGCCAGTTGATAGGAAACAACTGGATGATTCACTGACTACAGTCATTCAAATCAGTTGTTGGATGTTTTAGACCCAAACTGCCTTTCACATTGATGAGGCCTTTAAGGCTACTCCTGACTCTCGATGTTGAACCGTCACAGTGACAGGCCTTTTAGAAGCTAAACCCTTAATTTCCTCTTAAGTCTAGTTAACGTGACATGACTCTTCCCCCAAGGGGCAATTTGAGAAATGTCAGAAGAGTGCTGAGGTCAGTGCTCTCCTGCTTCTGGCTGCGAGGTCAGAGGACAGCAGGAGTGTGCATCAGGGCTGAATGGGGGGGTGGGGGTGGGGGGGGATTACCCTGAGGCTTGAAAGCCCAGGCCTTCCAGCAGCGTCCTCAGTACTAACAGCCCCTTAAGTGCAGGCAGCATATTTGCCTGATGGGTGCAGAAAATTGAAAGCCAGCCCTCGTTTGAACGACCGCTCATGTCTGGTCTGTTGTTTCAAAACTAAGTGCCTGGGTGAGAAGACCAGAGCCCACTGATTGCCCTGTTGACCTTTGAGAACGCGGAGGTTTGGGTCCCCAGCCAACCATCAGGCTGAAGCTCTCCATCCGCATCTGACACCTTTCAGAGCCACAGCCCTGACTGAGCATGTTGTAATTCCCGCTGGCTTTGGTCCTAGAGGTTCCATTAGCGGTGTTTCCAAAGAGGTAGTGGGCTCTGTGAATTGTGCTGTATCCTTGTTAACCTAGAGAAATGCAAGCTTCCGTTCTCCTAGGCGTGTGTACGCATGTGGGTCTGCATATATACACACATGCATTATATGTGTGCCTGTGTGCACATGTTCTGCATACGTATACGTGTATACTGGGTGATGTCAAATGTATTTCTCGTTGCGAGACAATCAAAGAAGTTTGAAAAGAAACGTCCTAGATGACAGCATAGCAGTTTCAGTTTCACAGCCCTTTGAACCTATCTCAGAGGCCGGCACGTGTCTTTAAGTGTTGCCTGAAGTGAAGCTTTTTTCTCCCCAGAGATAAAATCTAAGAATGAAGCCATGAGCAGTCAATAAGAGTTTGTCTCCCACCTACAGACTGAGTTAGAAATTAGTCACATTGACTCACATGACTAGTGGGCCAGGGAATGATCACTGCAAACCACGAAGCCAGTCCCTCTCTCACCGTGCATCTTTTTTTTTCTTAACAAGTTTTTTCATTGCAGTATAGTTGATTTACAATGTTGTGTTAATTTCTGCTGTACAGCAAAGTGATTCATTATGCATATATATACATTCTTTTTTATATTCTTTTCCATTATGGTTTAATCATAGGATATTGAATATAGTTCCCTGTGCTCTAGAGTGTGGGACCTTGTTGTTGATCCATTCTCCGTATACTAGCTTACGTGTGCTTACCCCAATCTCCCACTCCATCCCTCGCCCTCAACCTGCATCTAAACTCCTTCTTGTGGAGGAAATGGGCTTTAGAGAAGATGGTGGAAATATTGTGAGGGAGGTCCTGACTGTGCCGGGAAACGCAACCAGAGGGAAGTGAACTGAGTAAGAACCCCAGCCTCCGAGAACAGCCCCTGTGGCACTGATGGGCCTGGTGATGGGAACAGATACTTAGAACCGCAAGCAGGGCCTTAACGATCTTTCATCTTTTTTCAGGCATCCCTCAGCCCATGAATACTACGATCCAAATGACTACATTGAAGGCATCCATCAGGAGATGGAGAGAGAGGAGCTGGAGCTGGAGGTAAGAAGCACGTCCCTGGCTCGTTTCAATAGTCGCTGTGAAGGCTAATACGTCTCTAGCAGCATGCATTGAGATTACGGATGCTCATGGAATGTCCACCTCTCGTGGATTTCTTTTAGAAGAGCCGCGTTCAGTGGGTTGAGGCCTCCCTGGAACACTGCTTTGCAAGAAGAAGGGCTATTTAATAACCTTTATAGGACAGCACTGCTTTTTGAGGATCATTGTGACAAAGCAGAGGTCTTTAAAAAGCTACGAAATATCTCAGGAGCTAGATTTTTGGAGTAGGATGTCGACTTTGTAAATCTTTGATATTTCGTTAACTTTATAGCAGTGGGTTCTTTAGTTCCATCTTACTTTCTAACACCTTTGAGAATCTGATGGAAGCTGTGGGCTCTCCCTGGAAAAATGCTCCCGTCTCTAAGAGTTTGCATGTGATATCTGGAGGGTCACTGAGTTCCCACAGTATCTGCCGCGTGTGGCCCACTCTGCCTTACGGTTGTTTTGTTATATCTGATACACCAGAACCGCTGTTTGCTTTCTCTTTCCCTTTAACTTAAACCCAACTCCCTTAAACTAAGGTAAATTTTTTTCTTTTTTGAATTTTATTTTTTTGATACAGCAGGTTCTTATTAGTTATCTATTTCATACATATTAGTGTATATATGTCAATCCCGATCTCCCAATTCATCCCCCCACCACCATTGTCCCCCCCGCCCCCCCCCCCGGACTTTCCCCAACTTGGTGTTCATACGTTTGTTCTCTACATCTGTGTCTCTATTTCTGCCCTGCAAACCGGTTCATCTGTACCAATTTTCTAGATTCCACGTGTATGCGTTAATATACGATATTTGTTTTTCTCTTTCTGACTTACTTCACTCTGTGTGACCGTCTCTGGGTCCATCCACGTCTCTACAAATGACCCAACTGCGTTCCTTTTTAGGGCTAATATTCCACTGTCTTTATATACCACATCTTCTTTATCCATTCGTCTGTCGATGGGCATTTAGGTTGCTTCCTTGACCTGGCTATTGTAAATAGTGCTGCAGTGAACACTGGGGTGCATGTGTCTTTTGAATTATGGGTTTTTCTGGGTATATGCCCAGTAGTCGGATTCCCTTTTCTCCACACCCTCTCCAGCATTCGTTTGTAGATTTTCTGATGATGCCCGTTCTAACCGCTGTGAGGTAATACCCCATTGTCGCTTTGATTTGCATTTCTCTGATAATTAGTAATGTTGAGCATCTTTTCATGTGCCTCTTGGCCATCTGTATGTCTTCTTTGGAGAAATGTCTATTTAGGTCTTCTGCCCATTTTTGGATTGGGTTGTAAACGAAGGAGAATTTGAAAGGAAATGCTGTATCCCTAGCTCAGTCAGAAAATCAGCATCCCTTGACATGAATGGAAGGTGTCCAGTAAATACAGCGGACACGAGGCAGTGTTATTAAATCCTGGTGCTTGTCACTGGTACCTGCCCAGGGCTGGCTGCCTGGGGCCCGTTCTCTCCACTGCCTCCTGCTGCCTTTCTCTCTGTCTAAGGAGATGGGCTAGTATCACAGAAGTGGTAAGGAAGGTACTTCCTTTACTTCCTAAAGGAAGTAACTTTCTCAACATGAACTATCTGAGAGCATCTTGCTTTTAGTGGGAGGAGGCCACTCTGAAACGCCTCCCTAGAGCCTTGTTATTCAAAGTGTGGTGCAAAGACTGGGACAGCAGCATGGGGGGGGGGTTGTGAGAAACACAGAATCTGGGCCCTCAGACGTACAGAATCAGAATCTGCATTTTACCAAGATCCCCAGGTGTTGCGGTGCACAAGTCCCAGGGCCCTTGACCCGGAGGCCCCAGGCCCAGGCAGAGAAGCCCAGGCTTGCATTTGCCCTCGTCCTGAGCCACACGATCGAGGCTCTGTGCGTTTCCTTCATTATGGCGGGAAGCTGTACCTCCGAGCCTCGAATACCACCCACGCCATTGGGGCAGAGTGAAGTCCCGTGGACTAGAGATGACTAAGCCCCTCACGGACATTCAAGACTCTGCTCAGACTTCTTCCTGTTGTTAAGTAGAAAGCACAAAGAGAGCCTACGCGCACGCTTACATTCATTTCTGCCCGCCTGCATTTACTGAGCATCTGTTACACGGAATATCCTTTTTGGTGCTAGAAAGGCAAAATCAGCAAGTCATCACCCTGCCTGCCCTTCAGGAGGCCATAGTCCCTTTGGGTCATCAGCCATTAGCTTAGACGTGAGCTTTTCATCTAGAAAACCAAACTGTGGCCATTCTCCATCTACAGCTCCTTTGAGCATCATCACGAAGTACCATGAGTCCATACCAGGCAGGAAGGCTGCTGTTACATTTGGACTTTCGTTTAGAGCCGCTTGGATGTCACCAGGTTACTTCTGTTAACTAAGTGAACCTGGTGGTTTTGGACAAGCGGCGCGTCCCAAGTTCTGAGGTCAAGGTTCAGGGAGGTTCTCTCCATGGCCCCTCACCAGGAGGGAATCTCCAGGAGAGGACGGTGTGTATACTTCCAGGAAGGCTCTGTTGCAGAGGCGTGTCTCTGGAACGTCACCCGGTCAGTTCGAGAAGGTTAATGAACAGCAGCACGGCCAAGAGCTGGCATTCCTAAAGCAGACCCAGTTTTCTGGGGGAACGGCGTGTACCATCATCGCCGCTTCCTCGCAAGATTTCTTAGAGCCGTCAACGGTGTGTCCCTGCTAGGTCCCATCAGCCTGTTGGGTCCCCCCACCCAGGCTTGCTGTGAGTAAGGGGGCCACCCTCAGCCCACCACCGCTCCTCGTGTTAAGCTGAAGTAGATCAACATCTGCCCCTTTCGAAAAGGAACCCGTTCCGTGGATATTATATAGGAGGAAAATATATGAGTGTTTGGGGATATTATGGAAGCAAATGCACAGAGAAAAACAGATGTTCTCTCTTTTAAAGCACACAAAATGATCATATTTAGGTAAGTGTCAAATCCCTGTTATTGTGAAACTGCTTAGCGTTAAAAGGATTACACCCCAGTATACCCAAGGGTCGAGCCGCCAAATAATTACCCGTAAATTTTCAGGTACTGAACACCTGCTCTGGATCTTCCTGTAGGTAATTAAGACGGAGAAATAGACATCTGAAGGAGGCTTTTCTTTTTCCTTCGTCTGTTGTTTTAATTTCCCAGTTGATTCATCAGTAGCATCCTAGCCGGGCTGTGAAGCTGCCGTCACCTATGCTGGGTCTTGATGATGTCATTTTGAAACCAGAAAGGAAAAGAAAGCTACGCTCTCACCAGGGAGACTAAAATGATCTCCAAACCTGGTTGCATAGTGTAACGTCATAAGATCTCAAGGGAAGCGAGACCGTCCTGGAGGTAATGCAGGCTGTCCCCGCCAACCTATGCCCTTTTCTTCAGCCTTTAAGGCACAGTGCCATGGCTCCTCCGGGGAACCTTCCCTGGTCGGCCCTACCCTCACTGAGTCAGCTTCCTCACCACCCTCCCGATTTCATCAGCACTTGACCGTTCTTTCTCCTGCCACCTGCAGTCAGAACCTGCCCCCTGCTCTTATGTTATCCCCCCAGATCCTGGCCCGGCTCAGTGTGGCTCATCTCCAGCAAAGCTTCCGTACGGCTCTGGCTAAAGCACCCCTCCCCCAGTAGGGCCATTTCCTACTTAGACTCCTTGTGCTCAGACAGCTCCTGGCAGGGGGTAGGCACCCAAGAAACATCTGTTGGATACAGGAATAAATGCCTTGTGACCCAATCTCACATGTCAGGACCTTGAAGCCAAGTGCGGTCTTCCTAGAGACGTCTCTACGTCCCCGACAGTGCCACGCATAGATAACGTGTGGAGATGATTTCAAGAAATATGAACAAGCAGTTCTGGATCGATAAGGTCTTAGAGTTATGCTTCAGTAACCAGTCTTCCTAGAGGTGCAGAAGCCATCGAAATTAGTCTCTGGGATGCCCTCCGATTAAAGTGGCTGTCGTTGAAACAGAAAGCTGGAATCAACCAAGGTGGAACGGCCCCCGTACTTTACTCAATTGAGCTATCGTTTCCATTTCATCTAAAATGTCAGGCTTAGCTGTTCATTTTTATCCAGCCGTCCATCTAGACCGGTAAGCAACAGGACACCAGTGGTGGGGGAGGCGTAATCCAGATAATGGTAATCCATTATTCATACGAGTTTGATTAATGGTCTTCTTTGCCATCTTATCTCCATCATCACAGACAGATATGTATTGATGCCCTCTGTGCTTTCCATGAGGTACTCAATTGTGGAAGGTTCTACGTCTAGCTTGGAGTGAGAATGAAATGTTGAGAATTTACTAACCACTCAATAAGCTGGAGGAACGGCAGTTGCCACCGAGCCCCAAGATATTGTCTCTGGGGATAAGATGGTAGAAGAGCCGAGAAGTTTCAGAGAAGTGAAGTGACTTTCCTAGGGCAGCCTGGCTTGCTAATGGCAGAGCCAAGTTTAATTTTCGTTTGGATCTTTAGTCTGCCTTGGAACCTCAAGCTAATTCAGTTTTATTGAGCACCTACCATGCGCGGTATATAAGGCTAGACGCTGCCTTTAGTGCACAGTTCAACTGCTACTGCGTTACTGTAATTAATCTTCTGTATGAGCAGCCAAGGTAAAACCTAAATCTATACAGATCCCAAGACGGTATCGGCTCTTAACAGTGTTGTATTTCCAGAGCTTCTGAAAACCTCTATGGTTCACTCTTTGCTTAACTATTAGCAACCAGGCTCTTCTCTATGATGTGCAACCATCCCCTGGAAATGCAGTGACCACAACTAAGTCATAGTGGGGTTTTGGGGGGGGGGGGGGTTTTTTGGTTTGTTCTGTTTTTTTCCTGTCAAGAGATTAACCATGTTTAATTCTGGGTGATAAGAATATAAATGATCATTCCCTTCTTTGCACTTTTCTGAATTTAATTTTTTCTACTTTAAAATCTTTTTTTAATTAAAAAAAATTTTTATTTTATATTAGAGTACAGTTGATTAACAATGTTGTATTAGTTTCAGGTAGACACAGCAAAGGGATTCAGTTATACAGATACATGTGTCTATTCTTTTTCAAATTCTTTTTCCGTTTAGGTAATTACAGAATACTGAGCCAAGTTCTCTGTGCTATACAGTAGCTCCTTGTTGGTTATCTGTTTTAAATATAGCAGTGGGTACGTGTCAATCCCAGACTCCCACTCTATCCCTCCCCCGCACCTCTTCCCCCGGTAACCGTAGTTCATTCTCTAAATCTGTGAGGCGGTTTTTGTTTTGTAAAGAAGTTCATTTGTATCATTCTTTTTAGATTCCGCATATCAGCAATATCATATGATATTTGTCTTTCTCCGTCTGACTTACATCACTTAGTATGATCATCTCCAGGTCCATCCATGTTGCTGCAAATGGCATTATTTCATTCTTTTTAATGGCTGAGTAATATTCCATTGTGTATATGTACTGCACCTTCTTTATCCATTCATCTGTCGATGGACATTTAGGTTGCTTCCATGTCTTAGCTATTGTAAACAGCCCTGCAGTGAACATTGGGGTGCATGTATCTTTTCGAACCATGCTATTCTCCGGATGAATGCCCAGGAGTGGGATTGCTGGATCATACGGTAGCTCTCTTTTTAGTTTTTTAATGAACCTCCATACTGTTCTCCATAGTGGCTGCACCAATTTACATTCCCACCAACAGTGTAGGAGGGTTCCCTTTTCTCCACACCCTCTCCAGCACTCATTGCTCTTAGGCTTTTTGATGATGGCCATTCGGACTGGTGTGAGGTAATATCTCATTGTAGTTTTGATTGCATTTCCCTAATTAGTGATGTTGAGCATCTTTTCATGTGCCTCTTGGCCATCTGTATGTCTCCTTTGGAGAAACGTCTATTTAGGTCTTCTGCCCATTTTTTGATTCGGTTGCTTGTTTTTTTGATATTGAGTCACATGAGCTGTTTGTAAATTTTGGAGATTAACACCTTGTCAGCCGCATCGTTTGCAAATATTTTTTCCCATTCTGTGGGTTGTCTTTTCGTTTTGTTTATGGTTTCCTTTGATGTGCAAAAGCTTCTGAGTTTAATTAGGTCCCATTTGTTTATTTTTGTTTTTATTTCCATTACTCTAGGAGACAGATCAAAAAGGATCTTGCTGCAATTTATGTCAAAGAGTGTTCTGCCTATGTTTTCCTCTAAGAGTTTATAGTATCTGGTCTTACATTTAGGTCTTTAATCCATTTTGAGTATGGTGTTGGAGAGTGTTCTAATTCTTCTACATGTAGCGGTCCAGTTTTACCAGCAGCATTTATTGAAGAGATTGTCTTTTCTCCAGTGTATAGTCTTGCCTCCTTTGTCATATATATATTGACCATAGGTGTGTGGGTTTATCTCTGGGCTTTCCATCCTCTTCCATTGAGCTAGGTTTCTTTTGTTGTGCCAGTACCATCCTGTTTTGATGACTGTAACTTTGAAGTATAGTCTGAAGTCAGGGAGCCTGATTCCTCCAGCTCCAGTTTTCTTTCTCAAGATTGCTTTGGCTATTCAGGGTTTTTTGTGCCTCCATACAAATTTTAGGATTTTTTGTTCTAGTTCTGTGAAAAGTGCCTTTGGTAGTTTGACAGGGATTGCATTGAATCTGTAGATTGCCTTGGGTGGTATAGTCATTTTCACAATATTGATTCTTCCAATCCAAGAACATGCTATATCTTTCCATCTGTGTGTCATCTTCGATTTCTTTCATCGGTGACATAGTTTTCAGTGTACAGGTCTTTTGCCTCCTTAGGTAGGTTTCTTCCTAGGTAGTTTATTCTTCTTGATGCGATGGTAAATGGGATTGTTTCTTTAATTAGTCTTTCTGATCTTTCATTGTTAGTGTATAGAAACGCAACAGATTGCTGTGTATTAATTTTGTATCCTGCAATTTTACCAAACTCATTAATGAGCTCTAGTGGTTTTCTGGTGGCAACTTTAGGATTTCGTATGTATAGTATCATGTCATCTGCGAACAGTGTCAGTTTTACTTCTTCTTTTCCAATTTGGATTCCTTTTATTTCCTTTTCTTCTCTGACTGCCATGGCTAGGACTTCCAAAACTATGCTGAACAAAAGTGGTGAGAGTGGACATCCTTGTCTTGTTCCTGATCTTAGAGGAAATGCTTTCAGTTTTCCACCACTGAGAATGATGTTTGCTGTGGGTTTGTCATATACGGCCTTTATTATGTTGAGGTATGTTTCCTCTGGGTACAGCTTCTGGAGAGTTTTTATCATAAGTGGGTGTTGAACTTTGTCAAAAGCTTTTCTGCATTGCTTGAGATGATCGTGTGGTTTATATTCTTCAGTTTGTTGATGTGGTGTATCACACCGATTGATTTGCGTATATTGAAGAATCCTTGCATCCCTGGGATAAATCCCACTTGCTCATGGTGTACGATCCTTTTAATGTTTTGGTGGATGGGGATTGCTAATATTTTGTTGAGGATTTTTGCACCTGGGTTCATCTGTGATATTGGCCTGTAATTTTCTTTTTTTGTGTGTGGTATGAGTGATGGTGGCCTCATAGAGTGGGTTTGGGAGCGTTCCTTCCTCTGCACGTTTTTGGAACAGTTTCAGAAAGGTAGCTGTTAAGTCTTCTCTAAATGTTTGAGAGACTTTGCCTCTGAAGCCATCTGGTCCTGGACTTCTGTTTGTTGGAAGATTTTTAATCACAGTTTCAATTTCACTACTTGTGTGATTAGTCTGTTCATGTTTTCTATTTCTTCCTAGTTCAGTCTTAGAAGGTTGTACCTTTCTAAGAATTTGTCCATTTTTTTCCAAGTTGTCCATTTTATTGGCATATGGTTGCTTGTAGCAGTCTCTGATGATCCTTTGTATTTCTGTGGTGGTGTCAGTTGTAACTTCTTTTTCATTTGTAATTTTATTGATCTGAGCCCTCTGTTTTTTTTCTTGATGAGTCTGGCTAGAAGTTTATCAATTTTGTTTGTCTTTTTAAAGAACCGGCTTTTAGTTTCATTGATCTTTGCTATTGTTTTCTTCATCTCTTTTTCATTTATTTCTGCTCTGATCTGTATGATATCTTTCCTTCTACGAACTTTGGGTCCTGTTTGTTCTTCTTTCTCTAGTTGCTTTAGGTGTAAGCTTAGGTTGTTTACTTGAGATTCTTCTTGTTTGCTGAGGTGAGATTGTATTGCTATAAAGTACACTCTCAGAATTGCTTTTTCTGCGTTCCATAGGTTTTGGATCATTGTGCTTTCATTTTCATTTGTCTCCAGATATTTTTTGATTTCCTCTTTGATCTCTTCAGGGATCCAGTGGTTGTGGAGTAGCATATTGTTGTTTGGCCTCCACATGTTTAGTGTTTCACAGTTTTTTTTCTTGTAGTTGATTTCTAGTCTCATAGTGTTGTCATCGGAAAAGGTGCTTGATGTGATTTCAGTTTTCTTAAATTTACTGAGGCTTGCTTTGTTGGCCCAGCATATGATCAGTCCTGGAGAATGTTCCATGGGCACTTGTGAAGAATGTGCATTCTGATGCTTTTGGATGGAATGCTCTGTAAATATCAATTAAGTCCACCCGGTCTAATGTGTCATGTAAGGCCTGTGTTTCCTGATTGATTTTCTGTCTGGATGATCTGTCCATTGGTGAAAGTGGGGTGTTAAAGTCCCCCACTATGATTGTGTTACTTTCGATTTCTCCTTTTATGGCTGTTACAATTTCCCTTATATATTGAGGTGCTCCTATGTTGGGTGCATATATATAGTTACAATTGTTATATCTTCTTTTTGGATTGATCCCTTGATCATTGTGTCGAATCCTTCTTTGTCTCTTGTAACGGTCTTTATTTTAAAGTCTATTTTGTCTGATATGAGTATTGCTACTCCAGCTTTCTTTGGATTTCCATTTGCATGGAATACCTTTTAGCATCCCCTCACTTTCAGTCTGTACCTGTCCCTCGATCTGAAGTGGGTGTCTTGTAGATAGCAATATATTCAGGTCTTGTTTCTATATCCATTCAGTGAGCCTGTGTCTTTTGGTTGGAGCACTTAATCCATTTACATTTAAAGTAATTATCGATATGTATGTTCCTATTGCCATTTTGTTAACTGTTTTGGATTTGTTTTTGTGAGTCTTTTTCTTCCCTTCCTCTTTTGTTCTCTTGTGATTGGATGACTAACGTTAGTGTTGTGTTTGGATTCCTTTGTCTTTTGTGTGTGTGTGTCTATTGTAGATTTTCAGTCTGCAGTTTCCATGAGGTTTTGATACAGCAGTGTATATATATACAAGATTGCTTTACATTGCTGGTCTTTTAATGTCAAATGCATTTCCAATCTCCTGCATTTGTGCTCTCCTCTTCTCACCATTGCTGGTTTTGATATCATATTTGTGTGTGGATGATTTCCTACATTTACTGTATGTTTGCCTTTACCGAAGAGCTTTTCTATTCATAATTTTCTTGTTTCTAGTTGTAGCCTTTCCTTTTCTACCGAGAGAAGTTGCTTTAGCATTTGTTGTAAAGCTGGTCTGGTGGTGCTGAATTCTCTTAGCTTTTGCTTGTCTGTAAAGCTTTTGATTTCTCCATCAAATCTGAATGAGAGCCTTGATGGGTAGAATATTCTTGGTTGTCAGGTCTTCCCTTTCATCACTTTAAATATATCGTGCCACTCCCTTCTGGCCTGCAGAATTTCTGCTGAGGAATCAGCTGATGCCAGTATGGGAATTCCCTTGTGTGCTATTTGTTGCTTTTCCCTTGTTGCTTTTAATATCTTTTTCTATGTCTTTAATTTTTGTCAGTTTGATTGCTGCTGTGTGTCTCGGTGTTTTCCTCCTTGGTTTTATCCTGCCTGGGACTCTCTGCACTTCCTGGACTTGGGTGACTATTTCCTTTCCCATGTTAGGGAAGTTTTCAGCTATTAATGCTTCCAGTATTTCCTCAGGTCCTTTCTCTGTCCTCCTTCCAGGACCCCTGTAATGTGAACGTTGGTGTGTTCATTGTTGTCCCAGAGGTCTCTGAGACTGTCTTCATTTCTTTTCATTCTTTTTCCTTCTGTTCCGTGGCAGTGATTTCCATCATTCTGTCTTCCAGTTCACTTATCCATTCTTCTGCGTCAGTTATTATGCTGTTTGTTCCTTCTAGTGTATTTTTCATTTCAGTTACTGTATTGTTCATCTCGGTTTGTTTGTTCTTTAGTTCTTCAAGGTCTTTGTTAAACATTTCTTGCATCTTCTTGATCTGTGCCTCCATTCTTTTTCTGAGATCTTGGATCATCTGTACTATCATTACTCTAAATTCTTCTTCGGGTAGATTGCCTATCTCCACTTCACTTAGTTGTTCTTCTGGGGTTTTATCTTGTTCCTCCTTCATATGGGACATATTCCTGTGCCATGTCATTTTGTCTAACTTTCTGTGATTGCGGTTTCCGTTCCAGGCTGCAGGGTTGTAGTTTTTCTTGCTTCTGCTGTCTGCCCCCTGGGGGAGGAGGCTGTCTGAGAGGCTTGTGCAGGCTTCCCAGTGGGAGGCAGTGGTTCCTGCCCACTGGTGCGTGGAACTGGGTCTTGTCCTTCTGGCGGGTAGCTATGGCCATGCCAAGGGGCGTGCCTAGAGGGCTGTAGGCTCAGGAAGACTTTATGCAGGCTGTCTGCTGATGGGTGGGGCTGTGTTCCTGCCCTGCTGGTTGTTTAGCCTGAGGCATCCCAGCACTGGAGCCTGCAGGCTGTTGGGTAGGGCCAGGACTTGGTAAGAAAATGGCAGCCTCCAGGAGGGCTCAAGCCAATAAGTACTCCTCAGAACTGCCGCCGCCAGTGTCTTTGTACCCTCAGTGAGCCACAACCAATGCCCGTCTCTGCAGGAGACCCTCCAATACTAGCAGGTAGGTCTTGCCCAGAGTCTTATGAAGTCACTGCTTTTTTCCCTGGCTCCTAGTATGCACAGGACCCTGTGTGTGCCCTCCAAGAGTGGACTTACCGTTTCCTACTGTCCTGTGGAATTCCTGCAATCAAACCCTGCCAGACTCTCTGAGGGCTCCTTCCTCTTGTAACCAGACCCCCAGGCTGAGGAGCCTGACGTAGGACTCAGAATTTTCACTCCTGTGGGAGAACTTCTGTGGTGTAATTATTTTCCCACTTGTGAGTCGCCCCCCACCCCCGGTGGGTCTGGGATTTGATTTTATAGCAGTTGCACCCCCTCCTACCATCTTGTTGTGGCTTCTTTGTCTTTGGATGTAGTATGTCTTTTTTTGGTAGCTTCCAGGGGTTTTTTGGTCCATGGTTGTTGAGCAGTTAGTTGTGATTTGGTTGTTTTTTGTAGGAAGCCGTGAGCTGACATCCTTCTACTCCACTGTCTTGTCTCTGTCCTCGTGTGGGTTGTAAGTGACACTTTTCCAACTTCTTTTTAGAGTTCCCAAGAAGATCCAGGTAACAAAAGCAAATACTATAGCCCATGCTATCTCAACATCATTGTCAAGTACATACCTAGAGTAAACCCCAGAGTAATACCCTGTGCTTTGTTTGTTTGCTTGTTTTATAAATTTATTTATTTATTTATTTTGGGCTGCGTTGGGTCTTTGTTGCTGCGCAAGGGCTTTCTCTAGTTGCCGCGAGCAGAGGCTGCTCTTCATGGCGGTGCGTGGGCTTCTCATTGCGGTGGCTTCTCGTCGCGGAGCATGGGCTCTAGGAGCGCGGGCTTCAGTGGTTGTGGCTCACGGGCTCGGTGGTTGTGGCTCGCGGACTCCAGAGCACAGGCTCAGTAGTTGTGGCGCACAGGCTTAGTGGCTCCGTGGCACGTGGGATCTTCCCAGACCAGGGCTTGAACCCGTGTCCCGTGCATTGGCAGGCGCATTCTTAACCACTGCGCCACCAGGGAAGTTCCCCTGTGCTTTATTATTACCGAAAATGTGCTTTACCAGCATCTGTTTATCCAGAACCACACATCCTTTTTAGAACCAGACCACTTCCAAGATAGAAAGCGGCTCCTAAAGGACTGCCCTTAAAGTAGAATTGCGCTCCCCTTCTTGAGTCTGGTTTAAAGCATCGAGTGCTAAAGTTGTGCTTGGCAGCCAGCTGGAATTGGGGTGGGGCGTGGGGCTTGGACATCCTCAGGCGAGTGTTTCAGATTGGAGTTGGCTCCTCCCATGCACTGCCCTGACACACAGCGTACGCCTCAGGCCGCAGCCAGGCCTGGGCTTCTCCTCCGCAGCAAGGACGTAAATTGGCCTTTGCAGTTTTTAAGTCAAGTCTATCCAAAGTGAGAATGTGAGTGTCCCCATGACAGCCTGTCCTGGGAAATTTTGCAGTGGGATTTAAAGGCTCAGTGCAGTGCTGGGCCGTATATCATTCTACTAGAGTGAGGAAGCGTTGTTTTCAGAATATCAGTGACTGCAAACAGACCTGGTAATCAGAACGTCTTGTCTACCAGGCAGAAATGTCATCTTCACCAACACGTGTTGTATGTAACATAAGTCCAAACAGCATTTATGGGGAATCTATGACTAATTTTCGAACCACATATGGGGTTAACGGCAGCATATAAAAAGGGTTTAAGTAAGAAAGAGCGTAAGATACTGTTCTTGATTAATTATCAGTGATTCAGGTGAAAATACTTTAAAGCAACAAATGTTTTAGGATCTCTTCCACGCCAACCTGCTGTTTTGTTCTAAGAAGGTTGTCTCTTGTTATAATAGTAGTTCTTCCAATTTCTGTCCATCAAAATATTGACAAAAAATAGAGTAGGAGTGCTTTTCGAGTTAGGTTTTGATCAAAATCCTATTGATTGTAGATAGCAGACTGCACAGAGTTTGGGGACTAGGCCAAATGCATGAAATCTTTTTTTACGTGTCGGACCTTCATCTGTCACATTCCCTACGAGTCTTCCTTTTTCCTATTTGAATACTCCTGGTACGTCATGCTGTTTTTTTCCCAAGACATCAGTTCCAGACTTTTCACTTTCCCGAGTTCTTAAATGGAGCCCTCAATCCTACACGTGTATTACAGAGTCATGCTTCTCAGACTCTCGGCGGTGAAGGACCGGGGGGACCAGGTTAGCCGGTTGGTTTAATTTTTAACATGTCACTGACCAATACGTGATTCTGCCATGAGTGACTCCATAGCTCACCCCTTGCCACTTCAGCTCAATAGTACCTGACGCAGTCTCACACCGTGGTCAGTGAGACAAGTCTGCTAATCCTATCCTTGGCTATCATGACAGCATCCAAGTGCTATAAAATTTCTAAACACTGCCCTCATTTTCCGCACCTACCTCGCCGTGACCTTGAAGCAAACTTTGAGTCATAGTAGAGTGAAGCCCAGTGGAGCTCTGGTATCTTTTGACCTTTCTTAAGAGCTGTTCACCTTGGTGGCCAGTCATTCAGTGAAAACTATAACCTGTAGTATCGCTTTTATTCTGGGAAAAGTCATATCACAATGTTTATTATCTTTCTAAGTTTTCTTCTTTCAGCCTCTCCAGTTACCCTTCTCTCTGCTTTGGTTGCACGTGACCTTGTTCCAGAACCAGCTGGCTTCCACCTTGAAGCCAGGGCTCTGTGGCAGCAGTGGGGCTGCAGCGGTGCATGTAGAGACAAACGAGTAATCGGGACATTCCACAGATTTACGCTGCCTCTTAGGAAGCGCCGAAACGGAGAAGGTCTTCCCTTTTGCCTGTACCCAGATGGGGTGCAACCTGAGACAGAGACTTGGGCATGCGTTTGAAACATGAGGATGCTGTGGGCCTAGTGTATTTGCGGTATGCAACCGGGTTATTCCAAAGTACCTGGAAAGTTATGTGCCCTCGTGGTTAAACTCGTGCTGCCTCTTTGATCGCTTAGTCTTTCTCTCAAAACAACAAGAAACGAAATTTCCATCCAACTCCACTAAATTATCAGAAATTAATGGGATTTCATTTAAGGGAAACGTGCCAGGTTGCTAAAGCTATAATGAGGAAGTCATTGAATTAAATCACATGTCAGTATTCAGAAAATAAAATTATCTTATTGGGGGCACGAGAAATACACGCACTTGGCTGCTGCAGACAACGGCTGTGACTTCCGGCAAGAAGCTGCCTGCACGTATCGTACTGCGGTTTTCCGTGGACTGTCTCTGGGCCCGTCACTGTGCTGAGAGCTCGGCAGTCTCGTCTCAGTGACTCTTCACCCTGACCAAGCGGCAGGGTGACATGCGCCAGTGAGGAAGCAGGCTCAGATATAGTAACGAGCCCATGAAACCCCGTGATGAAGCTGCTAGAAAAAGCTAGAGTTGGGATCTGCACACAGGTCTTTGAGCCTCATCTCTTAAGCACCACACTATACTCTACACATCAGCCGGAAAGCCTGCTGAAAGTATCCAGCAGATCATGGCAGTCTTCACTTTAAAAGTTTTCCAAGGCTTCCCGTGATGCTGAAATCAAATCTGAGCTCCCCGACGCTGGCCCGTTGGCCCCACTGCCTGGCTATGCTCAGCCTGCCCCGCTCTTCCTCGTTCACAGGGCTTCAGCCCTCCTGGCCCCAGGGCCTTTGCACCTCCTGTTCTTCTGTCTCGAAAGTATCCATGGTATTGGGCACCCAGGGGAGGGTTCCGTAAGTATCTGCTATGTAACTGTGTTGAGCTTTGACCACAAAAACAACTGTGCCCTCACCAAGAAGAACCGGGAGAGAGAAGATATTTCCAGAGACCGACCCCATCTCAGAGCTCCTGCTGGTTGGCAAGCAGCTAACACTAAACACCAGACCGGGGCCTCTGCCTGAGAACTTACCATCAGGCAGCCCTTGGCCCTTCGTGCTGCCGCGTCTCGTGTGGGTGGTTGGCAGGATGGGCGGAAAGGGAGACTTGGCCCACGAACGCTTTCAGAGAAGCACGCCACTTCCTCCAGGGGTCCAACAGTTTTCAAAGTTCTGACTTCATTCCAAAGTGCAGGTTAATTGGCAAATACAGTGGCGTTCCCTGTGCCCTTGTGTCTCGCGTTTGGGCTCGCTTTGCTTTTACTTAATTTGCTGTAATAGCGGCGGAAACTAATTTCTCGACTGTAAATATCACAGCTGTTGGGGAAAGCATTAATTGCGTGCTATCACGTTACCCTCCTTCCCTGGATCAATTTATGTGTAGTCTGTTTGCAAGTTCTGTTACTGTGCATATTAACAGAACACAACGGGAAATAATCTCACCACACACATTGGAGGCATTTGTACTGAAATGGCTGGATGGGTTGGGGTTTGGAAATATTCTTGTTTGCGGCAGACATTGAAAGAATGCTTTTTCAAAGCCCGACCCCAGAAGTCTTGACGCTGAGTGAAATATGGGTAATTTTTCTTTGGGGGGATCAATACAATAACTATTTTCAAAATGACTTTATATTGACGGAAAGGTCAGAAATGCCCTGGGCATTGATCCCATGCCCGTAATCATGTTTTTGTTTAGTAAGTTAACCGCTCTGCCCACATCCAATGCGAAGAAATCCAGTTCATCATTTAAACGAAATGTTTTTTAAAGCATTGGACGTCCTCCCAGCCCTCACTGCCTGCCGGGGTCTCACAGGGAAATGCCCTTTCTTTGTCTAGGAAGTGGATCTCTACAGAATGAACAGCCAGGACAAGCTGGGCCTCACAGTATGCTACCGGACGGACGATGAAGATGACATTGGGATCTATATAAGCGAGGTATCGGGGCTGATTTTTTTATAACTATCATAGCAAGGGAGTTGGTCTCTTTTTTGCCTTTTATGTGTTAACCAACCTTAACTCTGGCTCACGGAGATGTCTGTGGAAAGACGCAGACAGATTTCTTCGTCCCCTTTATCACGCTCCATGGAGTGACGTCTTTACATAGGGGTTAAGTCCTAATGTTGGCACATAAGACAAAACTACCCTTCAGAAGCCTGCAAATCGGCCATAAAATGGAGCCGTGTACATGGCTTCATGTGTTCAACCCCGAGGGAAGAGCAGATTGACATTTCCCTTCTCGTGTTCATTGAATGGGATGGGGGAGGGCATCACTTACACTTTTTAAAGTATTTCTGTGTCTGTTTCTCTTTTTTCTTTGCTTTTGGTGCGGTGTGTACAGTTGAATTCACGTAAGTTCAGTGCAATTTCAAAGTACATAGACGGAAGCTATCTTTATCTTCCCAGAGGAGACAATGCAAAGCAACTGATTTCAGGATGGATACCTTACCACGCACTGCCCTCTTTGCAAGCACAGAAACCCCATTTTGTCAGGAAATACAATCCATCCCCATGGGATGAATCAAGGGATGTGTCTGCTAGGCTTAATAATTATCCCTTGGGGTATACTTCGCCCACCAAGCTTAAGTTGGCCCATCATGACTGCATTTCGGGGGTGTCTCTCCCAAACTGAATCCCACTTGTCTCAATTATATTTCATTTTTAAAGTTACTTTCCAAACTTCAATATACCCATTTGGTAAAATAATTAAGTTGCTTTAATTATTTTCAAGGTTGCTAGCCCACATGATGAAGGGTACCCTTTAACCTGTTCTCCAGCACACTTTTGCTTTTCATTCCTGTGCGTGCAACAGGAGTCAGCTGTGCCTCTTCATCCCCTCAGGTCACCAGGGTCTGTGCACACTGCTGTGCAGCAGGGTTGCTGTGCAGCAGGGTTGCCGTGCAAGGATCCCGGAACACAGCCTGCAAAGGGCTTGGAAACAGATCAGTCCCTGTTCGTCTCCCTCTGCATGACCCTAAGTCTTGTTTATTTCGGCACAAAACGAAAACAGAGGGACGAGCACGACCATGTGTTAGAGGCAGACTTTGGAAAGGGCTGTTGTTTATTTTCGTGCGTGTTTAAGTTACCCCCTCGGTGCTGAGATGTCTGCTGTGTGTTTCAGATCGACCCTAACAGCATCGCGGCCAAGGATGGGCGCATCCGAGAAGGAGACCGCATCATCCAGGTAGGTCAGCTTCCTGTTTATCACTAAAGAGCAAACTGGTTCTCATTAATAGCTTTGGGGTGGAAATGCAGAAGTTAACAAACAGGGGGTCGCAAATATCGGGTGTGTGGTGAGGCCAGAGAAGGTGATGATGGCTGAAGTACAAGCTATGGAAAATACCTGGCAACAGGGTGTGTGAGGCGTGAGACAAACTGGAGAGGATGCCTGCCCCACCTAAGCAGGAAGGCTGCCCCAGCGCTTTGCAGCATATGAGCCAGCTCATCTCCTTTCCTTGCCCTTCTCTTTGGGCCACAGACAACACATCAGTGGGCCAGCTCAGGCCCACAGTTCTTGTGAAACAAAATAATGCTCATTTGAGCTTTCTCGGAGGGATTAATTTTGGACCGAACATTTCAAGTTTGAGCCATCTTTTAAACGCCATGCCTCAGCATTTAACTAGTATATGCCATGGCTTTTAAGAGTAGTTTCTTTATCTGTAAAGGATACCTGTTGCTCTTTCGAGTCAAACTGAGACCCGTCTTTTTTTCCCTTTAATTGTTTTTTAATTTAAGCTTTAATTATTTTTTTTAACAAATAACATTCTTTATTGAAGTACAGTTGATTTACAATCTTGCGTTAGTTACAGCTGTAAAGTGACTCAGTTATACACGTGTATACGTTCTATTATTTTCCATTAAGGTTTAATCACGGGAGATTGGGTATAGTTCCCTGTGCTACACACAGTGTAGGACCTTGTTGTTTATCCATTCTCTATATATACCAGTTTGCCTCTGCTAATCCCAGACTCCCAATCCAACCCTCTCCCCCCCTCGTCCCCCTTGGCAACCACCCGTCTGTTCTCTGTGTCCGTGAGTCTGTTTCTGCTTCAGACATAGGTTTATTTGTGTCATATTTTAGGTTTCACGTATGAGTGCCATCATAAGATAGTTGTCTTTCTCTTTCTGACTTCCTTCACTTAGTATGATAATCTCTAGTTGCATCCACGTTGCTGGAAAAGGCATCGTCTCGTTCTTTCTTTTTGATGGCTGAGTAATATTCCATTGTCTGTCTGTATGTACCACGCCTTCTTTATCCATTCATCTGTCCATGGACGTTTAGGTTGCTTCCATGTCTTGGCTGTTGTAGCAAACAGTGCTTCAGTGAACACCGGGGTGCGTGTGTCTTTTGGAATTCATTATAGTTTTGTCTGGATATATGCCCAGGGGTGGCACTGCTGGATCACATGGTAAATTCTATTACAGTCTTTTTTAATCTCACAGAAATTGAGAGGCTCTGGTTCATGGGTAGAAGACTTAGCTTCTACCTCTGCTCATTCCTGTCTTCTCATTTCGAATCCACTGTGTTTAGACGTATCCCTGCCTACCTCCCTGCGAGTAATTTTCGTTTCCTTTTGCCACTGCTTATTCTTACACTTGCCCTGACTTCAGCCCGGACTGTCATTCCTGACGGGGCTGAACCCTCAGGAGTAACGGCCTTTTCAGCGGCTCTAGTTTTCCACTGGCATCTGCCCTTGGCCACGGAAGCACTGAGTTCCTTATCTGGCCCTCCCCGCCTCCCTGCCTGCCACACCTCCCCTCGTTGACCGAGAGCTATCGCCCCCTTTGCTGCCCGTTCCTTCACTGGCATAGAGAGTCGAGGGCAGGCTCCCCTTCCAGCTCCACGGAACCATTGCCGTGCACCCTGGAGCTGAGACCTCCAGACCAGCAGAGCTCGAAGGTGACAGGACAGGAAGCCAGAATCCTGCCCTAGCGTGATCAGGCGTGATGGTGAGAGACTCCCTCCCGCTTGACCTTGTGTCCCACCTTAAAACATTCAAGTGTGAAACTGGGAACACAGAACACGCTGCATAATTCCAGCACGTTCACGTACAGCCCCCAGTGCTGCTTTTTTCTCCGATATTATCTGAAAATTAGCTGTAGTCACGCTTTAGTAGATTCCATTTAGACTCCTGCCTGAGTATATTTAATTACGTGTCATTAAATTGCTTAGATGTTTTCCCTCTTCACAACGCTGTGATTTTTCTCAGGGCTGCCTTTTGGAGTCCCAGCTACTTCTGCTCACGTAGCCTCCGCCTGGGCACTACGCCCGTGGAGGCTGTCATGTAGCCCAGAGACACTGTGTCAGTTTGAGCAAGGCCTTTCCTTCTGAACACCAGCGTTTTCTTTTCAAGCTGCCTGGAAGTTCTCTGTTCCAGCTGTGAGATGCAGGCCTGCAACAGTGCAGAATGATTCTGCACAACTTACTCATGCTCCTTGTCTACCCTTCCACCTTTTCCTTTTTAGATTAACGGGATAGAGGTACAGAACCGCGAAGAGGCCGTGGCTCTTCTAACCAGTGAAGACAACAAGAACTTTTCCTTGCTAATTGCAAGGCCCGAACTCCAGGTGAGTCAGCTTCCGGCACGTGAAGCTGGGTCTGTAGTTCTAAAATCAGTAACGAAGTCTAACGAAGTCCCTGGCCCTGCAGAACACTGCCCACCTATCGAATCTGAGCTTGAAGGGTACTCCGTACCCCGGAAAGGTAATCTGAGTTGCTCGGACTTCCAATCCGTTTCTCGTTTTGACCTTCTAAGGAGCGTGCTGACATCCACCCTGGCATTTACACCGCGAGCCCCGCACGTTCGTTAACGCAGGGAGCATAATGAAAGAAAAGAGGAGGGAACATGAGGGCGTGGAAAACACAGCCAGGGTCATGCCCGTCAACATGTTTGACTTCCCAGGACCTGACCAGTATCTGTGTGGGTCTCATTTACAACCGCAGCGTGTTAAGGAACGTACAGCATGACGATTATAGTTAAACTCCAGGTGCTCTCATCACCCAAAAAACAGTCACTGTGAGATACGTTAGTTACTCGACTGGTAATTATTTCACTATGTCTATATGCACATCAAATCATCGTGACGTACATCTGCCACGTAGGACAGTTTTTACTGGAAAAAAAAGGAAAGAAACTGTGGTCAGCAGACTCTTCCTTAAAGGGCCAAAGAAGAAGTAGGATGGGCTTTGGGAGCTGTGTATATGGTCTCCGGTGCCACTGCAGTGCAGAAGCAGCCGCAGACAATACGTAAACAAAGGGGCTTGGCTGTGTTCCAATTACGCTGTTTTTAAACAAACAAAAATAGGCCGCAGGCCAGATTTGGCCCACGGGAGGTAGATGTCAGACCCCTGAGCGGTCTGCTTTCTTATGAGCATGAGAGAGAAGAGCCCTGATCAAAGTGATAGGCCTTGCCCAAGACTAACAAACGGCTAGGTTAGTAGAGCTACCTTTTTTTTTTTTTGTCAGAAAGAATGCTTTCCGTACTGTAAGTGCCTTCTCGTGGGGACCTGCTAAACTTATGTGCGGGCCGTCAAGCAGAAGGGCAGGCAGGGCAAGGGCTCCTGGACGCCGCCCCTATACTCACTGGCCTCCTTCACCGAAAGGAGCTAACCTGGGGGAAAGCGCCTCACCCTCCAACAGTAAAAGAGCAGACCGCAGCCCCGTCCCCCGGATGTGTAGGGGGGGAGCTGTCTTCACCGTGAGCGTGGGGTAGTCGTCTGTCGTAGAGCAAAACGACAGGCAGCCTGCATTTTGATGACCCCCGGAGGGGGCCCCAGAAGTATTTCTCCCCAGGGTTACTGTCCTTTCTTAAAAATAAATACATAAAATGAGAGCGAAAGGAGCCTCAGCTGAAGGGCATGTGTGGGCGGCTGTCTCTCCCCAGCTGGACGAGGGGTGGATGGACGACGACAGAAACGACTTTCTGGACGACCTGCACATGGACATGCTGGAAGAGCAGCACCACCAGGCCATGCAGTTCACCGCCGGCGTGCTGCAGCAGGTACCACCCCCGCCAGCCCCTCCGCCCTCTCAGCAGCAGGGAAACCCGGCCCCACATCTCCCTCGGGATGCCCAAGCCCCTGAGCAACCCAGCTGCCGCCGGGAAGACGGCCAGGAAACTAACTCACGAAGTGCTTTTCTGTTCGCCCGAGTGAAAGGCAAGCCCGTAGTTTCCCTGACCACGAGAGTGCCGTGTGGCTTATAAAAGCAAAAGCAGTAATGCCCGGGTACCCCTGACCTTCTGACACTCGTTTCGAAACCAAACCCCCCTGTGCCGGCATTAATCGCTAGAGCAGAGAAAGAAAAAGTCATGTTTTGAAAAGCAAAGCAATTCCCTCTGTTTAACCTGAGCTGCTTGGCACCCTTTCCGTCCCCCTTCTGTGCCACGACCATTGTCAGAGATACCCTAAGTGACTGCTAATCGAGGCCCTTAGGAGCTAAAAGGACATCACCTATGCCTCCTGCTTCCCGTGCGTGCACAGGGGTCCTCGAATGGCTGGAATCATTCGGTGAGGTAAGGTGACTACCGTCCTCCTTTCCCAGGTGCGGAAACTGAGGCCGAGAAGGAGGTTCAGTGGCTCCCCCAGGTCAGGCTGACCGGGTAGTTAACCCGTAGCTAATGCCCAGGCCCCCCTCCTACAGGAAGAGTCACACCTGGGAACTGCACCTCTGGCGCCCCTCACTGTGCCCGTGTGTTCTTGTTTTCTGTCGTGTAGAAGAAGCACGAGGAAGACGGGGGAACCACAGACACGGCCACCATCCTGTCCAACCAGCACGAGAAGGACAGTGGCGTGGGCCGGACGGACGAGAGCACGCGCAACGACGAGAGCTCAGAGCAGGAGAACAACGGCGACGACGCCCCCGCGGCCTCCCCGCCACTGGCCGGCCAGAGGAAGCTGACGTGCAGCCAGGACACCCTGGGCAGCAGCGACCTGCCCTTCAGCAACGAGTCCTTCATCTCGGCCGACTGCGCCGACGCCGACTACCTGGGCATCCCGGTGGACGAGTGCGAGCGCTTCCGCGAGCTGCTGGAGCTCAAGTGCCAGGTGAAGAGTGCCAGCCCCTACGGCCTGTACTACCCGGGCAGCCCCCTGGACGCCAGCAAGAGCGACCCGGAGAGCGTGGACAAGGAGCTGGAGCTGCTGAACGAGGAGCTGCGCAGCATCGAGCTGGAGTGCCTCAGCATCGTGCGCGCGCACAAGATGCAGCAGCTCAAGGAGCAGTACCGCGAGCCCTGGATGCTGCACAACAGCGGCTTCCGCAACTACAACACCAGCGTCGACGTGCGCAGGCGCGAGCTCTCGGACATCACCGAGCTCCCCGAGAAGTCCGACAAAGACAGCTCGAGCGCGTACAACACAGGCGAGAGCTGCCGGAGCACCCCGCTCACCTTGGAGATGTCCCCCGACAACTCTCTGAGGCGAGCGGCCGAGGGCGTCGGCGGCCCCGGCGGCGAAGGCGCCGCGGGGACCACCGAGGCGTACGGGCCGTCCCCAAGGAATCTGCTCTCCATCACGGAAGATCCCGAAGTGGGCTCTCCGGACTACAGCCCTTCCCCTGAAGAGCTGGACCCCAGCCAGGCCCTGGAGGGCAAGGAGAGGAAACCCAGCGACGACGGCAGCGGGAGCCCCACCCCCAGCCAGAAGCTGGGCGGTGGCTCGTACCTGTCGCCCTTCCCGCACTCCCCCTACAAACACGCCCACATCCCGGCGCACGCGCAGCACTACCAGAGCTACATGCAGCTGATCCAGCAGAAGTCGGCCGTGGAGTACGCGCAAAGCCAGATGAGCCTGGTGAGCATGTGCAAGGACCTGAACTCGGCCAACCAGTCGGAGCCGAGAATGGAGTGGAAAGTGAAGATCCGGAGCGACGGGACGCGCTACATCACCAAGCGGCCGGTGCGGGATCGCCTGCTGCGGGAGCGCGCGCTCAAGATCCGCGAGGAGCGCAGGGGCATGACCACGGACGACGATGCGGTGAGCGAGCTGAAGATGGGGCGGTACTGGAGCAAGGAGGAGAGGAAGCAACACGTGGTGAAGGCCAAGGAGCAGAGGCGGAGGCGCGAGTTCATGATGCAGAGCCGGCTCGACTGCCTGAAGGAGCAGCAAGGGGCCGACGACAGGAAGGAGATGAACATCCTGGAACTCAGCCACAAAAAGATGATGAAGAAGAGGAATAAAAAGATATTTGATAACTGGATGACGATCCAAGAACTCTTAACCCACGGCACGAAATCTCCAGACGGCACTAGAGTATACAATTCGTTCCTATCGGTGACTACTGTATAATTTTCCCTTCTGCATTATGTACATAAGAGAGAACACTACCGTTGAGGTAGCAATTCCTGCCTCGTTCAATGCGGCAAGCTTTTGTATATAAGATAAATAGTGTCATCATGTTTATAGTCGAAATCAGCGAGCCCTACCCACTCACTCACTCTGGGTGTCGTCTTAGCTCTATTTTAAGCGGAGAAAAACCACCCGTAACTGTCTTGGAAGGCAATATTAACAAAACAAACAGAGCTTTTTTTCAAATAGCAATGGGACTTTTTATACGCGTTACCTTTCACATGAAGTTTTTAAAATTTCAAAAAGCTCTTTTATTAAGCATACCTTCACAGAAGAATTTGTTTACACACTATATTCATATACGAAAGTTAAACAAACACACTTTTTTTTTTTGCCTGCCGAAAACTCAGATACGACTGCCAGTATGTATTTTTAATGGAACCCTACTTTATAATATGTGAGTGACCGTTTAACATTAGGTCAAAGCTTCAGCTCCAAAAACCACCAAACTCTGTGGTTCACGAGGTATACTACACATAAATTTAAACATTCTTCTCCTGGTTAAAGTTCCCAAGAGAGTGTAAAGGTTTTTAACAGACGGCAAACTATAACAACACAGCTTCGTGGAAGTTTAAAGCATGTTTGCAGATACTGCAACCCGTTGGAGGACTTTGCATGTACAGGAAAGTTGTGGATGGAGACGGTTTGTGGAATTTTAAGTGCTCACTGTAGTAAACCTTTGCTTTGTAGATTCAAAGGGACAGACTTTTTCGAGCAAATTCAGAGAACCATGGTTAGTTATAAACAGTAAGTAAAATGAAGTTAAAATAAATTATTATTTTCTATTTGATATGTTTTGAAGTGATTCCTCATTTTGCAGTGGTGCCTATAAAATAAAAGCCTTTTGCAGTGTGTATTTTTTTTCCCTTCATTGTATTACCTGCTGCCTCGGAAGAATTTGAGCGTTTCAGGTCATCCACTACCTTCATTCTGCTCGGAATCCAAAGACAGGTCTGTTTGTTTGTTAGGAAAAAAATCTAGCATTCGAATGACTGTCTGCCTTACAGAAACCCTCAACTTGGCCCACTGTGCTATAAACTGGAATAACTGAGCAAGTTTATCAACCAAGCTCGTGTTCACAACAAAACCCCTTTGGTTTACTGCCACCATTACCGCCTGTCGGTAGTATCTAACAACATCTCTGAGTAGCTAGGCCCAACTTTCCATTTCTAACATGCATCTGCAAAAGCCACAATATTTTCATAGAATAGCAAGGGTCACCAAAGTGGGTGGGCTTCAAAACTGGTATGTTTCACACCGCAACACCCCACAGGATCCCAAATACTGAATTCACTACGAATTGTTCCCCGATGATAGCGTTCACACAAATGTCAGCTATAATGTCTACTAAAAAGACATACGTACATACATACATACACAAATGAACGAATGACTGGGATCACAAAAGGTATTTTCATTTGCCGTGATGCCAGACACCTGGTTTTCTCACTGAAATTTGGATTGAAGTGGCCAGGTGTTTAGGTATCTGAGACTTAGATTCCTCCAACACACCCTGTTCGAACCCATATTCCTCCCTTGTGGCCAACATCTTAAGACTAGTCATTAGTAGTCGTACTTCCATTAGAACAAACAATGTAGATACGACACCGATATATTTATTCCTCACTATTAAGATATCTGTTCATAACCTCTTCCAGACCAGGCATCGCGAAGATAATTACACCTGCTACCTTAGTGTTTGCAAAAGGTGGCCTGTTAGCACCATGGTTTTCCAATACTCTCCAAGTTCAACTTCCAACAGAATTGGATCCTTGGCTCCCAGGAGCAGCGCCCCATCTCCAGCTCTCTTAACCTCACACCCTTTCTTGCTAGTTAGTGTGTCACCGAGAACCAACACCAGTCAGATGAATTACAAATTGCGTCAAGAGGGCTTCCCTGATGGCACAGTGGTTGAGAGTCCACCTGCCGATGCAGGGGACGCGGGTCCGTGCCTCGGTCCGGGAAGATCCCACATGCCGCAGAGCGGCTGGGCCCGTGAGCCGTGGCCGCTGAGCCTGCGCGTCCGGAGCCTGTGCTCCGCGGCGGGAGAGGCCACAGCAGTGAGGAGCCCGCGTACCGCAAAAACAAAACAAAAACGCGGCAAGACATACACAGGTTGGGTATAAGACTAAGTGCGTGGGTTTCTTTGGAGAAATAGCCTTCCTGCCTTGTGTGTTCTCATTAAAGGCCAGAGGGGTGTACGCGGCTACAAGAGCAAAGATCTCCCACCTAAACAGTCATGTGCCATCAGGCTGAAGTTGAGGGGTTTCCAATCAGGGCTCCCTGGGTGCCTCTGGATTTAGGGGTCAGTCTGTGCCCCGTGTGAAACAGTGGAGGGAAATAAAAAGTAACATACATTCTAATCCCAATTCCAGACCCTTCAATTCCAACTTATTTTTTCAATCACTTTTTCATATGGATACACTTGGTCCTAATTTGCAATGTCATACGAGGTTTCCCGAACCGAATTTAGCAAATCAACTCCTAAAAGGAGTCGGAAGAGACCTGAGAAATCATTTGATCAATGAGCAGGAGACTCAAGGAGACAAACGGTGGCTGCTTAATGAACAAACTGGGATCTGAATTCAGAACCCAACACCCGTTCCCATAGCCCTTACGGCCACTCCCACGGGGGAAGGTCGCTGTCAAGTGCACAGTTAACTTGAACGTATTCACTCCTGTGCCCTCAACCAAGATATAAACACAGCTCACCAGTGGATGCCCTGGAGTGAACATCAGTCAGGAGACGCGAATCCCATTTTTCAGTGAGTCTGAGCCCCCAAGTGCCTCCGAGCACAGGCATTTCCTCAACAGGCGAGTTGAGGGATTTTCCTGGTTAACGGTGACAAGAGACGACGTACAACTTCCGTCCTCCCAGATATGAAACCGTAGTTCCCACGTAAACAGAATTTCCCCTGTAGCCAACAGGGATTGCTACCACCACAGCTGCTTACACTGTCATTTCCTTGGCGCATTTAAGAACGTGATGGAAATTACGGGTTCTCCCCACAGGAAAATATACGTATGATACACAACACAAAAAAATTTGCATATAATTTTGGAGGCTTTATGTGCCCCCGAAGTCCATTCATGGACCTCGTCTAAAGGTACAAAAATCTCGAGTTTCGACCAACTGAACTTGATCGCTCTATATTTTTCACACTATCTTTAGGCGCCTTTTATAAGCACTCTTTGATTTCAATGACCATTTTAAATATCAAGGAGTACATTTTCCCCCATGAGACCCATATTAAGGCAATTAAAATTCAACAAACCACTGATACCTGTACTCTTCCAGTCGTGCTAACGGTCGTTTCTCCCAGGATTAAACCGATTTCCGAACTACGACGAGGAAAGAGTCCCGAGGCTCCGTAACAGCCACTCCACTGGATGGATGGCAACTTTATTCCTAAAATATAAAGGGAAAGAAATGAAAATTGATTGATCATCCAGTGCTACACTTTCCAGTACAGTAGCCACTGGCCACAGCTGGCTATTAAACACTTAAAGTATGGTGAGTCTAAATTGAACTGTTCTGAGAAAATGGATTTCAAAGACTTAGTGCTCCAAAAGAGAGACGATGTAAACTATTTCAAGAAGTCTATGCATGTTGAAATGTTAATACTTTGCACATCTTGGATTAAATAAAATAATTATACTTCATTTCACCTTTTTTACTTTTTAATGTGGCTACTGGAAACATTTAAATCACAGATGCGACTCACATTTCATTTCTGTTGGATAGCACCAATACAGAGACCATCAGGTGTGGGTGTGCAAAACACGGGACCTCACGATCTCACCAAATCCATAGGGCAGTTCTGCCAGGCAAAGGGCCTTATCACCAGTTCACATTCAGACTGAGAACCTTGCCCAGATGAGTGTAGAGATGTGATTTGAATTTGCATCCTCCTGACGCCAAACCCTTTACCTTTCCCAACTCTGCCTCCACGGGCTTCTCAAGCAGTGACTCTTAAGTCCGTTTGCGTTATGCTACTCTTTGTAACCTAGTCATGATTACGATGAAAGAAACTGCTTCAAAGTGACAGGCATTTCACTCAGTTCCCTTTTGAGTTTTAAATGACAAAATATCCTAACACTCCTGGCAAACGCATACGACAGCGTATAAAAATCTAGGAACTGGGGGCACTAATTAAGCTTTTCATCTTTTAAATGAAAACAGGAGACTCCAAATACAAGAACCACAAATGTGACGAGATAGAACTCTACATTGCCTAGGGAATACGAGTCAGAGAACTCATTAGGATTGTAAACTAAAGTATGAAAATTAACCAAGTAATTATCTAGTTGTAGCCTTAGCGGTAGGTTACAGGTTACTTGTTAGCAAGATTGCCCAGAACCAAGGAAGCAAACACAATTCTGCCAGAAGCAACTGCAACTCCCACTTCTTTTTCTGTTTCCCAGTTGTTTGAAGCACACTAGGATATCTGCAGAGCATCAACTAATTAAAAAGAAATCATTAAAACGGAGATGAGATGCAAGAGTTCTCACGGCAACCGCTGTACTCTTCAATTTTGATTAAATGTGAATTCCCGAAAGCAGCTAGAAAACAAAGTGTGGTTCCTGGGGTTTCATTCAGATGGGTTTTTCTGATTACATGATCCATTTTCCTTTAGCTTCCAGTTTAAGCTAATCCTAAAAGGGCACGGTCCGTGGGGGCATGTGCTTTGCCTATAACGAACATGGTTTTGCCTTTCAGTGGCGGAACGCTGACCACATGCACTCAGCATCTTTTTAAAATGAAAAATGAGGAATTAATGATCCTTACTTGAATTGGGGCTATTGCAAACTTAAACTTGCTTACCAATGCAGTGATTCTTGTCAAAAGCCCAATGAAACTCCCTAGACGTCTGAGTCTCTCGAAAACACGTTAGGATCACGTTGACTCGTGCATTCATTCCTCCTCCTCAGCTGCCAGCCCAGACGGTATGGGTCTGATTTAGCACTTTTAGCTCTGAAGAATCATGATCACCTCTATGCTCTAGGCACTGTGTCAGAAGCCAGGATGGATTTGTTCAGCCAGGAGTTTTTGTGCCCACTGTGTTCAGGGCCATGAGTTCTCATGGAGCTTACATCTAGTGGGAAAGAAAATAAAAATCCAGTCATCACACAAATACTTTTAAAATGTCAACAAGGTTAGAGTGGGAGAGGGGACGACGGACCGGAGAGCTAGTGCCATGGATTTCAGGGAGGGTCTCTCACAAGAGTCATGGTTGAGCTGAGAGCCAGTGGATGAATGTGAGTTAACTAGGAAAAGACAGAAGTGATATTCCAAGCCATGCAAACAGCATGTGCAAAGGCCCTGTGGTGGGAGAGACATGGTTTATTTAAAACAAACCGAAAAGACAGCCAGTGTGGCTTGAGCGCATAAAGCACTGGAAGAGAGAATGGTGTGTAGTAAGAGTGGGGGGACAGGAGAGAACCAAACACTTGACCATAAATCCCTATTCAATATGGCCGACACTTACGGAGCACCTAATATGTGCTAGAAACTATGCTAAATGTTTGACACGTACTAACTTGCTTAACCTTAAATTGCCTGTGAGATGGGTGGGTTTATTATCCTTGTTTTGCAGATAAGAAAACAAAGAAGACTTAGGGAAGCAACTCACTCAAAGTGAAAGAGACGTACAGGCTCAGGGGCAAAGTGAGACCAGTTCTTTGTACCCACACTTCATCACTGGCCTGGGAAGCAGCATCTCCATGACAGGGGCTCATGGGTTTTCACTCTGGGGGAGGTTCATACCTAATTGACTGTTTCTTAGCTCAAGCTACCCTAACAAAATACCACAGGCTGAGTGGCTTAGACAACAGGAATTTATTTCTCACTTCCAGTCTGGAGGCTGGAAGTCTAAGGCCGTGCCGGTATGGCTGGGTTGTGGTGACCCCTCTCTTTCTGGCTTGCAGATGGCTGTCTTCTTGCTAGGTCCTCACACGGCAGAGAGAGAGAAAGCTCTGGTCTCTCTCTCTTCTTTCACAGACTCTAATCCCATCATAGGGGCCCCACCCTCATGACCCCATCTAAAACTAATTAACTCCCCATGGTCCCACCTCCAAATACCATCACATTTGAAGGTTAGGGCTTCAACACATGACTTTGGGGGCACACAACATTTCATCGTTAAGAGTCTGGATAACCTGCCACCCTTTTCATCCTCTGCCTTTTTCCAGCCCAAGGATAAATCTGTTTATAACCACATTGCTTCCCATTTCTATGCCATGACAGGTGATAAGCTTGATAAGCTTAGTCAATTCACTTCTACAAAGTGCAAATTGGCTTCTGGCTAGAACATGTTTCTCCATCTAGGGCTCCACTTGCCATCACCCATCATGCACACACAGATCAGTAGCTTAGACAAAAAGTGAGTTTCCTCCTCCCTTCCTTTCCAGCGAAAGCTTTTCCTGCCAGTTTTTACCGCTATCCGGAGGAGGAGTGCCTGATCTGATGAAATGGTCTCCTCACACGCATAATGAAGAAGGAAATTTCGTTTCAGGGCCACACAGCTTCTCTAAGTAGGCAGGCTCCTGAATGGTCCCCTGCTGTATAAACTAATGTCAATGACTCCTGTCAAACAGGGAGGCTTTCCAACCCCTGCTGCCACCCAGTCAGCTCTTCCTGCCTTCATAAATGATCTCCAAAGTGCCGTAAGCAGAGGACACAAGGTCCCAAAGGCCCATCCACCTCCAGAAAGAAGTTTCTCGGTGCCAATGGACTGCATAGAGGGGCTGAATAAATCCTAATTACATACGATTTAAGCTTTTCCATTTTCTGAGAAGCAGGGTGTTTGAGGCAAGGAATGTTGACTTTGCAAATGCCTAACCTTTACCCAGAATGAACAAACAAAACCTGCCCACTTGGTTTTTGAGTTGAGTCTTAGGGACAAGGGGTATTGGGGGCTGATGGAAAAATGAGCTTCTAAGAACCCCCTTCGGTCTGACCTGAGCACTGTTGCCAGTATGTATGGACTCTGTTTCCTTAAGTACACGGGCATGCCCGCTTGCTGGATTCCAAGCCAACATTTTAAGCGGTACTTCCGCGGGGAGACTTATACATGACCAATTTTTAGCTGAGTTTTAAATCTTCTGGCTCTGGTTGACCCAGCCTTTCCAGGAATGTGACCTGGTTTCTATTTTCCACTCCATTAACCCTTTTGCTTTTCCCTCCTCCTTACCAGAATCACTTCTTTAATATCTACCTTATGTACCATGATCTCATTTTCCTTATGAGCAACAAGCACAATTTATAAGCCAGGCTTGGAAGTCATTCCTTCATTTAGCGTCAAGCGTAATTCCAAGAGAAGTATATACTTTGGTGGGTAGTTTTACATTTTGTAACAAGGCCACATATTAACTGTGTTTCTTAAAACCCACGAGAGCTCAGCGAATCCTCATCCTATATAAAGAGAAAAGACCTGCAAGTATGTTAGATCCACTACCAGACTCAATGAGCATGTTCAAGGTCCACAGGGTAAGCCAGGACACCTGCCTCTCAAAGTAATGCCTTGGGAGATGTGAGCAATCAAAACTCCATAGCAACCAGCCAGTAACTCATATGATACCAAAATGCTTCAGTGCTGTTTAGTTTTTAACAAAGAGACACATGTAAAGTGCCAGAGAAAGCAGACAATTTTGCATATAATTCAGGGGATTCACAGAAGCAGTGTATCAGTACGATCTTAAGCAAAGATGTGATAAATGTTGACTTGATCTCCTAGTCCAAGAACACCTCAGGTCATCTTCATGAGCTTGGACTTGGCAGCGGAGTCTCAGATGTGATACCAATGCATGAACAACAAAAGAAAAACAGACAAATTGGACTTCATCAAAACTTAAAACTTTTTACACCAAAGGACATTATTAAGAAAGTGAAAAGACACCCTACAGAATGGGAGAAAGGATGTGCAAATCATCTATGTGATAAATGTTTACTGTCTATAATCCATAAAGAACTCCAGTCATGTTGGATAGGGGCCCACCTTAATCCAACTCATCAACAAAAAGATAACCCAATTTAAAAACAGGCAAAGGGGGCTTCCCTGGTGGCGCAGTGGTTGAGAGTCCGCCTGCCGATGCAGGGGACACGGGTTCGTGCCCCGGTCCGGGAAGATCCCACATGCCGTGGAGCGGCTGGGCCCGTGAGCCGTGGCCGCTGAGCCTGCACGTCCGGAGCCTGTGCTCCGCAACGGGAGAGGCCACAGCAGCGAGAGGCCCGCATACCGCCAAAAAAAAAAAAAAAAAAAAAAAGTTAAAAATAAATAAATAAATAAAAACAGGCAAAGGACTTCAGGTGACATTTCTCCACAGAAGATACACAGCTGACCGATATGCACATGAAACGATGCTCAGCGTCAGTAATCATTAGGGAAAAGCAAATCAGAACCATAACGAGAAACGACCTCACATCCACTAAGAGGGCTGCTATCAGAAAAACAGAAAATAACAAGTGTTGGAAAGGAGAGAAACCGGAACCCTTGTACATTGTTGGTGAAAATGTAAAAATGCTAGAGTGGCTCTGGAAGACGGTTTGGTGGTTTCTCAAAAATTAAATGTAGAATTACCGGATGATCCAGTCATTTCACATCCTGGCATAAACCCAAAAGAATTGAAAGCAGGGACTCGAAAAGATATTTGTAAACTAATGTTCATAGTAGCGTTATTCCCAACAGCCAAAAGATGGAAACAACATGAGTACCCATCAAGAGCTAAACAAAATGGGGTGTAAACACACAGTGGAATATTATTCAGTTATAAAAAAAAAAGCTATGATGTTCTGATACACATCACAACATGGATGAACCCCTAAAACATTAAGTGAAACAGCCAGACAAAAAGAGACAGATGTTGTATCACTCCAGTTATATGAAATATCTAGAATAGGCAAATTCATAGAGACAGAAACTTAAGTGGTTACCAGGGGCTGGGGGGCAGAGGGATGCAGAATTACTGCTTAATGGCTACAGAGTTTCCGTTTAGAGTGATGAAAAGGTTTCGGAAACAGGTAAAGGTGATAGTTGCACAACAGTGTGAATGTACTTAGTGCACTGAATTGTGCACCTAAAAATGATTAAAATGGCAAATTTTATGATATATATTCATATATAGGTATACACATGTGTATGTAAATAATCACAATTAAAAAAATAACTCATGTCTTACATCTCAAACCAAATTCCCTTTGGCTTCTTGGGTGTGTAGATTGTTACCAACATTGAGGAGAGCTGCACACACACCCCCGCAATCAGAAAATGAACACAAGTGCCACATTTTATTTGCAGTCCTAGGGGGTCCACAGTTTTTGCGGAAGTCCTCCCAGATACTGGCGTTGGATCTCATCTGAGGTAGAATGGATCCAAAGCAAAAGGAAGCTGGTGACCCTTCATTTGTGCTGAGAATGCTTTTATGATTTGGGTGCCCAGGAAACAAATTATACCTATGTCTCCTGGGCCTAGGGACTGCTCGGGGCACGGGCCACGCCTACCTTAGTGCTACAGAACTGCATATTTGTGCCCCCCAAAATTCCTATGTTGAGACCTAATTCCCCAAGGTGATGTACTAGGAGGTGGGGCCTCTGGAAGTAGTTAGCTCAGGAGGCTGGAGCCCTCATGAACGGGATTAGTGCCCTTATAAAAGAGGCCCCGCAGAGAGGCCTCCCCACTTCCACCATGTAAGGAGACAACAAGAAGACAGCCGTCTGCAACCCAGAAGAGGGCCTTCCGCCCCAAACGTGAGCTTGCTGACATCCTGATCTTGGACTTCCAGCCTCCAGAACTGTTAGAAATAAATTTCCGCTGTTTATAACCACCCAGTCAATAGTATTTCGTTACAGCAGACAGAATGGACTAAGACACTTCGTTTCTCTCGCAGGACTCATCAATTACAAATGGTGCCAAATAATACCAAAACGCTTTTCAGAAAACTCCTTAAGATGCCAGATGGGAGGTACAAAGACACTTGGGGCTCTTCTGTAACTGGCAGGTCTGTGTCCAGGCATAAAGAAGGCTGGCCTCTTGTTGCCTCTGTGGGGAGATTTCATAGCACAGACTTCTCTCTAATCTAAAAAACGTAGGCACGAAGATAACTCTCAACAAGGGTTATCTCACTGCCCAAATTCTGGGAGCTCTTTTTAAAACAGTCTGGGGCTTCCCTGGTGGCGCAGTGGTTGGGAGTCCGCCTGCCGATGCAGGGGACACAGGTTCGTGCCCCGGTCCAGGAAGACCCCACATGCCGCGGAGCGGCTGGGCCCGTGAGCCATGGCCGCTGAGCCTGCGCGTCCAGAGCCTGTGCTCCGCAACGGGAGAGGCCACAGCAGTGAGAGGCCCACGTACCGCAAAAAAAAAAAAAAAAAAAAACAGTCTGGATGCTTAAATGTCACGAGGTCTCCGATTGCAATCTCCCTCACACCGCCCATCCCATACGTGTGGACACCCACCATTCCCCGATCTCTCACTTGCCTGCTCTACAATCTTACCCCCTTGAGGCATAAAGAATTGTTTTCACTTCAGTAATCTGACTGAACACCTGAGGTTTTCACTGGGGATGACAAGCTAACCCAGGTTCTACCCGTCCCACCTGCCAAGATTTCTCATGGATCGTGGAAGTGGCGAAATGAAGAAGGGCAGACACAGGGAGGAACAGCAAAGGGAGCTTTTCCTTGCTGCCTGCCGGCCTTCACTCCTCCTCAGTCCTTCAAGTATCTACGGAGCACCTACTGTGTGCTGGTCACTCTCCTGGCACCAGGGCTACATTGGGGATAAGACAGAGATGACTCCCCCCTCACAGAGTACCCATTCCGCCGGGGGGAGGGAAAAAAAAAAAAAGCACAAGTAAACAAAGAAAAAGACTTGCAAATCATGTTAGGCAAACAAGCACTGGTCTGAGAGGAGCGTTACCCACTAAACCAGTGGTTCTCAAAGTGGAGTCCCCGGACCAGCAGGACCAGTAGCACCTGGGATATTATAGGAAATGCAGGTTCTCGAGCACCACCCAGACCAACAGATCCAGACACTCGGGGGCCACGCGGTCTGTTTTTTCAAGCCCTTCAGATGACTCGATGCATGCCAAAGTTTGAGAAACACTGCAAATAAACAGAATTTTGACTGTTTGGGTTGTGAAGGTTTTTGTTTGGTTGGTTGTTTTTATCCCTAATTCTTAGAACAGTCCCTGGACAAAGTAGGGGCTTTATAAAATATGTCGAAGGGACACTCAGTTGGGTTATTGTACTTTACGCTGAAAAAGACCACTCTAAACACCTAAGCTGAGATCTGAAGTTTGAGAAAGAGACGGCCATGCAGAGTGTAGGCCAGAATGTTCCTAGCCAACTAGAACTGCAAGTGCAAAAGGCCTGGGGTAGGAAAAAACTTCCTATGGAATCAGACTGCCCGACAGGCCATGCCTTGCATCTTACGAGTCCCATCTCTGACTGTGGGATCCAGAGTCTTACCTTCTCAAGGAACACAAAGGTAGATCTCCTCTTAGCTTAATGAGCAGGTGAAAAACCTACGCTTCTCTGTGAGCACGACTGCCTTTCTCGTTTGGCAGCCCACCAAGGAGGGCCTACTGAAGCCGAGGCCATCGTTTACAGAGCCTGGCTGGGTCTCCCCTCAGAATGAACTCTCAGTGACCTTGGACAAAGGGGCTCCCAGGTGTCACCCAGTAAGCAAGGCGGGAGACCCTGGGCAGTCTGACTTTCTACACTCTATTCTGAAGCAGCTGAGTTCTCTTCACTTCAAGCCAATAAACAAAGAATGCTCCCAGACAAATTCAAGGCGGCTTCATAAAAAGGAGATGAACAGCGGCAAATGAAAGAAAGCAATGACAAACACGACTGCAGTGATTCAAGGTGCCTGGGGCCAGAGGGACGGGTTGGGGCCAAATCGAGGCTGCTACTCAGGACACTGTAAAGACCCAGTTCCGGTGAGCACAACACACAATGCCAGCCGGCCTGAGAGACTCCGAGGACGCCACTCTCCTCCTCCCCTGAATTCACCTTCATCCAGGAAAAAGATGCCATCTTTGCTCTAATTACATCCACTGGGAAATTTTCCTTTTTTTCTTGTTTTTTTAATGTTAAAAAGATTCCTGCAGAATATTAACATAGATACTTTTTAAAGTTATAAAGGGGGAAAGATGTGCTGTAGATGTCTTTAAGATACCCACCACATTATTTCAGTTATAGGACAGTCAGATCTTAGATGATGGGCCAGAGAACTTTTTCAGTAAATATCTTAAGATGTGTGGGCCCAGACACGAAATCAAGGACGTTAAGTAGGTACTTACATAAGAAGAGAAAAAACACATTTCCACAACTTTCACTGATGAATTTCAAAGTATATGAGAAGAATTTTTAGTCATATAGGTCTACTAATGAGAAGAAGGGAATTAGGGTGTGGAGGGGTAACATTTTGCTTACTTGGGGATCAAAGTTATTATAAATGTTCCTATCATCAAATCGATTACAAATATGTATCAGGGAGAACCATTCTTCCCTCGTGGACTGTGCAAAAACAGATGGCACGTTGGATCTAGCTCATGGGCCCTAGTTTGCTCATTTCTAGCTGAGACCCTGTATTACTCAAGATTCTTCAGAGAAGCAGAACCACTGTGCACATGTGTGTGTGTGTACACATACGTATGGATGAATGGATGAACACAGATAGAAAGGTATTTTTTTTAATAAGGAATTGGCTCACACGGTTATGGAGACAGGCAAGTCCCAAGATCTGCAGGGTGAGTTGGTGAGCTGGAACCCACAAGAGACAATGGTGCAGTTCTAGCTCTGACCCTAAGGCTGGTCGGCTCGAGACCCGGGAACTGCTAATGTTTCAGTTTGAGTCCAAAGGCAGGAAAAAGCTGATGTCCAGTCCAAAGGCCATCAGGCAGGAAGAACGCTCTCTTACTTGAGAGGAATGGCAACCTTTGGGTTCTATTCAGGACATCAGGTGAGTGGATGAGGCCCACCCACATCGGGGAGAGGAATCTACTCTACTCAGTCTATTGATTTTTAAATATTCATCTCATCCAAAAACACCTTCACAGGAATACCCAGTATAATGTGTAACCGAATAACGGGGCACCCCATGGCCAAGCAAGTGGACACGTAAGGTTGACCATCACAGACCACCACCATCCATATCTTCGGACTCCTCACGAGACCATGGTTCCAAAACTCAAGCATCCTTCTCTCTTCCCACAGCCCCAGCTGCCAGGAAGTGGCTGGAAAACTGCCGTGGATGCAATGTAACCTACTTTCCTAAAACTGAGAGTTATGTGTGGCTCTAACTACACCTGGACAGGTACAGCTCCATGATGCAGGTGGAGGTTCTGGCTTTGTCCAGCTGGGGACCAACACGTCCCTGGAGATGCCACGACTGCCTGCATCCAAGCCATTCTCAGGCACACATGCGTCTCCTAGACTCCCTGAGGGGCCATTTCCCCTTCCCCGAGCTCCCCTTCCTTCACACCCTGGGCGGAAAACAGATTTCTGAGTGCACTGTATACACACAAATGTCTTTCGCCTTTATTTCTGACTTTGGTCCAATAGAAGCTATTCTGTACTTCCTGCCTGAACTGCTCTGAGAAACTTCCTCAACAATCCGTCAGCTCCCCGCACATATTATAGCCTGACTCGAATGTGTAAGAGCCTCTGCCAGAGAGGTCGCAAATGCCTTTGCCCTTGATTTTCCTGTCTGGCCTCTGCCTACCTCCCTGATAACAGATTCCTCTCGAGGAAATGAGTCCTGAGTGGCTTGAGCAGGAAAACAAGAGGGAAATGACTGGAAATATGGTTGGAGAGGTCAGGGGAGGCACCTGGGAGGAGTGTCTCTAGGGACGTGGGGTGCTTTTCATAAGGATTTGATGAGATGACGAAAGCAAAGCTAACTGATGCTCTGTAAGCATGAAATGAGTACTACGTCCCAAATATTTGAGGCTTCCGGTGCTGTGTCTACCACACTCTCCCACAGGTCATGGCACGGCAATCTTAACAGCCCCCCTTCCCCCAGCTTCCATCTGGAGTGAGGGATGCCATACTCTCATCACCATCCCGGTGTTCCCTCACATTCAAAGTTACGGTTGAACTATGTCCTGCCCCCCCCACCCCCCCGTAATAACATATGGGAGTCGTAACGCCAAGCACCCGAGAATGCGAACTTATTTGGAGAAAGGGTCTTTAAGGAGGTCATCAATTTAAAATGAGATCCTCAGGGTGGCCTCTAGTCCACTATGACGGATGTCCTTATAAAAAGGAGAAATCTGGAGACAGACACACCGAGGGAAAAGGCCATACGAAGATGAAGACAGAGATGGAGCTGACGCTTCTACAAGCCGAGGGACGCCAAAGATTGCCAGCAAACCAGCAGAAGCGAGGAGAGAGGCCTGGAACTGACTCTCACCCACGGCCCTTGGAAGGAACCAAATCCGCCAACATCTTGACCTTTAAACTTCTAGCCTAGAACTGTGAGAGAATGAATTTCTGTTCTTCCCATCACCCAGCTTGTGGTATCTCATTACATCAGCCCTAGCAAACGAGCACACTGAAGCACAGAACACGGAGAAGAATGGGGCCCTGGCCTCCCTTTTTTATTTTTTTTTTGCGGTACGCGGGCCTCTCGCTGTTGTGGCCTCTCCTGTTGCGGAGCACAGGCTCTGGACGCGCAGGCTCAGCGGCCATGGCTCACGGGCCCAGCCGCTCTGCGGCATGTGGGATCTTCCCGGACCGGGGCACGAACCCGTGTCCCCTGCATCGGCAGGCGGACTCTCAACCACCGCGCCACCAGGGAAGCCCTGGCCTCCCTTTATGGTGAAGTTTCCTATTGCTCCACTTGCTTCCTCTCAGGGAGGATCACTGCATGGTTTTTGAGTGCCTATGTAAAAGTTAAATAAAGTCAGAGCCCGTTTCCAAGGAGCCAGGTAGAGGCGTCACCCCTGGGTCAATATGTGAGAGGAAGATGGGGTGGAAACTGGCAACATCAAGTCTCCAGACAAGAAGCAGGTGGCCCAGATTTCCAACGTTAGATGACCAAGAAGACAGAGGAGCAGCTGGTCCCTCCCCTAGGATTTCAGGCCTCAGAACAGCTACTGGGCCCCTGGCCCGCCCCAGAGCTGCCGGAAGGCGGCTGGAGCAACGGGAGGTTTTCCTTCCCTCACCTCTGATCCTGGCAGCCTGGCCCAGCTACACAAAGGCCTCAGAAGCAGGGGAGAGAAGACATTTCACGGAGGCCCCAGAAGGGGCACACATCCTGGTGGGGAAGGAAGGAGAGCGAGGGAGCCTCGGCTGACACGACTCATGCAGTCACCCCCTAGCAAGGCAGCTGGTGGTCAAACCTCCAACACTTCATAAGGATTCTTCTAAACAGAAGCCATAAGTCGAGTCTAGCTCTGCTCAAAGGGTCAACAGCACAATCCTGAATCTTTTCAAAGTATCAGTTTACCAAGATGCTAAGAAGTATTATTCATGAAAACGTTCCATATTCTGAAAGGAATATGGATACGTTGGATTAAACCAAGTGAAACGTTATTTCTTGACTGCAGGACTCTGCAGTGACTTTGATATGACATGGTACTTTATCAGTCTCCAGAAAAAAGAAAGAAATATAACCACTTATATGTGGAATCTAAAATATGACACAAAAGAACATGTCTACGAAACAGACTCACAGACACAGAGAACAAACTTGTGGTTGCCAAGGGGGAGGAGGGATGGGGGAAGGCTGGAGTGGAAGTTTGGGATTAGCAGATGCAAACTGTTATATATAGAATGGATAAACAACAAGGTCTTACTGTACAGCACAGGGAACTATATTCAATATCCTGTGATATATCATAATGGAAAAGAATATGAAAAAGAATATATATGTATGTATAGCTGAATCACTTTGCTGTACAGGAGAAACTAACACAACACTGTAAATCAACTACACTTCAATGAAATAAATTTTTTTTAAAAAGAAATATAATCAACAAAGACTCCAATTTTATTTCATTACCAACTTTTTTTTTTCATCTTACACTTCTTTTCACAACACCCCATCACATCTCTGAGAACTACTTACTAAGGAAAGTAATTGGAAGATGCTGGTAATGAGCTTTGCAGTATGGATAGAGAGACACGGAAGAGAAAGCAGGAAGTCAGCCAATATAAAGCCAGCTGGACCGAGGCCCATGGCACCCGTGCAGAGGAAGGAAAAGTTAGGCACTGCCCTTTTCGCCTCATAGGTCCCTACCTGGGGCAGAAAGAGCTGGCGTCTATAGGAAACATCCTCCAGTTCTCCCACACCAAGGAATCAAACTATCATTTGAAGATTCGTTAGGCAGTAAGAGCAAGCAATTATTCCAAGCAGAAAAACTCAAAAAGCTTAAAATATGATTAGCTTTGCTGATAAGAGCAAGGCATGGAGGTGACCATAAATCGTTGATAACAGCCTTCTGCAGGCCTATCAGCTGGTGCCACAGGATCAGGAAACAGAAACTGAATTCTTTGCTATGAGTCCATTAAAGACGCCTTCTAGCCTAGGGCACACAGATAACCGGCCTCTACCTGGAAGCCTCAACAAGATAGTCAAATAGGTTTTATCAGGTCTTCAGGCCATGCAGTCATAGAATTATAGAGTTGGAAGCTTTCTCAGTCTAACCTTCTCACTTTAAAGTTAAAAAGACTTAGCCCAGGGCTTCCCTGGTGGCGCAGTGGTTGAGAGTCCGCCTGCCAATGCTAGGGGACACGGGTTCGTGCCCCGGTCCGGGAAGATCCCACATGCCGCGGAGCGGGCGGCTGGGGCCCGTGAGCACGTCAGGCTCCGCAATGGGAGAGGCCACAAAAAAAAAAAAGAGAGACTTAGCCCAGGGGGGTGAGTGGTACTGAAGGTCACCTACCAGGTTCATGGAAAACCAAGAGTAAAAAAACCCCAGCTTCTTGTTTACACTCCATGCTTTCATCACTACATGATCCTCCTTTTACTGTGCCCCCAAGGGCTGTCAAAGTCAAGTAAGATCACGAAGAACCTGTCAGGTGTCTGGGAGCAGGTAGGTGCTAAAAGTTCTTAATATTTACTGAGCACCTACCATGTGCCAGGTACTGAGCTAAGCTCTTAAACCTCATCTGGCTCTTAGAAAATCCCCTGAAGTGTGTGCCTTTGCACAAGTGAGGACGGCAGCCTTCTGCAAGTCTAAGTGACCTGTTCAAAGTCAGACACACGGCAAGCAGCAGGGCTGCCAGGCCCCCTCAGGGTTTACTCCAAGGCCAAGGCTCTTAACCGCTCCCTGCAGGACCCTCTGACCAGTCCTGAAATCAAGAGCACCACTTTAACTAAACAAGACTACGTTTTCAGGATTTCCTTTAGCGTGAGAGGGTAGTCATAAAAGCAACGGCATGACTGACAGTGATCCCATGAGGTCACTCTGCCTCTGTCCTTGTGTCTCCACAAGCAACCACTTCAAACCTCCCCCAGTCTTTTCTTTTTCTCCTTCCAGAATGAGGGCAAGCCTATAGAGTCTCTTACACAAGACAATACTCGGAGAAGCATTTCTATATCTGCCTGCATGCTGGAGCACAGCTGTCTGCTTATTTACACCAACAGAATAATTTCTGTAACTTTCTCTCCATAAAAAAAGACACCGTGGACATTTTCCTGTGTAAATGAATAAAAATCTGCATCATCGCTTTCACGGGCACGTGGTGGACCATCACCCAGGTACACACATGTCTTCAATCACGCCACGAGACGGGGCTTTTGCACTCTTGCCAACGTCTGACTCTCCTAACCAGCTCTGCGGTAAACGTGCTAAGAGAATCATCTCTGCACCTCTGTTCCACTGTTTCATCATTTAGCAATCCCACAAGGGGAACTGCAATATCCTTTTTCATTTTGAGAGATACCACTTCCAGGAAGTCTGTGCCAACGCCCCACCGCCCAGCTATGTGGGACGTGTTAGCAGATCCCATCGCTAGACGACCAGAGGAACACCATCCACACAAATGGCTGTCTGTTAGCACAGGGGGAGCACCCAGGCACCCAGGCATCCCCATCCCTAAGCCACCAGCATTCTTCAGCAGGGCCACCGCTATAGTCTTTTAACTGGTCTTCCAAATTCAGTCTTGCCCACCCCACCCATGCTTCCTCCTCGAGGCAGTCAAAAATGATCTCTTTTAAATATAAATTTGATCATGTCCCCCCTGTGCTTAAATTCTACACTTCTCACTGCTCCTCTGAAAATTCCCCTGATCCTGAGGCTGACTACTCCAGCCCTACTGGTGCTCTAGCCACATTTGTCTTCTTCCATTTCTTCCAGAGAATTCTTTCCCACTCAGGACCTTAGCACACACAGTTTCATTTTCTAGAATCTCTTCCTCGCCTCTCTCCCCGGTCACTCCTCCTCTCCTTTCAGGTTCCAGGTAAGATAGCATCTCCTCAGAGAAGCTTTGCCATCCACAGTCACCTTGCAGACTAAGAAAGGTCCCCCATCGTCAACATTCAGAGCACCTTGGAATACTTCCTCAATGTGTTAAATTACTTCCTAAAATGTATGAAAATGCTAACAATCACTTGAATGTCTGTCACCTCTGATTGACTCTAGGTTCCATGAGGACACCCAGAGACCTAGCACGGTGCCTCTGACGTGGGAGATGCTTGGTGATACTGTGATGAAGGAAGGAATAAAGGGGGGCGGGAAGGGGGCGATGGAACAAAGGAAGGGAGGGGGAGGAAAGGGAAAAAGGGAGGGGAGGAAGAAGGAGGGAGTTAGACTTGCCACTGAGATCTTCCAGGGAAGGCAGGAAGGAGGAGGAAGAACTTACAGTAGTGAGTGAAGAACTAGAGATGGGAGCTCTATTTTATCTCAAACTTGCTTTACACTCAGCCATTGGATAAATATTGATCAGGTGCCCATCGTGTCCTAGGCCCTGCTGTAGACAGCAGAGAAGGTCCTTAGCCTTCTGGAGCTCATGTCCTAGAAGGATGGGAGAGGAGAGAGCAAATAAACAACGAACCAATACCTGAACAGGACGACTCCAGACTGAAGAAGCCTGTAACACAGGTGGGTCATGCAGAACGAGGGTGGACACTGCTACAGGCGGGGGTCAGGGAAGGCCTCTCCGAGGAGGTGACATTTGAGGAGATGGCAACAAGAAGAACTGAGGCCAGGGAAAAGCAAGAGTGGTTTTTAAAAATAAGACGGGGTCAACTTACTCTAAAGCTGAGGTACATCCTTCCAACCGGCAGAAAGAAACGGACATCCTTAGTACGTGGGTTCGATTCCTAGAGCTGTTATAATACTGTACCCCGAACTGAGTGGCTTAAAACAACGGTAATTTATTGTCTTATAGTTTTTGGAGGCTAGAAGTTTGAAATCGCGGTGATGGCAGGCCACGCTCCCTGTGAAGATTCCGGAGGAGAATGTGTTCCATGTTTCTCTCCCAGCGTCTAGTAGCCTCGGGTGTTCCTTGAGTTGTATATGCCTCGCCCCAATCCTGACTCCAGTGTCATGTGACCATCTTCCCTCTGTGTGTCTCTTTCTCTATGTCCAAATTTCCCCATTTATAAGGACACTGGTCACGTAGGATTAGGGCCCACCCCAGTGACCTCAATTTACCTAGACCGTCTCTGTAAAGACCCTCTCTCCATATGACTGAATAAACTGAAGTTCTTAAAAAGGAAATTAGGGGCTTCCCTGGTGGCGCAGTGGTTGAGAGTCCGCCTGCTGATGCAGGGTACACGGGTTCGTGCCCCGGTCCGGGAAGATCCCACATGCCGCGGAGAGGCTGGGCCCGTGAGCCATGGCCGCTGAGCCTGCGCATCTGGAGCCTGTACTCCACAACGGGAGAGGCCACAACAGTGAGAGGCCCGCGTACCGCAAAAAAAAAAAAAAAAAAAGGAAATTAAACATATCAGCTAATAGATTCAGTTTAAAATGTTTAAAAAGGTTTAATCACCTATGTTTTTAATAGTAAATTATCTCAAATAACAAACAAAATCTTTAATGAGATGGCTAAAATGTGAGATTTATAAACAAGATCATGAGATTGAGAAATTGGAATTAAAAGTTTGCAGAAACACTAGGGACTTCCCTGGTGGCACAGTGGTTAGGAACCCACCTGCCAATGCAGGGGCCAAAGGTGCGAGCCCTGGTCCGGGAAGATCCCGCATGCCGCGGAGCAGCTAAACCCATGCATCACAACGACTGAGCCCGCATGTCACAACTACTGAGCCTGCGTGCCACAACTACTGAAGTCCACGTGCTTAGATCCCGTGCTCTGCAACAAGATAAGCCACTGCAATGAGAAGCCCGCGCACCTCAACAAAAAGCAGCCCCCGCTCTCCGCAACTAGAGAAAGCCCGTGCGCAGCAACGAAGACCCAATGCAGCCAAAAATAAATACATAAATAAATTTATAAAAAAAAAAGTTTAAGGAAAAATTAGAGTATGACTTTAATAAACTGAATTTTTTTAAGAACCACTAAATAATTTTTATACCATCCGGGATGTCACAAAACTCACATTAACACAAAGAAACAACTTCCCTACCTGCACCCGAGCCAAAGCATGGTATTGAAAGGAATAAACATTAATCCTTGTTTTGCTGCGTCAGAATTTCCGCATTAGGACGGGATGGTCATTTGGTATCTGTGTGTCTGTGTGTGTGTGCATGCATTTTGATTTATCTTGTCTTCCTGTTAAGTGACTTCTAATACACTCTCCTTCACATCAGACTGCATAGTTGAAGGACTCTTTTCATTGCTGAGTTCTCTGCAAAGTTACAAAATCTGACCAGCAGACTGTAAGAAACTCACTCTTCATACCCTCAGCAGCAGAGAATATTATTTTAAAATATTCATTATCGGGATTTCCCTGGAGGTCCAGTGGTTAAGACTTCGCCTTCCAGTGCAGGGGGCGTGGGTTCGACCCCTGGTTGGGAGGATCCCACATGCCTCAGGGCCAAAAAGCCAAAACAGCAAAGGGAAGCAATAATGTAACAAATTCAATATAGACTTTAAAAATGGTTCCCATCAAAAAATCTTGAAAAAAATTATGAATTATCCAGTTACCTTAACTTCCATTTCTTTGACTACTAGTAAAGGAAGTTTAAAAAAAAAAAAAGCTACAAAATCTGTAATCACAACCCCCACGCTACCGCTTTCGGATGTGGCAGTCACGCCAACGCCTCCCATCAGCATTACGTTACCCCGGGTTGACACCGCACCCCGTCATCTTCCACCCACAGGGCCCGAGGCCGGGGCCACTTAGCTGGCCTGGCTCACATCTCACTGGCTGCTTGCAGCTAAGGCAGCAAGAAAGCTCATTTCCTCCCTGGCTCTCGGGAATGAGTGGCTGTGTTGGCAGCCTTCTGGGTCCAAATGATGCAGAAGGGCCACTGCCCTAGCTGCCCTAGCTGTGGGCCAAAGCAGCAAAAACTCCAAGCTCTGGCTTATTTTCCCTCGAGAAAGGTCAGTTCACAGCCTGCGTTTTATATTCACCCACTGCAACATCGGAGCAACTGTCAGGGGAGAGCTAAACGCTGGTTGACTTTAAGCTTTGAAAAGAGGGGATTAATCCTAACAAATAAGGTGGGTGGGGGGCTTTGAAAATGACCGGGCCGCGTTAACGACGGCGTGTTTCTGCACACAGAGGCACCGTCTTTATGGCTCTGCTAGGGCAGGGGTAAACCGCAGCCTCATAATATCTCCCTCCGAAGGGCTATGATAATCCTAGCTGCTGTCTGAGCTGAGCAGGTAACAGTGAAAATGGATGAAAAGTATATGTTTATGTCCTTTCTATTAAATTCAAAGCTATAAACGCGGAGGGCACTAAAGTTGATCATCGGGATGACAAATGCCTCCTTCTTGAAGAGCCCCAGGAAGGTTAAAACAACAAAGCGAAAGGCAGCAACTCTTGGTCCTGGAATTTGTCATCCAGGCTTCTCCGTGCTTTGGCCCTTCCCTCCCCGCTGCATCTAATTTATTTTCAAAAATACACTCTGTGGGCAGAAGGAGACTATGTGAAATCAGATTTTCTTTTTTCCTTTCTGGGTTGGAAGTTTAGTCTTAAGGTGACCTCAGAGCAGTTCCGACAGCCTCACTCCATCCCAAACTCCCACATGCACGGAATCAATTAACTGTCTGTGTCCTCCAGCTCGGGGGAAATTCCTGTTGGCCCCTAAGAGCTCTGAGGTCAGTGTACGATTTAGAATTTCTCTGATACTCTCAGAGAAGGAAAACGTCCAGAGCTGGGACTAGGGTGAGGAACTAACCTTGGGTGTAAAATTTAAGGGGGTGCCAAAACCCTCAATGATAAGGATAAATAATATTTTAATGCAATCCTTTCAAAAGAAATCAAAGTATCAACCTCTGGCCCTTGTGTTGGCCACCTGTTTTTGTAAATAAAGTTTTACTGGAAATCCGGGGCTGGGATTCGAGTAAGGCAAGTGAGGCAGGGTGAGGCAATTACAGGGTCACATCTTATGTTTATTTTACAATTTTGATATTTTCTTATCATGCATTTTGATGTTCTAAAAATATTACATTAAAGTCCTCTTTATATTTCGACTGCTAACCTTTCTGGCACCCCTTAAATGTTATACTACAAGTGAGCACCTTACACCCCTCACCCCAGTCCCAGCCCCCTAGCTCCCACATTCCAACTTTTCCAAAGTTCTGTTATATTATAACTGATATTACCAAGCTGTTACTATTTACAGGCACTGTTTGAAGGCCTTTTTAAATACATCTACTTGCTCATTGAATTCCCCACTGAGTGTGTAAACTAAGACACAGAGAAGTCAAGTAGCTTGCCCCTGGTCACACAGCTAGTAGAGGACCTGGGATTTGAACTCAAGAGATTCCAGCTCTGCAGCTGGGCTCAGCCACCAGTTCACTCTTCCTTCCTGATTTTTTTGTTTGTTTCTTGTTCTGTCCCATTTCTAAATTTATTCTGTCCACTTTCTCAGCACACAGTGATTCCTTAATCCAATTTACCCAGCCTTTATGCCGGTAAGTTATCTCTACTGTCAGAAACACTAAGTGCACTGTCACCTAAGTGCACTGCCTAAGAATGCAATAAAACTTGTTTTTCTAACCAGCTAGATTGGTTTACGTGGTGAGATAAATATTGTGCTAAGAGCAACTCCAGCACGTCTCAGGGAGAGACCTGTGGTACCCACTCGGGCTGGTTGGTAAGGCACCCGGCACCCGGTCCCGGGATGCTCAGGGAGCGATGGCACACAGAGGCGGCTCCTCTCCTTTGTGCAAACCCTGATATTCTCGTTTTTCCCGCAGGCACTGAAGCGTGCGGTCTGGCTGCCCAGGGTCACCCAGGCATCTGCTCTCTCCTTGAGTGGCTGCCACAGACACACGTCTGTTCTTCCAATCCCTGTTCCTTTTGGGGAGAAGGAAGGTTGTCGGCAATGGGCCTAGCACAGTAATTACTAGTGGCACCTTAGGAACGATTATGAAAAAACATCATTATCATCCTCACCACTAACATTGATGGAGGCCTCAGTAGCTGGCAAAGCGGGTTCACCGGGCTCTCCCGTGCCCAGGGCTCTACAGGTGCTACGTCACTGAATAAGTTTCCAGGACAGCGCGGCTCAAAGCGCAGCGGACGACGCCTCGCACCAGGATCTCCGGCGATGCTCCAATCAAGAGGCCCCTTTCTCAGATCAAAAAGCTCCCAACTTCCAGAAGTCCCCGTCCGCCCTCTCACCTTACCGTCTGTCTCCGTGTCCTGGCAGTGGTTCTGCAGGACAGAGTGACACTGCTTCGAGAGGCACGGGGACTCCGGCCCCACCCCCGACAAGCTCTGGTCTCTGGACAGCTCACCCCACGCCTTGGAGCGTTGCTGGAGGACTAAGTGATGGCACTGGTGGCTCTCCACCCCCTATTCCAGGCTGACACCTAACATTTGAATGTGGCTGCAGGAAACAAAGTTACCACGGGGCTGGCTGACCTCATGTGAAATTCACACCCACAAATCCCAGGGGCCATGGAGAATTTCCAGGCCAACCGTACCTCTCTGGTAAGTTTACTTCCCCAGTTTCTCAACGACTGTTTCAAGTCTTCTGTTTCCTCAAACCCCCTTGCTTCCCTCCTCCGTCCTCTCCCAGCCAATGCCCTAGGTCAATACTTCAGGAACAAAGGGGAAGCAGTGAGACAAGAACTCCACGGTGATATCCACAGCCTGACCTGCAGGCAGATGCCCCTCTCTGCTTAAAATTTCTGTTCTCATCAGGAAAATGTCATTATTCCTTAAAATTAACTGTCCTCTGGATGTTCCCCTTCCTGAGAGCTTAGATCCACTCTTCCCCGTGTCATCATTATTTCCCTGTCACTGGATCAAAAAAAAAAAAAAAAAAAAAAAAAAGAGCATCTCCCATCTTAAATTAAAAAAAAAAAATCCTCCTTTTTAATCCCAGGACCCCCTGCAAACATCACAGCATCTCTGCGTTTCCCTTCCCATCAGTGATCCATCTAATTCTATATCCTCCTGCTGTTTCTACTTCCTCAAAGCCTGTTTCCTTTGTCACTGATTCCAGCTGGACGCCCATCCCCACAAGGGTAACTAAGGCCCCAGCGTCACAGGGGACCCTCGTGCTAACCGGGGCAGAGAGCACATTTCTGACCTCATCTTCCTCCAATTTCCCAGCGCCTTGCAACGTATCCAATCACGCGCCCCTTTACACCCTCTCTTGACGTCCGGCCCACCGTGATCCTCTGTCTGTCCCACCTGACGGCTGCTGTTCGCTGCCCTAATGTCATCCCGCCCCCGGGCTCCCAATCCAACCGCCTGCACCACCCACAGGCTGGCAGCAGAAAACCTTCTGGGCTCTACCATACGCTCCTTCTACTTCATTTCATCTAGTTCCTTGGCTTTAGATATCATTCATATGCCAGTGGTTCCCAAACTTTTACCTCGTCCCTGTTCCAGACACTTACCTCACATCCCTCCTTGTGCACAGAAGACTCCAAATCACACCACACCTCGCAGTGACGAGGAGACTCGATGTCCTGCTCTCCACGGCGCTCACGTGACTGTGTTCACTCAGCAAAAACTCATCCTTGATGACGGCTGTGTTTTTCTGGCTGCAAGAAAAAGCATTTTCCTTTTAAATTAACCTTCTGGAACCACGCTCTCAGTTGCTCTTTTCTATAAACTTGCTCCCTAGACGCCCCCCGGAGAAGGCCCAAATCCCGACATGATCCTCGGGGATTCTCTTCCCACATCCAGCTCACCGGCACACCCTGCCTTCTCGGCTGCCAACACAAAGCCCCTTCGGCCCTCTCCCCACCAGCTGGTCAAGCCATCAGCACCTCTCCCTGAGCTCCTGGAAGTTTCCCGTGGGTTCTGTGGGTCCTTCTTTATGCTTCTTGGTGACATCCGTTTCCACCTGCAGCATTTGCTCCAGCTGTTGCCGATGTCCCTGCTGCCCTTTCCCTTGGCCTTGGCAAAGCTGCCTCCCTCTGGTCACTCACAGGTCACTTTAAATGTCCTGATTCCCGGGAGGCCTGCCCTGACCACCCGATCTAAACTAGTTCCCTCGTAACTTTCCAGCACTCACCTCTTTTACTTTCCACACAGTACTGAAGACCACCTGACAACGCTGACTTTGCTTACTTTTTATAGCCTGTTTCCTACCGCCATCAAGAATACCAGTTCCCCCAAACACAGATTGTCTGTTAGCCTGGGCATCCCCACCCACTCCAATTTAAAATACTTCCTGGCCATATGGTAGGTGCTCAATAAATATATGTTGAAAGAAACAAATGTGCACAGCATGTAATACATAGAATCTAGCCCAGAAAAAATATATATATAACATGTAAATGTGTGTGTGTGTGTGTGTGTGTGTGTGTGTGTGTGTGACTCCCACTTTCCATCACACTGCTTAGAGATGTACGGACCTTGTGATAAGGTGGCAAAAAGAACTGAGACCCCTAGAAGGCCTTCACTGATTGAACACATGCAATTGTTCCTGTTTCCTCCCAAAAATCTCAATAAATACTACAAAGGTACAAAAAGGTATAAACTCACAAAGATGAAGAGAATAGGAGATAAGACGCCAAGAGTTGAAAGACATCAGAAAAATTGTTCTGAACACAGAACGCTGGGCCCTCAGTGTGCATGGGTCGGGGTGGGCACAGCAAAAAACAAGGATGCCACCTTGAAATGCTGAACCGGCCACAGAAAGACTCGGGAATCAGAGGCACCGGGAATCTCTAAAGAGAGGGGCGACCGATAAGGGTAAAACAAAAATTAGCTCAACGTCCAGGAAAGGAGTATTTAAACCACCAGGGCACCTCCCCTAACACCACATGGCTAGGTCAGGACCCAACCTGACCCCAAGAGTTGGGGGGATTTTTATATCTGGAGATATCAGACCAGACACGTTTTCCAAACGTGAAAACTCAAGGCACAGTGAAGATTCAAGTGAGGCATCACACTGAAAACGGGGATGCGGTAGAAGTCTGCACACCCATAGCGCGAGCCTCGTCCCTTCTGTCCACTGGGACTTCGACAATCATCCTGGGAGCAGAGCTCAGACAGGAGGAGGCAAAAGATGAAAGAGCCGAGCTTGCAAAACTGACGGATCTGAGAGAAAAATACCTCCAGATATTGACATTTGAGGAGTCTCGTGATAAAATGGCAGGGCTGCACCTGCTTACCTTACAGTGAAGCCATCAATCTCCTCCCACCAACAGACCCGCTCCAAACAGAAATGCACACGCACATCCACTCCAGATACACGTACGTCACACAGACACAAATACAAACGCATACTCCACCCCACACACATATCCCAAAGACCTATATACACATACCCCAAACACACACACACACACATACACCCCAAAGACGCATATACATAATGCCCCAAACACACACAAACCCATAGAGCAAACACACTTACATGCATATCATATACACACAAACCACAAATACCAAACACTACACAACTATCTCAGACACGTACACATACTTAAAACATATAGACACACATAACCCTGAACATACACACTTAACTTTCCAGAAACTTTTCCCCTGATTCTTATAATATGACTGGGAAAAGACAACCAGGTGCTTAAATCGATCTTCTAAAATGAAAGAGCAAAGCCAAAAAAAACACAAAAATTAGACTGGGGTGAGTTTGGGCAGGGAGGAGAATCCAGAATTTTTAAAAAAAGATAGTACAGGGAACAGAATAAAAGTTCCAAATAGCATAATCACAATACTGAGAGAGACTAAAAGATATTACATCCATGAAACAAAACCAGATTTCTATAAAGGAAACATTCTGAAAGTAACAAAGAGGATCTAGAAATTTAAAACATGATACTGGAAAAAATCCGTTCAAGACACGGTAGAAATAGTTGGGGAAAAAAATCTCCTGGAAAGTATAACAAAAAGACAAAGTACACGGAAAGCAGAAGAGAACAGATAAAATTAAAGGCTCAACCCAAAGAGTCCAAAATGGAAGGCTGAAAGTGGTAAACAGGGAAAATAAAGTAATCCATCAATGATGTAAAACAAGAAAATGTGCCAGAGCAGCAGGAAATAGATTTCTAGGATTAAATGGCCCAGAGGAGGCACAGCACAAGCATTGGCTAAAAGTCCACTGTAATCGTTAGAACATTTCAGAACACTATGAAAAACGAGCTAAGCGCTTCCAGAGAGGCAAATACATACAGCATATCACCTACAGAAGATCAGGAATGAGCATTCGACTTCTCAACATTAAACCTGAAAACGAGAAGGCAACAGAGCAAGGCCTCAAATACCCTGAGAAATCATTGTATCCAACCCAGAATTACATACCCAAATAAAGTATGAGTCAAATGCAATAATAAAATGTCTTTACATTTTTAGACATGTACTTAATTTTTTTTTTCTGGCATTCTACGTATCCTTTCTCGGCCAGTTACTAGGGGATTTGTGCCAGAAAAATGAGTGAGTAAACCAAGGATAATTTCCAAGACATACAGGAAAGAGAATACCTATCACAAGAGGAAAGAAAATTCCCTGTTGGTAAAAGGAAATCCCTGGAAGATGATGGTACAGCTGGCCTACAGGATAACCAGCTCAGGTTGGTACAGAAGGAATGCCTCTCAGGAAAGGAAACTATGTCTTATCTGAGGTGCTAGTCTATAATGAGAAGAGCCTTATAGTTTTATCAGAATATTTGAGGGAAAAAATGAGAGACAAGTACACAGAGAATTAAGCAAATTCAAATAAATAATCAAAGCAATTATTAACTCCAGGAAAAACGAAAGTCTTCACAGGAAAGGAAAAATTAACTGTATAGTATACTCCATGGCTCAGCAGTGAACACTATTTTTATAATAAAAATAATATGATTACAGAATACTAATTTGACCAAACCTTACGATATAACGATAATGGAAGAATGTGGAGAGGGGAAAATGTATGTGGGTTTGTGCCTCTGGGGGAGGGTATATAAGAAGGTGAATCTATCATCCTCCATTTTAGGAAGCCTGTAAGTAGTCTAAAATACATAAGTCAAGAAATAGCAATACAAACATATTTCTTAAAAATATAAAAGTAACCAGCATAAGAAAAAGCTGGTGTACATGTATTACACTAAAAATTAAATTAAAAATAGCAAAGAGCAAAATATAAAGGAGTTACTTAATACGTGAGGGTATATTATCACAGAGTGGTGCAAAGCTAGACTCCCCATAGATAAGCTTCACTGGAAAGAGGCCAGGCATAAATAACTGTGAAAAGATTAAATGGGTTTAAGAGGATAACGTGCAAATGTCCTCACTTTTCATGCTTGCCTTTTGCCATATCATTAGAATAGTAAAAACAGCAGCTAACATTTATCAAGGGCTAACTGTGAACAGAGAACAGTGCTAAGCAGTTTCCTAACATTAGGTAATTCCATTCTCAAACAGCCCCTGAGGTAGAACAAGATTCTATCATTTTCCCATTTTCCAGCAAGTAAACCAAGGCTCAGAAAAGATAACTAACGGAACCAAGGTCAGTGCAATTCTCTCTTGGGCCTGAATAGAAGGGAATAAGACGAAACTATCTGTATCCGGTTTTCTGCCTTTCCAAAAAATAAACGACCAGAGACAGGCAATGTTTAAATGCTGGGAAAACTTGCAGAAAGATAAAGTTGACTTTGACTGAAGTGGACTCAGACTCGAAGCAGTAGGTAGAGGGTGATGGGCAGTGGGAGAATACACTAAAACAAATGAAAAAAAAAAAAAAAAAGCCAAGACTGCTGAAAGTCAGACACAAATCTGTCCAATCATTAAGGAGGAAATTGCCAATCCTGAAGCATTTATAAATCACCCCAAACTAATCAGCCATTTAAGGACAATCCCATAAAAAAAATAAAAGGGACCACGGCAGGCTGCTCTCAGGAGATAAATGGCTTTGCAGCCTCATTGGGGTATGCAAATTTGAGGATATCACCAGGCCTTTTCTGAGTGATAACTTGGTTTACTTTGGAGGGGGCAGACCACTGGGAAACACAGCGGAAAACCTGGGAGATTTCTCAAGCCGTGGGGTGAGCCATGCGTCAAAGCAATTCCAGGGTAGATTTTCTCAGAAAACCTTGTCCGAAGGGCATAAAAGGCAGGTGGGCCATCCGGTGACTCAGCCTTGGGACTGGCCCTACCGTGCAGTCAGGGCAAGTGGTGACTCTAAAAGCCACAACTGAGACAGACTCTTCCTTTCATCTCAGTGTCTCTCGGATTTATTTCTCTCTCCGCTTTCTCACTGCCACCATCCTACTGAAGGGCTGAGGGCTGCTGCATTTTAGGACTGGCTAGAATTTTAGTGTTATTGAGTTTCTTCCTTTTCCATCGGGGAACCAGGAGCCCAGTGTAGTGCGCTGAACTGTAGGCCCCCCAAAGATACGTCCGTGTCTGTTAATGTGACCTTATTGGGAAAAGACTCCTCGAAGTTATAATGAAGGGTCTTGAGATGATATCATCATGAATTATCCAGGTAAGCCCTAAATCCAATAAGCATCCCTGTAAGAGACAGAAAGGAGAATGGACAGAAGAGGAGAAGGCCACGTGAAGACGATGGAGTGATGCTGTCACAAGGCCACAAGAAGCTACAAGAAACAAGGCAGGATTCTCCCCTAGAGCCTGTGGAGGGAGGGTAGGCCTGCTGACACCTTCACTTGGGACTTCTAGCCTCCAGAACTGTGAAAGAATATATTTTTGCTGTTTTAAGCCACCCAGTTTGCAATAGAGCTTTCGAGCTCAAAATAACTAGTCTAATTCCCTAACTTTAGAAATGAGGATAGAGGAGGACAGAAAGTGGCATGACCTTCTGAAAGTCACACAGCTTCTCGGTGATGGAGAAAGGACCTGCGTGACTTTGGATAAGTGAATTAACCTATCTACCCTCAGTATTGTCATCTAGAAAATGCAGATACTAACACCTGCTTAGTAAGGTTGTCATAATGATCGAATGGAAGAAAAGACGTAAAACCCTATCACGTTGCCTGGCCCACAGTCACTGATGATGGTACCCCATGACTCGCCATCATCTTGTTCATCATTTACTAGAAGAGCCGCTCGTACCATCAACTGACCCTGCACTCCTTTCCGGAACTCCTTCCTTAAACACCACCGCTTTTCAAAATAATACTAAAAGTTTAATTTGTTTTTCCAGTTTTACGAAGATATAATTGACACGTAATATTGTAAATTTAAGGTGTGCAGCATGATTACACACACACACACACACACTGTTACCCTGTGCGTGCGTGTGCATGTGATGAGAATTTTTAAGATCCACTCTTAGCGGCTTTCAAATATACAATACAGTATTGCGAACTATAGTCACCATCCTGTACATTAGCTCCCCAGAACTCATTCATCTTAGAAAGGAAATTTGTACCTTTTGGTACAAATTTGGTACCTTCACCCTTTCCCCCCACCCTTCCACCCCTGGCAATCACCGATCTACTGGTTCTGTGAGTTTTTGTTGTTGTTTTTTTTCTAGATTCCACACATAAGTGAGATCATACAGCATTTGTCTTTCTCAGTTTGACTCACTTTACTAAGCATAATGCCCTCAAGGTTCATCAACATTATTGCAAACGGCAGGATTTTTTTCTAGATGAATAATATTCCATTATATTTATACCACACTTTATCCATCCATCCATCAGTGGACACTTAGGTTGTTTCCGTGTCTTGGCCGTTGTAAGTAATGCTGCAATGACTACAGGGGAGCAGATATCTCTTCCAGATTGTGATTCCTTTTCCTTTGGAGATATACCCAGAAGTGAGATTACTGGATCATATAGGAGCCTCTGTTTTTCATTAGGCTGCACCAATTTACGTTCTCGCCAACAGTGCACAAGGGCTCCCTTTTCTCTGCATCCTCACCAGCCCTCTTGTCTTTCTGTAAACAGCCATTCTAACATTCTAATGAGGTGACATTTCACTGTGATTTTGATTTGCATTTCCCTTTCATGTAGGGAAATGTTGACGATATGTATGTTTTCTTTGGAAAAATGTTAACTCAGGTCCTTTGCCCATTTTTCAACTGGATTATTTGTTACTTTGCTGAATTGGATAAGTTCCTTATATATTTTGGATATAAACCCCTTATCAGATATATGATTTACAAATATTTTCTCCATTTTGTTGCTAATTCCTTTTGCTATGCAGAAGCATTTTATTTTGATGTGATCCTATTTGTTTATTTTTGCTTTTATTGCTTCCGCTTTTGGTGTCATAAACAAAATACCATTTCTAAGATCAATGTCAAAGAATGTATTCTCTGCTGCTGTTGGATGGAATGCTCTGTATATGTCTGCAAGTTCTATTTGGTCTAAAGTGTTCAACTTCACTATTTCCTCACTGATCCTCTGTTTGGATGATCTATCCATTGTTGAGAGTGGGGTATTAAAGTCCTCAACTATTAGGGCTTCCCCGGTGGCGCAGTGGTTAAGAATCCGCCTGCCAAGGCAGGGGACACGGGTTCGGGAAGATACAACATGCCATGGAGCAACTAAGCCCGTGCGCCACGACTACTGAGCCTGCGCTCTAGAGCCCGCGAGCCACAGCTACTGAAGCCCGCGTGCCTAGAGCCCATGCTCTGCAACAAGAGAAGCCACCGCAATGAGAAGCCCGCGCACCGCAAAACGAAGAATAGGCCCCAGTCGCTACAACTAAAGTAAGCCCGCGAGCAGCAACAAAGACCCAACACAGCCAAATATAAATAAATAATTTTTTTAAAAAGTCCCCAACATTATTGTGCTGCTATTTATTTCCCCTTTTAGTTCTATTAGCATGTGCTTACATATTTAGATGCTCTTATGGTGGATGCTTAAATATTTACAAATATTATACTTTCTTGACGAATTGACCTTTATTATTATATGATGATCTCTTTGTCTCTTGTCACCATTCTTGAAGTCCACCTCGTCTGATATAAGTATAGCCACCCCTGCTTTCTTCGGTTATCATTTGCTTAGAATATCTTTTTCCATCCCTTTACTCTAAGCTACATGTGTCTTTAAAGCTAATGTGGGTCTCCTGTAGGCAATGTAATGTTGGTCTTTAAAACCGCAGATGACCTGAGTACCAAAAATAGCTCTTGCAACCTGTCAGACTCATTCCTCCTACAAGCAGACTGTTAATGTCAGCCACGGGCTGCATCATAGGCTGGAGTTACAGGGGTAAAGAAGACCACACCATGTCTCCTTACCAGCCATTACCCACTCACTCTCTGCCCATCCGGTAACCAGGCAGTGTCAGAGGAGGACAGAAAGCATCTGAAGGGGGGAGGACACGAGGTGGTGTTGAGCCGCTTGGTCTGTTTACATCCCAAAATGCACCAAGAAATACAACGCCTTTAGGCTACTGATTCTCAGCAGGGCTGGGTGGGTGGATTTTGCCCCCTGGGAAGCACTCGGCAATGTCTAGAGACATTTTTGGTGTCACACAGTATGGGGAGTGGGGAAGTGCTACTGGCATAGAGTGGATAGGGAAACAAGGCTGCTGCTGAAGGTCCTACAGTGCACAGGACAGTCCTGCACCATCCACCGTCCCCGCCGCCCCTGCCACAGAAACACCAAAGAATAATCTTGCCTAACATGTCAATCATTGCGGGTGTGGAGAAACCCTGCTGTAAGCCAACAGAAGCCCCTGCTTAAACATAAGAAGGCAGCGGGAAGGGAGCCCAGGAGATTGCGGTAAGAAAGCCATGGGAACACGTCCCATAAACAACAACTATGTCATGCTGTTTCCTCATCAAATGACTCGCTCCTAGGAGACCTGGCCGCTGACTTACGATACCTGTGGGGCTGATTGTGACGCTGAGCGCAGCTTGATCCCAGGGATACACATGGGGACTAGATGAAGGCCAAGGACGACCTTGGTAATGAGCACCTCCACCCCCAACCATGCCAGCTGCCTCTTCAAGACCCACTCAAATCAGGCTCTGGAAATAGCAGTTGAATTGAGGGGATGAAATCTGCAAAGTGCTCATCCCCATTTAGCTGGGAATCAGGTGGCTGGCATAAACCATTTCCTTATATCTTGTGAAATGACATTCTTCTCTAACTCCACGGAAACAGATGCCTCCTCGCTCTGATTTTCTTTATAGGACAAGGTAGGGTGGAACAGGGTCCCTCTGTATGAAGATTCAGATAATATTAAATTGAAAAGCAGAGAGAAAGCTATTTCCTCTTCGATTTTCTTACAGTGCTTCTTTAAAAAGAGCCTCCTATTGGTACAAACGGGTCCTTAAAACTTCTGTAATAGTTATGTCTTCTGCTAATTGACAGGGAATAGGCCTTGAGCTCAGAGCCTTCAAGACAACAGTATTTAACTAGAACTGAATAATAATATTTGTTTTCAATAGCATAGTACTTACTTTCACAATTACTTCCTATTTGTGGCAAGTAATTTCTATTTTCTACTTACAGTTACAAGTTAAAGTTTTCTTGCAGTGTATGCTAATTTATGTTTTTTTAAGTAAATTTTGGTTTAAAAATATTAAGTAAACAAGAGCAGAGGTGGCAAGTGGATATAGGAAAAAAGACACACCCAAACACCATAGTCAGTAGCCCTGCTGACTGCAATCTGCATTCATTTGCTTGTACAAAAGTATCATGAATGGAGGAAACACAAGACCAAGCAACCTGATGGCTCATGAACTCCACATAGCTGGAGCTGAGTATTCAATTTATAACCGTATGTCGTCCTTCTACACGACATTATTTAGGACACTTTTGTCTTTAGGGCTGCAATGGCCAGTATGTTTGACCTGAGAATACACATGAAAAGTAGAAGGCTATTTGAAACTCCTCTTAGGATCTGTGGGACCACATCTATGTTTAGGACTCTGATTGATTGGTTATGTCTGCCCTGGGCAAGGGATTACTGAGGGGCAGCATCTGGGCTGTGTGCCTTCACGCTGTACCTAGGAGTGTTACCGTGCCAGCTCAACACAGGAGGGTGAAGCTACAAGACTGAGAAAGAAGGGATTTTGTTGGAAGAAGATCCCAGACCTACCACGTGTCTCCCTCAATCCCTCCTCACTTCCATTCCCAGGGAACACTATCCTTTAGTCCAAATGTTAGCTCTTCCACAAAGAGTTTCCAGACTCCTTCAGGTAGATAATCTCCCCTCTTCCTGCTTCCATCACCCAGGTCACTATCGCTTGAGACTGCCACAGATGAACTTCTATATTTCCACCCCCTCCGTCTCAGCTTTTAACCTGGGTCCTTAGGAGAAAATTCAAGAGTCCCCGAACTTATTTATGAAAAAAACCTCCCCCTTCACTGACATCTAGCTGAAACTGTGCTTATCTTTCAATTATAAAGGCAACAAGTACCCCTGACTCTGCCATTCATAGAAGAAGGCAAATGTTTTCACATCACGTCATAGTTATTGTAGCTACATCAAAATATTCTTAACACAAATTCCTAACTTGAAACTACTTATTAGACCCACTACAAGCTGTGGCTATGTAATGCATTAATAAAAAAACCACATTTAGTACTAGATCACAGATTTTTTTTTAATATTTTGATACTGTCAGTGTCATTGATGTCCTTATTGTCCTTATGTTACTTATTCACTTAACTTAAAAACAGTATTCTGAGAAGGGAGCCTAAAGTTTCACCAGATGGGTAAAGGGGGTCACAGCATACAGTAGGTTAAGAATCGCCTCTTGGGCTTCCCTGGTGGCGCAAGTGGTTGACAGTCCGCCTGCCGATGCAGGGGACACGGGTTCGTGCCCCGGTCCGGGAAGATCCCACATGCTGCAGAGCGGCTGGGCCTGGGAGCCATGGCCGCTGAGCCTGCGCGTCCGGAGCCTGTGCTCCGCAACGGGAGAGGCCACAACAGTGAGAGGCCCACGTACCGCCAAAAAAAAAAAAAAGAATCACCTCTTAATGGCCCAGACTCTGAGCTCCTTGACTCGAGGGCAAAGTCCAGCTCTCACTTACCTGTGAGACCCTCTACCACCCAAACACAGCACAGCACACATACCAGGTGCTCAATAAACAGCCCCTGATAAAAGGCTCAGAGTCTCCACTAGCCACGTACAAAGAGGTTTTTGCCACTGAGGCGAGAGTAAGGCTGCATTTTAGAGACAGGCAGACCCATCTGGGCTGTTAAACCATTTCCGTGCTTGAGAGAACCAAACGCACCTACCACCCAAGTTCACCCCTCCCTGCCGATCCACGCCTATGCTGTGCCCGTTTTGACATGTCAGGCAGCATCTGATCGCCCTGCAACACCAAGACCTGGCTTGATGTGTCTGCTAGAGATATCCCATGAGATTCCTTTTCACACCTTACACCGAGGACTCCACCCAGGTGTGATTCTGGGGGTGCTGCCTGGACAAGTAACCTGTTCAGTTCCCTCCAGAAAGACGAGAATTGCCACTGCCTCCCCACCCCCACCCCGCCAAAGTCATGGTGCAAATCATCCCCACACCTATGGTGGTCTTCCGGTGACTCTCTGCTGCCGCCCATTGCTCTGCTCCAAATCTCTGAGATAAAAACAAAGCATACCTCCTGGCTCAGGAAATCCTGAGAGGGCCACGGAGGCACCCCGGCTTGATTGTGGGCGGGGAGGATTTGGAGGGAATCATTTTCTCCTGCAAAGGGAGCGAGCAGGACCCGGGAGAAGCTTGGCTGCAGTTTGCAACAGGAAGGGAGGACTGGCCTCGTTCTGAACATGCTCTGCCTCTCTCTACAAATTCCCCTCTTATTTTAGGATTCCTTTGATTAGCTAATGAGATGTCTAAAGCGTGAGATTTATCCATTCAAATCATAACCACAGCTGTGCCTACCGCTCAATAGCCTTTCCTGCCAGCACCAAAAATATCGTCTTTCTCCACAATAAACACTTTTTATAGTACCGATAAGACCACTCCAGGGAGTGCTGTTATCATGGAATAATCATGGCCCCGTGGGACTCGGGAAGCCTGGCCATGTTTCAGGCTTCGTGATGCTGGAGGTAGGGGAGGGAAGCAAGGAAGGGCAGAGGTAAGGAGTGATTCTATCAAAACAAGGACACCCCCTATTGTGCCTTTGTGCTTAAAGCTTTGAACGCCTCGGCTGAGAACATGTGCATGCGGGTCTTGCAGGGTACAACAGCTGTGACTTTCCTGCATACAGCCATCTGCATTCATGCATCTTTAATGGACTGTTTGGGACCATCAACCTGCAAACAAAACTTAGCTTAGGTTTTGAATCTTGGTCAACGATGGTGATTTCTAGCCCTTCATCCGTTCTCCTCACCAGCATACTACTCCAGCAAGAATTATTAAAGAAAGCATGAGTTGTAAGAAAAACATTGAATCTTGCACCTCAAGTTCACAAAAGCGGCTGTGACCATGGATGAATGGGGAAGGGCCTCCAGGGTTCGTGGCTCAGCCCATTGGCCTTGATTTGGGCTGGCTGCGATTACATGTGAATTCCCCTTCCCGACTGCCATGTGTAGTTTTGGACACTGTGGCAAATTAATCAGGTTGACATGGGAGACAGTGACACGGCTAGTTCAAATCTGTCTATAAATATGCAAAATGACCGCTGAAAGCAAAGAGGGATCCTTGGGAAAACTACTGACAGCATGTGTGGTTTTCAGAGGACTATGGCATGGCTGTGTGCTGTCTACATTCTGCTAGTGATGACCCAGTGAATGAAAGGAAGCAATGGTTTACAAAAATGACTTCTGAACTTACATATATTTTATCTATAAATTCTCTCATCAGTGAAGCGAAAAACAACATGTTTCTTTCCAGAGCACTTTAACTGTGGATGTGTGGATTAATAAAGGGAAGCTTAAAAAGTTAAAGTAATTTTATAACTTAAAGAGATTGCAGGCCTTGCTTTCTCCTTAAAAACTATCCTGTGATTAAAGAGGTTAGGCTGTTTTCGGGATGGTGCTTAACGTTAGTGTGTATATAAAGAAGTCTAAATACGGCTTAGGTGCAGAGACGATCATGTCCATTTACCCTCCAGTCAAAAAGGAAGCATGGGCTTCCCTGGTGGCACAGTGGTTAAAAATCTGCCTGCCAGTGCAGGGCACATGGGATCTAGCCCTGGTCCGGGAAGATCCCACGTGCTGCGGAGCAACTAAGCTCGTGCGCCACAACTACTGAGTCTGCGCTCTAGAGCCCGCGAGCCACAACTACTGACCCACACACCGCAACGTGTGCAGCAACAAAGCCCCAACGCAGCCAAAAATAAAATATGTAAAAAAAATAGTTTTTTAAAAAAAACGAAGAACACACATGCATGCGCACACTTCCACACAATCCAAAGAAATATACGGAAACCAAATTTATTTGAGGAAATTTTGCCCTTTCTCCACTCTTCTCTGTTTTTTTCTTTTTGGCTGCATTGGGTCTTTGTTGCTGCACATGGGCGCTCTCTAGTTTCGGTGAGCGGGGGCTACTCTTCATTGCGGTGCGTGGGCTTCTCATCGTGGTGGCTTCTCTTGTTGCGGAGCACGGGCTCTAGAGCACAGGCTCAGTAGTTTTGGCACATGGGCTCAGTAGTTGTGGCTCGTGGGCTCTAGAGCGCAGGCTCAGCAGCTGTGGCGCATGGGCTTAGTTGCTCCGCGGCATGTGGGATCTTCCCGGACCAGGGCTCGAACCCGTGTCCCCTGCACTGGCAGGCAGATTCTTAACCACTGAGACACCAGGGAAGCCCTCCATTTTTTAACATTAGTTTAAAATGGCATTTGTCAATATTATGTATAAAATAGATAGCCAAGGACTTACTGTTTAGCACAGGGAACTATACTCAATATTATAAAATAAGCTATGAGGGAAAAGAATCTGAAAAAGAATATATATACACATATATACATATGTATTACTGAATTGCTGTGCTGTATACCTGAAACTTACATGATATTGTAAATCAACTATACTTCAATAAAATTTTTTTAAAATAAAATGGCATTTATCTAGCCAGTATTTTATGACTATAAATGAAGGATAACCTTTAAAAACTATGAATCACTATATTGTACACCTGTAACTTATATCATATTGTACATCAACTATACTTCAACCAAATAAAACAGGAAAAGAAAATGGCATTTGTCATCTTCAGTTCTTACCTATTTTAAGATCAATTTCACAAGAGTCAAGGTGGACTCCGAGACACCCAGAAAATTATTTTTCAAGAATGTGTACATACTCAGTCGACAGGGAAGTAGTAAGACCATCAAGTTCTCCCATCCCAAGCCCTAGGTCTCCTCCTAAAAAGTACCACCCCTACTTTCGTCTTCCCGGGACGACAATCATCCTCGCCCCGCAAATCTCCTTGTTCTTTAAAGCACCACTGGAATAGCTCTGGGTGCTAAGACGAAAGGAGGGGGATTGTTTTGTGCTTTCAGCGAAACTGATTCAACCAGTTCAGCATTTGGTGGAGACTGAATGCTCCCCATTTTTTAATTTCATCAGATCGAAATTGTTATAAAACGTCCTCCTGTGAAAGGATATTCCGTTTTAATCAGGATTTCTCTTCACAGAAAGAAACATAAACATGTCAACATGACACTCAAGGACCACAATGTGTCTTCCTAATACAATAACAGCCATCGGTTTATGAACCATTCGGTGAAACAGCCAAAGGAGAAATTAGATCATTTGGCTCTGCTTGTGGACTGTAATAGATCTCCCCTCAGTTAAGAGAGCTGGGAACAGGCCGCAATGATTAATGGGAAACCTCGATGGTGTAAACACTGCTTAATGTAAGAGCACAATATGGCATGCAAAGCCAACTGAAACAGCCATAAATGTTTTAGGCACCTTACAAAGATTTAAGAATATTTATTCCATGTATAAATCCTTTGTATAGTATCAGCGAAAGCCCAGAGTCCAGAGGTCTGGCAGCCTGAAACACAACGTGGCAGATGAAGGCTGTGTGCCTTCTCTTTTCTGGTTGCATTTTCCTGTGATGATTAAACCAAATTAGTTGGCTAACTGCTTTCAAAATGAGGCGCAACTCCCGAGCGCCGGTCCTTTTATATTATGGCTTTCTCAGCAGTTACTGCTCCAAGACATCTGATCTCCAGAGCTTTGTAACAAGGCATGGGGTTGGGGCCAGAGGGTCCCCTTGGTAGTTTTATTTTCCATCTCAAGTCTTCTACGCCCGTGCCAACCACAGTGTGGCTAGGGCCCAGCTGGGGCAGCAGGGCCTGGATGCTTCTTAGAAATGCAGATTCCTACGATCCAGCCGAGACCTACTCAATCAGCAGCTACATTTTACCAAAATCTGCATGAGATTTGCCTGCCCGTTAAAGCTTGAGAAACCCTGGATTACATCGTCATCCCTCTCACCTCCCCCATTCCTCCATCCCCAAACCCCGGACGGCTCCTCAGAGTGTAGCTAAAAGTGTAGTGAGCGAGAGAGTCCCTTTGTCACCGACTGTGTGATCTTATTAGTCACCTTACTTAGCCTCTCTGACCCTCAGTTTTCTCATCTGAAAATAAGGGGAAACCACAGTACCCATTTCAAGGGGATGATGAAAGGATTAAACAAGACAATGTATGCCAAAGCTCACAGGGAGATGCCTGGCACACAGTAAGAGCTCAATCAGTGGTACAAATGTGGCGTGATAGAAAGGCACCGATGGGACCAATTTCAGGTTTGCTATGGACGCTTTACAAAAGCCTTTTCTCAATTTCTTTATCTATCCAATGGGGCCAGTAATGATCCCTAACACAGAGACGGAGAAAGCAGAAAAAGAACAAGTTTGGAAGTTGGGATAAGAGCTGAGAACAGTGTTCGTTACTGAAGAAGAGAAATAAAAAATAAATGATAGGAGTGGCATTCTGGATGAGTTCTCTTCTCCTGTGTGTCAAATTACCCTAAAAGTTAGCAGCTTAAAACAAATATCTACTGCCTGGCAGTAGATATTTATATTCTAAATATCTAAATAGGATATATTGTATTCCTGCCTGTGGGTCGGGAATTCGAGATCATCTTTGCCAGGTGATTCTGACTTGGGGCTTCTTATGAAGTCTCATTCAATATATTGGCCAGGGCAGCAGGCATCTGAAGACTTAACTGGGACTAAAGAATATTTTCCAAGGTGGTTCACTCCCATGGTGCTGGATGTTCGCACAAAACTTCGCTGCCCCCCCTTGTGGGCCTCTCCATGGGCTACTTGAGTATCCTCATGACCTGGAGGGTGGGTTCCCTCACGGTAAGGGAGCTAACAGAGGGGACAAGGGAGAAGCCACCACCCCTTACTCTGCCTAGTCTAGGAAATCATACTCCATCAGGTCTGCCAGACAACCTCTCTGAGAAGCACCCACAGTTGCGGCACTAACGCGGCCAAGAGTGGCTCTGGCCCTTAATTAATCCTCCTCAGAAACCTAAGCCCCACTGAAGATACAATAAGAACCAAGTGTAAATTTCTTCTTGGCCAATACTGCTTCAAAGCAATCCCCCTTTCAACCAAATTGTTGCCCCCAAATCCCTACTATTTGGAGACGCTGGGGCCTCCACAGTGGGTCGACTATCATTTGTAAAAGATCTCCTGGAGTCTCAGAAACCCACCTTGGCAGGAAAGTCTCCAGTGATTGGTTAAATTTCCAGTTCAGTCTGAAACACGCCTCCCCATCCCAAGATACTCTGTCATTCAGTTGAAGTCTTACTGATCCTCTAGGCATAGGTTAAATATGCCTTCTTCTGTAAGGCCCTAGATGAGATAGAAACCTCTGCAATGTCTCTCCAGAGCGCTCTCTAGTTCCTCTCTCATCATTCTCTTCACACATTTGAAAATTTGGGGGCTTATCTGTGTGTCTCCTTTAATCGACCACAAAATCCAAGATGGCAGAGACCGTGTCCAATCTTGTTCAATGTGTATATACTGAAGGCTGACACAGTGCCGGGCACACGGTAGAGCCTCAGTTAAAATCTTTTGAGTGGATTTTATTTAGCCATTCAATCAATCAATATTATTGAGAGCCTACTGTATGCTGGGCAGGGTGCCAGGGACAGCAGATACAGCCGTGAACAAAATCAAGTAAGTCCTTCCTCTAAGGGAGTTTTCATTTTAAATAGGCAATGACAGTAAAACAACAACAACAAAAAACACCACCACAACAATTTTTTAAAAAAACTAAAAATCAAGCAAAAATACAGCATGCTTAGGTACGACAAAATGTTTAGGAAATAAACAGCACAGAGCAACAGGACAAAGAGTGATGGTGGGGTGAGGGGTTTCTATTTTACAAAAGGGGATTACAGGAGGCCTCTCTTGAGAAGGTGGTATTTGAGCAACGTTGTGAATGAAGTGAAAACAAAGCCATGAACAGCAAGAGAAAAACAAAGAGTCAGTCACAAGGCAACTCCCATAAGGCTATCAGCTGATTTCTCTGCATAAACTTTGCAGGCCAGAAGGGAGTGGCATGATATATTCAAAGTCCTGGAAGGAAAAAACCTGTAAACTAGGATACTCCACCCAGCAAAATTATCATTTAGAACAGAAGGAGAGAGAAAGAATGTCTCAGAGAAGCAAAAACCAGAAGAATTCAGCAATAATAACCCTACCCTAAAAGAAATATTGAAAGATCTTATCTAAACAAAAAAGAAGCAAGAATCTACAGGAAAGGAAAAAACACAGCAGGAAAGGCAAATAAATAAAAAGATTGAAGATCACTTAAATAAGCCAGTACATAGATTAAAAAGCAACCCCAAAAACTTTGCAAAAGTGATTATAACTACAATTAATAATTTCAGAAAGGGAAAGTAAAAAAACCAATGCCTTTTAAAATTCCATCAAAAAATAATAATATACTTAGGAATAAATCTGACCAAGGAGGTGAAAGACTTACATGACGAGAACTATAAAACAGTGATAAGGGAAACTGAAGATGACTCAAAGAAATGGAAAGGTATCCCAGGGTCTTGGATTGGAAGGATTAATATTGTTAAAATGGCCATACAACCCAAAGCAATCTACAGATTTAATGTGATTCCTATCAAAACACCCATGACATTTTTCACAGAAATAGAAAAAATAATCCTAAGATTTATATGGAACCACAAAAGACCCAGAATTCTCAAAGCAAACCTGAGGAAAAAAGAACAAAGCTAGAGGCATAACCCTCCCAGACTTCAGACAATACTATAAAGCTACAGGAATCAAAACAGTGTGGAACTGGCACAAAAACAGACATATAGATGAATGGAACTGAATAGAGAGAGAGCCCAGAAATAAACCCACACATCTACAGTCAATTAATCTATGACAAAGGAGGCAAGAGTATATAGTGGAGAAAAGACAGTATCTTCAACGAGTGGTACTGGGAAAGCTGGACAAGTAAATTTAAAACAATGAAATTGGAACACACCCTCACACTATACACAAAAATAAACTCAAAATGGTTTAAAGACCAAAATATAAGACATGACACCATAAAACTCCTAGAAGAGAGCATAGGCAAAACATTCTTAGACTTCAATTGTAGCAATATTTTCTTAGATCAGTCACCCAAGGCAAAATAAATAAAAGCAAAAATGAACAAATGGGACCTAAACAAACTTAAAACCTTTTGCACAGCAAATGAAACCATCAACAAAATGAAAAGGCAAACTATGAACTGGGAGAAAACGTTTGCCAATGATATGACCAACAAGGGGTTAATATCCAAAATATACAAACAGTTCATATGATTCAATATCAAAAGGACAAAAAACTCTATCAAAAAATGGGCAGAAGACATTTCACCAAACAAGACATATAAACAGCCAACAGGCACGTGAAAAGATGGTCAACATCGCTAATTATTAGAGAAATGCAAATCAAAACCACAATGAGGTATCACCTCATGCGGGTCAGAATGGCCATCAGCAAAAAGTCTACACGTGATAAATGCTGGAGAGGGTGTGGAGAAAAGGGAATCCTCATACGCTGTTGGTAGGAATGTAAATTGGTGCAGCCACTATGGAAAACAGTATGGAGTTTCCTTAAAAAGCTTAAAATACAGTTACCATATGACCCAGCAATCCCACTACTGGGCATATACCCTGAGAAAACCATAATTCAAAAAGACACATGCACCCCAGTGTTCACTGAAGCACTATTTACAACAGCCAAGACATGGAAACAACCCAAGTGCCCATTAACAGACAATTGGTTTAAGAAGATGGGGGGGGGGGGGGTGTGTGTATGTGTGTGTGTGTGTGTGTGTGTGTGTGTGTATATATATATATATATATATATATATAATGAAATATTACTCAGCCATAAAAAAGACTGAAATATTGCCATTTTATTCTTAGTGAAGTAAGTCAGTCAGAGAAAGTCAAATGTTATATGATATCAGTTATATGTGGAATCTAAAAAATAATACAAATGAACCTACATGTAAAACAGAAATAGACTCACAGACATAGAATACAAACTTATGATTTGTATGACCGAAGGGGAAAGGCAGGGAGGGATGAGTATGGGATTAATGGATACAAACTGCTACACATAAATATATAAATATACATATATAAAATAGATGACAAGGATTTACTGTAGAGCACAGGGAACTGTATTTAATATCTTGTAATAACCTACAATGGAAAACAATATGAAAAAAATCTATATATATAACTGAATCACTTTGCTTTACACCTGAAACTAACATAATATTTTTAAGCAACTGCGCTTCAATTTTTAAAAAGCGTAGTCAGGAAGATCTCTATGGGAAGAATGTTCTAGAAGGTGGGAATAGCTAGTACAAAGGCTAAGGTGGGCGCCTGTTTGGCATGTTCAAGGAGCCCGTGTGCTGGCGTGGGATGCGGTGGGATAGGAGATGAGGTGAGAGGGGTACAGGTGAAGAGAGTAGGTCATGAAGGGCCCTGTGGGCCACTGGAACCATCAGAGAGTTTGACCAGGGACAACATGATCCGATGTAGGCGTCCGAAAGATCCATCTGGCCACCGTGGGGAGAGGAGATTCTGGGGAGCCAGAGTGGACACAGAACATGACTGAAAGTTCAGACTACTCTGTTAGATACTAAGAGGGACAGAGGATGAAATCAGCCTTTGATCTACCCTCTCTGGGGAGAAGAAACATGTAAAGAAATAATTAAAACATGGCTAAGCAATGGTACAAACACTAGAGTCACCAATTCTAGCTAAGGAATGATAATAACTACCATTTGTCAGTCACCAACTACGTGCCTCATGCCCCGCACGCATTACGTCTTCCACCAAAGGACCCTATGAAGCAGGAGGCTTGATCCACAGATCATCAACGAACAAATGTCACCCAGCTTCTCAGCACCTCCAGTTATTAACAGCATAGAAAGACAAACTGAAGCCCCAAGAAGTCAAGCAACTTGCTGAAATTCAAGCTCGGTGTAAGTGGCAGAGCTGGGATTTGAACCCAGACGACCTGACTCCAGAGGAGGGCTTTCAACCAGGTCATGAGGTTGGCTCCAAAGGTCTTCCTTTGCAGGCATCTAAGCTCCTGACCCCTGGTCTGAAGAAACAGAAAAACAACCAAGAAAAATACAAAGACCTCACAAAATGATGAAGTGCAGATTTATGAAGCTAAGGATGGTTGTAAAGGCAGCAATGTGCTTTAATGAGCTACGAATTCTTTCAGCCTAAGAGAGTGATTTGTATTCTTCCCAGTTCTACAAGCCCAAATTACAAAAATTATTTTTTTCTCCAGGCTCCTACAAATACCGGTATCTTATTTATCTTGTTTTCCACACAAATACAGGGGCCCTTTTCCTTCTTAAAATTCAGATCTAGTCCTGCTTAAAGTTCCTTCCTTTTTATTTGGGTTTTGCTTTTCGAGGGATGTTTGGTTTGGTTTTGCTAATTGTAAGGACAGTGTGACAGACATCCACTAACCACAGAGAGAGCACACGTCTGGCTGTTAAGCCATCTCTCTCCCCTCCTATGTCCACAGCAGACACCCCTAATCGATTCCAGTACCCTCTGCCGGTCCTTTGTGAGGTTTCACAGTGCTTTTCACGGTGCTCCACTCTTAGACATTATCAGTAGATCAAAGTTGAACTCATTTGCACTGTTTGAAGTTATAGTCTTTTCCAAAGCCTTGGTTATGAAAACCAGCTAGCAGCTCACTCGGGGTCCCTCTTAGAAATGCCCACCAGGCTTCTTAGCTTGGTAACCATGGGGAATACAGATATCTGGGCAAGAGCAGCACACGTGTAGGGAGTATAAAAGTGCTGGGGTTGGTGGGTTCTCTGGGAGGGAGAGAGCTGAGAAGAGCAGATAGCACCTGAGAGGCTTCTCCTAACAATCCAGACGAGAGCGGACGGTGACCAGACAGAGGTAAGAGCGGCGGAAACGGGAGAAGCTTAGGCAGTGTTTTTCAAGCTGTACATCATGAAATCAACTTGCTGGGGTTTGCTCGGCTTCCTTGATACTGAAGTAAAAGCAATGAATGGGTAAGTATCGTCCGTGAAACTCATCTCCACTCTCTGTTACGCACGTGGGCTGGGTTGAAACGTAAAAGGTATGTCCCTTGATAGGTCACAGTCTGCGGCTGGCTGAATAATGGTACCTCCAGAGGTTCCACACCCTAGTCCCCAGGATCTGTGACTATATTACATTACATGGCAAAAGGGATTTTGAAGATGGAATTAAGGTTACTAATCAGCTACTCTTAAAATAGGGAGATTTTCCCAGATTCTGGGGCCCAGGGGTTTCAGACTTGTGGGTCCTGGAACCAAGAAACCAGCCAAGCCCACGGGACCTCTGACCTGTAGAGCTGGGACAACATAGTGGGTACAGCTTCAAGCCCCTAAATTTGTGGTAATTGCTATGGCAGCAGTAGAAAAGGAAAAAGGGTCCAAAAAGTCTGAAGTTCTTCCTTTTACTACAGAGTAATCTGTGACCTTGGACAAGTCAGCCAACATTTCCTTCTATGTACGATAAAATTGGGGTATAAAAGGGCCAACTCACTGGATGTTGGAGGGACCAAAATTAATGGCAGTTATGCACACTAAACGTTCACAGCAATAATAGTTGCCATTATTATTGTGCCCTTGACTCAGTACAGAGGCACTTCCGGAACTTCAGTTCGTTATCTGGAAAATGAAGATAATACCGCTTCCCTCATCTGGCTGGGAGAAAGGACTAATCAGGTATTGTAAAATAAGGTTTACAAAACTGTCTTTTTAAGGATTACTAAATGAAGATGATTAGAAGGAGACTACTGGTTCTTAACCTCAATATTCTCTCTCCCCTTCTTCCTTATTAATATCTGTACTTTTCAGCAGGAGCTTAGCTGCTCAGAATCAAGGCAGTCTCTCCCAGTCTCCCTGGCAGCTTGTTACAGCCAAGCGATGAAGTGTTGGCCAATCTTACGTAAGCAGAAGTGTTATGTGCAACTTCTGGAATATTCACTTAAAAGGCTATGGGCTGATCCTTCTTTCCCTTCTTCTTTTCTGCTGACTGGTAGGTGGACATGATAGCAGGAGGTCAAGCAGCCCCTGTGGACTGTGAGGTGGAGAACTGCAGAGCAGCAGGAGAAAAGGAATTTGGAGGTCATACTAGCAGCCCTGGATGGCTACCTCTGGTCTTTGTTTACAAAGGAGGGATATTAACTTTAATCTTGTTTAAATCAGTTATTTTGGGTCATCCTTGATTTGTAGCTGAACCTGAAGTTAAATAAGAAAGGGGATAAAGGAGACCCAGCATCCCATTATGAAGAAAAGAGTATCTCAAGCAATGTGATGAGCTAACAGGGACCGTGGGAGATCAGAAGCTTGTGGAAGTGCTCACTGTATTGCCTTACATAGATCAGAGCCCAGCAACATAGGCTGTTGATAGTGGTGACGGTACTGGATTGACAACCACAGTGCCCCAATCCGGGTTCTTTTACCTGCTGCCCGAGAGGCTGGATCCAATCTCCACTCCTTTAACTCAGGGCTTTCTGATGGAAATAAGAAGAAACCTTTTTTGAAAGGTAGCATGAGAGTCACAAAGAAGGGCGATGTCTAACACTTGGGTCATAGAGCATAAAGCTTGCACCTTCATCATTTGCTAACTCACAGCATTTAGCATCAATAGGTTTACGATATGAATGATGCTTTAAAACTTGACAGATAGCTATTCACACAGGCAAAAACACTCTCAGAAATGTTCCAGATGTTCATAACACACATACATATAAATGAATTGGAATACCTAACTAAAATAGAAGCAAGTCTCTATATTAAAATGGTTTAAACTGGTAAGACAGATATTTTTCAAATGACTCAATCTGTCTCATGGTTCAGCCACCAAGATAAACAAACTAACCTGGCATCTTTGAGTAGATTCATGGAGGAAATTAATTTGTGGTCCAGGGGGAATTTGCTTTTCATGCACCCCAAATGTGTTGTGTCAAAAGAATCAATAAAGATGAAGGATTTCAAGATGAACATCCCAACACAATCCATTAGAGAATGCCCAGGCCATTTGCATTTTCTAAAGAGGCGAATAATGAAATCAGGGTGAACAGTAATCCAAGACAATTCTCTACCCTCCAGGGAAGACAAAGTATACAAACAGACTGAGAAGGCCTCACTCCTGTCATTCAGAGCAAAACTTTGGCCCAACCTGTTCATCTCACCCATGACTCCAAGGTTCTGAATTCTAGAAGCATCTGGAAGTCATGATATTAACTGCCCCACTCCCATCCCCAGCAAAAAAAAAAAGAAAAAAAAAAAAGAGCAAATTACAATGTAAAAGTAAGCCCCTAAAAAATACATTATTGAGAAAAGCAGGAGAGAGAAGAAGGCCATTTACCACGGGCTGCACGACTTTTGTTCGTTATCTTACTCAGTCCTCATAATATCCCTGGGAGACAGATTTTCTCCCTGCTTACAGGTGAGGAGTATAAGACATGAAGTAACTTCTACAGGGTCTCACTGGAAGACACTGGCAGAGCTGAGACAGAAACCAAGGTCTGTTTGACTCCACAGCCTAGAGCAGGAGTGTCTGATAAAAATCTAATGTGAGCCACATACGTAACTTAAAACATTTTAGTAGTCACATTAAAAAAGTACAAATAAAAAGAAATAAATAGATTGAAAAGTAAAAAGGAAGAGGTGAAATCACTGCTACTAATATATTTGATTTTCAACCCAAGAGATTCAGACCATTATCATTTCAACATGTAATCAATATAAAAATTACTGAGGTATTTCACATTTTTTCGTGCTGTCTTTGACATCTGTGTGTATTTCAAACTTATACCATACCTTAATGCAGACCAGCCACATTTCAAGCGCTAAAAAGCCACGTGTAGCTAATGGCTACCTTATTAGACAGCATGCCCTAGAGTAATAGTGCCATTTGCTACCGTTTTATTTTGACGTACAGCAAGGAGTCCCAGATGCTTAAAGTTCATAGACATAAAATTCTAAATACCTGATGAGGCCCTGGAGGGTTGAGCATATTGAATTTTGCCAAGTGTATTGGTTGGCTGCAGTAACAAGCAGCCCCAGAGCTCAGTGGCTTGAACAACCCAGTTTCATTTCCTCCTCACGCAACATGCCCAACACGAAATGCCTGCCACTCTGCTCCACATCATCGTCGCTCTGAGACCTAGGCAGATGGAAGAGATCCTACCTTAGGGAAGAAGGAAAAGAAAAAACAGAGAAACAATACAAACAACTCATACAACTCAATAACAAAAAAACAAACAACCCAATCCAAAAATGGGCAGAAGACCTAAATAGACATTTCCTGAAAGAAGACATACAGATGGCCAACAGGCACATGAAAAGATGCTCAACGTCGCAAAGTATTAGAGAAATGCAACGCAAAACTGCAGTGAGGTGTCACCTCACACCGGTCAGAACGGCCATCATCAAGAAGTCTACAAATAACAAATGCTGGAGAGGGTGTGGAGAAAAGGGAACCCTCCTGCACTGTTGGTGGGAATGTAAATTGGTGCAGCCCCTTTGGAGAACAGTATGGAGGTTCCTTAAAAAACTAAAAATAGAGTTGCCATATGACCCAGCAATCCCACTCTTGGGCGTATATCTGGACAAAACTATTGTATAATTTGAAAAGATACATGCACCCCCTATGCTCATAGCAGCAGTATTTACAATAGCCAAAACATGGAAACAACCTAAACAGCCAATCTAAATGTGTGTGTGTATACACACACACACACACACACACACACACACACACTACTCAGCCATAAAAAAAGAATGAAATAATGCCATTTGCAGCTACGTGGATGGACCTAGAGATTATCATACTAAGTGAAATAAGACAGAACGAGAAAGACAAATACCATATGATATCACTTATATGCGGAATTTAAAATATGACACAAATGAACTTATCTACAAAACAGAAACAAACTCACAGAGAACAGACTTGTGGCTGCCAAGAGCGAGAGGGGTGGGGGAGGGATGAATTGGGAGTTTGGGATTAGCAGATGCAAGCTATTATATAGAGAATGGATAAACAACAAGGTCCTACTGTATAGCACAGGGAACTATATTCAATATCCTCTAATAAACCATAATAGAAAAGAAAAAGAAAGAAAGAATGGAGAAACATACAGCATCTCTTAAAGATTCTCATAGGAAATGACACAGTTGACCAGCGAAATAGCCAAAGCAAGTCAGACGGCCAAGACTGATGTCTCAGGAGCAAGAGTGGGAGAGGATATATATATATTTCCCCTCTACGGAGGGGCAGCAACTATGTACTTTGAATTAACAACCCAATCTACAACTTCAAGAAAGGATTTAAGAAAATAACATTAACTAACATCTATTATTATTGCACTAGTGATACTTTAACACCACAAAAATAGGAAGAACAGAACTTATATTATTCCTATTTTCTTATGTTATTCTTATTTTCTCACCTCACCAGAAATTGGTGGAATCTCACCCCCATCCCCACGAGATGGGCAGCAGGGTATAACTGGGAATCACTGATTTCCGTAATGACCACATCTTCTCTACTTTTCCCCATTTCCTAAATCCTACGGTCCCCATACATTCTAAATTTTCCATGTCTTTTAGAATCTATGTCATTTGATATGCATCAAGGAATAGGTATGTCTAAAGGTGGTTTACCCAGAGACTTGCACTGTCTACTTTTTATATTTCTGTATTATTTGCTTTTGCATACATATATATTTCTGTACTATTTGGCCACAAGAAAAAATGGACATAAATATTTAGCTTAGCTTGCAGGGGACCACTGATGGGGACCAGGGAATGGGGGCGGCTTTTCTCTCCAAGTGTGGGTGAAGCAGACAGCCTCCCACGTACCACAGGGGTGCTGAGAAACCCACACTCCTATTTCTTTAGGTTTTGCTTTAGAATGTGATTTAGGGCTTAGGGGATTTAATCGATTTAAATTTCTCAAAGGATCCAAATTGACCCAGAGGTATCATTCCAATAGCCCACTGAGGCGAGTGAGAAACCGGCTTTCTCCCTCCAAAGCAAATGTTGGCCACGAATAAAACACTCAGCAGATATACCAGTACTACAGAGATGGTCGTTTCTCTTACATAAATGGCAAAGCCTCAAACTTCCACTTACAGTTTAATAAAGCCTGCCTGAAATCATAAGGCATTTTCATCTCTCAAAGGAATTTAAAAAAAAAAAAAGAAAGATAAGTATGACCAAAAGCCATAGTACCTTGTACAGCCCCAGGAAACCGGCAGAACTTCATTAATCTTTAGATTAATATCTGGTCACCTTATAAAAAAGTGGCTACCTGGGTCTCTCAAGCAGACTTATTAGATCTTTAAAGAAAAAAAAAAAATTTTCAGTAATAAATACATATCTAAACAAATAAATGCCACAGGCCCAAAGCCCCACAATTCACAGGAACAATTTTATTGGCCTTTTTACTGCTCCTGATATCACAAAAGTTTACAATTAATAGCCACCAACAGGAAAGAAGAGAGTGAAAATGTTTATTGCTTTAGAAACAGTGGCGCTCCCCTCTCAGCTGGGTAACGATTGTCCTTTTTCAGTGTCACTGAGTAAGGGATGAAGAATAAAACATGTTCTTAATGTGGGTGCCCTGCATTTCGACAGAGATAAGCTGATGTGTAGCAGGAGGTGCAGCCCCAAGCAGGGGGCTGGAGAGAGGCGTGCGTTGATGAGTCTCCCTAAAGCAATTACTGCCCATGACAGACAGCGTAAATTTCATATTGCCTCTGAGCAGGATAAAATATGTGCCGAGGGCCATCTAGGTTTGAATTAAGACAATCAAAATGCCGAAGGGGAAAGAATATCTAAAGTTAAAATCAAAGGCTGAGCTTGAGAATGGTGAATTCTTTTTCTTAGTTTCTTTTCCCCCTTAAGCAGTCTTGATCTGGCGTTCAGGTATTCATTCATTCAACAAATACACGCCAGGAACCGAAAACACTAATAGCAGTAAAACAATAATAATACCTTTTTTAAAAAATCCAAATCACTCACTATTCATCGAAATGGTACATATTCTAATCTTACCACATACTAATATTATTATAAACAACTTTTGACTAGGATTCTTGTTAATTTTGTGTTGTTGCTAATTGGACCAGGAGAAAATTAAAGTTGATTTTTATGCCATCTACAAGAAAACATACACATGAACACAGGATACTGCAATGCTGTTTCTGACTTACCCAGAAAATAAGCAGCTTTTGCATGTGTCAAAGGACATTTTCTTAAGTATTTTTCCTTACAATACATTTCTTTTTTTTCCCCCTGCAGTTCTTTCACCAATAAGGCTTAGCCATGAAGCTTATTGGGAAAGGAAAAGGCAGTTTACCCCAAAACAAGTCCACAGAGCAGGGAAACCTACGGACATAAGGAAAAAGGCAAGCAGGACCAAGACATAAGACCTCAGAGCCCCCAGTCTTCTCTCTAGTCCACCAGCAGGGTTGGACCTTGAGAGAAGGAGATGGTGGAAATTTGGGGGCTGGCAACCCCTGCCCCTAGAAGAACTGTAGGGAGACCTCGCCCCTCTGAGACACCCACCTAAGAGAGGAAGAGGACACTTAAGGTAAAAGATACGGGCCTGATGTCCCACCTGTGAGTCCCCTCTACCGGCCTGTGCTAAGGTGGGAAGTTCACGGGTGTTCCAGGGCACAGCTGTGGAGGTTCTGAGAGATCAGGAGAGGTCAGGAGAGACCTCACGAACAGAAGGTATGGTCTGTTGTCAGCAACCATAGGAGGCCAGTGCGACCCCCAGAGACAGAACAAGACCAGGCACAGTGCAGCATTTGCCAGCCTCGTGTCCTGGGCCACACACAGCGGGAACCATTCAGGCCCAGAGGGGCAGCACAAACAAGAGGCACCTCCTTCCACCCAGCGGTGCCCCTGTGAGGTTGCTACCCTCCTTAACCAGATGCCACCCAGGGAGAAGAGAAGGAGGAAAAAGGAGAGAATCCATATTTACTCAAGAGAGACAGAGTTAACCTAAAAGCAGCTGTTTTCAACAGGAAAAGTCCTAGTTACCTTTACTTGGAAAGACTCTCTCCCCTAGTGGAATAAGGGGGTGGCTTGTTGCCCAATGTTCTCAGTAAAAGAATCCTGATTTTCAGCTGTGTATATTGACAACCAACTAAAGAATTACATTTCCCAGCCCCTGCCCCTTGCAAGCAGATGTGACCATGTCATTAAGTTTTGGCCTGTAAGATGTAAATAGATATGTTGTATGAGACTCCCACAAAGTCTCCCTAAAAGAATGTGAGCAGAGACTTCTCTCCTTCCTCTGTCCTGCTGCCTGGAACCTGGATGTGATGCTTGGTACCCCAGCAACTATTTTGGACAATGAGTCAATGGTCATGCTTTAAGGAAGGAGAATAAACGGCCAGGAGCAGTCATCACAAATGTGGTGCTGTCCTGTCGGCCCTCAATCTCCCATCTCCAGACTTTTTTTTTTATGTGAAAGAAAAGTTAAGAATCTTGTTTAAGTTTCTGTCGTTTTCCTATTACCTGTTGTAGTAGTGTTTATCTGAAATAGTCTTGATAAAGTCGCTTGTGAACAAGAGCCGATAAATAATGGCCAATAAGGAAAGATGAGTTTTTATACACCTAAAATTTAATGTATCTCCTGCTACACACATATGTATCTTGTTATATTTTATAACGTGTTGGTAGCAGTTGGTTAGATGTATACAGAGCAGAGGCCAAAAATCTATTTTTAAAATAACTACTAAGAACTGTTGAAATGGGTTAACTTACACGTTTGGGAGAAAAACTGATTTGATCTTATGGTCTTAACAGGATGACAAACTGTTTGACTGATTGTACCAATATAATAGAAATGTAACTTGATTTTCAGCAATTCTATAAATTTGTGAGCTATGACAGTCACAAATGGAACCTCAAAACTCTGGCCACTCTGACCACTTTTCTCTTCCCCTCCCCCAAAGGAGCCAAAGATAGAAGTGTGAAAAGGGTTCCGGGGAACTTCAATCATGTTATGATTATTTCAAAACCACATTCTGACATTTTTGTATACATTAACCAGGTTCGTAGCACACATTTTAGAATCTGCCCAGGCCTTTCAAAACTCAGATGTCAGTGGTCGAAAGAGCTTTAACAGTTAGCAACACAGGAGCTATTTCCCCCAGAGCTACCAAATCAAATTGTGGCTAAGCTATTGCTGGTTATTGGGGATTATTTATGTCCCTGGGAGAATAAAGAATCTAAGGTGAGGGTATTTTTTTTTTATCCTAATGATAAATACGGATGGACTATAAAACTGCCTGTTACCTAGCAGAGAAAATTGTATTAAAGAGAAACCTTGTAAATTTCAAAAGCCTACGAACATGATGTAGAAAATTGCCTGTGTTTATGGTACCATTGATCAAAAGACTTCCATCAGTGTTAGAAACTTATGGGAAGGATTCACACTGAACCTAAAATGAAACAAAATGCCCCCTTTTGGGAAAAAAAAAATCACAACCTCAACTCTAGACCATTAGGAGGGGATTTGAATGGGCTAGATCCACACCTTCATTATTAAATGATTCGCAAGAACACCAAAACCTCATCGTCTACCCAAGAAGGGACAGAAACTCAGAAAAAACTTAACCGATTGGGCTTGCAAAAATGTTGAGCAGCTACTTTGCAATACTGCGTTAAAAATACATATGCTTTCTGAGGGGAGGGGCTTCAAGATGGCGGAAGAGTAAGACACGGAGATCACCTTCCTCTCCACAAATATATCAGAAATACATCTACATGTGGAACAGCTCCTACAGAACACCTACTGAAGGCTGGCAGAAGACCTCAGACCTCCCAAAAGGCAAGAAACTCCCCACCTACCTGGGTAGGGCAAATGAAAAAAGAAAAAATATAGACAAAAGACTAGGGACAGGACCTGCACCAGTGGGACAGAGCCGTGAAGGAGGAAAGGTTTCCACACACTAGGAAGGCCCTTTGCAGGCGAAGACTGCGGGTGGCGGAGGGGGAATCTTCAGAGCAGCAGAGGAGAGCACAGCTACAGGGGTGCGGAGGGCAAAGTGGGGGAAATTCCCGCACAGAGGATCGGTGCTGACCTGCACTCACCAGCCCGAGAGGCTTGTCTGCTCACCCGCCGGGGCGGGCGGGGGCTGTGAGCTGAGGCTCGGGCTTCAGAGGTCGGATGGCAGAGAGAGGACTGGGGTTGGCAGCGTGAACACAGCCTGCAGGGGGTTAGTGCACCACGGCTAGCCGGGAGGGAGTCCAGGAAAAGGTGTGGACCTGCCGAATAGGCAAGAGACCATTGTTTTGGGGTGTGTGAGGAGAGGGGATTCAGAGCACTGCCTCAACGAGCTCCAGAGACAGGCGTGAGCCACGGCTAACAGCGCGGACCCCAGAGACGGCATGAGACGCTAAGGCTGCTGCTGCCGCCACCAAGAAGCCTGTGTGCGAGCACAGGTCACTCTCCACACCTCCCTTCCGGGGAGCCTGTGCAGCCCGCCACTGCCAGGGTCCCTGGATCCAGGGAAACTTCCCCGGGAGAACGCACAGCGCGCCTCAAGCTGGTGCAACGTCACGCCGGCCTCTGCCGCCACAGGCACGCCCCGCACTCCGTGCCCCTCCCTCCCCCCGGCCTGAGTGAGCCAGAGCCCCCGAGTCACCTGCTCCTTTAACCCCGTCCTGTCTGAGCAAAGAACAGATGCCCTCAGACAACCTACCCACATAGGCAGGTCCAAACCCAAAGCTGAACCCTGGGACCTGTGAGAACAATGAAGAGAAAGGGAAATCTCTCCCAGCAGCCTCAGGAGCAGCGGATTAAAGCTCGACAATCAACTTGATGTACCCTGCATCTGTGGAATACCTGAATAGACAACGAATCATCCGAAATTGAGGAGGTGGACTTTGGGAGCAACAATATATTTTTTTTTTTCCCTTTTTCTCTTTTTGTGAGTGTGTATGTGTATGCTTCTGTGTGTGATTTTGTCTGTATAGCTTTGCTTTTACCATTTGTCCTAGGGTCTGCCTGTCCATTTTTTGTGTGTTTTCTTTATTATTACTTTAAAAAAATTTTTTCTTAATAATTATTTTTTATTTTAATAACTATTTTATTTCTCTCTTTCTATTTTTTCTCCCTTTTATTCTGAGCCGTGTGGATGAAAGGCTCTTGGTGCTCCAGCCAGGCGTCAGGGCTGTGCCTTTGAGGTGGGAGAGCCAAGTTCAGGACACTGGTCCACAAGAGACCTCCCAGCTCCACCTAATATCAAATGGTGAAAATCTCCCAGAGATTTCAATCTCAACACCAAGAGCCAGCTTCACTCAATGACCAGCAAGCAACAGTGCAGGACACCCTATACCAAACAACTAGCAAGACAGGAACACAGCTCCACCCATTAGCAATGAGGCTGCCTAAAATCATAATAAGGCCACAGACACCCCAAAACACACCACCAGATGTGGACCTGCCCACCAGAAAGAGAAGATCCAGCCTCATCCACCAGAACACAGGCACCAGTCCCCTCCACCAGGAAGCCGACACAACCCACTGAACCAACCTTAGCCACTGGGGACAGACACCAAAAACAAAGGGAACTACGAATCTGCAGCCTGCGAAAAGGAGACCCCAAACACAGTAAGATAAGCAAAATGAGAAGACAGAGAAACACACAGCAGATGCAGGAGCAAGATAAAAACCCACCACACCTAACAAATGAGGAGGAAATAGGCAGTCTACCTGAAAAAGAATGCAGAATAATGAAAGTAAAGATGATCCAAAATCTTGGAAATAGAATAGACAAAATGCAAGAAACATTTAACAAGGACCTACAAGAACTAAAGATGAAACAAACAACGATGAACAACACAATAAATGAAATGAAAAATACTCTAGAAGGGATCGATAGCAGAATAATTGAGGCAGAAGAACGGATAAGTGGCCTGGAAGATAAAATAGTGGAAATAACTACTGCAGAGCAGAATAAAGAAAAAAGAATGAAAAGAATTGAGGACAGTCTCAGAGACCTCTGGACAACATTAAATGCACCAACATTCGAATTATAGGGGTCCCAGAAGAAGAAGAGAAAAAGAAAGGAACTGAGAAAATATTTGAAGAGACTATAGTTGAAAACTTCCCTAACATGGGAAAGGAAATAGTCAAGTCCAGGAAGCACAGAGAGTCCCATACAGGATAAACCCAAGGAGAAACACACCAAGACACATATTAATCAAACTATCAAAAATTAAATACAAAGAAAAAATATTAAAGGCAGCAAGGGAAAAACAACAAATAACACACAAGGGAATCCCCATAAGGTTAACAGCTGATCTTTCAGCAGAGACTCTGCAAGCCAGAAGGGAGTGGCAGGACATATTTAAAGTGATGAAGGAGAAAAACCTAAAACCAAGATTGCTCTACCCAGCAAGGATCTCATTCAGATTTGATGGAGAAATTAAAACCTTTACGGACTAGCAAAAGCTAAGAGAATTCAGCACCACCAAACCAGCTTTACAACAAATGCTAAAGGAACTTCTCTAGGCAGGAAAAACAAGAGAAGCAAAAGACCTACAATAACAAACCCAAAACAATTAAGAAAATGGTAATAGGAACATACATATTGATAATTACCTTTAAAGTAAGTGGATTAAATGCTCCAACCAAAAGACATAGATTGGCTGAATGGATACAAAAACAAGAACTGTATATATGCTGTCTACATGAGACACTTCAGACCTAGGGACACATACAGACTGAAAGTGAGGGAATGGAAGAAGATATTCCATGCAAATGCAACTTAAAAGAAACCTGGAGTAGCAATTCTCATATCAGACAAAATAGACTTTAAAATAAAGACTATTTCAAGAGAGAAAGAAGGACACTACATAATGATGAAGGGATCGATCCAAGAAGAAAATAAAACAATTGTAAATATTTATGCACCCAACACAGGAGCACCTCAATACATAAGGCAAATGCTAACAGCCATAAAAGGGGAAATCGACAGTAACACAGTCATAGTAGGGAACTTTAACGCCCCACTTTGACTGATGGACAGATCATCCAAAATGAAAATAAATAAGGAAACACAAGCTTTAAATGATACATTGAACAAGACAGACTTAATTGATATTTATAGGACATTCTCTCCAAAAACAACAGGATACACATTCTTCTCAAGTGCTCATGGAACATTCTCCAGGATAGATCATATGTTGGATCAAAAATCAAACCTTGGTAAATTTAAGAAAATTGAAATCATATCAAGTCTATTTTCTGACCACAATGCTATGAGACTAGATATCAATTACAGGGAAAAAATCTGTAAAAAGTACAAACACATGGAGGCTAAACACTACACTACTTAATAACCAACAGATCACTGAAGAAACCAAAGTGGAAATCAAAAAATACCTAGAAACAAATGACAGTGAAAACACGATGACCCAAAACCTATGGGATGCAGCAAAAGCAGTTCTAAGAGGGAAGTTTATAGCAATACAATCCTACCTTAAGAAACAAGAAACATCTCAAATAAACAACCTAACCTTACACCTAAAGCAATTAGAGAAAGAAGAACAAGAAATCCCCAAAGTTAGCAGAAGGCAAGAAATCATAAAGATCAGATCAGAAATAAATGAAAAAGAGATGAAGAAAACGACAGCAAAGATCAATACAATTAAAAGCTGGTTCTTTGAGAAGATAAACAAAATGATAAACCATTAGCCAGACTTATCAAGAAAAAAAGGGAGAAGACTCAAATCAATAGAATTAGAAATGAAAAAAGAGAATTAACAACTTACACTGCAGAAATACAAAGGATCATGAGAGACTACTACAAGCAACTCTATGCCAATAAAATGGACAACCTGGAAGAAATGGACAAGTTCACAGAAATGCACAACCTTCTGAGACTGAACTGGGAAGAAATAGAAAATATGAACAGACCAATCACAAGCACTGAAATTGAAACTGTGATTAAAAATCTTCCAACAAACAAAAGCCCAGGACCAGATGGCTTCACAGGGGAATTCTATCAAACATTTAGAGAAGAACTAACACCTATCCTTTGCAAACTCTTCCAAAATATAGTAGAGGGATGAACACTCCCAAACTCATTCTAAGAGGCCACTATCACCCTGATACCAAAACCAGACAAGGGTGTCACAAAGAAAGAAAACTACAGGCCAATATCTCTGATGAACATAGATGCAAAAAATCTCAACAAAATACTAGCAAACAGAATCCAACAGCACATTAAAAGGGTCATACACCATGATCAAGTGGTGTTATCCCAGGAATGCAAGGATGCTTCAATATATGCAAATCAATCAATGTGATACACCATATTAACAAATTGAAGGAGAAAAACCATATGATCATCTCAACAGATGCAGAGAAAGCTTTCAACAAAATTCAACACCCATTTATTATAAAAACCCTCCAGAAAGGAGGCATAGAGGGAACTTTCCTCAACATAATAAAGGCCATATATGACAAACCCACAGCAAAGATCGTCCTCAATGGTGGAAAAACTGAAACCATTTCCAGATCTGGAACAAGACAAGGTTGCCCACTCTCACTACTCTTATTCAACATAGTTTTGGAAGTTTTAGCCACAGCAATCAGAGAAGAAAAAGAAATAAAAGGAATCCAAATCGGAAAAGAAGAAGTAAAGCTGTCACTGTTTGCAGATGACATGATACTATACATAGAGAATCCTAAAGATGCTACCAGAAAACTACTAGAGCTAATCAATGAATTTGGTAAAGTAGCAGTATACAAAATGAATGCACAGAAATCTCTAGCATTCCTATACACTAATGATGAAAAATCTGAAAGTGAAATTAAGAAAACACTCCCATTTACCACTGCAACAAAAAGAATAAAATACCTAGGAATAAACCTTCCTAAGGAGACAAAAGACCTGTATGCATAAAATTATAAGACACTGATGAAAGAAATTAAAGATGATACAAATAGATGGAGAGATATACCATGTTCTTGGATTGGAAGAATCAACATTGTGAAAATGACTCTACTACCCAAAGCAATCTACAGATTCAACACAATCCCTATCAAACTACCAATGGCATTTTTCACAGAATTAGAACAAAAAATTTCACAATTTGTATGGAAACACAAAAGACGCTGAATAGCCAAAGCAATCTTGAGAAAGAAAAGCAGTGCTGGAGGAATCAGGCTCCCTGACTTCAGACTATACTACAAACTACAGTAATCAAGACAGTATGGTACTGGCACAAAAACAGAAATATAGATCAATGGAACAGGATAGAAAGCCAAAAGATAAACCCACGCAACTGTGGTCAACTACTCCATCACAAAAATAAGAAACCCATGCACCTAAGAAACCCATGCACATATGGTCACCTTATCTTTGATAAAGGAGGCAAGAATATACAGTGGAGAAAAGACAGCCTCTTCAATAAGTGGTGCTGGGAAAACTGGACAGGTACATGTAAACGTGTGAAATTAGAACACTCCCTAACACCATACACAAAAATAAACTCAAAATGGATTAAGGACCTAAATGTAAGGCCAGACACTATCAAACTCTTAGAGGGAAACATAGGCAGAACACTGTATGACATAAATCACAGCAAGATCCTTTTTGACCCACCTCCTAGAGAAATGGAAATAAAAACAAAAATAAACAAATGGGACCTAATGAAACTTAAAAGCTTTTGCACAGCAAAGGAAACCATAAACAAGACCAAAAGACAACCCTCAGAATGGGAGAAAATATTTGCAAATGAAGCAACTGACAAAGGATTAATCTCCAAAATTTACAAGCAGCTCAATATTAAAAAAACAACCCAATCCAAAAATGGGCAGAAGACCTAAATAGACATTTCTCCAAAGAAGATATACAAATCGCCAACAAACACATGAAAGAACGCTCAACATCATTAATCATTAGAGAAATGCAAATCAAAACTACAATGAGATATCATCTCACACTGGTCAGAATGGCCATCATCAAAAAAATCTACAAACAATAAATGCTGGAGAGGGTGTGGAGAAAAGGGAGCCCTCTTGCACTGTTGGTGGGAATGTAAATTGATACAGCCACTATGGAGAACAGTATGGAGGTTCCTTAATAAACTAAAAATAGAACTACCATATGACCCAGCAATCCCACTACTGGGCATATATCCTGAGAAAACCATAATTCAAAAAGAGTCATGTATCAAAATGTTCACTGCTGCTCTATTTACAATATCCAGGACATGGAATCACCCTAAGTGTCCATCGACAGATGAATGGATAAGAAGATGTGGCACATATATACAGTGGAATATTACTCAGCCATAAAAAGAAACGAAATTGAGTTATTTGTAGTGAGGTGGATGGACCTAGAGTCTGTCATACAGAGTGAAGTAAGTCAGAAAGAGAAAAACAAATACCATATGCTCACACATATAGATGGAATCTAAGAAAAATAAATGTCATGAAGAACCTAGAGGCAAGATGGGAATAAAAACACAGACCTACTAGAGAATGGACTTGAGGATATGGAGAGGGGGAAGGGTAAGCTGTGACAAAGTGAGAGAGTGGCATGGACATATATACACTACCAAATGTAAAATAGATAGCTAGTGGGAAGCAGCCGCATAGCACAGGGAGATCAGCTCGGTGCTTTGTGACCACCTAGAGGGGTGGGATAGGGAGGGTGGGAGGGAGGGAGACGCAAGAGGGAAGAGATATGGGAACATATGTATATGTATAACTGATTCACTTTGTTATAAAGCAGAAGCTAACACACCATTGTAAAGCAATTATACTCCCATAAAGATGTAAACAAACAAAAAAAAGAACTCGGTACCTATTTGCAAATGGGCTGTTTCTCATCCGAAGCCCAGATGAGTGCCTTCTTGGCCCATCCTGGCCTAGTCTCAACAGCCCCTGTCCAGAAGCAAGGTAACTGCTCGGGCCTTTAGAGTGGGACCGGGGTCCGTGTTGCAGTAACCCAGAAGCTTTTTGTTAAAAATGCCCTCCTTGAGGTCTCCCCTACTGGTTTTGGAGAAAGATGCCGCCAGGGCACAGTGTTCCTGCCTGTAGAGCCCCGGTCACGATTTCCAATGGTTTTATAAGAAGACCAACTTAAGAGCACCATGTGCCAGGGAAACTAGGGCCCTTCTTGCAAAACGTTTGTGCAGTTTTCATATAGGTACCTTGATGTTTCCCAATTTGGACACAAAAGGATTTTAAAGTGCAGCTTATTCCAACTGCTAGGCTGGGATCCTGACAGCTCAACCACAGATGGTCCATGGACGTCATGAGGCCAGCGTGCCCACAGGTGGGTAGCCCTGCTCTCTGGCAGGGGCACTGGCTAAAAGTTCTGCACAGCTGATATGTACTGTCTACCCAAGGTGGAAAGGGTCAGAGTTTTACTTTCTAAAAACTGTCCTAAAATTCTGATTCCCCCTAATTATAACCATCCACATTAATCCTCTTGGAGTCAGCAAGTAAAGTTCTTAACTCTCAGCTGGAGTAGACAAAGTATCCAAGTGCCCCTGGCCCCCTACTTACTACCCGACCCTGAGGCTTGGGTAAGTTATCCAATCTCTCCAGGCTTCACTTATTGCCCCTAGAATACGGATTAATTCCTGGATTCAGTGATGATTTACTGAATCCTCATCTTTGCTAGGGTTAGAACCAGCAGAAATGGTCCCTACCCTCATGAAGCTTGGATTCTAATTGCAGAGAGGGGATCAAAACAAAACAGAAGTAAACAGGCAACATTTTTGGAAATTGTAGGGATCATAATAGGATCTATCACAGGGTTATTAGAGGATTAAATGCAATAATACACGTCAAGGCCTTTGTGCAAAAGCTGGGCCCCAGTCCATGCTCAGTCAACTCAAATTATTATTACAAATAATTAGGAAAGAAGGAAAGAATCATCTTTCCAGTGTTGAAAGGAAATGTATAGCTGATGAGATGACGTCCACCTCGATTTCACTTATCGTCTCGGAAAAGCATTCTCCCCAAAACCAAAAGTTGCACGTGAACTTGTGGGACTATATAGGGCTGTGGCTGCGGACACAGGGGGCTCTGAGATCTGAGAGGAATGGGATGAAATCACAGCTGTGTGATCCTGGGCACATGATGTAACTTCTCCCCGACTCGGCTTCCTCATCTGTAAAATGGGACTAATACAGCCACAGAGGGTTTTATGAGTATTTCATAAAATATAAAGCACTTAGCACTGGTGCCTGATACATAGTAAGCTCTGGGTATGTATAATTTATCTTACGAATGATAAAATTAGCGTTGTCTCATCTCACTCCAAACGCACCATCGATGTGCATTTTTAAGAAGCTCTCTGGATTCCCTTCATCTATTTCTCCTACTTCACATCCTATATCACAGGTTTTCTTAGAAACAGGCTAGAACTTCCTCCTTCCCTGCAAACCACCGCATTCAGAGCCTGGTGGACCCACCTCTCCTTTGGTCCTTCTCCATCCTTTGCTGCTGCACTGTCACTGGGGCCCGTGATGGGCTGATGAGTGGTTGTCATAACACAAAGCCTGTCAGTGATAGCAATCAACTCAGGATGAACTATGGGGAGTATGACGAGTGAGTGAGGGGGTGCTTCTTAAAAATATATTTTTGTGTGAAGCTTTTAAGAAGTTGTACATCTGTGCCCAGGTGGAACTCCCTTGATGATGCACTAACAGTATGCCTGATGGTTGTTTGTGTACATGGCTATGCAGCTCACACACACACACACACACACACAGCCTTCACTGCCCTCCCTGCAAAGTTTCTCTGCAGGTTCCATAAACCCAAAGACAAGCTTAGAATGAGAGATCTATAAACGCCCCCAGAGACAAAGGCTTACAGGGGACTGCTTCTCAGCCCAGATGTCACAACGGCCTGATTTTTATCATCTGTCATGTGCAGGCGACTTGGAAACAGACTGCAGTGACATAATGAGTAATACCAGCTTAGATAAAATGCCACACATCAATCCTCCTTTGTAACGCAGACGCCTCGAAAATCAGAGACACCAAGACATTCTCCTGGAAAGAAAGGGCCACTTGATTTCTCCTTTGTTGCTGTTTTGTAGGTTCATGGGTGGCTTAAAGGAAAAAAATCACCTGGCCACACCAGTCAACATAAAACCCGTCCTGTCCAGCCTCTGGGGCCACAGCAGGCCCACCACCTGCTCTGCTTGGCATCCAGTGGGCTCAGCAGGCATGAGGCCAGCTCACAAGCAAGGTTTCAACCCCGACACAGGAAGAGAAGAAATCTACAACTAGATCATAAATGGAACAGGAAAACCCATCAACACTTACTCTGGTGGGTGGGGACTTGAACGCTGGGTCTGTGCCTGCTGCCGCAGGAGTACAGGGCTTGAGGCTGTAAACTGCCAGGTGAGAGCAAAGGAAATCGTGCCCAGTAATAGGAGCAGCCTGATGAAAACTCTAGCCAAGAAAGAACACTACCAGGAAAACCACATCCTCTCATCTACCAGATGCTACGCAGAAGCAACTTTTCTCTAAATGCCTGTGTGTGCTTCAGGGCTGGAGGACAGGGGTGTGATTACCAGGCCCCTAGTATTCCTATTCTATTTTTCCATCTAAGGCAGAGCACACCCTTTGACCTGGAAATTCTCCTTCCAGAAATTCATAAAGACACATGGATAAGGATAGTCACGAACAAAAATGTGAAAATCACCTACAGTATCCATTAATAGAAGGAGTAAATAGATTTGAAGCGCCATGTAGCGATTTTACAAAGCTGATGTAGATCTAGGCAGATTAACATGGAATGACGCCAATAAGATTTTAGTAAAAAAGGCAAATTTATATATGATACAATCCCATTAACACATCAACACACGGGTGCATGCACCTGTATGTATTTATTCATAAATGACAACAGTCTGCAAGGAAGTGCACCAAACTGCTAACAGTGCTCATTTCAGGCACGTGGGGTTAGGAGCCCTTTATACTTTCTTAGTATTTTGTGTTATCCATTTCTCTTAAAAAAAAAGAACATTTATAACCTGAAACAAAATGCCTCCCTTTCTTTGGGAAAATAAGAAAGCAAAAGAGATATTTCACCAAATGTAGCACATTTTTCCAGGCACAACAAAGCTCAGGGAATGTGACTGGGATCCCAGTTTGGGCAGGGCCAGCCTGATATCGGTTACCAGACTAAGGGGGTCAGTCTTAACAGCTCTCTGCTAATTCATCGCCACAATGCCCACCAATAACGAATGACCACTGAAGGGCATTTGCAGTTTAGAAGCGGACGAGAGAAGTCAACGTTTAGAGCTAATGGAGGAGACCTCACAGCCCTCAGAAGGAACCAACCCTGTGGATATCTTGATTTAGGACTTCCAGCCTCCAGGACTGTGAGATAATGCATTTCTGTCGTTTAAGCCACCCGGTTTATGGTGCTTCGTTATGGCACTCCTAGAAGACTGATATAATTCGTCTCTGTAGGTGTTCAGAACTATAATGCGGAAGCTCCAGGGATGGGGGTGGGACCATTGGGAGAGTCATTCAGCTGAGCCTAAAGAGAAAAAAGGTCTAAGGGCAGAAGCAGACAGGAGAGATGCCGGAAAACTCTTGAATCCTTTCTGGGCCTGCTTCTGGTCGCTTCCTGAGGCTCTGGTTTCCAATGTACCTTAATCGATTCCGACCATTCTCCTTGAGCTAATTCCAGGGGATTTCTATTTCTCCTAATACCTCCAATACTGAGCATTTATATAAATCTTGAATCTCCAATTCCACATTAATGGTAACAGAGCAGACCCACCAGCACAGAGGAGAATTCAATAAAATCTGTTGGATGAAACCATCTGTAAATATGTGAATAAATTTATCTGAGACAAACGGATCAGGGGCCACGAACGAAGAAGAGAATTACTGATGTAAAACTCATGGGAACCTCTAAGTACAATGAGCCCTTTTCCAGAAATAGGAAGGAGATGAGGAGACCGTATTTAGTGCCAAAATTAGATGACACCAGGCAAAGTACTTTGCTTTGGCTCTGAACCAAAGGGCAGAATAAGGCGGAGCAAATCTGTTCTCTTTCTCTGCCTGATGGTCTTTGGAAAAAGTCATCACCTTCCGGCCTCTCTCCATTCCAACCACAAGATTTTATTGGATCTTCCAATGACCCTACCCACTTACCCTCACCCAGGTGGTGGTCACCTGGCTATCTGGGCCAGTCATATATCCCACGCCTCCCCTCCCTGGCCGTAGTGATTGTTTCAGGGAAGATCTGTGTCCCAAGTCCAGCCAATCAGAATCTTTCCCTGCAATTCACGAACTGTAATGTTGTAAGCTCAGAACCTCCTTTTCTGGAATTATGGAGTCACAGAAAGAGAAGGAGGGACAATGGGAGAGAACACAGACAGACAGACACTGATGGTTTTGAGGTTCCCGAATCCAGGCATCCTGGGCCAATAAGATCACAGCTTTTTCTGTGGCTTGATTAGAAGAGAAACTCCCCTTTTGCACAAGTTAGTTCAAGTTGGGTTTCTATCACTTACAACCCAAAGCGTCTCGATCTGTACAGAGGATACAAGACTTCATCCACACATCGCTCATAGCCGTAGTCAGCTGAGCAGAGCGCCTCACCCTGGAAAGCCTGAGCCTGGAGGACACTCCTCTTCTGCGGTGGCTGACACTGCATGGCTTGGTTCCTCTACCTTGGTTGTGGCTACCATTGGAGTGGGCAGTGGATCTACAAGCAGCCAGCTGCTCACGACATAGGATGCAGTCTTGCCTAAGAGCCCTGCCCATCAAGAGTGCTCCAGCGAATGGCTGGAGGCTGACACACTCAGTATTCCCTTTAAAGCATTTGAGCCCAAAAGCTGCACAGAGAGGACTTCAGTACATAGTGGCAGGGACGGCAGGAACAGAGACAGACAAATGCAGAGCCACAGTAACATGGGGTCACAGGGGCCAAGCAGAGGCACAAGCCCCTGACCAAGACACTTCTAGAATTGCTGTTTCAACAAACAATACAGCAGAGCGGCCACTTGGGCTCAGACCCTGGCGACTCCACTTCTAGACGTGTGACTCGAGTAATGCACCCTCGCTGAGCCTCGGTGTCCTCATCTGTACAATGGGGACCAACACTAACTTCAAAGGATTGTCATAAGAATTAAATGAAATAATGGCGTATAATAAACGAAGCATCTCAAATCAGTGAGAAAAGATGGGTTTTCAACAAATGGTGCTGGGATAACAGGGTAGCCATCAGAAATACACAAAGCGATACAGGTACCTAGATCTTATACCAGAATAAACAGTAATGGTAATACTGTTACCATAAATGGTAATATAAAAATAAAGCCGCAGAAGTCCTGGAAAAAAACCATGGGAATATGTTTTTATAACATCACAGTGGAGACACTCTTTTGATAAAACACGGAAGACTGATAAATTATGTAGAAAACTTTTTAATCAGCATGGCAAAACCACTTATATAAAGTGAAAAGAGCAACAAATGGGGAAATATCAACAACTCACATCCCTGACAAAAAATTAACCTCTCTCATAAACAAGAACGTCTAAAAATTGAAGTCAAAGAGACAACCCAAAACAGAGAAAAAAACATACATACAACCAAATAGAAATGACGAAACACACGAAAAGATGCTCATTCACAAGAAGAAAACTGTCTATTGTAACCGTACTAAGATGTCAGTTTTTACCTAGCTTATCAACAACAATACAAAAGTTGAATAACCCATTGTGCTGTACAGAATAGATATAGGGCTGCAGGCCATATAAATAGATGTCCAGGCGGGACACTTGGGCATTATCTACCAAAATAACCAAGGCACATACCCCTTGATGTGTCAATTACACTTCTAGGAATTTATCCTACAGATTCAGTTGCAATGGAAAATGACTTATATGCAAGGTTTGCAAATGTTTGTATTTGCAAACAAATGGAAACAGTTTCAGTGGCTTTTAGTAGAGGACTAAACAAATTATATTATTCCAAACAGTGGGATATAATGCTGTCTTCCCAAAAATAAACAAAAATAAATGGGTTCTTTTACTTCTGACCCGGAAAGAACTGCAAGTTATACTACATTATTAAGTGAAAACGCTGGGTATGGAACAGGTGTACAGAATGCTTCTGTTTGTGTTTTTAAAAGAAACAAGGGCAAAGAATAAACATAGGTATTTGCTTATGCATAAAATATCTCTGCAAGGATATACCAAAATCATTAACAGCATTGTTGTCCAGGAGACAGGGATAGCCACGTATGCTTTTCTGAAGTGTGACTCTTATGTATACAAAGAATGAAACTTTAAAGAGAAACGGAACAAAAAGAGTAACGGATACACATCTCTTAGCACAGTACCTAGAATGTAATAAGCTCTCAGTAAGTATTAGTGGCTTTGGTTATGATTATTTATCATTACTATTGTCCTGGGAGCCCTCATCAGACATGTAACTTACGCTGCGTTCTCCATGATGGCCCTGGCCTCCTGGGACCTGGCCAAATGTTTCTATGTTCCTTACACTCCATCCTTACACTAACTTCTCCCCAACCATGCCCTATGCCACCGCCCCCCCCAATCTACCTTAATATCACCTGACGAAGACAGTACATCACTCCGTTCCACGCTGTGCATCCCTATTTCAGTGCCACTTGAAAGAGCCTTCCGGCTATGAAAGGTTGATTTAGGGAAGCTGACTAGCACAAGACGATGAAACGCAAACCCCCGGGTTCTCTGTCACCCAAAGCCACCTCAACCCACCTCTAGGGTCCTGAACGACAAGCTTCTTTGCTCTGATGTGTCCCTCTGCCAGCACACCACTCATCCTGTGCATGGGGGCTGGATGCCCTTAGGAAAGGCCTGGCAAGTCATGGCAGGGAGAAGGGAAGGCTCTGCTTCCCACCCACTCTCCATCCTCGGGTCCATGTTTCTGGAAAATGCTTCTAGCAAGAAGGAGGGGGTTTGATGGTTGGAGAGAGGGAACACGTGGATCCCTTACTGCTGCTCTGCTCCTGTGGGTACCCAGCACTCCACACTTCAGGTGTGCGGCTATCAGACTCACATAAGAAAACATATTCAACAGCACTTTGTCATTTCAAAACGCTGGGCTGTTACCCACTGTTATTTTAGCAGAACAGAAATCATATCTTACTTGCCTTCTGCAGCCCTCTCAGCACTTAGCATGGTGCTCCGCACATAGTAGGTCCTCAATAAATGCCACTGGCTTAATGAAAGTACAAAGTGAGTCCGTTCCGTACATTATGGACCTGGTGGCAGATGCAAAGACCTTTACATGGCCCTGTTATAGCTACCTAAAACATTAAAATAAGTCTTTCCAACTCTTTTTGAGAAAATGTTACATCCTTTATGCAGACCCACTAGCTCACAGGCTGATGTGAGTTAGAAACAGGGAAGAGAAAAAGCCCAAGTACAGTTTCACCTTGAGTCTGATGTCATCTTCCAATTGCCACCAGATCCCTGGCTTTCCCTTTACACCCAACTCCTTGAAGGGGTCATCTACACACACTGTCTTCCCTACCTCACTCCCACTCACTCTTCAAACCACTCCCAGCTGGTTTCTGTCCCCAGTTCTCCCCTGGAATTGCCCTTGTCATCAACCCATATGGACCCTTTCCAGAATCTTTTCTCTTCCAGTTTCTCAGCAGCAGCCTATTTCTAACCTCCTCCTCTCAAAACATCTTCCTATTCCCTCCTTCCCCCCACCTCTCTGACCACTCTTTCATGGACACTTCTTTTTCGGAAATATCACACCCTTGAAATTCTGGTCTAGACCTTGTCCCCTTCTCAGGCAATTCCATCAACACCCATGCATTCAATTACCATTTCCCTGCTGCTAACTTTCAGATCTTTACCCCAGCTCTGGGCCCCTGTCCGCTAAAACCTACTGGCCATCCCCTCTTGGGTGTCACACTTCAAACTCAGTGTGCCTCAACTTCACTTCTTTTCCTTCTTCTGCTAACCTAGCCAAACTCAACAAACGGTACCATCTTCAACCCAATGGCCTAAGGCGATTTGACTCTTTCTTTCCCCCTCACCCCCAAAGTCAGTCATTCATCATGTCCAGTGGCTTCTAGCTCTTAAATATATATCTAGTCCATCCACTTATCTCCTTCTGTCCCATCTACTAACACCCTCGTCCCAGATGTCATTCTCTCCCCCTTGGACCACTGCACTGGCCTCCATTTCCTCAGCTGGTACCATCCTCCAAACCTACTCTCCACCAGAGCAATTTTTCTGAAACACAAATTTACCTGGCAATCATTCCCTCTGGATTCTTTCCTTGTCCTCACGCTCTATATTTAAATATAAATATTAGTTACAATAATGGGTCAGCCACCCTTGATAGACTAAGAACCACTGGCTTAAACAAGGTAACAGTTTCCTTCTCTCTCAGTAGAAGGCGAAGGTGGTAAGTCGTACAAGAAGGTAGGCAGTTTTGCTCCAAGAGGCCATCAGAATCCAGGGTTCTGCAAGCCCTGCCGTTCTTTTCTTTTTTTCTTTTTTTTTTTTTTTTTGCGGTACGCGGGCCTCTCACCGTTGTGGCCTCTCCCGCTGCGGAGCACAGGCTCCGGACGCGCAGGCTCAGCGGCCATGGCTCACGGGCCCAGCCACTCCGCGGCACGTGGGATCCTCCCGGACCGGGGCACGAACCCGTGTCCCCTGCATCGGCAGGCGGACTCTCAACCACTGCGCCACCAGGGAAGCCCAAGCCCTGCCCTTCTTAGAGCGCTGGTCTCGTCTGCATGGCTGAGGTTGCCGGCAATCCCCAGGTCTGTATTTCAGTCCATCAGAGGCCAAGGAGGAGAACAAGCAGAAGCAGAGGATAAGCAGCTTCATTTTAAAGACTTGATGGGGGAGGGGGGTATATATCATTTCTGCATACTTCCCACCAGCTACTACTTAGTCACATGACTGCCCGAGCCGCAAGCCAGGAACGTGGCCATTAACCCAGATAAAATTAGCAGCCATAAGCACTGCTGACTTTACATACTCACCATTTCCCAAATCTGTCCCTTCCACCACTGCTCGCTACGGAAGCCAGCTTACACGGTGTTTCTGTGGGATGCGTACAGTAGCCTCCAGAATCATCTTCCTGCTTTCAGTCTTAGACCCATTAATTCTGTCTGATCGTATTGATACTTGTCTTAAAACATTTCAATGGTCCCAAATAACCCTAAAGACTCCTTCCACGGAAAGTGACAACCAAATCACCACTGCTTGAACAGAAAAGGAGAGTTCATTGGCTCAGGAAACTGGGGATGCTGTTAGGCTAGTGACCAGCATGGCCAATGGCTCATGGATGCAAGGAAAATTACTAGCACCCGGTCTTTCTCCATCTCTGGGCTTTGCTCTCCTCTCTATTGATGTCATTCTCAGGCATCCCCCTAGGGAACCTCGGCATCTCCACTTAGCAACCCCAGGAGGGTTTAAATACGCTTATATTTACCAATAAATGCAGTAAGAGTCTAAGGTCTGATGCATGCTGTCACCGATTGGCTCAACTCAAATCTCCTACTTGCAGGGCGCGGAATATACAATATCTTCACTGTGCAGGCCTGGGTCCCGTGTCTTCCACTGCAGTCGGGGGTGGGGTCAACCTCACTTTAGCCACATTGACTGAGACTGGGGAGAAGTTCCCCAGAGGAATTAAGGGCTACTCTTAAAGGTACAGGAAACAAATGACAATACATAAAAAAAATAAATGTTCATAACACACTCTCCTTTTGCAAAGTAGCCACGTTCCTGGGTACGGGAAACAAGGCCTTCTTTAACTCAGTACATTTGCATCTCTCTCCGACACTATCGCCTAATAAAGCCCACTTCACACTGAATGGTTTATTTACCCTGACTTTACTATGGTTTGTATGTGTGTGTGCACAGGCAGACATGCATGTGCACACACACACACACACACACACAGCCCTCTACTTTTGCTCATGCTGTCCCCATGGCTGTTTCTCGGATAAGCATGTGTCCCCTCTATTCCTGCAACACTTGATGCAGAGGACAGTGACTATTCTTAACATATTATTTGGAAAGTATACATGTTTACATCTATCCCTGCCCCACTTCCAGTGGGAGATATTACAGACTGACTCTCCTCATCTCCATGCCATCTTTCTAGTAGGAGTGTTTGGAATGACTCTTCCCAGACTCCTTTGCAGCTGGACATAAAGTAGACTCAGCAACTCAACTGCACTCATGCAACCTTTGGAAGGCAGAAGTGAAGCAGAGGCCATCTTCCTACCTTTGTAGGATGTTTCGTATTACCGAGGAAGGGCTCAGAAACACGTTTTTGTACAGCAGCATTCAGCGTGCTTTCTCCAGTCTCTGTGTGTCAAGGGGCAGTTGAGGTAATAACGCTGGTGACAGTGGTTCTTGTACCTCCTGCCTGATGACCAGAGGTGCTTATGGAATCGGCCCTGGAGGCCAGGGCTGACGGTACTCCTTCAGTGCTTCCTGCAACTTTCTAAGCATCCGCTTTCCAACATTAAACCTCTACCTGCTTAAAATACCTAGGGTGGTATTTTCTTGGGCTGTTCCCTGATTGATCATTTCTCCGTGGAATTGTCTTATTCCTATTTATACACTCAGTGCCTAACACAGGAACTGGCAGCAGGTGCTCAATAAATATTTCTTGAAAGCTAATGAAATTGAAATATATGTGTAATTTCTTGGTATCCAGAGATTTATAAGCGCAAAAGACCATCCAAGCATGTCTGCTTCTCCTACATCTAGCTTTCAAACCCAGATCTTGATACCAGATATCCTGCTGTTCGGGAAAACAATGTGAGTACCTTTGACCAAAGAAATCCAAAATCTCTAAGGGACAAAGGGCACCTTTCCTTATACAAGCAGCGACCCGTGCTTTTTATAAGCACAGGCTCTGATAACAAACAGTGACATTATTCACAAAAGAAACCGCTATGATCCTGACATGGTCTAGTGATTTAGCACTTGCAGGTAACTTTTATTCTGAATCTTAATTTACTACCCACTGGTGACCCTTGTGTAAAAAATCAGGACAGGAGAGGTTTGATCTCGCATGTAAATTTTATGTTTTGTCTGCTGGCAGATTTATGATTCGGGTTGCACCCAATGCATTCAATGAGGGAAAGCCACATAATGGTCATACGTGTCATCACCCAGCACATTAAGCTTCCTTGCAATATCCCAGATTACAGTAGTACATTGCGGAGCATGGCCATTTGAAGGTAATTCATTCCAAATTCAACTTGGATTGCTTTTCCTGTAAAACTGACAGGGGGCTATGTTACAAGACCGTTGGTGTGTATCTCTATCCTAAAAATGAATTTTCTGCTTTCAGAATGCTACAGCAAGAAGTCAGGATGTTCAATTCATTAAAAAAAAAAAAATGATAACAACATCCCTTTGTAAGATCGCTTGGCTCCAAACAAAAGGAAACAGGGAAATGTCACAGAAGGCAGTTGAACAGAGAGACTAAGAGGATGGATGTTCGGTTCTGAAGGATCTGGGATCCTAGCTCTGTAACTGATACTGTGCCTTGAAGCCTCAGTTGCTTCAAGTGCGCTGTGCACTTACCCCCAGGTATGTTGTGAACATTCACAATATACACATGCAATGCTTAACCCACGGTAAGGACTCAGTGTGATGCTGATTACTTCTCATACCTGCCTGGTCATTTCTCCTGGAACTTTTTCACCAAACAGCCACTAAACTTTTCCACCAAACAGCAAAGAGGCATCCACTTGTTCCCTTAGAAGTGGACACCAGCTCTTCCGAGGACAGAGCCTGGAGTGATCCACGCAGAGCTCTGAAAGTTATTTGAAATCTAATCTTGAAAAAATATAAGGGGCTTCCCTGGTGGCGCAGTGGTTGAGAGTCCGCCTGCCGATGCAGGGGACACGGGTTTGTGCCCCGGTCCGGGAAGATCCCGCATGCCACGGAGCGGCTAGGCCCGTGAGCCATGGCCGCTGAGCCTGCGCGTCCAGAGCCTGTGCTCCCCAACGGGAGAGGCCACAACAGTGAGAGACCCGCGTACCGCAAAAAAAAAAAAAAAAAAAAAAAAATCCAGTATATTACTTGATAATATAGCTTCACATAATTTAATATAAAATATGATTAAAATTGATACTCTGGGAGTGTTGGTTATGTGGGTAAGTTCATATGTTGAAAATCTAAGTTATACTATCAGGACGTGTGTACTTTTCTGTGTGTGTGTGTGTGTGTGTGTGTGTGTGTGTGTGTGTGTGTGTGTGTATTATACTTCAGTAAAAAGTTATTTTAAAAGATTCTCCAGGAAAATACACCGGGTTTATCCTAGAGCTTTGAGTAAACCCTGCACACTTCCCCAAGCCCCTAGGGTGGCCCTCCCTTGTTTGCAAAGCAGGTCACAGAGGACGCAAAATCTGCATTGAGGGGACAGTATTACTGGAAAAATGAGTAAGGCTTCTTCATGTGATCGAGAACACAGTGCAGTCAGGAGTTTATCACAGCAGATGTGGACTTGTGCTGATTGCCAATTTCCAGACACTCATTTGGAAGCCCACAGTTCAGTCAATTAGGGCTGATTCTGTGCTGTATTTGAAATACGGGATTTTTGTTTAAACCCAAAACTCATCATCTACGACCATTGAGGCAACATGCTGGTTCATTTTTTTCCAGTGACTGACCTCTAAGTGTCCAATTACAAAGTTTTATCATTTTCAGCCCCCCCTTTTTTTTTTTTTGCCATTACCCCCTCAGGAAGGAGAGAATTCAGGGGTCAAGAGAAAAGTAGAATTTGAGGTCAGAATTGGATTAGAAATCTCAATTACAAAATGTCTAAACCCAAACTTCATAAACAAATTTCCAAGAACAACATTAAAATCAGTAGTACAGACTCTCAGGCTTAAATTTGATTTTAAAAAGTTCCTAGGAAGAAGATTCATAACATTATTATGAAGGCATGGGGCTACAAGACCTTTAAGATTCTGTCTGCATATGAACATATGAATCTCAAACTAATGCCTACACCACTGCATCCCCAAATGGGCTTTACTTGAAAAGCCCGATGAAATTCATGTCAAATAAATCTGAGAAGCACCATACCTTTTCTTCTGCTCCCAGAGCTTCGTGAGCCACATTAAAGGCTCTGAGAAGTCCTGCAGCAAGTTTAATTGTATTTAACCCAGCACTTCCCTAACTTCCCTGACCAAGCATGTGATACCATTGAGAATGTTCTAGAAATTGGGGAAATGCTAAATTCACCCTAGTGAGTGGCTCTGGTTGTCAAATTTAGTGTGAAACATCTAAAGCAGGATGGCAATGCTTTTGCCTTCAGGTCTCACACGGCTCTTATCCACACATTATTTAGTTCTCAGGAGTTCTGAATTTTTTCTTTCAAATTTTCTATGACACTGAACTCTTCAGGCCAACCTGTTGTCATTTGGCCAACAGTGATTCTACCGTGATTCCACAGTCCCACAGGGAGTGGCACTGCCAGGTACCATGAATAACAGTTATGACATATTTGGTTGAAAGAAAGGGTTCACATACACACACACAAAACCTAGTAAACTCTTGCCTTCTGCGTCTATTTTTCTTTTTTTCTTACTTACTCTTCTAAACTTTCCTCTTTTTCCCTTTTTTCTCACCTTTTGCTCCATTCTATTTCCCTACTGCAGCTTTCTTACCAACGTCTAGTGCATCTTCCTAATGTTTTCTATAAAAGGGTCCATAGTAAATATTTTAGGCTTTGCACGGTCATTCAGTCCCTGTTGTAACTACGCAACTCTGCCATTGCATGGCAAAAGCAACCAGAAGTAATACAAAAGCAGATGGGGATAGCTGTGCTCCAATAAAACTGTGTTTACAAAATCCAGCAGAGGGCCAGATGTGGCCCGTGGGCTGTAGTTCGCCAATCCTTGACCTGTGCTTTACCTAGCTACGCTAAGGAATTCAAGCATGTTTCTTTTCTTTTTACTTCTTGAATGATGTTGCCTATTTCCTGTGGCTAATCCAGCCCCAGTGTTCTTCTGTAAATCATATTCTCATTTTCAAGCTGATTTCTAACCCTACCTGCATCAGCGAGCATCGTAAAACTATCCCCAGCCACGTATAGGAATTAGGCTTCCCCACACACTAGGAGTCAATGTCAAGCAATATACACTGTAGGGCTTCACACCTTGCCTTGCCTTAGAAGGGATTTTTAAATATTTTGTCTTCTGTTTTAAATACAAGCGTCTCTCCTCCCAGTATACTGCCCACACTTACAAACACAGAGCAGAGCTTTCTCACAGTCGATTCAGATGCCCGTGTAACTGTTTTGTCCAATTTTTTACAGGGGATGAATATTTCTAGGAATGAACACAAGTCACAAAAAAACTAAATGAAGTTGCTTTGCTGTGGGGTGCTTAATGAACATTTTCTTGCAATGGGTGCAAGCTATGTGTGTGTGTGTGTGTGTGTGTGTGTGTGTGTGTGTGTGTGCGTGAGAGAGAGAGAGAGAGAGAAAGAGAGGAGGAGAGACAGTGGGGAAGGGGAGGGTGGCTTAGAATGAAATGGAGAGAGGTCTGGAAGGGAAGCTCTTCTAAGACTATAAACAGTACCTTTCTCTTCTCACGCCTCCAAAAGAGACATCCTACGTAAGCATCCATAGTGTGGGCACGGGAGCTTTCAAGAAATACCACATACATTTATTCTAACAGGGACTCAGCAGTAAGGCCTAAAAAGCACGGTCTTCAAAGGAAAGGGCTGCTCTCACCTTGTGAGACCATCAAAACTATTCCCGCAGATGCCGCGTGAGCCTCCACTTATCCGACTTGAAAGGAGAAGGGCCTGCTGCCAGCCTGCTGGGATTTGAATCCTCTGGTTCCCGGGGAGAGAAGGGGGAAGAAGGAATTACCGAGACCAGTTTTAGCACGCGGCTGAAAAGCCGCACGACTGGAAGACGCCTTTGCCCACGCGGTTTTGAACTAAATCTTCCCTTCCCTCCCAGACGTAAATGAGATCATTACTGAGGCTCGGTTTAGCTGGGATGGATGGATAGGCGTGGGGGGCCCCGAGGGGGGAAGGGGAGCCAGCTCTCAAAGGATGAAAGACGGTGTGGCCAGGCCATCCGGGGCACCGAGGGCACAACCTCACCTGGGGGACACGTGTCGAGGGCAGTTCCGTAAAAACGCGGCAGCCCTGGTGTGCTCTGAGAGCGGCACGGAGGAGCGTGACGGTGGGGGTACGTCCGTCTCCAGCTTCCTGTGCAACCCAGGGAAAGTCACGTGTCCTCTCTGTCTCACATTCTCCTCCTCTGTCAAATGCAGGCGAGGAGGGCACCTGGGCACGGATCTGTGTTCAGGTGCAAAGTCCCCAGAACGTGCATCTTGTTGCCTCAGGTTCCTCATGGGTGAACACGGGGTGTTGATGACATCAGATACAAAAGGCTGTTTTTGAGTGGCTAGAACAGTGTCCAGGACACAGCAAGTGTAACAGGAGCGTGACTAGTATTGTGAGTGATGATCAACAGATAGGTGAATGAGCACTGATTAAGAGCAGGGTGGGCAGGCTTTTTCTGCCAATGGCCACATAGTAAATATCTTGGACGTTGCAGGCCACCCGACTTCTGCCTCAGCCGCTCAGCCCTGCTGCTATCTAGCAAGAGTTGCCCTCCACAGTACGTAAAGTAACGAAGGAGGCTTTGTCGCTGTAAAAGTTTTCTTACGGGCACCAGGATTTGAATTTCATAGAACTATCACCTATCACTCAATATCATCCTCCTTTTGATTTTTTTTAAAACCATTTCAAAAATGTAGAAACTATTCTTGGATGTGAGCCATCCAAAGCCAGGTGGGGGTCGGATTCGGTCCATGAGCCATAGGTTAGCTGAGCCCTGATTATAAGAGTAACAGCTGTTGGGGCTTCCCTGGTGGCACAGTGGTCGAGAGTCCGCCTGCCGATGCAGGGGACACGGGTTCGTGCCCCGGTCCGGGAAGATCCCACATGCCGCGGAGCGGCTGGGCCCGTGAGCCATGGCCGCTGAGCCTGCGCGTCCGGAGCCTGTGCTCCGCAACAGGAGAGGCCCCAACAGAGAGAGGCCCGCATACCGCAAAAAAAAAAAAAAAAAAAAAACCTTCAGATGCTCAAGTGTCCAGAGGAGCCACCCAGCAGTATCCTCGGCCCAAGTGCTTTCCCAGTGATGCCCAGTCCTGGATTTTAAACGCTGATCTCCTTTCACCAAGCACTTTTGAATTTTTGCTTTAAGAGAAAATATCCCATAGCATGTTCCAGATATTAGGAAACTAAACAAGTAATCTCCGAGAGTAGAATATGAGATATTGAACTAGGTTCCCCGGAGCAGCCATCTCCCGCATGCAAGTAATTTTAGGAAGATGGAATTGATTTCTGACCTTATGCCTTAGTGTATTTGTAAGCATTCGGATTTGATGAAAAACAGTCAACATGAAGGGCAGTTTGATTTTTCAAGAGCTATAAAGCATAGACAGGGATAACAGGGGGTAATGTGCATATTACCCAGCAAATGCAAAGTTCTGGCTACAGCAGGCAAAAAATGAAATAAAACTAAGCAAAGTCTCCCATTTCAGTTTTTTTTACCCATTTTATGTCAGCCTTGGTTGGATGAACCCCAGATGGGCAGCTTTGTTCAATAAGCACAGCCTTCTGCGTTTTCTCATTCCCTTCGCCTCAAGCCCTTAGGCAGACTCGAACGTTATCTAACTCAGGAGAAGTTTCTCGTTTCATTGAGAGATGGGTCTCATGGACCTCTGGGAGTGAGATTTGAAGGCTCCTGGATCCTACAGCAAGAGAAATCCAGACACAGACGCCCACACAGGTAGCACGTAAGTGATTCAGGCCACGAAACAAGGCTCATCGTTCTGCCAAGCAAGTCTGGTTTGCAAGCTTCACTTTTCCGGGGCTCACCCAGCGAAGACAACGTGATTTTCAATGTACAATAGTAATAAGGACATGCATCTAAAAAGATTAAATGAACATGCAGAATACATAACAAGAATCCATTCTCCCTATACACACACACACACACACACACACTTTTCTGTACCATTTGAATAGGCTTTTACTGGATGCAGCCTCTTCCAGCTCAATTACCTTACAGAAATTTAGATACCAAACTTAATTTGCATAAGAGGGACCAAGAGAGGGAGATCACAAGCAATTATATAACTTGAAGACCTATGATTAAGTCTTTAATAAGATTTGGCTTCCATTTCAAAGGTCCATCTCAGTGCTTCCTAATTATGGAGAGATGAGCCTGATAAACACGGGACACGTCAGACGTAAACAAATTGGGAATTTCATGCTACGTGTACCCACACGGTAAGAAAACGCAAGAGTAGAACAAGGCAGGAGGCGTTACTAATAGGACTGGGGCGGAGGAGGGGAAAGCCCAGTGCATGTCTAAACTGCCAGGGAAGTTGAGAACTGTTCAACCTTATGGAAGATCAGCCTTACTGGTCGCTAAGCCTTTAGAGACGGATTTATCAAAGAAGTACCAATTAGGCAATTCAGTTGAAACAGCCTAGAGGTAAATTTAGCTCTCACACCTGAGGTGTGGGGAAATTCTGAAGCCCTTGTGCCTTTGTCGAAACTGGAAACTCTCATTACCAGCAGCTTTGTGCTTTGTCTGCATATACAAAGTTTCTCGTGGCATTCTCCAATCCCCTTCCCTGCAAATAGCCCCACTGCAAGCATCCTACCCCACAGAGTAGGCAACAGAAACGCCTAAAGCACCATCTCTAACGCCAGCAGCTGAAGATCTGCTCTGACGTTGCAGCAACAGAATTCTACTGAGAGATGTACTGTGGATGATACCCGTAATGACAGATAACTACCATGTGTAAAGAAATGTTTGCCATTTTGCCTGGGAGAGAGATTCTTTTCCTTCCAAACTGTCCATCGAAGAACCCTACCGTTCATACCCCTCAATGCAACTTTCCACAGCAAACAAGTACGAAGATAACAGCTCATTTAATATGTACTAAGGACCCCCAGTGTGCTGGGTGCAAGTTCTCTAGGGGACCTTGGTAAAAGAAGTAGTCCTCATTCTTGGGAACCAGAACTTTGCAAAGGCGTTCTCTTGGTCGCCATTAAAAATTAAAATAAATGATTAGAAAAAATCGTAATATGCGTAATCAACGAGTAGCATCAAATCACAAAACTAAACACAGAGGGAAAGGGATGAATGGAAGCTGACTCCCAGCTAGAATCTAATAAGTTATCAAATTCCATTGACACCACCTCAGACGTGGTGGTGCAGTTTTCCTAGCACCAGAGCTCATCAGCACTTCCTGGGCCTGCCTGGACCACCCCCATCTTCCTTCATGCTCCCAGAATTATCTTTCTAAGGCCCAGCCCTATTAATATACCTCTAATGGCTCCTAACTGGATTACAAAATAAAGTCAAAAACTGGGTTGACATTTAGAAGGTTCCACAACGTAGCCTCTGCTCCCCTTTTAAACCCCACCTCTTACAGAGCCACATGTACCCTATCCTCCAGCCCCACAAGTGTCCACGCGCTGGGCTTTCTGCCTGGGAGGCACCACTGCAGGCTCCCAGCAATGCTTTCCGGTGGGCGTCACGGCCACCGTCTCACAGCCGAGGAAGCTGAGTCTGGAGAGGTTTCGGGACTGGCCCAAGGTTGCCCAGTCAGGAAGCAGAAGGGCGAGAATTTCAAATCAAGCCTGCCTGATTCCAACATGTATGTTCTTTCTCCTACACTGCTTTAATCCGATGGAGAACATTATTCGGCCTCTTGAAAAGTGCTTGGGGTTATTAGAACTTGGGAACTTCACACAGAACTATTCTACAGGAAACAAGAGAATTTCTTTTGATCCCAGAGAGACGGACAGGAATAAAGAAAAAAATCACGTGGGCACCAGAGGTGGTCAAAGGAGTCACAGGAATCCCACTGTTATTCCTTTCCATGAATTCTCTGAAGTTTGCAGTAAAAGTTATTATGCTTACTAATGTTTGGGGGATGAGGAAGTGTCCTGTGCAAACCAAGAAGGGGCTGGGCTTTGTGCAGATATTAACAAGTGTGGAGTCGAAACAGCACAGGCAGATGGGGGTGTGTACAGGCAGAAGGACACAGGCAGAAATTGGGGAGGGGAGAGTCCTCTGGACTCCTACAGGTCTTGGTACAGCTGGAGCAAATCCCCGAGAGGCAGGAGACGTTTTCATCTTTTCTCTATGAAACACTGAGCTCTGCCTTGTCCCCCGAAGCACCCATGTATTTTGCGTCAACCCTACCCCTCTTTTCTTCTCTCCCCCTTACCTGTACAGCCCACCACTCCAAGGAACACTCGCTCCCAGGGTCCAGGATTCCCTCTCATCTCCTATCAAAACCTCTAAGCAGAGAAAGGCTCTAGAAAACTCATTTACCTTAGGGAATAAAAATGATTCATGGCTAAAATCATCACCCCTCTGGGGCTAAGATTTTCATTTTTCAAGCCTAAAGGAAAGCAACTGTAGAAATAGAACACCAGGCAGTAAGAAATAAGTGAGGGGCTTCTCTAAAGGCTCAGAACTCTCTACGTTGTTTCCTGCTGACAAAGGCCAATCCGACACAGAATATGGTGTCTCTCTGTTTTTAAAATCTATTTCATGAAATTAGGAGTTTGGTGATAGCTGTCAGAGACGCACAGGGAATATTGAAATATAAATTGTCACGTGCTTTAAGATGGCTGTGAAATGATTGTTGTTCATTAAGTGGTTATTCCTTTGGCTTTGGTAAAGTAGAATGCGTGCCAATTATGAAACTTATTGAACGTTTCAAAAGGAAACTAGAAGGACACACACACACACACAGAAAGGTATACACCAAGTGAAAAATAGAGCTGTACAATACCAAAGATTCTACATTCTTCTTTCTGTTTAAACTAATATGTGCGTGTGTGTGCACGCACATATACGTGGGTTTATTTAATTGTCATTCCAGCTCCTTTTTCTGGTATCAGCAGCTCCCTCTCCTTTGAGTTCATGTGGTTCTGTCCCTTGCAGTGCCCCATAATAACACCCCACCCCCGACCTGGTCACAAAGAGAGGTGACCCAGGTCTGTCGTGGTATAGTCCCCACTGTCCACGGAGATTGGCCCAAGCAGAGCTGTCACCATCCTTCCCTGGGACTGATCTACAGGTCCCTAGATAAAGAAGTTCCTCTTTTCACGGGGGATCACTGAACTGATGTGTTATAAGCCTGGGGATACAGGTAAGCATCTTTCCCCTCAAGGGAAGGAGATCCTTCTGCAGTGGACTGGAATGAAAAGAAAAGAACGAGGTGATGGGAAAGGAGAAAGGGAGAGAAAGAAGGAGGGAAGACTTCAAATGAACCCCAGGACTCAATCATGCTTCCCAACAGCACAGCTATTAATTCTACTTTTGTCACAAGCCGATTGGAGTTTGGTTTCTATCGCGCTCAAACTAAAGAACTTTCCCAAATACTGTGAATATATACATGTATGCTTTTGTACGCCTCCCTACCCAATTCAAAACACATCCAAGCAGTTTAACAACACTTAGGTCTAAAAATCTAGGATTGAAATTTAAGGTAGGGAAAACATGTTCCATTTTATTCACTTATTTTAACTTTTCAATAGGTACTTATTATTTTTCATGATTGATTTTTCAGGTAAAACCCAGTTTTTTCAGAAACACTTTTGTCTCTAATTAAGGAGAGGAAGAATCTGTGTTCATGTCCGAGTAGCAACCACTAAATACCCCACAGGTAGCAATATCTGAAACCAGCAAATTCACACACGCAGTGCACAGTAGGCCTCTGGTTCGTTTGCTGATCCAGTTCATTGTACAGCAAGCCATTACAAAGTGGAGTCTTCCAGAAACATTATTCAGGCCTCCTTCATATGTGCCATTTCTACTAAAATGCTCTCCCTCCAGGTAATTGTTACTCTGGGTCCCCAAAAGGCAGGATTTCCTACCAATTCCAGCTCACTGCTTCCTCATTGAATAACCCCCAAATGACACTCCATTTTCTCTCTTTATGCCAACCAAGAACAACCAAGTCACCTCCAAGGAATACTAGCAACACGGCCAGATTCTGTCAGATTAAAATATGAGACAAATTAACCCTCATTAAGAGAATGCACCTGCAACACTGCCTACCAACTGTGAAAAAGCAACTGGCCACACCCCAGAGCCCATATTGTCTTCACCCCTCATTAAGCAGGCCCCCCAGATTTCACTGGGCAGCCACTGCCGTGAGGGGCTGTGCAGTTGGCGGCCCCCACTGGACCACATGGAGGAGGTCTCACAGGCAAGTTGGGTTCGTTTCGTCTATTCTAAGTACCTTTGTACGGGAAACAAAGAGAAATTTGATTTTAGAAACCTACTTGTATTTTCTCTAGGAGAAAAAAAAACAGTTAACATTTTTAAAAGATGCCAGTAGTGGTCTGGTTTATTCTATGCCTTTCAAAGCAAAACATTCTTTAGAGGATCAGGTTCCTGTCTGATGCCCTAAGCTACTGGCTGCCTCAAGTGGTCACAAGATCACATTTTGCCTAAGTAAAGAGGGGTCTCATGTTTTGCCTTAGAATGGATTTTTTTCTTTTCCACTAAAGGAACTCTCAGTAAAAAGTAAAATGTTCCTGATTTAATTTCTGGGAGAAAAAGAAAACTAACGTGAAGGCCCTGTGCTGAGCAGTTTTCTCACCAGATCTCCTCTGACAAGGAGACAGAATTTAAGGTAGTCTGCTGTCCTCCCCCAAGCCCCCAAGTCACACAGCCAGAAAGTGGTGGCGTTGTCTTCTGAAATGAGGCACATTTGATTCCAGAATCCACATCTGCAACGCACAGGGGTGCACAAACTACAGCCCATGGGCTAAATCCAGCCCACCTCCTGTTTCTGTAAATAAAGTTTTATTAGAACGCGGCCGTGCCGTTCAGTACTGTCCAGGGCTGTTTCCACGCACCAGGAAAGTTGAGTAGTCGTGCAGCCAAGACCACAAGGCCTACAAAACCAAACCTAGCAACCATCCGACCCTTTACCAGAAAACGTGTGCTGACTCCTAATACAGTAAAATGTCCCAGTTGATAAGAAGAGTAGAACTCAGCTCTGTACCACAAGAGACCAAACTACGCAATTGCTAGTTTTCATTGCCGGACAGAATCTCCCCGTGGAGCAGACGCCAAGCCCCTGTGGCAGCCTTCTATGCCACGACGGCCTAGCCTTATCTGACCAGCCCTGATGTTTTTGCAGGCTACATTTTCACCCCTGACATGAAAGAAAGCTCCCACTTACTGGAAGCAAGAGGATACATGGAAGTCAAAGGTGAGAAGGCCCAGCAGGTCTCTGTGGACCAGGCACACATCTCCCTCCCTCTTCTGTCACTGAGCCCCTGCCCCCCAATAACAGGCCCCTGGCAGGGAGGGTTAGCAAGGCCCACGCCTTCTGTGGATGGACTCACAGGTGTTCCAAACACTCTCTGCCAGCTTTCCAGTGAGAGCCTTTTCCTGGGGGGTGGAGAAGCTTAACGAAAGGAGACGTCAAAGCTACAAGAGAGCAGGAAGGGACCACTGTGTAGGACACGCTTCCCCAAATCTGATTTGAGAGAATACTACCAGAAATACACGCCAGTGGATTCAAGAAGACCACAAAAAATGATCAAAACGGCACAGCGTAACTGCAGCGAAAGCTAACCAATACAGGATGCGTATCTGTCCCGTTTGTAACTACAGAAGAGAATCATGGACGTTTCCCTCCTGGACCAATAAGTTTGATTCTAGAAATTCAGAGATGTTTCATAGGATAGCCACCCAGGTATTTGTTTTTCATTTATCAGATATTCATTGAACACTGACTATGTGCCTGTGTTCTAAGTGCACGAGATACGATAATTCCCGCCATCATAGAGTTTCCATTCTAGGTGGGAAGACATATAAATAAGTAATAAATTACCAAGAATTTTTTAGATAGAGGTAGGTGCTATGAAGGTAACAATAGTTGTACAGAATAAGGGGCTGGGGAGATAATTTTAGACAAGAAACACAGAGGCATATACCTGCTATATGCCAGGAACTGTGCTCATTGTCAGGGAAAGGGTTGGCAGGTGCTGACCAGAGAGAAAACGGAAAAATCTATATAAAGGGGTTTCAGGCAATGCAACTAGACTTGCCCCATGAGTCAGACCCATGGGCCATCTGCGACAGTGGAATAACATATCATCGCCTGGGGAGGCATTTTATCCCCTATGATGTTTACAGGTGACCCTTGAACAACACAGGTTTGAAATGTACAGATCCATTTATATGCTGATTTTTTCAATAGTGAATATTACAGTTCGATGTTGGTTGAATCTGGAGATGTGGAACTCCAGATTAGGAGGAACCCAGGATACAGAGGGCCGACTATAAGTTATACGTGGATGTTTGAGTGTGCAGAGGGAGATTCCCCTAACCCCAGTGGTGTTGAAGGGTTAACTGTATTACGCCTTTTATTTATAGAGTATATTACTGCTTTATTTATACTATTCTTGTTTCAGAAAGGATTTTAGGAAGGGCACCAAAACCTAGGAAGGACAATGGAAATGTACAACAATGGTGAAATGGTTCATTAAAACGTGGTATAACTTAAAAGGTGTTGTGGAAGGTTATGTAATGAAATGGAAAATATTCCCAATATATTATATGGAAAAGGTATATAAATACTAAAGCAGCATTTGTGACAGTTACTTTTTATCTGTCAACTGGACTGGGCCATGGGGTGCCCAGACGTTTGGTTAAATATTATTCTGAGTGTGTTTCTGGATGAGATGATACGTTAATCAGTAGACTGAGTGAAGCAGATGGCCCTCCCCGATGTGGGCGACCCCATCCAACGCATTGAAGTCCTGAATGAAACAAAATGGTTGACCTGCCCTAGAATAAGAGGAAGCTCCTGCCTGATTGCCTTGAGCTAGAACATCAGTCTTGTCCTGCTTTCAGGCTAGAACTGAAACATTGGCTCTGCTTGGGTCTCGAGCCTGCCGGCTTTGGGACTGCAGCTACACCAGGGTCTCCAGTTTGGTGACCCAGATCTTGGGACTTCTCTTGATGTATCTGTGGGGAGAGGTGAGTTCCACATCCTACTACTCCACCATCTTGATTCCCACCCCAGGACTTCTCACCCTCCGTAACTGTGTGAGCCAGAGCCAATCCCTTGGGTATTTTCTACTCCCCCCACTCTCCATCGCCTCTGTCTCTGGATGGATGGATAGATGGATGGATGGATGGAAGGACCAATCCATCGATCGATCCTGTTGGTTCTGTTTCTCTTGAGAACCCTGACTAGTCCACTTTTGCATTCTATAATGACATTCTTGTTTAAAATGTGTACACACATAGAAAAAACTTACCATTACATATTAACTGCGGGTAGGACTGAGTGATGGAATTACAGACCGCTTCTATTTGTGTGTGTGTGTCTGCATTTTCCAAAGGCTGTTGGAAATAGGTATATATTTTTACAGAGAGATATAGGAAATTTCAGGCAAAAGACTGAGTTTTCCAGTCTCCTGGGCAAAGCCATCCACGGGAACTTGGGAGATGGTAGAAACAGGCTACCCCCACCCCGAACCTGTGGACTCAGTTCACTCGCCTCTCTGGTGCCCACACCTCACTCCCCAGGCAACTTTCTGGGTCCAACTGGGCTTCCACATGGTTCTGCAAAGAGGGAGAGAAGCAGAGGATCACCAGGCATGAGTGCTGTGATCCCTTTGGCACTAGAACTTTTCACTAGAAATGAATAAATTAAGAGTCTGGTTCTGGAACACTGGTCACGAGAGTCTTGCCAGCCTGAGTCCTGTCCTGAAAGATGAACACAGTCAGGACACTGTGGACCGTTGGAGGCCACATGGCTAAGGGCCAGACTCTGGACCAAAGGGAGCTACTCTGTTTGTCCTAATTAAGTCTCTAAATGGACACTTCTCATCCATCAGGCTTTACAGAGTAACAGCTTCTCAAGAACTGTCTGTCAAACGGTGACACATTTTCTTCTCATTTCTAAAACTAAACCATTTAAGAGTCTCCAATTCTGGTCTCTTAGGCTATGGTTCCCAGGCCCTTCAAATCACTCTTCAAACTTACCTTCATTCAATCTTCCATGATCCAAAGTCAAAAATACTAAATACAGGAGAAAAAAATACTAAATACTATACTTCCCAACACAGCCTCACATAATAAAAGAATATAACCTGGGCTTCCCTGGTGGCGCAGTGGTTCAGAGTCTGCCTGCCAATGCAGGGGACACAGGTTCGAGCCTGGTCTGGGAAGATCCCACATGCCGCGGAGCAGCTAGGCCCATGAGCCACAACTACTGAGCCTGCACGTCTGGAGCCTGTGCTCCGCAACAAGAGAGGCCGCAATAGCGAGAGGCCCGCGCACCGCGATGAAGAGTGGCCCCCGTGTGCCACAACTGGAGAAAGCCCTCACACAGAGATGAAGACCCAACACAGCCATAATAAATAAATAAATATTTTTAAAAAAAAGAAAAGGAATATGACCTGAGTCTCACAACGAGCCTATCCAGCCAGAAGGCTGGGATCATCATCCCCATTTTATGGATGAAGACACTGAGTCTTGGAGAGCTGGCTGGTCCAAGGTCACACAGCCTGTAGATGGCAGAGCCAGGCCTGCTTTTGCTCTCATGGATTACTCCAACCAAAGAGAACCACCTACCGGAGCCCCTAGTCCTTGTTCTCTCAGCTTGTAACGCTACCCCACCCTCAACTGTTCGTCTTCATTCCCCTCATACGCAACATTGACACCAGCTCTTTGAAGACATGACATATAAAGTATCTGAAGGACGATTTTATTCTTTAGCGCTCATTCCTTGAGCCCAGGAGTTGCAAACTTAGTGGCCTAAACGGGTCAGATAGGTGATGTAAATAGAGGAAGCAGTCAGCTTATGGGAGTGGAGTGATCCGTGGCAAACTGAAGAGGGGATGGCTGTCTGGATGCTGAGTTCTCTCTCTAAATCTATAGTATCAGAGGTAAGCCAACTTTAGTCATGGGCCCAATCCAGTATGTCCCATGAGCTAAGAATGATTTTTACATCTTTTTTTTAATGTTAAGTTGTATGAGCTGTTCATATATTTTGGATATTAACCCCTAGGGTCTCTTTTATTTTATTTATTTATTTATGCATGTATGTGGGTATGTTTGGCCACACCGTGCACCATGCAGGATCTTAGTTCCCCAACCAGGGATCGAACCCACGCCCCCTGCAGTAGAAGCATGGATTCTTAACCACTGGACTGCCAGGGAAGTCCCGACCTTTACATCTTTAAGTGGTTATATCATAAATGATTATATAAATACCTGCCTAATGTCCTTGATTTTGCCTCTTGACCCACAAAGCCTAAAATGGTTACTGTCTGGTCCTGTATGGAAAAAACTTGCCAACTTCCGCTTTACAGTGTTACGTTAGCCTCCAGAGCAACCAGACACCTGTCCACCTGCAGAACCCAAGCAAATAAACCTATTTGTTGATTCAATGTCTCCGAATCAGTCACTGAGAATGTAGTTATCCAATCTGAAAAAAGCTACGTCCTCTGTGATTCCAGCTGTATGACATTCTGGAAAAGGACACAGTACAAAGCACTGAACTAGTGGTTTTATTTTAAATCCCTTTTTCTTCTTCCTGCGCTTTCCAAACACTGAAACTGCCTCAAGGAAAGCCATACGAGCACAGGGCACCATGATGATCTCCATTCTATAACTACCTCGGGCCTCTCCAAGTCAGAGCACAATAAAAGAACCCACGTGCCTTTCCATCATTTGCTAGGTTCCAACTCTCCGATCCTTCCTCTGCCCTTCGATTCCCAGTGACAACCCCCTTCCCTCCAAATCCCGCACAAACCCAATATGCCTCCACACTCCCTCAGCCACACACTTTATTATTATCTTAAGGTCAATCCCTTTATAAACGTGCCTTTGACTGGCTTTTCTTAGATAACTTGAGGGCAGTTCTTCTTTGCAAAGCAATAAAAATATCCTGGCCCAGCATGTTATCAGGATGAAAGTAATTACAAAGTCCTGAGCTGAGCTGCCTGGGACAGCCAGCATCCCTTCCTATTGTTTCATTCTATGAACGAGGAGGACCTGGCTCATGCCTGCCTCATTTCAAAGGGCCTCTCCCTTAAAACATGCAAGGAAATTAGAAGAAAGTATCTGTTTTTCCAACAATTCTTCATTGCATGCTAATATTTTTCCATAGGCATCTTAGGGGAAATTTTCTCCATGTTTAAGTGGGTATGTTACTGCCCTTACCTTTGTAAGTAACCCTGACAATCTAATTTCCTACATAGTGTCTTTTTGGTGGGGCGGGTTTTTTGTCCCCTGCACCCTACCTCCAACCAGATCTCAAGCTAATTGGCTGTGAAAGGCTATTCCAGCAGTGCTGAGTTCAGTGCCGACCATTTCAAAGGTCATGAAAGAAGCGCAGCATACAAGGGAAGGGAGCCCGCTGTGTCCATTGGGCATTTCCTATACCCAGGTTTCCCTGAATCACGTGTCCATGGAGAGAAGCCTATCAATGCCACACCAGCAGAGGCAGTAAGAGTGCTGGCGAGTTTGATGTCAAGGTTGGGGGTTGAGACCCTACTCTTCCGGAAAAATACAACCTCAGAAGGAGCCACCACAGGCAGAAATCACACTTCCTTGTGACCTCATTGGATAAGCTTATTAAATTGTTAAGAACACAGACCTTTGTGTGTGAGCCACCGCTCTTGATCTTAGCCAAGTCAGTGAAATTCTTTGAGCGTTTCTCCTCAACTTGCGGACACGGAGGAGTGGTTGTGGAACTAAAGAGATAGGACATGTCAAGTACTTGTTAGCATTCCACAGCAACAGAGCACACGGGACTTCCTACCAAGGCCCAGCTCCCTTGGAAAACGAGAGCATTAGACCTGATGATCTTCGAGCTTCACCAGCTCCAACATTCCACTGGTCCAGTTACCAGAACAGAGAACCAGAGGGCCCAGTGAAAATAACTTTGAGGGACTTCCCTGGTGGCTCGGTGGTTAAGAATCCACCTGCCAATGCAGGCGCCAGGGGTTCGAGCCCTGGTCCGGGAAGATCCCACATGCCGCAGAGCAACTAAGCCTGTGCGCCACAACTGCTGAGCCTGCACTCTAGAGCCCGTGAGCCATAACTACTGAAGCATGGGCTCCGCAACAAGAGAGGCCACCACAATGAGAAGCCCACGCACCGCAACGAAGAGTAGCCCCCTCTCGCCGCAACTAGAGAAAGCCCGTGCACAGCAATGAAGACCCAACACAGCCTGAAGTAAAAACTAAATTTTTTAAAATGCTGTGAATTCAGAACGCAATGATTAAAAAAAAAATTATAAAAAAAAGAAAAGAACTTTGAGTCCAGGAGATATGAGTTCCAAACCAAGGCCAGTTCACTCACCATGACAAGTGACTCCTGCCACAGGACACCTGTCGAGCACTGTGTCATCTCTTAGGCTAACACCTACAAGTGCCAGAGCCTAAGTACTTAACATGGTCACTCAATTCCTCCCCCGCAATAAGCTGGTAGCACTGGTACTATTAGTATCCCCATTTTAAAGATGAGGAAACTGAAGCTAAGAGAGAATGACTTTGCAGATTTAAAAAGGGGGGTGTGGTATGAATTTTAAAAAGTGGGGGAAATAGGATAGGAGCCATGAGAAATAGAAGAATAGGTGATGGGTCAGACTGGCTAAGGAGTCCCCTCTAGACTGTGTGTCCAAAGAAGGTCTTTCTGAAGGGGGTTGTCTGAGCTGGGGTCTGGAGGATAGAATGAGCCTTGCGGTCTAGGGAGAAGATGTGACTACGGGAAGGTCCCACAGCACAGCAGAGTCCGGTCTGAGGCAGTATTTCTGGAACTTTCTGTGCATCAGAATCGCCGGCAGGACTTGTTAAAAACACATCACTGTGCCTCACCCCCGGAATCTGATTCAATGAGTCTGGGGTGGGGCCTGAGAATTTTCCCATCTAGAGAGTCCCCAGCCAACAGCGACGATGCTGAGCTGGAATCCACACTTTGGGAACCACGCTCTGGAAGAGAAGTCTGAGAACATTTTCTTTAAAGGCGCAGACGGTAAACACATTTTCACTTTGCAGGCTATAGAGTTTCTGTTGCAACTACTCAACTCTGCTGTTTATCAGGAGGGTAGCCATAGACAATATATAAACAAATGAGCAAGGCTGTGCTCCAATAAAATTTCATTTCCAAAAATAAATAGTGGGCTGGGTTGGGCCCCGTGGGCCACAGATTACACACCACTGGTCTAGGGGAATCAGGAACCTTCCAGGACAGAGAGCAAAGCAAGTCCCTCTCCCCCAACGAGGAGCAACAGCATTTCGCCAGTATTTTTAATCATACTTTTGTGTCTTAGCTTAAAAGCCATAGCCCCAGGAAGCCCTCCCTGACCTCCGTGGACTGGGTGAGCACCCCTCCTCTGGATGTGCATGGACCCATTCATGGGTCCTATCAGAGCACCAAGTTCAGTGTGAGGTACGTGACCGTGTGGTGTCTCTCTGTGAGGAGGAGACCAGATCTGTCCCCTTTAAACGCCAGGCCAGTGCCCGGTATAAGGCCTGCCATCCAACAGGCCACCGAGAGTGCCACTCACTGAATGACTAAGTCTTCCATTTTCACCTTTGCAAGAGCAATTCCAGGGCCCACGAACTGCCCTTCTTATACTTTAATACATAAGGTTCACTTGGGGATCTTCTTAGAAAGCAGATTCTAACTCATTTGCTTTGGGGTAAGACCTGAGATTCTGCATTTCTAACAAGTTCCTAGGAGATTTCGAGGCTGCTGGTCCACGGACCACACTTTAGATGATGGTGAGAATTTAGAAAACACAGACTAAAGGAATCTCACTGACGCTGCAATATAAGCAGAGGCCCTTGAATCACTTTCTCAAATACTATTGATATAGAAACCCAGGACACCAGCTCCAGTTTCCTGACTGATGTGAAAAGAAACCAGACTTAACAACCAACAAGGGAATTGTACTTTACAAACCTCATTATATTTCCTGTTATTTTAACTATCACTGTAATTAAACTCAAAGAGTGACCACACAAAACTCACTTGGGTACATTGCACATGCTTTGATGCTCAGCAAATTCAACCTACTCCCATGCCCTTGGAATTCATTTGTCAAACAAATGGGTGTCACAGGCTATCAATCACAAGAGCCCTTTATAAGGCAACGCTCCCAAGTCACCTGTGCCAGGCACTGTTAAGAAACAGACCATTTTCAGCATATTCTAAAAGTGTGTTGTTCCTGCACTTCTGATCGCAGGCATCTCTAGTGCAGGAGACCCTCAAAACCCACATAGAATCTTAGCGCCTGGGAACTGGCAGGGATCTTGTATTTGCTCCAAACCTATCCACTGACAGATGAAGAATCTTAAACTCAGAGAGGTTAAGTGACTTTCCTAGGGCCACTCTGCAAGGTAGAGGCAGAGCTAGAATGAGTGTTTCCTGAAACCTGAGCCTGAAATCTCATGTTTGGAAATGAGTTTCAAATTGTGGTCCACGGCCAGCACTGATCCATGAACTCTTTGTTGCCTGTCTGCAATGACGTAAGTACAGAAATTGAGGATAAGCATTGAGCAACCTTTATAGCAAGTTGACAATGCTGACATTTCCAGTCTCTCGGAATTCTGGGTCTTTCCAACTCCCTAGCGAATTGTGTGTGGCCCAAGCACCATCATTATCTATGTATGGTGGGGCTATACTGGATTGGAAAGTTTTTAAAAATCTGGTCCTTCACCATGACTATTAGTTCAAGAAGCACTGATGGATACCATTAAGTCTCTCTCACCAATCACCACAGATCTAATTTAATGGAAAAGCATGTAACTATATTATTTATCAGTTGGCAAGCTCTAAGAAATGACACTCTGGCCACCTCCCTATGTAAACCTCCAAACTGCTAGGGTAGAAGTATAACCTGGTAGTTAAGAACTTGGGCTCTGTGAAGAGCCAAACTTTCGCCCACCCAGGTTCCACCACTTTCCTTCCTATGTGACCTGGGATCCCCTCCCTCAAGTCTATAAACCTCAGTTTATGCGTCTGTAAATTGGGGGCAAGAGTAGTACCCATAGCCTATAAGGTTGTTGGGAGAGTTAAAAAACAATTATAAAAGAAGAATCCTCATAAAATGCCCAGCACAGTGCCTGGCACATTTGTTCACTTTTGTAAGTATGTTAAGTACATAGGGCAGGCATACAGACCCTCGAGTCCATTTGCTTGGAATACAATCCCAGCTTTATCACCTACTAAGTGGGTAACATGAAGCAAGCCACCTACCTTCTCTACCCTTAAAACCACTTCATTTGCAGCTGGAAATAAAAACGTCACTGCCTCTAGGAAAATGTTGTAAGGATTAAACACAGTAATCCATGCAAAGCACGGAGCTCACGCCTGACACTCAGCAAACTCACGGGCACCGTCCAAGAGGGCTGTCTCTTAGTGTCCCAGCTACATGGGGAAGAATGCGCCTTCGAGCGAATTCATACGTAAGAGTTTACATGTGCAATTTCCTGGACTTTTCTTAAATTAGTGGAATTAAAAGTTATGATTAAAAACTAAAAGGCAAGGACAGATCCCAGGGGGACCACGCAAGCGAACTCTTATCTGAACAGAACGGTGGATGAGTGCTACCCCAAAGCAGATTTTAAGCCTTTTTTTAAAAACTGCTTCTTGCTGCCTGTTTCTTTCAGGGTTTTGAAAATGAGTCCAACTATTGATAAATGAGATGATCAGTAGCTTGGGCTTGCCAAGAGTGAAACAACAAGAAGATACAGCGTGACATTAGTTTCTCTTCTGATGTGGGCAGGAGGAGACCACAGGGCATGTCCACATCTGCCAATAGCCATTCAGCAGCTGTTGCCTTGGGCGTCTGGGGCTCGCTCCGCTCTGGCCCCACTGGCCGGGGCTGAGCAGACGGGCGGAGTCACGCTTCGCAGCTCGAGGTCCTGAGCTCAGGCCTGCACTAAACCGCTGTGTGTCACCAGTCACGTGACTGGGACAAACCCTACTGGAAGGCGTTACAAGCTAAGCATTTGCGGAGTGAGAAGCGGAAGCCCTGGACTCTGAGATACGAGAGGCATCATCTGCGGAAAGGGCAGCGGGAAGCAGAGAACCAGCTCATCACTTTCCAAACCAATATGAGCCGGTGGCAGAGCAGCAGCGGGACCACTATTCCGGGGCTTCTACAGCACCTGGGAAATAGGTCTAAGAATAACGGGGTATGAGAGGCAGCAACCTTGGAACATAAGGAAAAGGAAGCGGCCAACAATTTTGTACACAACTTAAGTCTTCTTTAATGCCAGAAGTATCCTCAGCTCTCGGGGCTGGTGGCCTTCTGGGAGGGCTGCTGAGGGACGCAGGAGGAAAAGGAGATTATTTCCCCAATAGCACCGACTGACGGTGGTCTGGCCACTCGCTCTGCTCCCCCGTGTGGACCAGACGAAAACACAAAACGAGCTCCAGGGTGACAACACACCGTGTTGTTCCGCCGTAGTCACGGTGGATTTCAGAAGCTGCACTGGCCAATACCACAAACACCAGTCGCATGTGGCTCTGTAAATTCAAACTGGTCCAAGTGAAATTAAAAATGCACTTCCTTGGGTGCATTAGCCACATTTCAAAAGCTCAAGAGCCCCACGAGATTAGCGGCTATCATACTGGACAATGCTGATACAGAACATTTCCATCATCCCAGAAAGTTCTATTAAACAGCACTGGTCTAGAGATAACAGAGTAGGTTGTTTACAAAAGCCAGCGAGTGAGAGAAAAAAAAAAAGAGAACACTGGTGAAAGTGTGATAAAACGGCACTGTTACACTCTGCTGCTAAGAACATAAATTTGGTACATTTCTAGAGCTCGACTTGACAATCTATATCAAGAACCTGAAAAACGATCAGTATTCACCGGCCCAGTGTTTCTGCAGGTAGGACTCCATCCAAAGGAAGTAACCAAAGAAGGGGTCCAGAAATTTCTGCAGTTTTCATTCAAAATATTTGCTGAACAAAATATTTTGTTTAGCAAATAAGAGAATAAAGTTAGAAATCATGTAAATATATAATAGCAGGAGAATAAAAAATAATTTTCATCCTGTGATGGAATATAATGCTGCTAATAAAATTTGAGTTGAGGGCTTCCCTGGTGGCGCAGTGGTTGAGAGTCCGCCTGCCGATGCAGGGGACGCGGGTTCGTGCCCCGGTCTGGGAAGATCCCACATGCTGCGGAGCGGCTGGGCCCGTGAGCCATGGCCGCTGAGCCTGCGCATCCGGAGCCTGTGCTCCGCTACGGGAGAGGCCACAACAGTGAGAGGCCCGCGTACCGCGAAAAAAAAAAAATTGAGTTTAACACCAATGAAATGGGGGAAAAAACTGTGACCTAAGAAAACGCAGTGCCAAGGGTCTGTGCGTCATTACTCTATTTTTAAAATATTAGGTATGAAAATATAAATGAAAGGAAATACACTAAAATTTTAACAGTGGATATCTCTAGATGATGGAATCATGAACTTTTTAAAACATTTCTTCATACTTTCCAGAAAAATGACACTATATTTATCATTCACCAAATGCTCACTATTTGCTGGGGACAGTTCAGAGGCTTATGTGTGTTCACACGTTTAAGTCTCATAACACCCTATAGGGTAGATTCTATGCCCATTTTGCAGATGGGAAGCAGACACAAAGAGGCAAAGGAATCCCCCCCCAAGGTCACGTGGCAATGGGGTACATGAGCCAGGATTTGAAAGCAGACACTTGGCTTCAGCTTCCAGAGTCTCAAAGTGTAACAAATCAGTTCAACTTACAGAAGGCGACACTGAGTGAGGAACTGCAAAATTGCTTTAGGGAGCACAGCTATTCACCAGCAGGGTTAAAATCTGACACTCATAGATTGGTGTTATCAGCCTCAAAAAAAAGGAGGGTCACGGGCTTCCCTGGTGGCACAGTGGTTTAGAATCTGCCTGCTAATGCAGGGGACACGGGTTCAAGCCCTGGTCTGGAAGGATCCCACATGCCACGGAGCAACTAGGCCCGTGAGCCACAACTACTGAGCCTGCGCGTCTGGAGCCTGTGCTCCGCAACAAGAGAGGCCGCGATAGCGAGAGGCCCGCGCACCGCGATGAAGAGTGGCCCCCGCTTGCCACAACTAGAGAAAGCCCTCGCACAGAAATGAAGACCCAACACAGCAAAAATAAATAAATCGATTAATTTTTTTAAAAAAAGAAGGTGAAGGTCATGTCACCTTCTCCATTTAAAAAAAAAAAAAAAAAAGGAAGGTCTGAACCAGAAATTTAACTGACGTATAGAAAACAAGCTACTTTGCATTGCTGACACTCCAGAATGTCCAAGAGCCACACTCACCGCCACATCTAGACGCAGTGTGCACAGTGCCTATCATGTAGGCCCCTCCTACTAGGCCCTTCACATACACCATCTCATGTAATCCTCAGAACCGGCCTCAGAAACAGTGGCCGTGATTCCTCCCATTTTAGAGGTGAAGCAGTGAAGGCTTAGAAAGCTAACGGTGCAAGGCCGCAGAGATTTGAATAGGAAAAGCCAAGGTTCACACTTCGGCTGTGGACGCCAGCACTCTTGTTCTTTACAAGGTCATAAAATGACCACATAATTTATATTCCAACAGGAACTTTGAAGAGTGAAAAGAGACGCTATTAATAATTATTCTAGAATGATGGGTGTGAACTGTGACTGCCCCAGGCAACCCTCCTCCGCTGGGATAAGGGGCCTCTCTGGAATGTCCTCTAGCAGGAAGGTCCACGGGTGGGCCTTTGGACTTGCTAGGGGCTCAGAGTATGGGCTGGAAGGACAACACTGTTGTAAATTCCCAGGTATATGTTACAGGACAAATTACAGATGCTTTTTCTTGCTGCTTCCAAGATATATGCCAGCATGTGGCTGCCCAGACTAGCCCTGTGCACTGATCTGCAGACCCCAGAGCGGAGTGAATAAGGCAAACTCAGGCCCTTTTGATTCCATGGGATGAGGTGGAAGGTTCTACCTTCAGCAATTGGGATTTGTTGTTATTCTTGTCAGTGAGAACAAAGACAAGACTGGGTCGATTTTGCCCACTTCCCAGCCCCGGCGCCAGCTGTAATTCATCATCACGGGCTCCCTGCACAGTTCCTCACACATTACTTAGATGAGGCAGCCAGCAGTGGGAGGAGAGATCCTGCTAATCTACAGACTGGATTCACTGCACTGCCCCCGGGGCTGCACCCTGCAGAACGCACCTACTGCTGGATGGAGCCCATCCATCTACCAATGCATCACTACCAATACACCCATCTACCAATGCATCACTACCAATACACCCATCTACCAATGCATCACTACCAATACACCCATCTACCAATGCATCACTTGGGGTCAGAAAAGATGGGGTGACCCATATGTGCACTGGCCCCATGATCCACTAAACAGCCACCTTGAGACCCACCACGCCGGCCAACTAATCGGGCCTGGGGCCATCATCCATTCATTGGAAAATGACATCATCTTGGAGGCTGAAATTGGCTTCTCCATCATCCGGAGAACAGAAGGCTTGAAGGAGGGCCAGACACCTGGGCCTGGAGGCACCTGTCTTGCCCCACCAAATCACAGAGCAGTGTTTACAGAGGTGACAAATGAGGACAATAGAGGCAGAATGCCCAGCTCTGCCATCATCTCTCTGTGTGTCCTAGGGCATATCCCTTAAATTCTGTAAGTCTCGGTTTCCTCAGTTATGAACTGGGTAAAATGATACAACTCACCTACAGGGTTTTCTGAGGATTAAATCAGATAATACATGATTGGTGTTTAGCATAGCATCTGGCTCTCAGTAAGAGCTCAATAAATGTTAGCAGTGACAAAAAAGTATTATTATATCAACAGTAGAAAAGTATACAGCTATAACAATTACTACATGTTACTATAACTAATATGTAATATATTACTAAAAGTGTAACGATAACTATTACTGTTATTATTATATCTTTTTAATTACTATATCACATTTTAGATGAGAGCTACCTGCTAAATACGTTACCTAAAATCAAGGAGATAGAATGGAATAAAACAGAAAAAATGACGGTGAAAGTATACCCAGAATGAAGTTGGGGATTTTTAGATCAAAGATCAAGGTCAAGCCATCACCCAACGTAAAAAAAAAAAAAAAAAAAAACCCTCAGATTTTAAGATTCTCACGAATGTCACCCTTCATCATCAGCCAAGTTTGGGGGCAAGGCGTGGTGGGGAGTTGGACTGAGACTCCAGGGTCGTGTCCGGATGAACACTGATAGGCAGCAGAAGCCTGCTTCGATCCCAAATCCCAGCTGAGAAGAAAGAGGCAGAAAAGCACCTAAGTACTACTGATGCATCCGCTGCATCTCAAGGAGAGCCCTCGCCTACTGGAGAAGGGCTCTGGGAAAGTTTTTCAGCAAAAAAGGGAGAGAGTGTCGTGGAAACTGTCAATAAAACACAGAAAGAGAACCAGCCCAAATATTTATTTTCCCCTCTTTTCTTCCCCAGGGATGCCAGAGTTAACGGGTGAGAACTCCAGGCAGAACTGTTCCCTTCTGTCCCTGATAGATTTTTAAAATTTTATTTATTTATTTATGGCTGTGTCGGGTATTGATTGCTGTGTGCGGGCTTTTTCTAGTTGTGGCGAGCAGGTTACTCTTCATTGTGGTGTGAGGGCTTCTCATTGTCGGGGCTTCTCGTTGCGGAGCACAGGCTCTAGGCGTGTAGGCTTCAGTAGTTGTGGCACGCTGGCTCAGGAGTTGTGGCTCACGGGCTCTAGAGCGCAGGCTCAGTAGTTGTGGTGCACGGGATTAGTTGCTCCGGGGCATGTGGGATCTTCCCAGACCAGGGCTCGAACCCGTGTCCCCTGCATTGGCAGGCGGATTCTTAACTACTGTGCCACTAGGGAAGCCCCCTGTCCCTGATAGATTTTTAAATGTCCCCTTATTCCTGGCCTTAATGATTTCACCTTATATTTGGTGATTCTCTCCCTAATCCTCCTGCCTCCCCCAAATCCCAAGCAGTCATTTGCAAATACGATGAGTTTTCCTGCTGGGTTGTCACTAAACTAGTACAATTCACACAAGACTCTTGAAAATCCGGAGCTAGGGGGAAGAAAGGTGGTGATGGGGAGGGCCCCATGAATCACTGCCTACCCACCCAAAATCAGTACCATGGGGGCGGTAACATAGGCTGGAGAGCCATTCCGAGAGGGATGCAGCCGTTACAGTTGCAGCTAATATAACATGTGAACGACAACTTAGTAAAATCCAGAGACTTGATGACTTCCAGCCATCGTTCAAGGGCTGGGGCTATAATTCACCATATTACTGCCCACAGTTCAATACTCATTTACAATTTCTCATCAGTCTTTCCGTATCGGCATCCTCCAGCCCACCCCTGCCCTACATTCTACAACTCTCTTATTCTGCTTCTAAATTTCTTTTTTTAATGGAAGGGATGGAGCATGGTAGGCGACTTCTGCCTCAACTCGGACCACAGCAGACAACTCTTCGATTCCAGGGCTCCTTGAGGGTTCCCCTTCTCTTTCCTCTTTGCCTTCAAATCCAACTATTTATAAGCAATACCTAGGTTTCCCTAAAGATGAGTCATAAACGTAAATCCCAGCCAGTGCGAGGTGGATGACTTATATGGGTGAAGCGAGCCAGGAGAGGATTCCTGCTTTGAGAAACCCCACCAGAAGCATCGTTTTATCATCCTCTTCTACCGAGTCAGCCTGCAGCCTCAGGAGCAGCTCTGAACACAGGCGCCTCCAGTCTGTGTCACTGGCTTCCTCCCCTTGTTTCCCATGTCATTATCACAAGAAACAACTCAATTGAGACTCTTTTCAGGTCATCCAAAGAGCGAGTGACTTGTACTTACGGCAAAACCTCTAAACTTCAAAAACCAGGGCTTTTCCAGCCCCTACAATTAGAGGAACTGAGATTTGAATAGCGGCCAGTAAATTTTCCTGCATCATTGATTTTCACTAAGTGTGTGACACGTATTTTCTCGAATCGAGTGGAGATACTTGTTTTCTTAGCAGAGGCTCAATCGATGTCCCTTCTGCATCCCTCAAAGGGCAGTAGGGAGTCTGTGCTGCAAGGGACAAGATCCACTCAACAAAAATGTCCAGTCCTGGCTTTTAGAAAAGCCAATGTCCTGACTCCACCTAGAGAAATTCCAAAATAAATTTCCTCCCACCTCTAGATCACCTCTTCATCTTTTTTGGTAGAGAGTATGTTTACAAGGTAAGTGTTGACCACGGACTGTTTTACCACCTTAAGGGGAAGACTTAAGAATGAAGACAGTGAAACTCTTAAGAATGGATTTAATTGTGACTTTCCCTTTTTTTTGTTTTTGTTTTGTTTTTTGGCGGTACGTGGGCCTCTCACTGTTGTGGCCTCTCCCGTTGGGGAGCAACAGGCTCCGGACGCACAGGCTCAGCGGCCATGGCTCACGGGCGCAGCCGCTCTGCGGCATGTGGGATCTTCCCAGACCGGGGCACGAACCCGCGTCCCCTGCATCGGCAGGCGGACTCTCAACCACTGCGCCACCAGGGAAGCCCGTGACTTTCCCTTTTTGATTCATCGACTATTAACACTCTCCAGAAATGGCAAGAATTCCTTTCAATTAGAAAAGCCAGAACAGACAACACATTCATGTGGAGAAGCCAGTCACCCTCAGATGGAGTAGGTATGCTGACGAGAGACATTTTCGGGGGTGATGCAAGTACACTAAGAAACGGCTGGGAATTGGAAAAGTGAAAAACATCTCTAACTGCTGATTGCTGACACCTCCACCCCAACACACTCGAACCCCCATGGATGCAATGATCCTCCTTGAAACCAGGCTGATTCTGTCCAGTTTCAGAAAGGATTCATTCATATAGCACTGTCCAAAGAACTTTCTGTCCTGAATCAATATTCTATACTTGTGTTATATAATATGATATCCAGTATTAATAGCCATATGATGTTATTAAGCATTTGGAGTGTGGCTGGTGCAAAGGAGAATTTTAAGCTGAACCTTAACTCTTACATTTAATGCGAATTTTCAACTTTATTTAATTTTAATTAAGTTAGATTTAAATGGTCCCAGGGGCTAGTGGTTACCATGTTGAATAGTGCAGATCGCCAATAACAATGTGCCTATATATTTAGAAATTCTCCCACCCAAGAATGTAAATTGGTGCAGCCACTATGGAGAACAGTATGGAGATTCAGCAGAAAACTAAAAATAGAGTTGCCATATGACCCAGAAATCCCACTTCTGGGCATATACCCAGACAGAACTATAATTCAAAAAGATACACGCACCCCTATGTTCACAGTAGCACTATTCACAATAGCCAAGGCATGGAAGCAACTTAAATGTCCATTGACAGATGAATGGATAAAGAAGATGTAGTATGCATATACGATGGAATACTACACAGCCATTAAAAAGGATGAAAGAATGCCATTTGCAGCAACATGAATGGACCTAGAGGTTATCATACTAAGTGAAGTAAGTCAGAAAGAGAAAGACAAATACCATATGATATCACTTATATGTGGAATCTAAAATATGACACAAATAGAGTTATCTAGGAAGCATAAACAGACCCACAGACATAGAGGACAGACTTGTGGTTGCCAAGGGGGATGGGGTTAGGGGAAGGATGGATTGGGAGTTTGGGATTAGCAGATGCTAACCATTATATATAGAATGGATGAACAGCAAGGTCCTACTGTATAGCACAGGGAACCATATTCAATATCCTGTGATAGGGCTTCTCTGGTGGCGCAGTGGTTGAGAGTCTGCCTGTCGATGCAGGGGACACGGGTTCGTGCCCTGGTCCGGGAAGATCCCACATGCCGCGGAGCGGCTGGGCCCGTGAGCCATGGCCGCTGAGCCTGCGCATCGCAGCCTGTGCTCCGCAACGGGAGAGGCCACAGCAGTAAGAGACCCACGTATCACAAAAAAAATATATATATATATATATATATCTCCTGTGATAAACCATAATGGAAAAGAATATGAGAAAGAATATATAGATATATGTATAACTGAATAACTTTGCTGTACAGCAGAAACTAACACAACTTTGTAAATCAACTATACTTCAGTAAAATAATTTTTTTTTTTTTGCGGTATGCAGGGGCCTCCCCCTGTTGTGGCCTCTCCCGCTGTGGAGCACAGGCTCCAGACGCGCAGGTTCAGGGGCCATGGCTCACGGGCCCAGCCGCTCCGTGGCATGTGGGATCTTCCCCGACTGTGGCACGAACCCGTGTCCCCTGCATCGGCAGGCGGACTCTCAACCACTGCGCCACCTGGGAAGCCCTAAAATAAATTTTTTAAAAAAGAAATTCTCCTACCCAAGTCTCTTTTCAATTAGAGTAACTTCATCAAGAGAAATGGGCTAAGAGCAGTTGTCAGCACCTACTGGCGTGTTCAAAACTACTAGCAACGGTTGACAGTGAGAGGCCCACATTTCAATCATCTGAAAATACTACCATGCTAAATTCATTCTGGGGCATTCCCATAAAACAGGCAACTGACGGCACTTTAGTGTGACCAGCAGTGCAAACTGTTCCCTCTCGAGTAACTGAACTAGGAAGAGATCCAAGTTTGCTAAGCCTTGCCCAACTTTGTCTTCCTGCTGGGGTCAAAGGCTGCTAAGAGATTGATGAGTTCCTGTGTCCAGAGCCAGGGCAGGTTTTTTTAAGGAAGCTAGCGTCATGTGACAGCAGCATCTATCTTCCGCTGACAAAAAAAAAAAAAAACCCAACACTGGTTTGGTTACTCCAGCTAATTGCAGTCTCTTTGCTATCTTCTTCTGCTCCATGGGTCCACCATGAGGAAGCTCAGCTCACCCAACGAATTAACAGGTGGTCAAAGGGGCTGGATAACCTTGCACTTCTCAAGTGTTTATGCTGAAGATGTTGAGCAAAGCCAATTTTTCTCCCAGTTCCATCCGTTAAACAAAGAAGAAATTTGCTTAATCGTTTACTTAGGTCTGGGTGTCCTAGTCCTGGTTCCCAGGAATTCTCAAACCCCAAATAATTGTTGCTTTATCTCCTTACTTCCTTCTGATAGTTCCTTACTAGTTTTCTTTAAAATCAACCCATCCTTTTTAAAGTAAACTGGTTTGTACAAAACACTTTATACCACAATACAAAGGAAAACACATAGGTATTACGTCCTAGTTATAGATCTTCTCCTATACTATTAAATTTTTTAATGACAAATGCACACACACACACACACACACACACACACACCTAACACCCTCTCACTGATAAACAGCAAGGGTGGCTACATTTTGGACTATCCTGCCAATTATCCTGGAATTCAAGGATAATTATTGGAGAAGCACAATTTTTTTCCCACCTCACTTCAGTTTCACATAGAAATGCACACGCTGCATCACTTTGTACAAGGAGAAAAGACTGCAACTTCAAAGAGATGAGGGAGTCGCACTGATCGTGAAAAACTTCTTTGTGTATAAGAGAAAAAGAAAATGCACTGTTAGAAAGAGACCTGCTTGCTCTGATCACCCGATTTTCCGTCTGATCCTTCTCGACTATACCTCCCTCCTCCAGCACAGACTCTGTCCTCTCAGCCTTTTCTTCTGCAGGAAGCTGAACGTCTTATCTCGTTCTGGAGGCGTTCTGCCCTTCACTTAGAGACTGCTGTGACCTCCGCGATGCTAACAGCCTGTCTGTGCTGCTGCACTTCGCAGGGCATCACAGCGGATGGCCTTCCTGCCTAATTTTACTGCTCTTTCAGAAACAATTCATTGAGATTAGCCTATAAACCATCCATATAAAATAGGCAATTATCGATTACTGACACTTGCATGGCTCCACCCCTCTGTAAGGGAACCGTGTTGTAAAGGATGCCAGTGCTCCTCCATCACCCCTGTCAAATCTCCCTTCCAAATGCAAATGCAGTGCTGGTCTGCCCTGGCCTCTCCCCCCACTGTCTGACCTAAGCTGTGATGGGCACTCAGCGAGCAGTCAAGCCGGCTCAAGGGATGACCTGACGGGCATGTGGCCTCCAGTGTTGGCCACCTGGAGCTCAATGGGCTGGAAGAGTCTATTGTCACATGTGTCTGGAGTGATGGTGCCTTGCAGTCGCCAAACAGAGTAGGTTCCTGTAGCCCACAATTTGGAGGGTTCATTCATTCATTCATTCATTTGATAAATATATCTATGGCCCTTCTGCCTTAGCAAGCACATGAAACAGCAATGAATAAAGTGGACAAGGTCCCTGCACTCGTGAAAATGATTTCTAGAGACAGATGATACACAAGCAATCACGTAAATAAACAAGATACTAAAATGTGATCAGGAAAATAGGAGTGCACGAACTGGGGGATGGGAAAGGACCTATTTTAGTAGTGGCATCACCATTAACCATTAACAGGCTGGCCAAGGCAGGCCTCTGTGAGGAAGGGACACTGGAGCTGAGGCTGGAGGGACGAAAGGAGACAGCAGTGCTGGGAGGCGGGGTCGAGCATCCCGGCCAGAGGACAAGAGCAAGGCCCTGGTTCGGGGCAGGGCTAGGCCTATCGGAGGAAAGAAAGAAAGCCCGTGCTCTGGCACATAGGTGAGATGTGCAGATGGCAGAGCGAGGGTGTCGAGTCAGGAGGAAGCAGGTGTAGCAGGACTTCGGAGCTGAGGCACAGGGCTAGGACTTTCTCCTAAGGACTTCGGAAAGTAAGTGAGGGGATTTAAGCAGAAATGCCATGAGCTAATCTGATGTATATTCTCAAAATAGGCTCTGCTGCCGAGTGGAAAATGTGTTATAGGGCATAAGACGGGAAGGGAAATCACCTCTGGCTGCACCTGAGAATGACCCACAGAACCATTTTTAAATAATGGTACCGTGGGCCCACTTCCAGAGAGCAATGCCATTGCTGTGGGGTGAGGTCCAGAGATCAGTGTGTTTAAAAGCTCCCCGCGTAATTCTAATGTGCAGTTAAGGATAAGAATCGCTGCCCTGGAGGAAATGCTGTGACGCTGCAGAAACAGTCTGCACAGGGCTTCTCCACGTGTGCTCTCTGAACCAGAAGCATCGGCGCCACTGGGTGCTTGTTAGAAAGGCAAGTTCTTGGACCCCACCCCAGATCTATTGAATCAGAAACTCTGGGCCTGGGGGTAGGGCCCAGCAATCTGTCTTAACAAGCCTTCCAGGTGGTTCTGATGCCTCTAGTGTTTAAGAACCTCCGGGCTAGAAGATATCATTTTGAAAAATGTGAAAATATTCCAGGGTCAGAATTCCCAGTACTGGAAAAAAAATTGATAATTCTGCCATAGGAGTGGCACTCTTACAGAGGATCGCAGAATTAAATCCTAGTGATGCCGCTGCTCCCGCAGTCACAAAAATAAAACATCAAGGTTTCACCCCCAGAATGTGTGCTCGGAACGGCCTTTCCAATATTGGTAATGAATCCCCTTTGAACCACTCATACCACAAGTAATTCAAGTCCTATATCTGCAAGATGGCTGGTCAATATCACATACCAAGGTGTTGCTTTCCCACAGTGCCTTACTCCTACAAAACGCTTTCACACATGTCACCTAATAGGTACATGGTAACGACCCCACCGGGTAAACTCTATACCCATTTTACAGGCGGAGAAACTGAGATTCAGAGAGTATGAGTTACTTGTTGAAGATCACACAGCTAGAAGTGGATTCTGCGGCTACTTTAAGTCTCCCAACCCACATTTTTTTCCCGTCTATATGACGCTGAGCTCACGGCTTCCAATAAGATTTATGTGAGCTAAGCCAAAGTAATATTTGAAATAACTACATTAAAATGTTTAAGAGTGAACTGGAATCCACAGTCTGGCTTCCAGCCAAACTGCTGGCCCATGGCCAGTACCATCCAAGGACAGACATCAATTTGTGCGGAAGGGCAGAAGCCTGCAGGCATCTGAGGCTGGCGATGGGGAGACGAGGGTATGGATAGCAACCCTCTGCCCAGCCCACAATGAGGTCAAGTTCTTCCCTGCTTCCTGCAGAGAGGGGGCCCTCAGCCCTGGCAACACATTAGAGTCACCTGGGGAGCTTAAAAACCACAACTCCAGGGCCCAGCCCATGAGATACTAAGTTCAAAGCCCTGGCCTGGGACCTGGACAAGAGTGTCTATAAAAGGCTGCATGTGTGACCCACTGTGAGCCAGAGGTGTGAACCACAGCTGCAGAGAGAGGACAGCACAGAAGAAGTGCAGGGTCTGTTTTCTAGAAGAATATCGCGAAGCTCTGACCACACACAAGGTGACTGAATGGAGGGAATTGGAGGGGGAGCCCTCGGACACCTACCCCATCCCACCCTTGGGACCCTGTGGACTTGGGCAGGCAGCAATGGGGCATCAATGTGTAAGGGAAGCAGCAGAAGAGAAACTCCGAGCCGCGGCAGCAGTGCCTGTTGGGCTGGACCAAGCTGGTGCCGCAGATGTGCTCCCGTGCATGAGGGCAGCAGAATGCGGTGAGGAAGGTGGCACAGAAAAACAGAGGAGACGTGCTTTGAGCGCTCACAAGACAGCCCCTGGGTTCTCTCAGAATTAACTGCTGGGGCCTGTGTGGGAGGGAGCCCGTAGGCGAGGGTCGTTGACGTTCGGCTAGCAATGGTGTTCTCTTGTGCAAGTACTATGAAAGCACTCACGGCTGCATTTCTTCAAGTCCCGTCCATTTGCTGGGCCGGCTTCTATCTTTAGCATCTCCTCGTCTCCACCTCTAAAGGCATGACAAGAAGAGCATGCAACCCCCCGGCCCCGACCATGGCAAGGTAACCAGTCCCCCGGTGCATGGCCTGAGGGGTGGCAGAGAACCAGACATCCTGGTGAGACCCGCCTCAGAACAGAAATAGTGACAGACACCCCGCTGAAAGGCACAGCCCTCCACAAGTTCCTCCCCTTGGAAACCTGTTTTTCTTAATTGTGGCTGGGGAGCCCATCAGGAGCGGCATTCCTGGGGCTAAATGCCTGGACTGAGGCCGGCAAGACCAGCCGCTCTCCACGGAAGGATTAGCCGAAAGTCTGTGGCTCCAGATGAAATCAGAGGCGCTAATGAGAAACCTCTGGACAGAGCAGGTTGCCCTGGCATCAGGCATTAGAAGCTGCCTTTATCGTGGCTACTCGCAGGAAAGGAAGCCCAGGGCACCGTTTCTACATGTAATTATGCTCTCATCCCAAACCCCGCTGCTAAGGGAACATTAACCTGACTGCCGCGCTCACCACCAGTTTTCATTTTACTGCACCAGCTAACTCATATTCCACCAGGAGGATGAAAGATTTCAGGTTCCGAGGCTGTCAGACATTTCCGCTTATGAATTTAGCGAGGCTCCTAAGTCATGACTGAGCTGCAGCTTCCAGCATCTCTCCCCTCGTTTGCAGGCTTTCTAACATTTCCCCTGCTCTTTGGGTATCTTGGAGCAATCACACTAACAGGAACAATTTAATGCAGTCCTGGGGACGCAGGGGTTTGGAGGATTACATTTCAATACTCAGCTTCTTATCATAGAGAAACACCCTTCTTTAATAGATGCCCTGGACCCCAGACTTGGTCATTTCTCTCCCAGCAGAGCCAGCTGCACCGGATCAGGACTGAAGAATTAGAAATTTCGCTACTGATCGAAAGATCAGTTCCAGTCTCAGTTTAATCTCAGTTCCAGTCAAGGATGGGCCAAGGGCAGGATAAATGCTAATCAAAAATTAGGAGAGACAACATGCAAAGACCAAAGGATCATTTTTCTCAACGCTCAGAAGTTCCGTCTCAATCCAAGCACCCATTCGCTGACCCTATATAACCATCTGCCAAGGTACCCCAGATAGAGTCCTTGAGGTTTTATCTCAACTCCTCCATCTTCCACAAGTCCCCCCACCTATCTAGCCAATAAGCCAATTCCTTGAAAGCTCTCTCTGAGGTTTCTCTTAAACACACCCTATTTTCTCTACCCTCATTGCCTGTGCCCTGGTTTAGACTCTCAGCATCTCCTGGCTGTATTTGTTTGCTCAACAAATATTTAAAGAGATACTACTATGTACCAGGCCTATGTGCTGGGATCACAGGTTTTCCTGTGCTCTCATGGAAAAGATATGTTAGACAAATAGGTATGCAAATCGTTGTTTAATAACAAGAGGGTAGTCAAAACTTGGAAGAAGGGCATAAAATGAGTTACCTGTCTCTACAGCTTTAAGCCTGAGCTCCACACGAGGTGGCTGAAACTCTGAAAGAAATATCCTAATTTTTCTGACCTGAGGAACAAGAGGATAGAGTCTGGGTCAACTACTGCCGCTAGAAAGTAAGGAGAGAGATGAGAAAGCCACAGTGAAAGAACTCTAATTTCTATACGTAGTTTCTGCCCAAGTGTCTGGCTGACATATTAACTGGGCAGATTTCCAAGCAGTTCAGCTAAAGACAAAAGAACTGAACAGAGATTCGAGCTGCTGCTCAAAAGTGAGAGTTAACCATTTGAATTCAACCAAGTTAATTGCCTGATCAAACAAAAACATCAATAGTCTTCAGAGGAGTATAATGGAATCCAGAGTTTCTACAGTATAACATCACAGTATTGGGGCTACAATCCAAAATTACTCAATATTCAAAGAATCAGAAACCATGACTTAGTTGCAAGAGTAGAGAAAACAGAGACTAATCCAGAAATGACCCCATGCTGGCATTTGAAACAGCTGTTCTAACTAATGTTTAATGAAGTACATTTTAAAATTTCTCCTGATGAATGAGAAGAGACATAGAAACTATGAAAAAAGACCCCAATGGAAATTCTCCAACTGAAAATTAAAATATCTGAAATTTAAATCAGTGGTCGGGCCTAACAGAAGAAGAGAGATGACGGGGAAAAGAGTTAGTAAAAGTGAAGCTATGTCAAAAGAAATTACCAAATCTAAAGCAAACAGAGAAAAAGGATTGAGAAAAATATACAGAGCCTCAGAAAAATTGGGGATAATATCATATGGACTAGCTTTTATACCTGTAAAGTCCTAAAGAAAAACATGTCAAAAAGGAATTCTATGCCCAACTAAAATGTCCTTCAGAAGGAAGGCAAAATAAAAAAACATCTTCAGATGAAAGAAAACTAAAAGAATTTGTTGCAATCAGACCTGAACTCTAAGAAATGATAAAAGATTTTTCAGGCTGAAGGGAATAATTTTTCAAAATCAAAATGAATTTTTTATTCCTAAAGTTGTCACTGATTTGAATACTGTCTAAAAATTACATTAAAGGAGGTGTGAGGTTTTAATGTTTATCAAAAGGGGACTTTAAATGATTGAATAACACCACTCTAAATAAAGTCATCACGCTAGAGTGAAAGAGTTAAGTAAGGTATGGTCTAGATATATAACCACACATTATTCAGAGAGTAAAATGGTTCTTATAGTTTATAGTAACTTAGAAAAATGCCTCTTACAAGTTAGCTAAAAGTGTATCTATAAAGCCCTCAAATATTCATAGCCCTTGACTGAATTATTCCTCTCCCAAGAACATATCTTGAGGGAATAAAAAACCATAACAAGAATAATGTATGAAGACGTTCATCAATGTAATATTTTTTTCCTGCAAAAAACAAAAATTCAGTGTAATCTGTTTCATTAACAGATTGTTAAATATTATACTGCATTTTTACAATTCACTATGACACAAATAAAAACTACTTTTTTAATAACTGTTAGTGTCAAAAATCATTTTCATTGCAAGAAGGATAGCAATTTTATTTTTAATGTGTGTATAGTTCTACTTCCATTAAAAAAAAGTACTGTATAGCCTATAGGACGTCAGTAATTATCTCTGCATGATTTGTCATTGGCAAATTTAATATTTTCTTTATTTTTCATTTTCTAAGTTACTTTTAATAAAAAAATTAATTACAAATAAATTTATATATAGGGTATGATATAAATTCTATTTTGATGTGCATCTGAAAAGATGGCTAGAACAAAATTCCCTAATATGGAAATCATCCATTGGGATAGTCTCTATTGAGTGTAATCTGGTAGTTGTATAACCAGTTTAAGGCCCATGATACTTCCTTGCTTCCTGAAGAGAGGAAGAGGCTACATAACTTGATGGTTAAGGAACAGGTCCTAGAGTCAGACTGCCTGGGTGGGAATCTCAGCTCTGGCACTCACTTTAGTTAATCTCTCTCTGCCTCATCTAATATGAAGTTTATAATAAATACTGACTCCTAGGGTTGGTAGGAGAATCAAGTGAATTAATTTTGGTAAAATGTTTATAACAGTGTCAGGCATTTCGTGTTATTTAAACAAAAACGAAGTAGAAAATGATCCTAAGTAAATAATTAGATAAAAATGTTCACTGCAACATTGTTTTAAAAGGAAAAAAAGAAGAAATAGCCAAGAAGAGATGAATTAGAATGGCAGAGCAGTTAAGAGCAGAGTTCAAATCCCGGGCCTGCCACTCACTAGCCGGATGACTTTGGACAAGAGATTTAATTTCTTTGTGCCTCAGTTTTCTCATAAATGAAATGGGGAAAATAACAGTACCCACTACATCATTGTTAAAGGGTTAAATAGGGTGATATCTGTAAAACTCTCAGAACAGCACTGGAATGCAGCAGGCACCAGACTCAGTGTTCTCTCTTATAGAGGGGCTGTTGATGTGGAGATGGTGGTACATCTCTAGGTGATAGTATGTGTCTTCCACATATTGCTGAGTGAGAGAATCTAGGTCTGCCCCTTACGTGTGAGCACTCTGAGCCCTCCCTGTACTCGATGGGGCAAGCAGGAGCTGTATCCATCGGGAAGGGAGTACCTCCTATAGTTTGCACGAAAGCACTTTGTAGATGAAAGCTGGCTTTCTACAATACCATGTAAAATTGAATTAATGGACGCACATGTGTTTTTAAATGTCCATCTGTGTTAGGATCGCTTATATCAGCATGGTGGGCTTGGGATACTATTACTGTCTTTTGCAAATCTTTCTGTAGATCCCTTCTCCTCCTATCCCGTAGAACATATTTTTTTGTATACAGACAATAAAGTTTTGTGTCCTACACAGGTCTGACTATTGCCTTGGAAAGATACCCATGACAGAATGGGTACCCATGGTGGGGTAACATCCCATCTACAAATGTCTGTGGGTGCAAAAGTGTTTGGGGGGGAAAGTGGAACATTAACATACAAAAATGAACAACTGGGGAATTCCCTGGTGGTCCAGTGGTTAGGACTCCACGCTTTCACTGTCATGGGCCCAGGTTTGATCCCTGGTAGGGGAACTAAGATACAGCAGGCCGCCCAGCACAGCCTAAGAAACAAAACAAAACAAAAATGAAAAACTGCTATTTCTGGGCCCAAGTATTACAGGCTATTTCCCCAGCTTTGTGTATTAATGAGACTATTTCTTTTGTTTGTTTGTTTGTTTGTTTGTTTTTGTTTTTGGTACACGGGCCTCTCACTGTTGCGGCCTCTCCCGTTGCGGAGCACAGGCTCCGGACGCGCAGTCTCAGCGGCCATGGCTCACGGGCCCAGCCGCTCCGCGGCATATGGGATCTTCCCGGACCGGGGCACGAACCCGTGTCCCCTGCATTGGCAGGCGGACTCTCAACCACTGCGCCACCAGGGAAGCCCCGAGACTATTTCTTTAAAAAAAGAAACTTTTTAGATTTCAATACATATGAATAGGAAATATACTACGGGGCAGTTGTCTTTTGGTGGTGATAAGGAAATTCTCATTTTCTTTTTTATCTTTTCCTCTGATGAATGCATATAATTTTTATACACAGAATATATAATTAAATTATACGTGGGTCATCTACATACTTGGTTACAGTCAAGAATAAGCTGGATGATTAAAAGTGAAATTTGTAAAAACACTTTACAGGTGGAAAGGGAAGTTGTGTACAGTCTCTCCACTCCCGACCCGCAAAAATCATGCAAGCAAGTGAAGCAGTTGTTTCCATCACACAGCTCTATTTTATCGGTTAGCAAGGAACGTGCCCCCGGCACATTCACCGTAATAAGCCTCTGCTGCGGTATGAAGTTTAGGAAACCTCATTTCCAAGTTCCTGGTATGTCACGTTCCCAGCTTCCCCTAGGAGTGCTGCAGAAGGTGACTGTCTTATGTACAGATTCTTTTCATTCCTTATATTCCCGGCTGTGCCGTGCTCAAACATTTTCAGAGCTAGAGCAGAGCAATGAATCCACACACGTACACACACACACACACACAGGTCAGAGCGAAGAAATACACACCAGATATTAAACGTGGATCATACTCTCCAGACTGTCAGGCTGAGGAAACACTAAGACACATGCATCAGCCCACAATCTCCAACGTGTTAAAATAATTTAATTGGGTATTTCATGGCACGTTCTGCATTATTATGGCTCTCTTTGGATGCAACAAATGATTTGCTTCAGTAAGAGTCCCAAGCAGTGGCATTATGTGATTAAGTAAGTGAGAACATCAACCGTTAAATTCAGTTCAGTCATGCTTACATCCATCTTATTTCTTTTTTATAATTTAAATTTTCCTGCCAGTATATATTCACCTGAGACCATTTTTAAGTAATCTGTTTATGAGAGTTTCTCTTCTTACTTTTCATCCAATTACTGCTGCATTTAGAGTTTCAGAACTGCAATCTGATTCTCCTTTGTTAAGTGGATTGACCATTATGTTACAATGCACAAGAATACCGTCCTCGATTTCCATATTTATAACAGCTCTCCAAAATATTTCAAAAGGCTTGTTTTGTGGACCTCAAAGCAACTGCAGTTTATTAGACTTTAACACTTGATTAGAACTTACCTAGTCATTAAGCAGTGGTCTTAACCTCTCTAACTATTAAGTTCAACAGTGTATAGGAGGTTAAAAGAACACAGTGAAAAGTTTAGAAGCAGCTTTACAATTCTAGAGCAATGGTTCTGAACTTTGCTGGAACCATTAGCCCTCGAGGATATATAAGAGATGCAGATCTTCCACCCAAAACAATGCACGCACACACGTAACAAATTTTCTGTGTTATTTACAGGCTTCACACATACACGCACACATACTACCCAGTAGTTCATAGGACTCAAGTTCAGAATCCCTTTTCCATACCAGTGGTTCCCAACCAGGGGCAATTTTGCCCTCTTGAGGACACTGGGCCATGTCTGGAAACACCACTGTTTGTCACAACTGGAGGAAGTTCGGTGCTCCTGCGATCCACCGGGCAGAGACCAGGGATACTGTCAAACATCCTACAATGCCCAGCACGGTTTCCCCACAATGAAGAATTATCTGGCCCAAAATGTTGATTGTGTCGAGGCTGAGAAATCCTGATCTAGAAAGTATGCCAAAAAGTCTTATTGGGTCTCAAGACCCAGCTCCCTAAGAGAAAATACCCAAAGAGAGTAAATGCAAATCATGGGGAAATCCATACATTTTCACCTTGACTCATTCACTCAACCAATTATCTATTCAACAGACTTTTACTAAACATCTACTCTGTGCCAACTTTCATTACCAAGTCACGAAGAATACAGAAGCGAACAAGACAGGGTTCCTGCCTTCTGAGGAAGTTACTCCTTAGAAATAAAGCCAGTTAAGTAAATAGCCCGTTAGAAGATTGTACTATCAGTTAGGAATGTGTTCAGCTGCATGTAATACTTTAATCAAACATGGATTTGACTTAACCAGATACGTTTCCATGGGAAAAGAAATCCAAAGGCAGGTAGTCCCAGACATCTAAGGCAGTCCCTGCAGTGAGAAAGGCCACAGATACAGTTCATTTTCCTGCTCTGCCATCCTTAACATTTTGTTTCATTTCTGTTCTCACAAGAAGCCTGCTGCTCCTCAAGGCTCAAAGGTGAATTCCAAATGGACAAAGGAGACAAAGCGAAGGACAAGGGCAAAACAATGTACAGAACTAGTTGACTTCTCTTTTAAATGGATATGATGGCTTGGAAATTTTACTCCGTAGACTAGCCCTTCCATCTCATTGGCTGCTACTGGGTCACATGACCACACACATCTGCAAGGGAGTCTGGGAAGGTAAGAATTTTTAACTGGGCACACAGTTACTCTGAGAAAAATCAGGGTTCTGGTAATAAGAACGAATGGATATTGGGGTGGTAATCAGCAGTGCCTGCCATAAGTGTGGTAAGTGCAAGAAAGCAAGGTTTAGGAAATACTAAGGGAACAGTTAGGAGAGGCACATCGGCCACCCTTGAGCAATAAGGGGGAAGGGAGCCTGCCAGACATGTCAACAGAGACTTGAAAACAAAATTGAGGGAAAGTTACCACGTGTGTATATTTAAGAGCAGTGGGGTGGGTGTCTGATAGCACACTACGACAGAAGGAGATGATGCAGAACACATTACAGAACTCACTCAAAATAACGTGACAGGACACCAACTGGCCAACAGATTTCACTGTATGAAACACCTTGTGACACTCGGCAAGAGTCATACACTGCTGCCTGTCAAACCCTACTGAATGAGAGCAAATAATGTAGCATGCAGATTACAGGGGAATGTATTTCTATCCTATACGATACTATGAAGGAGGGCTATATATGAATATACTTTTGAAAATGTGTCCCAAAATTAGCATTATAAAAAAAATCTGTGCTAATTGACGTTTAACGAGTTCTGTCCTTGAAGGAAGGTTCTTATGCATCAAGAGATTGTTTGCCAATGACACCCCACACAGGTGAATAGTTGGGAAACCAGCAGCTTCAGAGTATACTTCTGGGTATGTGTAAAGCACAGGTACAAAGTAAAATTAAGTAACGTACTACAAATATTCATTTGAAACAGTTTTTCTCAGATGTGACCAAAGAGTAGACCATTTGTTCAGAAATCCACACACTGGAAGAATTTATCTGAATGGCTTAATCAAATTTTCCAAAGATAATATCTAACGATTTAGTGTTTTTTAAAAAACAGCTTTATTGAGGTATAACTGACATACCATAAAACTCAGCCATTACCCCCAAAAGTTCTCTCATGTCCATTTTGATTTAATCCCTACTTTCTTACCCAGCCCAAGGCAACCACTGCTCTGCTTTCTACCTCTATTAGATTTTCCTCTTCTGGGTACTCCATATAGATGGAATCATACAACATGTGGTCATTTACCTCCGGCTCCTTCCATTCGTCATCATGTTTTTCAGGATCATCTATGTTGCAGCAGGTATGGGTACCACACTTTGTGTACCCAGTCACAACTGATGGACCTTCACATTGTTTCCAGTTTGAGGCTGTTATACATAATGCTGTTATGTGTACATGTCTTTATATGGACTCATGGTTTCATTTCTTTTGGAAAGAGTCCTAGAAGCAGAATTGTTGGGTCATATGGTGAGTTATTTTTAACTTTTTAAGAATCTGTTCAACTGTTTTCCTGAGAGGCTATACCATTTTATATTCCCATCCGTACTTTATAATAAAATTTCTCTACATATTGTCAGCATTTAGTACTGTCCACCTTTTTGATTATAGCCATTCTAATGGATGTGCAGTGGTAGCTCATGTCAGTTTTCGTTTGAATTTCTGTAATGATTTATGATGTTGAGCATCGTTTTATACATTTATTAGCCATCTATTCACTGTATCTTCTTTGGTGAAATGTCTCTTCAAATCTTTTGACCATTTTTAAAAACTGGGTTGTCTTCCTATTATTGAATTGTAAGAGTTTTAAAAATATATTTTGGCTACAGTCCTTCACTAGATATATGAATTTTGAATATTTTCTCCCAGTGCGTGTCCTGTCTTTTCATTTTCTTAATGGTGTTCTCTAAAGCACAAAATTTCTTCACGTTGATTATACAAATGCATTTTTTTTTCTTTGCGAGATGGTGCTCTTTGTGTTGTCTCTCAGGGACTGTCTTGCTTCTTAGTAAATCTAATTTGACACTCTCTGCTCCTTGACTAGACTATTTAAATCATTCTCAGTTATTGAAATTATTGATATGGTTTGATTTATATTTTCCACTTTGTTTTCTGCATCTTTTTCTTCCTTTTTGTTCCTTTTTTCCTCCTTGATTGCCTTCTCCTGTATTAAATAAATTTTAGTGCATCATTTTAATTCCTCTGTTATTTTGTTGTTGTTATCTTCTTAGTGGTCACTCTAGGAATTACAGCATGTGTCAACTTATTGCAACCTACTTCAGATTGATACTAACATGATACTAATAAAGTATAGAAACTTTGCCCCAGCATGGCTCCATTCCCCTCCCTTTTGTTTTTATGTATGTGTGTATATAATATATATATACACATATATGTTTTATCTTACTGGTCCTGTTTCTCAGGAGAACCGTGATTAACACACTTTCCTTTAGTTGTTTAAACATGGTTTCCTTTAGTTCTTTGAACATATTTTTAATAGCTGCTTTGAAAGCTTTGTCTGCGAAATCCAACATCTGGGCACATTCAGAAACCGTTCTATTAACTGCAGTTTCTTCCAATTACAGGTCACACCTGTTTTTCTGTATGTCTCATCTGCGTCGTTGAACGCTGAACATTTTGGAGAGCGTATTACAGCAACTCTGGATTCTGATTTGTTCCCTGCGATGGTAATTGTTGCTATTTCATTGGTTCTATTTATTTAGAAACTTTCCTTGGCTAAACTTTGAAACCTATCACCTCCATAGTGTGTACCTGCTATTGTTTCTGTTCAGGCTTTTTTAAGTTCTTGATTTTACTTTTAAACCTGGCATCATAGGGGCTGTATCAGCATAGCTCAGTAGTCAGCTACTAGAAAGAGGTTGTACTCAAACACTGGAACCAATAAGTCTATTATCTCCTGCTGATGGTAGAGGATAGAAGTGGATGGTAAAAGGTCAGGCTATTCTTAAGTCTGTCCCAGCTTTTGCTTCCTGCTAGGCCCTTTCATGTATTCTGTGGATATGTGCAAAGGTTTAGGGTTGGCCAGGAGTATATGAATAGCTTCGGCTCTCTCTGGTCTCAGCTGTACATGTACACAACCTCAGAACCTGCCCCAAACATGACTGAAAACTGAGGCTAGTAGAGCTACTGACCCTCTCCACTTGCTGGTCACCAAGATCATAAAAGCACTATGCTGGTTACCAATAACCAGTATGTCACCCACTGCTCGAAACTGCAAAAGCGCCATGCTACTGCAACAGCACCAACTGAGCCGGGAAGGGGAGAAGCTTCAGACCAGCACACCATAGGCTTCCCCAGTGTTCTAGAATTTCAGCAGATTTTCAAGCATAAATTCTTCTTAAATTGCTGTATGCTGTTGGTTAATTTCCAGAATGCTGAAACGGTTGCTGTGTCAATTTCATCCAACTTTACAGATGTTTTGGGGGGAAAGGATTTACTGACTTCCTTATTCAGCCATACCTGGAAGTCCTGCCAATAATTCAATTCTAAAGTCACACCACTGTAAATAATGCAAAAAGTGTAGTGATAGCAAGGCTATGAATGTCTCATGGGGGATGTCATGATAGACTGATCCATCAATGGGGGGATAATGGGACGGGTAAAAAGGGCTGATCACATTCACGTGACTATCAGTCCCGAGCGTAATTTACAAGTTGAAAGGGTTGTTCTATGTCATTTATATATCTTGGCAAGTGACAACTGTTTTAAAGCAATGAACTGCGATTCTACCTGTGGATGTGCACGTGGGCATGTGTATATACATACGCTTATTATATATCTCAGAATCCATACATGTTCATATACAGATGCACACACACAAACGTGTACTAAAACAGCTGTATTCTCCCTTTCACGCCCATCATTATGATCATTATAATTAAACTATGTGAACTCCAGATTTATTATTAATCCAATTCTGGTCAAATTCCAGAAATTCTAGGTATACGCTCACCTACAGAGGTAGAAAAGATATTCCAGGTATCCTGTCTTCTACTTCCAGGCGGAAGAGCACAATGGACAGAAGAATCAAACGTGAGCCCAGTTCCATGAAAACTAAGCATAAAACCATATTATTAAGTCTGAAGATGAGTTCCAAAAAGAGGTCAACAGTATTTCATTAACCAAAACAGTCTGATTGGCTGTGAATACTGCTTTGTGGGGTGAAAGAGGCTAGCCTCTCTTTCAAAACTTCCCTAAAGTGGTCAGTATCTTAAATCCACGGAAGCAAATAAAAAGCTCAAATTACCTTCAAAACTCAAAGCGGCTTCAGCACCAATTTTTCACACTAGATCATGAATAATGCCAGTTGGCTGAAACTCTCTGATGAGCGCCTCTAGGGAAATTTGCAAAGCACGCGTTAATCTTCAACCTCTACCCAAGAGTTTTCCTTCACAGTCATTTGCCCCTTGTCATAATCATCCCTGTTACAGGGTGAGTTTAGTCACTGGGGTCACCAGCCGCAAGAGCCTAAGAGTTGGTGGTGACGGGAAGGTTGATCTGAGACATGCTTGAAATATCTTTTGACAAGGACTTCTCAAGATGGCAGAGGTGAGGGTTCATTTGCTTTCCCTCTCAGAAGTTTGGAACATGCTTTCATTTCCCAGTGTGCTCCAGATCGAGGCAAGCACTGACGTGTATTCATAAGCTAATCTGAATGAGCATTACCGTAATGGCTACTATTTACTGAGTACTTGTCCAGTGCCTGACACCGTACCCTAGCTGTTTAAAATTAATGTGAAAAAAAAATTAAATTAAATTAACGTGAGCTTTGAAATTACAACTCGTGTTGGTGAGAAAGGCCATTGCTCTAAGGAATATTTTACAGTCACCTCTCAGTTATACTTCATTCAGATAGATGGCCTTTACTCTTCACACCAATTCTATGAAGTAGGTACTACGAATATCTCTATTTTACAGATGAGGAACCAAAAACTCAAGAGATAAGTCAGTTGGCCAGTGCCAAGTCAGGCTTGGACTAATTTTCTTCTACCCTCAACAATCCTGCTTCAGCCACTGAGTTCATTGCTGGGAGTCTATTAGAAAAGCACTCCTGTAGTACTACTTTGAATTAGGCAAATTGTAATATAAAACAGGAAGAAAGATACTACCCTATAAGGACTGCCTTGAATAATGAAGATGACGAAACCCAAGACAGTATTTTACCTTTAACACATTTTAAAGAGGGATATGTCTTGGGTGAAAATAAAGGAACATATCAAGAGACTGGGAAAAATACTGACTTTTAATGATTTCGAAGGCAAATCCAAGCCCATATGAAAACACCCACATTATTCCCTCATTAATTTATTCATTCATTCATTTAAATATATATTGAACACCAGGTATAGGGATTTTGCTAGACTCAGGAGATACAGACGCAAACATGGTAGCTTGCCCGAGCCTCAGCAGAGAGTGGAGGTCAAGCTAACAAGTAATCAGGCTAATATAATCAGTTGTGATAAGTGCCCTGGTAGGAGAATTATAGAGCCTCATCTGAGCATGTGTGGAGAAAGGGGCTCCAACCTCATCTTGCCCTTTTCAGAGAGAGCGTCCCACGGGTTATGTATCAGCTGAAACCGGAAGGAGACATCCAGGTGAATGGGGAGGTGGGTGGTGTTCCAGGCAGAGGAGCATTTCAGGAAATGGGAACTTCATGAGCAGATCCAAGAGGCGAGTGGGGACGAGTATTATTCAAGAAACTAAAACGTTTGGTATGGCTCACGCTTAGCATACCCACAAGTAGCAAGAGATGAGATTAGACAGAACTGGAGCTATTTTTACAGCAATGAAAGTAGAAATGCAAACTTACCTAACCAGAAAGAGTCCCTGGCTTGGAATAATAAGCAAGAAGCAGAAAGCTAGTGCAACCACCCATTTCTGGTCAAGTTGCCTTTATGGGAACAGGGACTTTTTTTTAAGCCAATGAATAGGAAAAGTTTAATATGCTCCATCCTAATTCAGGCCTGGCTTCTGACATGCCCCTCTCTTTACAGGGCGTATCACGGTGAACATCGATACAGACCCTCTTTTCAAAACGAGCCAAAAATATAAAGGGAGATGCCATCTAATAGGATTGAATCTGGTCTTTTGTCCTCATCAAATATGACTCTCAGGAAAACTTAACATCAGCCATCACAGAATGAGACTCTCATTTTAAGGACGACGGAGTGCCTGGAGGAGATGAGTGTACTAGGCCAGCAGAGATGGAGAAATCGAGGCCTTGGAACCATGGCTTGCTCCTAGAGACCCAGGCATGCATAAAACTCGCCTGGCTGCCAGGCAATTTGGAAAAGGAAAAGCTTTGGTTGTAATATAAAGCAGGAAGAAAGATCACCACTATGAACGGACGGCCTGGAGAATGGCAGATGGATGAAATCCTTTTATGGATGTCATAAACTGAGCTTGCTATGAGTTTATCTGTTCTGTGCACGATGGGCAGCGTGAAGTTCTCAGGTAGAAGTGAGAGCAGGCTCATCGTCTAAATGTTATTCCCTCATCCCCCTCTCTGTCTGGCTGACACCTACACATTTGCGGCGGGTAGGGTCTCAGTTTCAGCATTTCCTTGTCATCGTTGTCTTGGTACACCTTTTTCATTCCCCAGTAAATGTGAAGCCTGTTTGTCAAATATTCCCATAGCACCAACCTCTCTCTTCTTCCTCAAGATGATCGCAACTCGCATTCCAGGATTCACTGAAATGTGTCTTGTCTGTCCTGTGGCACTGAAGTTCCTGGAGCATGGGGCCCAGTCCTTCATCTCCATCATGGACAACCCAGGGTCTGGAACCCAGCAGCTTTCCATAATGAGGCCTTTTCAGTTTTTAAATAATTAATTCTTAATTCAATAAAATGTTGCGATTTCCACTTAAAAACAAACATCTGTTCTACATCAACTACTTGCCAGACACCATGCCAAGAATTTCCTCAAGCTTTTTCCCATTTAATCTTTACAGCAGCCCGGTATCCATCATCATTTGGAAGGAGAAGAAATCAAGGTTGAGAGGGGAGAGTGACTTACCCAAGGCCACGTAGACAAGATGGGGCAAAACCTGGATTCACACCAGGTCTTCTGACGTTAACCCAATATCCTTTTCCATCCTCATTACACGACATGAGCCTGCCCACTGCATTCTCTGCTGAAACACACGGTACTAAGGACTTCCAAGCTTTAGACAGTCTAGTTAGCTCCATGATTTTGCTATATCCAGGCACTACCCACCCTAATGTATTTATCCATCATGTTATATGTAACATTAACAATAAACTTACTTTGAAAAGAAACTTTTAGTCGATTTCTATAAGTAGAAGATAATCTTTGAAATAAGATAGTAAAATGAAACAAAACCAAACAGAGTTCTATAACTCTAGCTAGACGTCAGAGCTTCTGAGCCCAGAGCTGGTCATTATGGACTCAGAGGGGGAAATAACCAAATCATAACAGCACCAAGCTGAGATTTCTTCTTGGACCCAATCGACAGTATCAATTTGGAATGAGTGCTCAGAACAGTGCCTGGAACATAAAAGTACTATAAAAATATTTGCTAACGCATAAATGGGCAACTGCTAAGTGGCAGGTTTTACCCTCCAGTGAATATGAAAGAAAGAAGGGAGAGAAGAGAGGGAGGGAAGGAGCAATAATGAAATAAGAAAAAAAAATCATAGATTTTATATATATATATATATATACACACACACACACACACACACACACACACACACACACATATGTAACTTTGTGGAATGGATGCTAACTAAATTTATTGTGGTAATCATTTCACAATATAGGCATATATCAAATCATGATGTTAGACACCTAAAACTAATGCAATGTTATATGTCAACTATATCTCAATAAAAATAAAAGGAGGTGGAGAAAATGTCTGTATCACTATGAAATATGTTGTTGGTTAATATTCTCCCAGAAACCGTCTAAAACAACTTTCACACCCTCATTTTGGACATCTCACATTTTAAAACAAAATATTAAGACGGTGTTTCAGAAAGCAAATAATTGCAATTTAAAATAAAACCATATCCCTGGGGTCTTACCATAGGAGAGTAGTAGCATATTTCTTATGCAGGGAGGTGGCCCTTTCTTTAAGGAAGTATTTTGATAGTCTCTTTGGGTGGGAAAGGGGAGGATCCCCAACCTGGGCCAGATCTGGAATGAGGCCATCAAAACAAAAAGAGGTGAAAGAGAGAGGTAAGGAAGGAAGGAAGGGAGGAAAGGGAAGGGAAGAAAGAAAAAGGGAGGAAGGGATGGAAGGAAGGAAGAAAGACAGAAAGAAAGAAAGATGAGGAGAGAGAGATTTGGAGTTCCACAGGTTCAAAGGTGACCTGTAAAAGCGGGGAGATGTACAGAGCTAGGAAACAGGGAAGATATAATACTAATCTTTTTTTTTTTTTTTTTTTTTTTTTTTTTTGCGGTACGCGGGCCTCTCACTGCCGCGGCCTCTCCCGTTGCGGAGCACAGGCTCTGGACGCGCAGGCTCAGCGGCCATGGCTCACGGGCCCAGCCGCTCCGCGGCATGTGGGATCCTCCCGGGCCGGGGCATGAACCCATGTTTCCTGCATCGGCAGGCGGACTCTCAACCACTGCACCACTAGGGAAGCCCTGTAATACTAATCTTGTTCACAGAACCCAGTTTTCCTTCTTTTAGTCCTCATCTCAGTTTATCGCAGCTAGAATTCATTTGTGTGTAGTGCAGTTAACCTCTCCTCCCCTCTGTAACCCTCCATTGTAAACTAAAAGCCCCCTCACGTCAAGGCTGGAGTCTGTTTTGCATTTACTGGTCTGTGTCTAAGCGTCTGGTCTAGCGCCTGATGCACAGTAGATCCTCAGAATTTGTCGACTGGGGGCTTCCCTGGTGGCGCAGTGGTTGAGGGTCCGCCTGCCGATGCAGAGGACACGGGTTCGTGCCCCGGTCCGGGAGGATCCCACATGCCGCGGAGCGGCTAGGCCCGTGAGCCATGGCCGCTGAGCCTGCGCGTCCGGAGCCTGTCCTCCGCAACGGGAGAGGCCACAACAGAGAGAGGCCGGGAAAAAAAAAAAAAAAAAAAAAAATTTGTCGACTGAATAAGCAAAGAGGAGAGCGGAGGCAGTAGCATGGCAGGAGTCCGGAACCTAAGTCGTCAAGACCACCCGTGAGGGTGCCCCTAGAGAGGGAAACCAAGGCACTGGTTTAAAAAAAAAAAAAGTGATATCTAATTCTCAGATTGAACATGTTCCCTGTGCTCTCCTCCTCCATTACCCTCAAATTCTGTAAACCGTTGTTATACACCACATCCATGTAGCATTGGGACTGCGGGGGAAGAGGTGGCATGAATCAATTCCTGTAGAAACGGCAAGAAGGTAGCAGTCACCAGAATCCTGCCCGCTTTGGAGAAGCTAGGTGAAGTGTGGAAGGGCCAACTCTGACTTCTTGGAAATCCAGGCAGGAGGCTGAGGTGTGGGTTCAAAGCCATTTGGAAGGCTGGCAGGGTTACAGACAACACCCTCACCCCCCAGTCAGGTGCTCTTGGGGCAAATTAAAAGTAGGGCAAATCGGGTGGAAGACGAACTGTAGTGCTGGCTCCCAGCAAATGACAGACAGAAACGGCATCACCTGGGTAACCGTCATAACCAGCACAGGTTCAACAAAGGCAACAGAGTGTCAGCCCTTAGCATCTTTTTTTAGAATAAATCACAAGCTATCGACACATCTCTCCCCATGGAGCCATGTGGGAAGCAGATGGGTCCACATTCCAGTATCAGCAAAAGCTATTGATTGGTACTTATTAAGTGCCCACATGCTCCTGGTGCTGGACAAACGATCCAGTTCCATTTGTCAAAGCTCTCGGTTAAAAAGAGTATCAACGTTAATATAAATACCAAGTGACAGTCCCCAAATGGCCCTTGGAGGCTACATGGGAGAAGCACTCTGATAACTCAACAGATAAGCCATTTGCAGCCACAATCCCTTCCCAAAGGGACAGTCAAGGGGCTCAACACCCTGATTTACAAACGACACTGAAAGCAAAAATGCTAAGATATCTATTGAATAAAACACTTCAACTCCTTAAAATACAGTAACAAGCAGTAGTTTAGCTTCTGTGCTACCAGGGAAGGGTTCCATCTCCCCAAGAGTCACGAGGAGATTTGTACTTTTTAAATTCCCCTATAAAGGAGTTTCAAAAGGAAGAAGATTTCCTCCAAAAAGAAGGTATAAGTTAACTTTTCTTAAGCTATAAATGTTTAGCAACAGAAGTGGGAAAATGGTGGGTACAGGAAAGGGGTCAATGGGAAAACTTTGCCATTTGTACTCAGCTGCTCTGAGGGGCATCATGACATCTAGAGGAAAAACAAAAACCAAAAACAATACCTCAAAATTCAAAGATTGGTTCCTAAACTGTAAGTCATTTCTAGGAATAACTTTCCATCAATCCCAGGAAACATTTATATCTATGAAGCTTGAACGGCTCTTCCATCAATTTATTGGGGATTTATAATAAGGGAGCTGTCATCTTCCAACAAGGAGATGATATGCCCGTTGATTCCATTTCTCTTTCTGGCACACGAGGAAATGGTGAGTAATGCTTCTTGCCCTATGCGGAATGAATCACTGGTGACATAAACACTCCTCAGGCCTCACAATGGAGAACGCTGGTGTTCTTCTTGCCATTCCCTTCTCTGGCAGCCCATCAATGACAACATGTAAATGTGCCTCCAGGACAACGCGCCCTGTCTGCCAGCCCTGCAGGAGCCCCTCCCTCCAGGATCCCTTTGTGCATCGGTGACAGAGCAGCTTGATGTATGGTCTCCGTGACGTGCTCCACCTCATTAGAGGACAATCCTTTGCTCAATTCTTAATGGACTTTACAAATTGGTTGTCCTCCCTCTGGTGCGAGATTATTATAATTTTATTATTCATTCCAGGAATTCGTTGCCAAGAATGACAACATGATCAGCGCCACTGACAGATATGAGGAACATCTCCCGTGACAGCTTAGGAAGGGGACCATCTGAAATCATGTCTGATCTTTAATTAGGAAGCAACGATTGGCCACTTTTCAGCAGGAGAAGCGAAACGCCGCAGCATCGGTGCCCTCTGCTCTGAGAAGCCTGTGGGCCCCTCCATGCTAAAGGCAGAAGTTAGGCAAGCTGAGGCACGCTGAACAAAGCCCTCACTGTGCCAGCTGGAATACGCAGGTCAGACGTTAGTCATCGTCAGCCTCACTGACGCTGTGAGCCGGAAGATCTAGACTCAAATTTTGCACCTGACACCAAGCTGTGCGGGCAGGTCATCTATTCTATTCTGGTGCCAGTTTCCTCCTAAGTCAGACTAGAGGGGCAAAGCAATGCCGTGAAGTTTTTTCGTTCCCAAACTCCATCTAGGGCTGACATTTTTGGTTCTCAACACTCAACCCCAACCATTTACTTCTCCCTTCTACTCTGTAGGCAGATTCCACCTCCCACAATAGAGACTAAAAATGCCAGACACTCAATTTCCCAGCCTTCCTGGCACCAGGGGTTGTCGTGTGATACGATCCTACCAGTGAACATAAGTGGATATCTGCAGGACCAGAGAGAGATCTCAGATTAAAAAAGAAAGTGCGTGAGAAAGAGAAAAAGAGACAGATGGAAGAGCAAGCGGAGCCTGCCCATCTTCTCCCTCCTTCAACAACGGATGATGACAACTCAGGATGTGAACTTGAAGTGGCAGCAGGAGGCGAAGAGTAAGAAAACTGCAGAGACAATGACCCAGATCTACGGCATTATGGGTTGGCTGAACCAACCCTGGAATTCTCTACCTCCTGACTTCTTGTTATAAAAAGAAAAATAAGTCCAAACAAATAAAGCCACTTTTAGGTGCTATTTTCTTTCTTGCAGTCAAAAGCATCTCGGATGATATATTATCCCGGGTCATCTTTGCCTTTTTTTTTTTCATATTTTGTGCCACTGCTGACAGCTGCGTGTCCTACTCTGATGGACGTTAGACTGGCCACAGCAAAAGGCCCACATGACCACCAGGAAAGGCTTGAGGGAAATGACCAGTCCTTGACGGACCCTCAACCTCAACTAAGACCAGGAAGTTACTTTTCCATCTCCTCCCCCATAAATTAGTTCCACCTCAGCGGTCTTCCACAGTCTGCTCAATACCTTAGAACCTTCAACTGCTGAATTTAACCTGAAGACTTTGCCTCCAGATTATAGTTAAATCTTTCAATGAAAAAACAAAAAAAAATCTTTAAGGAAATATCTTTAGAGAAGAAATTTTGAAAAATTATTTTTTGAGCCATCTCACCACTGCTAAGGGTCGACTCCAGATCCAAGATATGCAGAGATTATTAGAAGGATTTCAACGTCCTACTTTACTGCTGGATCACAGAAATCATGACTTTTGCTGTGGCTAAATGTTCTTTGGAATGCTGAGCTTGCAAACTCTGCCCTAAAAGTGAATAACACCATTCTGAGTAACTCAGACAAAGGGTCCGTTGTAGCCTAATTTCAACGTCATTTTCACTTGTTCTGTGATAGCAGGAGAGGCTCCACGACAGCCCTTGTTTCTGATGAGTTTCAGCGAGCTAAGGAGACAGTTAGAGCTGAATTTACGGTCACTGGATGCTGTCTGAGCTTTCTTCTCCGTACCAAAGCTATGGAGGCTGGAAGCAAATGTCACTATGACAACCATTTATGTGGCTAAAATGGAAAAGTAAGATTTGATGGAAGGGGGGAAAAAAATGCATGCACCTATAACTCTAAAATATATGGCGAGTTTTATGTTTAGTTTTTTTTATTTTTTTAAGGCTAACCACAGCAACTGCCCCCTCCCCTCCCCTGCTCCTAGATGTGTCTGTGAATAAAAGGGGCCATAATGAAACCATGAATAATAAGTAAAGGGCTTCAGAAATAATACCAGGGGGTCTCCAAGTGTTCTCATTTACATCCTCAAGCAACGTACACATGTGTCCTAACTAGCGTTCCTTCAGAGGACACTCATTTGCTCTTTCCCACTGTTTGTTCTGCCCGCCCCCTGCATTTGAAATATGTTTTGCCAAAACCCCTACAGCAAAATATTCAAAGTGTCTCAAAGCTCCCTTCTTAAAACAACAGGTAAAACAAGTAATGAGCTATTTCCATGTGTGCTCGGCCAGGTCTGCTAATGACAAACTCCAAAGTGCCTCTGAGGAATTGACGGTCTCAGAAGCCCCTTGCCAGTCAGCTTCATTCTCCTGGAAACTCTGAAAAGATGCCAGTGAAAAAGACATGCAAGTGAAAACCAGGGGATTTATGTCCACGGCTTTCTTTGCCATTCTCTTGGTCTGGGTTTCAAACACTTAAGTCTTCAGGATAAGGAGAGCCTGCCATAGGCTCATGGTACAGAATAACAATACTATGTTTTAAAAAAAAGAAAAAAGTTGTTTAGGCAGGTTTTAATGTAACCTGAGCAATCCCAAGCTTCGCCAGCAGGAGAGCATAAATGAAATTACACTTATATCTGAATTACACTGGCTCTTCAGACGCCACTTCAAAATCTCTCACTATTTAGGGAAGTCCTTTGGATGTGTCTTTCTCTCTGGCTTCCCGGTTGGCATCTGCTGGGTGAAGGAGCCCCACCCTGCCCACCCCTTCTCTCCTTCAAGAAGGCTGTTTCTCTGCCTGGCTTGCAGTCTCCTTAAGACTCCCAAAGACGAAACACACACGGTTTTCAAGGGGCACACGGCACCAAGCAACCCTCGGTCTCTGCCATTCTAAAGCCATACTGAGCTCCGTGAAGAAAAGGAAAGGTTGTCCCTTTCCCTCACTCGGAGTCCTGCTCTGTTACCAAGGTGCAGCGCGGCCAAGCTCTGGCCCTGAATCTCAAAGTCCTTCTTGAAAACAACTTCTTCATATATCGGCCGGAGGCCGTTTCGCTTTAAAGGTCAGACTCTGTTTTTGAGATTGAGCTGGAAAACAATTCTCCCCACCCTCAAGGTGACCAGGCGCTAGATTTCCTCCCCTGGGCCACGGTCTGCACCCCCATACCTATTCTAAAGGCAGCAGCTGGTGGTGGTGGTGATGTAAACTGGTGCAGCCACGATGGAGAACAGAGTAGAGGCTCCTCAAAAAATTAAAACTACAACTCATACAATTCAACAATTCTACTTCTGGGTATAGACCCCAGGGAAATGAGAAGAGGTTATCAAATATATGCACTGTCATGTTTACTGAAGCAGCATTTACAAGGGCCAAGATAGGAAAACAACCTAAGTGCCCATCAACAGATGAGTGGATAAAGAAGATGTGAAGTATACACACATACATATACAATGGAATATTACTCAGCCATGAGAAGGAAGGAAATCCCACCATTTGCAACAACATAGATGGACCTTAAGTACGTTATGCTAAGTGAGATAAGTCAAAGAGAGAAAGACAAATGCCTCATATATGTGTAATCTTGAACAAAAGAAAGTAGAATGGGTTACCAGGGGCTGGCGGCAGGAGAATTGGGTAGATGTTGTTTAAGGGCTTATACTTGCAACTGGTGGAGACCTAATACATAGTACACTGATTAGAGACAATAAAACATTAAACTTCCTAAGAGACTGGATCTGAATAGTTCCCATCACTAGAACAAATGATAATGACGTGACATGACAGAGCTGTTAGCTATTGCTACGATGGCAAGCATACTGCAATATAAATGTATCAAGTACGTTGTACCCCTTAAATTTACACAGTGTTATATGTAAATTATATCTCAATTTTTTAAAAAGACAACTATTGGTGTATTGCCTCCACCCTCTGCTGTGCGAAATAGCTGCTCATAGCTGGCGGCCCTGTTCCCACTGTGGGGCATTTCCTGCCTGGCCAGAGCTTCATTGTACAGGGGGAGACTTCTTAACCAAGCTGGGTTTATTCATATTCTCTCTCTTTCTCTCAAACCAGGGAAACATGATAACAAAGAGAGTCACCATCATCTCCAACTATGATGTAAGTAAGCAAGTTTGTTTTCAGATTGCCGGGAAGCTCTCTGGTTCTGTACCCATGACATGAGCCGAGAGCTTAAATATCTGAGCGTGTCATCTTAGTAGTCATCACGACTGCCATTACAGTCAAGGACAGAAGTCACGTGGACCCCTGATCCTTGCTTCAGAAGGTACCACAAATTACGATGTGACTGCTTGCATGGAGTCCCAGCAGCGCACTTGCCGCTGGCAGAATCCAGCCGTGCCCAAGCCTTAGGGCCCCATGAAACAAAGCCCCAAACCCATCTTGGAGCACCAGTTTCTTAGGACTGCCCCTGGTACCAATGTCCATATCATTCAGGGTCCCATCAGGAGAGAGAAACGATACCAGGGTTTTTTGTTTGGTCGCATGGTTTTGTAACACAAAGTTTAATAAAAATAAGCATTACCTAAGGATCAGATTGTTAACTTTATAAAGAGCAAAAAGGGAACATTAAGCGACCACTTAGGGAGAAAGCTACCACTCCCAGGACTGCAGGAACCAAGGGAAGAGGTTGGAATTATTAGAACCTCAAAGCTTAGAGAAGGTTCTCTGCAGAGCTGAAAATGCAGATCTTTGGGGATGAGGTACTGCCAGGCTGGTGCTGTGAACTCTGAGCTTAAATGAGGGGTTCCCATGCGGCTGGGACTCTGATATCCAAGGAGAGGGTACGGGCAGCTAGGACCAGCGTCTGAGAAGGTACAACGTGGCTGATTCTGACAGTGCTGGGAAAACTGCAGATGAATTCCGGTGCTGCTACGAGAAGGAAATGCCACTGCTGGCATGAAGAAGAATGACTGGGGTGATGCTCACAGGAAGACAAGAGCTTCCAGTATCCTCTAATTCCCCACACTGGCAGAGCCTCCTAGGAAGCAGTTGACCGAAGCAGAAATGTGGTGTGCAGTGTCCCAAGCCTCGCAGAGCAGAATAGAGAAAGGTGGGTTCGGAGCTGAGAGACAATAGCTTAATTACTAATGATGTAATTAACTAATGATGTAATCCACACAAAAGAAGCATTTTAAGAGGCAGAGGTGAGAAAAGAAGAAACGTCTGGCTGAGAGGACAGCATACGCCAAAACAGAGACCCAAGGACCGCTGTTGGTTGAACATGGCTGACATATGGGATCTGTGGGCGTGGAGGGCACAGGAGAGAGAAAGTAAGAAGGAAAATGGAAAAGTCGATCGCAGTCCTACTGTGGAGGGTCCTCGGTGGCACGTGGAGTAGTTAGAGCATTTTCCTACAGTCATTTGGAACCCAGACGTTTTTCATCAGGAAGATAAAATGATCAAAGATGGGTTCTACACTAATGGTGGTAGGGAGAAAGGAATTATCACTTTTTCCATCTTTTAAAATTGCCACCGAAGCAGCCGTAAGATAGTTTCATTTGAGCTGTATCAACCATTCTGCGTGGGTTTTCCAGGACGAGCCACCGTGTTCAAATGGATGCTTTTTAAAGGAAGGCTGGGAGGAGGGGGACAATTTCTCCTGTCCAAAATTTCAGTACCCTCACTGGCATGCTATCAGGTTTAAAATCACAGACGTGCTTATCAACTACAAGAGGAAATAGTAACTTTACACAGGAGAAACTTGGCAAACACCAACGTACCAAGCTGCGATCAAGGAAAACCTCACCTGTAATGAGACATATCAACATCGTGAACACCTTCATATAATTCACTGAGAAGGATACAATATTTTTGTTAAATTCATGCCCAAAATGCATAACCTCGGTTCAATCATGAGAAAGCATCGAACAAACCCAAATTGAGGTTTATTTATAAAATAAGTGACCAGTACTCTTCAAAAGTATCAAGGTCACGAAGACAAGGAAATATCAAGGAATTGTCCCAGACTGGAGGAAACTAAGGAGAAATAACAACCAAAGGCAACACGTGAGACTAGATGGGATCTTGAAACAGAATGAGAGTGTCAGAGGAAAAACTGGTGAATTTCAAATAAGGTCTGTAGTTCAGTTAATAATATCATGCCAATATCAAATTCTTATTCTTGATAATAACACTGTGGTTATTTAAGATGTTATGCTAAGGGCAAGTAAGGTGAGCAGTATCAGAGAGTTCTCTACAGTATTTTTGCAACTTTTCAGTAAATCTAAAATGAGTTGAATATAAAAGATTTATTTACATGGGCTGGAGTCCCATGGGATTTCCAACCATAATCATCACAACAAAGGTTGGGTAAATAGATGACCCTGAAGCGCCTTTTCTGGAAAACAAAGCCTGGGAGCCTGCTGTTACACACAGCACACCAGACAGGCAGGATGTTACTTAAGACGAAGCACTGGGGGAAGAAATATCTCACAATGGGCCACAGTGAAAGAGAGGTGAGAGGTTATCAAAAACCAACACTGTCTGCTTCCTAAAAGAGTCAGGGACCAGCCCAGTTTACAAGATGGAATAATAAGACTCCTTCAACCAACCTACACCTCAAAACCTGCTCCCAGGACCAGGCATCATTGCCGCCCGCCCTGCACCTCCACGTAAATCAGTCATCAAGGTCCTTCAACTCTGTCTCCACATTCTTCAACCCACCCCCGCCTCTCCCATTCAGGTCTTCCTTCAACAACGGTCTATCGCTCTCTTGTTGTAAGATGACCAAGTCAACTGGCCATTAATGGTTGCCGAGCTCTCTTAGTGACTCTGGGTAACGTCCAATGTTTAGAGGTGGCTGAGAACCATAGGTCTCCTCAAACCCCTGTTCCTAGCCAGGTGGTAGGTCACGATTAAAGCAAGTCTCACGCTGAATTCCACCACCCCTCCAAACGTTTATGAGCAAGCAGGTCCCCAGAGAGTCAAACCACCTGGCCTTCGCAGAGGGAACTTAAGTCCCTGTTCTCAGGCTTCTTAGGCGCGTTATAAAGCACTTTGCATAGATGCAGTCTGGGGCAAGTACCACAGTGTTCTAAAGGCAGGTTCAACTCTGTGTAATTAATTCAGGCAACAGAATTCTCCCTTGAACAGAGGACTAGAACCTTTCGGATTTCTAGACCTCGATGAACCTTATTTTTAAACCCCGACAAAGACACTTTGTTGACCACGCTTTAGTCAGGCCCCCGAACCTTTTCCTAGATCCTTTGTAAAATCCAGTTTTAGCAAGAACCCGGCTGAATTAGTTTAATCAAAATTCCCCACACCTTCGATGACCCATCACCCTCGATATCTGACCACTTTCCTCATCCGCCACCATTCCCCAGGTGATGTCTGATTACCCTGGCCTGGCCTCGGCAAGAATCCTGTTAGTTGGTTTGGCCAGAATCCTCTGGACCCCGTATGTTTCCCTCTTAGTAATTTCCCATCCACGGACCCCCAGCCTGCTCCTTTGGTATACATCCCCGCTTTCTCATGCTGTATTCAGGGTTGGGCCCAATCTCTCTCCCACGCTGTAACATCCCATTGCAGTGGACACTACCCACCTGTCACGATGGTCCTGAAGAAAGCCTGCCTCACCATCTGTAACAAGCGTCATAAGTAATAAAACTTATTTCTAATGTCCCTTATGTAAATTAACAGACCCAATGGTGCATATTCAGAGAGCGATACCTGTTGGCTGCCCTGGAGTGTGGGTCCATGATGACACTAATCCAGACATTAACTATTCCTAAAGTAGAATATAAAGTTGACTTCAACCCACATGGAAAGATATATGAAATGGTCAATACTGATGTATTGATATTTACAGTAAACTACCAAAGATATAACTTCTACATCCTAGTAGGTTCTGGGGATAATGGATGAGCTCAAATACACATGGACCCTGTCCACATATAGCCTAGAGTTCAACAGCACAGGCAGACACCACTAACACATTTGCCAAGAAATATACAATGAGCCAGATGTGTGCTCTGGTTGTGTGTGCTCACAAGAGATGTGTGCTCACAAGGACTGAACACCAGTCTAGGAGAACCACTAACAAAGAATATGGCCTTGAATGTGGAATCAAGGAAGGCTTTTTTGAGAATGAGATAAAGGAGCAGAAATCTGAAATATTAAAAAGACTCGGTGGGGCTTCCCTGGTGGCGCAGTGGTTGAGAGTCCGCCTGCCGATGCAGGGGACACGGGTTCGTGCCCCGGTCCGGGAAGATCCCACATGCCGTAGAGCGGCTGGGCCCGTGAGCCATGGCCACTGAGCCTGCGCGTCCGGAGCCTGTGCTCCTCAGCGGGAGAGGCCACAACAGTGAGAGGCCCGCGTACCGCAAAAAAAAATACTCGGTGAAGGGGAGTGGAAAGGCGGGCAGAGGGAACAATCTGGCAAAAGCCCTGCAAACAGCTGGTGGCAGGAGAGAGGGAAGCCCAGTTTGGCTTGAACAGAGAGAACCATATTCAAACTTAATCCCAACTGGTTGCCCATCTCTGCTGTCCTTCTCCATCTATCCCACTGCAAACGCCAGAGTATTAGTCATGCGCATGCCACGCTTCAGTCATGATTATGTCCCATTCCACTGTGCATTTGGGATTTTTTCTTAAAAGAGACTGACTTTTTCTCTTTGCACAAAAATGTGAACAGAAATTTTGTATCCTCTCTCTCAGCATAAAACTAGTATCGCTTGCCACGAAGAAAGGTAACTCCAAAATGCGATATGATACAAATTACATTAATTTCAGGCTAGAGATGGTCCCAACAGAAAGCTCTGTTCAGAAAGGTCTGTTCTTTAGCTAATAAGGTAGACGTGCAAGTGTTAGAAAAAGTGTTAGAGAACAGCACTCTACATTGAGACTTTATCCTTGATTTCACAGAAGGATTCAAAGAGAAGCCAAAGAAGACTCACATCTCACTCTGCAAGACAGGATTATTTAACACCTTGTCTGCCAAACACCGAAAATTGTCTCAGACTTACTGCCAATTTGGGTGTATGTGTCACATATTGAGAAGCAGTCCTTCTAAGTAATATTACAAGAGACCAGAAATGAGAGGCATGAGGAAGCAGGCATTGTTCTCCCAGACTGCAGACAAGGGAGCTGAAGTGCCTTGCACAAGGTCACACGAGTAGAAGGTGATAGAATCAGACTTGGGAGTCAAGGAGCCCAACTCTAGAACTTCTGATCTTCCTCACAATGGACTGTCATATTGTACTACTTGGCGGAGAAGGAGAAGGAGGAAGGGAATGGAGGGGTGAGGAGGGCAGGGGAGGGAGGAAACTAAGAAGGGACAGAGGAAGGAAGTCAGCCTTAATTAACATCCACCTGCTACACTTCCTCACTGTGCTGCTTGACTTCAATCAGGCCAGAGAAGTCACAGTATAATGGTTTCCACAACCTGGTTCCAACGCCACTCTATAGACACAGAACCACACCTCCTACCTGGGCTCCCAGCAGAAAACACTACTGGCTACAGCATTCTTACCATCAAGCCCAAATGCAACCTCAGAATCCTTCTCAACACTGCACTCCACGAAGCCTCTAAAAAAGATCAGAGCGGGCACTTGAGATGCAGCCTACTGCTCATTCCTCTTCTGGTTTATCCCCATCCTAGCTCACCAATAGTCCTGATGTTAATCTATCAGTACTTGGTTAAATGAAGAAAGGATAAGCAGATGATTAAAAGCTGTTTTTATCTCATAATTTTCAACACATAGTCTGATATTGGTTTCTAACTATCACTCTGCAATGTTTTTAAATCCCCCCCCCCCACCATCTAATCTTCTTCAATGGCAGCAGGTTCCTTCCATGGTGATCTGCCCCACTAGGTCTGTAATACAGAGGAACTATTTCAGTTGTAGTACCTTCCCAATTAAGGAGAAAACAGTTGATTTGCTGAGTCTTCCAGCCTGGATTTTCAAAGGGAAGATACCGGGGGTTGGGGAGGGGAATAGGGCAAAACAAGTAAGTCCCAAGTTTGTTCTGAGATCATTCAAAATGCAGCCTAGGGTTTCCCTGGTGGCGCAGTGGTTGAGAGTCCGCCTGCCGATGCAGGGGACACGGTTTCATGTCATGCCCCATGCCGGGAAGATCCCACATGCCGTGGAGCGGCTGGGCCCGGGCGCCATGGCCGCTGAGCCTGCGCATCCGGAGCCTGTGCTCCACAACGGGAGAGGCCACAACAGTGAGAGGCCCGCGTACTGCAAAAAAAAAAAAAAAAAAAAAAAATGTAGCCTACAGGCTTTTAAACTTTCTACATCTGTGGTCCAATGTGGTAAAAGATTAACAAAGAGTTTCCCGGACGTCCCAGATCACACCCTGAGTTACACCGGGAGAGCGGGCTTGCTCACTTTGCAAGTCGATGAACTTTTCAACATCTTGAATCCCTTGTTGGAAATCTCTCAAACATCAGCATCTCTATGACAGCATCTCTCCTCCCAGCACTTCTAGCCCGACATGGCTTTATTTTTATAGCACTTTGCACAACCTGAAATTGCATTATGGTTTTGTTCGCTTACTTATTTATTGTCTGTTTGCCCCAGGAGACTATCAACTCCTTGAAGACAGGCATCGTTTCTGTTGTAAATACATCTCATCCCCAGTGTCTAGAACAGAGCACAGCACATACAGTGTCTATATATATACACCCAAGGGAATGAGGGAGAGACTGCACGAAGGACAGCAAGAGAGTGTGAAGACAAGCACAGTAATTAAGACCGTGGACACTCCAGGTTGGCCACCAAGGTTTCATGTGCAGCTCCAGTGCTGCCCAGCCTCCTCGGGCTTCAGTTTTGTCTTCTGAAAATAGGAATAATACGACCTACCCCAGAAGGCTTTGGGGAGGACACCCCCAGCCCTGCCTGTCCCAGTGAGTCTGTTACATGAGGATTTCGCAGGAGAATTTCACTGAATTCTAGATACAGGAGGATGTGTAGTGGAGAAACGTGGGCATCAAAGATCTCCCTCAAAGGGAAGGGTTAGTTAGGAAGTTTGGGATTGTCACATACACACTGCTATATTTAAAAAGGATAACCCACAAGGACCTACTGTATAGCACAGAGAACTCTGCTCAATGTTACGTGGCAGCCTGGATGGGACGGGAGTCTGGGGGAGAATGGATACCTGTATATGTATGGCTGAATTCCTTTGCTGTGTACCTGAAACTATCACCGCATTGTTAATTGGCTATACTCCAATATAAAATAAAAAGTTAAAAACAAAAAATCTCCCTCAAAGAAGATTCAGGAGGAAAATGGGGAGATTTTCAAGCTCAAGAAACCTGTATCCTCTCATGTTATTTAAGCTTTACTGAGATGTAACTGATATATTTTAAAACTACACATATTTCACGCATACAATTTGATGAATTTGGACATATACCTACACCCATGAAACCATCACTGTAATCAAGGTAATAAACCTATCCATCACCTCCAAAAAAAAAAAAAAAAGACTTTGGGGAGGAATAAGATGAACTGATATAAGTAAGACCCTCGATGCCTGGTACAAACTAAGCACTCAGTAAAATGTAAGTTATTTTTAAACAAGGCTTTAACCAGCCCTTCAAAAAAATCCAATTCAGGGAGAATCATGAGAAGATCTCAGCACACAATGCTTTTGTTCTTCCTCCTACAGACAACATCTAGAATAACAATGTCTAATGAAGCTGATGCCACTGACGTTGGTTTACAAGCTTGGAAACCTTCCTGTGATTCGAATACCTCCTTAAAAGAGTTCCTTGGAATATGAGGTAGTGTGGTAGGTGAAATCCACTTGGATGCCTGGGAATTTTTTTTCTCTGAGCCTCTATTAAAGATATTTGTTTTGGGCTTCCCTGGTGGCACAGTGGTTGGGAATCTGCCTGCCAATTCAGGGGACATGGGTTCGGGCCCTGGTCCGGGAAGATCCCACAGGCCGCGGAGCAACTAAGCCCGTGCGCCACAACTACTGAAGGCTACCCCTACTACTACTACCCCTACTCAGTAGCCTGCTACTGAGGCTGCACTCTAGAGCCCACGAGCCACAACTACTGAGCCTACGCGCCACAACTACCAAAGCCCACGCACCTAGAGCCCATGCCCTGCAACAAGAGAAGCCACTGCAACGAGAAGCCCGCCCACTGCAACGTAGAATAGCCCCCGCTCGCCGCAACTGGAGAAGGCCCACGCACAGCAGCGAAGACCAAACGCGGCCAAAAACAATTCATTAATTAATTGCAAAAAAAAAAAAAGATACTTGTTTTCCCAGCTCGAGAGATTTACTCTTGATCATCTTCAACTTGCACCAAGTTGCACTAAATCTTCTCATCATCTGGATGTCGGTAAATCACACCTCAATTTGCTGATTAGGAATCCGTTTGATTTCATCACCTTTCCTATAATTATATACTCCCTATCCTATAGGTAGATCTCATTCAACATGAAATAACAAGGTCAAGGGCATGCATTATATTTTAAACTCTCTTTAACAAAACTTCAATGGCAATGAACGTCTCAGAAGTCCGTTTCTAATTTTTAACATTATAGCAACTGGCATAAATTATGAGCGTCAGAAGCAATAATAATCACCCAAGATGAAAAATGAAACATTTGTATACAGCCTAAAATACTTAGATTGACAAAAAGGAAAGCAAAAAAGTACTTTGATGTACAAAATATTTGATAATAACATATTTAAAAGAAAAGATCTGGTATAAAATTCGATTCCAATAGCCTTCTTGGCAAAGAGATTTCCTGTTACTATTTAAATGTAAATGAGTCATGAAGGTTGTGTCAGAAATATTTAACTCAAAACCAGACCCAATACGGCAAGAAATATGGAGAACAAAGCCCAACCAAGCAAGTTGAAATAAAAATGTTTGAGTGTCCAGATTTTGATAACTTTATGCAGTTAGAAGCAGAGGGAAGAGAGAAATGGGTACAATTAAGATACTCTACATGCCATTTATTAAATACTGTGTGACATGCAACTGTATGGATTTCTAGCTTAACCAATCACAAATTTAATCAGAACATTTAACAGTTTTGTCTCAATGGTGCTTTGGAGAATTCAACTATCGATTTAGACATATTTATGTGTCCTTTCACAACAATCCATTTTAAGAGACTTTGATTTTTTTCAAAAGAAGAAGAAGAAAAAGTACATTTAATTGTGGCCTCTGCATCCTAACGAGAAACATAAGCTTGAAGTCATATCTCTGTTCCAATCCACTGAAGCAGACATGCAATTTAAAAGAATTTAAAAGAATTAATCACAGATGCGAGAATGCAGTCTACAGAGACTTCTACTTAACCAAGTATTAATGCAATTTATTCAGCTAATTCTGCTTGTTTGAAAGGAAAGTGTCCATGAAGACTTGCAATTGAAGATGAACACTAGAATTTGTTCAAGAATAAGAACAAAAACCACAACAATAGCAATGACCGTTTATGGAACTGCTACTAGGTGCCAGGCACTGTGCAAAGAGTTTTACCTGCAAAATCTTATCTATCGAAGACAACCCTGTGATGTGTAGGTACTGTGGTCAATTGGAGTATTTCACTGCCTTTTCCATGTGGCTCTCAATGCCTCCCCCTACAGGAGACAGAGTGTATCTATTTCAGCCTATCGGAAGTAGGTTTGGCCAGGTGATCTGCTCTAGCCAACGCAATGCTACCAGGCATGATTACAGTGCCATGAAAGACTTTCAGTGGGTCCGCATCATTTGTGTTGGGCATTTCTCTTACCTTCTTCCGTGAGAGAACATGCCCTAGGTAGCTGCCAGTGCCAGAGTGAGAAATGCACAAGGATCAGAACCCAACTGGTCTAGAGTCTGGGTGAACTTCAACCAACCCACAGGCCCACAAGCAAGAAAAATGCATGTTTTCTGCCGTAAGTCACTGAGATTTTTGGATTGTTCAACACAAAGCATTACTGTATATTAAACTGATTCAGCATATTAGTCTGCTAAAGCTGTTGAAACAAAATACCACATTAGGTGGCTTAAACAACAAAAATTTAACACCTCAAGGTTCTGGCGACTAGAAGTGCAAAATCAAGGGGTTGACAGTTTTGGTTCCTTCCGAGGGCTCTGGAGCCTGTCTCCGAGCCTCTCTCCTTAGCTTGTAGATGGCCATCTTCTCTCTCTCTATCTCTTTAATCATGTTCCCTCTATCTGTGTTTCTATGTCCAAATTTCTCCTTCTATAAGGACACCAATCGGACTAGGGTCCAACCTAACGTCCTTGTTTTAATTTGATGACCTCTGTAAAGACCCTTCCTCCAAATAAGGTCACTTTCTGAGGTAGCTGGAGGTTAGGACTTCAACATGTGAATTTTGGAGGGACATAATTCAACCTGCAACATATAGGTACGAGTTTTAATATTCAGTTTACAGATAAAGATATTGAGTTTCAGAAAAAGTATCTTTTCCAAGATCACAGAGCACACAAGTGATGAGCTAAGCTTGAACCTCAACTTCTGCAAAGACTTTGCTCTTAAACCTTGCACTTCACTGCCCACCCACTACTTTGTAAAAAATGCCGAGAGTGACTTTCTGAAAGCTGAAGCGTTGATCAATTACTCTTATGCAGACACATATACATGTGCTTAAGTACATGGTTTCCTATTTCGTTATTTTACAAGAAATATCAGAAAGTCTTAAATCATAAGAATGGCTAGAACATAAGCCCCTTCATTCATTAAATATTTCTGGAACCCCAACTATGAGCCAGATCCCCCAGAGAACAACAATGAAACATCTCATTTCCTGCCCATATGGAGCTCACAGTCAAATGAGGGTGACAGATGGATCAAACCATCACATGTCTTACTCTGAAATCACAGATGTCATCAGTGTCACAAAGGAAAGTTACAGGGTTCCATTAGAGTTTAAGTCAACAATCATGACCCAGCTAGAGATGTCGAGGACAGCTAAGAAAACAAGAAGGGAGCTGAGATCCCAAGCAGGAGGGGGAATCATGTAGGCAAAGGAATGGGAGAAGAACTTTCTGGAGAGCGGAAGAGCACATGCAGAGACTCAGTGGCAGAAGGGAAGACCCAGAAGACTCAAGGGAAAAGAAGTCCAGAGCATCTAGAGCATCAAATGTGAAAGGAATGTGGTGGGAGATGTATCTGGCAAGATAGCTACAGTTGACCCTTGAACAATGCAGGGATTAGAGGCACCGACCCTCTGTGCAGTAGAAAATCCGAGTATAACTTTACAGTCAGCTCATGCATCCGTGGTTTAAACCAACTGGGGATTCAACCAATCACAGATCATGTAGTGCTGTAGTATGTATTTATTGAAAACAATCTGAACATAAGTGGACCCATACAGTTCAAACTCATATTGTCCAAGGATCGACTCTATTATTTAACATGATCTGCTTAGCAATCCTAGAAAGTACGTACTATTACCAGCCTTATTTTCAGATGCGAAAACTGGGGCCCTGAGCTTGCCCCAAGGCCAACCAGCTGGTAGACGGTAGAGCAGAGGCTCAAACCCAAATATGTCTGGCTGTGGGAGCACCACAATGCACTGTTTCTCAGAGCAAAAGAAAATAGGACCCTTATTTAATGGAATAGCTTCTATAATTACCACCAACACCTAGATTATAGATAATGCCTCTTTTTTTGCCCTACGTACATCTCACGACTACTGATCAAATACCGATGTATTTGCACTACGTTACTTTATGATTTCCTTGTAAAATATATGTTTAACCTTATAAAACTTCCATTTTTATAGGCTGAAAAACGCTCAACTACTAGCAATTTTGTATCTTAATTCACACCCTAACGTCAGTAAAACACGCGAGTGGATAAGTAATCATAAATCGCGCGGGTGTGGTACCACCATCCAGATGAAGAAAGAGAATGTTCACAGCGCCCCCAGAAGACCTCTGAGCATCCCTTCCCAATGATGTGTGTGCCGGGATGTGCCAAGGCTGGGGGAGATGGGAGTGGTCCACCCTAGGTGCAGACAAGAAGGAAAGGGCGCATTTCCTCTAAAAACATGGCCCACGGCATGTGTCTGCTCTGGTATAGTGAGTTTCAATTCAAGGAGGGGAAGAAAGCCAGATGAAATACTTCTTGAACAACTCCAACAGCGATTAGTTTCCTGATCATTTAGAGCAATTCATCAGAGCTTTCCCACAAGACACTTCTGGGTCTTAACGAACTATATGTTGAGACTGCAGCCCAGGAGCACTTTTTTCAAAGAGAAAAAACCCCAACTTCCAGCGCCCCCCCCCCCCCCGCAGCAGAATCAATCACCTCCACTGTGCATTGTTCCAGAGCCCGTGACAGCTAAATGGTGAGGCTGAGGACCAGCCTTTTCCACGATCCCGAGCCTCTGTGCTGCTAAACTCTGTGTCACACAACGCTTGGCTGTGGACCCAGCCAGACAGCCAGGGCACCTGCACATTGAACTTGGCTCTCAGCTGAGGTGCACAGGAGGCTGGTTTCCAACACAGCTTAAACACAATTAACTTTTCATCGGATGCAGCCTGCCTCTCTCTGTTCCTAATGTTCCCTTAGGACCTGGGATCCAATCAAGTCCAGCCTGTGACTAAGAAAGAGAGGCAGAGAAACTGACCAAATATTGTCCAATGCTATATTACAAACCTATGCGAAAGGAGTTTAATTAAAGACCACAACAATTCTTTGGGGAAATGTTTCTTTTATTAACCATTCCTGCCGAACAAAACAGCTTTAAACAAACCCTGACCGCTTGGAGGCTGTGTATGCCTGAGATTTCTTTTTTTTCTTCTTAATCGGTTCTGCTTTTTTGGTTATTTGGTCATTAGGAAAATCAGAAGTGTCCTGGACCCAAGAAATCCAATTTAAGTAAGCTCATTCCATGTTCATAAATAGAGCAGATGACATTTAAAACAGACAGACCAACAGGGACAGTTCTAAGTGTGAAATTGTTGTTCAGCGTAAAGTATTAGCATAAACAGAGAGAGGAGCTATTTGTGGAACAACTGACGAGTTCAGGTTATTTCAGCGAAATCTATGCACAGCCCGAATGTGGGCACGACATTTATAAAAGTGGAGGAAAGGCAATTCTTTTGCACTCTTGTATAATAGAACCACTAGTCAGTGTCACTGATGTGATAGCGCCAATTGCAAAAGAGTGAAAAAGCAGAAATCGAAATAGAAGAACCACATCTAATGGGACAATGAAATTGGATTTTAAAGTATGATTGGAAAAGAGGAAATACCACTAAGGACCAAAGACACGAGGTTATGAATTTTTTTAACTAGAAAAAAAAAGTCAGAGGATATGTAACTTGAAAAGTGACCCATGAGTACAGGTGAACATTCCAAGGCCATCCAGGAAATGGGAGGCACGTGGTATGTGCAGTCTCACTCTTCACAAAGGTACACAAGACAAAGAGAATAAATGTGAAAGTGTGTGTGATGGGAGTTTGCATTTCGCAAAAATGCCAAGAAAATATGCAAAGTAACAGAGTAAACATTCTGTAAACATAGAGATTATTAAGCATGTGCTGTAACAGTCTACCCCCCAACATTTTCATTACCAATATATGCACTTGTTCCTAAAGGATACATACAATGGGACCCCTTCCCTAGGCACGCATCCTCCAGGAGACCTCTTCTTGGCCTAATCCCGGGCAAGTTACACATGGCAGACTGTATTGTCCAAGGATGGCTTCAACAACATCCTCCAACCCACAGGCTCTTTTTGCAATGAGACCTCCCAACACCCTATCCGGTGGTGGCGTATATTCCTTTATCCCCTTAAACCTGGGCAGCCTTCACCAGCGCAATGCCCCAGAAGCAACACTGCGCCAGTTATCCACGTAGCCCTTCAGTGGCCTGGTGGTTTCCTGTTTCTGCTTCTCCAAAGTCAGCCACTGTGAAAAAGTACAGTTACGCTGAAACCACCACGCTCGGAAAGGTCGAGCCACACAGAGAGGCCTTGCAGGATGTGGACAGAGAGAGGCCAACAAGCACTGTCGGCACCAGGCATGTGATTGTAAAGGCCGTCGTGGAAGTGGATCTTCCGGCTGTGTGGGCCCAGCTGATAGCCTGTGAGTCAGACTCCAACTGCCCTGCCAAGTCCTTCGCCAATTCCTGACCCCCCCAAAATTCGAAAACAAACTAAAATGGTTATTTTAACCTACAGATTAGATAGTTGTCTATGCAGCAGTAGATAACCAGAATATCAGTCTTCCACATTTGAACTTCACCTTGCAAATGTGTATTTTGCCCATGTTGCATTCTAAGGATTTCATCCTTCTCCGAAATATTGTCATGCAACTTTTCATTTGAGAAATGGAATATTTCCTGCCATATAGTAAACAAAGGATGTCACAGTCAGCAGCAACTGCAGCCCTCTGCTGTGTGTCAGTGAGCCCTGAGGAAACTCAGGAAGGAAAGAATACCTGCCATATAGCAGCCATCAGACTGCAGCCACTCCCTCCGGGGAACCCTGAGGAAACTCCAAGATACTGGCCCCAGATAGGTGAGGTGCATATCAAAGGAATGATTTCAGTGAGCCCAGACTCTTGCATCTTCCCATACATAAAAAAGCGCTAAATTCCTTAACTTGGGATATCTGGTTTTCTTTAATTAACAATAATCTTTTGACATTCAGACTACCCACCCTTTGTTGCAAAACTCCTATACAGCCCAGCTCCCCTCTCACCTCCTCGGAGCAGTTCTCTAAAGCTGACTTGAGATGCTGCCTCCCGGGCTTGAAGTCCTAAAAATTCCCACCAAATAATACATAACTCTCAACTTGTAGGTTGTGAATCATGTTTTTAGTCAACACAATACTTCGGAAATCTCAACGTTGCCAATCACTCGGATGTCCGGTTTTCTTTTTGTTCAGGAATTGGGAGAAAATATCAGTGTTTCTCAAACCGTGTTGGGAGGACCACCTTCAGCTGAACATCTGGGGTTGTTAAATACGTAATACGTAGATTCCTGGGTCCCGTCTCAAACCCACTGAATATTCATCTCTGACGGTAAAGCCTAAAACATGTATTTTTAGACGCTCCCCTCACGCCTAACATATATGCATTCTGGTCTCATGACCTTCTGAAACTCTGAGCCTGCTTATTTTCAAGGCAATTTCCAAAGTACTTCTAGAGGCATTCCGGCAGCTGCCGCAGAAAGACATCAGACCTGCCAACGCCATGATTTCTCCTACTTCGACATACTATCTGGTGCAATCGTACATGGCACAAGATGAGTCTGTCTACTCACCCTCTGCAGTTAAACAAGCCATTTATCTGCAAAATAAACTTGCTAGGTTAATACCAACAGCTCATAAGTCCACCGGCCATTCTGTGTGGAGAAGGCAACTCAGGAGGAAAATTCAGCTCAAAACAAGCTTTAGCCACCAAATATAATATGTGAACTATCCGGCTACATGGTGTTGGTGATACTAGAAAGAATAGAGGAGCCCTGACCCCTGGTAACTCAATCTGGTCAGGAAAGAAGTCGTTAAGTAAACAAGAGTTCCATTATGTTGATGGTAACAAAGACCTACAAAAGAAGCATTCTGCTCCACTTGGCACCTAAGACCTACAGGCCTTGAGCAAGGGAAGGGGCTGTATTGGCAAAGCAGATGTGAGAAGAACCTTTTATTTTCAATAAGGAGAACTTCTTCCTCCAGGATAGAGCTGCCCTAGAGCACAGTCAACCCCTTTCACAAGAGACCAGGGAGGAACAATGGTTCATTGAGACGCCCAGGGCCACACATCACCAAAGCCTAGAGGTTGGTAACAAACTATCAAGGACACAGGTTAATTGTTCAGTGACTTCTGTCAACAGGATGACATCCCAAACTACTTCTGTGTAGGAGGAGTCAAATCCCAATGAGGCAAGAGATAGTCGCAGGTCGTAAAAACAATAATAAGCAAATAAATGTCTCTAATGCCCACACTGTGACGTCAGGTCTCTGGAGATTTTCAAGACTAGAAGAGGTGAAGAAAACGATCCCTTGAAGTCTGAAGCAAGCAGAGGAAGATCATAGCAATTCTGATCGCTTACACCCCACCCTTGGGGGGCTTATGACGCACTGAAGACTTCCAGAATTTTCCTCTAATCCTCACCATCTCTTGAGATTGATCTAGGAAGTGTTTTAGATTTTAAAAATTGGAGATCAAGAGAGGGCTGGTGAATTGTCCAAAATCACACAACTGTGGCAGCTGGAAAGCTGGAATTCCAAGGTGTTCTGACGGTCCACATATCTGTCCAGAGGACAGAAGTCGTAGCCGTGACAAGAGTAAACACTCAGAAGTGCATTACCCATTTGACGAGCAGAGTTGGTTCCAAATGATGGAGACATACTGGGCTTTGACTGGCAGAACCTCAGCCTAGAGCAGCCTCTAATAACGTCACTGTGTCCAAATCCCTTCATCTCCCCAGGCTTTGATTTCCTCATCTGCAAAAGAGCACGCCATGCCAGAATTGGTGATAGACAAGGCTATGTTTCTGAGAAGCTGCGTTATATGTTTTTCTCTCTGTTTTCCCCTCCTGGAAGCTAGACAGTCCCTTCTAAACTGTTTCAGGGATTTTTTTGTTTGTTTAATAGGAAAGAGAGCAGAAGCAGACTGACGTTGCCACCTTCCTGGTGTTTTATGAAAGCCCAACTCCAAGAAAGCCGTAATGCTAGATAAGCCAAGAAACTAGAGGCTTGGAAAGGAAGGAGAACAATGAGGAAGAGGAATCCCCCCAGACTGGGAAGAAGACAGGGGTCTCTGGGTCCTGAGAACAGTCACAATCTACGTTGCCCGGAGAAGTCCCTGCTCCCTGACTGTGCCCTGGGAGATGGTCAGATCTCAGGAGGGATGGCTGTGTAGCGCACAGGAGGACAAGGGCCCACAGGCCACAGGTCTCCTACTTGGCCAAAGAGGCCACCCCCTTCAATGTCAGGAAAGCAAGGATGCCACCGGAATCAAAGTTCCTGGCAGTGGACACTGGGAAACAGGAAGTAATCAATGTGGACCAAGACAATGCCCCGTCACCCCAGATGTTTTGTGGTCAGTGCAGGTGAGTTAAGAAGGGGACACAACCTAAGAATGACCATGTTGCAACTAAAGTACCTTATTCACTAATTCCTCTGAAACCAGTTTTTCCTTCAGCATGGAACAGATCACTCTCCTCTGCTGAGCCCTAGAAGAAGTAGCTCACTCGCCTCAAGGTACCATCTTTGATGACAGAAGAAAGCAACACATTAGACTCATGGAGGGAAGAGCAGATCCTGTCTCCCTCACCTCTCGCTGGCTCTAAAGCATCTGCTCTTTGGCTACAATAACAAAACGAGCCCCTCAGTGGCAAAGACCACCACTCAAACAATTCACCGCCGAGTCATCACCAGTTCCAAAAGACAACTGAGTTGGGTGTCACTTGTCTCCTTGCCTTAGACTACAGTGTTAGCCACCGAACATTCTAGTGCTTCTTTTCTGCTCACCTAACAAGGAAGGAGATGGGGCATACAAAGCTGTTTCATTAGGACCAACAAGGACTTTTTATGAGCAGCTCCGTCACATTTAACTAGCTCCTTCAGTAACAGAAAGGAAATCTGTGTCAGAGGTTGTCAGCCTTTGATGGATGTTTTCATTCTCTGAGTGTTTCTGTCGCTCTCCTTATGTGGCCAGGCCATGATGGAGAGTTTGAGCTTATTAGACGCCATACTCCACCTGTCACCATGTCCTGCAGCCATGATATTGCTTTCGGAGCCCAACCCCAGCCTCAGCAATTGCACAGTTCCACTGAACAGAAAGGACTGACAAGCGTTTTGGGGCGGGGGTTCTCTAATTTGACTTAGAACATCCTCAGCTTTTCACTTGCTGCTGGTCTGAAATATCAAGAAGTACTGAGAAGAAATCAATTTGTTTGTGATTTGGCCAGCCAGGTTACCAATGGCTTGTTCTGTGCTGAGCAGGCTTGATTCAGTCATAATCAGTGATCAGAGGGGCGAGGAGATTAGGGCCAAGAAAAACACTATATATTAGCCAAGTCTTTGGTTCTAAGATCCTACACAAAGTCCTTTTTATCAAAGTTGCTTTACTGTAATTTTTTCTGGTTATTAACACAATATGTTCTCCTTGAAAAAATCAAAAAGGTACGTATCTTTTAAAGGCTATAATGTCACTCATAGCCTCTGTGGCAGTTTTTGTTTTCTAAAGATGGCTATAAACACACACATACACACACACACCACCCCTCAAGTTCTTCTTACACTGTGAAATGGATACTTCACATTGAGAATCCATGTTTCCTCCCCTTGAAGCTATGTGGGTCTTTGAAACTGCATTGATCACTTAAAATTCAGTGCGAGTGATGCTGTATAATTTCCAAGGATTGGTCATAAAAGGTGATGTGGCTGTAGCTGCGTTCTCCACTCTTCCCTTTTTCTCTCTCTCTCTCTCTGTCTCTCTGTCTCTCTGTCTCTCTCTCTCAACATGGGCTTTGGGAGCCCTGGATGGACATGAAAGAAGTCTCCATGCTGAAGAGATCACAAGGAGAAACTAAATAGGAGATAAACGCTAAGCTCCGGCTGTCCAGCCCCAGCTGTTTGAGTCTCCACCAGACACACCAGTGACCCGCCAGGTGATTCCACCCTCCTGTTCCCGTGACTGCCCCCCACAAACTGATGCCAAGTAGAGCAGAGATGAGCTGCCCTTGCCAAACCCTGCCCAGATGGCAGACTCCCGAGTCAAATGAATGGTTGTTGTTTTAAGCCACTAAATTTTTGGAATGTTTTGTTACAGAGCATTAGCTAACTAAGGAACAAGCCCAACAACTTCAGATAAACCACTGTTACCACATTGGCGTATACTTCTCTCAAATGATACACAGATTTCTTGCTTATTCCCAAGCAACGGAAGGAACTTGCTCAACCAAGTATTTTTTTGTTCCAGAAGACTGTTTTTTATAAATTATTGGTTTGCAATGTAGAACCAATTTTCTCCAGCAAAGCAAGTTATCTATTCTGTGGGCCAGGCCACAGAAGCCTCTCAGTCCCAATCTACCTGTAGAATGGATGGACTTAGAGCAAAAGCTCTACAGAATGTCCTCCAATGTGGGAAACAATGTTTCTTCCTTTCTTTGAGTTTTGTAAGGATGTATTTCTCCTCAAGGATTTTTCTTCACATCCGTATGTCTTACCATCATAAACAATTGGATTAATAAAAACAAAAATAAACAAATGGGACCTAATGAAACTTAAACTCTTTTGCACAGCAAAGGAAACTATAAACAAGATGAAAAGACAACCCTCAGAATGGGAGAAAATATTTGCAAATGAATCAACAGACAAAGGATTAATCTCCAAAATATATAAGCAGCTCAATATTAAAAAAACAAACAACCCAATCAAAAAATGGGCAGAAGACCTAAATAGACATTTCTCCAAAGAAGACATACAGATGGCCAAGAAGCACATGAAAAGCTGCTCGACATCACTAATTATTAGGGAAATGCAAATCAAACTACAAGGAGGTATCACCTCACACCAGTTAGAATGGCCATCATCAGAAAATCTACAAACAACAAATGCTGGAGAGGGTGTGGCGAAAAGGGAACCCTCTTGCCCTGCTGGTGGGAATGTAAACTGGTGCAGCCACTATGGAGAACAGCATGGAGGTTCCTTAAAAAACTACAAATAGAACTACCATATGACCCAGCAATCCCACTACTGGGCATATACCCTGAGAAAACCAGAATTCAAAAAGAGTCATGTACCACAACTTTCACTGCAGCACTATTTACAATAGCCAGGACATGGAAGCAACCTAAGTGTCCATCGACAGATGAATGGATAAAGAAGACGTGGCACACATATACAATAGAATATTACTCAACCATAACAAGAAATGAAATTGAGTTATTTGTAGTGAGGTGGATGGACCTAAAGTATGTCATACAGAGTGAAGTGAAGTCAGAAAGAGAAAAACAAATACCTTATGGTAACGCATATATATGGAACCAGAAAAAAAAAGAAGGTTCTGATGAACCTAGGGGCAGGACAGGAATAAAGAGGCAGATGTAGAGAATGGACTTGAGGACACGGGGAGGGGGAAGGGTAAGCTGGGACAAAGTGAGAGAGTAGCATGGACATATATACACTACCAAAGGTAGAACAGATAGCTAGTGGGAAGCAGCCGCATAGCACAGGGAGATCAGCTCGGTGCTTTGTGACCACCTAGAGGGGTGGGATGGGGAGGGTGGGAGGGAGACGCAAGAGGGAGGAGACATGGGGATATATGTGTACATATTGCTGATTCGCTTTGTTATACAGCAGAAATTAACACAACATTGTAAAGCAATTATACTCCAATAAAGATGTAAATAAATAAATACCAAAAAAAAAAACCCGACACACGCACCCCAGTGTTCACTGCAGCACTATTTACAATAGCCAGGGCATGGAAGCAACCTAAATGCCCATAGACAGACGAACGGATAAAGATGTGGTACATGTATACAATGGAATATTACTCAACCATAAAAAGGAACGAAATTGGGCCATTTGTAGAGACGTGGATGGACCTAGAGACTGTCCTACAGAGTGAAGTAAGTCAGAAAGAGAAAAACAAATATCATATACTAACACATGTATGTGAAATCTAGAAACATGGTACAGATGAACCTGCTTGTAAGGCAGAAATAGAGACACAGATGTAGAGAACAAACCTATGGACACCAAGGGGGGAGAGCGGCAGCGGGGATGGGGTGGGATGAATTGGGAGATTGGGATTGACATGTATACACTAATATGTATAAAATAGATAACTAATAAGAACCTGCTGTATAAAATAAATAAATAAAAATGTTTTTTTAAAGTTGGATTAATTTCATACAGTAACCATTAAAGAGATCACTGAGGAACAGATCACTGTGGATTGCAGTTGTTGAGGGAAGTTTCATGGGAAGCTTGGGACTCATGTTCACTGAGCAGAAGAGGTGGGCAATAGGAAGTATGATGAGCATGTGTGGGTTATTTCCCCTGCCCACCATCATTACCCCTATGGTAACCACACTAAAATGTTCCTTAAAACCTTGTTATGCAAAGGATGGTCCGCGGACCAGTACCATCAGCATCGCCTGGGAGCGTGTCAGAAATGCAGAATCTCAGGCCCCACCAGAGGAGCCTACTGAATCAGAACCTGCATTTTAGAAAGATACCCAGGTAACCTGTTTGTACATTACAGTTTGGAAAGCACTGTCTTAAGACCCCCACCCTTTCTCTGCTCACTGTGTCTGTGACCCCAGTGGGGCTGACCCACAGACGTGGCTGATCTGCAAGACTGGTTCAAGGATACACATGGGACTCAGGCCTACCCAAGGAGGGTCAGATGGACACTTCTGCTAACACGATACAGAGAAAGGAAGCTTTTCTTTCCAGGTTGCTAAACTGGTGAAATGAAACCGTGAATTGTGGTCATACATGGGGTTTGGAAGTTGGTGGTTAAACCGCACTTTCTCCACTCCTGTACACAAATCTAATTAAGAGGGACTGACATAGGAGTCAATGATACAGATAAACAATATCAGCTTTATTACTGGAGGAGGACAGGCCCCACCCTAGTAAGCTTGTCACATGAACAGCCAATAATACGATCATCTTGAAGACAGATCATCCCAAAAAAGAAAAGGCCACTGAGTTGCACATGCCCAGTTCCTTCTTGCAAATAGCGTCAGACGTCACTCCTTCTCCCTTGTGGAGAGAGAGGGTGATAGAAGTTCCTGCTTCTCTGGAGGCAGGAGGAGTGAGGAGATACGCATTTCCTCCTCACCCAAAGCTAGCATTGCTCCCAGGTGGGAAGGACCAGCTTGAGAATGAAGGTCACCTTGAGGCAAGAGATGGAGAGGTCGTGGATAACATCATCATCTACTGCTCGGAAAGGAAGTAGTAAATACCCTACCAGCTGACAAGTTGCTTCAATCAATACCTTGTCCTGACTCTAACATAAAGGAGAAATAAAAAAGAAAATAATTTAATTGAACTATGTATTGTGGTATATAGGTGCTTGAACATTATTACAGTGGACCAGGGGTCAGCAAACCTTTCCGGTAAAGGATCATTTAGTAAACACTGCAGGCTTTGCGGGCCACGGAGAGTCTCTGTTGCATACTTCTTCTTCTTCTTTTTTTTTTTTTTTATATACACAACCCTTTAGAGATGTAAGAATCAATCTTAGCTCATGGGCTGTACAGAAACAGGCCATGGGATGGATTTGGCCCAGAAGCTCTAGTTTGCGGGAACAACAACAGTAACTAGACCTATAACAAGATGTCAGGGGCTTCCCTGGTGGCGCAGTGGTTAAGAATCCACCTGCCAATACAGGGGACACGGCTTCCAACCCTGCTCCGGGAAGATCCCACATGCCGCGGAGCAACTAAGCCCATGCGCCACAACTACTGAGCCTGCACGCCACAACTACTGAGCCCACATGCCACAACTACTGAAGCCCGCACGCCTAGAGCCCGTGCTCTGCGATAAGAGAAGCCACCACAATGAGAAGCCCATGCACCGCAACAAAGAGTAGCGCCCGCTCGCCACAACTACAGAAAAGCCTGCGCTCGGCAACGAAGACCCAACACAGCCAAAAATAAATAAATAAATTTATTTATTTATTTTAAAAAAAAAAACAAGATGCCAGATGCTTGTATCTCCTTATCATCTCTAGGTCTGGACTGGACATGTCTAAATAAAGCCTATGTAAGTAAGTATACCTGTGTATATATGTGTATCAGAGCACCCTGAACGCCTCAGCCAGTGTGGACTCAGACAAGAGCGCCATATCAGGGGTTAAGAACCTCAAAAATAGAGGATAATTCTCAGTAAAGTTCTACATGAAGCACACTATATAATATGCCCTCTATTTTTACTTTACTGCAGTTGCATTCCTGGAAGATTCAGTGTATATTAAAACCCGGCAAAAATGTATTGTACTAACGTGGAAAATGGCACTAAGATCCTGCCTTCTGTAAACAGAAACCAGGGTTCACTTACAAGAATGTCTGGTTAAGTCATTCGAACATCACATGGGAAGGAAGGAAATTCTCTAACATGTGCGACAGCGTGTGCATGTCAGGCAGCCTAGCAATCCTTAACCCTGCCCACCAAGGGCCAGCATGCCCCCCCCCCCGATTACTATGACAACCAGAAACACTCCCATAAATCTCAAAACAGTGCTCCCTGACAGCAGAGGTGGATGCAGAGATGGAGCGGAAGGTCATACAATTTTGCGTAAATATACTTTCAAAATCTCTAAAGGCCCTCCCAAAGCCTTGGAGGGGGCCACGCAAGGGAGGGACCCAGAGGCTTCAGTGGCACCAGCTTTCCAGTCAATCTGCCACTGCCTTTCTGTGAGGATGGAGACGGACGCGGGACTAAGAATCACATCTGCCCAGAGCAGGGTCTGGTAACACCTGTTAGGTGGACAAATCCATCTGTGCAAACCAAATGTGGACTCACAGTCAGGACTGGCTATGGAACTGGGGGACCCAGTGCAAGATAAAAGTGTGGGGCTGTGGAGTCTTGTATTCAAAAAGTATGAAGAATGTCAAGATGGCAACAGGAGAGCATTCAACCAAGCTCAGGGCCCTTCTGAGCATGACCCCGGTATGACTGAATCGCTCACCTCCCGTGACGCTGGTCCTGCCACAAATCAATCCAAATAACAATCATTAAGAAATTTATGTTATTAATAAGTGTCTCCACATCTGTTACTTTGCTTGCTTTCATACCCCTGGCCTTATCCTGACTCCCGAAATGAGAAAGTGAACCTTAGCGGGGTGTCAGGTCGCATCTAGGAAGGAGAGACGGGAGGAATTAAGACCAGGTCTCCTGACTCGTTCCCTACCCCGCCTGCCACTCCGCAACCACAAAGTCTTTTGTCCTTCGTCCTGTTTGCCAGCCCTGGAAGTCACAGGTGGGAACTTCCATGGACACAGTCTGGGGCCTCAGCCACACTAGAGAGATTATGAGCTGAAAATGAACATGAACATTCACTCACTTAGATACTGTGTCTGTTTGTTTACTTGCTTGTTGGTTAGTTGTTCTCTTGTGAGCCCCTTTGCATTAGAAGACTTGGGATTAAGTTCAGGAACCCTCCAGTCATAAAATGGTATCAATGATTTGCAATTAAAGCATGGCCAGTTGGAGAGAGAGACTTAGCTGATTCTTACCCAAAGCATTTTGGATGTTGCTGGGTATATGTTAGGAACAGGGCTAATAAAATGGCTGACTGGCAGAAAAATTCAGACCTCCCAGGGATTCTACTACTCCTACCAAAGACTCTGCCAAACTCCACTCCTATTGTTGCCTTTAAAGACAGAGCACAGCCATACCCAGAACCTACTGCAAAGCGGCCAAGAGAAAATGAGAAGGAAAAGCTTTTGTGCTCTGCCCCCTCGGCATGGAAAACTGTTGACTATGTCTTCTTAGGATTCATGGAGCTTTCGAGAAACTAGATTTCTAGACCTTGGTCAGTGTGATGGTGGAGTAACTGGATACTTCTCTATTCCTGATGATCTAGGTCAATTCATTTAAGTTTTCCCAAATATGTTGCAGTCTAGTCTATACTTATCAGTGAATTACAGTATTTGCAAGAAACACTCACAGAAATCTAAACGTAATGCTTGCTGTGATAGCCTGTTCCTACCACGCTCCACAGCAACAAACTTTTATTTCAAGTTTCTATACCTTAGGCTATATCCACACATACATGCACACGTGCGGCTAAAAAGAAAATAATGAATAAACAAGTTGATTCCAAGATGAAAACAAGAGCGTAAAGCAAACAAAGCAAAAAACCATAAGCGAGCCAAGGTTGCTGCTGGGCGAGGGGAGGGACCTGGAGAGGAGAGTCACCCAAATGTCAGCAAAAGCGGGGTATGAATTACAGCTTATAGAACAAAGAGAACAAGATGGAAGCACCAGAGATATTTCATCATAATATACATAGACCACTGAGTTTATTTGGTAGTTAAGGAGCTAATGGCTTTCTTTCAAACTCATTTTAAAAGTTCCTTTTTTAATGGTGGCGATAAATGTTTTTTAGTGCGGGGACTATATTCATGAGAGTGGCCACAAGGCCATATTCAATCCTTGCTAAGGATGCTTAATGAGGTGATGCTGCTTTCACTAAAATATTCTGTGCTGTTTCAACAACCTCATCCTCGGCAGAACTCTCTCTCAAGGTACAAAGACAATGTGGGGGAGAAAAGAGGTATTTTACCCTGTATGTGAGGAACTCCGGGGTTTTTCTTGAGTATGTTGCCAACTGTCTCTTCGCCATGAGGTACTGAGTGGCAGGGAAATTTAACTGGGGCCTAAAAACAAATTAACAGAAGTAATGTATAAAACAAGCTTTTGCCAGTATCCAATTACAGCATCAAGTTATGCTAAAAGGTTGATGGATGTATTTTAACATCAGATAACATAAAATGTAGGGGCTAGATACATTACGGTCTTGTCTATCCATCAACCCTAAAATTTAAAACCAACCACTAAGATAAAAAGGAATTTGCGTGGTGCTGTCTCTCTAGGTTGAAAAGTATGTGTGCCTCCCCCCTGCACCTCATCCCCGGGTCTGCAAAACCAACTCGAGTTTTCTCTTACTATTAATCAATTATCTTATAAAGAAACACTGTTTTAAAAAATTCCTTCTCATCAAATGCCTATACCATCGAGCAGTATTTTAAAAGTCATTATAACTGCGTGAGAAACATCCCATGTGTTTGAGTCCCCACGGCTCCTGTGAGCATTTAGATGTTTGAGTTTTGAAGAAAAACAGAAAAAGATGTACCCAGTGAAGAAAATGCCTCAGAATTCTATTTTAAAATCTATTATTTCCATTGCAGTTGATCCCATGTATATACAGATGTCTTTTAGCTTTTTATTACTGCAGCTGTCTTCACAGTGACGTTATTAACATGCAATAGATTAAAAACAAAACGATACACTGTGATGGAAAAACAAAGGCAAACCTCAAAAACCAAATGGTATCCAAAATTAAACAAATATACCTAATATCGAAGAAGTGAAAGTACTGCAGATTGATGAATAATTAAACACCTCAAAATCAAACCAGTGCGGGGAAGAGGCTACTTGAAAAAAAACAAAACAGAGATTTAAAGGCATAAATCATGATTTATAACCTATCCCAACTTTGACCTCATAGAAAGCAAGAAAGGTCAAAGGTGATGCTTCGTTATGTATTTATTGCTTAGCCAAAGCATTATTCATCGATCTTCATTTTGAAAGATCTATGTGGAGTACAAATTCTCACAGATAGAACCATTGCAGGGAAATTTTTATGTGCAGGATTTATCATGAAATCTGCAGCTAATAGCACAAGATGCCTAATTTGTAATTTGCCTCTTTCCAGATTTATAGGATTGCAGCTTTACAGCCAAAAGATGCAAGCTGCAATGTGTCATGGGAAGATGGCTGACAGTTCAAACACAGTCACTGTCATTCTTCAGAGACTTTATTCTTTAATTCTCTAATGAAGATACCAGGAAATGACCACCACTGCTGCCACCATTAATTCCCACACCCATACACGTGCATGCTAGAAAACTCCATCTGGAAAGATCACTGTGTTGATTTCTAAAACAAAGTCAGATGTAAAAGATTTGAGGCAGGATTGCTTTTTTAATGAAAAATGCATGAATGAAATTACAGAATCCTCTTTTCTATTCATCTTGGTTGGGGAAAGACAAGATGGCCTCAGGAGTGTGTCTCTAATCCCAGAATACAATAATCTAGTAACAAAATATTGAAACCAATGTTGGCCCCAAATGTAATTTTGAAACACCAAGGAGACTTCTGGTTACCTTAAGTGATGTCTTAACAGTCCCCAAAATCTACTTAAATCCATTTCAATCATTTTATGAGGTGACGTAGCAAGGTGGCATGCCTATTTATTTGAGAATGAGAAGAAAAAGTCCAGAATTTCTGGCCTGGCACCAAAACTGCATGGCATCGTCCGCACCAGTGTGGCACAGCACACTGAGTTACCAGAATATCTCCCCCCATTCCTTACAGCAGTCACAGCCCCTGCGCTATCCGTCTTCAGCCAGGAGCATCCTCACCTATTCACCTAGAAGGGTGAGCGGCGGTGCAGTGCAATTTTCCAATATGGTGTCTATCAGACGACATACTGTGATGGTTAATTTCATGTGTCGCCTTGACTAGCCATCGCTTGCCCAGATTAGACATTATCTCTTGGTGTGTCTGCAAGTGTCTTTCTGGATGAGATTAGCATTTGACTTGGGGAACTCAAAGTCCAGTTTGGATTAGGCTCAATCCATTGAGGGTCTGAATAGAACAAAAGGTGAGGAAGGAGGAAATGGCCCCTTGTCCTTCCTACCTGCTGGAGCTGGGACATCTCAGCTCATCTCCTCCCACCCTGGGACTGGGACTTACACCAGAGGCTCCCCTGGTTCTCCGGCCTCAGACTCAGCCTGGAATTACACCACCAACTTCCCTGCCTCTCCAGCTTAGAATATGTATCCTGTTGGTTCTGTTTCTCTGGAGAATCCTACCTAACACGGATGTTAATAAGTATAATGGGTTCTAAAGTCAAATTAGGCTAGTAAATTATAAGTTCAGCAAAGCTCTAAAGGGTCTATCATTTTAGGACTTTTCAGAGCCTCTAGTATGGTATACACCATGAGTCCCTGAAGGGAGATTATCCTACAGAGCTCCTTCTAGGTGGATGCAACCACAGACCATGCATAACTAGCCTCTCTAGAAGGAGGCTTCCTGGTCGCCATCCAAAGCCTTGGGGCCAGACACACCTGAACTAAAACCTAGCTGTGCTGCTTTTCCAGTTGTGTGAGCTTTGGCATTTATTTCAGCATCTTGGGCCACTGTCTTCTCATCTGTAAACTGACAAATGAAATGATACTCTTAGCTGAATGCCAAAAAGCAAAAACACCAGTAGTGACTAGGAGACCCTCCCCAGAGAAGCTGGAATAGGAAGAGTAACCAACAAGAACTACCCTTCCTCAAGCAGGTGGCGAATATTGGTCCCACTATGGCTGCCCAGCTTCCATACGCCCTTCCCAACAGTGGCCCAGTTCCCCCTGGGGTGTCGTCTATTCTCCTTTGTGTGTGGTCCTTGTGGGATGGTAATTACAGAGACTCACAGTCATTGTGGAAATCAAAGCGTGGGGCTCCTTCCTCCCCACTCCCATGTCCCCTGGTACAGATGGAGGGGGCCTCATGACTTCAGCTCAGCCAACAGCATTCTACCCATCAGGACTCTTGAGTCTCGGGGATCATCAGAATGGAAAGTCAGGTTAAAGGTCAGCCATGGAAGTAGTAGCAGGAGCGTTTCTATGACCAGGGCGGTGCTGGGCTTCCTATCTATTCCCAACTCTGGGGCTGCAGCATTCAGTCTATTTACTGAACCCCCAAAATCCATCCAGTCAATTAACCTTATCAATATGAAACCAACAATTCTTTTCCAATGGTGCTCTGATCAGCAGAGATACAAGTCTAGAACAGGTCCTTGATGGAATACAAGGAGGAAGAACCAGAAGGACAAGAATGACTGTAAGTGAAGAATAAACCAAACATGTATCTGCCTCGTGTATGGTTCATGTATGGTTCCCATGGGGCCAATTCTAAAAACAAAAGAATTCAGGTTGCATCCTTCAGGATCCTGCCAGAAGAATGGAAACTTCTCTGCATTTGAAGCAGAGGGAATTTAAAGCAAGGAATTGATTACCCAAAGGAGGAAAGAGCTGAGAAGCCAATAGGGGACAGGGAGGCAGCCCCAGGAAAAAGCAACAGCAGAAAGTCCTTACAGCCCTGAAGCAACAGGGCTGAGGCCACAGAGCAACCACAGCTGCTGCCAGAGACACTGCCCAAGACAGAAGGGTGGGGACGGGAGGAAACAGACCCTGGCTTACCCCTACCTCTGCTTCCAACCTCCCACCCACGCATCCCATTGGCCCAACCAAGCCAGGCGTTATAGGAGCCTGCAGGGGCCACCCCTCCTCCCCCAGACTGGATTCCAGGCAAACAGTCCCAGGACTGGCAAAGCACCTCTCACACATAAAGTGTGTTATGCCTACAACAGGCTTGGTTCACGTGATTCCCAACTCCTTGGGGACCTCCCGGCCTAATCCTGTTCCGTCTTTTCAAATGAGACAAAGCACTTTCAGCCGCCCACCTCCTACAGCCCAAGTCCCACTTGTCTCCCTGCAACAAAAACCTACGAAAGCATTTTCTTGGGTTCTCCTCCAGATGTTCTATGGACTTACTAGTCTCAGAGGTTTCCAACACTCCTCATTTCAATAAGTATTTTATCTCACATGGAAAGCCAAATGGAATACACTTGCTGTATTTATCATTTCTACAGTTAAAAATAAAATCTCTACAAAGCAAGTACCAGCAAGATAAGGATGAATCCACAGGCCTTTCTGGTCTCATCACAAGAAGGATATATTTTAGAGACGCTGTACTGGATGGAATTAGGATTCCCTCAACCAAATTTAATATAATTTTTTTCTCCAGGGGAATTTCTGATGAGATTGTCCTGCAAAGGGACCATCTCCTAATGGGATTTGCTGATCAAGATTACATTGTGCTGTTAAGTAGCCATTTTAGAAGAAAATGCAGCCAGAGGAGGGGGGTAAACGCAGCTGGTGAACTCAAGTTGCTGGCATAGCCTGGAGAGCTAGGTTGGTACTCTTTCTGCATCTGGCGGAAACGGGGGCACTGGTATATCTGAGCGCCCTCCTAAAGAACCCAGATTAGAAAGAGATTCGATCTTAATGCAGACCGTTGACTTTCTCTCTGTACCAGGGTCATGGGGCATTTCAACTGTGGTGAGACACCTGGCCAGTGGTGTCCCTGGGGGCTGGGATGAGAATGTCAGTGGCCGAGGCCAACTCAGCCCTCCAGGCAGCATCACCACGCTCCTCTTTTCCTGGCAGTGGGGTCGTGGGCTCACGTGCTCAGACCAAGGACGTCCTCCATCAAACAATGCTAACCCTGGCCCAGACTGTCGTCCAGGAGCCTTCATCTGAGAAAAATGGTGGGAAAACGAAATCACGAAATGGATTAGAAATAGCTCAAAACTCACCTGAAGCCAAAGCAATCTTTGAAGCGGGAATGTACCAAGGGCCAGGGGGTGGGGGGGTGGGACGTGTGATCCTCCCCAAGTACAGGAAATAAGGAAGAGCACTGACTGTAGAGAATTTTAAAACAAACAATAATACTGCCTAGAAACCAGTCTCCATTTATTGTCACCACGAGCTAGCAATGCAAGAAACCAGGATTGGAACCTGCCACGTCAAAGAAAATTTCTTAACCCTCTGAACCTAACTGCCTTGCCTGTCAAAACATGATGCCATCATTGGCCTCAGAGAAGGCTGCAAGGATTCTGAGGAAATATGTTTTAAGCACTCATGCCAGCACCCGGCACACTGTAAATGGTCAATAACCGATGGATACATGCCACTGTTATTATTTGAACAAAGATTGTCACCAAAAGACCGGAAGAAGATAAATGGGCAGCATAGGATAAAGATTACTCATGTGACAAAGGATGTCAAATAAATGTCATTTAACTACAAGACAGGACGTGGTGGCTATTGGCATGGCAAATATCAAATTACAGCAGTCACAACAGAGAGAAAAATCTACCTCTGTAGTGTGTCATGTGGGTATTGATTAATAAGATCCCCACAGGAAGGTTTGTGTTTTCACCCAGACAAGAGCCAGCTGAGGAAAGGAATGAGTGGGGAGGAGGAAGGAAGAAGAGGAGGAGAGAAATTTCTTTCACTGGTCCCCCAAATTGGATCCCATAACCTCCAAGAGGATTAGGAGAGAGAACCAGTAGCAAAGAGCCCATAACAGAATTGGTGCAAAGCCTGGAAGTATCTCCAGCAATCCCACAGTGACAGAACTGTGGTTGCCAAGGGGGAGGGGGTGGAGGAGGGATGGAGTGGGAGCTTGGGATTAGCAGATGTAAACTATTGTATATAGAATGGATAAACAATAAGGTCCTACTGTATAGCACAGTGAACTATATTCAATATCCTGGGATAGGGACTTCCCTGGTGTTCCAGCAGTTAAGACTCCACACTCCCAATGCAGGGGGCCCAGGTTGAATCCCTGGTCAGGGAACCAGGTCCCGCATGCCTCAACTAAGGGCCCACATGCCGCAACTAAGGATCCCGCATGCGGCAATGAAGATCCCACATGCCGCAACTAAGACCTGGCACAGCCAAATAAATAAATAAGTAAATAAATATATTTTTTTAAATCCTGGGATAAACCATAATGGAAAAGAATATGAAAAAGAATATATATATATATATAACTGAACCACTTTGCTGTACAGCAGAAATTAACACAACATTGTAAATCAACTATACTTCAGTAAAATAAAATTAAAAAAAAAATAACCCCACAGTGTAGTCTCTCTCCTCTTAGGAGATGCTCCAAAAGACAAGACAAAACGTGGCCACATAGGTCAGAGGTTTTTAATAAATTTCTAAGAGCGAGTACTGTAAAATTTAAACTCCTTTTAACAAAATCTAGGCTTAGAAGACGGAAAGTCAACTCTGCCAAAATATTAACTGAGTTACATCAGGGTAGTACAATGGGCGATTTTTATTTTCTCCTTTGTACTTTTTAAATCCTTGAAAAATTGAAACTATGTTGCTTTTTGAATCAAAACTTAAATCTCAATTTTTGTACTAATAAGTGATATATAAGAATTACCTAGGACCCCAGTGGTCCTCTTAGGTTAGATATGGTGGACCCTTTTTTTTTTTTCAAAGAGGAAAACGTTGGGTTTTTTTTTTCAAAGAGGAAAATGGGTCAGTTTCTTAAGATCCTAAATTGAAGTAGATGAAGAAAATGTTTTGGTTTTGTGACTAGTTCATTTGAAAATAAACGACACATTACGGAGCACTGAGGGTTTAAAAATGGAGGTGGGTATGCAAAGGAGAAAAATATAGGACAAAGGAAATGCTTTATACTATCAGAAATAAAAGCTAACCCCCAATTAAAGTGATAAATCTTTAATCAAATAACATCGTAGACACAGGTCCAACCAAAATCTTGTTACAAGAAGCTTATAAATTACGTTTTTGGAGCTGGGGGCACAATCTTTCTTCAGACCTGGGCTGCAGATTCCCTATCTTAATTCAAACCAGAGCTATGAAGAAAAGGTAGCGATACAGTCACGTACTCAATTTACAAGCTTTTTCAAACAACTGCCATTTTCTAGAACGATCTCTGGGCTGCCACAATCCAAAGACCACAACACATTGCACGGCCAAGACGGTGGGGAAAATACCTCCTGTGTATAAACAGGTCTTAAGATTTTTAACTTGAAATTTGGGCCCATCTGATGAGGGACTGAGTAAAATTCAACGCTTTTATGTAATGGGGGGAAAAAAATAAAAGGAATAACTTCAAGGGGAATGCTTAACCCACCAAAAGAAACCAATGTGCTCAAAATATGGTCCATTCCTGTGATTCTTATCAATAAAGCATTCCTAGACTCCACCCAAACCTGCTGAATCAATTCTTGGAGAAGAGCTCCCAAATCTTCACTTTACCTCGTTTTCCAAGCAGTTCTTAGACACACTCTAGCTTGAAAACCTCTGATTTGTAAATATTAAGAGTGCAACAATTCGACAGCTCATTCAAGATCTACTAAATAACTCTTCATTCACTTATTTGAAGTACTGACCCTACCACCTCTCTGAGATTATTTTCTGATTGGCCTTTTGCTAACCAGGCAAAGCCCACTCTGCACCAGCAGTGACAGTTTCTCAGACCAAGTGAATTTCTTAAAGCCACACACACAATAAGAACCCACGATACTCTTCCTGGTACACTGCAACTACTCGCCTGGGGTCACAGATTCCTCTCCGGGTGTCCTCCTAAATTCAAGGACCTTTTATGATGAGGAATTAAATGTCTCCGACATACAGGGAGAAATCAATTAGCACCTATCAAATGAACAACTATTTCATTCCCTGCATGAATTTATACTTTGCTTTTGTCACAGCCCAAAAAACACAGAGAAAATCTCTGTAAAAATTAGTTACACTCTACGGTTTCTGGTGGAGCTGCAGAGATTACCCCTTGGGCTGTTACTTGCAGTATTTACGCTTTTTTTTTTCTTTTTACTGAATTATCAAGTGAAAATCCAATTGTTCCTAATGGCACTCACTCTGTGTGTTTCCTATTCCCGTATATGAGAAAGGGTTTATTATCCATTTGTAGTAATTAAGACACTGATGTTATATAGACCCATAAAATTCATTAAGCCAGTAAAGAGCTTTTCATCAAAATCACTGTAGCTAAATATTTATTTAAAAATAAAAACTAAATTAAAATTAAGAACTCCCATGACCAAAAAAAAAATGCTTTCAGAGAGTTTGGAAAGCAGTGGTGGGCATCCCTTACCGTTTTAAAGTATATAACTATATTTTCTTACAGAGTAGAAACAGCCCTAAGCAGGAATCAATCATGGCTAGCTATAAAGAAATGAAGTAATTAACCATAAGGAAATAATTCAGCAAGATGCCAACCGTTTAATAACATTTAAGTATTTGCACTTAAGCATTATTGTTTCTAAATGGCTTCATAATTGTTTTAGATTTGCAAAAGGTGCTAACACGTGAACAAAAGAAAGAGCAAAACAAGATGGATCTGGTAGGCCGGATGTGTCATTAAATGCAAGAAGGAGGTCTGCATGTCCTGGGTGGAATAGAGAACACAGGCTCTTTACAGAGCTGGTCTGTACAGTGCAAACTCAACAGCCCTGAGAAGCTGACGCACTTCCCCAGCCAGAGGAAAAAGGAGGAAATCCAACAAATATCTTTGATGAAGAGAAGAATTTCATGTTGCCATCTTCCTGTCACGGGCGAAGTTCATTAAGAAAGCCAGAGCTGAGAAAGCAAAACACGTTGACTGGAATGTGTAAGAACTTCTGCTGTGTGGCTAGGGGATAAAGCTTTAATCAGAAAGTCCTTTCTTTATATTTGAGGCACTACAAAAAGAGCCAAGAAGAAAGCTGTGGTTGTCCATTAGCAAAGGCTTCTGCCCGCAGTGGAGGCTTTCTGTATTTCCATCCTCAACCACAAGAAGGAACGGGGTCTGTTTCCATTTTCCATCGAACATCACAGGAGTGGTTCTCTCCCAGGACTCCAAGGATAGCTTCTCAGGGTGCCATGAGCTCTCTATAAACCTTCTATTTTCGTCTCCTACCTTCATTTCGACTAAATCTTAAAAAAATATCTGAAGGATTGAGAACTGTCATAGGGTTCTCCTTGGCAATCGTGTATATTGGTACCAATTAGCATAACTTCCATGGAAACGAGTTAATGAGAGAAACGATAGTGGTAGACTTTAGATGAAAATTATACTGATGCCAAGGAAAAGCCAACAAGACCCCGCTGTGTGCCCTAGGAGGAGAGGTGTCCTGGGAGCTTGAGCAGAGAGGCGTCTGGAGAGAAGGGAGTTGGCTGGTTTACGGATGGACATCCACCAAATTCACACGCAACCAGCACCCAGCAGTCAGGACCACCTCGTACTGTGTGAGCAGCAGTTTAATTTCAGCAAAACAACAGCATCCTTCACTTACAATTAACATTGTTAATTTAAATGTCGTTGGTTATATAGTTTTATTCCTATGTGATCTGTGTTGAGTTTATACTTGTAGAGCAGACGTGAGAGTTAACGCCTAGAGTGTGGTTTCTCAGCCTGGGCACTACTGACATTCGGGGTGGATAAGTCTCTGTTGTGGGCCGTCCTGTGCACTGTAGGATGTTTAGCGGCATCCCTGGCCTCTACTCACTAGATGCCAGTAGCATCCTCCCTTAATTGCAGCCAAAAATCTGTCCAGACATTCCTGAAGGACAAAATGGTCCCTAGTTGAGAAACCAGCTGACCTAGTGTCTGAGTCTGGGTCCAGGCAGGAAAGAGAGGACGCACTCAGATTGGGCAATGCAAGGGGAGTTTAATATGGAAACTGTTAATAAAAGTGTGGGGAGGGAGTAGGGAAAGACATTTACCAACAGACTAAAGGGGCAAAATAAGACAGCAGCACATTGTAGGAGTGAGAGGGGAGGGACTGGGGTTGAGGGAAAAGAGATGCTCAGCTAGGCCCCAGCTGTTCCAGACACCCCAGCCCAGGTGCCAGCCAGGAGGAGAGAATCCATGTTGACATCCCGCCCAGATAAGGCTCCAGGTGCCTCCAGCCCCAGCTGTCATCAGGCGGCAACGACGCAGAAAGCTCCAAGTGAGAATTGCCCACCTGAGTCAGTCCAACCACAGACCCATGAGAAATATCGATAGTAATATGCTGCTTTCTAACCCAGTAAATTTTAGGGTGGGTTACGCAGCAATAGGTAACCAGACTACAAATAATCGAAATGCTAATCAACAGTTCCTAGGGTATATATTGAAGTTAATAAACACACACACACACCCCCCACACACCACCATCCACAATGAAATATTTTAAGAAAATTGCAGCCAATATAACCACCCTGCCATATTCTCAATTTCTGAGTTTGAACCCATTTGCTTCCTTCTGTCTGCTACACTTTCAGGATCTGGAAAGGTGTGATGCTGATTAGTTAGGACCCCAAACCATCCACAGGGGCCACATGTCTTCTCCCACGGGGCACTGGAGTGTCTGCCAGGTGTACAGGTGTGTTCCAAGTGTTGAAAGTGCCCATGGGGAACTGATGGGAGAATGTCTCTTTATCTCCTTTATGTTCAACTCTGTTAAAGGGATACCCAAGGGTTTGTAGAGACATTGTTCCTTTTTCACTTGTTGCTCTACTCTCCGAGAGAACAAAGAGAATCCAGTGAGGGCTGGATGCAGAGAGAAATCCAGATGACAGACTTCACACCGTCATCTGACAGCGGAGCTTCCTCTAACAGGGTCGGGCTCTCCAGAGCTGGCTCCTTGTTTCATCAGGACGAATTATCCCCCAGGAAGGGCCTCAGTCCTCATGCAGATTGGCTTCCCAGGGTGCCCACACCATCAGCAGAGACATGGCCACAGTTTGTGAATTCCATAGACTCATCTAGAAGCCCCGCTCCGGATAAATGAAATGGTGAAGAACCCTGACAATCTAACAGATTAATCATTGTAACACAATGACCCCGGAGTCTGAATTTAGTTTTTTAGCAAGAAGCTGACAGCTGCTTCTCTGCAGAGCAAGGTTAGCAGCTCAAATGGCTCCAGGAGGGAGTGATATTCAAAATATTGAATATTTAACAGCTGGCACTACCTGGGCACCCGTGGGTTCAGAACAGTCCCCGTCAGCATCTATCAGCCCTGCCCACATGGCCCAGCAGGTGAAAGGAAGTTGTGGGCACAGGGGGCTGTGGAAGAGGAAAGCTCGTGCTTGCCTGTAGGGGAAGCTGCTGTCAGTTCCAGATCACGGCAGATGTGGGAATATAAGCCATCTGTTTTCAGATCCACAGATTTTTCCCAGAGAGGCTACAATAGATTTCTTTATGAAATTTAAATATTGACAACTTGTTTGAAATTTTACAAAAAAAAAAAACCTCTTTACAGGCCAAACCAAAAAAAGAAATGAATGTGTATGACATCTCTGTGTCAGTTCTTCACTGCTGCTCCAACGCAGAGCCAGACGGTACCTTGGAGCACACTGTCATTATTTTCTATGTAGGGTAACGTAAGGAGCCTCTTCACATACGGCCAAACTCCTAGGCTTTCACACTTTGAGGGGATGAAACTATTGGTCCCTTTTATTTTAAGTAATTAAAAAATAAATTTTATTCCAAGCAGAGTTGTACAACAAAGGAAGTAATGCATGATAAGACGCACGACATAATAAATAGAAAAATTGTGAATTACATTTAAATTTCACAGTAAGAAAACAGAGATATTGATATAACCAAAAGGTATCATTTAACTGAATTGCCAGGCTAGGGAGACTGGAAGTGTGTGCATGAGCGTGTGTATGTATGTGGAAGGAGAGAGGAAGGAGAGAGTTAAAAAGTTACATCCGAGGCAGACGTCGTGCCGCTCTGCAGTGCTGCCCTTGTTCTCCACTTTTCTGTTTTTCTTTTTGCAGACGCCGCCCTGCTCTCATCAGCCTCTGGCCTGCCATCTCCTTGAGTCCTAACACCATGCCTTCAGCTGAGTTGCAGAGTTCTGATGGAGAGATATTTGAAGTTGATGTTGAAGTTGCGAAACAATCTGTGACTATTAAGACCATGCTGAAATATTTGGGAGCGGGTGATGAAGGAGATGATGAGCCAGTCCCCGTGCCAAATGTTAACGCAACGATATTAAAAGAGGTCGTTCAGTGGTGCACCCACCACAGGGGTGATTCTCCTTCTCCTCAGGATGGTGAGGACAAAGAAAAGCGAACAGATGACATCCCTGTTTGGGATCAAGAATTCCTGAAAGTTGACCAAGGAACACTTTTTGAGCTTATACTGGCAGCAAACTACTTAGACATCAAAGGTTTGCTTGATGTTACCTGCAAGACTGTTGCCAATATGATCAAGGGGAAAACTCCTGAGGAGATTAGAAAGACATTCAATATCAAAAATGATTTTATTGAAGAAGAGGAAGCCCAGGTATGCAAAGAGAACCAGTGGTGTGAGGAGAAGTGAAATTTTGTGTCTGATGCTGTAACACTGTAAGGACTGTTGCAAATACTAGTTGCACTGCTTTGTTTATAATTGTTAATATTAGAAAAACGGTCCACAAATGCAGCAGCAAATCAGTTGTATTAGCAGAATGTCATCCTCGCTGCATGTGTAGTTTCAGCACAGATTGCAAACTCATGGCTCAGTTTCTTCCAGTATGATCAAAAGTTCTTTTTTCTTTGCTCTGAATAAACTTGAACTGTGGGTTCTCTATAGAAAGTGGCATTTTGGGCTTTCCCTCTCTTTGTAAAGCTATTTCTGCCTAGTTTATTGTCCAGTTAACTTTACCTTAGTGACCTTTAAAAGCTGGCACTGTAAATAAAACAACTTGCAAAAAAAAAAAGTTAACTCCTCATCTTCTCTCTCTCTCTTTTTTTTAATTGGTCCTTTAAGTTAGCAAAGCTGTCCCCTCCCCCTTGCTGTGCTGTGAAGACCTTTAGAATAAGAAAAGTCAAATTAGCATCAAGTCCCAGGAACTTCCTGGGTAAAAATATTAAGGACATCTGCTTCCCCCAAATCAAACGTTTTAGAAAACCATTGGGGGGACTGAGATGAGATGCCAAATAAGTCCTCCAAAGAGAGCTTCAAAAAGGCGGGAGAAGTCTGGGCTGCACTCCACACTCTACCAAGAGCTGACTACCCTCCCATGGCGTTTGTGCTTTGGGGATGGGTAACTGATCATGTGATGGGAACTCTAAAAATAGGAACATGGCAGCCTGGGCAGGGCCTAGACCAGCAAGGACACTATACACTAGTGGACAAGCTGTGTCCATTGAACTGTGAGCCTTCACTTTCAACTGTGACACCTTCCACACTGGCCACCAAAAGCAGAAGCCATTGTGGGCTCATCACATTCTCCCCCTTCTCTCCCAGCCTGCTGTTTTGAGGTACAGTCTTTCAGATCGAGTAAACCCATGAGCTGGACCATCTCTGTGGGCCTGTGACACTTGCACTCGCAGAGGACCCCATATGCTCAGCTTACCTGGTTCAATGTTCATCTTGAACTGCTTAACTTTTGAACAACAGGTCTTGCATTTTTATTCTGCGTGAGCCTACAAATTTTGTAACCGGTCCTGCCCCTGAGATTCTTGAATCACTGCAGAGGAACACTTTTGAAAAGGCGGCCTCAAGAAAGTGATACAGTCACATTACTCACGGTCGCTATGTTCTATAAAGTTGCCACGAACACTGACTTAATGAGTATTGAACGAGGCTCCTAGGAGAAATACAGGGTTAGGTTCCTGTGAGCTTCTGATCACAACATTTTCATCAACCAATCAACGTGTTACGTGTGTTTCTGCTCAAGGACACGTTAGTTAGAATATGCCATTGATTCATTAGCATTGAACTTCTGACAAAAGCACTATAACTCATGCCTGAATGAAGCTTATCTAACACATGTTTCCTCATAAGGCACCCTACAGCCTTCTTGCACTTAGGAAGACTAGACAACACTTTAGCACTAAGCAAGGGTGTTGTTTAAACAGTGAAATCACCCACCACCAACAACAACAAATGCAAAACTGCAAAACTTGTCTCTGAATGACCCACGAGAAGGACACTTGTTTACAGTGTGAGAGCTGCAACAAGGAGACAGAACATCACCTTGTTCCAGGTCATTTTGGTGGACCCCAGACCCTCATTTTTCACCACTCTGTGCATACTCAGAAATGACCAAAAGTGCTGTATTCATTTGGGGGTTACCAGTAAATTTTAGCATGTAGGTAAATTTGCAAGCACACAATCTCTGAATAATGTGGAGGGACTGCACTATGCTTTTTGTTCAGTTTGCTGTGTGAGAACCCAGCCAATTCGTGGGAAAATAAGACCATATTAGGATACCAAACTGACAACATATGTCAAAGCACTCAGACTACTACTAACAATAATAACAATACTGCATATACAGTTGATCCTTGAACAACGTGAGGGTTAGGGGCTCAAACCCTCCACCAGCTGAAAATCCACATATAATTTAGGGTGGGTCCTCCATGTCTGCAAATTCAACCAACCACAGATCATACAGTACTGTAGTATATTTACCATTGAAAAATAATCCACATGTCAGTGGACCCATGCAGTTCAAACCCATGTCGCTCAACAGTCAACTGTACTTATACAACACATACAACGTCGCTTGAACTGCTCTAAGCACTTCACATATAGTAACTCATTTAAGCAGCACAACAGCCCAAAGAGGTGGTACGAGGTCTGTAATTTACTCTAAAATGCTCCCACATAAGTATGTTCTAGCTAGTCGAAGCTCTAACACGAAAGGCCAATGCATTGCTCTAATAAAAAAATCTGTATTTCAGAATGATTAACTGATGTCATATCAGAAGGACCACACTCCAGAGGCAGCGACTACAAAGTTTCTGTTATCTGTATTTCCATCAGCACTCAAGGTTGGGTTAATTAGCATGATGGACGTCAGAAACAGACTCTTACTGGTGAAATTAATGGCTTGCTAAACAGCATAATAAATGTTCAAGGAAGACTCTTTACAGGCAACATTAAGGTACTCTGGCTAACATATTTTTAGGATATCTCCCCCCGCCAACAAGGTATAAGAATCTACCAAGATCTGTGACCTGCATCCTTGGGAATGGTACCCAAATCTCAATCCCTAAATGGTCCTGTATTTGTCCACTGTTATGGGATTTGCCCGATGCTACCTGTCAGAGCTCCTCAAGTCAACCTTGCGTGAAAGGTGAAAGCCAGAACAGCTAAAAAATGACAGACCACATCTCACACTCACAAAAAAAGAGAATATGCATGTTTTCTGTTCACTTGTTACTGTTTGACTAACAAATGCCTGTGTATGTGGCGAAATTTTGTCTGAGTTCATTTTGTTATACAGTAAACCCTGATAAAGGGATTACGGGAGAGTAGCTAGCCCTCACCCCCTCCAGCTTCTTCAGTGGGTATCATTATTTGTAGATGAGGATGCTGTGTCCCCAGGTCTACTAAAAGTTAGAGCCAGGACTTATTCCCAGGCAGAGCTGGGCAGAATCTGTACTCTTAATCATTACACTGTACAGCTACTCCACCTAAAAGCAATACATAACCTAATTCCATCGCTGCTTAGATTAATTTGACATAATCATGTGAGATACAGAGCCCCAAAAGTAGGTACATTTGCAGAAAAGGGAGGAAAAAAAGTCTTAGAGAAGAAAGACAAAGGCACCTACATGCAGAATCACAGAAACACTGCCATTAAAAGAACAGATGGGGGGAGTGTATAGCATTGACAATCGGAATACAAGTGGCTCCCGGGAGTCAGGGAATTTTCTAAGATGCTAAACTCTTTGTAGCAGCATTATTGGAAAAGTCAGCATATACTCAAACTGTTTAAAAAATGTTTTATTATATAACAAGTAGTTGGCGTCTATACAATCAAACAGGTTTGCTTTCATAAAAGTAACCAGCAGGGCATTTAAGAGTTAGACAGGTTTAAAGCAATTCATTACTGTGTAGAACGAATCCATACGTGTGGAGTATCCCGCATCCCTGGTTTCCACCTGCTACATTCCTTTAGAGCCCCCGATCGTTATGAGGCCCCCACCAATTCCCAAAGTGTTTCCTGGAGACATCAATGCACTGGAATACAAGACAGGCAATATTGCAAGTGCAGGAGGATAAAAAGGGACTTCACTGTGAAGAAGTGAATGCAGAACAGTTAACCATCCTGATAAAGCTTGGCTATAAAATGTACAAGAAGACAGTAGGGTACAGTGAAACTTCCTCCCAAAATAAAGCAGATGAGCATATGTAGAAGTGGAGACGTCCGTGAAGGAGAGAAACAGACGGGGTTGAACAGCCTGGGCTCTGGAGGGGTTCCTCTGGGGAGGATGAGACGTGGGCTCTACATAGTGCCATAGATGGAGCACAGATGGTGGGGTGGCTTACGAACGCTGGAGAACCTCTCCCTCCATACTTCCCACAGAGTGTGTACACAATGGAGGGCCAAGGATGGGCTCCAGCTACGGCCTTTCCTCACCAACACGGGAGTCATCACCTGGGTTGGTGCACCAGCCCTGACCCCCCAGGTGTCCCATCCCCACTCTGAGAAGCTGGAAGAAATCACCACTAACCAAGAGGATTCTATGCCAGGGCTCAGCAAGGGTCTCCCCGTGAGAAGACAGTGCCTGGAAGAGCTTTAGTCAACAAGAAGCTCCACTTCTCCCTAAGGAAACTGGAGGTAAACGATATCTCTTGAACTGAAGACGTGAACATTTAACGCAACCCACTTTAACAAACCTAGAAGTTCAGGCATTTTGGAAAGGCGTATTTTTAGCACTGTAGGCCATGCTGAGGCAATGCAGTTGACAGAAACACTATCCAGAATCTTATATCAGCTTAACGCTGACAAAATGACCTGACTAATGAGACCAACCTGGGTTTTGTCCAGAAAACCACAGGTGAGGAAAATGATCCTCCTTGTAGTTACAAATGGTGATGATGAAATCCCGCATCTCACTGGCCGTTTGGAAAAACCTCTAGTAACAAGGTAAAGATGATTTTCTCAACGTTTGGAAAGGATAAAATTTTCTATTTCCTGTGATGATTTGGGGGGGTCTAATTTACAGGCCAGATGACACTTAGCTCTCCTACTGTTTGAACCTCCTCAGGCACACTCAAAACACTTGTCTGGTACTGGTAATACATAATTCATTCTCTGAAGCATAAATAAGCTAAAGAAATGAAGAGATGACGTTTGAAATAAAGGTTAATTGAAGAGAGGGAAAAAACAACTTGGACACGTTGAAGTCAAAGAGAAAACCGGCTGAGGCACTTTCTACCAGACGGAATACAAAAGCTGATCATTCCTTCAGGAAGTAGTTACTGAGGACCCATTATGTGCTAGTGCGATCGTTTAAAGGCATGGTCTCAGAATTTTTTTTTTTTTTGATACTTGTCTTAGTCCATTCAGGCTGTGGTAACAAAATACCACAGACTGGGTAGCTTATAAGCCACAGAAACTTATTTCTCACTGTTCTGTTGGCTGGAAAGTCCAACATCAAAGCACCAGCATGGCCGCCTTGTGGTGAGAACCTTCTTCCCCGTTCATAGCTGAAGTCTTCTCACTCTTTCCTTACATGGTGAAAGGGGCAAGGGATCCCTGAGGGTGTCTCTTTTACAAGACCACTAATTCTATTCATGAGGGCTCCTCTCTTACGACCTACTCACTTCCCAAATGCCCCATACCCTAATCCCATAATCTTCAGGGGTCAGAATTTCAGGTAGGAATTTGGGGAGGCACAAATGTTCAGACCACAGTCACACTCCTCCCTCCAAAAGGGAGAATCTAATTCTCTTTCTTTTGAAGGTGGGCCCAACTTAGTGAATCACTTCTAACCAGTAGAATGTGGCAGATGTGACCGTGTGTGATTTCTGAGGCTAAGTCATAAAAGACACTATCACTCCCATCTCACTCGCCCTTGGATTACACTAAGTCCCCTACATACGAACCTTCAATTTGCGAACTTTCAAAGATGCGAACTTGCATTCTGTCAACGTCAGGCGTGAGTGAAATTGCAGCTCGCCCTCCATCTCCTATTGCTGACGACCCTTCAGCTCTACCATCTCCCACCTCCTCTCCCTCCTCCAGTCAGTAACTCTTCTTGCCAGCCCTGTATGCCAGATGTTGTACCGCACTACTGTACTTTTCAAGGTACTGTACTATAAGATTAAAAATATTTTCTTTATTTTTTGTGTTTGATTTTTATGTATTATTTGTGTGAAAAGAATTATAAACCTATTACACTTCAGTACTATATAGCCGATTTTGTCAGTTGGGTACCTAAACTAACTTTGTTGGACTTCCGAACAAATTGGACTTAAGAACACCCTCTCGGAACGGAACTCGTTCGTACGTAGGGGACTTACTGTATTGCTCTGAGGGAAGCCAGCTGCTATGTTGTGAGGACATTCAAACGGCCTGTGGAGAGGCCCCCGTGGGCAAGAACGGAGCCTTCTCAACAACGGCCACCAACTTGCCAGCCATGTGAGAGAGCAACCTTGAACTTGGATCCTTCAGGCCCTGCCCAGCTTTCAGAGGACTGGAGCCCCAACTGATCTCTTGACTGCAACCTCACAAGTGACACGGAGCCAGAACCACCCACTGGAACCATGAGGAGAATAATGTTTACGATCGCTCTAAATGACTAGTTTGGGGGTCATTTGTTATGTGTCAATAAATAACTAATACAGCTCGTGACTTTGCAAAATTCTGCCAACATCGGAGTGAAAACAGCACAGTCTCTACCAGAACAAATCTCCAGTGAACACTGTGAAGATTCAACTATGGAAAATCAACAGTAACACCACCATGTGGTAAGAGCTGTAACAGGGGTATCCATCAATATGAGCATGGTTATGCTGTAGTAACAAGCAACCTAAACATTTCAGTGGCTTAACATAGCATAGCTTATTTCTTTTTAATTTTTAATGTTTTAATGTATTTTTTAAACAGCAGGTACTTATTAGTCATCCATTTTATACACATCAGTGTATACATGTCAATCCCAATAGCCCAATTCATCCCACCACCACCAACAAACCCCCACGGCTTTCCCCTCTTGATGTCCATACGTTTGTTCTCTACATCTGTGTCTCAACTTCTGCCCTGTAAACCAGTTCATCTGTATCATTTTTCTAAGTTCCACATACATGCATTAATATACAATATTTGTTTTTCTCTTTCTGACTTACTTCACTCTGTATGACAGTCTCTAGATCCATCCACGTCTCAACAAATGACCCAATTTTGTTCCTTTTTATGGCTGAGTAATATTCCATTGTATATATGTACCACATCTTCTTTATCCATTCATCTGTCAATGGGCATTTAGGTTGCTTCCATGACCTGGCTATTGTAAATAGTGCTACAATAAACATTGGGGTGCATGTGTCTTTTTGAATAATGGTTTTCTCTGGGTATATGCCCAGGAGTGGGATTGCTGGATCATATGGTAATTCTATTTTTACTTATCTAAGGAACCTCCTTACTGTTCTCCATAGTGGCTGTATCAATGTACATTCCCACCAACAGTGCAAGAGGGTTCCCTTTTCTCCACACCCTCTCCAGCATTTATTGTTTGTAGATTTTCTGATGCTGCTCATTCTAACTGGTGTGAGGTGATACCTCATTGTAGTTTTGATTTGCATTTCTCTAATAATTACTGACGTTGAGCAGCTTTTCATGTGCTTGTTGGCCATCTGTATGTCTTCTTTGGAGAAATATCTATTTAGGTCTTCTGCCCATTTTTGGATTGGGTTGTTTGTTTTTTTAAAATTGAGCTGCACGAGCTGTTTATATATTTTGGAGATTAATCCTTTGCCCAGTGATTCCTTTGCAAATAGTTTCTCCCATTCTGAGGGCTGTCTTTTTGTCTTGTTTATGGTTTCTTTGCTGTGCAAAAGCTTTTAAGTTTCATTAGGTCTCATTTGTTTATTTTTGTTTTTATTCCCATTTCTCTAGGAGGTGGATCAAAAAACTTCTTTCTGTGATTTATGTCAAAGAGTATTCTTCCTATGTTTTCCTCTAAGAGTTTTATAGTGTCCGGTCTCACATTTAAGCCTCTAATCCATTTTGAGTTTATTTTTGTGTATGGTGTTGGGGAGTGTTCTAATTTCATTCTTTTACATATAGCTGTCCAGTTTTCCCAGCACCACTTATTGAAGAGACTCTCTTTTCTCCATTGTATATCCTTGCCTCCTTTGTCATAGATTAGTTGACCATAGGTGCGTGGGTTTATCTCTGGGCTTTCTATCTTGTTCCATTGATCTACGTTTCTGTTTTTGTGCCAATACCATATTGTCTTGATTACTGTAGCTCTGTAGTATAGTCTGAAGTCAGGGAGTCTGATTCCTCCAGCTCTGTTTTTTTCCCTCAAGACTGCTTTGGCTATTCGGGGTCTTTTGTGTCTCCATACAAATTTTTAGATTTTTTGTTCTAGTTCCGTAAAAAATGCCATTGGTAATTTGATAGGGATTGCACTGAATCTGTAGATTGTTTTGGGTAGTATAGTCATTTTCACAATATTGATTCTTCCAATCCAAGAACATGGTATATCTCTCCATCTGTTGGTATCAACTTTAATTTCTTTCATCAGTGTCTTATAGTTTTCTGCATACAGGTCTTTTGTCTCCCTAGGTAGGTTTATTCCTAGGTATTTTATTCTTTTTGTTACAATGGTAAATGGGAGTGTTTCCATAATTTCTCTTTCAGATTTTTCATCATTAGTGTATAGGAATGCAAGAGATTTCTGTGCATTAATTTTGTATCCTACAACTTTACCAAATTCATTGATTAGCCCTAGTAGTTTTCTGGTGGCATCTTTAGGATTCTCTATGTATAGTATCATGTCATCTGCAAACAGTGACAGTTTTACTTCTTCTTTTCCAATTTGTATTCATTTTATTTCTTTTTCTTCTCTGATTGCCATGGCTAGGACTTCCAAAACTATGTTGAATAATAGTGGTGAGAGTGGACATTCCTGATCTTAGAGGAAATGCTTTCAGTTTTTCACCATTGAGAATGATGTTTGCTGTGGGTTTGTGGTATATGGCCTTTATTATGTTGAGGTAGGTTCCCTCTATGCCCACTTTCTGGAGACTTTTTATCGTAAATCGGTGTTGCATTTTGTCAAAAGCTTTTTCTGCATCTATTGAGATGATCATATGGTTTTTATTCCTCAGTTTGTTAATACGGTGTATCACATTGATTGATTTTCATATAGTGAAGAGTCCTTGCGTCCCTGGGATAAATCCAACTTGATCATGGTGTATGATCATTTTAATGTGTTGTTGGATTCTGTTTCCTAGTATATTGTTGAGGATTGTTGCATCTGTATTCATCAGTGATATTGGTCTGTAATTTTCATTTTTGGTGGTATCATTGTCTGGTTTTGGTATCAGGGTGATGGTGTCCTCACAGAATGAGTTTGGGAGTGTTCCTTCCTCTGCAATTTTTTGGAAGAATTTGAGAAGGATGGGTGTTAGCTCTTCTCTAAATGTTTGATAGAATTCACCTGTGAAGCCATGTGGCCCTGGACTTTTGTTTGTTGGAAGATTTTTAATCACAGTTTCAATTTCATTACTTGTGATTGGTCTGTTCATATTTTCTATTTCTTCCTGGTTCAGTCTTGGAAGGTTATATCTTTCTAAGAATTTGTCCATTTCTTCCAGGTTATCCATTTTATTGGCATAGAGTTGCTTGTAGTTGTCTCTTAGGATGCTTTGTATTTCTGGGGTGTCTGTTGTAACTTCTCCTTTTTCATTTCTAATTTTATTGATTTGAGTCCTCTCCCTCTTTTTTGTGATGAGTCTGGCTAAAGGTTTATCAATTTTGTTTATCTTCTCAAAGAACCAGCTTTTACTTTTATTGATCTTTGCTATTGTTTTCTTTGTTTCTGTTTCATGTATTTCTGCTCTGATCTTTATGATTTCTTTCCTTCTACTAACTTTGGGTTTTGATTGTTCTTGTTTCTCTAGTTCCTTTAGGTGTAAGTTTAGATGGTTTATTTGAGATTTTTCTTGTTTCTTGAGGTAGGCTTGTGTAGCTATAAACGTCCCTCTTAGAACTGTTTTGCTGCATCCCATAGGTTCTGGATCATCATGTTTTCATTGTCATTTGTCTCTAGGTAATTTTGATTCCCTCTTTGATTTCTTCAGTGATCTCTTGGTTATTTAGTAATGTATTGTTTAGCCTCCAAGTGTTTGTGTTTTTTACATTTTTTTCCCTGTAATTCATTTCTAATCTCATAACATTGTCTTCAGAAAAGATGCTTGAGATTATTTCAATTTTCTTAAATTTACTGGGGCTTGATTTGTGACCCAAGATATGATCTATCGTGGAAAATGTTCTGTGTGCACTTGAGAAGAAAGTGTAATCTGCTGGTTTTGGGTGGAATATCCTAAAAATAGCAATTAAATCTATCTGGTCTATTGTGTCATTTAAACCTTGTGTTTCCTTATTAATTTTCTGTCTGGATGATCTTTCCATTGGTGTAAGTGAGGTGTTAAAGTCCCCCACTATTATTGTGTTACTGTCAATTGCCTCTTTTATAGCTCTTAGCAGTTGCCTTATGTATTGAGGTGCTCCTATGTTGGGGGCATATATATTTACAATTGTTATATCTTCTTCTTGGATTGATCCCTTGATCATTATGTAGTGTCCTTCCTTGTCTCTTGTAACAGTCTTTATTTTAAAGTCTATTTTATCTGATATGAGTATTGTTATTCCAGCTTTCTTTTGATTTCCATTTGCATGGAATATCTTTTTCCATCCCCTCACTTTTAGTCCATATGTGTCCCTAGGTCTGAAGTAGGTCTCATGTAGACAACATATATATGGGTCTTGTTTTTGTATCCATTCAGCAAGCCTGTGTCTTTTGGTGGGAGCATTTAATCCATTCACGTTTAAGGTAATTATCGATATGTATGTTCCTATGACCATTTTCTTAACTGTTTTAGGTTTGTTTTTGTAGATCTTTTTCTTCTCTTGTGTTTCCCACTTAGAGAAGTTCCTTTAGCATTTGTTGTAGAGCTGTTTGGTGGTGCTGAATTCTCTTAGCTTTTGCTTGTCTGTAAAGCTTTTGATTTCTCCATGAAATCTGAATGAGATCCTTGCCGGGTAGAGTAATCTTGGTTGTAGGTTCTTCCTTTCAACACTTTAAGTATATCATGCCACTCCCTTCTGGCTTGTAGAGTTTCTGCTGAGAAATCAGCTGTTAACCTTATGGGAGTTCCCTTGTATGTTATTTGTTGCTTTTCTCTTGTTGCTTTCAATAATTTTTCTTTGTCTTTAATTCTTGCCAATTTGATTACTACGTGTCTTGACATGTTTCTCCTTGGGTTTATCCTGCCTGGGACTCTCTGTGCTTCCTGGACTTGGGTGGCTATTTCCTTTCCCATGTTAGGGAAGTTTTCGACTATAATCTCTTCAAATATTTTCTCGGGTCCTTTCTGTCTTTCTTCTCCTTTGGGACCCCTATAATGTGAATGTTGTTGCGTTTAATGTTGTCCCAGAGGTCTCTTAGGCTGTCTTCATTTCTTTTCATTCTTTTTTCTTTATTCTGTTCTGCAGCAGTGAATTCCACCATTCTGTCTTCCAGGTCACTTATCTGTTCTTCTGCCTCAGTTATTCTGCTATTGATTCCTTCTAGTGTAGTTTTCATTTCAGTCATTATATTGTTCATCTCTGTTTGTTTGTTCTTTAATTCTTCTAGGTCTTTGTTATATATTTCTCACATCTTCTCGATCTTTGCCTCTATTCCTTTTCTGAGGTTCTGGGTCATCTTCACTATCATTATTCTGAATTCATTTTCTGGAAGGTTGCCTGTCTCCACTTCATTTAGTTGTTTTTCTGGGGTTTTATCTTGTTCCTTCATCTGGTACATAGCTCTTTGCCTTTTCATCTTGCCTATCTTTCTGTGAATGTGGTTTTTGTGCCACAGGCTGCAGGATTGTAGTTCTTCTTGCTTCTGCTGTCTGCCCTCTGGTGGATGAGGCTATCTAAGAAGCTTGTGCAAGTTTCCTGATGGGAGGGACTGGGGGTGGGTAGAGCTGCCATAGTTTCTTATTCTTGACATGTTACATGTCAATTGTGCTTGAGCTCCCTGCCATCCTAATTCTAGGACCGAGGGTCAGAGCAGCTCCCATGTGACTTACTTCGAGTTACCAGAGCAGAATGGAAGAGAAAATGGCCTACTGTGACCGCCTCTTAAAGCTTCCACTGGGCAGTTACACAGTCATTTGATTTTGCTGAAGTTTAAGGAGCGACAGGGGAATATAATCCTACCATATTCCCAGACAAGGGGATATAAGATAGTTAGACCATTCCCAGTGACTACCAGATATATGCTGGCTCCTATGAGAACACAGAGAAAAGAGCAACTAACCTCCCCTTGGAGTAGAAAGGGTCAGAGCTGGTTTTACAGAGGAATAAATGCTAAGTATGAAGAGTTTTTTAACTAGTCAAGAACAGAACAGCATTCCAGGTAGAAAAACACATAAACGGTTCATTTGCCCAATAAATTTGCCTGTGTTGGAGAATAATAGGGAGCAGAAGGAGAGGGTATGTGTGTTAGGCTGAAAACACAGTCTGGGGCTTGGTCTGATGAAGGACCACAGGCAGGGTTAAGTTTACGCTGTGATGACAGACACTATCGTTATCGAAAATTTGGTCCTTGTCCCGATGCCAAATGAGAATAACAAGGATGAGGTTTTGAGGATAAAGGAAAGAGAACTTTATTGATCTGCCAGCAAATGAGGAGAGTAGCAGACTAGCGTCTTGAAAACTACCGTCCTGCCTTGTGGGGAGAAAGCAGGCATATTTAAAGGAAAGTCTTGGGCTGGGGTTAAGATCAGAGAAACAAGCAAAGAACAAGCAAAAACAGCAAGAATGCCCACCCACGTTAATCAGTAGCAAAAACTGCACAGAAACAAAGGACTTAAGTTTTAGTTCCCAGCAACAGAGAGAGAGGATGGGAAAAGCAGTTTCACTTAGAAATTATCCATCACACAGTTTTAGACTTGTGGCCCTGTTACGGTGTTTCATGATGGGGACGTTTGGGGGTGGGGCAATTCTTTATGTCTGGAACTGTTTGATCCATTGCAGGATAGTTAACATCCTGGGCAGCAGACACTCCATGCCTGTAGCACCCCCAATAATTATGACATTCCCAACTCCCATACCCATTCCAAACAACCCAAGACTGGAAGAAATACCGCCCCCTGTTGAGAACCACTGGGAAGTGAGATTTACTTACATTTTCTTCTAAGATGCAGGAAGTATAATCACATTTTGACAAAACTCAAGAAATGCCAAGAAGAAACAAGTTATTACTATAACAATTGCCACAAAATACAAACTGTAGGACAGTAGCAGTTGGTTATTATGGTATAAAGACATTAGGCAGTAGATAATATGCAATCTACCTCATACCCCTCTAACTCTGCCCCTCAAGAAAGGATTGTTTTCTCTGTTTTCAAGAAGAACACAAGTGATTGAGAGTAAAGGATCGGAGAGAACTGAATCTGCTCTAATTTATTTATTTTTTAATAGACATCACAAAGTTTGCTGCTTGAATAATATTTTCCAACACAGCCCAAAATGACTGTGACACACCACTGCTAACTGCTATTATAGAATTTCAGTTGGGAAATGACTTTATCTAACATATTTTTAACAGATCATTCTGGTAGCCTGATGTAAAGAGTGGTTTGGACTTTTGCAGAAGTCCAAGCAACCAAGGCTGAGGAAAAAGAAACAGAGTGAACTGGGTGGATTCAAAACACCTTTAGGGAGGAAGGATCAACAAGATTCGTTGCCCACTGACTAGAAAGAGTGAGTAAAAGGGAAGGGAGGAGGCTGAGGAGAAGCCAGAAGCCATTAAGGAAACAGATGATGAGAGAGAAAATAATGTAGGCATACGGTTAAAGAAGGAAATCTACAGAAGCTGACATAGTGAATCAGCTAAAGGCCAACAGTCTCGAGATCCTGTTCTGCAAAACTCTAGTCCTGCAAAATGTCCTACACAAAAAGCATTCTGTGGTCAATTAAGTTTGGGAAATATTGTATACTCTCCCCACATGGAGATTTACTGTATGTATTAGTAAGAAACCAATTTAAACTTTAACCCAGAGCATACTCTGAGTATTTGGTCTCAGAACCCTTTTTACTCAAAAAGCCCATTAGATTCTGCAGGGGACTTCCCAGATGGCACAGTGGTTAAGAATCCGCCTGCCAACGCAGGGGACACAGGTTCGAGCCCTGGTCCAGGAAGATCCCACGTGCCACGGAGAAGCTAAGCCTGTGCGCCACAACTACTGAGCCTGCGCACCTATAGCCTGTGCTCCACAAGAGAGGCCACCACAATGAGAAGCTCGCACACCGCAACCAAGAGTAGCTCCCGCTCACCGTGACTGGAGAAAGCCTGCACTCAGCAGCAAAGACCCAACACAGCCAAAAAATAAATAAAATAAGTAAATAAATAAATAAATAAAAAGTAAGATTCTGCAGAACCAGTGTTCCAAGGAACACACTTTGGGAAACAGTTCAAAATCCATGTAGGAGAACTCCTCCAACTTAACAACAAAAAAACTCAATTAAAAAATAGGCAAAGCACTTAAATAGACAGTTCTTCAGAGAAGATATACAGATGGCCACTAAACACATGGAAAGATGCTCAGCTCATTAGTCATTAGGGAAAAAGTAAAAGCACATCAAAACCACAGGAGGTACCACTTCTCACAGTTCTGAAGGCTGGAAATCCAGGATCAAAGTGTCCGCAGGGTTGATGTCTTCTGAGACCTCTCTCCTTGGCTTGTGAACTTTGCCTTCTCACTGCGTCCTCACACTATCACCCCTCAGTCTGTGTTGCCTGTGTCCTAATCTCTTCTTCTTGTAAGGATACCAGTCACATCGGATTAGGGCCCACCCTAACGACCTAATTTTACCATAATTACCTATCTAAAGCCCTATCTCCAAAAACAGTCACATTTTGAGGTCCTGAGGGTTAAACCTTCAACATAGGAGTTTGAGGGGCCCACAGTTTACCCCCTAACAGAGGATAAGGTGGAGAAGCAGTTAGACAAATGGACAACACCAATTTACGAAGGAGCAAAGTTGTACTCTGATATATATACTAAAACTGCCGGTAGAAAATGAAAAGGCTTCAGTAGGATAAGAAACTATAAAACCCAGAACTAAGATTAAAAGGCAAAAAAATACCTTGAAGAGAAATGCTCCCAAGCTTTGTTACCAACAAAGACTTCACTCTTTGATGTGAAGAGAGTCTTTTAAATCAATTAAAAAAAAATCCAGATAGCCCTGTAGAAACATACTAAAAGATATGAAGAGGAAAACCCAGAGGAATACAAAAGACAATTAAATACAATAATGTGTAATCACCAGCTATCAAAGAAAAACAAATTAACACAAAATATTTCACTAATCACACTGACACGTATTAAAAACACTGATCTGGTAAGAAGTGACTGTGGGCAATGTGCAGAAAACACAAATTACCACGTAAGTTAGTTCCAACAGGTAAACTAGCATTGCCCATTCAAAGTGTATAACCTATAAGCCAGCAATTCCACATCCACTGCACAGGTAAATTCACTGCAGACTTGCTTATAGTAGCCCACAAATTTGAAACAACTTAAATGTCTATTGTTGTGGACTGAACGGTCTTCCCCCACAAATACATATGTCGAAGCCCTGACCCTAAAGTCACTGTATTTGGAGACAGGTCCTATAAGGAAGTGATGAAGGTTAAGTGAGGTTATAAGGGTAGGACTTCAGTCCTACAGGGCTGGTGTCCTTATTAAGAAGAGGAAGAGATACCAGAGATCTCTTCCTCCACACACGCCCAGAGGAAAGGCCATCTGAGGACACAGCAAGAAGGCAGCTGCTCACAAGCTGGGAAGAGAGTCCTCACCAGTAACTGAATCTGCCAGCACCTTGATCTTGGAATTCCAGCCTCCAGAACTGTGAAAAAATAAACGTCTGTTGTTTAAGCCACCCAGTCTGTGGTATTTTGTTATGGCAACTGAAAAATATCAGTCAAAAGTTGGTTACATCAACTACAGCATATTCATACAACTGGAGTGCCATGGAGGCTTTCAGAAGAAATGCAGGTTGATTCACATGTAACACCATGGAAGGATGTTCCACCTTTATTATGTGATAAAAAACAAGTTATCACGACCTGTATATCATGGTCCCATTGAAAAACAAAGTGCTATACAGGCTCATGCAGATTTTTCCAATCTGGAGAGATCATGGAAATGAGGAGGGAAAAGGGGGTAAGAAAAAAAAAGAAATACTCGCAGAAGTTTCACTTTTTTAAGTCATGCACATCTGTAACTCTTGTATTTTAAGAAAAAGCAAGCTTTTATAATTTTTAAATATATATATTAAAAAATAACAAATTCATGTTGACAGAATTTTCCCAACTCCAGAGGTAATTAACACCCCCTGAGTTTCCCTGTAGCATTAAGAGTTAATTCATTCTGTAGCCTGGGTTTTATCCGAGTGATAATCCTACATGATAGAAACCTGCCCTTTTTCCCCCCAACTATTTTATTACAAAAATTTCCCTACATACATAAAAGTTGAATTTTACAGTGAATCTCTATGTGCCCACTATGTAATTCTACAATTCACATTTTACTATTCTTGTTTTATCACATATCTATCCACTGCTCTATTCCTTCACCCATCCATCTTATTTTTTATATAAGAAATATACATATATTTCAAAGTAGGTTGCAGACACAAGTATACTTCCCCCTAAATACTTCCATATGTGTAGCATGCTAACTGCTTTTAAACACGTAATGAAAACCCTTTCACACACCAGAAGAGACCACACACTTAACCTGAGACTATCCAAGGGAGAGGCTTAGAAAGAAATGGGGTCTGGAGGGGACTTCAACAGGACTAATTAGATTTTGTGTGCCAGCTTAGTCTAACCTTCACTGAGAAAGTACAGAGAAGCATCCACACCTCATAGCCAAACATCAGTATGTTTGTAATTAATCAAAACTGCAAGTTAAGAAAAAATCAAAGGGAAAATAAGGATCTGGACAAATATACTGCTGTGAACCTTTTTTTTTTTTTTTTTTTTTTTTTGCGGTACACGGGTCTCTCACTGTTGTGGCCTCTCCCGTTGCGGAGCACAGGCTCCAGACGTGCAGGCTCAGCGGCCATGGCTCACGGGCCCAGCCGCTCCGCGGCATGTGGGATCTTCCCGGACCGGGGCACGAACCCGTGTCCCCTGCATCGGCAGGCGGACTCTCAACCACTGCACCACCAGGGAAGCCCTGCTGTGAACCTTTTCCAAGAGGAGTTGGTGGCTCAGACTGGGAGGTTCTGCCCTGGTTGGCTGTAAGCCTTTAGCTTCTGGGAAGATAACACCAGCCAAGCATCCTTTCAAGTCCTTGAAGATATGGTCTGCTTCTGTTTGCCTACAAATATTTGCATGTTGGTATCATTGACCGTTCTCAGTTTTTTTCAAGCACTGTTTTAACTACAGAAACTAACCCCAAACAGCTTAAGACTGTTATGTAACACGCAGTGTAACAACTTATCCACCCTAAACTGAGAGATTTATTTATTCATTTTCAAGGTAGACCCAGGTTTTAAATTTTCCAATTAGCAAGTAACCTAATAGAATTAAAAAGTCATGCAAACCACCTTCCCTTTGATAGACGGGCCTGCCCACCAACCTGGTTTACGAGAAAGCAAAGCAAAGCATTTTTCTTCCTAAACCAGAGATAACATTGGCTCCTGCTTTGACGAAGGTGCCCAGCATGGTCCATGAACATAACTGAGGAACGTAAATGCTCGGATTCTTTGCAATGACTGTGCCTTTCCACAGGTCCTCCCAGAATTAGAACTGTGAATACCTCAGCCCCCTCTCGGGAATGTGACACCTCTGGGAACCTCCCCAGAACTTTTGTTTCCTTGAGAGTAGGTGCCTTCTGTGATCACGGAAACACCTAAAGTTCCGAAGCTTAAGAATGCCAAAACTTTCTGCAATGAAGCACTATTTAGTAGAATAAAAACACCAATAGAACGTCTGCCACAAAGATTAGAAAATCATGAGATTTAATTATTTCACTACCTGCCCAAGATGTTCCCTCTGCCCCCATCCCCCAATGACAAACTACAGATGGTACATGTCAGTACAATCATGTGTGATTCATGGGTGCCTGGATGGCATACTTGCTTAAGAAAGAGGAGAATCCAAGGGGGGAAAGCAACTTACATGTCCATTTAAACGTATCTGTTCTAACTTATGTTCCCATTTCTTTTTCCTACTTAAAATTCAACAATCCGTTAAAAGCTAAATCCACTAAGACTTTAAATGGCCTTCATGGAGAGGAATAAATGACATTGCATTTATCTGTTGAGAACATCAATGGAAAACTAACTGGAGAAAGGAAAGACTAATTAATAAGAGCAGAAATGACTACTTAACTTCCTTTGATGTTAGAAATTATGAAAGAGTAAAATAACCACTCTATTTTATCAGGCACAATAAACCAGAGGAGGCAAAGCAAATGAAGTATTGACCTAAAAAGACAGGGGCAAACGTTCTGCCCCACAGCCCAGACTGCTTGGGTTTTTGAACAGAACTCAGGACCCCTTATTACTGACCTTGGGGCCGCCCACTTCTGTCTCTACCTCAACACCAGAGACGGAAGTCACGTGCTCTGAGAATCTAGCTGTCCCCGTGGATCAGCCCAGCTTTGGAGGCAGGACCCATCAAACCCCAGCCTAAGAACTGTGAGCAACTCCCTAGAAGCAGCCATAGTTCCTGATCTCAAATTCCTGACAATCTAGTTGGAAAGACTAAATGAACTCACATATAAACCGAAGCAGTACACTTGGAAAACAGGAATGGAAGACAGAGAGAAGCAACAAGAAAGGAAGGTCCAGGAAGCTTTAGGTCTCCAGGGAAGAGGGAGCAGGTCTCTGGAACCTTGGAATACTGCGAAATTAAACATCCATGGCAAGCTTAATCAGATCTCCAAGGAGCAGGCAACTGACATCTGGGCTGGCCAGCCAATGCCCGTGCTAACATGGAATCAGTTTAATTATATTTACACAAACATGATGGAACAATATAATCACAGCATCAGACTCTCCCAACTTCCATCCTCCCAAAGCATTATTTGAATATCACAAAATTGCTCTGTAAACAGAAAGGCACACATACAATTTCTAGAAATCCTGTAACGGCGCAATTATAGCTTGACCATTCGTTTGTTGTTGCCGTTTACAGGACTTAGCAAAATGCCTGGTCCTTGGTAGGTGCCAAACTAAGGAAAGCTAAATAAATCATCAAGATGATAAACGCAAACTCTCTATAACTGAACTTAAAAACCACACAAAGGAACTAACAATTTTATATGTTTTAACTAGGTATCTTTCAGGGTTATTTGATTTTGTTGATTTCTAAAAGAAAAGAAAAAAAACAGCACAAGAGATGTTCTCCTGAACTGAAATCACTTTGTACAGGAATCTGACTTAAGGCTTATAAATCTTCACATTTATCAGAACTTCCAAGTCCGTTCCCCTCACACAGGCCTTTGAAATAACTGATGTCACCTCCACTCCCCAGGCTGAGGAGACAAAGCAGGAGGAGTTCCATATTCAGACGCCAATGCACAACCAACGACACACATCCAGCTTAGGACGGACCGGGTCTGGCGTCCCCCTTAAGCTTATTGCCGGAGGAGCCCAGCGAATTTGCATACAGCCATTGAGAAAGAGAACTGATACCAGAAGGGATGGCTCCACACTGAGTGCCTTGATTCACAGAGTGTTCAATGACATAAATTTAAAGGCCAGGGCCCCCAAGCAACGTTTTAGGTTGGGCTCTTTTCCTCTTAATTACAAAATAAACAAAAGCAAGGAAGGTCTCTGCTCTCCAGAGGCTCCGCTTGAAACACTGGAGCGGGCTGCTTCCAATTCAATCCTATGCCCACCGCCCCGGATCAATAGACCCTTTGGTTCACGATGTCATCGGCTGCCTTTCTCCACCGCAGGTGCAGGTGGGTGGCGACAGAGCCCAGCTTCTCTCCCAGAGGTTCCTTCATCTACAAAAGGAATAAAACCAGAGGAATTGAGAGGCGGTACCAGGACACTCATGTGCCCAGGCAGCTGCATGTGACAGGCCTTAGAGCTATTAAATTAACACACCCTCAGCCAGGAGGGAGGGCACCCCAATCAGAGGTGGGAGACATCTGCCCGCTAACAGAGCGACTCCACGTGTGATCCACAGACGAGCAGTGTCAGCATCGTGTGGACACTTCTTAGAAATGCAGAGCCCCAGGCCCCACCCCAGACTCACGGAGTCAGAATCTGTATTTTTACAAAATCCCCAAGGGATTCACAAGCGTATTAAAGTTTATGGGATACTGTGCTAGAAGATCGACAAAAGAAAAAAGAGTCAGTAGCAACACTCCCATAATTAGAAATGCCTGTTTATCTGGTTTGGAAAGAGCCCTTGATTTAAACGATCAGAAAGCTAAGCTTTAACGTAGCCTTCATTCACGGGGCTGTCACAGTAAAAGAGGACCAAACCTGTGTGTAGGCTATCAGTGAAATGCTAGCCCTGCTGCTGTGATTATCACCCCTGGAACATGTGAAAATTCTGATTCCACGGCCCTGCCGCCAGACACCCATTCAAAGGGCTTTGCTAAGACCTAGAAACCAGCCTGTTGAGACAGGCTTCCCAGAGGATTCTGACACAGATGGTCCCCAAACACACTATAATAAACACCTCAGGGTTTAACCATTATGCCGTGAACTCAAAAGATAATGATGTTAGTGTTAGAAGCTCTTGTCCCCATCAGCCGGAGGAGGAGACATCAGGACTATGGGATGAAGCTGGACGAGAAGTGACCCTTGTCTACTCTTAAATACATCTCTCTCCCACACACACACACCCCCCTCCACATCTATGCATGTGCTACGTTGTAGAGCAAGGTGCTGCAGGGAATATGGGATTCCCGGGAATGATGGGGGCCGTGGGGATTGTTAATAAGGCGGCTGGTTGGTAATAAACCTGTTCCTAATGAGGACAGAAGCAGGTGTCTGAACCACAGCTGGTGCAGTTAATTGGTGGGAAAGTTTGAGGCTCTGTGGTTCACAGTTTAGGGAGTTCTGTTTAGTCTAAGACAGATGACAACACGGTATCTGTTGCAGACTCAGCCTGAAGGTGGGCAGTCAAACCTACACTAACTCTTACTGGCCCAGCTAAGACGAGTTCTTATATTACAACAGATACTGATGAAATGATTTCCATTGAGAGTTGGCAAGACTTTAGAAAGCCTCTGGCCCATGGACCACCTACATCAGAATCACCTGGTGGGTGTGCGGGGAGGCGCTAGTTAACCGTGCACTAACCTAGACCCACACACCAGGACTACTGCCAGAGGGAGACGCCAGGATTCATGTTGTTTTAGAAGCCCCCATGGGGTTCTCGCGATCATCAGGTTTAAGAACCACAAAAACTTCATCTTCTAGGTGAGAAAAACAAAGTGACATGCCACAGTCCCCAGCCCTGATTCCCCATTGAGCGCTCTCCTAGGGGACAGGTGAGCTACCTAGACAACCTCCTCTGCCCCTGGGGCCGTCCTGGGAACCAGGAAAGCAGAAGCACCACTTTGAGGGGACTTTGTGCCAATGGTGGCCAGATCTTTCTCCCTATTTTTATTTGTTACAACCCCCAGTGGAATCCTTAGTGGATACTTAAAATGCAGCATCTTATACCATCCAGCGTCTCTGGCCTTACCCCAGAGCATGGCTCCAAGCTGGAAGAATCGGCCCTCCAGAAAAGAGCTGATGTTTATACCCACTCTACATCTGTTTGGGATTATACACAGTGTTCAGTATGAAAAAAAAGGAGCAATAAAATTTACACAGGCATTATCAGAGTCTCTTTCTGAATTTTGCTCCAGAAAAGAATACAAACCTAGATTTTAAAACAAAAAGCAATGTTTCATATGCTGCCATTTGTGTTAAAACGAAAAGGAAGATAATTGCATATACATGTTACCTGATTTCATTTGCATAAAATTTCCCCTAAGTTACACAACAAACCAGAGGCCTGTGATAGGAGGATGTGCAACTTTTATACTTTTAAAGTTGTGAACGTTGGAATTGTACTGCCTACCTAAATTACTAAATTCAGTTTTACTTTCTTTTTTAATTGAAGTGTAGTTGGTTCACACTGTTGTGTTACTTTCAGGAGTGAAGCAAATTGATTCAGTTATTTTTTTTTTTCAGATTTTCCATTATAGGTTATTACAAGATATTGAATATAATTTCCTGTGCTATATAGCAAGTCCCTGTTGCTTATCTATTTTATGTAGAGCAGTTTGTATCTATTAATCCCATATTCCTAATTTATTCCTGCCCCCTTTGGTAACCATAAGTTTGTTTTCTACATCTGTGAATCTGTTTTGTAAATAGATTCATTTGTATTGTTTTTTAGATTCCACACATAAGTGATATCACATATTTGTCTTTGTCTTACTTCACTTAGTATATTCTCTAGGTCCATTCATGTTGCTGTAAATGGCAAAGTTTCCTTCTTCCTTACGGCTAATATTCCATTGTGTGTATGCATATGTATGTATGTATGTATGTATGTGTGTGTGTGTGTGTGTATATCTCACATCTTCTTAAGCCAATCATCTGCTGATGGGCACTTGGGTTGTTTCCATGTCTTGGCTATTGTAAATAGTTCTGCTATGAACATTGGGGTGCATGTATCTTTCTGAATTAGAGTTTTCTTTTTTTCTGGATATATACCCAGGATTGGGATTGCTGGGTCATATGGTAGCTCTATTTTTAGTCTTATAGGGAACCTCCATACTGTTCTCCATAGTGACTGCACCAATTTACATTCCCGCCAACAGTGTGGGAGGGTTCCCTTTTCTCCACACCCTCTCCAGCATTTATTGTTTGTAGACTTTTTGATAATGGTCATTCTGACTGGTGTGAGGTGATACCTCATAGTGGTTTTGATTTGCATTTCTCTAATCATTAGCAATGTTGAGCATCTTTTCATGTGCCTGTTGGCCATCTGTATGTCTTCTTTGGAAAAATGTCTATTTAGGTCTTCTTCCCATTTTTTGGTTGAGTTGTTTTTTGGATACTGAGTTGTATGAGCTATTTGTATATTTTGAATATTAATCTCTTGTCAGTTGCATCATTCACAAATATCTTCTCCCATTCCATAGCTTATCTTTTCATTTTGCTGATGGTTTCCTTTGCTGTGTAAAAGTTAAGTCTGATTAGGTCCCATTTATTTATTTTTGCTTTTATTTCTTTTGCCTTGGGAGACTGATCTAAGAAAATATTGCTATGATTAAAGTCTGAGAATGTTTTGCCTATGTTCTCTTCTAGGAGTTTTATTATGTCATGTCTTATATTTAGGTCTTTAAACCATTTTGAGTTTATTTTTGTATATTGTGTGAGGGACTGTTCTAATTTCACTGATTTACATGTAGCTGTCCAGCTTTCCCAGCACCACTTTTTGAAGAGATTGTCCTTTCTGCATTGTATATTCTTGCCTCTTTTGCTGTAGATGAATTGACTGTAGGTGTGTGAATTTATTTATGGGCTCTCTATTCTGTTCCATTGATCCATATGTCTGTTTATGTGCTAATACCACACTGTTTTGATTACTGTAGCTTTGTAGTAAAGTCTGAAGTCTGAATGGGTTATGCCCCCAGATTTATTCTTTTTCCTCAGGACTGCTTTGGCAATTCTGGGTCTTTTGTGACTCCATATAAATTTTAGGATTATTTGTTCTGTGAAAAATGTCATGGGTATTTTGATAGGAACCACATTAATCTTTAGATTCTTTGGGTAGTATGGCCATTGTTTAAATTGGGGTATAGTTCTTTTACAATGTTGTGTTAGTTTCTGCTATACAACAAAATGAATCCGCTATATGCATACATACATCCCCTCCCCCTTGGACCTCCCTCCCCCCCATCCCACCCATCTAGGTCACCAAAGAGTACCAAGCTGAGCTCCCTGCACTCTACAGGAGGTTCCCACTAGCTATCTGCTTTACACATGGTAGTGTATATATGTCAATTCCAATCTCCCAGTTCATCCCACCCCACCTTCCCCCCAACCCCGGGGTCCACACATCCATTCTGTACGTCTGTGTCTCTATTCCTGCCCTGCAAATAGGTTCATCTGTATCATTTTTCTAAATTCCACATAAGAGGGAACCCTCGTGCACTGCTGGTGGGAATGTGGATTGGTGCAGCCACTATGGAGACCAGTATGGAGGTTCCTTAAAAAACTAGAAATAGAACTACCATATAACCCAGCAATCCCACTACCAGGTATATACCTTGAGAAAACCATAATTCAAAAACAGGGGCTTCCCGGGTGGTGCAGTGGTTGAGAGTCCGCCTGCTGATGCAGGGGACGCGAGTTCGTGCCCCGGTCCGGGAAGATCCCGCGTGCCGCAGAGCAGCTGGGTCCGTGAGCCATGGCCACTGGGCCCGCGTGTCCGGAGCCTGTGCTCCGCAATGGGAGAGGCCACAACAGTGAGAGGCCCACATACCACAAAAAAAACAACAGACATGCACCCCAGTGTTCATTGCAGCACTGTTTGCAATGGCCAGGATGTGGAAGCAAGCTGGATGTCCATCGACAGATGAATGGATAAAGAAGATGTGGTGCATGTATGCAATGGAATATTACTCAGCCATAAAAAAGAACAAAATTGGGTCATTTGTAGAGACGTGGACAGACCTAGAGTCTGTCATGCAGAGTGAAGTAAGTCAGAAAGAGTATGGCCATTTTAACAGTATTAATTCTTCCAATCCAAGAGCATGGGATATCTTTCCATTTCTTTGAATCATCTTCAATTTCTTTTATCAATGTTTCATAATTTTCAGCATATGTCTTTCACCTCCTTGGTTAAGTTTATTCCTAGACATTTTTTATGCAGTTTAAAACAGATTGGGGTTACTTTCTCTTTCTGATATTTCATTATTAGTGTAAAGAAGAACAACAGACTTATGTATACTAATCTTGTATCCTGCTACCTTGCTGAAGTCATTTATTAGTTCTACCAGTTTTTGTATGGAGACTTTGAGGCTCTCTATATAGAGTATCTTGGCATCTGCAAATAGTGACAGTTTTACCTCTTCCCTTCCAATTTGGATACCTTTTTCTTTTTCTTGTCTGATCACTGTGGCTAGAAATTCCAATACTACGTTGAATAGAAGTGGTAAGAGTAGGCATTCTTGCCTTATTCCTAAATTTAGCAGGAAGGCTTTCAGCTTTTGTTTTTAAGAAAAGATGACGATGAATGCTGCAAAGTTGATAATCTACAGCACAAGCTATTCTTAGTCCAGCAGGACCCTGTGACTCACCAGGGCCAGCCCAACCCTCCTGTTTGTCCCGCCTGCTGGCACCAAGAAAGAGCTGGGATGATGTTTCCCCATTGGGCATGGGATACACCCCTCCATCCCAAGCATGCCCCAATCCCTATTCACCATTCACCAACTTAATCTGCACAGGATTTCGTTTTCCTAAATAACTTCAGAGTTATGGCCACAGAACTAACCTGCACAGTAAGGAGAGGGACTGATCAGAACATCACAGGCTGCATACCTGACACCACTTACCTGGCATCTCTGGCATCCAGACACCAGCCAGAAGCCACCAAATTACAAAAATCCTCAGCTCACCGACAAGTAAATCTTTGAGGACCATGAGGAGTCCTCGAATAAAAACCAACTGAATCCTGGGTATTTCCCTGCTTAATGCTCCCAGGTGAAACTACTTACCCATCCCCCATTTAAAAAATTGTAGCAGGAGTTCTTACTATAAGATCATGAAACTGAGACATTTTCAGGAAAGAAAAAATATGTATATTGTTCTAAGAAGATTCTCAAGGATTCCTGACCCCAAAAGGTTTAAGCATCGTTGTTCTGGAACACACATCTCCATGTGTGGTCCCAAGACTTCCCACATCAGGGCCACCCAGAAGAGAACACTTTTTAAAATGCATATTCCTACAAACTGGTTACCTCTTGCAACAGAATATCTGCAGGCGGTGCCTAAGGATCTACCTATAAAACAGAAAGGAGTCTCCAGCTCGCTCACATTTGAAAGTCACTAATAAGAGAAGTATTCAGGTTGTTTCCCTATCTTGGCTATTGTGGCTAATGCTGCAATGATCAATGGCAGGGAAACAACCTAAGTGTTTGTCGCCAGATGAATGGATAAACAAATTGTGGTTAATACAGACAGTGGAACAGTATTCGATTCCACCTTCCTTGAGGACACGATGCTAAGTGAAATAAGCCAGACACAGAAAGATAAATACTGTAAGATCTTTGTTTATATGTGGAATCTGGGGAGGGAAAGACTCCAACTCATAGAAGCAGAGAGTAGAATGGTGGCTACCAGGACCTGGGGAGGGGGGGAGCTGTTGGTCAAGGGGCACAAAGGTTCTCTCATGCAAGATGAATAAGTTCTGAAGATTTAATATGCAGCATGGTGACTACAGTTAATAATACTGTATTGCATGCTCAAAATCTGCTAAGACAGTAGATCTGAAATGTTATCACCGCACCAATAAATAGTAACTCTGTGAGGTGATGGATGTGTTAATTAGCTTGATCCTGGTAATCATTTCACAATGTAAATGGATATCAAGTCATCACTTTTTACACCTTAAATATATACATTTTTTATTTATCAAGTATATCTCAATAATGCTGGGAAAAAAATAAAATTTAGAGGAACAAAACGAATTGTGCAGAAGACACAGCATTTCCTGTAGGTGAAGAATCTATTTTCTCCTTAGAAAACTCTTCAGGGTGGGATGGGGGTGGAGAATGAAACAAAAACTCCACTTTTTTTTTTTTCTTGGCCGCACCAGGCATGTGGGATCTTAGCTCCCCAACCAGGGATCGAACTCGTTCCCCCTGCATTGGGAGAACAGAGTCTTAACCACTGGACCACCAAGGAAGTCCCTGTAACAGCTTTTTAAACGCCATATTCAAAGGGCCAAACCTCCATCCTTATAAACCCTTCTTTAAAAAACATGCCTGACTTATATTTAAAGATTAAAAGAAAGTCTGACTTGTTTACTGATCATTAACTTAATTACCAAATATGACAGTTTGCATTCTCAATGTATGATTTATTAAGAATGCAACCCTGATATTAACTCATGCCCAACTTGGTACAATGAGTGACAGCCTAATACTTGGAACTCCAAACATGTTGCACTGTTTTTACACCCTTCCAAGGTTTAATCCCATCCTATCTCTCAACTGAAAAACCTCCTCATCTGATCCAGAGGGTTTTTTTCTTCCAAGTTTTCTTCTTATGAGGCAAGATTTGTCCATGTAAAATTCCTTTTATGTTGGTATTTTAATTGAACACTAAAAAATAACAGTTCATGGAATACAAGATTTAGTGTAGCACATAAAAAAATAAAATGACAATAATAAAAAAAAATCCATCTCGCTCACATAAATTAAGGCAAAGCCCTAAAAATTCAACCTATGACTATCATATATTCTGCAGTTGATTTTCCATTTTCACCCCCAAAATGCCATAAATTACAAAGTATTAGCATGCAGCAGTGCAAGTTGGTACCGACCAGACACATAATTCTTCTCTAAAACATCTCAGCCATTTCTTATCCTATCTGCCTTTCCAAATCTTTATTAACTCCACCAAAAGAGCTTATTGAAAGCCCACCTGCATTTTGACCTCAGGGGCCTTCAGCCAGTAAAAAACAAAACAAATTAGAACTCTGATATTCACATACATACAGGGGAAAATCAATAGTTTTAATTTTCACATGGAGGCCCACAATTTTCAACTGACGGCCTCAGCAGGTTTTAATGGACACAAACAATTTACTTTTACTGTTTTAATTGTTTTTAGTCAATCACTTTTTATTGCCCCTCTCCATCTGACTAAACCAATTAATCGAGCTATATTCATAAATGATGACTGGATAAAACGGCCAGTTATGTATATTTTACTATTTGAGTCGCAATTACAGGCAGCATTAGGAAGTAGCTGGCCCAAAAGGTAGCCTCGGTCATTAAAGCAGAAAAGGGAACAAGTCAGAAGGAAAATGACAGAACAGGGGCCCTCTGTTGGCTTAGGGCATCCGAGGGCAGCTGCTTGGCAGTTCCCATTCTCCCATCTGAGTGCAAAGCGGCCATCCGTTGTCCCCCGGGGAGGAGAAGGGGCAGAGTTTCAGGTTACTGCGGTGGCAAAGGCCTTGAGAGCCTGCAGGCAGGTGAGGGCTGTTTTGTGTCGAGTTAATTAGGAGACTCAGCTACAGCTCAGGCAAGCCTGAGGTCACATATGCAGACTATAGCGCACGCCACCCACTTTCTTTGGAAGCAAACCCTCTCCTCTCTCCAAAAACCTGCGAAATCCTGGAGCTGCAAGCTCTTGCCTCTAAACGGTTCATCTGGGGTAGTTTTATGCCTCGCAGGCAAGCATGAGAAACCCCCCTGTTCACTGAAAAAGCTTCAACACAAACCACATTTTCCTGCTTAAAAATAACATCCCTAAAAGTTGATCTGTAAGAGCCTTATCGAAGACAAAAGTCTTTGCCACCAAGACAGTTACATTTTAACTCCTACATCTGCTTTGATCACATGGTCCAGCCCTGGGCTTGACTGGAATCACTAGTGAAAGTTAATCAATCCCAGCTGTCATCATGGCTTATAGGATGGAATTTTCCAGAACTGTCACGAAAGTGCTTTCTAACTTTGAAGAGTCATGGCTTCTCGGTATCTCACTAGGGGACGGCTGTATCCTAGCGGGTTTGGCATTTGCAAATTCAATTACATGCACTGGCCAAAAAGAAAAAAAGAGGGAGAGGTGGAAAGGAAAATAATTGAAATAGTGCAAATGACTTTGCCCTCCATCCACTTGACGAGCGTATGTCCCAGAGAGAACATGAGATTGGAAATAAGACTCAGCTGGCCCCACAGTCACTCTAAGCCTGAGCCAACTCTTAAGCACATCTGGTCTCAACTGAAGAAACCACAGAGAGTTCCAGTTCGCGGGGGAGAAGATCCCTGTGTTGCATTTACTGTGGTTCTGGGGCTACCCTGCACGTGCTCCTGACGCACTGCCTTTAGAACCTTCCCCGGTGCAGGAATTCACTTCCCTGAGCACCCGTGGGCATCGCAGTTGGAAAGTTCTGCTGTGCTAACGAATCCAGAAGACTCTTCTACTGCAGTGTGATTTATTTACACGGCACAGCAGTCAAACCCTCAGAATCTCTGATTGACCGAAGGGCCAATAATTACTCCTTTTAATTGTGATAAATCACCCTGGAGCAGGCAAATATTTGATTCTCAATTAATTTCCTCGGCACTCCCGACAGTGACAGCACAGCTGCTCTGTCACTCCTTTCCCTTCCCTATTAGGACTAGGGTGCAGATCTGAGTGAAGGGACAGGTGGCTGACAGTGACTTATAGGGGGCAGGCTACGCTCGGAGAGCATGTGATAAAAGCCCTGTGATAAAAGCCAAAATTACGAGGAAATTAATATGCAGCTCAGAATTGGCATTTAGATATACCAGATAAATCAGAGGCCATCCTCTGATACTGCAAAACTGCTCGAGAAGAAAAAATGCTGAGTGTGGGAGCAGCATGTGTCTCCAGCGTCAAAAGAAGCAATTGTTTCTTTGAGAATTCAGTTGCCTGCTTTCCTCCTCTCCAAAGACTGGGGTTATATGGAGGAACAGGGGACTAGGAGAGCGTTTTTCAGGCTTCACTCCTCACTACCTATTCAAATTACATAAATTCCCTGTTCCTCAGTTTTCTCACCTGCAAAATGGGAAGAGTCACAGTGCATACTTCTTAGGGGGTTATTAGGACCTAGTAAGTTTATATAAATATTTGTTGCATAAATGAATAAATTTTAGTTGCTCTTATTACTACTCACAGCAATGTCATCTTCATTACTGTGGAAGTTTCAAATGCCGAGAATAAAGCAATAACAAAAGGAGCTAATACACACAGCGCTTCTATGTACCTGACTTAGCAACATGGCAAAACGTCCTCCAACTATATACCCTTTCCACAGGTACAACCCCTTTCAGGAGGGTCAATGTATCCTAGTGGGTCTAGCATTTGCAAATTCAATGTGCGTGAGCAGATTGTGACACAGTTCTCTCTTCTGTCTTCTTTCTACACAGCTGCAGGGAGAGCTGTGAAATCCAAGTCTAGGGTACTGGGGAGATCAAATAAAGTCTCATAATCTTCTTTGGTCTGCATCCAAATACTTAAGAGGAATAGGGAACTCTACACGTGCCAGCCCAGATTATCAGACTTCTCAGCACTGAGATTTGGGGTCTGTGGTAGCCATTTTCACAGAAAGTACAAGGGCGGCACACTCAACCATATCACATAGTAAAGATGCACACATAAACCCGGATCAATATTACTGCCTGGACTCTGACATATGGCTGCATGGGGTATCTGGGTCCGAATCTGGGCTTGGAGACCTACAGGGAAGAAGAACAAAGCGGCATCGCGTTGACTGTGCATCCTGACAGAGATGGAAGATGCCACACCCCAGTGCTGTGGAATTCAACATATTTTGCTGAATTGCCTCCTCTACACACTCAGGATATAGTAACTAACTGAAGTACATTGTCCCAACCCCTGTGAGGTTTCACAGCCCACAGAGGCATCCACTTTTAACCTAAGGATGGGATAGAAAATTGCATCACCTATGCTCTTTGTTTATAAGCAAGACTGACTCCAAACAAAAGAAAAGAGGAGTTAACTAGGACAACTGTGGTCGCTTGCAAAGATGGCCCTAAATTCTCACCCCTCCCAATCCCCATGCACTCTGCATGTGACATTTCAGGGCCCGCCCACCATAGCTGGGCTGAGCTGCTCCTCACTTTGACAGTAAGCTCAACTGTGACTTGCTTTGGCCAAAGGGATGTTAGCATATGTGATATAAGCAGAGGGTAAAAATGGACTTCTTTGGCTAACAAGATGGTGTCATTCTCTTTTCTCGCAGCTGTCCTCTAAGTACAACCAAGTACCACAGCAGTAATTGGACAGATGACCATAAAAGGAGGAGAGAGGAAGGTGAACTGGCTAGGGACCTCAGGACTTCAGTAACAAAACACAATAAGTTCCCTGGGTTTTCTTCTCCCACATACTCCAGATAGGGTACCAGATAGTGTATAACCCAGAAACATCAACAGGCATTAAAAAACAAAATAAAACAAAAACCACAAGAAAGTCTGCCGTATCCTGGGCAAAGTCCTCATGAGGGAATTAGAAAGGAGACCCATATCCAGTGACAGTGAGAGCCTGATCTACCTGCAACATCAGCACCAGCAGAGCTCCAGGGAACAAGCCATTTTAATCTTCCCACAGCATCAATAAGAGAGCAATGTGGGCAGGTGCAATCAACCCACATCCCACACCAGGTTACACGAGCAGAACTAGCATCTCTGGCACTCCACACAAAAGGCAACCCAGATCTGGCATTTCCAGCCCTTCACTCAGCAGCAGCAGGTGAAGCAAGCCTGGACCCTCCTGGTTCCCCACCCAGTGGCAGAGAACCACCAGAGCTTGTGACTCTTGGCCATCCACCCAGCTACAGGCATTTTCCTTCCTGAGGCACTGGCACAGACAGAGTGAGAAGCCCACCTACACCAGGTGGCCAAAGAACAGATTAGGAGAAACCCTCTCTGTCCCGTAGGTCCAGAAACCTTCAAGTCCCACCTAACAACACCAGGTGGCACAGGAAAGTGCCCACCCTCCACCTCCCAGCCCTGGGCAGCACCAGGAGGGTCCAGCAGCTGGGATCAGGAGGGAGCCAGAGAAAAAAGCAGAGCAGAGGAAAACTAAACTGTCACTGAAACTACAGCCCACAAAAGTAGCCAGAACTACGCACTAAATCAGACGAAGTGACTTGCTGCTAAAATTAAAAAGACTTAAATAGGGTTAAAACTAGGAAAATCTCATCTTGAATGAGAAAAAACAATCAACTGACACCAGGACTGAGATGAATAAGACGTTTGAACTATCTGATGAAGATTTTAAAGTAGCTGTCCTAAAACTCCTTCAACAAGTAATTATTAATTCTCTTAAACAAAGTAAAATGTTCTTAAATTAAAACTTCAGCAAATAAATAAAACATTTTAAAATGGAAATTATAGAACTGGAAAAAACAAAAACTGAAATTAAGAATTCAATGCAGGGCTTCCCTGGTGGCACAGTGGTTAAGAGTCCACCTGCCGATGCAGGGGACACGGGTTCGTACCCCGGTCCGGGAAGATCCCACGTGCCGCAGAGCGGCTGGGCCCGTGAGCCATGGCCGCTGAGCCTGCGCGTCCGAAGCCTGTGCTCCGCAACGGGAGAAGCCACAACAGTGAGAGGCCCGCGTACCGCCAAAAAAAAAAAAAAAAGAAGAATTCAATGCATGGGCTCAAGAATAGTGTGGAGATGACAAAATATAGAGTCAGTGTGAGGACAGATAAATAGAATTTGTTCAATCTGAGCAAAAGAGAGAAAATGAAAGAAAAAAAATGAACAGCATCTCAGGGACCTATGGGACACTAAGAGAAAGACATTTTTATCTTTGGAATCCTTAAAGGAAAAGAGAAAGCATGGAGCAAAAAAAAAAAAGAAAAGAAAAAGAAAGTTCAAAGAAACAATGGCTGAAAACTTCCCAAATTTGACAAAAAATATAAACCTATGGATTCAAGAAGTTGTGTAAACACCAAATATGATAAACCCAAAGTAATCAACACAAAGACACGTTATAAACTCTTGAAAACAAAAAAAAAAAATGCTAAAAACAACCAGAGAGGAACTGGTTACTTAACATTACTTACAAAGGAATGCCAATTTAAACAATTCATTTCTCATCTGAAACCATAGGGACCAGAAAGGAGACGCACATTTTTCAATGGATAAAAGAAAATAACTGTCAACCATGAGTTGTGGATCTGGTGAAACTGTTGTTCAAGAAAAAAGGGGAAATAAAGACATCGCCAAATGAGAAAAAAAAATGAGACTCTGTCACTAGCAGACCTACCCTTAAAGAATAGCTAAAGGAAACTCTCAGACCAGAATGAGAATAACAGAAGAAGGATAAGAAATTCATTTTAAAAAAAAGGAAGAACAATGGAATTGGTTTAAAGGGGGTTAAAATAAGAGAGTATCCTCATACTCATGAATTGTTTAAATAATATTTTATGGGTGAAGCAAACACTGCAACATCATTTGCTGTGGTGCTTAAGGCATGTAGAGGAAATACTTGAAACAATTGTATTTAAAAAGTAGGGGTGGGACTTCCCTGGCAGTGCAGTGGATAAGAATCTGCCTGCCAATGCAGGGGACACAGGTTCGAGCCCTGGTCCCGGAAGATCCCACATGCTTCGGAGCAACTAAGCCCATGTGCCATAGCTACAAAGCCTGCACTCTAGAGCCTGCGAGCCACAACTACTGAGCCCGCAAGCCACAACTACTGAAGCTCACGTGCCTAGAGCCCGTGTTCCGCAACAAGAGAAGCCACCACAATGAGAAGGCTGTGCACCGCAACGAAGGGTAGCCTCTGCTCACAGCAAATAGAAACAGCCCTCATGCAGCAACGAAGACCCAATGCAGCCAAAAATAAATAAAATTAAATCTTTTTTAAAAATTAATTAAAAGTAGGGGTGATACAGAGACCTAAATAGAACTAAGGTTTCAGTACTTCATTCAATGTGACAGACATCAATACCAGCAAGAGTGACAGGCTGTGATAAACTCCATAAATATATTGTACAACCTAGGGAAACCATTAAAATACATATATAAATTGCAATATAAAAGATAATACAAACAATAAAATAGATACTAAGAAAAACAATATAAAAGAATTCTTTAAAATATTCACGTAATCATAGGAAGGCAAGAAAAGAGGAGCAGAGAAATGAGAAGCAGAGGAAACAAAGAGAAAGTAATAAAACGGCAGAGTTAAGCTCTAACATATCAACAGTTATTATAAATGTAGGTAGTCTAAATATACCAATTAAAAGGGAGTCACAGAATTGATAAAGATACATGACCTACCAATAGACTGTCTACAAGAAACTCACTTCAAACACTATGACAGTGTTTGAAAGTAAAAGAATGGAAAAGGATATATCATGCTAACACAAGTAATAATTTTAAAAAGCAGAAGTGGCTACATTAATTTCAAGTAATGTAGACTTCAGAGCAAAGAAAATTACAGGGGACAAAGAAGGACATTACATAATGACAGAACAATCCATTCATCAGGAAGTCATAGTGATCCTAAATATGGATGCACTAAAAAACAGAGCTTCAAAACACATGAAGCAAAAACTAAAAAGAGAAATAGGTGGGTTTCCCTGGTGGCACAGTGGTTGAGAGTCCACCTGCCGATGCAGGGGACGCGGGTTCGTGCCCCGGTCCGGGAGGATCCCACATGCCACGGAGCAGCTGGGCCCGTGAGCCATGGCCACTGGGCCTGCGCGTCCGGAGCCTGTGCTCCACAACAGGACAGGCCACAGCAGTGAGAGGCCTGTATACCACAAAAGAAAATAAAAAAGAGAAATAGGTAAGTTTACAATTATCCCTGGGGTGTCAACACCCTACTCTCAGTAACTGATACATCTATTAGATAGAAAATAGGCACAAATATAGAATAATTGAACACGACCATCAACCAACAGCAGCTAACTGGCATTTATACAACACCCAGCAACAGCAGAATACGTTTTTCAAGCGCCCATGGAACACTTACCAAGATAAACCATATCCAGGAACATAAAACAAACCCCAACAAATTTAAAAGAATTAAACTCATACATTTTGTTTTTCAACTAAAATGCAATCAAACTGTAAATCAATAACAGAAAGACAAAAGGAAAATCTTCAAACACTTGGAGATTAAATAATATGCTTCCAAACAATCCATGAGTCAAAGGGAAACCCTCAAAGGAAATATTTTAAAGTACACAAAAACCAAATGAAAATTAAAATATAACATTTTAAAATATGTGGGGTGTATTTAAAGCAATGCTGAGAAAAAAATTTATAACACCAACTGCTTAGATTAGAAAAGAGAAAAGGTCTCAAATTAATAATCTAAGTTACTACATCAAAAAAATTAGGAAAAGGAAAGAAAGATAAACCCGAGGCAAACAGAAAGAAGGAAATAAAAATAGTAAGTGCAGAAATCAAAGAAATTGAAAATGAAGAAAATAGAGAAAACCAATGAAACCAAAACTGGTTATCGGGAGGGAAAAAAACCTATAAAATTTTAAAACTTCTAATAAGACTGACAAAAAGAAAAAAAGACACAAATCACTAATATCAGGAATGAAACAGGCAGATCAGTACAGATCCTGAAGCCATAAAAAGGAAGATAATAAGCGCACACTAAAAACAACTTTACACATAAATGCAACAATTTAGAAGAAAAACATCAATTTCTTGCAAACCACCAACTATTAAAATTAACCAAGATGATAGGTAACTTGAATACTCCTATAATCATTAAAAAAAATTGAATATACAATGTTAAAGCTACCTATAAAAGAAATGCTCTGGGCTAGACAGCTTCCCTGGAGAATGTAAAGAAGAATCAACACCAACTTCGCACAACCTCTTCAACCAGAAAAAAAGAGGAGAAAGGAATGTTTCTCAACTCATTTCATGAGGCCAGTATTACCTTGATACCAAAAACTGAAAAAGACAGTAATAAAAAAGGAAAATTACAGAATATCTCTCAGGCTACCTAGATGCAAAAATCTTTAATGACATACTGCAAATAGAATCCAACAATGTACAAAAAGAATTATACATTATAATCAAGTGGGATTTATTCCAGGTATGCAAGGCTGGTTCAACATTTGAAAATCTATCAGTGTAATCCACCATATCAACAGGCTAAAGGAGAAAATTTATATGATCATATCAATTGATGCAGTAAAAGCATTTGACAAAATCCAACATTTATTTATGATAAAAACTCACAGCAAGCTAGGAATAGAGTGGAACTACCTCATCTTGATAAAAAGCATCTATTACAAAAATCTACAGCTAATGTCATACTTCATGATGAAAGGCTGACTGCATCCCCCCTAATACTGTAAACAAAGTAAGATGTCCTCTGTCATAATTCTTATTTAACACAGCACTGAAATTTCCAGCCAGTACAATAAAGCAAGAAAAAGAAATAAAAGTCATACAGATTGTAAAGTAAGGAGTAAAACTGTCCCTATTTGCAGATGTTATAACTGTCTATATAGAAAACCTCAAGGAGAAAGAAAGAAAGAAAGAGAGAGAAAGAAACAAAGAGAGAAAGAGAGAGAGAGAGAGAAGAAAGAGGGGGGGAGAGAGAGAGAGAGAGAGAGAGAGAAAGAAAAAAAAAAAGAAAAGAAAAGAAAGAAAGAAAGAAGAAAAAATCCTCCTAGAAATAACAGGTGAGTTCAGCAAGGTATTAGAGTACAGAATCAACCAACACACAAAAATCAATCACATTTCTACATGTTAAAAATGAACATGTGGTAAATGAAATTAAAAACACAACAGTGTTTACCATTGCACCAAAGAAAATGAAATGTTCAAATACACATGCAACAAAATAGATATCGAATCTGTATGCTGAAAATCACAAAATTCTGATTAAAGAAATCAAAGAAGACCTAAATAAATGGAAAGCTATGCCAAATTCAAGGATTGTGTTTCAACACATTAAGGATATCTACTCTTTCCAAATTGATCTATAGGTTTCATGTCCTTTTGGTCAAAATCACAACAAGGCTTTTCATAGACATAGACAAGCTTACTGTAACATTTATATAGAAAGGCCTAAGACTTAAAAGAGCAAAAATAATCTTGAAAAAGAAGTACCAAGTGGGAGGATTCCCTGTACCTCATATTAAGGCTTATTATATGGCTACAGTCATCAAGACAATGTGGTATTGGTTTAGGGAGAGACACATTGATTGATACAACAGAACAGAGAGCCCAGACATATACACACAAATATATACAACTCATTTTTCACAAAAGGGCAAAAGCATTTTAATGACCTTTTCAACAATTGGTGCTGGAGCAAATGAGAATCCACAGGCTAAAAATGAACCATGACTTGAACCTTACACATTGTACAACCGTCAACTCAAAATGAATCACGAACAAAAATGTAAAACTATGAAACATTTAAAACAGACATAGGAGAAAATGTTTGGGACCTAGGGCTAGGCAAAGAGCACTTAGACTTAACACCAAAAGCACAATCCACACGAGGAAAAATTGATAAATTGGACAGCATCAAAGCTGAAACCTGCTCTTCAGAAGACCCTGTTAAGAATATGGAAAGACAAACTACAGACTTGGAGACAATAAGTCCATCAAAAGGTATACAGCCTATATAAAGAACTCTCAAAACTCAACAGTAAAAAAGCAAGCAATCTAATTTAAAAATGGGCAAAAGATATGAACAGACATTGCACTGAAGATAATATACAGGTTGCAAATAAGGACGTCAAAAGATTTTCAACTTTATTAGTCATCAGGAAAATGGATATTAACACCCCAATGAGGTATCACTGCATACCTATCAAGTGTGAGAGAAAACATAGTGACGAGCAAATGCCAGTGAGGATGCAGAGAAACTAGATCCTTCATACACTGCTGGGGATGATAAGTAGCAAAGCCACGTTGAGTGTGGCATTTCTTATACAGTTGACCCGTGAACAACATGGGTTTGAACTGCTCAAGTCCCCTATACGCAGATTGTTTTCAATAATAAGCAGTACAGTACTACACCATCTGTGGTTGGTTAAATTGGCAGATACAGGGAACCACGGATACAGACGGCCGACTGTAAGTTACAGGCAGATTTGTAACTTCAGGGAGGGTTAGCACTCCTAACACTCACCTTGTTCAAGGGTCAACTCTACAAGTAAACATGCGACTACCATATGCCCCCCACCCCGACCACTGCACTTTTAGACGTTTATCAAGAGAAACAGCAACTTATAATCACACAAAAACATGTATGCAACAAAAAGCAACTGTTAATAGGAGCTTTGTTCGTAACAATCAAAAACTGGAAACAAACCAGATATTTCTGTCAGTGAATGGTTAAACTAGGTCAATTCTGTGGAATACTACTCAGAAATAAAAAGGAACAAACTCAAGAGAAAAACAAATACCGTATGCTAACACATATATATGGAATCTAAAAAAAAAAAGAAAATGGCCAAAAGAACCTACGGGCAGGACAGGAATAAAGATGCAGACCTACTAGAGAATGGACTTGAGGATATGGGGAGGGGGAAGGGTAAGCTGGGACAAAGTGAGAGAGTGGCATGGACATATATACACTACCAAAGGTAAAAGAGATAGCTAGTGGGAAGCAGCCGCATAGCACAAGGAGATCAGCTTGGTGCTTTTCGACCACCTAGAGGGGTGGGATAGGGAGGGTGGGAGGGAGGGAGATGCAAGACGGAAAAGATATGGGGACATATGTATATGTATACCTGATTCACTTTGTTATAAAGCAGAAACTGACACACCATTGTAAAGCAATTATACTCCAATAAAGATGTTAAAAGATAAAAAAAATTTAAAAAACAACAAAAAGAAATAGAAAATTATATGTAAGTTAAATTAAAAATTTTTTTCTGTTGCAAAAAAAAAAAGGAACAAACTTGATATCTCAACAATTTGGATGAATGTCCAAAGAATAATGCTGAGAAAAACCCAATCCCCAAAGATCATATACTGTATGATTCCATTTAAATAACACTCTTGAAATGACAAAATTACAGAAATGGAAAAAAGATGCGTGGTTTCCAGGGGTTAAAGACTGGGGGTGGGGGCTTCCCTGGTGGCACAGTGGTTGAGAGTCCACCTGCCGATGCAGGGGACACGGGTTCGTGCCCCGGTCCGGGAGGATCCCACATGCCGCGGAGCGGCTGGGCCCGTGAGCCATGGCCGCTGAGCCTGCGCGTCCGGAGCCTGTGCTCCGCAACGGGAGAGGCCACAGCAGTGAGAGGCCTGCGTATCGCACAAAAAAAAAAAAAGGACTGGGGGTGGGGTGTAGGGGATAGAGAAAGGTGGTTATGGTTCTAAAAAGGGATCTTTGTCGTGTTGAAATTATACTATATCTTGACCATAACGGTAGATACAGAAATCTACACCTGTGATAAAATTGCAAAGAACTAAATATAATATATGCACACATAAGTGAGTGCAAGTAAACTGGGAAAATCTGAACAAGATCAGTGGGTTACATCAATGTCAATCTCCTAGGTGTGACCCTATAGTTTTGCAAGACAACATCACTGAGGGAAATTGGGTAAAGGGTACATGGGATCTTGCTGTCTCTCTTACAACTTCATGTGAATCTTAATCATCTCAAAATAGTTTTTTAAAGGGAAAAATTAGAATTCTGTTTCTCAGTGGACTCGAGTATTAGGACTTTCTCTCTTGTGCCTCTACCATCACCATGAAAACATGCCAGGACGAGCCTGATGGAGGATGAGAGACATGTGATGCGTCGTCTGTCACCTTAGCTGCCCGGCCAAGGCCACCCTAGATCTGCCGACAGCCAGCAGATCTGCCCCAGCCATGTGACCAACCCAAGCAAATCAGCAAGGCCAAAAGGCAGCTGACCCCAGACACACATGCAGCTAAGGCTTGTTGTTGAATGCTACTGAAGTTTTTGTGGCTTTTTCTCATGCAGCATTACTATCCCAACAGATAACTAATACAATAACCAGATCTCAGAAAAGACCCAATCAAGGTAACTCAGAAAGGTAGGCAGCCCAGCTATATCAAGGCTCCCGCACGCAGCGACACAACTGCTCCCACCATTGTTCGTACTTGAGTCCTCTGGCTCAATTACAAAAGATTCAGATCCCCAGGGGAGTGTCTACCTGCCTTCACTTGAATCCTGTGCTCATCTCTTTGCAGAAAACAGCAGAACACCTTGACTGCATGCAAGGAGAGTGTGGGACCCCAAAGGAAAAGTGGGGTACAGGACAAAGAAGGGATTACGGATGCTAGCCAGGCAAAAATGACAGATGTCCTCTGCCAGGATAGACGGGCTGTATTTAGTTACACTAGGGTGATGATCAGCTTTTAAACATAGACTTAGAACTCACAGTTCTAATTTTTATCATTTTAGGGGAAAACAGCTTTGAGAAATTAGGCCACATTAAGACACAGTGTGACAGAATGGTTTAATAAATATTTGGACCCTGGAACCAGATTGTGTGGGTCTGAATTCAGCTCCTCTGCAAAATTACAACATCTTGACTTTGGACAATTAATTTGAAAAATGTCATATCCTCTACCCAGATATTAAAGATTTATCATTCTTATTACTACATTAAAAGTTCTGGAAATCTCATGCAGTCTCAGTTTACCAGCCACTACCCTTGTGGCCTTGGCTATGTCACTTAATCTCTCTGTGTCTCAGTGTCTTCATCCATAAAATGGGTATAATAACAGCACCTATCTCCTGGGGTTGTTGTTGAGACTTAGAGAATGCATCTGTAAAGCATTTAGAATGGTGTCTGTTCTGGGACTTCCCTGGTAGCACAGTGGTTAAGAATCCGCCTGCCAGGGCAGGGGACACGTGTTCAGTCCCTGGTCCGGGAAGATCCCACATGCCACGGAGCAGTTAAGCCTGTGCACCACAACTACTGAGCCTGCGCTCTAGAGCCCGTGAGCCACGACTACTGAAGCCCGTCTGCCTAGAGCCCATGCTCCGCAACAAGAGAAGCCACTGCAGCGAGAAGCCCACACACCACAACGAAGAGTAGCCCCCGCTCGCCACAACTAGAGAAAGCCCGCGCGCAGCAACGAGGACCCAATGCAGCCAAAAATAAATAAATAAATAAATTTTTTAAAAAAGAAGAATGGTGCCTATCCTAAATAACAGTGTTACCTGGAACATAAACCCTTTCATTCTTTGTTTGAATATGGAAGCCCCTTGCTTTATCATTCCTCCCGGTGAGAGACGACAATTTATAACATTTGATCTGTGAGCTTTAACAACAAGAAAGGCCATATGTCACATCTCATCCCTCTGCAATTGGGGGAAATAACTAAAGAGCCGTAAATCCGTAAATCTTTATTTTAACGGCTGCAGTGACAGATCCTTTGATACCCAACATCCCGTTTCACTATTGTAAATGTCTCATTCCTCTCAAGGTTTCAAAAGGGTGCTTTACAGCCATTCCTTCATTGATCACATGGCTTATTGACATGGCCCAGCTGAGCCAACGGAGGCTTTTCAGCAGCACGGAGCAGCTCTCCCTCCATTTGTGGGCGTCCTGATTAATAGTCGATTACCACAACAGCTGTGTGGCCAGCGCACATCAGGCCCCAGTGGAATCAGATTAAGGGGAGTCTCCTGATGTAGTGGATTAAAGAAGTAATTTTTCCTCTCTGGAGACTTGGGTTCAAACCTCACTGAAGCCACAAGAGAAAACAGGTTTTGTGGCCTCAGTCCATCCCACAATTTGTCAACATCCAGCAGGAGCAAAATCCATCCTGAAAGCCATTAATCAAAGAAAGTGGAGTCATCAGAGCTTAGGATTGATGGGACGTGGGGAAGCTAAGAGGCTACAAGTGACACTCTCAGCCTACTTAGAAAAGGGTTTGAGGACACAGGCTCAAAGGTGGATAAAGGTACAGACGATAACATTGTCTGTACTTCCACTTCCCCTTCCTCCACCTCTGGCAACCACCCATCTACCTCGTACCTCTGGAGATTTGCCCATTCTGGACATTTCACATAAATGGAATCATACAAGGTACAGCCTTTGTGTCTGGCTTCTTTCACTGAGCATAAGGTTGTTAAGATCCATCCACGTAACGGTACTACCTTCCTTTTCATAGTTGAATAATATTCCCGCGTATGTGTATACATGTTTTGTTCTCCTGTTCATCAACTGATGGACATTTGGGTTGTTTCCATGTTGGGCTGTGATGAATAATGCCACTATGAAAATTCACGTATGAGCTCTTGTGAGCACATACATTTCCAATTCCCTTGGGCACATACGTGGAGCGGAATTTCTGGGTCCTATGGTAACTCTTTGTTTAATTTTTGAGGCAATGACAGGCTGTTTTCCAATGTGCCTGCACAATTTTACATTTCCACCAGCCAAGTAGGAGAGTTCCAATTTCTCCACATTCTCACCAACGTTTATCATTATTTATCTGTTTTACTGTAGCCATCCTAGGGGATGTGAAGCACTAATGTATTGTGGTTTTGATTTGTTAAGCATTGATTTGTTAACCATTATTGGCCATTTATACCTCTACAGTTCTACATTGTAGGAATGTCTAATCATATCTTTGGCCCATTTATTAACTGAGTCATCTTTATTGTTGAATTGTAAGAGTTCTTATATATTCTAGATACTAGTCTCTTATCACATACAGTGATAGGCAAATATTATCTCCCAGTCTCTGAATAGCCTTTTCACCTTCCTGACGGTGTCTTCTGAACCACAAATGCTTAGAGTTTTGGTGAAGTTCAGTTTATTTCTCTCTGGTTGCCTGTGCTTTTGGTCGGAGACACTGTGGCAAAGCCATAGAGAAGACAGGAAAACTGGAGGATTTTGGATCCCTCACAAATGTTATAAAGGCTGCTTATTTGCTTTTTTTTTTTTAACATCTTTATTGGAGTAAAACTGCTTTACAACAGTGTGTTAGTTTCTGCTGTATAACAAAGTGAATCAGCTATACATATACATATATCCCCATATCTCATCCCTCTTGCATCTCCCTCCCACCCTCCCTATCCCACCCCTCTAGGTGGTCACAAAGCACTGACCTGATCTCCCTGTGCTATGCAGCTGCTTCCCACTAGCTATTCTACATTTGGTAGTGTATATATGTCCAGGCCACTCTCTCACTTCGACCCAGCTTACCCTTCCCCCTCCCCATGTCCTCAAGTCCATTCTCTACATCTGCGTCTTTATTCCTGTCCTGCCCCTAGGTTCTTAAGAACCATTTGTTTTATTTTTAGATTCCATATATATGTTAGGATATATATATCCTATATATCCATATATATATTAGCATATGGTATTTTTCTCTTTCTGACTCACTTCACTCTGTATGACAGTCTTGAAGTCCATCCACCTCACTACAAATAACTCAATTTCATTTCTTTTTATGGCTGAGTAATATTCCATTGTATATATGTGCCACATCATCTTTATCCATTCATCTGGCGATGGACACTTAGGTTGCTTCTATGTCCTGACTATTGTAAATAGTGCTGCAATGAACATAGTGGTACGTGACTCTTTTTGAATTATGATTTTCACAGGGTATATGCCCAGTAGTGGGATTGCTGAATCATATGGTAGTTCTACTTTCAGTTTTTTAAGGAACCTCCATGCTGTTCTCCATAGTGGCTGTATCAATTTACATTCCCACCAACAGTGCAAGAGGGTTCCCTTTTCTCCACACCCTCTACAGCATTTGTTGTTTGTAGATTTTCTGATGATGCCCATTCTAACTGTTGTGAGGTGATACCTCATTGTAGTTTTGATTTGCATTTCTCTAATAATTAGTGATGCTGAGCAGCTTTTCATGTGTTGGTTGGCAATCTGTATATCTTCTTTGGAGAAATGTCTGTTTAGGTCTTCTGCCCATGTTTGGATTGCGTTCTTTGTTTTTTTGATATTGAGCTGCATGAGCTGCCTGTATAGTTTGGAGATTAATCCTTTGTCAGTTGCTTCATTGGCAAATATTTTCTCCAATTTGGATGGTTGTCTTTTCATCTTGTTTCTGGTTTCCTTTGCTGTGCAAAAGTTTTTAAGTTTCATTAGGTACCATTTGTTTATTTTTGTTTTTATTTCCATTTCTCTAGGAGGTGGGTCAAAAAGGATCTTGCTGTGATTTATGTCATACAGTGTTCTGCCTATGTTTTCCTCTAGACTTTTATAGTGTCTGGCCTTACCTTTAGGTCTCTAATCCATTTTGAGTTTATTTTCGTGTACGGTATTTGGGAGTGTACTAATTTCATTGTTTTACATGTAGCTGTCCAGTTTTCCCTACACCGCTTATTAAAGAGGCTATCTTTTCTCCATTGTACATTCCTGCCTCTTTTATCAAAGATAACATGACCACATGTGCATGGGTTTATCTCTGGGCTTTCTATCCTGTTCCACTGATCTATATTTCTGTTTCTGTGCCAGTACCATACTGTCTTGATTACTGTAGCTTTGTAGTATAGTCTGAAGTCAGGGAGCCTGATTCCTCCGGCTCCATTTTTCGTTCTCAAGATTGCTTTGGCTATTCGGGGTCTTTTGTGTTTCCATACAAATTGTGAACTTTTTTGTTCTAGTTCTGTGAAAAATGCCAGTGGTAGTTTGATAGGGATTGCACTGAATCTGTAGATTGCTTCCGTAATATAGTCATTTTCACAATGTTGATTCTTCTAATTCAAGAACATGGTATATCTCTCCATCTGTTTGTATCATCTTTAATTTCTTTCATCAGTGTCTTATAGTTTTCTGCATACAGACCTTTTGTCTCCTTAGGTAGGTTTATTCCTAAATATTTTATTCTTTTTGTTGCAATAGTAAATGGGAGTGATTCCTTAATTCTCTTTCAGATTTTTCATCATTAGTGTATAGGAATGCAAGAGATTTCTGAGCGTTAATTTTGTATCTTGCAACTTTATCAACTTCATAGATTAGCTCCGTAATTTTCTGGTAGCATCTTTAGGATTCTCTATGTATAGTATCATGTCATCTGCAAACAGTGACAGCTTTACTTCTTCTTTTCCAATTTGGATTCCTTTCCTTCTTTTTCTTCTCTGATTGCTGGGGCTAAAACTTCCAAAACTATGTTGAATTGTAGTGGTGAGAGTGCGCAATCTTGTCTTCTTCCTAATCTTAGTGGAAATGGTTTCAGTTTTTCACCTTTGAGGATGATGTTGGCTGTGGGTTTGTCATATATGGTCTCGATTATGTTGAGGTAAGTTCCCTCTATGCCTATTTTCTGGAGGGTTTTTATCATAAATGGGTGTTGAATTTTGTCAAAAGCTTTCTCTGCATCTATTGAGATGATCCTATGACTTTTCTCCTTCAGTTTGTTAATATGGTGTATCACATTGACTTGAGTATATTGAAGAATGCTTGCCGTCTGGGATAATCCCCACTTGATCGCGATGTATGACCCTTTTAATGTGCTGTTGGATTCTGTTTGCTAGCACTTTGTTGAGGGTTTTTGCATCTATGTTCATCAGTGATGTTGGCCTGTAGTTTTCTTTTTTGTGTGACATCTTTGCCTGGTTTTGGTATCAGGGTGATGGTGGCCTCGTAGAATGAGTTTGGGAGTGTTCCTCTCTCTGCTATATTTTGGAAGAGTTTAAGAAGAATAGGTATTAGCTCTTCTCTAAATGTTTGATAGAATTCCCCTGTGAAGCCATTTGGTCCTAGGCTTTTCTTTGTTGAAAGACTTTTAATCAGAGTTTCAATTTCAGGGCTTGTGATTGGTCTGTTTATATTTTCTATTTCTTCCTGGTTCAGTCTCAGAAAGCTTTGTTTTTCTAAGAATTTGTCCATTTCTTCCAGGTTGTCCATTTTATTAGCATAGAGTTGCTTGTAGCAATCTCTCATGATCTTTTGTATTTCTGCAGTGTCAGTTGTTACTTCTCCTTTTTCATTTCTAATTCTATTGAGTTGAGTCTTCTCCCTTATTTTCTTAATGAATCTGGCTAGTGGTTTATCAATTCTGTTTATCTTCTCAAAGAACCAGCTTTTAGTTTTATTGATCTTTGCTACTGTTTTCTTCATTTCTTTTTCATTTATTTCTGATCTGATCTTTATGATTTCTTTCCTTCCGTTAACTTTGGGGTTTTCTTTGTTCTTCTTTCTCTAATTGCTTTAGGTGTAAGGTTAGGTTGTTTATTTGAGATGTTTCTTGTTTCTTAAGGTAGGATTGTATTGCTATAAACTTCCCTCTTACAACTGCTTTTGCTGCATCCCATAGGTTTGGGGTCATCATGTTTTTACTATCATTTGTTTCTAGGTATTTTTTGATTTCCTCTTTGATTTCTTCAGTGATCTCTTGGTTATTTAGTAGTGTATTGTTTAGCCTCCATATGTTTGTATTTTTTACAGATTTTTTTCCTGTAATTGATATCTAGTCTCATAGCATTGTGGTCAGAAAAGAGACTTGATACGATTTCAATTTTCTTAAATTTACCAAGGTTTGATTTGTGACCCAAGATGTGATCTATCCTGGAAAATGTTCCATGAGCACTTGAGAAGAAAGTGTATCCTGTTGTTTTTAGATGGAATGTCCTATAAATATCAATTAAGTCCATCTTATTTAATGTATCATTTAAAGCTTGTGTTTCCTTTTTTTATTTTCATTTTGGATGATCTGTCCATTGGTGAAAGTGGAGTGTTAAAGTCCCCTACTATGATTGTGTTACTGTCAATTTCCCCTTTTATGGCTGTTAGCATTTGCCTTATGTATTGAGGTGCTCCTATGTTGGGTGCATAAATATTTATAATTGTTATATCTTCTTCTTGGACTGATCACTTGATCATTATGTAGTGCCCTTCTTTGTCTCTTGTAATAGTCTTTATTTTAAAGTCTGTTTTGTCTGATATGAGAATTGCTACCCCAGCTTTCTTTTTACTTCCATTTGCATGGAATATCTTTTTACATCCCCTCACTTTCAGTCTGTATGTGTCCCTAGGTCTGAAGTGGGTCTCTTGTAGACTGCATATATATGGGTCTTGTTTTCATATCCACTCACCCAGTCTGTGTCTTTTGGTGGGAGCATTTAATCCATTTACATTTAAGGTAGTTATCGACATGTGTGTTCCTATTACCATTTTCTTAATTGTTTTGGGTTTGTTATTGTAGGTCTTTTCCTTCTCTTGTGTTTGCTACCTACAGAAGTTCCCTTAGGATTTGTTGTAAAGCTGGTTTTGTGGTGCTGAATTCTCTTAGTTTCTGCTTGTCTGTAAAGATTTTAATTTCTCCGTCGAATCTGAATGAGATCCTTGCTGGGTAGAGTAATCTTGGTTTCGGGTTTTTCCCTTTCATCACTTTAAATATGTCCTGCTACTCCCTTGTGACTTGCAGAGTTTCTGCTGAAAGATCAGCTGTTAACCTTATGGGGATTCCCTTGTATGTTATATTTTGCCTTCCCCTTGCTGCTTTTAATATTTTTCTTTGTATTTTATTTTTGATAGTTTGATTAATATGTGTCTTGGCGTGTTTCTCCTTGGATTTATCCTGTATGGGACTCTCGGTGCTTCCTGGACTTGATTGACTATTTCCTTTCCCATATTAGGGAAGTTTTCAACTATAATCTCTTCAAATATTTTCTCAGTCCCTTTTTTTTTTTTCTCTTCTTCTTCTGGGACCCCTATAGTTCAAATGTTGGTGCATTTAATATTGCCCCAGAGGTCTCTGAGATTGTCCTCAATTCTTTTCATTCTTTTTTCTGTATTCTGCTCTGCGGTAGTTATTTCCAACATTTTATCCTCCAGGTCACTTATCCATTCTTCTGCTTCAGTTATTCTGCTATTGATTCCTTCTAGGGAATTTTTAATTTAATTTATTGTGTTTTTCATCTTTTTTTTTTTTTGTCTTAATTCTTCTAGCTCCTTGTTAAACGTTTCTTGTATTTTCTCCATTCTATTTCCAAAAATGGATCATCTTTACTATAATTATTCTGAATTCTTTTTCAGGTAGACTGCCTATTTCCTCTTCATTTGTTTAGTCTGGTGGGATTTTACCTTGCTCCTTCATCTGCTGTGTATTTCTCTGTCTTCTCATTTTGCATAACTTACTGTGTTTGGGGTCTCCTTTTCGCAGGCTGCAGGTTCATAGTTCCCATTGTTTTTGGCATCTGCCCCCAGTGGCTAAGGTTGGTTCAGTGGGTTGTGTAGGCTTCCTGGTGGAGGGGACTGGTGCCTGTGTTCTGGTGGATGAGCCTGGATCTTGCCTTTCTGGTGGGCAGGACCATGTCCAGTGGTGTGTTTTGGGGTGTCTGTGAACTTATTATGATTTTAGGCAGCCTCTGTGCTGATGGGTGGTGTTGTGTTCCTGTCTTGCTAGTTGTTTGGCATAGGGTGCCCAGCACTATAGCTGGCTGGTCGTTGAGTGGAGCTGGGTCTTAGCGTTGAGGTGGAGATCTCTGAGAGAGCTTTCACCATTTGATATTATGTGGGGCCGGGAGGTCTCTGGTGGACAAATGTCCTGAACTCAGCTCTCCCACCTCAGAGGCTCAGGCCTGACACCTGGCCGGAGCACCAAGACCCTGTCAGCCACACGGATGTTCGAGGGGCATGGTTCATTACGGATGGGTCACAGAGCTCCCTGCAGTCAGCCATGTCAGACTCTGAGCAGAGCTTAGACTTCCTGATGGACTGTGCTTATTTGCTTTTATCAAAAGCCACAAACTCTCCAACCCAAGAGACCAACAGTGTGGGGTGTGCATATCTTTTAGTTGGCTCACAGAGTGGTACTGTTTTCATGGATTCAACATTTAAGAATCTGGATTCCCAGCAACTCTAAAAGTATTTGAAGGGCTGGCCATACAAGGTTATTTATTTTGCATGCCCTGCAGGAACGAAGCAGAGGCTGCTGCTTTAGCTGGGCATGTACTGTCCTGTTCATCATGCTCATCTGTCACTGCCTCCATGGGGACCTTCTACATATTTAAGGTTTAGTCCTGGCTGTGTTAAAGACATCTCAAGTCACCATTAGCCCCATTTTACAGATGAGACCACTGAGGCTCAGAGAAGAAATAAGTAGCCCCAAGTTGCATAGCTAGAATTTGGTTGAAACGTGATTTAAGCCCAGTTCTGCTTCATTTCAATCACACGTTCTTGACACCATGCCCTTCTGCTTGTGTGTCAACCACTCATAGTCTGCTACTCATCCCTTCCACCCTCAACAACAGCAGATAGTCAATACAGTCACAAATATACACTGAGCACAATTCTAGGTCCTGAGGATGCATCAGAAAACAAAACCAGTCCCTCCTCTTGTGGAGATGACCTTCTAGTGGGAGGTAGGGAGGGATATAAAGACAGGTGAAAACCTACAAGATATATAACAATATGATGAAAACAAAACCTTGGCGAGGGGACAGAGAGGAATGGGAGTGATACTTTGGATAAGAGGGTTAGGGAGTAAAATAAAACAGAGGTGTAAAAGACAAACTCAGTGCCATAGAAACTAGAACGTGATGCTCAGGAGTCAGTGAAAGAAGCTATAGCGCTCAAGTCACAGTAGAGGCTGGACCGGAGCTGAATCGTGAATGTAAAATATGCTAGAATCATCAGTGATTGTCTATCACGTTCACACACTTTCCCAATTGAAACCTTCCACCCTCAGCCACTGGAGCCGAGGCAGCCACACTGTATCCCCTACCACCTGCACCACACGCCCACCTTCCTTGGACAAAGCTAACTGGATGAAGAAGGGGTGCAAGATCTAAGGGCAGCCAATCAACTCAAGAGCCGTGCAGTGACCAGTGATGTGGCCTAGCTCGTAAGACTGAGCAGAGCTAATCAGATTCTTCTGTGCACATATTTTGTCTGAGAAACACAGAAACAGCAGCAGTGAGCTGTGAAAGCTGCACGAAAGAATGACAAGCCAAGGCCATTTATAAGTTGAGGTTATAAAGGGGAGAAACTGAGTAAGCACAGGGAGCTGCTCCAATGGGCATATAAAGGATGGGTGGATAGACCTGTGCTCAGCACCCCTTGTGCCCTTTTCCAGGCATGCCTTCCTCTTGAAGGTACTACACTTCCCAGAGCACCTTGCAGCTGGGGCTTGTCATATAAACTAGGTTCCACCAGTCAGACCCCTGTGAGAAATGACACAGAGGTTTCTGCTACATAGCAAGCAAGCATGATAGTGAAGATGGGGTTGAATTCTTCCACAGCCAGTCCCAGCGGGCTGAAGTCTTGTGGGCATCTGCTTTTCCTGGCCCAGTGTGGCTCTGGGGCCAACACATAGGGCAGCACCTTCAGGATCTCCAGAGAGCAGCTGCCATGCATGGTGGTGTTTCCAGAGACAACAGTTCCAGCAACAGCATCCCCAGTCACCTCTTCCTGATTGTGGAGGAGGCAGCAGCTCCTCTGGTGGCTGAGTTCTGCAGCGTTCCTCAACATTCTGGGTGCCTGCTCCTTCACCCATACTCCTGGGACTGTTCCTAGTCCCCTTTATTAAATCCCTGTCTGCTTAAGATACCTGGAGTGATCTCTGTTTTCTGCCACAGTTATGGGCTAAGTTGTGCCCCCACTCCCTCCACCCCCCAAAAAATTCATATGTTGAAGTCTTAATCCCCAGTACCTTAGAATGTGACCATATTTGAAGATGAAGGTCTTTAAAGAGGTACCCACGTTAAAGTGAGGCCATTAGGGTGGGCCCTAATCCAATATGACTGGTGTCCTTATAAGAAGAGGAGGCTAGAGCACAGATACACACAGAGGAAAGACCATAAAAAGACACAGGGAGAAGATGGCCATCTGTGAGCCAAGGAGAGAGGACTTGCTCTCTGCCAACACCTTGAGCTTGGACTTCCAGCCTTCAGAACTATGAGAAATAAATTTCTGTTTAAGCCACCCCCGCTGTGGTAATTCGTTACAGCAGCCCTGGCAAACTAAGAAGGTCACCAAACCCTGACTTATATAGAAAAGGAACGGAGCAAAGACACAAATGGGCAAAGATTCCATGAGCAAGCCCCTGGCACCTACAAGCAAGATGGAGAGTAATCCCTTAAAAAAGGGTTCCTCCGACAAGCTGCATACTCCTGGGAAAGTTCCTCACCCTCTTTGGGCCTCAGTTTCTTCATCTGTTAAATGGGGGTAATTGCAGTTGTGAGGATTAAATTACATAATCCGTAAAGTGCTGGGCACTGTGCCTTTATCGTTACAATAAATCCTCTCTTTGTTGTCAATTGAATTTGTTGCTTAGAGCCTACACACTCCCAATAAAACTCATGGACCCAATGCAGGGGACACAGGTTCGATCCCTGATCTGGGGAGATCCCATTTGCCGCAGAGCAACTAAGTCCGTGCGCCACAACTACTGAGCCTGCGCTCTAGAGCCCACAAGCCACAACTACTGAGCCCGCATGGCACAACTACTGAAGCCCGCGTGCCTAGAGCCTGTGCTCCGCAACAAGAGAAGCCTCTGCAACAAGAGAAGCCACCACAGTGAGAAGCCCGCGCACCTCAACGAAGAGTAGCCCCCGCTTGCCGCAACTAGAGAAAGACTGTGTGCAGCAACAAAGACCCAACGCAGCCAACAAATGAATACTTAATTAATTAAAAAAAAAAAACTCATGGAGGATATCTTGGTAGGTAGACCCTTATGGAGAACATAACCCGAGAAGAGACAAAACCTCCGAGGTCTGAGTCCTATCCCTCCTCACTCAGGCCCCTTCTGGAAGGGGCAGTGTCTCCACTCTTTCCTGCCCTGGGCTGGTGCATGTGTGGCCTCCAGCAGTGGACAGAAGCAGCAGGCAGAGGCAGTGGGTTCAGGACCAAATCCCTGGTCAGCCCCGCCTCAACAATGATGTTCAATTAAGGAGTCATATTAAAACAACAACAACAACAAGACAGAGCCTGGCACCTTAGCCGTTCTTAGCACTCTCTTAGTTACACACGATAGAAAACTTGACCCAAACAGCTCAGGCAAAAGGGTGGATCGTTTTGGCTCACGTTCCCAAACCACTGTGCCAGGGAATGGATACTGCGATGGGCCCACCTGGGTCAGGACCCACTCTTCAACCAAGGACTCCGGTCAGAGAGACACGGTTCTGTCCTTCGGATCCAACGGGTGCCGAGGGACGGAGGAGGACAGCATCCTGAACCGGCCACTGTGAGCTCTGCAGCCCCACCCAGATGCAAATGAGCCTATTTTCTAAGAAACAATAAAATCAAGATGATGGTAAAGAAGAAAATAAGGCTCTTGCATTATTGAAATCTAAACCATCCATCTAGCACTTACATTGTTTCAAAGAGCATGCCGTTCACTTTTTAATGTCTCTTGTGGTCTTGTGGGGCCGTTATTTTTTTCTTTACTTTACAAATGAGGAAATCAAGTCAAAGATAAATTAGTTAACTTATCTAAAGTTCCCAAATTAACAAGTGGCTTTTCTTCTACTCTGGATAAGCCCAAAGTCCTTCCTTGTCTCACTATATCCCATACTGCGTTTCTCTGTTGTTTTCCTTCTCGGATGACAAAGGTTTGGAAAGAGAGGAGAACCCATCAAGGGCAATGCTAAGTCCCACCACCCTGACACCCCGCCCCTCGCAAGACAAGGTCCCTGCAGCTTTGGGTTACCAAACAGATCTCATCTTGCTGGCTAACTCTGACAGAGACTGCTCGCAAACAATACAGAGAGACTTTGGAAGCTGCCTTGAGTTCAAAGGGAGAAAGATGCTGTCATCAATTCGCAACGTCTGCATGGGCAAAGGACATAAAACTTACCATAAGAGTGCTATGTGCTTGTTAACTTTACCCCACAATCCCTAGGCAAAGGAGCATCGACCCTGATTCTTTAGACTTCCAGCCTACTTTTCATTTTCCATCTCTATCCAACTTGCCTTTCAAAACACTTTGGAATAACACAGCATTCTTTCCTAGCATCGTTCTTCCTACAGCCCCCAAGTTCCTGGGACGTTGCCTTGGTTGAAACATTATTTATTAACATTCCGTTACTATGCATTGGTCTTTGGTATCTGGATCTTGTGGCCCCTCTGTTTCTCTTTTCCAAGCAAGGGTCTGACCCAGCACCTGCATAGCTCAAAGCATGACTCTGCAGCCTACCGTCTCTTTCTTATTTATCAAGCCTTTCTAGGAAGAACAGGATCTTCACCACCTTCAGCAGTGTAACTTTCTCATAATCCATGCAATATATATAACCACACAAAAGCAATTCGTACACGAAGAGATTCCATCACCTCTGAATTCACACGCAGGTATACAGATCCTGCATGTACGTATAAACGTGCACGCACAAACCTCAGCCTCATTTCTCTCTTCCTTAACCCTACAGAGAAAAGCTACAAACTCCAACTGTCTATATGTGTGTATGTGTACAGACTGAGAGAGTTTCCAAATTTATATATTCTGCTCCTGTCCATCAGGGAGGAACAGACGAAAAGACACTGGAATGGGACACCATGCAGCCACAGACATTAAACAAATACAGCAATGAGGCAGTGCATAAGTAAGTTCCAATATGGAAAAATCTCCATGACAGATTATTAAGCAAGCAAAGCAGATCAGCGTGTGGCAAAACTGTCAAGATGTCACGAGGCATTCAGAGATATAGGGCAGCCACAAATACAAATAACCACCAACGGTGAACGAAGTAAAGACGTATGAACAGCGCCTTTCCGTTAAGACAATCAGGTTCGTTCTTACATCAAAAATAAATTTGGAAGGATATACACCAAACCATGCTAAATCATTATCCTTGGGAAATGGGATCATGAGAGACATTTATTTTTGAGATTATTTCTATAATGATTGAATTTTAACTAGCAGGGTGTATTAAGGTTTTTTAAATCTACTTCATAACGTTTGAACTGTCATTTAGGTTTAAGAGTTCCACGGAGGACTTCTCTTAGAAAGGAAGGGAGAAAGGAGGAAAAAGAGGGTGAGGGGGATTGAGAGAAGGAGAAACTCAGCTCCCCCTTTAACGCAGGATCCGAACCACTCTAATCCCTAGAAGATTATTGTCAACTATTGCATAAACAGGAAGAATCAAAGGCTAACTTTTTATAGTTGGAAATGAAGCACAGCAACGCCCCAGAATGTAAACAGCCGTGAAACTAGACGCAGCCTCTCTCCCTAAAAGCCTGGGGTATTGTGTTCCTGGATCAGCTTCTCTCGTCTTCGCCAAGTTCACCTACGGGCTGTCACAATCCACTCTCAGGCACCAGGGTTCGGGCACACCCTAAGCAGAGCACAGACCTCGTCAGCACTTCAACTCCCGAGGGAACCACAGGGAATTCTCTCCCAACGACCCTGGCACTTCAGCTGCTCAGTCCTGAATGTGGCTCTGTGGCCCCAAGATTACGGCTCACATGGAAATGCACTTCTTGACATCTTTTTTCTCCTTTAATTGTTCTGGATGCCAACGGATGCCATCAGCCCCTTGATGACAACCAGGTGTCACCGTGAACTTCTACAGGAGACTTCCTCCCTAGTGGCCGTTTGCAGCACATCCAGACAGGGCAGGAATCTGTGATTCCATGCGGACAGTTCATTCCCTTCACCAAGTAACTCCCCGCTCCTTTCATGCAGGTTCCCACTGTGTTATTGCTGTGACATGCTCCCATCCTTCTGGTGCAAGGTGGCCTTCGTGGTTTTTTTCAAAACCTCGGTTTGCTACAATTTATGCCTTGATTAAAAGTGTGCTGTCGGGTGAAACATGCCATTCAGGGGAGGGTTCTTTGTTGATTAGTAAAACAAATCAGGTCAAATGTTTTTCATAAAGATTTTTTTGCACGTCTGCAATTCTGAAACGGCTTAGATTTGGCTTCTCCAGTGGTTTTGTTTCATAAAGAAGGGAGGCAAGAGGAAATTTACTTTTTTCTTCGACAAGGGCTAGGAGTGGCAAGAGACATTATTTTTCTCTGAATTAATATGATCACTCTCAGGACTTCCCTGGTGATCCAGGAGATTAAGACTGCACTTCCACTGCAGGGGATGCGGGTTCGATCCCTGGTTGGAGAACAAAGATCCCAGATGCCGCACAACGCGGCCAAAATATATATACATATATATATATATATATATATATATACACACACACACACACACGTATGTATATATATATATATATATCATTGCTCTGTAATAACATCATGAAAATAATTATATTTAAATTGTGACAAGTTTGGTGCCCGTTTCTTTTGCTTCAACTTAAAAGTAGCAGCTACCTGTCTGAGAGAGGCCATCTGACCCATCCTGTTTGGGGGGAAAGCTTTTCTTTGGGGCCATCCATCCAACATGCCATAAAGTTTCGATCCTTCCTGGACGAGGGGCCCTCAAACTCAGGGTTGATTCCGTTTACGCTCCACCGCTCCACCTGTGCCTAAAAGTGTACAGGCAAGCTCTGTATCCGTCTCGTCACCTCTCTGTGAGGGCAGGGGCTTCCCTGTCTCCATTCACTGCTGCTCTGCTAGCACAGGGCCTGGCATGGTACATACGTGTTGCTTTCATGAACTGACCCCGTGTTATTTTAAGTATGTTCCCTCTTTGCTCTTGATTGGCGTTCCCTTGGGTGGTGGCTCTCACTAGCCTTGAAGAACTAAAGGCAACAGACTCTGTCTTACTCATCGTTTTATTCCTAGAAACCAGCACAGAGGCCCTTAACACTTCTTAAATTTGCTGAGCCACCAACTATATGCCAGGTATGGTGGAAGATACAAAGAAAAATAAGATAGGATTGCTGCCTGCGATAACCTTGCCATTTGCTGACACTAAGATAAAAATAACTGACATTTGAATATTTAATATGCAACCCTGTGAATGCCTTACAGGTGTTGCATTATTTCACTCTCCCAACAAGCCTTCAGGTAGGGTTTTGGGTTTTTTTGCTCGTTTTTTTTTTATAAATTTATTTATTTTATTTATTTATTTTTGGCTGTGTTGGGTCTTCATTCCTGCGTGCAGGCTTTCTCTAGTTGCGGCGAGTGGGGGCTACTCTTTGTTGCGGTGCGCGGGCTTCTCACTGCAGTGGCTTCGCTTGTTGCAGAGCACGGGCTCTAGGCACGTGAGCTTCAGTAGTTGTGGCACGCGGGCTCAGTTGTTGTGGCTCACGGGCTCTAAAGCGCGGGCTCAGTAGTTGTGGCACACGGGCTTACTTTTTCCGCGGCATGTGGGATCTTCCTGGACCAGGGCTCGAACCCGTGTCCCCTGCATTGGCAGGCGGATTCCTAACCACTGCGCCACCAGGGAAGTCCCTCAGGTAGGGTTTTTATTCCCATCTTACAAACAAAGCACTGAGGCTCTGAGAAGGTAAGGAATTCACTCTGGTTTTAACTTGCTCATAGTTAGGAAGGGGCAGAGCAAGGACGCCAACCCAGTGGAGCTAGTTAGGAATATTGGGCAAGAAAAGGCAGTGGATGGCTCCACGCTAACGACCGTGGGAGGGCAGAGGAAGAGGACCAAACTGTAACCTAGAGGAACAGGGACAAGTGACTGTTTCAACAGAACTCCTGCAGTTGCAAGTGACAGAAATAGAAATCCAACTCCACGTGGCTTTAAAAAGAGAACAGGGAAACTCACTGGCTCATTAAAGGGAAAAGCCCAGGAATTTGACAGTGGCTGGATCCCAGTGGCTCAAACAATGTCAGGAAGGCTCGTCTGTAAGCGTGGGCTCTGCTTACCTCTGGGTTCATGGCCATGCAGGCCTCTGCACTGACGATGGCACAGATGTCCCCCGCTCCAGGCAGACATCCATCAGCTTAGCATCCCCAGCCAAAAGTCAGAGCACCATTCCCAGGGATGCCAGCGATGTCCTGAGCCCTACACGTATCCCTAAACCAATCAGTGCATGTCAGAAGACATCAACTCTGACCACAACGTTTATCTGCTCTCTGAGCACAACAAAAGTATATCAGTGTGTATATACACCCCACTATATTTAAAACAGATAACCAACAAGGACCTACTGTAGAGCACAGGAAACTCTGCTCAATGTTATGTGGCAGCCTGGACGGGAGGGGAGTCTGGGGGAGAATGGATACATGTATATGTGTGGCTGAGTCGCTTAGCTGCGCACCTGAAACCATCACAACATTGTTAATCGGCTATACTCCAATATACAATGAAAAGTTAAAAAAAAGTATATCAAAACTAAACTAAACATAAAATTAGATTAGTAAAAATAATGATATCACAAATTACTGAGAATAATTTCAATTTAAGCAATACAAATTTAAATTTTAAATAAATTTTTAAAAAATAAACTTTAAAAACATGAGCAGCCCTATGATAGGGAAGCTGTGAGATGTGGACTGGAAAGGGAGAGAAAGTCCCCTGTAAAATCTTTCTTCTTCCATGTGACCAAGGTGGGAAGCATTACTAAGTTTCCCCAAATGCACTAGAAGCCCTCATGTCTCACTTTGAAAGGCTGGTACTTGGTGAGTTAATCAAGAGTCTGTCCAAGTGACGATATGAAAAACAATAGATAATGCATACATAGTATTCTTTTTTTTTTTTTTTTATCGGTACGCGTGCCTCTCACTGTTGTGGCCTCTCCTGTTGCAGAGCACAGGCTCCAGACGCGCAGGCTCAGCGGCCATGCACCAAGGGCCCAGCCGCTCCGCGGCACGTGGGATCCTCCCGGACCGGGGCACGAACCCGTGTCCCCTGCATTGGCAGGTGGACCCTCAACCACTGCGCCACCAGGGAAGCCCCCATAGTATTCTTTAAGTAAACATTTAATTTACTTATTTATTTGTTGTTGTTGTTGCGTTGGGTCTTCACTGCTGCGCGAGCTTTCTCTAGTTATGGCAAGCGTGGGCTACTCTTCGTTGCAGTGCGCGGGCTTCTCATCACAGTGGCTTTTCTGGTTGCAGAGCACGGGCTCTAGGTGCGCAGGCTTCAGTAGTTGTGGCACACGGGCTCAGCAGTTGTCGCTCGCGGGTTTAGTAGTTGTGGCACACGGGCTTAGCTGCTCCACGGCATGTGGAGTGTTCCCGGACCAGGGATCGAACTCGTGTCCCCTGCATTGGCAGGCAGATTCTCAACCACTGGGCCACCAGGGAAGTCCGTAAGTAAACATTTTATTTTGGAATGATTTTAGGTTTACAGAACAAAGATGTAACAATAGAATGGAGAATCCCATATAGCCCTCAGCCAGCTTCCCCCATTACTAACATATTCTAATTTTATGACACATTTGTCAAAACTAAGCTAACAGTGATACCTTACTAACAATTACAGACTTGAGGTGGATTTCACCAGTTCTCTTCATTAATGTTCTCTTTCTGTTCCATAATCCTCTCCTGGCTCCACACTGCATTTAGCAGTCAGGCTTCCCCAGTCTCCTCTGGTCTGTGAGAGTTTCCCAGTCCTTCCTTGTTTTCAAGACTGTGACAGTCTTGAGGAGTCCTGGGCAGGTATCCTGGAGAATATTCTTCACTGTGGGCTTGACTGATGTTTTTCTCCAGATTAGATTGAGGTTATATATACAAATTTTTATTTTAACTTAAAACACATATATGTACCCTCACTAGCCAATATTTTGATGAATGCTCAATACTTCCAAGGATAGGTTTCCTGACTGGAGATGTACACCACCTTTCTTGCATGAACCGTACCGATAATGTACCATTTGTAAAGTTTGATTTCAAGCTCTTCGAAGAGGCTGTATCAATTAGGAATGCTTTGAGTTGTAACTAACAATGGCTGAAGCAATGCAGACATTTAATTATTTAATATATAAAAGAGTTTGAAAGTTGGCATTTTGGCATTGGTGCTGTGGCCCCATGATGCTGTGAGGGACCCATGCTTCTTTTCTCTTTCCACTCTACTAGCCTTAGGAGTTCGCTTGTAGCCTCATGATCACAAAATTGTTGCTGCACTTCCAGACATTACATCTGCATTCAAGGCAGGAAGAAGATGAAACAGTAGAGCCTATCACATTTGTTCCTTATATCAGAAAAGCCTATTTTCTCAGAATCACCCCCTCCTCAGGATACTTTCACCTATTCTTCAGTCAGAACGGAATCATAGACATACCCAGTTCCAAAGAAAGCTCAGAATTTATGTACTTAGCTTCTATGGAAGTGTCAGACCAGGAGGAAAGGGTTGAAACAGATGTTGAGTTACCCAGTCAACAGGGTCTGCCAAAAGAGAGAAAACCTACAAGCATTTCAAAGCCATCAGAATGCAGACTACGTCTACGTTTTAACAAACTTTTTCAATATTTCAGTCAGTTTTCTTGCCCACATCTAATTCAACAGCATTTTTTTAGCAAATTATCTTTCTAATGCATTCATCTTACTTTTCATAGAAATGAAAAATTTTGCACTTTTATCTAATTGGATTACATGATATTCAATTTAATTCATTTATTTATTAATCCATTTAATTGAATTGATTTATTCTAAATTAAAACACAACTGACATAAACAGGTTTGGGAGCAAACTCAGTCCAAGGGGTGTTGGGGCATGGGTGCAGAGACATTCAGCTCAGTCAGCTGAGAACTGCCTGGTGGGCAAGCCGAGGGCCTCACTTAGAACCTTTCCTGAGGCATGAACACCACCAGCTGATCAGATGTTAAGTGGGGTTGCTTGTAAGAGCTTCTACTGAGCAAGCACCATGCTATGCTCTGTGAGAAATATAGATAGACGCGCCATTTAGATGCTTCTAACAGCACTATCCGTCTATCTCACAAGGAAGATGGAGCAAACGTAGATGGGCTTGAAAGATAAGGAAGGTCCTGGCACAAAAACAGAACTATCCAGGTAGAAGAGACAAAGGATGCTGCCAGTACCAGCCCACATCCTCTTGGCCACTTCAGCACACATAGGTCAGACCTCCAATGACCAGCACCTGAGTCTCTCTACCTGGAGATTTCTCTGAGTACCACACCTTTCTCTGGCCCAAAACACTGGAGAATTCCCAGATGGCTGGCAGGAGCTGTTGTATAAATACTCCAGGCCCCTTGCCCTGTGGTGGGATAATGCTGGGAGGTGTGATTCCAACAGGATTAAGCTCCAGGTGCCTGCAGTGGTTGCTGGCTTGATAAGACAGACCATCTAGATTGACTGTTTCCCTGGCCTATCTTACTTCTTAACTCCCCTAAAGATGTTTCTTGGGATTACCTCCCAAATAAGCTACTGGTACCCAAATCCTCATCACAGGATCTGAGAAGGAACAAATTAAGAAAAAGAGTATTAATAGCAGCTTCCATTCAATGAGACTGTCATACAGAGTGAAGTCAGAAAGAGAAAAACAAATATTGTACATTAACGCATATATGTGAAACCTAGAAAAATGATACAGATGAACTAGTTTGCAGGGCAGAAATAGAGACACAGAATTGGGATGAATTGGGAGATTGGGATTGACATATATATACTAACATGTATAAAATAGATAACTAATAGGAACCTGCTGTATAAAAAATAAAATAGAATTCAAAAAAAAAATTTTTTTAATGTTAATTTTAGGGACTTCCTTGGTGGTCCAGCGGTTAAGACTCCACATTCCCAAAGCAGGGAGCACACGTTCAATCCCTGGCCAGGGAATTATATCCCACATGCCGCAACTAAGACCTAGTGCAGCCAAATAAATAAATACTTTTTTAAAAAAAGGAAAGAAAGGGCTTCCCTGGTGGCGCAGTGGCTGGGAGCCCGCCTACCGATGCAGGGGACACGGGTTCGTTCCCCGGTCCGGGAAGATCTCACATGCTGCAGAGCGGCTGGGCCCGTGAGCCATGGCCGCTGAGCCTGCGCGTCCGGAGCCTGTGCTCCGCAACGGGAGAGGCCACAATAGTGAGAGGCCCGTGTACTGCAAAAAAAAAAAAAAAAAAAAAAAGGAAAGAAATATTCCCCCTCTTTAAAAAAAAAATGTTAATTTTACTACAGGTGAATTTCTCCTCAATTTTTTTTTTTTTAATGGCAGAGCTGGGAGTCTAGGGACTGAAATAAAAAGGAAAATTAAATTAATTAAATTAAAATAAAATAAAAATAAAACAGTGGCTCTGGCCAAGTGTGGTTCCTGGACCGGCAGTAGCAGCAGTACCTGTGAGCGTCTTAAAAATGCACATTCTGAGGCCCCACCCCAGCCCTCCTGAATCAGCAGCTCTGGGGCCGGGCCCAGCAATCTGCGTTTTCACAAGCATTCCAAGGGATTCAGATGTACTGAAGACTGAGGCCCGCTGCCTTGTGCCCAGAAATCGAAACAAGTCTGATTCTCAGCAGCTCTCAGCCAATGTCCACCCAAACACCTCTCGTGAAAATCAACTACTTGCTGGATTTACTGAAATGAGGACTTCAAGGCTGGTGTGGGTGTGGGTTTGTGTGGGTTCAAGTCATCACGCACACCCGTTGCCAGCCAGGTGGGATTCAGCGTGTCCTACTTTCAAGGTGTGTGGACTCTCCCCAAGCACAAGCCAGAGCTGGGCATCACTGCCCTGGCAGGGGGGGGCCTTGGCAGGTCTGGCACATCTACCTTCATCTGACTGTCTGGAGGCTCAGTGGGCTGGGCCGTGTGCTCACCAGACCAGCTGAGACCAAATCACAAATGTTTCCTCAAGATGAAACAGGAGGTGATTCAAGGGCGGTAGCAGCACTGATGCTTGTGCATAGCCCCAGGCACCACCGAGTTCCAGACCTGCCCCTTTTTCAGGACCGGGAAAGCAAACTTGGTGAATTTACTAAACAGAGGGAATTAGGTACAGAATCAAAAGTATGTTCATCTTTATAGTAGGGTTACCGTTTTAGTTCCATTCCAGCGACAAACCGCTTGAAAGCAATAGTTCACTCTAAAAATGAATTCCTAACGAAACAGCCAAAATGCCCAAACCTAACTCATAGGGTTCCCTGCCCAGTGTTTTCATGGAACGTCAGATCCTGAAGCTGTTAATAGGAATGTCTGACAAAGGGTGTGTGGTCAAGTGAATTTGAGAAAAGCTGCTCCCTCCTCTGACCTTCTGGAGACTCACAACGCACATCAGCATATTAAAGGCTCTGAGAAGTCCTAAGGCACAAAATCCTGCTGTGTAACTCGGGCTGTCACAAACCCCAGACCTATTTAAGAGGTGGCAGAGCACAGTAAGAGGTGGCAGAGCACAGGGGTTTAGTGCAAGTTCTGGAACCAGTGTCTGGATACACAACCTGACTCGGCCCCTGACTGTGTGACCTCAGGAAAGTTACTCACCCTCTCTGTGTTTCAGTTTCTTCACTGATGAAAGTTGACGAGGTTCACAGAGGTGTTACGGGGATCAGCTGAGTTAATGGAGATAAAGCAAATACAACAGTACCTGATGTCACCTACTACAGATTCAATAAATGTTCAACGTGTAAACACACACATTTTTTAATTACTTAACTGATTTAATACAACATTATTGCAGGACCCTAGTTCCCCTAGACACGGTTTAGGAAATTCAAGAGAGATGATCTTACCTTTGCCTAGAAAGCAAAACAAAGGTCTGTGAGCTTTTCTGGATGAACAGGAAAAAGCTTAGAACCAACTGTCACTTTAAGAGACAAACGGGATACTGGCTGGTGAGTGTGTATTAATACGTAATTCTGGTTGGAGCCCTTCACCTGTGTGCCGTTCTTCCTGTTTTTCATAAAAGATTCCTCTCTGTATAGATTCCCTTTGGAATGATCTCTCGATGCCCAGAGAGAAGCAAAAGAGAGGGAAGTAAGGAAGAAAACTTTCAATGAAGATTTTGAATCTAAGTCATTAGGCCAAAGAGGGTGAGACAAGGTACATCTTGGAGGTTTGCCCACAGCCAATGTGACTGGATGAACTCCCAAAGATCTGGTTACGACATGGCAGCAAAGGGCCATCCCTTGGCCTTGAGCACCAGAAGAACAGGCCTTAGCAACAACACCCAAACACCTGTCAAATGAGGCTCCAACTCAAGGGGCCACAGGGAACATCATCTCAGGCAACCAACCTGGGGCAGTTCATCCTCTCTTATCACTGAGGGCTACTGCTCCTCAGACCTCAAGTCCCAAAGTTCACTTTCTATTTTCACAGTTTTTGACCTCTGAGGATGGCTGCGTCTAAAATAAGCAGAGAAAAAGAAACAGTAGTGATTTTTACCACTTCTCAGCCTAAGAAAATAGAGTAATGCTGACAAGCATCTCATGAGGCTCAGAACTTCTTCTTATTCAAGAAATATTTATTGAACTCTTAATAATACGTCTTAGGTTCCATCCTAGGACTGGGATTATGGCAGGTAGCAAAACAGACCATGTCCCTATATTTCTGGAGTTACCAAATGGCCAACTTGGGGCTCCGGGTTAGCCAAGAAGAGACAGGTGGGTGTCTGGGTGAATACTCACTGGCGAATTCCCTTACTGAGCACTTTACATCCATTATCTTACTTAGTTTTCACAACAACCCTAGGAAGGCATTTCTACTTTCTCCCTTTAATCCATCTGAACTGAGACTCAGAGAGGTATAGCCACTTGCTCAAAGTCACACAGCTGGTCAAGACTGGTGCTGGACAGGTACTGATTTTAGGCAGCCTGATTCCAGAGACCACATTCCACCACACCACACTTTTCAAGAAAGAAAGAGAATATGGAGAGGTCTGACGTTCCCTTCTTTCCTTTTTTCCCACAAATGAGAATCGTTTTAGTGTTCAGATCCACGGAATGCTATAATAGAGGTAATTTAACATTCTCTGAATTATTTTACACTCCTGCAATGATTATGAACTGTCAGAAAAAATATTTTTATTTGCCATTATTTTTTTTTCCCAAATGAAGGATAAATGCTAGTTATAGAAAATATTTACACAGGCAGAAGGGTTTTTGTGTCGTTCATTCAGCAAAGCTCTGAGCAGCTGCTGTGAGGGACACACAACAGACAGGACTGAGACTGAAAACTCGCCCGCCTTCCTGGAATTGATATCCTGGCAGGAGCAAAGGATGAAAGGCGCTTCACTGGGGGGAGGAGGGACGGAGGCAGCCTGGTCGGGGGCAGTCAGTGCAGGGCAGGATCTCTAAGAAAGTGAAGATAAGCCGGTAAAGGAAGGAGAGGGAGCAAGTGGGTGGGGTGGACTACCAGGAAAGAAGATTCCCGCAAAGCAAAGAGTCTGTGCAAAGGTCCTGAGACAGGAAGGGACAAAGTTCGTTGGCAGAAAGGAGAGACAGCCCATGATGCGGTCAGACAACACAAGGCTCTGTGAGCAGGTCCTGTGAGGACTGGAAAGCTTCAGCCTAAGAAAAGTGAGCACCACTGAAGCGTTTTAAACAAGAGAAGGCACAAATAAAATCACCCGAATCCCACCATCCAGACATGACATGTTAATATGCTAATATTTTGTTCATATGTTAATATTTTGCTGCGGATCCTTGAGAAATATTTTCTAGGCACCTATGTTCACAAGCACAGACTTCTAACCTGTGTAAACGCAGAACCAGACAAGTCTCTTTTCTAGTCTGCTTCTTCCTCTTCACGCTATGTGGTTGTCATCATTTTAGGTCCATGAATATGGCTCGATGGCATTATTATTATTATTATTATTATTATTATTATTATTATTATTATTTGCGGTACGCGGGCCTCTCACTTTTATGGCCTCTCCCGTTGCGGAGCACAGGTTCCAGACGCGCAGGCTCAGCGGCCATGGCTCACGGGCCCAGCCGCTTCGCGGTATGTGGGATCTTCCCGGACCGGGGCACGAACCCGTGCCCCCTGCATCGGCAGGCGGTATGGCATTATTTTAATGATGGCTCGGTACACCGTTTTATTAAGAGACCAAAATGTTGTTGATAGACAGCGCCCGCTGATAGCCAGCTACGTTGTTCCCATTTTCCTCCATCACAGTGACCATCCCGGCACGTGCGTCAGCCCGGATTTTTCCTTCCAACTCAATGTGGCTGAATTCTCTTCTCCTCACGTCTCTGGTCATCCCAGAGGCCTGGCTTGCCCTTGATCTGGAGGTTTGGTGTCTGAGTGCCAGTTAGGTTAAAAAAGATGTAGGGCTGATTCTGGCAGAGGAGAAGATGCCAGTTTCTACCCTGATCAGAAGCAGATGGTGGGACCCAGAGACAGATTAGAATAAAGAGGGAACTGGCAGCTGGGTCTTCCTTTGGGAATTGGGGAGCGGTGGGGGGGGGGGCAGTGGGGGATGCAGTAAGGATGAATTAAATGTTAAACCAAAAAAAAAAAAAAAATGGTGACATGAGCTGGAATCCAGCCACAGGCTCGTCTTGCATCTGACAGCGGCACATATGTCCAGAAGCTGGATTCTAAGGGGGAGAATTTCAGGGGCGTCTCAGTGCAGTGGTGACACACAGCCCAGCCTGCCCACCTTGTCCCCATCTCTGTCACCCCCACTCACGTGCTCTGGCCTCCTGGCTCTTACCCCAGCCCACTGAGCCTGTCCCCATCCAAGGGCTCTGCACTGGCTGGGCCTCCCTCTGGAATGCTCCTCCTTGTACCTGGCCCGGGATGGAAACTTCTCACCACTCAGATTTCACTCTACTATCCTCTCTCCATGAAGCCTCCACCAAACATCCTACTTAAAATGGTCTTTCTTCCCTGCACCACTCCCATGACTGTCTATCAAATCATCCTCTTTGTTTTCTCCAGAGCACCCATCAAAAGCATCTTGTTTTTTACTTTACTTGTTTACAGTCTGCCATTGCCTCCTAGAATGTAAACTCTACAAGGAAAGAAATCTCCTCTTCCTTATTCCTTATTTGCATCCCCATCATCGCTCAGCAGACTGCCTAGAACAAAAGGCACACGGTACATGTCTGATGAATGAATGAATGTACAAAGTCACGCAGCCCTGGGTTCAAATCCCAGCTCCACAAACATATGACCTGAGGTAAATAGTTAACTATGCTAAGCCAGTTCCTTATCTTTTTTCCTGGGTATGATGAAAGCTCCCACCTTGCTAGAGTGTCGTGAAGATTAAGTGAGATGTTGCCCATGAAGCCCAGTGCCAGACACAGCTAGTGTCCAAGACAGGGGAAGTGGAGAACGGAAGTCTTCCTAGAGCAAACTCAGGTACATCAGGCTGTGTTGCTACCTTCAGTTCTTCCCTGGGCTTCCAAATCCATAGTTTTACCCAGAACAAGCACAGCACAGGTCTCTTTAGAGCTGCTATAGACAGTTGAAGATAATTATCAAACAGGTCTGGGGACCAAAGTGTTATTAATTGTCACTTGTTTACAACTTTACCCATAGATGAGTTTTTAAAAGCTAACAGGGCCTCCGGGGCAGGTTCTGACATACTCATTAAGGCAGGAAACAAACTTCTATCCACGTTCACTTAGAGCTGTAAATGCCACTTGACTACAGCCAACCAGGTCCACACCCACGAGCTGCCCAGTGGTATGAATTATTTACAGAGCTTAATATTTGCATTGTGGGACATGTCTCTCCTTAAATTCTCAAATTCCCAGCAAGAAACCTCTCGCCTTATCTCATTAGCTGCTCCACGTGTGGAAGGGATATGACAACTCCTCTGTTACACGGGGTTGGTAGCAAATAGGCCTCCCTTTTTCCAGGATGGAAAGGAACAATTGGGTGGTTTTCAAAGCATAGTGCTCCCTCTGGTGGTCATTATTCAAACTGCAACACCGGTACCCACACCACCCCCATCCCCCACTGCCTGCTCCCCGAAAGCAATGGGAATTGGCCTTGGGGACACAGAGACGGCCTTTTACTCCAGGTAACTGAATGATAATCCCCTCTCACAAGTGACTTTTATTAAATTATATGTGAGAGGGGGGAAGGTAGTGGGTACAGACTCGTCGTAAGTTAATGGGAATTAAGGCTGATGCCAGAATGAGGCCACACCTCGAATCAAATGTTCTGCTGTGAATTTCAAAGCAAACTTGAACATGGAGGGGAAAGGGAGGTGGGGGAAGTGCTCGGCTTTGTTTATGCTGAGCAAGAAAGGGCTTCCTGTTGCTAAAAAGACCGGATCTGAAGCGCTCAGAGCCTCCTCGGGGCCGCCAACGTTTCTTACGCAATCCCCTTTGATGACTGGTGTAAATTTCTGAAAATACGTGGAGGTGATTTCCCTGGAAATCCACCCGGGCGGAGCATGAAAGGAAATCGAGGCTTGGGGCAGAAAGCTGGAGCTGGGTCCTGCCAAGCCGGAGACAGAAGGCAGCCGTGTGCTGGTCGCCTGGACCATCCACTCGAAGGCAGATCCCAGATCATTTGAATCTGGGGATGCAGTGCTGAGGGGTGCCAGCGCTGCTGGAAAAACCCCACCCAGTTCATTCCTCTCAACTTTTTTAATGTGTAGATATTTCCCAACCAGAAATCAGCATTATCCCCTTTCTTTTTTTTTTTTTAAATTTATTTTATTTATTTATTATTTTTGGCTGTGTTGGGTCTTCATTGCTGCACGGGCTCCTCTCATTGCGGAGCACGGGTTCTAGGCATGCAGGCTCAGTTAGTTGTGGTGCACGGGCTTAGTCGCTCCGCGGCATGTGGGATCTTCCCGGACCAGGGCTCAAACCCGTGTCCCCTGCATTGGCAGGCGGATTCTTAACCACTGCGCCACCAGTGAAGCCCCCCTCTTTCTTGATAAGTGTTTTCTGTTGGTAAAGTTGAAACATGCCCAATTTTCTTACCCTGTTCTGAACAAGAGTCAAACTCCTTCCAGCTACCCATCACCCCTACCTACCGAAATTCCCCCTTGTTCATCTCAAGTGGCGAAAAACTAGACAGCAGGCTAAACGCTATCAGTGTGAGAACAGTTAAATCAAGCAGGTATTCCACACTACAGAGGACTCTGCACTATGAGAAGAAATGAGTGTAAACTCTGTCCACTCACCTGCAGGGGTGGCCATGTATATTGCTGAAGGAGGAAAGCTGTGGAGCCAGGGCAGGACACCCCAGAACTGGCATCTATGTTTGTAATGTATTTGCATGAACAAGAGTAGGATGCACATAACTGAACCAGGACTTCAAGGGGGTGGGGAATGGGGGGAGTGCGGGAAGCATTTTCTTTCTACTCCAGATACCACTAGTTAAGAAGATAATCCAGGGCTTCCCTGGTGGCACAGTGGTTGAGAATCTGCCTGCTAATGCAGGGGACACGGGTTCGTGCACCGGTCCGGGAAGATCTCCCATGCCGCGGAGCGGCTGGGCCCGTGAGCCATGGCCGCTGAGGCTGTGCATCTGGAGCCTGTGCTCTGCAACAAAAGAGGCTGCGATAGTGAGAGGCTCGTGCACTGCGATGAAGAGTGGCCCCCACTTGCCACAACTAGAGAAAGCCCTCACACAAAAATGAAGACCTAACACAGCCCAAAATAAATTAATTAATTAATTAATTTAAAAAAAAAGAAGATAATCCAGTCCTTGCATGGACATTTTTCCCATGTCAGGTGAATGCCAGAGGCCCCTCTGTGAAGCCGTTCCCTGTCTCCCCGTCATCAGGCGCCTTCTCCCTCCTGCCTTTATTTCCCCCATGGAGCTGCTGCCGGTCTTCTTTGGCCTATTTTAGCACTCATACAGGGGTCTCATTTACCCCTATATGATTCTGAGCATTTGAACCCCTCTACCTAGGCCAGCCCGGCATGCAATGGGGGCTCAATAAATGCTTTCCAAAGCTCGGGAATGGGAAGAATCATTTAATCAATCATTTGGGGGATAAATTCCTAACAACTGGGGGAAATGACTCGCTGAGAAATGCACACAAATTCAACTCCAGGGACTTCCCTGGTGGTCCAGTGGTTAGGACTCCGTGCTTTCACGGCCGAGGGCACGGGTTCAATCCCTGGTCAGGGAACTAAGATCCCGCAAGCTGAACAGCATGATCCAAAAAATAAAAATAAAATTTAAAATAAATTAAAAAAAATTAAACTCCAGGAGAATTAAACAAGTCAATTTAAAGAAACAAATATTCAGCCCATTGCCATGGTTCCCAAACTTCAGGGGCGCCAGCACCACGTGGAGGGCTTGTTACAACACGGGCTCTGAGCCCCACCCCAGAGCTTCTGATTCCACAGGGCTGCAGCGAGACCTACGCGTCTACCTATCTAACAAGTTCCCAGGGACCACAAGGCCCCACATTGAGAACAGCTGCTCTGTGATCTCAGGGTAAGTTACTCCCTTTTAAGCAAAGGAAGAAAAGACAAACAGAAAAGTGAGATTGGACCCAGGCTTCCCAGGCGTGGTTACCCATCAGAATTAGACCCCTGGCTTCAGCTTTTTGAAATACAGAGTCCCAGGCCTGTTACCCTCTGAAGCTGAGGGCAGAGCCCAAGCGTCTGCATTTTTTGGAAACAAATTCCCCCAGGCATAGCCAGATTTGGAAACTGCTGGATTTACCTAATGTAAAACCTCATGGGCTGAAAAATAACACTAGAATATAAAAGAAAAAAACCAGAAAGGTAGGAGTTTTCATGGAATACGGTAGAAAGGTAAGTGACTCTGCTATATAGAGAGCTTGTTCAAATGTTTAAGGAAAACTTCGAAGCCCCAGTAGTTAAACAGAAAAAGACCTGACAAGATCCGATTCGTAGCCATCAGCCCCCTCCGGAACTCTCTAGAACCCTTTGCGGGTGACTTCTCTGATCAAACAATTCCCAATGCTTCTCTCCTATGGACCCACATGCATCCAGAGAGAAGACTTTAGAGCAAAGGGAGCTTTCACCAGACTCCTCCCATCCCCCTGGCTGGCTGTCTCCAGAAGCACTGCAGGGCCCCGGGGCCACCCCAGCAGACGTGGCCATGGCAACAGCAGTCCTGAGGGCATCAGTCACAGCAAGTTCCTGCTCTGGGTCAGGATAGCACCAAAAGCTTAGGGACGTTCTCATTTAACTCCTGGGTTATTTTACACGAGGAAACACAGGCTCAGAAGTGTTTAAATCCTATCAGTGGCAGAGACAAAAGGAAATTTGGGGCTCTCAAAATCTTCATGAGCATCTCAGCGCACCGCCCATCTTTAAAAATGACATTTTCTAGTTTATGTGAAGTCCCGTGTAAGTGCAGCTTCAAGACCCACCCCCAGAGAGCCCCTTAAGACCGTCCAAGTCAGCACTAAATAAAACCAACAACAGATACCATTTCTTGGGCCCAGGCATGGGCCCCTCGCATGACCTCATAACAAATCCGTGAGATTGTGCAGTTATCCCCATTTCACAGACAAGGAAGCCAACGTCAGAAAAAGGAGGCGATTTACCTGAGGTCCACTGGATGGGTTTTTGTTTGTTTGAAGAGTCCCAGCTGTGTTTTCTTTTGCTGGTTTTCCAAAATAAAAGATGTGGCTTCAGGCCAAGTGAATCCAGTCCCAGATCAGAGTCTTTCCTGCTCCACCACAAGGAAGCAAAGTCCTGAACTGTCCCCACAGTCCGGGCTCCAGGGCCAGCACCGGGTGGGAGCCGCAAAGAGGAGACGCAGATCCGGAGGCTCGAGCAGGAGCTGGGTGGGCGGCGCCAGCTCCTGGCGTGGAACACGTGGGGCACGTTGGCCCTAAGACTTCTGGGAAGGCGAGATCCCTCTGCAGCCCAGGTGTACCTCCTGAGGGCCGTGAAACAGGGCGAGGCTGAGTGGAAGCAGGGGGAGGGAAGGCCTGGGAGGATCAGCCCCTGCTCCGAGGACGCTGGGAGCTGCCCTGGGGGGACGGGGCTCAGGCCCTTCCCTCCCACCCTTGCAGTGCCCTGCTAGGGTGACCAGGCTAAAAGTGCACATACACACACACGTGCATACACACATGTACAGGATGTCCAGTTCAATTTGAATTTCAGAGACACAATGACATCTTTTAAGCATAAGTATCTCCCAAATAGTGCACGGGACACACTTATACTAAAAATTGATCGTGACTCTGAAATTCAACTTGAACTGGCTGTCCTGTGTGTTACCTGGCAGCCCTGTCTGCCTGCCTCCCCAAGCCTCCAGGGCGTAGAACTCGGCTGGTAGGGGACTGGCCGGAGGCCCCTTTAACAGCCTCCGAAAGCAGACCCCCATCCGGTTTCTAAACAGATCTGCTCTGGGTCAGGCCCAGCACTTAAGCTACGCACTAAGCACTGAAATTTTCATCATTATTTCTTCACTGACCGTTAAGTTACTTAGAACTAGTTTTACATTTCCAAACGTGGGAGGGCATTTTTGCTTGTTATTTGATTTATTAACGTCTAACAACTGCGTGGGCCTGAGGGAGCTTTGCTCTGTCCGCTCTCTGCCTCGTTCCCTCCACTCCAGTCCCAGCGGCGGGGTTATTATTCCTGCTCTTCAGGTGGAAGTGATGGATTCAGATCGCAGAGAGGCCAGGTGCGCCCGCCTTTCTCCTTCCCTTCCCCCTCATTCTCACCAGCCTCTGAGAAGCACAAACAGTAACCCTCCCCGTCCCCACGTGGCAGGGACACGCCAAGCACAGGGAGGTCCCGTGACCCAGCCCCTCCCGGAGCCCGTGTGAGGCTCATTGCCAAGAGTTGCCTCCGCGGCTGGAGAGAGCAGGTGGAAGGGACCCTGGAGACGCCCTGGTCCAGAGCTTCTCTGGCTGTTGTGGGCATCGGAATCCCCTGGACCCTTATTTAAACCTCAGGCCCCCAGGATACCCCCACTGGAGCCTCAGAACCCCTAGGGTGGGGCGTGGGCTCTCCAGGTGACTCTGAAACCCACCCCGAGGTAAAAACCGCTGCTCTCATTCCACCCCTGTATCGTTACTACTGGGAACCCAAGACCAAGGGAGGGAATCACCCGGCAGGTTAATGGCAGGGTTACGGCAGGAACTCAAGGGTGGGAACCCCAACGCAGAAGCCAGCAGCCTCCCCAGGAATCCCTTAAAGCAACTTTCTCTCCGTAATCATTGTGTTCTCTGAGGCTGTCGGTTTATCAGACTGAGTGCTTTCAAATAAATGAACAGCAACAGCACACGTTGAGGCTGGAATGATAAAGGTCACCAGAGCTTGGGGCAGGCCAGGCTGTTCCAATGTTGCCTCTTTTAATCCTCACAACTGGGCCAAGAGGCAAGATTACGACTGTGCCCATTTCGCAGACTGGGAAACAGCGACCTTGAGCGGACAGCTGATTTGGCTGGGCTCGGGCAGAACTAAGGCTGCACGTTGCCGCTGCCCCCAGGTCCCTAATACTTAGCCCACCTGTGCGATGCTGGGTTTAGCCCTTTACCGAGACTAAAGCACTTCGGCATCAGATCAGCCCTGGGAGGTAGGAACTATTATTATTCCCGTTTAACCGATGACTCACTGACAAGAACGTGTAGTGAGGCTTACGGTGTAGCAGGTGCCTTGCCAGATGCTGTGTCCATGCCTCTTGTCACTTAATCCTTTCAACAGTAGGTCCAGTTTCTCTACCCATCTTAGAGACTGGGAAACTGAGACTTGGAGACGTGAGAGACCTGCCCAAGTGCACACAGCTGCTAAACGGCACAGCAGACTCCGCTCTGGTGCTCTTCGTCTTGAGAACGTGGGCGCCCTGAGGGCAGCGCTCTGGCTTTGCACCCCATTTTCCCTCGGGACCACGCACAGCGGCGGGCGCAGAGTAGATCTTTAATTAATCCAATTCAGTGCAATTAAAAATCCAACTCGATACAACAGACTGAAGTGTTAAGCCTCTCTTGGAAACCAGTAGAACCTGCCATGCACACCTCGCCTCCCAGGGCCCAGCACAGGGCCTGGCACCCAGTAGGTGCCACTGAACATGGCTTCCAGAAGGAGGTGTTCTTTCCCCCTGTGTGTCCTTGGAGAGGGTCTGCAGAGCGGACTCTGTGTCAGCTACACAGCAATCCCCCCAGCAGGTGTGTGGCCCTTTGGAGAAGGCAGAGCAGAGAGCAGGAGCCTTGCTCTGAAAAGGCCGAGGTGGCCATGCAGAATCCCCCCGTGTCCCTCCCCCACTGCCCCATCACCTCCCGCTACTCCCTCGCTGCCCACTGACCCTGGGGACCTCCCTCAGCCCCTCCTGCCAATTGGCCTCTGGCTCCAAGGTCTTCAGGCTCGAAGCTCAGTCCCCTGAAGGGACTCGGTCTAAACCCATGTGATGTTTTCCATGAAGCCCTTTAATGGGCTATTGTCTGTCACCTCCGCCTGCCCCGGAGACAGGGCCTTCTCAAGTCTCTCCTTGGACAGGAAGGATTTAGCTCTGTGAAGTTTTGATTTTGCCACTCAGTGTGCACAGGTGAGCCAGAGGGCGGGGAGCGGCCCAGGTCATCACTGTATCCCGTGCTCTGCTCAACAGCTCCAGGCAAACTCGGCGTCTTCAGGACCTGACTCCCCGGGTGGCCCTGTCTGGACTCTCCCCATCTCAGTGGATGGAAGTTGCCCGAGTCAAAAATCTCGACATCACGCTGCCTCACTTTTTCTCACCGTCCATAGCCCATCTGTCAACAAACCTTGTCAGGTCCACCTTCAGAACATACCCAGAAATGCACCCCTTCTTTCACTGAGACCTTTTCTCTCCCTCTCTCTCTCCCATTTCTTTTCATCGCTGTCAATTTCTATCTCCATCTCATCATGCGGTTTTATTTCCTCCAAAGGACTTCGCACTTTCTGAAATTATCTTGTTTATTAGTTTCCTTGTGTTTATTTTGTCTCCCCCCACCATGAATGTAAGCTCAAAGAACACAAGGACATTGTCTTGTTCTCACATGGACAGATGAAGAAATAAAGGAACCAGAGAAGCTGTGTTCTTAAGAAACGGGCAGAAAGCTTGGCTCCTTAGCACCAGAAAATTGGCAATGGGAGGTCTGTTCTGCCTTTACACTAACGCTCTGCCTCTGTTTCTCAGTGAGTGTTCTTGTGGGTCCCAGTCCTAATTCGCACACACCTGAGTGTGTTTCACCCCGATCCCCTTTCAGATCCTATGGTTTGTCCTTCAAAATGCTTTTGGCACATTTAACGGCAAGGCTCTGTCGCCAAGCCTCCATATGTGTCTGCATATCTTCTGTTGTGGTTACTTTGAAGTTTGTTGAATTGTTTTGTTTTGACAGGACTGTCACATCTCGAAACTTATTGCTGACTAAAAACATATGCACGACTTTTTTTCCTTCTCTTTTTTCTTTATTTTAATTTTTAAGAACTCCATCACCGTCTTGCAACTAAAAACAGGACCACAAGAGGGCACCCTGAGGCCGTGCTTTCCTCCGTGTAAAATGGATGGAAAATTTAGAGATGCTGGGGATGGTGCAAAGCCCTGGGACCCTTAATCATTCTTCGTTCCAAGATCTGCATCTCTCAGGGGTTAGTACACCCTTCGGGGAGCAGGCTTGGAAGAGAACATTAATAATAATAACAACAACAGCACTAAATAACAAGCTGCAGAACTTTGTCCGGTTAGTAGGAATTTAACAAAAGTACCGTATTTATTCAAATATGCTTCTTTCTACGTTCTTTTATCAGGGTTCAGTGACAGTGTATAGATCAACAGCTAGAAGCATAAACCAAAGAAATCTGAAGATCCTGTAAATTACAGCCTCTGGGAAAACTTCCTGCATGATAGAATCTCCAGACAAGATGACTGATGGAGAAGTTGAAAGGGATAAAGCGGACTTAGGCACTCTTGTCACAAAAAGGGCCATTGCTACTCCATCAACTTCTTAGATAGTAACACCCTCAGAGGGAACTTTTGACCTTCAGTAATACTGTAAACAGGATGGTTTGATGGATGCATTGGAAAGAACTGGGGTGGGTGGGATAGGAAAAGGTTTTAAACATGCAAGTACATGTTATCAGTTGCCCTGACATAAGGTTGAGGCCAAAGGGAAAACTGACATCAGAGAACCCCTTTGGATGTTTAACTAGCTGTGTGTCATTAGAGAGATTAGTTAGCCTCTCTGAGTCAACTTTTTAAAAAATTTCTACACTAGGATAATAAGAGTACCTATTTCCAGATTGGGAGTGTCAGGAAAAGCAAATCTAAATCATCTGATGCATGACGGGTGCTTTGAAAGGGCTAAGCTAAATTATCATTTATCTCACATGCTCAGGCTGGACAGGTCACATGACTGGAAAAATGATACCTCTGGGTGTCCATAAAAGAAATGTCTCTGTGTTGCTGTGGAGTATGAATTAGGTCCCCTTTTGAAATTCCACAAGAGATGCCAGGAAAGATTTCAGGAGTTTTAAATTCAAATAAATTAATGAAAATTATCACTGCTTGATAAATGCCATTTGCTTCAGACCTTCCTACCACAGCAGACAGAGAGATATTTAAGGACCTACCTTTAGATGTTGACATCAACATCCGGTCAATGGCTGAAATAAGAACATCTTCAAAATACTTTAGGAAGCATTTGAATGACACGGGTTTCACAGAGCATCCAAAGCCTGCTTAGCTCAAATTTCAGGGAGGAGAGGAGAGAAGCTGGGAAGAGGGGGACTCAGAAAGCCCACACTCTGCTGTAAAGGAGTCTCTCTCCATAAAAATGACAGGAGTTTCAACAACAAGAGTTACCTCAAGCATTCACTGGAAGATCACATCAGCAAAATGTAATTTCAGGTGTCTAGCGATCACAAGAGTTTGTAACCAAGGCTGGTGAGATGCTACTTGGCAAATTCATCTCTTGATACACCAAGATGTGGTTCCCAAACTTTGGGGTTTTATTAACTAGGACGCTTCTGATTTCTGCTCAGCAAAGCATCACATATTGGTTTTTACCCTCATCTGGGTCTCCTCAAAGGAGAAGGTGGCTGTTCCCTTCAAGACTTGGGTCTGAGTTACATGTAAGAAGAGGATCCAATATGTGATGCTCAGGGGAGGGAAGAGAAAGGGCAAAAGGCAAAGGGCAAAGGATACAGAGGCAAAGAACAAAGCCCTTTCTCCCAGTGAAGAAGCACTCCCTGTGGAACTCTGCCTTCACATCACTGGCCAGAGCTGTACGACATGGCTGCTCCTGGGACCTAAGGGCCACTAGTCACCTCTGCAGCCTCTACAGTAAAGGCAGGCAAAGGGAAAGGGGATGATCATGGCTTTGAGTGTATCTGTCAATAGTCTGCCGCGGGGCCGAGGGTTCTCACTGTTTTATTTTACCAACTAAAGACACTAACACAGCACCATCTCTCCAGTTACCTCCATCATTTCATAAAAAAGAGATTTTAATGCTTCAAAGAGCAAAGACAATCTCAGAATAATGATGTGTTCTATACCTCACATCCATTTAGTTAAGTGAGAGATTCTCCACATCGTCCTTGGTTTCTGCATTTCTTCAAAACCCACCCTGGAAACGGTGTGAGGACGGGCTGCCCTTCTCATCGGCAGGGAGACCCTGTAAGACACGACACCAAGGAGCCTATGGTTTTTGGAGACACAACACAGAAAAATCCCTTTTTTTTTTTTTCCGGATGTGTTCATCCTCATGACCATGGAACAAATCCTAGTGGAATTAAGTCTGGGCACAAACTTCTATGAGCTGTCGTAAATGAAGATGTACCATATTGGGCCAAACTCACACATCTGTCTGTTTCTGTTCCAGAGCATGACTAATATTCTATTATTAGAAACCAGGCTGGGACCTGTGGTTCGAGCTTCTGAATGAGAAGAATGACGAGGGAGCAGCCAGGCGTCCGTCAGTCAAATGCAAAGAACTTCATGAAGGGGAGAGCGGTCTGGGCCAAGTCTTGACCAAGTGGACCTAGGGAGCCAGTCCTCCCAGGCTGGGGACCCCTGACTCGAGGCATCTGATGCCAACTCAATGGCTCCACCACCGCTGGGACCACAACTGGCAATGACAACCACGGTGGGACAGTAGCTCCAAGGGGGTGAGTTGTCATTTCTCTTCTGTGAAGACATAGTTTGACATTTTCCCTCCTTTCCCCAAAGAAGACTGCACCTCTCACAAGAAACCATCCCATGTAAAGGAGGAAAGCAAATTTCACCTGGAAGAGAAAAAAAAAAAACTTTCAACCTTTTGTCAATGGTTTTATAAATTATTTCTCCACTGGATAACTTATAGGTGTTTCAATTATTGGTAGTAACCCTTCAAGCCTGTTTTTCTGCTAATTTTTCCTCAACCTTGGTTAGTTTCTAAATTGTCTTAAATGTAGGACATAGCTAGCCATGAGTGATTACACACCAGGAGGACACCAGTACACATTAGAACAACAACCCCTTAGAACAGAGGTTAGCAGACTTTTTCTGTAAAGGGTCAAAGAGTAAATATTTTAGGCTCAGTGCACCCTATGGCCTTAGTAGCAACTACTCAACTCCGCCCTCATAGCAAGAAAAGATCTGTAGCCAGTACATCAGAGAACAGGTGTGGTGCATACCAATAAAACTTTATTACAGACACCGAATAAAAACACTAAGTGTGTCTTTATGGCCCTTTATTGTATTTCAAATAATTTTCACGCATCACAAATTTTTCTTTTCTTCCCATTTTTTTCCCAACCATTTAAAAGTAAAAAACTATTTTTTACCTCAAGGGCCATACAAAAACAGGCAGTGGCCCTGCTGTTTGCCCACCCCTGAGTTAGAGAAATAAAACAGATAATGCATTCAGGAGCAAACTTAACAAGAAAAACATGCAAAACCTACATGAGGAAATTAAAAAAAATTTTGAAGTCAAAAAAAGTAAACTTGGGACTTCCCTGGTGGCACAGTGGTCAAGAATCCACCTGCCAATGCAGGGGACACAGGTTTGAGCCCTGGTCTGGGAAGACCCCACATGTAGCGGAGCAACTAAGCCTGTGCGCCACAACTACTGAGCCTGCGCTCTAGAGCCCGTGCTCTAGCCACAACTACTGAAGCCCGCATGCCTAGAGCCCGTGCTCCGCAACTAGAGAAGCCACCACAATGAGAAGCCCGTGCACCGCAATGAAGAGCAGCCCTCACTCGCTGCAACTAGAGAAAGCCCACATGCGGCAACAAAGACCCAACGCAGCCAAAACTAAAATTAATTAATGAAATTTTTAAAAAGTAAACTTAAACAGAAAGATATCACATACTTGGTTAGAAAGACTCAACATCATAAAGATGCCCATTTTTCCAGTTAATTTTAAATTGTGGACCTTTAAAATGTTTATGATTGATAAAACAACAAGGCATCTGATAGCACAGGGAACTATATATAATATCCTGTGATAAACCAAAATAGAAAAGAATATGAAAAAGAATGTATATATATGTATACCCAAATCACTTTGCTGTATAGCAGAAATTAACACAACATTGTAAATTAGCTATACTTGAATAAATTTTTTAAAAGATGTATTATGATCAAATTAAAGTACCAACAGATGATTTTTCTGGAATCATACAAGCTGATTCTAAAGTTCATATGATATAGCTAAAAATACTGTGTTATATATTGTAAAGTTGGTAAGAGAGTAGATCTTGAATGTTCTTACCACAGAAAAACACATGGTAATGAGGTCTTGGCTAACACTATTGGTTATAATCATTTTGCAATACGTAAATGTATCAAATCAACACGCTGTACCCCTTAAACGTACACAAGGTTATAAGTTAATGATATCTCAATAAAAGTGAAAAAAAATTAAGTTCACATGAAAAAACAAACAAGCAAGATTAGGTCTGGAAAACCCAGAAAAAAAAGAGCAGTGAGGAGGAACCAGCTGTACTAGAAAGTAAAATACACTACGAACATCAGCATTGAAACCAATGTGGAATCAGCCCGCATATGGACGGAGCAACAGAACAAAGTGAAAGTTCAGAAATACACCCACAAGCAGCAGCATAGCACAGGGAGATCGTCTTGGTGCTTTGCGATGACCTAGAGGGGTGGGATAGGGAGGGTGGGAGGGAGGCTCAAGAGGGAGGGGATATGGGGACATGTGTATGCATAGGGCTGATTCGCTTTCTTGTGCAACAGAAACTAACACAGCATTGTGAAGTAATTATGCTCCAATAAAGATCCAAAAAAATTAAAATAATTAAAATTATATATATATATATATTAAAAAATACAGAAGTATACCCAAATGCACCCAGGAATTTACGATGTGTTAAAGGTGGCCTATCAAATCATTGTGATAAAGATGAGCTTTTAAATAAATGATGTTGGGCCATAAAGACACACTACACATCAGGATAAACTCCTGATGGACCAAATATTCCATGTGAGAAATGAAACTATGGAACTTTAAACAGGGGAAGGCTTTCTAGAAATAAATTCTAAAGGGCTTCCCTGGTGGTGCAGTGGTTGAGAGTCCGCCTGCCGATGCAGGGAACACGGGTTCGTGCCCCGGTCCGGGAGGATCCCACATGTCACGGAGCAGCTGGGCACATGAGCCATGGCCACTGAGCCTGCGCGTCCGGGGCCTGTGCTCCGCAATGGGAGAGGCCACGGCAGTGAGAGGCCCGCGTACCACAAAAAAATAAATAAATAAAAATAAATTCTAAAAAAGATTAAATCCAGAAAAGATTAAAAGAAAAAACTCAAATTCAGCTACATAAAAGTAATGTTTGGCTTATGATTTTTTTTTTTCTAAGCAAAAACCATAGGAAAAAGACCAACTTGGGGGAAAAAGATGATTGTAACCCATGTCATAGAGTAAGGGTTAATTCCCATAATATATAAAGAGCTCCTGGAAATTCTAAAGAGAAAAACCAACAACCCAGTAGGAAAATGGGCAAGTGGGTGTGGGAGGGAAATAGCAACAGCCCTTAAACACATGAGAGCCCCACAGGGTTGGTGATGAGGCCATGGAAGCAGGCACCCACCCTCACAGCTGGTAAGAGGACGGAATGGCATCACCCTGTGGAGGGCAATTTCTGGGAACCACCCAAATGATTGCAAAGTTACTTTTCGACTCAAGATCCCACTTCTGGGAATCCACCCAACAGACAGTGCTGTGCATGAATCAGATGATATATTGGCAAGGTTATTCATGGAGGCACTATCGTAGCAGCGAAGATTGGAAACAAGTGTCTATCGCCCTATGGGATACAGTAGAGAGAATGAGGACGGTCTCTAGGTTGGGTGTGGGGTGAGCACCAGGACCTATTAACTGAAAAAAGCAAGGAGCACAACTGTACTCAGCAAGATACCTTTGGGAAGGACAGAGACATAAGACTATATATATTTAATTCGCTTGTATTTACGTCAGGAAACACTGAAAGAAAAAGCAAGATATTAATAAAAAATGGTTACCTATAGAGAATTGGGGGAAAGGTAGATGGAGACAAGGGTGGGAGAGAGCTTTATGTCATCTTGACATTTTAGGTATTCGAAAAATCTAATTTAAAAAACGACTTCCTTCCCTGGTGGCACAGCGGTTGAGAATCTGCCTGCCAATGCAGGGGACACGGGTTCGAGCCCCGGTTTGGGAAGATCCCACATGCTGCGGAGCAACTAAGCCTGTGCGCCACAACTACTGAGCCCGTGTGCCACAGCTACTGAAGCCCGCACGCCTAGAGCCCGTGCTCCGCAACAAGAGAAGCCACCGCAATGAGAAGCCTGTGCACCGCAAGGAAGAGTGGCCCCCGCTCGCCGCAACTAGAGAAAAAGCCTGCACGCAGCAACGAAGACCCAACACAGCCAAAAATAAATTAAATAAATAAATAAATAAATAAGGACTTCACTTGTTCATTTTTTAAAACTTTGAACAATGTCTCAGGCTCCTATGAGTATGTGGGTGGGGGTGAAGAGTGCGGGGGTAGGTGGAGTATGTGATGCATGGTCATAAATACGTCTATTTTCACATATTCAAAAAGTAATCTGAATATCTTCTTTGGTGCACATGGAAAACAATTAAGTCCCATTATTAAGAAGCCAAATCTGGTTATTAATTGGAAGGGCATGAGTATAAGAAAGAACAAAGAATCAGAGAGACCCCCCTGAATTCTCAGAGACAGACAGTGGCTGCCCTCCAGGGAGCTGAGCCCCTCTGTGGGGCACAACCAACACACTCAACACAAAACGTCTTTTTTTTTTTTTTTTTTCCGTTACACGGGCCTCTCACTGTTGTGGCCTCTCCCGTTGCGGAGCACAGGCTCCGGACGCGCAGGCTCAGCGGCCATGGCTCACGGGCCCAGCCGCTCCACGGCATGTGGGATCTTCCCGGACCGGGGCACGAACCCGTGTCCCCGGCATCAGCAGGTGGGCTCTCAACCACTGCGCCGCCCGGGGAGCCCAAAATGTCAGTTTTTGACACCCGATTTAAGATAGAGCTACTGCTCCTCCCATCCCCCCACTGCCCATCTTCCTCCCTTGTTTCACCTGGGTCCTTAGAGGTAATAACTGTCTTACATACATTTCTACTTACCTTGTCTGTCTTCATTAATTGCTGTGTCTCCAGGCCCAGGTTCACAAGTAACTCCTTAATAAATACGTCTGGATGAACAAAGTAGCAAATCACTGACTGGATTGACTGATGCCTCTTTCTGAGACGCTGGATTCTAGCATCCTGGTTGTATCTTCTCAGAAATCTGGATGCATCTCAATCACGGAAGGCCAGCGGGAGTCGTGGCAGTGGCCACAGTGAGGGCATGTGCAAAGTGGCCGTCCCTTTTCATACTCTCGTCCCTCCAATCTAGTGATGCGCACCATGTGTGTCGAAATTAATCGCCACTGGAAACCGTCTTTATTTTTTATTGTTATTTTTTGCTGTACGCGGGCCTCTCACTGTTGTGGCCTCTCCCGTTGCGGAGCACAGGCTCCGGACGCGCAGGCTCAGCGGCCATGGCTCACGGGCACAGCCGCTCCGCGGCATGTGGGATCCTCCCGGACCGGGGCACGAACCCGTGTCCCCTGCATCAGCAGGCGGACTCTCAACCACTGCGCCACCAGGGAAGCCCTGGAAACGTCTTTAAAAGGCTTATGCTGTGATCCCACATTGAGACCACAAGTTAGCATGTCCCCCAACCAAAATGTGTGTGTGTGTGTGTGTGTGTGTGTGTGTGTGTGTGTGTGACCATGTCCTGAAAGTCACAGAAACAGGACAGCAAGGAGTAAATCTTTGACATTAGAAAAGCAAGTATTCGTTACTGGGAAAACGACTGAAATTACATATTTTCTTGCCAAGCAACAACCAAGAGTTTTGCAGAGTCTAAGAAAGAAAAAAATACCCACAAAGAAGTGAAGCTGTGTTTTGTTTCATTGCAGCACCATCACAGGCCACAGCAGGGCAGACAAACTGCAAAATTTGCCCAGAGACAGTGAGGCTGCTGTGACCCGCGAAAGGTCTGTGCAGGAAGAGCACCCAGCCTGTCTCATGCTTCCATGGGCGGCTTGTTTTCTTACTTTACATAAAGTAGCGGTGTATCTTACAATTGAGATGGCTTGAAATACAGTATGTGGTTTGCCTGACAGATAATTCATCCTTCCCTCCACCACTTCCCCAGGGGTAAGGACATCTATTTCACACACAATAATTCTTTAAGGATTCCTTAAAATCCAAAGGCTTGTTTAGTTGTTGTTTTCCGTAGAGGGGGGTTGGAGGGGCTGGTTTTACATGTCTCAGTGTCAAACTGCTCACACCGTGCAAACAATGGCCACAAGTCAAAATATCATGAGGTCCCTTAAAGGAGGCCTGTTGTTAAATAAATTATGGTTCATCTACCACTGAAATACTATGCAGCCGTTAAAATGACTGGGGTAGCTTTCCAGGTACTGATGTCAAAGAAGTATCACAAAAATATATAGGGAAGAAAAAAGGCCAAGGGTATCTCAATGTGTGTAATGTACATTCACTACGGAAAGGAAAGCCAGGGGAGAGGTAGGGACCACCACGGTGGTTTGCAATGGAATTAGGTTATCTTTGGAAAAATACAATTTCTTCAAAATGCTGGTTTTTTGAACTCATATGCAAGCAGCGCTTACTACATGCCCGACTCTTTTCTGATGGTTAATCCTCATAACAGCCCCGTGAGGTTGGGACCTCCTCCACATCTTACAGTCACAGGTCACACAGCCAGCAAGTGGCAGAGTTGGGACTGAAACCCAGGGAACCTGCCCCAGGATCTTGACTGTCAGGCACTAAGCCTGGCTGGAAAGGGCACCTCCCTTGGGGTTCAGGAGGAGGGTGAAACTGAGGGATTTGAAGGAACACTAGTAAGACAACAACAGTCTGGTATATTTTGCTCTGCTCTATTTGAATTTTTGCCAGGTATGCATTATCTAATTTTTTAAATAAATTTTAAAAAATAGATGATATACTCAAAATGTCTAGCTGGAAAAACACGGGTGATAAAAAAAAGATGTGAAGCTAGATTGTGAAGTTCATGGAGTGTGAAACCAAGTGCTTGGGTTTCTGACTGACGAAGCCTTTTGATGTACCTGAACTTGGGCAGGTCTGAGTGTCTCTGAGAACCTTCAGATACCGGAATGGCTTCCTCTCTGCTGCCCTACTATGTCTACAGGTCTCCTACGACTAGACAGCACCTAAGCACAATAGGTAAAAATCATTGGGCTTTGGAGTTCTCACCTTCCACTTTCGAAGGGTCCCAGGGCAAGTTGCCTTTCTTTACATCAAGAACCCCGTCTGTAAAATGAGATAATATTAAGCATCTCATAGGGTTGATGGGAAGGTTAAACGAGATAATGCATTACACTTGCTAAGGATACATAGAGCATAACGTCAGCGCTCAGCTGGTGCTTGCCATTATTACCAGGTACTGACCAGGATTGAAACCTCGACTTTGATTCCAGCAAAATTGTTGTATTCCCCAGGGACAAACCGTATCTCCCCACTCCATGACTCTCCTCCTTAAAAGAAATACCAGGTCCTGGACTAGATCTAGCTTTATGCCCATAATTACCTTGAATGCTCCCAACAATCCTACCAGGAAAATAGTTATTTCCCCCACTTTACGAATGATGAAACTGTAACTTTCCCAAGGAACCTCAGGTGGGGACTCTGAAGCTGTGACTTAACCCACGTCTCTGTACTCTGCCCATTGATACAGTGTTACCTCCTTGGCTGTCCTGCTCACCTCTCAAGGCCAAACTGCACCCCACCTCATCTGAGACACCTTCCCAGACTGCCACAACAGCACTAATGTCTGTCCTGTGCAAGTCGCAAGCTGCCTTTTGCTAAAAACTTGCCTAGTTATTGTTCTCCAAGCATGACTGAATGGACTGAGTTTACTCCTCTAGCCCCCCAAATACACAATTCATACAAGTTGCCACCTAAAAATTTCAGGTTCCCAGATGGAAAGTGGGAGATTATGTGCATTCCTAAATGCATGTGAATTCTGGTGGTGACAATTAAGCTTAACCTCCCATTCTGCAGCACTGCAAGCAATGGAAAGAAAAACAATGATCCAAAATGAAGACGGCCAAACACTAACCATGTATTTACCCCTCAAAGTCTCAGCAAACATAGGCACCATTAAAGGCCTTGCAAACGTATTCAACCGCCAAGATTTCTTGAAGCAAAGCATTATCGGCCAAATAGCAAGTCCCGTTAATAGCACATTAAAGCAGGACTTTGCGAGTTTAATGACACAACTTACCACTTCCAGAAACACCTGTCCCCAATCAGGCAAGGGTGTAGTGTGGTGACTTTCTATAGGTCAGGGGGGCTGGTCACACAGTCACAGAAGTTTGTTATTTGGATGCACATTTCTGCCCCTGGATTTAGGAACATCCAATGGCATATACTGCTCCCAAATCCACAAACTTTGCAAAAATGAAAGGCTTCAGGGATGAACTTGGAACCCTTTTAAAGCAGGGAGAAAGTAGTCCCAGGAATCAAGTGTTTGTGTAGTCAGTATCCACAAAGCCCACTTAATTTCAACTGTTACCACTTGCCAAGCATAGGACTAGCTCGCAAGATTATAAAAATCAGTAAACCAGTGGAGTCTTCTGACTAGGACACTGGGAGTTACTGGCATTTTTGTGTATTTGTCATTATTTTTAGTTAAAAAAAATGCATTGCCTTTGGGAAGAAAAACTCTGAAAGCGTACAAATAAATCCAAAGACCCCAGACTCAACTGAATTTTACACTGGAAAAAAAAAATCTGTTAAAGTACAACAGTAGTGTACTCTTCATTCTAGATGGGCAAGTGGTCAGAGATCATGCTTCTTATTCCTAATCAATAGAAGAATCAGTCTTCGTATCAGTTAACCCAAAACTCTATACTAGCTATAGCATTTAGTAAATAATAAAGTGGGGAGAAGTTAGAAATCAAAGATGAGAAGCTGAAACTCAATATTTAAATTCAGAAACATGCTGATTAATACTCCTATCTTCTGAGTCGAGAGCCACAGATGTCACCACTTACTATCACCTACTGTGCAGTAATACATAGGAAGAAATGAGAACCCAGAACTGAAAATGGAATCCACCCTCTCCATTGAGGGCAACTCTACACTTTTAACCATGTAGTTGTCTGAAACTGGCATTTCTAAAATGATTCTAATACAAATAGCGTAGATCTGTGCATGACAACTAGTGCCAAATTATGCCAAGAGAAATTTTTACATGGTAAATCTTGATTTTACTGATCCCAGGTACGAGCTGCCTAGCAGAGAACAATCGTCCATTCAACTCAGATGCACCATCTCTGTGGAAACACCCTGTTATCACTTAAGCAACAGAGCTGTAATGAAGTCATGCGGCTCCTCTCCCTATGGATCAGGAAATGCTTGTGCATCTTAACGTACCTAAGGTGAGAGAAAAGGGGGCACTGGAGGGAGGGAGTGTAAACTATTAATGGCAAATAAAGTAATTCCACACATAAAGATATTCTTCTAGTTTATATTTTATTGCATTATGAAAATAATACATTTATTTGGCAAAGTAATCTAGGCTCCAAGTTGATGAAATAAAATTCTGAAGAAAGTGTACTAATTATTTTTAAAATGTGAAATATTAGATGTATTCTAACCAATACATACTAGCATTCTTGCTAGGCCAATAGTCCAATAAACCTAATTATAATAATTCCATATGAAATTACAAGGTGTTTTTGCATTCATCCATTTTATGATTAGCACAAATCTCGAGAGAACTAAGCTTCATCTGATCAAAACCAATGTATTTAAGAAACTCCTGTTCAGAAGACATTGTGAAACACTATCCAAAATTTTTATTTCCTTTGGTTCTACAAATTGCATTTTTGTCCTTACCACACGTTACATTTCTCATACTCAAACATCGTAGCTTTAGATTCTGCCCCAAGTATCTTTATAAGTAAACTAGTATATTACAATTACATTATTTGAAAAATTGCTGACTTTACAAATGCAAAAATGCATAAGTACATGCCTATCTACACCAGCAAAATAAAACACTCTGAACCTCCATGCTTTAACAGGCCACGCCTTCTTACCCAGGGTTTCTGGGGATGCCTTTCCAAGCCAGAGGGTTTTATAGCTCTGACAGGCAATTTCATTGCTCCATCCACACTTCTGAAAGGTGTAGTTACAATAAACCCTAAGTGGATTAAATGTATCTGATAATCAAACATATAAAATATGACATTTTCCACTACTCATTTCTGTCTGCCAACATTTTCAGAACTGAAGATATATTTTAAAAAATGTACTGGGATAATGTTTTCACTTTCTTAAAAGAGAAAAGTGCTGAAAGTGTATTCCATGTATATTCTCGCTCTCCTCATCAACATTTTAAATTCTTTTTACATGTTGGGTTCAGAGTCTAGAGTCTAAAAGGTAAACGATCTGCTCAAGGCCAAAACAGAAAATAATATTTTAATCACCAAAGTCCTAATTCTTCATTTAGATCTTTTAATACGACTTTGCTGATGTGTGTTAAGAAAATGTGCCTAAAATTAGCCTTCTAAAAATACACATCTGAATCAGTTACTATTAGAACTGACATTTCCATGAAGCAAAGTCTGTGTAAGTGCACCTATGCATATACTCGAGGAAATTTACTTCCCAATGGACATCGTATCTCCAACCAGCTGAACAAGGTTTCCCAGTTTAACTACCTAAGTATTCCATCTATCCTAAAGAAAATATTCCATGAGCATTCTACAACTATCTGTATAAACAGCAACAAGTTTGATCTATGATCAACATAAGAATATCTAATAAATATTAAAACTATTAAACTATAGATTAAAATGCAGATCTCTCATAGAGTTGAGTGATGGCATTTTGGTACATTCACCATTATTGTACTTTATTTAATAAAGAAATACATTTGCCCTTGCCAAAACAGCAACTGCAAGTTTACAAATAAAACCACAGACCTCAAAGTCATGACGCTAAATCTTCAATTTATATTTAACAAAAGTAAATCAGTTTACAAGTGGTCCATGGCACAATTAAAATAAAAAATATCAAAAGGTCACAGAATCTTAAAGAATAGGTTTATTGACAATAATTTCATAAATATTCTAAAGAAAATTTCAAAATTTCTGAACTTAAAATGTTTAAAATCTGCTCTCATTGGCAAAATATCCCTCAAGAAAATAAAGACTAGGTCACTACAAATGAATGTCACATTTAAAATCTGCTTCATTAACATTTTTGCAAAATTTTTTTTAAAATTTACAACGTGTGATTTTTTTCCTCCCCTCTTGAATAACAGTAAATAAATCAATACTCAGTTTTTATTTCAACTATGAGACATATTCACAAATATATCATCTAGCTGCTGTAAACCTGACAGTCAAGTCAGTCAGTAGTATAATATCCTACAGACATAAACGGAGCCAACTCATTTTGGTATTTTTAGTCATAGCAACTGAAGTAGGCAAAATGCAAAACTTGTGGTTGCCGCCCAAATCACCCCAGAGCATATGATACAGTGTCAGAAAATGTTTGCATCAGTTTTATAAGTTCATCTGTGTACTTCAGGTATCTGAAATTAAAAAAAGGGATTCTTATATATTTTGATAAAAATGTACTCAAATATTTCATAACATTAATATTTATTGCTTTATATGAATACTGTATTGAAAGCCCAAGCATTCAGTTTACACACAGAAATTATACAATTATATACCGCTTCACAAAGGCAGTGAACACATTACATTCTACAAAATCTACTTTACAGAAATTTAAAAATTCTAAATATCAAAAGGTACAGCTGGAGAAACAGGTATAAATTTGGCAGCCAGTAATTTAGACAGGGAAATTGCAGCTTGCATGACTTTAAGTTATGTGAATTTGAAAATATTGAGTTTAGAGTAACCATTGTGCTTTGTGTTGATCTGAAAAATATAACACTGGCTGTCGAAGAAGCATGTTCAAAAATATTTAATTCACTTCAAAATGTCATACAAATTACGGTGGTTTTTATGTACCCCTAAAGCTTCAGTCATTTAGCTCTGGTACATTACTAAAGTAATATATTAATTCTTCCAGTACAGTGGTGTTTCATACCATTGACATCTGTATACTCTAGAATAATTTAGAAAGAAATGTGTAGTATTCACACTGTTCAGAAAAGCAAGCAAAAGGTAAAGAAACCTGCCTGGTTCTTCTGAGATGGTTTCATGTCAGCTTTATAAGCATTCATTCTACAAAACAGTAAGCTAATGTTTGAACACAATTTCCAAGATAAAGCACATTTTCTCATAAATAATGAAGTCTTTTTCTCAGGCACCTCAGAAGTATACAAAAGAATTTTAGTTTGAACAGATCTCTTGGAATGTGTTTAACCTGGCATTTCAACAGACTTAAGATTTCCAGGGTTCCACAAGGGCCAGATTTTATTTGAATTACTCAGAAGAGAAAGAAACTGTCTTCTGAAAGAGGTGAACTCAATCATTACCAATAGAAAAAGTATCCACTGTATTCATCTCTTATAGAAAAAGAAAAATATAACATTTCCCCCCTTAGAATAATATATATATATATATATATATGTATATATGACTTAAAGTTCCATAGTACATAGTCAAACAATAAAATCTGGAAACCAACATGAAACCCTATAATTCATGTTAAAATGTTGAAACTATGACCAAAATATGAAAACTGCTAGAGCTGTCAGAAAGAGACAAGACAAAAAGCTTTCTTGCATATGTATAAACTAAATGTGATAATCTCCAAAAGTTTTCAAAATTATAATTATTATCTTCCAGTTTAAAATTTTTAACTCTAAATTAAAAAAAAAAACAATCTATACACAAACCACTGATCTGACCAGAGCAAAAGAAGTCAGCGGTAAGCAGGACCCCGAGGAGCTGGTACTCACAGTTCTTACATGTGCGACTCTTTCAGGATTGATCCCATACAGTACTTTATTTTACAACCTGCTTCTCTTGTAAAACTAAAGGTCCACTTTATTACATAAAAGTTTTATACAGTGTGAAACCAGAACTGTATGGAAAATACTGCATCTAAATATTTCTAAATAGTTAGTCTTGTTCCATTGGTTCATCTGTGACTTCTGTGGCTTCCATGGAAGATTCTGAGAGAATCTCTCCAGTTTTACTGGAATTGGATCCTATTAATTCTTCCGTTTCATGGCAACTGGAACTACTTACAGGGCCGGTATTTTCACTACCTTCAGAATGTAAACCTCTCTCAACTTGAGTCAGATCAGATTCCTCCATTTGATTATTTTCCTCAGAAGTCTCTTCATTCACAGTTAAGGCATCATCAGATTCTTTTTCTTGATTTTTCCTTTCTGGGATCATTTCTCTTGATGTCATAAAAGACTCTAAAAATAAGCAAATGTTGTTGTAGTTAAATTTCATTTTCAAAATACCTCCACAGTTAAGTTTCATGAATTCTGATACTCTACAGTTCAAATCATATCCCTGAAACTCAGCAGCAACTACAGAACACATAAAGGTGGGAGAAAAGCCCAACATCAGCATTATAAGGAGTTCCATTATGTGACATTCTTTCACGCAAAAATGAAGTACAAGAATTTGAGGATCTCCTTACTCCACCCTTTTACAGATGGTCTCTAAATACCTTCTTCCTCTTCATCCTCTTCTTCATCCTCTTCTGTACAGTGCTGCCTGGTACAACTAATTTCTTTGTCGTTATTCTGAGATGAAGATGGAGCTTCTGTTTCTTCTACCATAACTGAAGAAATTTCACTGGAAGATGTCTGACTGGCCATCTCTCTGACGTCGCTTTCTTTGTCAAACCTGAGTCTTTTTACCTCACGCCCCTCAGCTTCCACAGCATCTTCATCTGGATGTTTATTTTTTATAGGGCTCACTGAGGAACCTTCTGATTCAGATGTCGAAGAGTCACTGTAAATATTGTTTTAAAGTGTCATTAGTAAGACTGTTTCTTCATCGTTTACATTCTCATTTTTAAGGTCTAATAATGTTTAACTGTATTTCAGTGTCAAAGTTAAATTATAACATCCGGGCAAAGAAAAACACAAGAGGATAATTTCGAGGACACCTAAACTGTTTAATAAATATTTCCCACTAGCAACTTGTCAATAAGTTACATGACCTTTCTGTTCAATTCTCCAGTAAGTTAAATGTCCTCCTATAATAAAACTACGAGTCTTCCACAGGGACATACTCTTTTCTTTTCCTTAAGTAAGTTATTGTGAAATATTTTTAAACTCACAGAAAAAGAACTATCATATCCCCCTAAAGCAGATCCCCTTAATTAGCAACGCACTGCATTTGCTCCATCACCCTGTCTCCATCTCTGTTTATTCTTATTGTCATTAGTAATTTTCTGAACCATCTGAGAGTAAGCTGTAGATAAGGTGCTCATTATTCCTCAGTAAGTCAGAACAAAGACACCTTTCTGCGTCATCACCAATTTAAGAAATCAGTTCTGATAAGACCCTTCTGTCCAGGCAGGCCAATACTCTTTAATTCCTCTCACTCATTCCATCTTCCTTCCCTTAATGTGATGTAGAAAATTTGAGATGGGATATAAATAAAAAGGTTTCCTTTTATGATCTACAATGAGAAATAATTCACAAAATTTCAACTCATTTATAAATATCTTCTCTTTTCAAGTAACTTTCAAAAAGAAGTAAAAAATGTACCATGACCACTTTCTTAACACCCTATTATAAATAAAATCTCCCCAAATTAGCAGTTTAAGTCTTTTCTCTGCCCATGGTCAGCATGTGATAATGCTGCAAAAAGCTGCAGCCCCTTTTAACTGCATTAAAACCTTTTCTACCCCTCAAAACAACAGTAAATTCTAAATAATAAATAATGAGGGCTGAAAAACCATCAATAAATGTTAACTCTTTTGGAAAACATTTTTTCTTTTACATATAAATCACATACAAACCTGTGATTTTTATCCTCATTTTGCTTTAAGTTTGACTCTTTGCTGTCTGTGCTCTCAGGTAAGCCATTTGTTGTCATGGGGACTGACAAAGAAACCTTTGGTCGATTAAGTGGCCTGGGTGTTCCAGGACCATTTATATTAGACCTACAGTAAAATAAATGAACATCATTTTCCCATTTTTGTTAAAAAGTCATCCCTCCCAAGGTTTGTTTATATGAACATATCACAGAAACATTTTCTTTAATTTTGACTTTCAGAACCATGGATTACCAAATTAACTAATTCTGTTTGGTATATCCTAACCTGCCGTAAAATTCCCAATTCTTAATAAGTATATTGAATTTCCTAACCAAAATTAAGAAACTGTAACTCTTTGAATAATAAAAATCAATAATCTGACCTTTCAGTGTAACTTGGTGAATTTCCAGGAAACATAACACCATTCATTCGATTTAAACTATTGGAACTGTTCTTCCTACAAGAAAAGAAAAAAACGCTTTTATGGATAGTTTAATTCTTTAATTTTGATGAGAATCACGGGTCTAAAAGATCTTTTGTAAGATCTCACTGTCACAGAACCAAATGAAAGACTTCTAAGAAAAACAGCTATGGGATTATCTTAGTATGTTATTTAACAACATACAGGTACATTCTTCAAGAGTTCTAACAAATTCACTGTTATTGGTCTGTATGAAATCAGATATTTTAACCATTAAACCAGTGTTTCTCAACAGGGGGCAACATCTTCCAACAATCCCCCTTCCCTCACTCTGCATCCCCAGGGGACATTTAGCAACATCTAAAGAAATTTTTCACGGGAAGTGGTGGACACTACTGGCATTCAGTGGAAGCCATGGGCAGTGCTAAATCTCCTGCAACCCCAGGACATCCACTCATAATAAAATACCAGTGGTGCCAAGGAGTGTGCCCTAAATTGCAACCTTAATTTACTATATAAATCTTAGCAACTGGAAATAATTTTCCATCATGAAGAGTGATGTCATCAAGTAGCTATTACAAACCTAAGAATTATTTCCTAGAAATGGCCTGTCTCGGATGGGATCCCAGGGTCCAGACAGTACATAAATCCAACAGTGTTAAGACTGCAGTAAATCATGAATCTCTTTAATACAACTCTGTTCACTGGAAAAACATATAGGTAATGTTACTGGTAATGTTCTACTTTGAGTACTGGATGGTAGTTTCATAAGCATTTACAAATATTATCATGCTTAATTACATATAAAATAAATGCAACCTATTTTTAAGACTAATACATTAGAAATGATTTAATAATTAGAATATACTAGAAAAAGAAAAATATCTATACTTACTCTGAAGAAGGATAAACACAGCTAACCACCATCACATTCTGCAATAACAAAATTGGTGATTAATACGAGGAAAAGTACCACAAAATAAAGTTTAATTATTTGTTTTTAATTTCTCAGAATCTCCCCTGGTATTAAGTTTCCATTTTATTACATTTTTACTAATAAAAGAAATGGCTAAAAATAAAAATCTCTAGGGGCTTCCGTGGTGGTGCAGTGGTTGAGAGTCCGCCTGCCGATGCAGGGGACCCGGGTTCGTGCCCCGGTCCGGGAAAATCCCACATGCCGCGGAACGGCTGGGCCCGTGAGCCATGGCCGCTGAGCCTGCGCGTCCGGAGCCTGTGCTCCGCAACGGGAGAGACCACAACAGTGAGAGGCCTGCGTACCGCAAAAAAAAAAAAAAAAAAAAAAAAAAAAAAAAAAAAGATAAAGGATAAAGAAAAATCTCTAATCAAGCAACGAAAACTAAAACAATAGCAAAAGCCCAAAATCTAATATCCCACTAAACTACTTTTTTGCCAGCCTCATTTTTTTTTTTTTACTCTACTCTAGTTACTTTAGAGCCCTGACATTATGTATTACAGATAATAGAACAGAACCACCGTCTCTTATTTGAGATAGAATCTCACCAAGATATTTAGAGTTTGAAGTATTTAGGCCTACTATAACGAACTTCCTTTTAAAGCAGTACCCAATCAAAAGCTTGATGTGTAGCACAATATACCTCAAGGAAAGAGACTCAAACCTTTTTTATAATATAATCTTTCTGGTAACAATAACTTTATTAATAGTCAATACTCATTGCAAGTTTGCTGAGCCAAAGTAAGAGCTTTTACATTTAATCCTCCTCACAGCCGCATTATGATCCACACTATACAGATGAGGAAAGTGAGACTTAGGTTATGTACCTGGTCCATGGTCACACAACTATGATTACTGTGACACTGCCTCGTCATCCAAAGATTGCCCAAGTGGAATTACTGAAAGTCTCTGAACTGAAAATAATACTGAAGAACCATCTCAGTTTCCTGCCCTTCAGGAATCTTACTAAATCGAAGGTGTAGAAGCTCAACAAAACACATTAATCCAGTAAGGCCCTAAGATCTATTATAAATCACTAGGTAATGATTTTGGATTCCTGCTCCAAGGGTAAAATAAATTGAACTTCAATTAGAAGCTTAAAATAACACTAGACTATGTTTTAGGATCAATCACTAAAAACCAATGGTTTTAACAAAACCATTGGTCCACAATCTTGGTTCCCATGGGGCTCCTTCATTCATTCTTTCCAGACAAGTCTATGTGTCTTGCTTTTCATTCTCTGAGACTGTTTCCTTTGTCCAGAATGCCCTGCTCCTTTAACATCCCCTCACCCACTAAAAACCTAATGCTTCTCTCATTCTTACACATGATATATATCCTTCTCAATATCTAACTTAAATGCTTTGTATCAGAGATTTTCCAAGTTGTGTACCTCTGAACTCTAGAACTAAAGAAATGAATTCTGTAGATAAACAAGTTTGCAAAACGCTCTATTATTAAAATATCAATTATAGAACTTCTTGGAGCTATTAATATGTTAAGGTATACTAAGAATTCCCACGAGACAATAATAAACTGCTTTTCCCAAGCTTAACTGACCTCAAGCATTCCTCCACCTCCCTCCTATTAAATCTTCCTCTGAAACTTAGGACATAATTTGGAAAACAAATTGGGAAAAACTTCAGATAGACTGAGAAACCTATTTCAAGAAAAGGTGCCTGAAACAGGGCCTACTCAAAGTTCTTTTCTGAAATCTATTATGCTACAGGTTAATATAATTCCAATAATAAAATAAATACCTTTTCTACTCCTCTGAGAAATTTGTCTGTTCCTGTATAGTTTCTCCTTGGATCTGTGAGCAATTCACATAGTCGCTGAATAGTAAAAGGTATACTGCAAAAGAATATAGTTTTATAGTTTGGGGTCATTAATTATTAAGAAAATTAGGAACATTATTACTCCTGCTATTTCAAGCTTTATCTAGTCACCCCTGTGTTAAGCTACAAAAGAAAATGCTACAAATGAATGGATGAGTCACTTAAAAACAGGCAGGGCAATAAGCACACCTGTCCTCTTATTTAAAAAGAAAACAATGTTCCCTCCCTTGCCTTAAAAAGCAATAAAGAACATTCAAAATTAACGGAAAGCTTCAAAACTGAGAAAAAATTTTAACATTCTTAATTCTGACAATTCAATTTTAAGTTTACAAGAGAGGCAACACAAATAATAATCAAGTCAGAGTTTATTTAAATACAGAAACTTTCTCAAGTATTCTTTTGCACACAAAGATTTTTTTAGTGTTCAAATAAAACTACAAATGTTTTGTTATCAGACAGAATAAGACAAGTGATTCCAATGAAAAAGTATTATAAACATAGTTATGCTCCATAATTAAAATTTTATGTACAACCTACATGTTTCATCAAACTTAAAATACATACAAATACACTCAATATTTTGGTAGGTACCTTACTGTTTGACAAATACTTCAACCACAATCAAATTTTCACTTGACCACAGAAAATACAAAACTGAAACATAAATTGGACCTAAAATCATGTTATAAACAGCAGTGTTTATCTCACACACTATTAGCATTCCTGAGTGTTACAATATGAACAGCAAACATGTGAGCAGAGAGATGACAAATGCAGCTAAAAAGTGTAAACGTAAACTTTAGACTTCAGTTATTTGCCACACAAATCTATTTATTCTCCTTATAAAGACAATTACAAAGCCTCAGATTAACAGTTATTACCCACAAAGTTATTTCTTGTTGACAGGCAGATCAACACAAAATTCTCTCCCACCCACAAAGTAAGGCCACTAGTGATTAATACCGCAGGACTCAAAAACCCAGTCTAACTTCAAATCCCATGTTGTCCCTTCCACTACACTGCACATACGTAAAATCGTAAATGTTTATTTTCTAGTTGGACAATGTTTAGTTCTCGTATTCTTAGCATCAACACTATTCTTATGTTCTTTTAAAAATTCAAAAACAAAATTCAATATATGACCTATGACAAATTTTGAAAACGTTTAAAATAAATATTATTCATATGAAAACAAGTATTTTAGTTATGCGAGAGACCAAGTATCAATCTTCTCTCAAGTCGTATATCAAAGCCTAAAAGTCAGAAAACTATCATTCTGCCAAAAGATTGGGCACTAAGAGGCGAAACATTTGTCTCATTATCACAAATATTCAGAGGCAGACAGAAATACAGGACAACTTCTGATATTCATCAAGACTGCTATAGGAAAGTTCTTTGGTTTCTGAGAAAAAGTAATGTTTTTTTCTTCTTAAAATTCATAGTAGAGTACACTGTCAAAACTAATTATCTTTGTTTTTCCAAACTGTCTTTCTTCATATTTGACTGAAAGCTTCTTAAGGGCAGGATATCTTCACATACAAGATAGTCAATAAATAATTTATTTATATACATATATATCTGAAATGCAGTACCATCATGGATTTCAGAATATTACTGGTATACCTGTACCTTAGCCCCTCTTTGAGTTCACTACCTTCCAAATCCTAAACACACACACACTTCCAAATGCTATTCCCTCACTAATGACGTCAGAGTGATACTAAAAAGGAGTTTTTACCCATTTTTCAAAAACTAGCAAAATAGCACCCAGTGTTAAGAACATTCGAATACTATTTAACCAGCAAATACTTAAACAGACATTGTCTAGTTAGGTCTATTCCTCCAACTAAATTTCTTTCACACACTGATACTAGTACTTTCTTTTAAAATTAACTTTAAAAGATGAGCATCTTCCAACTCCCTGCTTAACAATGTTTTTACACTAAATGTTTTGGCTAATTTTCTCTAGGAAGGTAGGTAAAATGTTAGTCAATTATTAACACTGTATGCGTGGGTGAATATTAATACTGCTTTATGAGGAAAAATGTATTATGTTTGCATAACGATGTCAGCCTATGACAAAATGAGTTTACATTCTTAGACACTTTCAGAAGCTTTTGAAGTCATTTTACCAACTGTCCAATAGATGGCACTAAAATGTTACACAACTCTCCCTCAAGTGAACAGGTTTAAAATACAAACATTTCTTGTAAATCCAAGTATCCACTGGAAACAATATTATAATTCTGACAACTGCACTGAAGGTCTCTTCATAAAGTTTGTACTTTTTAACCTTTTAAGTAAACATGAGAGCCAACTATGAAGCAGAAATATTAACATATACTCAATAGCAGACCCGATAGACACGTAATGTAAACAATTACAATTAAAAACAACCCAATTACAACAAGAAATGCTAATAAAATCGCGTATACAGTGCTACGGAGATAGAATAAACTGCCAGGGAATCGAGGATAAACGTGGGAACACTTAATTTAAGGTGCGTCTTTAAAAGGAGGTATAAGAATAAACCAGATAAATCCCCAATGAACACCTGGTACAACTATATGAAAGTTCTGCTTTCTGTTACTCTTCCATTACACATAAGCACACAAGATAGTTTATTCTAACTTTGGAAAATATACCAAGAAAGCTGCTGAACATCAGAGAAAGACATCTAAGCTCAAATTAGAAATTTTAAACACTAACACTAAGCCCTAAAGATAGAATTTCCTATCCTGTATTTTAACTTGAGAAAGACTCTAAGTAACTAAAATTTATGTTTTGTTTTTAATTTATCTTAGTCTGTTTAAAGGTTTGATCATCAAGATGTGCCAATATTCTGGATATACACCAAGGTATGAAGAAGGCATCCAAAAAGAAGAAATGCACATTTCAGTCAGAGTCTAAGATTTTAAAAATCAGATAACCTATATCTTGCCTCTATGTCATTATATAAGCAACGTTCCTCATAAAAAAAGATAAAGGAGTATAAAACACAGAGGCCATTAAAGTAAAAGGCTAAAGAGATAACCACAAAACCAGACATCCTATTTAAAAACTGCTAAAACAACCAATCACTTCTGTTTTATGCATAAAGGTGATTTTTACCACATCTTTATTTTCTATTAATGACCACATTTATACTGTGTCTTAGTTAACAGAATTACTCGTTTGACCTCAACTATGTAAGTAGAAATTAACTTATATATCTCTTAGATATCAAAGGTTAAATGGGTTAAGTTTTGTTTACTCTTAAGTCCTATAGAAGTCAGAAATCACCACTGGAATCTTGTGATATTATCTGACCTGAAACAATATGCTCTTTCTGGATCAGGATTTATTTAACATCTGTATAAATATACACAACATAAATATTCATTTGCATATATTTTACAACTCAAATCAAATGTTAGTAATTGAGATTTATTGAAAACAGCACTGTAAAATGGCAAGTATAGAAAATTAAGAAAATGAAGAATTAGCCTCTTACAATAATGGTAAATAACCATAAACTAGTATCTATACCATTCCCCATTAAAAAACAAATCTATAGCAATTGTCAACACTTTTAATCAAGTTTACCATCTTCTACAGTGCCTGAATTACTTTACTTGCCTCAAATAAAAATGTTAAGAAAAATTAATTAGGTTTCTGCTATTTCCTCTCTCTTTTTTAATACAGCAGGTTTATTTCCTTTCAATTATAAAATTTTATTAGAGAGAGCATCATATCAAACCCTATTACCACCAGACAAGGTAAGGCAGGAAGGAGAATAAGGAGGGAAGGTTACTAAATAATTCTGATTCTCAACTAGTTATGCTAAGAAAGGGAGTAAAGAAAAAGAAATAAACAAATTTCAGCTAAAGGATTCAATATGCTCAACAAATACTGGCACAAATAACTAATAAAAAATGCAATAATTCTATTTTTCTCAACAGAGGAGCAGAAATTCCAGCAAGCAATAAAATAGGTAAAAGGAGTAAAAGAACAAAGTAACAAAAGGCTGGAACCCATTCTTTCATCCCTGAATAATCTGAATAAACTGTAAAGCAAACAATACAAAATCAAAAAAGGAGTAAATGTTTTATATCTACAATCTAGATTTTGAAGTATTAAAAACCTTGTATATGAACCTTTAAGAAAAAAAAGTATGAACAGGCAAACTCTCAGGTGCAGAAACTTACAAGATATCTCCGTTTGTGTGCACATGCATATAAAACAATCACGTGAAAGTTTTCAGGACAAAGCAAAATCTAGTTAATTATGTACATTAAAATAACTTTAGAAGACCCACACGTAGAGAATGGACTTGAGGACACGGGGAGGGGGAAGGATAAGCTGGGACTAAGTGAGAGAGTGGCATGGACACATATACACTACCAAATGTAAAACAGCTAGTGGGAAGCAGCCACATAGCACAGGGAGATCAGCTCAGTGCTTTGTGACCACCTAGAGGGGGGGGATAGGGAGGGTGAGAGGGAGACAAAAGAGGGAGGAGATATGGGGATATATGTATATGTATAGCTGATTTACTTTGCTATAAAGCAGAAACTAACGCACCACTGTAAAGCAACTGTACTTCAATAAAGATGTTAAAAAAATTTTTTTAATAAAATAACTTTAGAGAAGAAATTCTATAGTCAGACTATAATCATGCCAAAAGATATGCATTGGACGCCTTAGAGATGATGTAACAAAGATTTTTAGGTATCAAGCAGTTGTGCAGTGTGCCTAGAACCCCTCATAAATACATAGCCATGCTGTTTTAGTCAACTACCCATAGTAAGTGAAATTTACTGCTTATTTTAGAGAGGTCTTAGCTCTAACAGACTGTCAAAGGTGGAGGAAGACTTAAGTAATTAATTTACATTCATTATTCTTCCATTTCAATAATTAGGATTTAAAATAATCTTTTAAAAACTACTAGGAATGTAAGTTATTCTCTACCTCTCGAAATCTCTCTTTGGGTACCATTATAGGAATGAACTACTAGCTACAAGCAATTTCTAAATTATATTCATGGCATCTAAGATAGGAAGAGAATTTTCATAAATGGCCTCAGTTTGAGTAAGCCTACATATACTCTTGTTGATTATAAACCCACATAGAGGGCATAAAATGGCAACTGTCGGGCTTCCCTGGTGGCGCAGTGGTTGAGAGTCCCCCTGCCGATGCAGGGGACACGTGTTCGTGCCGCAGTCCAGGAGGATCCCACATGCCGCGGAGCGGCTGGGCCCGTGAGCCATGGCCACTGAGCCTGCGCGTCAGGAGCCTGTGCTCCGCAACAGGAGAGGCCACAACAGTGAGAGGCCCGCGTACCACAGGGGGAAAAAAAAAAAAAAGAAAAAGGCAACTGTCTTTTAACCGACCATTCATTGAAGTTTCTAATTTCGTTAATTTTTAATTTTTGGTGTTTCTCACCTAAGAAACTGTAACTTCAGTTCTGGAGAGTAGCTATAATCCATCTTCCCCTATAAAATTTTAAAGTTCAAAAGTAATTTTAAAAGGACAAGAAAATATGACTAAAAAAATTTTTTAAAGAACTTTAAGCATTCAACTATGTAATTCTATCTACCCTGCCCCATGAAACAAAATACAGATACAGAAACATGCTTTTATTCCTTTCACTCACTCATTCCATACCTGTTTGTTTGAAAACCTACTATGTTCAGGCATTCACTGTGCTAGGCCTTATATGGAAAAGATAGTCCTCCCTGGTGTCCAGAATCTTACAGTTCAGGAAGTCAAGCAAACAAGTGAATGGACAATTTCCGCTTCAAAGAGGGAAAATTTATATACTGACAATACTAATTTTAGAAAACAGTTAATCTTTTCGTGCCAATATATATATTTTAAGATATACGCACCCTGCGGCACATGGGATCTTAGTTCCCTGACCAGGGATTGAACCTGTGCACCCTGCAGTGGGAGCATGGAGTCTTAACCACTGGACCGCGAGGGAAGTCCCCATGCCAAAATATATTGAAGCATTTAACACAGAGCTTTCACTAATTAAAAGCAAAAAACAAAAACAACAAAATGAAGTTACCAATAAGAAAATCACCAAAAGATTAAAAAAACCAAAAAAAGACATATGAAACCACAATTCATAAAAGAGTCATTAAGGACATGGATGTTCAATTTCACTTGCAGTCAGAGACACAAATTCACGTACATACCCACAAAAATACTGAAGAAATAAACTATCTGCATTTATATAAACATAGAAGCATAAATGAAAATTTTGTGAGGTGAATTTGGCAATATTAATAAAAATTTTAAGTGTGCATACACCATGACCTAGCAACTCCTTTTCTACAAATTAAAAAAAAGCAACAATAAATCTATACATATATTCAACATATGACATTCATCAACACAAAAACGTATTTACAAGGAGGCTCACTACAAGCACTACTTGTAACAGCCAAAAAAATAAATGCCCATCACCAGTGGGAACAGAGAAAATGAACTATATAATCTGTTCATGTAACAGAAAACAATGCTGCTATTTCAAATAAACAGACAAATAGAAGACACAGCTGTAAATGTACTGATATAAAGAAGATTTCAAAGCTCTTCTAAAAGTAAAATAAAACTGGCATATAACATGTTCCTATTTTCTTTATATATTCCTAGGGCGACTGGGGATCTTTTTATAACTATGAACATACTTATGTCACTTTTATAATTTAAAAGATGATCTATTACAAATAGCAGGAGAGGCATACCGGCAAGGACATACTCTCAAACTAGCTAAAAAAGAACAAAATGCTACTTCTACCCACCACTCTTAGCAAAAAATTTTTTAAAAGCAACAGCTTGTCTATGTCTATTCAAACACAAAAGTAAAATTGAAAAATATTACAGACATGTTTTTATGTACCATGTACCAATATAGTATGATACAGACAAAAATGGCTGAAATGAAAAATATTAATGTATCACTGATTAACACTTGAACTCTGAACTTCCCTGGTGGTCCAGTGGTTAAGACTCAATACTTCCACTGCAGGGGGCACAGGTTCAATCCCTAGTCAGGGAAGTTCCACATGCCACATGGTGTGGCCAAAAAATAAAATTTAAAAAAAAAAAAAGACTTGGATTCTGCCTGATTAAGAAAAATAATTCGTAAACCACCTTTCTGAAAAATCAGAGAAAAAAACATAAATTCAAAGTATTTATGGTTCAAAGATGAAAAATATTTTAAAAGTAATTATATTTATGTATGCTTAGGCATTTAATGACTGTTCAAGTCATTTTCTGAGGTAGGTCGACTACCTATTTAGCAAATTAAGACATTACAAATATTTAGATTAATTTAATACCTACATATATGTATTTCATCCAATTTAATTTGAAAGAATTGAAAATGGTATTACTAAATTCAGAATCACAAGTAGCTTCACATTCACAAAGCAGTGGTATAACTTAACCTGTTTGACCATAACTCGTAATTTTAAATGAGAGCCATAACTTATTGAAGTAAAAGATGAGTTACCATAATGTCTAAGTACTATCTAACTACCTCTGCACTATTTATAAACACCCGCAAGAAGTATTCTTAACCACATTCAATTCAACAGTAAATCTTACGTATACTTCTAATACATTGCATGTCTTCATCTTGGCATGTGCTTTAAAAAAAAAATCAGTATTGGTAAGTAAATATATACATACAGTTAAAATAATTGTCAACAGTACAATAGGGTACACAGTGAAAATACAGTCTCCCTCCAATCCCAAACCCCCAAGAGCAGCTCAATGATAAAGCTTTAATTTCTCCCAAAAGAGAAGTATTTTGGCAACATACTTAAAACCAAAGCTTAAGAATTTGATATTTTAAGCCAAACTGCTAAGCAGGAGAACATAGCATATAATAAAGGGTTAGGTGATTACACTATCTTGTTGCAAATCCCATGTGATTAAGTAACTGAAGAAAAAAATGAGACCATTTATGCTACCTAAAACTACTCACAAATGAAATGTGATCAAATAAAAACTGCCCCTAAATATGAATTCATGGTTAACATACCCACAATTCATTAAATTAGGTATTGTCATTCCACACTCCAAATTGTTAATGCCAATTTAAATACGGAACAATTCGTGCTTCCCTGGTGGTGCAGTGGCTAAGAATCCACCTGCCAGTGCGGGGGCGGGGGAACACGGGTTGGATCCCTGGTCGGGGAGGATCCCGCATGCCACGGAGCAGCTGAGCCCGTGCGCTACAACTAAGCCTGCAAGCCACAGCTGCCGGGCCTGCGTGCCTGGAGCCTGTGCTCCGCGGCGGGAGAGGCCACCACGGGGCGCCCCCCTACGCTCCACGGCAGGTGAGTGGCCCCTGCTCGCTGCAGCTGGTTGGGGGGGGGGAAGCACAGCAGCAGGGATCCAACGCAGCCAAAAATAAAAATAAATTAATTAAATACTGAACAATTCAACTTAACAAATACTTCTTCCCTTCAATAAAGGGAACCCTAAAAATACAAAGTCCTGAAAAGGAAGTATTTAAAATAACACAGAGTATGACACACAATTTAAAGGTCAACTTCATTTTAGTGGAGAGTAACTTTTCAGTACAATGTTTTACAAAGGGCTGAAAATGGTTACTTACTGGAGGGAAAAGAGGGACTCTAAAAAAATGTTTTAAAATAAAAAATCACTAAGTAGAATCTTTTCATAAACCATTGCTTTTCATTTTAAAAGAAATGTTACTTATTTCAGTGATAGGTTCTAGACAAAGTATAAGGATTTATAATATCAAATATAAAACAGAAAGAAAAAATTTTAAAATATTTGATTAATGTTTCCACTGTCTTACACATTTAAAGTCTAAATGCCACTGACCCATATAAACGTGGTTCAAGTTTTTTTAAAAAAAAGCTGTCAATATTTTAAATACTTGTAAGCTGGAAATCACTAACTACTATATAGATCACAAGACACAGAACTTGTTCTAATGGATAATCAGTTATCAACCAGACACATCAAAACTTAAGAGAAAAAATCTGATGTTCTCCTAAAAATTAAACCTAAATTAAGTAGAATTAAATGCATACCCATTAAATCCAGTGACAATTTTCAGTATCCTTTCCTTCATTTCATCAAAGGGAATATATTCGACATTAGGGTTGGGAGGACCTCTTGGTTCAGGAGCTGAAGTTCTGAAATCATCCATCACTTTCTCCAGTTTGAAAATAAAATAGCCTTTAAACTGGGACCACTGAATCCTATAAGCAAAAAATTAAAAAAATATATAATACCATGTAGGGTCACAATTCTTGAAAAAAAGCACAAATACAAAATTTACCATGACACTAATGCTAACAAAATTAAGATCTGGAAAAGTAGTCGTGAAAATGTCTTCGTTCAGTAGTCTGCACCAAGCCTGATCAATCTGACTCACAAGGTCCAACTGGGTTCCATCCAATTCTCCCAAACTCCTGACCCAAACAAAACCTAAATCAGATTAAAATCTTTAAAATTAACTACTTCTGGCTGAAAGCTTATTGTCTAAGTCCCCCTCTCCACATTTTTAAAACATTATCTTGTTCTGACTCTATCTATCCCTCATAACAAACCTAACCCAGGAGGTGTTACTGCCCCCATTCAAAAGCGGCTATTGGAAATTGGCCCAACCTTACATTTATAAATTTAAGTGGACAAATGACTCCATACCCTAAGCTCTTAACATCCAAGGTATAATGCTTATATAGACTAGTAAATGTTTCTTGTTTTTTATCTCTTAAATAGCAAAATAAACTTCAATTTCTCCTTTTTCTTTTGCTTTCAACAAAACTTTTTAGTATTTTGTCATTTAAAAGGTATATATCATAGGTTCTATCCAAGATGTAGCCTGCAATGTAAAAAAATACATAATATCCTTGTGTAATCTTCACATCTGTTCATGAACTTTTAATATAAACATCCTTTTACCCCTGCTCCCTCACATTTTACCACTAATATAAGGATATTTTGTGATACCTGCCTAAATAGCCTAAAGTCTAGGAGATGCAAGAGTCAGGAATGCCAACCATTCCTCCAAACACTATAACCATTACTGGCAGCAGATAGATCTCTTACACAGGAGATGACTTAAGCGAGACAAGACTGCTAGTCTGCAACCACTCTTCCATCCCATCCAGCAACCCTACAAATTAAGGCAGCAGTTCTCAAAGCAAGGCCCAAGAGGTCAAAGCTATTTTCATAAGAATATAGAGTTGACTTTTTCACTGAGTTGACATTTGCAATGACAGTAGGTGCAAAAGCAGCAGTGGGTAAAATGGACAACACTTCAGCACAAATCAAGGCAGCAGTACCCAACCATACTAGAAGTAGTCGTTACCTTCTTTATCACCAGACTCACAGTTTAAAACAAAACAAAAAAACCTGTTTCACTGGAAAGTTTAATAAAACAAATTTACTAACTTAATTAAATCTGAACCTTTGAAAACACACACACCTTTTTAATATCCCATGTAACAAGATAAGAAGTATACATAAAGGACTTCTGTTGCATAACAAAACATTATGGACATCTCAAGTCACAAAAAGTTAAATACTGCTGCCGGTTGAATGAAAGCCATTTTTACTTGAAAGGAATGTCAAACAAACAATGCTTATTCAGACCAAGAGAAATTGCTAGACATCACCTCAAAAATGAACATGTGAGTCTATCACTTGAAGAAAATCAACTGCAATACTGGTGGCCACTGATAAAATTTCAACTTCAAAATAAAAAATGTAAAATCTAGAAAATGTTTGTTCTTCACTGTGAGCTTCAAAGGTTCCTGATACATTCCCAAGACATTTCAAAACCTACCACTGTTGATATAAAAAATATTGTGACACGCCCCGCCCCAAAGTACAAGCAACAAGAGAAATAAATTGAGCTGTATCAAAGTCAAAAAGCTGTGTATCAAAGGACACTATCAGCAAAGAGTGAAAAGGCAACCCACAGAATGGGAGCAACTATTTGCAAATCATCTATCTGATAAGGTTTTAATATCCAGGACATATAAAGAACTCCCACAACTCAGCACCAAATAAACAGACAACTCTATTTTAAAAACGGGCAGGGGGCTTCCCTGGTGGCACAGTGGTTGAGAGTCCGCCTGCCGATGCAGGGGACACGGGTTCGTGGCCCCGGTCCGGGAAGATCCCACATGCCGCGGAGCGGCTGTGCCCGTGAGCCATGGCCGCTGAGCCTGCGCATCCGGAGCCTGTTGCTCCGTAACGGGAGAGGACACAGCAGTGCGAGGCCCTCGTACCGCAAAAAAAAAAAAACACAAAAAAACAAAAAAAACAAAAACAAACAAACAAAAAAAAACGGGCAGGGCTTGCCTGGTGGCACAGTGGTTAAGGATCCGTCTGCCAATGCAGGGGACACGGGTTCGAGCCCTGGTCTGGTAAGATCCCACATGCCACGGAGCAACTAAAGCCGTGCGCCGCAACTACTGAACCCATTTGCCACAACTGACACATCTGCACACCTAGAGCCTGTGCTCTGCAACAAGAGAAGCGACCGCAATGAGAAGCCCACGCACCGCAATGAAGAGTAGCCCCCGGTCGCCGCAACTAGAGAAAGCCCGCGCGCTGCAACGAAGAACCAACGCAACCAAAAATAAATAAATAAAAAGTAAATGTGCATGAATAAGCATTTCTTTAAAGATACAGAAATGGCCAAAAAGCAAATAGAAAGATGCTCAACGTAACTATTCAGGGAAATGAATATCAAAAATCACAGTAAGACAGAACTCCACATCCATCAGATTGATCGTTATCCAAAAAAACAAACCAACCAACCCCACACAAAAAAAATAACGACTGCCTGGCAAGTATGTAGAGAAACTGAAACCCATGTGCATTGCTTGTGGGAATGTAAAATGGTGGGGTCCCTGTGGAAAATAGCATGCCGGTTCCTCAAAAAAATCAAAGAATTACCATATTATCCAACAATTCCATTTCTGGACATCCAAAAGAGGTGAAAACAGAAACTCAATCACATGAAACTCACTTATACACAATGGCAGAAACTACCCAAGTGTCCCTCAACAAATGAGATAACCAAAATGTGGTATATACAATGGGATATAGCCTTAAAGAAGAAGAAAATTCTGACACATACTAAAACAATGATTAATCTTGAACACATTATGCTAAGTGAGATAAGCCAGACACAAAAGAACAAGTATTCTGACTCTACTTTTCAAAGGTATCCAGAATAGTCAAATTCAAAGAGACAGCAGAAAGGCATATGCCAGGGTCTTGAAGAAGGGATGGGTGAGATGTTACTGTTTAAAGGGGTACATAATTACAGAAGATCAATAAATGGCCAATAAGCACATGAAAAGATGCTTGACATTATTAGTCATTAAGGAAATGCACATCAAAACCACACGACACCATTTCACACCCACTAAAGTTGTTATAATAAAAATGACAGACAGTGCTCGCTTCAGCAGCACATATACTAAAACTGGAGCGATACAGAACAGGATTAGCATGGCCCCTGTGCAAGGATGACATGCGAATTCGTGAAGCGTTCCATATTTTTCGTGGATGGACCTAGAGACTGCCATACAGAGTGAAGTAAGTCAGAAAGAGAAAAACAAATATCGTATATTAACGCATGTATGTGGAATCTAGAAAAATGGTACAGATAAACCGGTTTGCAAAGCAGAAACAGAGACACAGATGTAGAGAACAAATGTATTGACACCAAGGGGGGGAAGTGGGGCGGGGGGGGGGGGGATGAACTGGGAGATTGGGATTGACATATATACACCAACATGCACAAAATAGATAACTAATAAGAACCTGGTGTATTAAAAAATGAAATACAAAACTACAGGGTTTTTTTCTGATTATAAAAGTAATAAAGCTCATTGTAGATACGTCAAGCAAAACAGGAAAAATATAAAATCATCTGCAATCTCACCTCAACATGACCATCAATAATATTATTAAGATCCTCCAGAGAGTATTTATGAATTTTCATATGCACTACTTCTTTCATTTTATGTAAATGAAGTTTGAATTATGTACTTTTTTCCACTCAACAATGTGTCGTTCACATTTCCATTTTCGAAATATACTAACTTTCGTTATTCTAATGGCTCAGTCCACTGAATAGATGTATGACAATCTCTTACTGACATATATATATGTGTGTGGGCGTGTATTTCGTTTATCTTTCACAATTAATGAACTAAAACCTATATTCTGGTAAACGTTCTTGTGCATACCAATTTATATTACCAATAAAGGTATATGCAAATACTTCTAAAAAGAAAATGATGGACAATAAACAAGTGTTGGGGGACTTCCCTGGTGGCACAGTGGTTAAGAATCCGCCTGCCAATGCAGGGGACACGGGTTCGATCCCTGGTCCGGGAAGATCCCACATGCCGCGGAGCAACTAAGCCCGTGAACCACAACTACTGAGTCTGTGCTCTAGAGCACGTGAGCCACAACTACTGAGCCCAAGCACTACAACTACCGAAGCCCACACGCCTAGAGCCCAAGCTCCGCAACAAGCGAAGCCACCGCAATGAGAAGCCCGCGCACCGCAACAAATAGTAGCCCCCGCTCGCCAAAACTGGAGAAAGCCCACGCACAGCAATGAAGACCCAACGCAGCCAAAAATCAGTAAATAAATAATAAATTAAAAAACAAACAAGTGTTGGGAAGGATGCAGGGCAACTGTTGACGGGAAACGCAAAATGGTGTTGATGGGAATGCAACCTACACATTGTTGATGGATGCAGGGCAATTGTTAATGGGAATGCAAAATGGTGTAGCCTTTTTGGAAAACAGTTTGGCTTGGCAGTTCCTCAAAAAAGAGAGTTGATGTGTGACCTGACAACTTACTCTGTTAAATGAGTGAATTATACGGTAGGTAAATTTTACTACTATTATTTTTAAAATATGGTGAGGGTGATTATCTAAAGCTATCTGCATGACTACGTTTTCCCTCCTTTCCCTAGTCTTCTTTGGGAAGGGGAATTAGAGGTTTAACAAGCAGAGGCAGCATATTATAATCTCTAACATGCCTAATATTAATTTCTGAGTAGTATACAATTGTCAATGGTTACTAAAATTTATCTTTAAATTTCACTAGACTCCCTACAGTCATTTAACTAATACTTAAACACACCAGGGGAGGGTACTGAAATAGGAGTCTTACACTTTTCATTTCTTAAATTAAGAATCTTTTTGTAGTTTTAATAATCACCCACTAAGTCATAACGTGTTTCATGAATTAGAATTTCCATATCACATGGGTTTTTTAACCTACCTTTCCACGAACTGCTTGAGAATCCACCCATGACATCCAAACAACAGCAGCAACACATTAATGGCAATAGGGAGACAAGGAGTGATAGAGACCAAGTAAAGCAAACTATGAGGAGCTTCAAAGACTCTAGGTCACCAATTCTAGGTCAGACAGTAATTAAGTCCCATAAACTGAAATGAATTATGTACAATTTGTGTTTTAAGTTCCAAATGTATCAAGCACAGTTACTCTAAATCAGATCCAATAGATGCAAGTCAAATTCCTATGCCATATATAATTGAAAAAATGCTTCTATAAAATGTGAAAGATAACGCTTTTTGATGTAACACAACTGATAAAAACAAAAGCAAAAAATGCTTCCCTGAAAATTATGTAATTTGAGCACAAAAATAGGCCAAGAGTAAATCAACTAAAAATTTGGCAACAGAAATCATTTTCTTAGGAATGTACTCACAGGACAAGAAACTACAAAACAAACAAAAAAAAACCTTATTTTTCACATGAAAATAAAATTATTCTAAACAGATGCTCATGAAACATAAACATGCTTTCAACTTTAAAATCAACTCCTCCACATAAAAATTTCCTCCAAAAATAAAATACATACTCAGAATTTAAATCTACTTTGCTAAAATTAACTCGAGAATTTACTGAATTTCATTACTCATTAATTTTTTAAAGTAACTTCACCTCCCTTCACTTCCTTTTCTTCTCTTTCCCTTCCATTTTTCCCTTTATGCAGTTTCTCCTCTACGAAGGCAAAACAACTCATATCACTAATAAATGCAGCCTCCTTCCAAACACCACACTGACCTTTTTCTTCCACAGGAACTCTCAAGTACTAAAACAAACGTGTTTCCCTCACAATTCTCAGGTTAAAGGTATCTTTCAGAGACTCAAGAGCCGAAAATCCATCTCTTATTTCCCAGCTAGTTCTAGAACATTTTAGTGGCCAGCAGCAACATCTTAATTTGTTGCCCCTTACAGTTCCAAATTCTATTAAGATTACTTCCTACTCAGACTAATTGCTTTCCACACAAAATCTGTGTGGGAAGCTAAGAGAAGAGAGCACAGGAGAGCCCTACACTATCTCCAAGGGAGAGCAGATACTGTACCATTTGTAAACAAAGGGGAATATGGAAAAAAATGAATGAATGAAAACAAAAAGAAAATTAATAGGGCTGATCACTGACACAAGGTGACAGGCTTTGAATCAGGAGACTTAAAAGTGCCACAGAATTTAGTCGTAACTATCTGACTGGAGCAAACAAAGACAAGTAAATTTAATCTGAATACTGAATTACATGAGTGATAAAGATGGGCAAAAATCAGAACACAACTGCTCACACAAAATCTTGACAATGTTTTTAAGAACTTCCTTTAAAATACAAATCACTAGCTCAGAAAACCTACAAGTGGGGTCCAAACCAAGAGAACATTCCTTGCATAATTTCTTTTGCATAATTATACCTTTAAAATATATTATACTTTATCAATTAATTGAGCAAGCATTAAAATATCAGTGGAACAGAGAGACCAGAAACAGACCCATACATAAATGGAAACTCAGTATATGGGAAAGGACAGATTTTTCAGCAAATAGTCTGAGAAATGACAGAGCTACTACAAAATTTTACTAGAGTTTAAAAATTTAAGATATCTGTTTCCCCCTCTTTCTGATTATATAAATAGGACAGTCATTGGAAAAAATTACAAAACATAGAAACAATGAAAATTGTCCGTAATGTGCCCAGTAATTATTACTAAAGTACATGTTTAGTGTATTTTTTCACTAATATTTATTTATTTAAATTGGGTATCCTTGATTAATATCCCTTTGTTTCCCTACCTCATTCACTGTGGGTATTGTCACGGGACCAGTAGTCTGAAAAGTAAGATTTTTAATATATATCACATATGGTAGTACCATTATTTAATAACCACCATTTTAAACAAAGAATTTAGGTTTGCTTCCAGCTCATTACAATTAAAAATAACTGCGTTTAATATCCCAAGAATAAACTTTGTAGGCATCTGTTTATTACCTTAGGATAAATTCCTGTAAGTGGAATTACTGAGTCAAAAGTATGAAATGCAAGAACTTTTGATACATATATTCAAAAGCCCCTCAGAAATGCTGTACCACTTTATAGTGCCATCAGTATAGAAACACCTATTTTATTCCAGTATTACACGCTTTCAAAACTCTGTATATTTAATAGTAGAAAAACACTTTAATTTGCCTTTCATTCACTGCAAGTGAAACTGAGTATTTTTACCTATGTTTACTACCCAGAAAACATTTCTTTTGGGTCTGAGTAGGTCCTTTGCAATTCCTCATCCTGCAGTCCCTCAATTTTGGCACCACTGACACTGTAAGCCTGATAATTCTTTGTCAAAGGGGGATGTCCTGTGAACTGTAGAATGGTGAGCAGCAATCCTTGATCTCTACCCACTATAAGTCATTAGCACCCAACCTTCAACTGCCCCCCAAATTTTGACAATAATAAATGTCTATAAATATTGCCAAGTGTTTCCTGGGAGACAAAAAGTATCCCCAGTTAAAAACCACTGCCTACTCCACCCCTTTAAAATTGTCTTTTTCTTACTCTCATGTTATTACAGAAAAAGTAAAATTACTATGTAACACAAGTATGAACAAAACTTTTGCGTTCTCATTTTGTACCAACTGCTGCAAAAATAAAAATTGTTGTTTTCATATAAATGTTGAAGTGACAATAAAATATTTATCTAATTGTTCCTATGTTGAAATTATCTTTGAAATGCCATACATTTCTTTGCCCAGAAACTCACACCTGAAGATGGAATGGTACCTGCTCCAAAGCAATAGAATTATGACACAAATTCTGAAGGGAAAGTATTTGGCACTAGAAGTGAAGTTTTCAAATTAAGAGTGCTAAATATCTAATGATAATTGTACACAAAAAGGATCCAATCAGATGGAAAAGAAAGCTTCAGCAGGTAACGCTAACGCTCAGGTAATACCTTAGTGCAAACTTGGGTTTCTTCTTTGGCAACTTGTATATTCATGATAAGGACTCTAACATGTCTAAAGATTCAAGTTACACTCCTCTACTCACCCATCTCTCTCTACCAATTAAAACAAAAAGTTCAAGAAACAGTGTGTTCTGGTTAGCTTGATTTATGCTTAACTCTTAGCTAACCTTTGACCCTTTTTTGAAAATCTTTCTCAAATTTATTAACAGATCAACACGGATCCTTCCCTTCCACACAGACAGCTGAACCAAACAAGTATGAACCAAAGATAGATCTCCTCTAACAGTATGACTCAGGCTGAAGACAGCCAATTTAGAATTCAGAGGGTACTAGTTTTTTTTAAATAGCACTAGTTTAATGGCTGCAGTGGATCTACCCTCCTCCCTGCTACTGGAGAGTCACTCTTCTCATTCCATTCACCACCGATGCTATCACTTCTTCCATAATCCATTTGATACTAATGCCAAACTGTCATCAACAGAGATGAGTCCATTCTTTTACCACCACATCTGCCAGAGCCTAGGTAGGCCATGGGCCCTTTTTTCATTCTACAAACTCACAATGTAATGTCAGTGTCAACAGCAGTTAGAAAGCCCAGAAACAATGTAAGACATTGATCCTTCACAAAATTAGTTTGAAAAACAAGATACATAAACAATAAACAAATAGAAATAAAACAGCATAGACTATCAGATGCAAAGATTTCAGTGATGGTATAATAGAAAAAAGAAAACGGAGATGAAATGTAGGTTTAGAGTCATCAAGAAAAGCCTCAGGACAAAGTGGGACTTTAAAAGGTGAACCTGAAAAGCATGAGTAGAGTATGAAAAAGGAAGTGGGAAAGTATAGGACTTAAACATAGAAGGAGTTTAATATGGACAAATGACTTTTTCAAACTCAGCACTATTGACAGTTAGGCTGCAGAGCTCTGTATTGTGGTAGGCTGTCCTGTGCATTGTAGGATGTTCAGCAACATCTGCGACCCCTACACTGTGATGCCAGTAATCCCCATCACAAATGGTGACAATCAAAACTGTCTCTAGAACCTGACAAATGAACCCTGGGGTTGGGGGGAAGGGAGGCTTGCTCCCAGTTGAAAAGCACTGCAATACACAATCTCTTTTGTTGAGAATTACACTGGTTCCTGAAAAACAGTAAGGCTGGCAAAATCAGAGGTGCAACACCAAACTCTCAAAAAATCTGAAGAATAAAACAGCACGAATATATATATTTTAAGAGACAGAGGAGAAATTCTAAAATGTACATGAGTCATTCAAAAAATGCTCATTAGCATTAAAATCTATCTCATGAATCACTTCTAGTCGTACAGGAAAATGAGCTGTGGAGATATGATCTAGAATTTATTTTTCCTAGGGTGTAGTCTTCTGTTCATTGAGAAAGGTGAAGGAAAAAACACAACAAACAACAGCAAAAAGTCCTTCCACCTGGACCCAGATATCAATTCATGCGGTGCAAAGCAAAGGAAGTTTTAAATACTCAAGTTTTTAAAGGAGATTGAATGAACATACATAAATGGTTTTATAATTTGTTAACGAAATATAAAATGAGTTAACACAGCAGTGGTGGCAGATTACTGTACACTTTAGTACACCGGTTTCATCCTGGAGAATCCTTTTAGAGTCTGAAGGTGAAGCTCAAAGTGTCTTTATAGTGTTTGCAATATTGGCTTTTTATAGTGTGGTATGTATCTATTTTGTGCTATTCCATTTACAGATTATTTTTATTAGTGTTTTGAAGTATGACCCAGAGTTATGCTACCTTACAATTACTAATAAAATATAATTATTTAGAAAGCATTTTTCTCTATCTACACACTCTCAAAACAAAGAAAAAATAATAACCACTAAAAGCGTAGTATCTACTGAGAAAACAATTTGTACTCTAGTCTAAGAACTGTCTGAACATGTGAAAAATGAACACAACAACACTGAAATGGATAACCCTTCCTGAGAATCTCCATCTACGTAAGACGAAACTAAGAAGATTAACTGGAAATTTTTTTTTCAGGGAAATGTTTTTAAAACAAGTAACTGACAAGCCCAAAGCTAACATCATGCTCAGTGGTAATTAGCTGAAAGCTTCTCCTCTAAGATCAAGAACAAGACAAGAATGTGCACTCTCACCAGTTTTACTCAACATAGTACTGGTAGTCCTAGCCACAGCAATTAGGCAAGAAAAAGAAATAAAAGGCAACCAAGTCCAAAAGGAAGAGTAAAACTATCTCTATTTGCAGGTAACATTATATTATGTATAGAAAAGTCCAAAGACACAACCAAAAGACTGTTAAAACAAATGAATTCAGTAAAGTTGCAGAATACAAACTCAAGATAGAAAACTCAAGTGTGTTTCTACACACTAATAATTCACTATTGGAAACAGAACTATCCCATTTACAACAGCATCAAAAACAATGATATACTTAGGAATGAATTTAAGCAAGGAGGTGAAAGATCAGTACACTGAAGATTTTAAGACACTGATGAAAGAAAGTGAAGACACTTTCAAATGCAAAGATATTCCATGCTCATGGAATGGAATAATATTGTTAAAATGGCCAAATACTACCCAAAGCAATCTACAGATTCAAAGCAATCCCTACCAAAATGCCAATGGCATCTTTCAGAGAAACAGGAAAAAAAAAATCCTAAATTCGTATGGAACCACAAAAGACTCTGGACTGCCAAAGCAATCTTGAGAAACAAGAATAAAGATGGAGGCCTCACACAATCTGATTTCAACTATATAACAAAGCTATAGTAATCAAAACAGTATGGTAGTGGCGTAAAAACAAACAGATCAGTGGAACAGAACAGAGGGTCCAAAAATAAACCCATGCATGTATAAATACAGTCAATTAATTTTTGGAAAAGGAACAAAGACTATACAACGGGGAAAGGATAGTCTCTTCAAGTAGTGGTGCTGGGAAAACTGAATAGCCACATGCAGAAGAATGAAACTGGATCACTATCTTACACCTACACAAAAATCAACTCAAAATGGATTAAAGACTTGATCGTAAGACCCAAAACCGTAAAACTCTTAAACATGATTTTTGGACCTGACTCTAAAAGCAAAGGCGAAAAATGCAAAAATAAAGAAATGGGATCACATCAAACTAAAAAGCTTCTGCACAGTGGAGGAAACCATCAATAAAATTAAAAGGCAACCTATGAAATGGCAGAAAATATTTGCAAAGCAGATAGCTGATAAGGTTAACATCCAAGATATACAAGGAATTCATACAACTCAATAGCAAAAAAAAAAAACCAAAAACCTTATTTTTAAATGGGCAGAGGATATGAACAGAGATTTCTGCAAACAAGACATTCAAATGACCAAGAGGTACAGGAAAAAGTGCTCAACATCACTAATGCTGAACTGTACACTTAAAAATGACTATATGTCAATTATATCTCAATAAAGCTAGTGGAAAATGATTAAAATGGTAATTTTTCTTTTTTCTTTTTTTGCGGTACGCGGGCCTCTCACTCTTACGGCCTCTCCCGTTGCGGAGCACAGGCTCCGGATGCGCAGGCTCAGCAGCCATGGCTCACGGGCCCAGCCGCTCTGCGGCATGTGGGATCTTCCCGGACCGGGGCACAAACCCATGTCCCCTGCATCGGCAGGCGGACTCTCAACCACGGCGCCACCAGGGAAGCCAGGTAAATTTTATATTATGTATGTTTCACCGTAGTAAAACAGAATATAAATTTAAATTGCCATATTTAAAAGATACTACTTTTCAAACTGAGAGAGCCTCATAAAGGCTGACAAATAGATTAGGGGGTCAGACATCATAGTAAAATTGCATAATTCTGGAAACAAAAAAAAGACTCTGCAAAACTCCAGCGATACAAAACAGATTACATACAGGGCTTCAGACTTAACAACAGTGCAGGAAGAAAGCAACAGGAAAATGCCTTCAAAATTCAAAAAAAAAACTCTTTTCAACCTAGAATTTTGTACTCCAACTATCCATTTAAGTAAATGGGTAGGGAAAAAAAAACATTTTTGTTCAAAGTACAAAAAAAGATGTATTTCCTATCATGCTTTCTCTCAGTCCACCAAAACAATGAAGTAAACCAAGAAAGAGAATGTGACATGCTATCAAGGAAACTAAAGACCCAAGAGGAGAAAGTGAATTTCAGAATAATGATAAAGGCAGATTCCAAGAGCGGAGGAATAGGGCAGGTCTAAGAGCAACCACTCCAGAACAGAGCAGTTAAGAAGGCTCCACAAGAGATTTTTTAAAAAATATAAAATTGGTAGAAGACCTAATATGTCATATTTTGCAATGAGATCTAAACAACTAAAGTTTGGGGTGGAATTAGCCATAAGTATACAGAAAATTAAATGGAAAACATAGCATTCACTAAGAAAATGTGTGTAACACATGCTGAACTGACCAAATTTTCAATATAATTATACTGAAGACATTGGGCAATGGAAGTGAGAAGTATGTATGTATGGAGTGAAGGAGAGGAAGTAAAAAAAACTAAATCCTCACTGTGATTATTATGAAATCAATAATTAATTCTAAAAATTTAAAGAAAAAAGGGATTTTCTAAGACTGTAACTTAGAAATAGGCAGATTAACACCCATTCCCCCAAGAAAACAATGATTTTAAAGTGGTTATCTCTAGGGAATAGGGGAAAAAAAGGAAAGAACACAGAAGACTTTTTTCTGTTCCCTTTGTCATATTAATAAACTCACTAAATCCTGTGCATGTAAAACTTCGATGAAAGTAAAAATCACATGGTAAAAAAAAAAAATTAAAAAGCATTGGTGCTAGAGTCTGAAAGTTTGGTTGGGTTCAAATTTTAGTTCAGCCACTTTTTCATTTGTATGACCTAAGAGAGATAACTCCAGACTCCCTTTGTTTCCCTTCTCTAAAATGGAGGTAACAGTATCTACTTCACAGAACTGCTGTGAGGGTTACATTAGTGTAAGCAGACTGCTTAGCAAAGTGGCTGACACCTAGTAAGTACTCAATCAATGGCTGTTTGTCCTCAAGAAACTCAGGATGTGGAGAACATCTGAGTAATACTGCAGAAATATGCAGAGTTTTCCAGACGGCTTTCCAGGTGTAAAAATGGATTGGGACAGTGAGAAAGACCTCTTTTAGGGCATAAGATGGTTGAGCTTATCTTATATACTCTCACATAACAGATATATAACAAATTGAGGCCATCTCTCCAGCCTAAGAGCACTTCTAGAGCCTCTTTAATTATTCCCTTCTATTAGAGAAAGGAGAAAATTTACCCAATATTCCTTCTTCACCCATTCACAAAATTATTTCCTTTTAAAAAGTAAACATAATACTTTAGCTAATGTAAGAATTTAGAACAGGGAAAAAACCCTACACTTCACCCAGCTTTGTCAAACCTTACCTAGTCATATTTTTAATAGTTCTAAACTAGAAGATATTTAAATATATTGCACTTACTGCAAAAGTTCTTTGACTCTACCAGTACCTCCAATCCATTGATCCTACCACCTTTTTACTGTCCCTCACCACCTTCATTATCAAGATTAAATTATAATTAATCATTAACCATTAGTCATCCCCTTGCATACAGCTGCCCTCTCCGGCTTCACTGTACTCACAAAGTCAACTTTACGAGTAGGTTAAAATGCAGTCCCCACCAAATCTGTGCCTATACAGCAGCACACATGGGCACAAACACAAAATTAAAGAAAAATGAATCACCATGCTGGCTTGTTTCAAGTACACTACCAGATTAATATTTTATTTCCCTAGTTTATCCACTTCCAGACTATTCTAGGTAACTATTTCATATCTTCTCTCTCCTCAAACCCCTACTGAGTTCTCCCTCACTCTCACAATTAATGACCTTGAATTTCCAGAGTCCCACCACATTTATCCACCTACTAGTAGGCTCATGCACACCCCGAATTCCCACCTGTTATAAACTACCCATGTTCTCATCTACTTACATGCCAGATTCTCCATTTGCACACCTGCTCAAGAGCATCACTTGTGTAATTCTCCCCTTTCTTCTATCAACCATATCAACTTTTTAAATCTCTAATGGATCATTTCCACTACCTTACAAATACATCTATATTTCTCCCATCTCAAAATTTTGTTCTTCCCTCCACTTACCCTCCTAGCTCCCCCATCATTTATTTGCTCTCCTTTGAAGGAAAACTCCTTGAAATAGTTGTCTCCCTCCCATTATCCCTCAAACCCACTCCAAACAAGTTTTCACTCCCACCACTAAAATTAATCTGCTCTTATCAAGGTCATCAATTACCTCCATATTGCTAAATCCAATGATCATTTCTCACACCTCATCTTAACAGCATATAAAGAGTACTTCACACAGTTAGTTGATCCTTTTTCCTCAATTACTTTCTGATACTGTCTTTTAACTTGCTGATCTTTCCTACTCATTGTCCTTTTCTGGTTTCACAAAATGCTCCATGCTGGAGTAATCCAAAGCTCAACCAATCAATTCTCTGTCTACACCTGGTGATACTGTCAAGTCTGGAAGTTTTAAATACTATTTGCCCATGAAATCTCCTGATCTCCACATTCACCCATTCAACCACCTGCTCCACATCAAAATAGCATTCAGCATGTCCAACAGTGAACTGCTGGTCTTTCCCACAAATTGCTCCTCACACACCTTTTCCCATTTCAGGTGTGAAGAAATTCCATCCTTCTAGCTGCTATGGCAAACCGGAGTCATTCCTGACTCCATTTTTTCTCTCACACACCACACCCTATCTTCAGGAAATCCTGCCAGCTGCACCTTCAAAATGTATTAAAAATGTTGACTAATTCTCACCACCTCCTACCACTTAATCCACCTCTTCAAAAACACTATTATTTTCAATAACTGCTGCTTCTAGTTTACTTTACCTAAAGTCTATTATCAGCACGGCCGTTCATACAACTCTCTTAACACTTAAGTCTGACGATGTCACTTCTCAACGCAAAACCCCACACTGGCTGCTGATTTCACTCAGAGTAAAGTCTAAAAAGTCCTTACCATGGTCCACATTGCCTACATGATTTGACCCCAATCTCCTTTAACCTCTCTGATTTCCTCTGCTTGGTCAGTCTACTCCAGCCACAGTGGCCACCTTTGTTAGTCTGCAAAAAAGTGAGACACACTCCTTCTTAAGGGCCTTTGCACTGGAAGTCCTCTGCCTGGAATGCTCTTCTACTAAATATATGCATGGCCAACTTCTTGTCTCGCTCAACTGTCACCTTCAAAATGAGGCTTACTCTGACCACCTTATTTAAAAGTACAACTACCTCTTCGGGCTTCCCTGGTGGCGCAGTGGTTGAGAGTCCGCCTGCTGATGCAGGGGACACGGGTTCGTGCCCCGGTCCGGGAAGATCCCACATGCCGCGGAGCGGCTGGGCCCGTGAGCCATGGCCGCTGAGCCTGCGCATCCGGAGCCTGTGCTCCGCAACGGGAGAGGCCACAACAGTGAGAGGCTCGCATACAGCGCAAAAAAAAAAAAAAAAAAAAAAAAGAAACTTTCTAATAAAACCATTCAAACTGGAAACTAAAAAGCAAAGTTGATCCAATTACATTTGTAAAGGGCTACTGGCATTTCTTTTTCACATATACCTGAATTTAATTCCTCAGAACACAAAGGTTTGCTCAAGTATGCTATAGTTTTTTCTGATGACTTTTTTTAAAGCTACTATTAAATTCTCCTTCTTTTTTATTTTACTGAAGTATATAAATATTAAGCATATTTGGGGGCACAGAAATGGGAGTGACTTTCACTTCTTTTATGAAATACTGCACTGTTCAAATTGTTTTAAATAAGGTACCCTATCCTGATCTTATAATTAAAAAAAAAAACATTTTAAATACTCGGCCACATTTCTCAACACTACGCCTCACACCAACACCAAATTCAATAATTTTAAAAATTACCACATTTAGAAAACTTCATTCCATTAATGCGATTCTATAATTTGAAGTTTTTGTACAGTTCAACTACAAATGTTTCAAAAAGCAAAACCTTCAAACAATCACAAACAAGAATATGATTTTATCCACAAATCCTCATACCAACAACTTTTAAAGACTACCAACTAAATATAAAAGGAATATACTTTTAAAATGTTTAAAACCTTTTCTTATTTGAAACATACCAACACTTAAATCAATCTACTTACACTGTAAACTCAGAAGCCTTTCTTTTAAAATAATTCTTCCAAACTGTCTGTACTACCCATCCAAAACACTTAAATATGTACTTTTCCTAAACCTTCAAAGAGCTAACAACACTGTATTAATCAAATCTAAATCAGGAGAAACTGTAAGACTCTCCATTATTTTAAGAAAACTGGGACACTATTGACGTTTGAAAGACATTCAGTTTCAAAGATATAAAAATGTGGAAAAAACACACGCTGATGAGGAATATTTACAAAAAATTAATTTTAGAACGTCTTTCTGGGTAGCAAAGAGATTCTAGGATTAAACTGTTAATTTAATAAAATTTGTAATTATGTCAAAATTTTGAGGTATATCTGGAATTTATATACATAGCATAAAAAAATTCAAAAAGCAAAATCTTAAAGCAATTTCAATTTTATTCCCATCTAATCTGACCAAGCTCTACTGCACTTCACACATTATTAAGCTAGTATTGACACTAAAGCTTTCACCTCCCCACCCAAAACTTAAAAATAGAAATGTATATCAAAAATGGTAATTACTGAATCAGATTACTCTTACAGCATATGCTGACTTAAGGAGCAACTGAAAAAAATTACTCTTAAGGAACTACACATTTAAGTTTCCCAAGTCCTAATTTTAAAGATAAACTTAACACATAGTTGATACTGGCAAATACTGATAAAAGCAGTTGAGCAAAATATTAAATGAAATATAACACTTTTAAAATAATAAACACTATAACGGACTGTGGTTTGTGTGCTCACCAGTGCATCCCAAGGTACCTAGCACAGTACCCAGATAGAATATATGCTCAATAATCATTTGTTGACATCTCAATAAAGATTTGAAGGAATTTAAGCAAACTTGATACACAGAAATTACACAAAAACTAACTTGAAGAACAGTATATAACAAAGCCAGAAAGCTTCACACCAGCATTTGTTACATAAAATGTCACATAATATGCATTTACTATCACACACTATGCATTCAATAAATCCCAGCCCCTTTTCCTTCCACTTTCTTTTTAACAGTGTACACCTAAAATGTTTACTTCATAAAACTCAATTAACATCAAAACCTTTAAGAATACATCTGCATAAAACAATCCATATCTGAATGTAATCAGTAAAAATAAAAAGACATACAAATCATTGACGAATGTTACAGACTGTGTTTGTATCCACCCAAATTTCTTTTGTTGAAGGCCCTAGCCCAGTGTGATAGCATTTGAGGATAAGGCCTTTGGGAGACAATTAGGTATGAGTGAGGTCCTGAGAGTAACACCCTCCTGATGGGACTACTACTTTTAGTAGAAAAAATGGGGGGTGTGGAGGGCAGGCAGGAGAGCAGTCCCCCAGGCCCCATCCCCTCCATGTGTGGTCACAAAAAGAAGGTGACCTTGGGCAAGCCAGGAAGAGTTCTCACCGGAACCCAACCATGCCAGCACTGTGAGCTCAGACTTCCAGCCTCCATAACTGTAAGAAGATAATTTCTGTTGTTTGAGCCACCCAGTCTACGGTATTTTCCTACAGTAGCCCAAGCTAAGACAGCAAGTCTACTACTTTGAAGGAACAGTGACATATGATACAGAAGCATATAATGATCAAAAAACAAATTATGGCCTCTAGGGGCCTAGCTTGGTAGAAGAAATAATACTTATATTAAAGTACCCATACAGGGACTTCCCTGGTGGCGCAGCGGTTAAGAATCCGCCAGCGGGGGCTTCCTTGGTGGCGCAGTGGTTGAGAGTCCGCCTGTCGATGCAGGGGACACGAGTTTGTGCCTCGGTCCGGGAAGATCCCACATGCCGCGGAGCGGCTGGGCCCGTGAGCCACGGCCGCTGAGCCTGGGCATCCGGAGCCTGTGCTCCGCGGCGGGAGGGGCCACAGCAGTGAGAGGTCCGCGTACCGCAAAAAAAAAAAAAAAAAAAAAAGAATCCGCCTGCCAATGCAGGGGACACGAGTTTAATCCCCGGTCCGGGCAGATCCCACATGCACAGAGCAACTAATCCCGTGCGCCACAACTACTGAGTCTGCGCTCTAGAGCTAGCGACCCACAACTATGGAGCCCGCATGCTGCAACTACTGAAGCCCATGTGCCTAGAGCCCGTGCTGCACAACAAGAGAAGCCACCACAACGAGAAGCCCACGCACCGCAACGAAGGGTACCCCCACTTGCCGCAACTAAAGCCCACGCACAGCAACGAAGACCCAACGTGGCCAAAAATAAATAAATAAATTTACTTTAAAAAAAGCCAATTGATGAAACCATTAAAAAAAAAAAGTCCCCATACAGAGTAGAAAATGGTAAAATGCAGACTTTAGAAAGGCAAGATTACTATCTTGTTTTAAAATCTAGGGAGGCATAAAAACAAGCAAAACTGACAAAGGATAAATAGAATCTGCACAGAGGAAAAAAACGGAAGAGAGAAAGCAAGCAAACTCAGAATTTTCACACATACACAAAGCTCAAAATTCTGATACCAATAATATTTTCTATTTTTTTCTAAAGAAAAGAATATTTCTTTAATAGATGAAGACAAGATTCTTATTTTTCTCCCATTTAGATATTTAATCCAGCTCCTAACTCTGCGACACGTTTTAAGCGAGGCAATTTCAGCGCGCTCAAAGCCTACAGAACCACAAGTGGAAACAGACTAACAGAAAATATGATCAATGCATGTCATAAATATGGTAGTTTCTATGGAGAAAAGGAAATCCAAGAGAGCTTCTCAGGTGATCTGTATGTATTTGAATGGAGCTGTCTGAACAGTCTTAAAAGACAAGTTGAAGTTATCCCATGAGGAAGAATGTCAGAGGCAACAAACAGAAAGATGCTATTAGAGGGACTTCCCCGGTGGCGCAGTGGCTGGGAGTCCGCCTGCTAATGCAGGGGACATGGGTTAGGGTCCTGGTCCGGGAGGATCCCACGTGCCGGGGAGCAGCTGAGCCCTTTCGCCACAACTACTGAAGTCCGGGAGCCTAGAGCCCCTGCTCCACAACAAGGACAGGCCACTGCGGTGAGAGGTCCGCGCACCGCAGCGAGGGGTGGCCCCTGCTTGCCGCAGCTAGAAAGGGCCCGCGTGCAGCAACGAGGACCCAACGCAGCCAAAAATAAATAAATAAATTTTTTTAAAAAACAGATGCTATTAGAATTTAATACTAGCAAAACAGAGCACTGCATACTCAGTGAACTGCAAGTCACTTGGCAAAGTTACATACAGTGGCAAGAGACAAATTGGAGAGGTAAAAAAAGCCCAGATCAAGAAACCAGTATAAAGAATAAAACAGTATTTGCCTAACTAATAGGATAAAAGTATAAGAATGAATGATACAAACTAGTAATGCTATACAAGGGAGAATTCAAAGGAAACAGAGAGACAATACATCCTAGTTAGAACAGTCCTAGTCTACACCTGGTGTTCTGCCCAGTTTACCATGTGTATCATATTTAATGAAGTATTATTAATAATTACACTAGGGACTTGCCTGGTGGCGCAGTGGCTAAGAATTTGCCTGCCGATGCAGGGGACACGGGTTCGAGCCCTCTTCTGGGAAGATCCCACATGCCGCGGAGCACCTAAGCCAGTGTGCCACAACTACTGAGCCCACGTGCCTAGAACCCGTGCTCCACAGCAAGAGAGGCCACTGCAATGAGAGGCTCCCACAACACAGCTAAGAGTGGCCCCTGCTCCCCGCAACTAGAGAGGGCCCGTGTGCAGCAATGAAGACCCAATCCAGCCAAAATAAATAAATTTTAAAATAATAATAATTACATTAAAATATGCAGGTTTGGTAGACCTCTCTACTTTGTACCTCCAATTTCTCTCACCTTGTCAGACTGTTTTTGAAATGCATGAGTAATGAAGAGAGTCCTCACTTTAACACAGTTAAATCTGAAAAATGACAGAAATCTTTCTCACCTGTTCCAGGCTCAACTTAACCCTTCCCTTTCAAAGACAGTATGCAGCGGGTGGCTATGGCTGCTAACTCCTTTGGAGCTGGGAGAAGTGGTCAACACTGCTGCCACTAATGTCCCATTGGTGTACTGACCAGGTGTGTAGTAATCTGTGACTTTGTGAGATACACATAGCTGCCAGGCTATCAGTCAGCAGAGTTCATGGGTAATTACAGATTAGGTATATGCAGAGCAGTTAATTAAGACACAAAGCTAGCAATCCACCAACGAAGTGAGAAATTCAAGGTTCTCTCTCTCCCCTACACATATAAGAATGGTCCAATGAAGCTAATGGACATATTTGTGCAGTAATAAGAACTATGTGCAAATCAAAACTACAATGAGACATCATCTCACACCGGTCAGAGTGGCCATCATCAAAAAATCTAGAAACAATAAATGCTGGAGAGGGTGTGGAGAAAAGGGAACACTCTTGCACTGTTGGTGGGAATGTAAATTGATACAGCCACTATGGAGAACAGTATGGAGGTTCCTTAAAAGAACTACAAATAGAACTACCAAACAACCAAGCAATCCCACTACCGGGCATATATCCCGAGAAAACCATCATTCAAAAAGAGTCATGTACCAAAATGTTCATTGCAGCTCTATTTACAATAGCCAGGAGATGGAAGCAACCTAAGTGTCCACCATCAGATGAATGGATAAAGAAGATGTGGCACAAATATACAATGGAATATTACTCAGCCATAAAAAGAAACGTTATTGAGCTATATTTGTAGTGAGGTGGATGGACCTAGAGTCTGTCATACAGAGTGAAGTAAGTCAGAAAGAGAAAAACAAATACCGTATGCTAACACATATATATGGAATCTAAGAGAAAAAAAAGTCATGAAGAACCTAGGGGCAAGATGGGAATAAAGACACAGACCTACTAGAGAATGGACTTGAGGATATGGGGAGGGGGAAGGGTAAGCTGTGACAAAGAGAGAGAGTGGCGTGGACATATATACACTACCAAACGTAAAAGAGATAGCTAGTGGGAAGCAGCCGCATAGCACAGGGAGATCAGCTTGGTGCTTTGTGACCACCTAGAGGGGTGGGATAGGGAGGGTGGGAGGGAGACGCAAGAGGGAAGAGATATGGGAACATATGTATAACTGATTCACTTTGTTATACAGCAGAAACTAACACACCATTGAAAAGCAATTATACTCCAATAAAGATGTTTAAAAAAAAAAAGGAACTATGCATACTGCTGTCTGCTCCCAGATCCTAACAGAGTTCCTAAAACCCTTGAAAATAAAGGTGCTAAGAGAATCTTCTGTTGTAAAATTTAGTCTCTGGCCCCAGTTCCTGACACAGAGCTACTAAATCCCTTGGAATTTCCTGGGTGATAGAAATGTCTTTTATTCTAACGAGGCAACTCTGACTCTTGGTAGGCTCCTAGATGGGGGCTGGTCACCAGAAAGATGGAGTCATGATTAGAAGCTTGGTACTTTCAACCGCACTTCCCACTGTCATTCTTTGGAGAGGGGCTAAAAGTGGAATTAATCATCGATTATGCCCACCTGATGAAGCCTCCATAGACATCTATCAACTATGGGGATCAGAGAGGTTCTGGGTTGGTGAGCAAGAATGTATCCACCTGCCGGGAGGGTGGTGCACGCAAACTCCACAGGCATCTGTGCTCAGGACCCTTCTGGACCTCCCCCTATGTATCTCTTCATCTGGCTACTCCTTCATAACCTTTAACATCCTGTGCAATATTAATAAACGAATAATCTAGATAGTAAACTTCCTGAGTTTTGCGAGCCACTCTAGCAAATTAACAGAACCTGAGGAAGGGGTCATAGAACCCTCTAATTTTTAGCCTGCTGGTCAGAAACACAGGTATAACAGCCTGGACTTCTGACTGGTGTCTGAAGGAGATAGGTAGGTGGCAGTATTGTGGGACTAAGCCCTTAACATGTGAGATCTGATGCTAACTCCAAGTAGAAAATGGCACTACTGAATTGTCGGAGACTCAGGTGGTATCACAGAATTGCCACATATCTAACGTCAAAAGCGTTGTCAGTATGACCAGCAAGCAGAAAGAGTTCTAGACAATATCTGATCAGATAAAAGGCAAAACATTTGGGACTTTCATCTTAACTGAAAGTCAGGAAAGACAACACTTTAATTAAACTATCAAATCTTCAATAAGTAGTATTTATTTCCCAAAATCAGACTTTTCTAAGTTTGTCAAATAGAAGCCTGAAAGGTATCAATAAAACTAGAAGCCTTGGTTAAAGACCTTGATGGTCTTATAATACCCATCACTATTTTTATTTCACAGGTCACAGAACAAAACTATTAGACACTTTTTAAAGATTAACGTATGCTTTTTCCTATGAAGCAGAATCTTTCAACCTCAGCACTGAGATTCTGGGTCTGATAACGCTTTGTTGTTGGGTGTTACCCTGTGCAATGTAGCATTCTTGGCTTCACACTATATGCCAGTTGCGTCCCCCACTTGTAACAACCAAAAATGTCTCCAGACGTTGTCACCCCTGGTTGAGAACAACTGTTAAGAATTATTGAAACAGAAAGTGAAATAAATATTACAGAATTAAATGCAAATTTGAAGAAAAATCCCACATCTCAAAAATCTCACACATCTTCAATTACTTTTACTTAGACACCATTAGTATTTTACGTACATTTAAATAAAAGTGTGTATTTATTCAAAACTAATTTTAAGATAGTAGGAAACAATCTTAAGATACGTCCCTTTTTTGGGGTAGTATTTTCATTTCTTCTGCTTGACTAGGACTTTATGACACTTTTGAGATCTCAGCGTGTTCTCAGTATTCAGCCAACCTAAGGACAGAATGTAGTTTTGTTTTTTTTTCTCTCAAACTAACTGGTTGTTTTGGCCTATTTACAAATAAATAGACCAGGACCACATGTGTGTGTGGGGGGGGGGGGGATTTACCAGGACAAAATTTCAAATACAGTCATAAAAATGAAAGACATTGCTCATACTTTGTATTTGAAGTTTCCTTTACTGATAAATATGCCTACCTGTCTTTGGAATGTGAATAAAAAGACAGATACATGCCAGAAATAACAATTCAACCCACCCATGATAACAAAGACTATCCTTTGCTATAATGTCTAGACCATCCTTTTTAAACAACTTGCTGCTTCAGACTGTCTTTTTCTTTTTAGAATGAGAATTTTTTTTTAATTTAATTTTATTTTTGGCTGTGTTGGGTCTTTGTTGCTGTGCGCGGGCTTCCTCTAGTAGCGGCGAGCGGGGGCTACTCTTCCTTGCGGTGCGCAGGCTTCTCATTGTGGTAGCTTCTCTTGTTGCGGAGCACGGGCTCTAGGCACGCGGGCTCAGTAGTTTCGGCTTGTGGGCTTACTTGCTCCGCAGCATGTGGGATCTTCCCGGACCAGGGATCGAACCCGTGTTCCCTGCACTGGCAGGTGAATTCTTAACCACTGTGCCACCAGTCAAAGTCCTTGAGACTGTCTTAAACTCAAATTATTCCTAACACAACAAAAGTATAACTTATTTAGAAGTTAACTTTATCAAGGTACTCTATTATTTTATCAATAAAAATCTAGCCAAAAAAATTAAGAAACAAATCATAGCTTAATAAATGAGGGAGACAGAAAACTACAAATAGCAATAAACAAATGGAAAGATGCTGGCATAAAATTTAAAAAAGCAAATTAAAATGAGATACCATTTTTCATCTATCTGATTTTCAGACTTAAAAGCCTAATAATGTTCAGTACTGATACTGGACAGGTAACTTTGATACACTGTTTCTATAGGCATATGTTGAAACAAAAAGATTTCTGAAGGCCAGATAATAATGCACATAAAGTCCAACCCATAAATCCCATTCGTGCATCTGTGCCAACATAATTATGCTCACTTAAGCATTGTTTTAACTGTAAACAATCTTTAAGACCATCAAAGTGGACAGGTTAAATGAATTACAATACAGACAAAATGATGGAATACTATGCAACCCCAAAAATGATGTGCTTCAATAAGACATACACAAATTGCAGAAGTATGATATAATATTTTTTAAAAGAATTAACATATATACACATATATGCATAGAAAAATTCTATTAAGAATACACACGAAACAGGTTAACAACAGTCTAGTTTGATTTTTCTTTTTTCCTGTGAGTACTTTGTAATAAAAAACTTTTAAAACTAGACAGGCTTATCTAAAGGAGTATTAATTTCCATAATCTTTGTACATGAGTTTTTTCATATTATGGGCACAATAATAATTATTTAATTTATGTGATCCATTGAACTCAAAATGCAATTATTCTCACCAAACTTCTTGTTAACCAATATGGAGATGTGAATTTTGAAAGCATATATATGATATTCTCCATATTTAAGATACTTTCAGAAACACTGAAAGTTCTGCATTTATATTTACCACCTGTCCATATACTCACCTAATATCAATATTTTGGAATTTTTTAAAGTGGCCAAATCCTAGCTGTGGCATTCACTTCTGCCATATGCTACAGCAACTAAGATAGCAAAATCAAATGCCACAGACAATATTTACAAGAAAAGTGGATGACAAGGTAACAAGGTATTATCCCCATGAACCCTCTAGTATGAACAGTTAGGACAAGATTAGAGAGGTATTAATAGCTATACAGGAGCAAGAGAAAGACAACTTGTCTTACAACAGATTAACAGGAAAACCCATGGTTCACCAACAGTCTTCACTGGGGAAAAAAGAAAACCAGGCCACATTCTATCCCCATTTAAGATTACTCCTTGCAGAAGTACTCTTAATGTGCAAAGGCCCTAGAAAAGGCAGACTAGTCTCCACTTAAAGAACCACTTTGAGAAAAAAAATACCCACAATCTCAAAAGTTACCCTGGAGTCCTCATGAATAATATCCCTAAAATAAGACCAGAATAAAACTATCTCCAGAAATACTAAATTCACTTTAGCACAAACAATTCTGAATAGAAATATTTTGTTGTTAATAAAAAAGCTACCTCACCCGCCTTCCCAGCAGTACACAACAGTGCAAAAATTACCAATACACCTGTAAGACCTCTTACGTATCTCAAATTTCAAATCCTTCTATAATATGTAGTTTCTTGTTTCATCACCTGTAAATATTATCAACCTATCTCCCAATACTGCAAAGGTAAGATTTGGGGGTGACAGAATAACAAATCCAAGATGCATGTATTAAAGAGGCTTACACATTCTACCTAAGATACATACATCAGTTCATCACCTATATGCTTCATATGTATACTGCAAAATTACAATTACTGAAAGGTTTCAGCATTGGGGGTCACCAGAAAATGATCAAAATCACAAATGTTAGGGTACATCAACTCACCTACCCTACTGACCCTTTCAATAAATATCCCCTAACATAGTTTTTCTTAAACCACAAACCACCACACCCCACCTCCCCATACTTGCCACAATCCCTCCCCCAGGAAACCACCTGTGGTGTCAGTGCCTAGAAGGTCACATTATACCGTAGCACAAGGAAAGGAGGGGTGGCCAGGTATGTGGGATCTGGCTTAGGTAAGCAGCATGAAAGTCTTAGAATTTACAAAATAACAGTGGTAATAGATTCCTACCAAATGCATAGCTTCAAATTCTAAGTAGTTTCGTAAGGATTCTAAGATAGCTACAGTAAACAGGAAAGATGTGAGAAGACAAATGAACAAGTGAGAAGTGGTATAAAGTACTGGTTATGGGAGAATCTGAAGTCAGAATGGCTGAGTTTAAATCCCAATTCTGTCACTCACCAGCTGCACAATCAAAATTATTTAAGTTCTGCAAGCCTCAGTATCCTTATTTTTAAAAAGGAGACACCTACTTCAAAGAGTACTAGTGAAGATTAAATTAGGGTAGGCATATGAAACATCTGATAGTTTCTGGCACAAAAGAAATGTTCATTAAAAGTTTGCCTTTTAGGAAGAAAAAAACCTGATAACCCAAAACAGAAGTTCTTATGTGAAAATCCTAGTCCCTTAAAGATTTCTGATTCACCACTTTAAAATCAATCAAAGACTCTAACTAGGTAGGAGTACTCACAAGCACCACATACTACAAAAAATAACATTAGGAGAATAAGATTTAAAGAGTCAAAATACTCAAGAGGCTCCACCCCCTGAAGGGAGCCCAGACAAATCATAGGGAGATAGTACAAGTACAGGTATGCACAAGTACAGGTATGCACATCTAAGTCAGACCTGGCTACAGGAAAGAAGGAAACGATAACAGCTGAAGTAAAGTTTTGGCAAGTAAAAGGAACAGCTAGCTCAGTCACAAGTATAAAGAAACTTGATGAGATTAGGGAAGTCTTGGACCTGAAAACAGATCACTGTTACTCGTCAGTATGTTTTCATTCTTAGGATTTCATTTCAGTAAGCTGCAAAAACTTTTAAGTATCAACACTGGTATCAAATACGTGTTATTTTTACTATGAATTTTTATGTTTTACATCACAGCATATAAACAAGGCATCTAAGATTTGTTGAATGCCTGCTATTTCACAAAAACTCTGCAACCTAAGTGTTGTTATTCATATTTTCAGCTGGGGAACAGAGGAAAAGAGGGCGTAGGTGACTAACTTGTTCCATCATGGTCATTCAAGTAGGTTACAATGAAACTAGAATTTTAACCAGGACAGCCTGCTAACCTAGAGTCAAGCAGATTGTAAGCAGAGAGACAAGAGATACCTTGACATACACAGCTCCAAGTGTGTCTTCACTACAATAAAGCTATCTCCCTCGCCCCCCCCCAACAAAGTCAAACTGGTAAGTGGTAACAAAAAAGCTCTACTTGAACTACCACATATATGGCACATTTTTTAAAAGCAATGGGTCACTATTACTATTATTTTACATTTTTATTGAGACTTAAATTAGCTCTTGTACACTTTACAGTCAATGGTGTACGTTCTCAATAATATTCAATCTATTTTGGTAGGAATGGAGTTTGGAGGGTGGTTACAAGGAGTGCCAAACCCAGGCAGCCTGATACACGAAAAGGATCGCTGTGGGTGAAACCAGAGAGAACAAAGATGAGCAACTGAACACATACGAAGGCCTAGCAAAAATGAAGATCTAAAACACATTTCTCACATTCATCAGGTATTTTAAAGTACAATGCTTTCACAGGCATATGTATTAAATGAAATAACAGTCAACGTTCTCCCCTTCAACTGTCTATACTCTGTTTTAGTAAGTGATTTAAGTTTTTTTGCTATCATACTGATTTAGGTAGACAGACACAAACATACACACACACTCACTCACCCCCCCAGCCCCCCAATAATAAACTCCCATATCAGAAAGGTAAAAGACCTACAGTCCACAGAACAGAGGGAAACGACTGTAAATCTGGACCATAAATTCCTCATCTTCTTACTAATAAGATGTTCTGAAGCCACATGAAGTTGGTGACAGGCTTCCAGTAATAGTCCATAAGCTTTATGAACTCCAATTTATTGGCAGGCACAAAGAGGCTCTCTGGATATAGATAAAAAGGCACACATGTAGGTAACACTAAAACACACACTCTGGGAACCGCTCTGTGGCTCTCATGAGTTAGTGGTAACACTGACTGGTCTCTCTCATCCAAGTGATTCTCAATTTTTTTACTGTCTCCAAACCACTAACCTATGTAACATACTCCCAAGAGATAACACCTTCACCTTCAGCAGACATTTAATGACAACCACTGTGCCTGTGCCCCACCCTTTACCACTGTTACTGCAATACCACCCCTGGTAACTACTGCCACAACACAGACTCCCACAGGCTTCTGAAATGGAAGGAAACTTGGAAATCATCTTTTATAAGCTCCTCATTCAGTACCTGAGGGAAGTGTGGCCCACAGTAATTTAAGTGACTTACTGGAGACTAAAATAGTAGCTATGGGGAGGAGGGAGTTGTCACTATGCACTAGTCACAGCGTTAAGCACTCATAAAGTAAGAACTCAGTGAATTCCCATAACATCCCTTGAGATGGATTTACTTTATTTCCCATATCTTACGATAAGGAAATTAAGGCACAGAGAAGTTGGCCTTGGTGACAGAGTAACTAAGTGGTAGAGCTGGGAATTCAAACCCAGGTCTGTCTTGTGCTCTCGTGACTCTCCAACCAGAGCTCTTTCCACAAGATTAAGTACCTCACACTTGTTTCATGAGCCAAGTGCACTCTATTTATGCCCAACGCACAGACAATTCTAACTTTTACCCTCTCCCAAATTTTAGTATCTATAGCTACATATTTTCATTTATTCAATTCCTCACACAAGCTGAGGCAACCTCATGGTATAAACCCCATCTCTGAAGTGAGGAAACAAGCTCACAAATTATTTGCCCTAATTCACACAGCTAATTCTGACAAGCTAATTTCAGAATCAAGCCATGCTCCTTCCCAGAATGACGTTACCACACGCTAATTCTCATGAAATTAGAGGACTAGCCAACTACTAATAAAAACTGGACTGAACATGGAAAATATGAACTCAACTGCACACCAGAAAGATTGACGATTTGAAGTTAATTCCAGTCAGAAAACTGTGTTGACACATCTAGCTTCCAGTGCATCACGCAGTAGATTTTGTACAGCGTATATGACACATCAGATTTACAGGTTTGATGTGATGAAACAAATGAAAACTACAATTTTCTTCATGTTCCTATTTAATCACTGCAGTTACTAAAATATTTAGATGCAAAAGGGCAACATTTAACTAATACCTACTGAAAACCTACTGTGCTTCCTGTGTACCACTGTGATAATGGTACATGATAGGAATTTAGGTGGCACATGGGTAATTCATATTAATTAATATTTTAGTATTTACAGATTTTAAAATGACAGAAAAATATAACTAATGCAACAAACCACTGGTTTCAGACCTCCTTACTTCTCACAAGACTAAGAGGAAGAAATTAACATGTTGATTATACTTCTGGGGAGGGGTCAAATGAGGGCTTAATCTCTATCTGTAGTATTCTTCCATCTTAAAAAAATCTGAAGAAAAGTAAGCTGACCTCAGAAAGAACATTCAGTAAATAATTGTACAGATGCTACAAGGATGTGGCAAAAAATCCCAAAGGTAGTATGTGAAACTGACATTTTAGAAATAATGTTCAAGCGTTTGATACTATGTTAGACAAAACAAAATTCCCTCCCTGAAGAAAGCCACAGAAGAAGGATCTAACAGTCACATGGACTTAAGGAGATTTTATTTATAGTAATGCAGATCTCAGTTGTTGATTACTACTACTTTTTAAGTAACTTTTATTTTCTTAGTAGTATTTCAAAATTGCTGAACACAAAGAGTTTGAAACTGCAGGGAGGGAAAAAAAGTAGACTCAATATAAGCATTATCAACACGATAACAACTACTATTTATTGAGTAAATAAATAATGTTAACACTGTTTATGAAGCAGTGTATTTCCGTGTATTATGTACTCATGCTATGAGGTACTATTACTATTCCCTTTTATAGATGAGGAAACTAACTTAACAGGGACTGACTTAAAAAGTTCTCTTAGGGACTTCCCTGGTGGCGCAGTGGTTAACAGTCTGCCTGCCAATGCACGGGACACGGATTCGAGCCCTGGTCGGGGAAGATCCCACATGTCACAGAGCAACTAAGCCCGTGCGCCACAACTACTGAAGCCCGCGCGCCTAGAGCCTGTACTCCACAGCAAGAGAAGCCACTGCAATGAGAAGCCTGCGCACCACAACAAAGAGTAGCCCTGCTCGCCACAACTAGAGAAAGCCTGCATGCAGCAATGAAGACCCAAGGCAGCCAAAAATAAATTAAAAAAAAAAAAAGAAAAAGTTCTCCTAAATAGTGTAACTCTGAGAGGATGGCAGAGGTGCTACAATTTTTCATCTCTCCAAAACCTCTTATGTCAAACGTAACTAACAGCAAACCCAAAACCAATAAGCAAAAACATTTACAACAAAACTCCCTGACAAGGTTACCTCACAAACCCCAAAATGTAAGTTAATGAGGAAAAACTTATGGTCACATGACCAGTATCATTATCAGAATCTGTACAAGAGAAAACAGAAGTCGTAGTGAACCGGAAGGGCCTACAAACAGGAGAACCACAAAATTGCCAACAGGTGTTCACAAGAAATCATGGCAGGTCAATGTGAGAACAGTAGCTGAAACTGAGACAGGTTTTGCCCACTCACAGTAATAAGTGAAGAGAAAGGACCTCCAGTAAGGGCTGAAAGGGACAAAGTCTTGCTTCATGAGCTCTTGAAAGTGACCCACCAGACCTCCCATCCAGAGGAGACCCCAAAGACAAGAGAAAGAGACAAGAGAGACGAAGGAAAGACAAGGTCCAAATAAAAGTATTGATAGAACAGAGCCTAGAAATTTCAGAAAGAACACTCCATATTCTAATACTTCACAAAAATAATGAGCAAACTCTGTGAAGTTAAGGACAGCTACTCTGAACCATGCCTCCTCCTCAAAGTGCAGAAAAACTATTTTCACATAAAAATGCAAAACAGAAAAATATCAAGGTCAAATCTAATATGAAATTGTTGTAAGAAAAAAGGAGAATAAGGAGCAAAATAACATCCCTCAAGACAGCAAAGGGAAGCTAGAAAGACTTGCTCAGAAACAGATCACAACCTTATACTATTTTCAAAATGAGCTAAACATATTGAGAAAAATGATACAAGTCAGAATTAGAGAAACTCAGAAAATGAAGCAATAGAATACAGCAAAGAATGAGAAAAGAATTACTTCAGGAAATAAAGACTAAACTAAAAAGCACACAAGAACAAATGATCACAACACACAATGCAGTAAGAATCCTTCAAAAGAGGAAATTTTGAAAAATCAAAATGGAATTAAATTTAAAATTTCACTTTAAAAGACACTGTTAAGAGAATAAAACGACAAGCCACACAGTGGTAGCAAGTATTTGTAAACCACATTAATAAAGAATTTGTATCCATAACATATAAGGAACTCTCAAAACCCAATAACAAATCAAACAAACCCCATTTTAACATGGGCAAAAATGCGAAGAATCAATTTACTAAAGGAGATATACAAACAGCAAATAAATAGATGAAAACATGCTCAACATCATTAGTCATTAGGCAAATACGAATTAAAACCACTATACAATAGGCACCTATTAGAATATCTAATGTGAGAAAGATCGACCGTACTGTGTTGGAAAGGATATGGAGAAACTGATCTCAACTCCCATGATACTGGTGGAAAAGCAAATTGGCACAATCACTCAAGAAAACTGTTCAGTAGTTTCTAAAGTTAAACATACATGTACCATATGATCCAACCATTCCGCTCCTGGATGTATTTTTACCCAAGAAAAAAAGAATGCATACAAAGACACATACACAAACGTTCACGGTAGCTTTATTTAATAAAGAAAAAACGGGGGCTTCCAGGGTGGCACAGTGGTTAAGAATCCACCTGCCAATGCACGGGACACACGTTGGAGCCCTGGTCCGGGAAGATGCCACATGCTGTGGAGCAACTAAGCCCATGCGCCACAACTACTGAGCCTGCGCTCTTAGAGCCCACGAGCCACAACTACTGAAGCCCACGCCTAGAGACCATGCCCCGCAACAAGAGAAGCCGCTGTGATGAGAAGTCTGTGCACCTCAATGAAGTCACCGCAACTAGAGAATGCCTGTGCGCAGCAATGAAGACCCAATGCAGCCAAAAATAAATAAATAAATTTTTTTAAAAAAACTGGAAATAACCCAAATGCCCATCAACCAGTGAATGAAGCAAGAACTGTAGGATATCCATGTAATGAATACAACTCAGAAATAAAAAGGAATGAATTGTTGATTTCTGAACAACGTGGATCAATCTCAAATTATGCGGAGTAAAAAAAGGCAGACAAAGAATATACTGTATGATTCCATTTACATAAAATTCCAGAACATGCTAACTAATCTACAGTGACAAAAAGCAGATCTTTAGTTGCCTGAGGGGAGGAGAGCACACACAGGGAGGGGAGATTACAAAGGGAACGAGAAAACTTCTGCGAGTAATGGATATATTCTCCATCTGGGGTGTGGTGTTAGTTTCATGAGTGTAGGTGTCAAAATTTACCAAACTATATATTTTTAGTAAACTAAACTTACTGTTATCAATAATTGAAGTTTTTTAAAATAAGCATTATTAAGTAAAGCTATTTTCTAAAAACAGAAATGAGGAAAAAAATCCAGGAATTCTTACCTTAAGAAACTCATCCATCCTAAAACATCAAAGAGATCTGAACTGCTACCTTTTAGATTTTCATTCTCGTATTTACAGTCTTAGAAGTTAGACAAAGCTCAGTTTAGCCATAAATGATGACAGAAACTGCAAATTTCAGTATCAAAAGTTAAGGCATGGGCTTCCCTGGTGGCGCAGTGGTTGAGAGTCTGCTTGCCAATGCAGGGGACACGGGTTCATGCCGCGGAGCAGCTGGGCCCGTGAGCCATGGCCGCTGAGCCTGCGCGTCCGGATCCTGTGCTCCGCAAGGGGAGGCCACAACCATGAGAGGCCCGCGTACCGCAAAAAAAAAAAAAAGTTACGGAATGCCCATATTGATTTAAAAAAACAAAAAACCAAAAAAGACTAAATAAAGCTAAATGTAAAAACACCAGCTGTTTGAATCATAAATTAAAAAATATTTTCCAAACTCCATAAAGAATCTAACACCACCAATCACTTTAATACAAAATACTCTCACTAAATGTACAAAGACCTAAAGATTTGGGGGGGTTGGAGGGGTGGACAGGGATGGGACAACTGATGACCTTTTTAAGTCCTCTCTCAGGACAAATAATTGTCCAGAAAAATCAGGTTGAATTTCCCTAGGCACTTAGTGATCCAGTCAAACAGGATATTAAAGAGCTTTCTTGTAGAAACTTTCAACTGTTTATACATTTACAGCCAAAGTATTTTATCAAAACGGGACGGCAGGGGCTTCCCTGGTGGCACAGTGCTTTAGAGTCTGCCTGCCGATGCAGGGGACGCGGGTTCGTGCCCCGGTCCGGGAAGATCCCACATGCTGCGGAGCGGCTGTGCCCGTGAGCCATGGCCGCTGAGCCTGCGCGTCCGGAGCCTGTGAGAGGCCCGTGTACCGCACACACCAAAAAAAAGGGATGGCAGTCTGTACACACCTGGTAAGAGGCGTTAAGTATTTAACTCCAAATAATCTTGTTTATCAAAACTATGAAGTAAAATGCTTTTCCTCTTGATACTGTAGAGAGGTATTAGTTCGGACCAACTACCAATCAATATAAATACAAATTATTCTGCATCAAGTTTTTAAAATCAAGATGTTCTAGGAGACTATAATTCAAAGGCAAAAATTACCTTTCTTTCCTGAAGGGTTCTATTTTTTAAAAGCACTAAATAGAAATTTAAGATTGAACACATCACAGTCACATTCCTAAGGTGACTGGTAATTTTAATAAGCACCAGGGAGTTCCAGCTCGTCTGCAAGACCATTAAAGAGGGTTTTTTTTTTCCCCTTTCTAAAATCAGGCCAGTTATTAGAAGGCTACGCTGCAACCATAAGCAAATCTTGTGAGAAATGAACATTTGCTAATAAAGCCAAAGAAAGTATACATCATTTGCTGAAGCTTACACTCTTTTATTAGGCCTCAAAAAGAATTTTAAAACTAGACATGAAGTAGAGGAGCCAAAAGAAAGCCCATTTTTTAAAACTACCCCCCAAAAAAACCTCTCCCCTTCCTGTTCACTGCCTCCTACACAAAGGCTACAAGGTACCAAATCTGCACTGCTCTCTACAAATAAAGTTAGCCTGAGTGTGAAAACAACTCCTAAACAACTACACACACAACAATGAACTGAAATGTTCCTCTGAAAACAGTGCTAACTTCATAGTATAAGTTTCAGATTCACAGCATTTGCAAACAAGCCTAATAAAATGCTGAGCGTATGTTAACAAGTTAGCTATCCTAGAAAGTTTACAGGACAGTCAAGATTAGCATCTGGAATTTGTCAGATAATCACCCAGAGTGCTCAAGAGAATAAATATAAGTGACACCTCAAGCACCCACATATATAAATATGACAACAAAAGGTTGGATACAGGACAATAGGAGAAAATACCACCAATAAAAGAATCTGAAACAGAATCAAAGCCACAGAATTTGGGAAATAAGCCTGTTTGTTATGGCCAAAAACAGCCATAATGGAATATGCATTCTTCTTTTTCTCTGGCTCTTCTAGACTAACACATTCTAAATGCGCAAAAGCATAAAGAAAATCTTAACAAAGCTCTAAAATTCGTTACAGAGCACATATGAAGTAAATAAAGCATATACACTTAGTAAATGCTTTAAATTACTGGAGCTTGTGCAGTTTAGACAGATGGAGTATTCACTGCTTCTGAAATACACTTCTGTCCCTTTCCTGAGCAATTCTGAAGGATACACAGATCTATAACAACGATTACATGTTTTCAACTCACATTGTTTCTCCAGTCTTGGCTACATGACAAAGAAACTGATCCAGGACCGGACAAACTTCCTTTTTCCCCCTCTTCTCAAAATCTAGATAAGGGAAGAAAGAAAAGTTATTAGTATTTCTAAAAGTCCACCAACCATTTCCAATGCCTTCTAACAACAAACTTTCCTCTCACTCCTTCCTCATATTAAGCAGCAATTAAAAAAAATTTTTTTTAATTTAAAAAAGCCTCTCAACGAAATATCCACCTCTTACTCTCCAATTTCAAATGTCACTCTTCACAGGTAACGAGAGCCCTCCTAAAGGGGGCACTCAACTTCGCCACAAACCAGCCCTAACGCAGTGCTTCTCAAACTGTGGTCCGGGGGAACACCAGGACCACATTCATCTCAGAGACCGGCTAAAATACAAAAACTCCAGATCCCGACCCCACAGACTGTTTATTTACGTGAAGTTCATAAATCTGCGTTTTAAGAAAACACCAGCTCCCTCTCGTAGCCGTCCCCCAATGATCCTGGGTATCAAAGCCTAATTCTCAGAACGCTGAAATCATGCTCTCCCAAGTTTGAGAACCACTGTTCTCAAGCCTGTTGCTTGGAAGGCGAGCAATTCAGAGCCGGGAAGGCGACCACCTGAGAATGAGGGCGCGTGGAAAGATGACTTCAGAAGCCCTGAAAAAGGCTCCTTGAGACACTTGAAAGTTGCTTTGCCGCCCCCTCTCCCCCCCCCCCAAACCTTTCACTTTTCTTCTCCCCGCCGTGGCCCGGCGTGCGGGGTCCTGATGGAGAACGAAGCCAGCCTGGGAAGGCGCTGCGGGCCCAAGACCCGTGCCCCGGGAGTGGGAGAGGGGCCGGGGCCCCCGCGAGAGCTTCCCGGCTCCCCTCCCCCAGCCCAGACGCCGGCGGCCGACACAAAGCCCAGAGCAGGGCGGGAGGGAGCTGCCCACGGGGCTCCCCGCCCCCGGGGAAGCGGGAGGGGGATGGGAGCCGGGGAAGCGCGCCCTCCCCCCCAGCCCGGCCCCGCGGAACCACTTGCCCCGAAGGGAGATAGGACCACGGAGGGTGAGAAGGAAGGGAGAGGGGGCAGCTACCCCCACCTTTCAGCGCCTCCTGCAGCCTCTCGACGTCCATGGCTTCACGGAGCCCCTCGCAGCCTCCGCCTCCTTCCGCGGATCTCCCGGGGACTGGAAGGCCTCCCCCCACCCCCCCGACGCCCTCCCCCTCCCTTGCACACACTCCGGCACGCAGGCGACCGGGGGGGGCACCGAAGGGAGCCGGGGGAAGCGAGCGAGAGAGCGAGACCGAGAGAGCGAGCACCTCCCCGAGCCGCTACCACCAGCCCTCCAACATGGCGCCCGGCACATCATCGCGCGCACGCTCCCCGCCGCCGTCCTCGCGCCCGCGGCGCGCCCAGACCCGGAACCCGAGAGCGCGTGCGCGGTGAGGCGTGTGGCCCCTGGCAGTCCCCCGCAGACCCGGCAGGGGCGGTAGCCCCGCCTCTCCCCCGGGATGGCCCTAGCTACCTGCGCCGACCTGAAGACGGAGTGGTCTAGGCAGGGGTGTGGGACGCAGACCCCCTGGATGTGAGTCCTTGCCATTTGCTAGCTGTGTGACCTTGAGCAATTTACTGAGCCTCTCTGAGCCTCACTTTCCCCATCTGTACGGTGAAAGCACTAGTATGGACCACTCTATTAGGTGGCTGCGAAAATCAGGTGAGAGTGTGTACACTTAGTGGTCAGAGTACGCATTTTAAAAGCACTCACTATTACTAGTAATCGTAGCAAAAATACCTCCTTGCCTCAATCCAAAGCTCGTCGATGACCCACCCTTGAAGAGAAGCAAGGCACACAGCAAAGGGATGAAAAGCTTAGGCAATGGAACCAGCTGGATTTAAAGCCCAACTCAACTGTTTACTCCCTGTCGGACGTACTTAAACTCCGGTAGCCTCAGTTACCTCATCCGCAAAATGGAAGTTTGTAAAACAGCCCTGAGACTTGAGTGAAACGGCGATGATGAAGCACTGAGCGCACAGGGTGCCTGGAACTTAAGCACTTAATGTGGCTGCTGTTTTTATTATCATTATGATTTTGATTACATTACATAAGCACCCAGGAAGTTACAGAGGGCAGAGACCTCAGAAGTGCTCTCCCGCCCTGACATTTTACAAATGGGATAGCTGAGGCACGGAGAACTAGTCTGGCAGCAGAACCCAGAACATCTGGCAACTAGCTAGTGTGTGGACATTTTTATTATCCTCTCATGTCTGTGAGCTTTTCAAGAAAAAGATACTGCACTGTTCCACCTTCTCTTCTCAAAGTCTAACACAAATCTGTGAAAGGAAGGAAGGGAGAGAGGGAGGAAGGGAGGACAGAAAGCTATTTCTTGACTGGTGTTAGAAGGTGCAAATTTGGACACAGCCATCACAAGTGTTGACCCTCTTAAAAGATAGTGGCTCTGACCCTGAACCTGGGTGGCAGATGTAGGCAACCCCCCCCCCCGCAAAAAAATACTTTTCTGGATTTTACCATCAGAGAACCAGTCCCTAGTATCTTGAGACCCTTTCACTGTTCTAAGCATCCAGCTCAGTTACAAATAGCCTTGCAGGGGATGTATTAGGGTGGCATCATCACAGTGGGCCAACACTTTCAATGCCCTGGATTTAGTTTATTATGGTCCCTTCCAGTCTGAAGGAGCCTACCCTCTACACAGCAAAGCTTAGCCGCCACTCTCTCTGCCACCCAGTACTCTGTTTAAGCAGGTGTCTTCCTGTATGGCCTGTGCAGGACAATACAGTTGCCACTAGCCACGTATGGGTATTTAAATTTAAATTAATTAAAAATAAAATTAAAAATTCAGTTCCTGAGTTTGTCAATGAAATTCAGTTCCTCAGTCACACTAGCCGCATTACATGTGTTCAATAGGCCCATGTGGCTAGTGACTTTTGCACTGAGAGAAGATTCCATGATCGCCAAAAGTTCTTCTGGAACTTTCTGTTAGAGACCGTACCATGCTAATTTCTCCCACCTTGCTCTGTCCCTTTTCATCAGCTGTTCTCCTCACTTGGAGATGCCTCAACTTCCAAAAACTGGATAAGGTCCATGGAAGGAGACAAAGTACACACAGCAGTGTCAGCCGAAGGGAATGAGGGAAAGTTTCCCTAGAGGAAGTAGAAGCGTTTAAGCTTGAGAGCTGAATTCTGAGAGGAAGGAAGCCAAGTGAAGTGGAGAGGAGACGCTTTCAAAGAGAAGAACTAGGTGCACGGGCGCTGAAATGAGACAGAAGAGCCAGGTAGGTTCAGTCTGGCTTAAGCTGAGAGTGCAAGGGCAGAAGAAGCAAGGGATGACGCTGAAGAAATATTTTCTTTGGTTCATTTCTTCCTTCTTCCTTGGAATTCTTCTCTAGCCAGCATGCTTCCCAATGTCTGCGATTGCTAGAGCCTCCTATTGGTACTAACTCCCTTAGAGCAAAACAGAATAAAATGTGACGTCCAGCCTCCACGAATGACCCTGAAGATCCTAGCCTCCTGGGGTTCATGCCCCAGTGTAGTCTTCTCCCAGGTGAATCAGGGAGAGCGGGTCCGTGTGAACAATAGCATGGCGGAAGGGATGGTACTTGCCTTCTGAGGCTAGGTCATAAAAGGTGCTGAGGCTTCTGCTCTGGGCACTTGGATTGCTCTTTCTAGAGGAAGCCAGCTGCCATGTCACAAGAACATCAGAGCAGCCCTGTGAAAACGCCCAAATGGAAAGGATTGATGGCTTTAACGTGGGTCCTCCAGTCCCAGGAAATCCTTCCGATGACTGCAGCCCCAGCTGGCATCTGGACTGCAACCTTATAAGGGATCCCAAGTCAGAACCACCCATCTAAGCTGCACTTCAAGTCCTGACCCACAGAAACTATGAAAGATGACAAATGTTTATAATTGTTCTCAGCTTCTAAATTCTGAGGTAATTTGTTACACAGCACTAGATAAACAATGCACAAAGGAGAATATTAATAGTAACAGCTAATATTAAGTATTCTCTATGTGTCTAGCATTCTTCTAAGCACTGTATAAAAGTATTTAATTTAATTCTTGCAAAAATCCTATAAGTGATATATTTTTTAAAATATTTATTTATTTTTGGCTACATTGGATCTTCCTTGCTGCACGCAGGATTTCTCCTTTCTCTAGTTGTGGCGAGAGCGGGGGCTACTCTTCGTTGTGGAGCACGGGCTTCTCAGGGCGGTGGCTTCTCTTCTTGCGGAGCACGGGCTCTAGGCGTGTGGGCTTCAGTAGTTGTGGCACCAGGGCTCAAACCCATGTCCCCTGCATTGGCAGGCGGATTCTTAACCACTGCGCCACCAGGGAAGTCCCCCTATACGTGATATTATTATCGCCACTTAACATAAGAGCAAACTAAGGTATAAAGAAGTGAACTAACGTGTCCAAGGTCACACAACTACACAGGCAAGGGACTGACCCATGATTCAAAGCCAGACTGGTTTCAGAGGCCCAGACTCTTTCTGGTCCTCAAGAAGTTTGCAAATGACCAGGAAAGAAAAAAACATAATTATAGACTCTGATGCAAAGTAGAAGGCAAGTATGCAAATCAGGTGGTCAGAGGCCTGCGACATCTCTTTCAGGCAGAGATAGAAGTTTTACTATTTGGAAGGGCCTCACTTAAAGACTGGAAAGGATTTGCACCAAAAGAGAAGAGGCTTCCAAGGCAGAGGGAACGGTATTAACCAGGCAAGCTGTCCGTGAGGGCCTCCTAGGTACCGCAGAGAACGCGTGCTTGGAATCTGTTCCCCCGCAGAGTCAGGGTGTAATAGAAGAGAAGTCCCTTAAATGCAAACATGCAAGAAGACTGGCCCGTTCCTCTGAGGGTACACAAGAGGGGAAAAGTCTGATGACAGAGAAGAAGGTAGAAGGTAGAGACAGGAGAACGGGAAAGAGAAAACAGCTGGGACTGTGTCCGAAAAAAATGTGCAAGGATCTTCAAATAACCCCAGGGAGAAAGACTGGAGTTGGGCCATCCCTCTGAGATGAGCCTGTGGGGAGGGACAAGAATGGGAGATTGAGGAAAAGTCTAGAAAAATCCACACACCGTCTACAAGGGCTGAAGGGCACAGAACAGGCTGTGTTAAAATACGAATAGAAAGACTTGGAGGCTCTTTGATTCTCATGGCCTTTTATCCGTGCTTTCTAGTCCTTATTTGTATATCGCAACGAGTGCCAGGATGAAGCTGAGGTTGGAAGGTGGACAAATTAGAGTGAATCCAGGTTTCTAAACAAATAAGAGAATAGTTTCACCTATCCGCAAGGTTCACTTTTTTCCAGAGACTTTCAAAAGCTAACTGTTTCTTTATTGGAAATAAGGGCAACAAAGGGTGTGCTCCAAAAGACCCAGGGTTGTGTTCTGTGGTACCACGACGGTGTGGTGGCCACTGGCAGCCACTCTGGGCTGAAGACCAGTGTTAAGATAGGAGGCTGGCAGACAGTAGTTAGTACTGCCTGGGTGGATGCCTGCATGAAGTCTGACTGCAGTAATGGGGGTGCACTTCAAACTGTGTGAACGAAATGGGAATTTATGAGGAGGGAAGGGCAGGCCATAGGATCAGGGACTCTCCGTTCTGGAGGCCAGGAGTCTGAGATCAGGATGTAAGGCAGCCCACATTCCCTCTGGAGGGTCTAGGGAAGAGTCTGTTCTTTCCCCCTCCCAGCTCCTGCTGACTGTCGGCATTCCTTGACGTGTGGCTGCATGCATCCCTCCCATCTCTGCCCCTGTGATCACGTTGCCTCTTCTATCACTTCTCCCTTGACCTTACTCTTAAAAGGACACTAGTTATTGGATTAAGAGCCCATCTGGTTATCCAGGCTGATCTCCTCAGCTCAAGATTCTTAAATTACATGTACAAACATTCTTTTTCCCAGGAAGATAACAGTCAGAGGTTCCAGAGATTAGGATGCAGACATAATCATTTTGGGGCTACCATTCAGCCCACTATAGTCATTAAACGATTTTTGTGGGAAGGTCCTTTGAAACTTTGTAAATATCCCATTTCTCATCAAATGTTCACTCCTGAGTTCTCGCCTCCATTGACGTTTCTTGGCTGAATTAATTATGACTATGATGGTTGCCAAATGGTGGTTTTCTAATTCCATCGTTCCTTTTACATTTATTAGTTGGCATCCTACCAAAAGGAAAGTGTCATCTCCTGTCATTGATTCATGTTTTATTTATAATAATTTAGACTCACTGATTCCTATTTTATTCAATGGGTTATGATTCATTGCTATCATTATTTATTTTGATACCTAAATTGTCCTATACTTGGCCAGTGGGACCTTCTTCAAGCTGGCTTCTGCATCCTTTTGACGTGTCCCCATCAGTCTTGGAACACTTCTTTATTGTCGGGTACAAAAAGGTATTCCAGGCTCATCTTGCATCTTCCTTCCCCAGCCCTGGAATTAGCCATTTCTCCAAGAAGCCCCAATTCCTTTTCGTGGAGAATGCTATTTAGAAACCTAGATGAGGCTGCTAGGGTGTTCATGACCATTGGGATGTCATTGCTTCTAGGCCCTCCACATATATATTTATTTCTATATCTAGCTATATCCATCTATCTATCTATCTATCTGTCTATCTATCTATATACAGATAGATAGTGAAAACTGTGAGTTCTCAGCTTCCAAGTCCAATCCAACACAGGAGGATTCATTCTAGTTTTCTCCCTTTCCATATACATAACTCTCCAACATTGAACCTTGTGTGTGTTGCCATTCTCCTCAATATATTCTTTTATTCTATCAGTCTCCCTGTTATGCAAGCGACCTATCACCAGTCCCTTTAACAGTGGCCTTTCTCACCTGTCTTGGGCTCTGACACCCTGCACCAGGCTACTTCCCCCCACCCCCTTGCAAATTCCTACTTTTCTTGGCCACACTTAACTGGTTTGAGACTGAATTATTCCAGAAGGAAGGGTAAATATTATTAGTATTTATAATGATAATAATAGTCATTTTAAACTTTTCAAATAACTGATAAAGAATGTTTTATAAAGCAATTCAAAGACTACAGAGCAAGCAAACATCTCTTAAGATGGTCTCCCTCACCCAATACCCACCACAGCTAGACGGAGCTTTATGAGTTTGTAGTAAATCTTTCCAGATGTTTCTTAGGTGTTTACGTGTCTCACCCGTAGTATTACAACAGCCTCCAAATGTTCTCCTGCCTTCTGTCCTCGCCTTCCTACAATTTATTTTCAACACAGCAGCCAGGGTTTTTCATAAGAGGATCCGATCATGTGCCAATCCCCTCATTCCACTCAGAGGAAAAGCCACAGTCCTTGCCCTGGGGCCTCTATGCACAGTCTGCCCCTCCCTCCCCCAACCTCGTCCCCTGCCCCCAGCCCTTCTTCAAGCACTCGGGCCTCTGTGACCTCCATGATGTACTTTTAACCTGCGAGTACACTCCCCACTTAGGATGGTGCCCTAGCTCTTCCTTCTGCCTGGATCCCTCTTCCCTGGGATATCCACGTGACCCTCTCATCCCCTTGAGTACCACCTTCTCAACAGAGGCCTACTCAGGCCACACTAAGTGCCATGGCGCCCTCCATCTTCCCCTGCACCCTTCAACCAGCTCCTCTCTCCCCAGCCCCTATTTCTTTTGCTCCTAGCCCTTCTCATCTCATATTATGTAATTTCCTTTTAAAATTTTGTTTATTGCATGTCTCTGCATCACTAGAACATAAACACCCTGAGGACAGAAAACTCTTTTGTTCCCTGGTTTGTCCCAAGTGTCTCGAAGCTTTGTGCACTGTCTGTAACACCACAGGGGCTCAGTAAATATTTGGTGCAGAGCTTCCCTGGTGGCGCAGTGGTTGAGAGTCCGCCTGCCAATGCAGGGGACACGGGTTCGTGCCCCGGTCCGGGAAGATCCCACATGCCGCGGAGCGGCTGGGCCCGTGAGCCATGGCCGCTGAGCCTGTGTGTCCGGAGCCTGTGCTCCGCAACAGGAGAGGCCACAACAGTGAGAGGCCCGCGTACCGCAAAAAAAAATAAAATAAAAAATAAATAAATAAATAAATATTTGGTGCATAAACATTTATTGAAGTAGTTCTTCTTGGCTTAAATTTATCTCAAAAGGTAACGCATTCTTCTGCAGTTTGAGTTTTGGTTTTTTACTTAACAATATGTCTTGGGATCTTCCTGTTTTATTTTAGATATACTAATTAAAATCTTATTTTGTGTAGTACTTTGAAGTATAGATGGAGTATTGTTATTCAACCAGTCGTCTATGAATCACACATACAACTACTCCAGTTTTTCTCTATTAAAAACCAGGCCTTGTATAATTCAAATCTCAGTGTCCTCCTTTATAAAATAGACAGTATTCACCTCATAAAAGACTGAGGATTAAAAGAGATCCTGGGGTAGGACTTGGCAATTTTTTTTTTTTTTTTTTGACTGCGTTGGGTCTTCATTGCTGCGCGCCAGTTTTTCTCTAGTTCCAGCGAGCGGGGGCTACTCTGTTGTGGTGCACAAGCTTCTCGTGGCAGTGGCTTCTCTTGTTGCAGAGCACGGGCTCTAGGCACGTGGGCTTCAGTAGTTGTGGCATGCAGGCTCAGTAGTTGTGGCTCGCGGGCTCTAGAGCGCAGCCTCTGTAGTTGTGGCACATGAGCTTAGTTGCTCCGCGGCAGGTGGGATCTTCCCGGACCAGGGCTCGAACCTGTGTCCCCCGCATTGGCAGGTGGATTCTTCACCACTGCACCACCAGGGAAGCACAGGACTTGGCAAATCTTTTATTGCATTTTTATGCTGTTATTATTACCTGCGCTACTGCAAGCCTCCTCATGACCATTTCTCCAGGACACTAATTGTTGGAGAGGCACGTTTTTAATCAGCAGTGCCTATGAACTTCCTCAAACAGAGCTGTCACCTTCCGAAAGTATGTCACTGTACACCCACTTTGGACTCAGTAATTTTTGTCAATCTGATGAGTACGAAAAATAATACCTCTGTGTTGTTTTTTGTTTCCAAGATGTACCTGTTAGTTGGAATATTTTTTCCTTTTTTTTTTTTTTCTGCCAAGAGTATAATTTCATCTTTTATTCCAACTCAGTCCCTAAAGACTTTCCAGACAACCACAAATCACATTGATGGGATCTGTCTTCTGGGTTGTCACAAGCTATGCCACTTCTGCAATGGCCTAACTATATGTAGATTTTGTTAGTGTCACCACCCAGAAGTGTGGAGTAGGAAAGCGGGGAAGGAGTCAGCCTCGATCAGCAAAGTCGCAGACTTAGAACATAAAGCTGAGCCCAGGAAATTCTGAGAGTGTGTATTTTATGCCAGACGCTGGTCTGTAGAGACCGTGGTGAGTAAGGCACAGTCTCCTGGATCTTACAGTCTAGTGGGACAGAGAAACGTAAAGGAAGTAGACAACTAAGTAAAGGCCCAGGATTTATAGATTGCAGTAAGTTCTAAGAAGGAAATAGGGCTTCCCTGGTGGTGCAGTGGTTGGGAGTCCGCCTGCCGATGCGGGGGACGCGGGTTCGTGCCCGGGTCCGGGAGGATCCCGCATGCCGCGGAGCGGCTGGGCCCGTGAGCCATGGCCGCTGAGCCTGCACGTCCGGAACCTGTGCTCCACAACGGGAGAGGCCACAACAGCGAGAGGCCCACGTACCGCAAAAAAAAAAAAAAAAAAAAGAAGAAGGTGGTCAGGGGAGATCTCTCTGAAAAGGTGATGTTTGGGTTGAGACTTGAAAATGATTCATGTTGGGAAAGAACTGAGGAAATTAAAGATGCAGAGGCTTTCAGACAGCAGGGGGAAAGATGTGTTCAGGGAAACTGGAGGAGGGTGGGAGGATGGTGGGTGAGGGAGAGCAGAGCAAGGATAAGGAAGCCGGAAGCTGGAAACTGTGATTCCTTCTAAGCCATGTTAACGAGACTGGTTCTCATCTTTAGGGTGATAAAAAGTAGGATGTTTTAAGCAAGGAAATGGCATGCTCCAATGTGTGTTTGTCAAAATCACCATAGTTTCTTGTCTCATCTTCCTTTCTAGGAGTGCCCAGTGCCTTCTCTTCTTTCAGGGATTTCCAGTTCCTGTCATTTCCTCTAGCATCCTAAAATCTATTACTGATGACACACCACCTAGACTGTCATTCTCATGGTTTGGAGTGAGTTAGCATTACTCGGGGAGCTTGATAAAAATGGGCATTCTAGGCCCTTACCCCAGAGATCCTGACTTAGTAGGCTGGAGGTAGGAGCCAGAAATATCCATTTCATCAAACTCCCAGGTCAGTGGTTCTCAAATCAGTCTGCATCAAAACTACCTGGAGGGCTTATGAAAACACAGATTACTGGGCCCCACTTCTAAAGTTTCTGATTCAGTAGACCTGGGGTGGAGCCCAGAATCTTTGACTCTTCTTTGTTTGTTTAATTTTTTTTAATATAAATTTATTTATTTATTTTTGGCTGTGTGGGGTCTTCGTTTCTGTGTGAGGGCTTTCTCTAGTTGCGGCAAGCAGGGACCACTCTTCATCGCGGTGCACGGGCCTCTCCCATTGCGGAGCACAGGCTCCAGACACGCAGGCTCAGTAGTTGTGGCTCACGGGCCCAGTTGCTCCGCGGCATGTGGGATCTTCTCAGACCAGGGCTCGAACCCGTCCCCCCTGCACTGGCAGGCAGATTCTCAACCACTGCACCACCAGGGAAGCCCTGTTTGTTTAATTTTTATTTTTGTCTGCATTGGTCTTCGGTGCTGCATGTGGGCTTTCTCTAGCTGCGGCGAGCGCGGGCTACTCTTCATTGCGGTGCGCGGGCTTCTCATTGCGATGGCTTCTCTTGTTGCAGAGCATGGGCTCTAGGCACGCAGGCTTCAGTAGTTGCAGCATGTGAGCTCAGTAGTTGCAGCATGTGGGCCCTAGAGCGCAGGCTCAGTAGTTGTGGCACGTGGGCTTCGTTGCACCGTGGCACACGGGCTCTTCCTGGACCAGGGATCAAACCCATGTCCCCTGCATTGGCAGGTGAATTCTTAACCACTGCGCACCAAGGAAGCCCCCCCCCCAGAATCTTCATTTCTAACAAGTTCCCAAGTAATATTGATGCTACTGGTCCAGGGACCATGTTTTAAGAACCACGGTCCAGGGTGATTCTAATAAAGGTGATCCCTGGGACCACACTTTGAGAAACTCAGGCCCAGGGACTAAAGCTAATCTTGCTAGTATTCCATAAGTGTTCTTCCTAATATCTCCCAGACTCTCTGGCCTCATCTTGGCCCACCCACTCTCTGCACTAGGCCAACCCCTAGCATTCTTTGCTCTTGGCACAGAAAAGTTCTCATCATTGCTAGAACTCATCATGACTGTGCACTTGCTGGCCTTTGCACATGCTGTTCCTTCTCCTTGTAATGCCCTTCCCCCAAGCATTCCCTTTAGACCCTGCTCAAATGTTATCCCTTCTGTGTGGAGTGTTCCTCATCTCTCTGCTAGACATTTGTTGCTCCTTTCATTGGATTGCCTGACACTTTGCACATATCTCTAACATAAGAGCATGAAAACTTTTTTGACCAAAACCAGTAGAAAAAATTCATTTTATATTGCAACCCAATAAACATATACTGATATATTACATAAAATTAACATACGATTTTATAAAATAATACTTACCTTAACATGCACGCTGCTATTCTACTTTTTTTTAAAGCTGGCTGTAACTTTTTAAATTGATTGTGGTATGAAGCACACAGCTTTGGGGGCTTCCCTGGCTCAGTGGTTAAGAATCCGCCTGCCAATGCAGGGGACACGGGTTCGATCCTTGGTCCGGGAAGATCCCACATGCCACAGAGCAACTAAGCCCGTGTGCCACAACTACTGAAGCCCACGTGCCTAGAGCCCGTGCTCCACAACAAGAGAAGCCACTGCAATGAGAAGCCCGCGCACCGCAACAGAGTAGCCCCTGCTCAAGGCAACTGGAGAAAGCCCACGCACAGCAACAAAGACCCAATGCAGCCATACATAAATAAATAAATAATAAAAATGTAAAATGGACAAAAGGTTTGAACAGACTTTTTACCCGTGAAAACATATGAATGTCAAATAAACACATGAAAGGATGCTAAACATCATTAGTCACTAGGAAAATGAAACTGAAAACCACAATGAGATACCACTTCATACTCAGTAGACTGGTGAAAATTAAAAAGATTGTCCACATAATCTTGGCAAACACGTGGAGAAACAGGAACGGCTAGTGAAAATGTAAGTGGTACAACGAACTTGGAAAACAGTTTAGCAGTTTCTTGAAAAGTTAAACATACATTTACCATAGAGCTCAGACATTTCAATCCTATATTTTACCCAACAGAAATGGAAAAATATGTCAAAAGACATGTTCAAGAATGTCCATAACAGCTTTGCTTGTAATAGCCAAAAACTGGAGACAAGCAAATCCATCAATAGGAGGATGAAATAAAAAGGAATGAACTATGGATACGTGCAATAATATGCATGAATCTCAATGATGTTGAGTGAAAAAAGCCAAGCAAAAAGAGTACATGATGTATGATTCCTTTTATGTAAAATCCTAGAACATGCAAACTCATGTATAGTAACAAGAATTAGATCAACAGTTAGCTGGGAACAGGGGTGGAGGAACGGATGGATTGAAAGGGGTATGAAAAGACTATTAGGGGTGATGGAACTATTTGTTATCTTGATTGTGAAGATGGTTTCAAGGGAGCATACATAAGTTACAATCAATCAAGTTGTGCCTTTTAAATATAAGTAGTTTATTGCATTTCAATTATACCCTAACAAAGTTGTACAAAAATATTAATGACTAGCTAAACACAAGTCATAAATGCGAAAACAAAACAAAAATCCTAGTCTAAAATACGATGCATTTAAAATGCATAGCTTAAAAAGGGAAATAATGGATAATAGAATTCAAAGCATTTGGGGATCTAAGCTGGGGGAGAGGGAGGAGGACAAGGAAGAAGAAGAATTCTCATAATAAGTAAAATAAGATCGTAAGTATTGAAATTCAGTTACTTTACTCATATAAAATAATTATCAGTTGCAGATGATGAAACACAGATCTCAGTACAGTGGGGCCCAAATCCAAGGAAAGGCTGGTAGAAGAGTGGGGAAGTGAGACAGAGAAGAGAAGGAAGCCAGTAAAGAATATATTATCAAGGAAGTTACGAGTGCAGGCAGTCTGAGCTTGCTCCCAGTGTAGAATTCTGGGATGGAACTCCAGAACAGACAGCTAAGAGTTGAGAGGCAAAGGAGCTGGGGTATTTATCCACCAATTCCCGCCAGTCAATGGTTGAGAGCTACTTCCAGATGTGTTAATTTCCCAACACTTCCAGCCTGCCCAAAGGCAAGTAGAGCAGGCTGCAGTGGAAAAGGAGAGTCTTCAGGCAGAGAGTCACAGGGGCTGGAAATGAGATTCTAAGCTGGCATGCATGGAAATAATGCGTGTTAAGGAAATAAGGCAGGGCATGCTGTGCTGGTCAACCATTACACGCCACATACTGTGGTATTTAAATAGACAGCAACCTTAAGAAGCTTACATTTCAACATGTAATACACCAACTATTTTCCTAATTAGTTCTTGACTTTATCTAAATTTCATCTCAACTGAACACAACCTCTTAATTTTATGTTGACTTTCTCCTAAATCACCATGCACATGCAAAGAACAGCAGAATATCAGGGGAACCATGATAAATAGCTATCAAGTTTTAAACTTGATTTTTAAAAATATTTATTTATGTATTTATTTTATTTATTTTGGCTGCACCGGGTCTTAGTTGCAGCACTCAAGATCTTCGTTGGAGCATGCGGGATCCTTTTAGATGTGGCATGCGGGTGACATGCAGACTTCTTAGCTGCAACATGCAAACTCTTAGTTGAAGCCCGCATGCGGGATTTAGTTCCCCGACCAGGTGTATAACCTGGGGCTCTGCACTGGGACTGGAGTCTTACCCACTGGACCACCAGGAAAGTCCCCTTGATGTTTTGACCCAAGTTGACGATGCCATTTTTTGGCTGCACTCAGAGACAATGTATTTTTCCAAAGATGGAATGATTCTATTGAAATGACATGAAAATTTTATGGCTGGAATCCTAGAAGGATGTGTGGTTTTCAGTAAAATATTAATGAAAAAAAGCATTGTTAGAGTAACACATTTCCCTTGACATCAATTAAGCTTCTGAATCCAGAGCTATTTCTGAATTTTTCACTTACATGAGCCAATACATTCTCTCTCCCTCTCTCCCTCTATATCAATTTGAGTTGTATTTGCTGTCACTTGCAATTTAAAAATTTTTTAACTAATACAGAAATTGGCACCAGGCGTGGGGTTGTTTCCAGGCAGCCAAAATCCCACAAATGTCCACAACAGAGACATAAAAGAGAGATTACGTGAACACATTCAGGTAGAAAGGAACTTAAGCACCGTCTGACCCAACCAAGTCATTTTATGGGCAAGTAAATAAATCTCCAAGAAATTAAATAAATCAATATACTTTTAGTTAATGGTACTTTAGAGAATGCGTTATCATAACCCAGCACCCTGAACATTTGTAGGAGAAATAGGTTTTGGAAACAACACGCAAAGTAAGTATAGCGTGTGACGAAGCTTCGCTGACAGGAACTGGTCCCTTCATGGTGCAGCAGAATCACTTTACTTCTTTTCAGTAAATACTTCTGGAGCACCAGAAATGTATTAGCCATTGAGTTAGGTGATGCACATTGAGCAGGGGAAAAGAACAGCAAGGACTGTACCCTCAAAGAACTTTGTATCTAGTGGGAAAGGCAGTCAATTAACTCAGAGTTTCACGCAAATAAGTATTGTTGCTGTGATAATACATACCGCAAAGAAAAAGTCCAGGATTATGTGAGGGAATATAAGAGGCAGAACTGCCTTTATGTAGGGGATCCAAGGAGCCTTCCACAAGGAAAGGATATTTAAATCGATACCTGAAGGATAGTAGAATTTGCCAGGTGAGTTTCTAGGGTAACTGATTCCAAGCATGTGCAAAGCCCCTGATGGGAAAGAGCTCGGCTTCCTAAAGGAACAGAAAAACAAACTAGCATAAGTGAACATTAGCGGAGTGAGGAAGAAGAACTCAAATGAAGCCAGGGAGATGGGTAGGAGGTAGATACGCAGGGACTTCCTGAGAACTTTGGACGCTATTCTAGGAGCAAAGGGGAAACACTGAGGAGCTTTACACAGGGTGGGGATGGGTTAGGGTTTGGAGGGGACCAGACTGAATGCAGAGAAATAAGAAAGGCATTAGAACAACAATCCAGGTCAGAGAGGAGAGGAATCCAGGGAGTAATGGTTTGAGTGGAGACAACAGTGAAAATAGAGGAATTTCTGACTGACTCAGTGAATATTCTGGAGGTAGAAGCAATACACTTTTTTCTTTTTTTTTGGTACTAGTTTGAGTTGTTTGTGCTGTCACTTGCAACTTGAAGAGATGTACAGAAATCGGTATCAGGAGTGGGGTGCGTCAATGGGGATGTGATGATTTAGTGATGAGGGTGATGTGAAATGTGACAGAGGGCGAAACAAGTAATGAGCAGGTTTCTAGGATAAGGCAGGGGGTGGACTGGTGACACTGACTGACTTAGGGAACCACGAAGGAGGAGAAGAAGGGGGAACATTATGAGATCATGATCAAGGACAGGAGGGCTACTTATAAGCTATGAAGAGCTAAAGGGTGTGATAGGAACCAAACAGAAACAGGATAGCTTTGGGAATCGTAAAACTACTGAAGCCAGAGATTTTCAAACTTTTCCACCTATGTTCCTCTAAAAAGACAAGGAAGGCAGAACTTCAGCATGTGGACCCTCTGGTAAGTAAACATCTGACCCCATGGCAGACTAATAAATAAAAATGCCAATTTTTCAATATGATACTCTTTAAGAAATCCATCAGCCATTTATTTACTGGAGGTAAGGGGGCCACAAACAAGGAATTTTTAGAATCTTGGAATTCCATGTTTTTGTGTTTATTCCTCACAACAATCTATGAGGAATCCTTGTCCTGTTCTAGTAAGTGGGAAGTCTGAAGCACAAAGATGGTCAAAACAGTTGCCTAGGTCACATGTAGGCAGAAAATGGTGGAACTAGGATTTAAAGTTAATGTTGTCTAAATATAGTACCTGACTCATATCTCACAAAATAATTTGATGTGGGTTCCCAGTTATTCCAGAAAACCATATCCAAATACCTTAGCATTTTAAAAAGTTTTAAAATATGAGGAGGAAACTCAGTAGATGAACAGAATACCTTGTGCTGATTTTTAAGAGTCTAGGTATTGGGGGGAAAAAACCTTTATGTAGACTCAAAACCCTTGGTATGTTATTTTTGATTATGTTAGTAGCTAACAAGTCAGGTTCAATTTTGCTAAATAAAATATAAGAACGCAAGAACTAATTTCACATTTTCCAAATTTTCTTCACTGTATCTCAAACACCAGACACCTTTACAACCAAATAACATAATGTATAGTGTGGTATTTTATAAACAAAGAAGATTTTTAATGATTTTTTTAAAACAGGCTAAACTACTTGCTAAACCAAATATCTCTTTTAATAGCTGGAAGGACTTAAATATTACTATTTCATATTATAAAATCTTAAACTTGAAATCTTCCAAAAGAAAAGTAACACACTTCCCAAATAACACCAAAAGACAAGACTTTTTTAAAAGCTTTTAATTAAAAAAAAGTAAAACAGGAGATGGCATTTATAAAGACAAGATAGTAATTAAATCATAATACTTATGTTCCTTTTAATTTGCTGTAATAATTCCTTTTCTTTGGAGTGTTCTTTCATACGCTCATTTCGTCCCAAAGAAAAATCACTAAAAAATAAGTTTTCCAACATAAAAAATGCATTCAGGTTCTCCTTGGGAGCTATAAACAATTGGTGCACTTTTCAGTGACAACACAAACATGTAAAACTGATGAAGCAGAAATTGCACCTGATTCTTATATGTTCATGCATATGGTGATACAAACAAAGTGCTTTATCTTGAAGACACAAGAGAATATTTCCAGTTCTGACCTGTGAAAATTTCTCTGTTTGCCAGAGAAATCTCATCAGCTTTTTAAACGCCAGCATGGCAATTGTGAAATGATATCACCTAAGGTGTCACCATCTATGATTCTTCAGTTCACAGAGCACAATAGATGCTGGGTCTTTCGTTAAAAAACATTTGTGGGTGTGTGTGTGTGTGTTTGTGTGTGTGTGTGTGTGTGTGTTTGTGTTTGTGTGTGTGTGTGTGTGTGTGTGTGTCTCTGTGTCTGTACGTATTGTGTAAATTTTTTTTGTAATTTTTGGAAAAATTCTCATCATAAAGATCTGATTTTAGGATTAGAAGTTAGTTCTGCCTGCACAGGGATCCCCAAGTGCTCTGGCTCTGCCACTAATGCCAAGCATCTTGGTACCACTGAGAAGCTAACATCAAAGACAGGAAGGGAAAGGAAAAAATGAAAAAGAGGAAGATGAAAAAGTAGGAGAGAAACAGAAAGACATAAAAAAGCTTGCTTACCATACTAATAAATGAGGATATAATGATTTGTACTCTCATGGCATTCAACATATTTCTGAATTCAGTCAGGAAATCATATTCATTTTGGTTTATCCAATACATGCGATTTATCTTTTTTGTATCAGTATCAGGCAATATTTATACATAACCCTAAATCTGTACGTATGTTGCGGCATCTTCAGGGTGGGTTGGAGTGATTATTCCATTATTGGATCACTATTTTGTGACTGTGAGTAAGGTTTTGTACAGTTTGCTTGTTTTATAAACACCATAACTGCAATGAAATAAATACTCACAAACTTCTATAAGTCTGTATAAATATCCATTTCAATAATAAATTCAGTAAAAGTCACAACAATTTGCAGTGGAAACACTGAATCTGGAATAGACGTTTCAAATAAATAGTTAAGCTTGGAGCAATATATCCTAAATGCTAAATTGTCTTGGAAGTTGAAAGAAAACTTAGATTTTCTAGCCAGTTAATTTTTCAAATACTGGAATTTCTGATGTAAGTCACAATTTCAGAGATTTATATTGGGAAGAGAAAAACTCAGCAAGAAAAACATGGTCAGCATTTCTAGTGACCCTGCTATTGAAAGTTCTAATAACCATGCACACAAAAATACTACACTTTGGGCTTCCCTGGTGGCGCAGTGGTTGGGAGTCCGCCTGCCGATGCAGGGGACGTGGGTTCGTGCCCCGGTCCGGGAAGATCCTACATGCCGTGGAGTGGCTGGGCCCGTGAGCCGTGGCCGCTGAGCCTGCGCTTCCGGAGCCTGTGCTCCGCAGCGGGAGAGGCCACAACAGTGAGAGGCCCGCGTACCGCAAAAAAAAAAAAACCAAAAAAAAACTACACTTTGCTATTAGAAAGTGTTCTTTCTTCTCCAGTGGAACTCTGTAGTCATGCCTTAAACAGAATTTTAAAGGAAACAAGGAGAGGACAGGAGAAGATAGGAGGACAGAAGAGACCCCATCTCATGGTCATCCCACAGATTCGATATGCCAAAGGGGGCAATGTAACCTTTGGCAAACTTCAGACCACAGACTGCATGTTTCAGGAGTCCACTGAATTCAAATTGTGGTTATCATATTTCAAAGGCGCTAATGTCGTAGCTTTCTGGAAATTATCACAGGCAGAGAAAATACTGCCTCATGGCAACGTCCTAACTATAAGAAATAATTAGCACTTTTTGGCATGGGGATTAGAAGATCAGAGTTTTTCTAAATTCTCCACCAAACTCACCTAACATTTCAGGATACAGCAAAGGAATTCCCAGGCAGAAAACCACACCAAATTCTAAGGCTTCACAGTCTCATAATGCATCATTCTAGAATGTTCTAGAGTTCTATCACTGACCTTTGCTGGAAATCCTATTGTGCATCTTCAGACTAGAACCCACAATTGAGAGTTGTGGGTAAACCCGACTCTCATAAAAGAAAAGGAATTGCTGTATGCCATGTCTTTATCTGCAGATTTTTTGTGGGACTTGCCAAAGGAGGAAAGGAACTTCTTTAGGTCTGTGAGCCACCAGCAAATCTGAGCGACATCTGTGGGGTTTGCTGGCTGTGCTGAACAAGGAGAAAGAAAACTGGAATGGAAGTCAGGGAATCATCTCCACATCCTGGCTCTTTCACCAAAATCCTATTTGTGGGATACAGAATGCATTTTCCCCGTCCAAAACACAATCCCGAAATTCCCCCCACATGCTTTAGAAATCAAATAATGAATGATGTCACCTTCAGTGGTAAAATGAGGAAACATAAAATACAACAGCAAAGATAAGAGTTTCACATCATAATGGTAATTTCCCTTAACAAAAATAACAAACCACAGGTCACCCAACTTATCAAAAGGAAAGTATGGGTTATTACTCAGCCATTTTAGATTTAAATTTGTTACTACCATAATGGTGCTGCATACTAACATTGACTGATACCTATATATTCTTCGGTAGTGCTGAGACTTGCATATATTTTTTTCAGGGTAAGACCTTTTCTGCTGTTGTAGAACCTATGATATCCTACGGGATTCCAATCTGTCGGATACCATATTTGCATTACCAAAACAAAAATTTTCATTTTATACTTTCAGATCATTGTCTATATGTGATGAAAAATATTTCACATTTTTGTTTTCAAAAATTTCTCTGTGAAACGGGATGTATCCTATACACATCTGTGTGCCTTACAGAACAGTAATTATATGGAATATATTTGTTTCTTTGTATTACAATTTCCTTATTTGCCCAGTGGAGATGATACAGGCCCCTACTAAGTTCACTAAGTTGTTGCAAACATCAAGGAGATCATTTAAGCACACGTTTTTTGAGATAAATAAAGCATTATGCAAAATGCCCTTATGCTAATAGCAGCTACAGGAGCAACTAGGGATTAACTTTGATTCCTTTGGGGAGAGAATACCGAACTTCCTCTACTGTAGCTAGGTGATAAGACACACCTTGGCTAACAGCCAGAACACCCTCGAGAAGAAAAAAAAAATTTGAGAGACCTTTCTAAGGCTGGTGGGAAGATGAATTTTCTGGCCAGTGGAATCCACTGAACTATTTATTTGTACACATTACATTCCAAGTCGGCCTTTAATTTCCACGTATTGCCCAAGAGTTTAAAGAGAGAAGGCCACACCTACCGAAGTAAGAGATAAAATGCTTTTGTCTCTGGGTCAGCACAAAATCACATCTCTGCTAAATAGACCGTTTAGGTTTAACACAATTACTGAATTTCCTTTCAGAAGCTGTGGCTGCATAGACATGTCTTACTATTTGGAAAAATCTGAACAATTTTTCTTAAAAAACAGCCCCAGATATGCTTCATCCTTTATCACTGCCCAATTAGCTAAAATCCGAATGCTTCTCCCCGATGTATTTTTTTGAAGTAGAAAAGGATAGCTTTATTGCTTTGCCAGGCAAAGGGGGGATACAGCAGACTCCTGCCTTGAAAAACTATGTGTCCCCACCCCAGAGGATTTGATGAGGGGTTTTATAACAATGATGAGGTGGGACCTCTGACAAGATTAGGGTGTGAGCAGGGCTTGTGCTCCCTTAATCTCGTCTCAGGTGGTCGGTCTCCTAACCCTGATCTCTGTCCCAGACGTGTTTTAAATAAAGGGTTGCAGGCATCATCCTTTTGTCTAAATTTTTAGTCTCCTACATAAAAATCTCAGCATAGGGTCCCACTTTCACTTAGACTACCTGTTTTAGATACATGTTTATACGATGGAAAAGACAACCGCAAGTAAATATAAAAGTAGGGAAAAAAAGTCTAGAAGGGACTACACTAAAATAAAAATCTTTTTCCCTGGTTAATAGGATTATGGCTAATCTCATCTTGATTTTGGTCCAATGACCTATATATTCTCTATAAGTTTTTAAAATTTGTTTTACAACAAGCATGTATCACTTTTATAACAAGGGGTGGGGCGAACCCATTGCATAGAGAGAGTCTCAAGAGAAGTGGATAAAATGTGCCACATTAGATGCCACTGACATTGCCTCAGACACTTGGGAATCAGAAGGCTCACAAGAGTTCCTTTTCACAGCTAGCTCGACCTACTTCAACAGTGTTAAGTGAGCAAAAATATCATTTTTTTAAAAAAAACAGAGAGATAAATAGCACTTTAGAAAAAAATTAAAGCGTATTTCCATTTAGGGGCAACTGATTTAGCAACATTTAACAAGTCTTTTTAAACTTAGTTGTCATAGAGCACCATGAAATATTCACATAAAAGAGATCCAGGCAGCTTGCAGATGAGTATTTCCTCGTTCATGAGATGCCTAATTGACTCGAGACAATGGGAAATACTCAGCGCCTCTGGTTCGGGCCAACATGGATGATGACATGTTTCTCATAAGCCCTTTTCATGGTTTTCTCAATTTGCTTCAGAAAAACTTGTGGGATTCGTCCACATAAAGTGTGCACAGTCTCCAAAAACTTCAGCTGAAGAGGGTAATACATGGATTGAAAGAGATTGTCTTGAAAGGGAAACTGAAAGATGAGTTAAAAATAAAAAAAAAGAAAAGTGTATTTTAGTTACTGAAATGCCATTTAACACGCAAATAACTTACTGAGAAATGACACAGGGAATTAATATAAACATGCAGGCACAGCTTGGTACGTTTTTAGATACAGAGGAAGGGACCTCTGAGGACCGAGGTTCAAATCCTGATTCAGTCCTGTGCAACCCCAGGCAATCACTTACCCTTTTGGGGCCTGTTTCTTTACCTCTTAAAAAAAAAAAAAAAAAAGATGATTTATTTGGGTTTTAAAAGCTCTTAAAATCTGAGTGAAGTATATTTCCCAGGACAGGATATTCTATAGCATGCTCTTGCTGAGTAGAAGCAAGACTCAAGTATAAACAAAAAGGTCCTACTGTATAGCGCGGGAAACTATGTTCAATATCCTGTGACAAACCCCATAATGGAAAAGAATATGAAAAAGAATACATATATGTATAACTGAGTTACTTTGGTGTACAGAAGAAATTAACACAACATTATAAATCAACTATACTTCAATAAAATTTTTTAAAAAGACTCAAGTAGATACTTGAAATCTACTACAATAAAACACTGAATTGGGGCTTCCCTGGTGGCGCAGTGGTTGAGAGTCCACCTGCCGATGCAGGGGACACGGGTTCGTGCCCCGGTCCGGGAAGATCCCACATGCCGCGGAGCGGCTGGGACTGTGAGCCATGGCCGCTGAGCCTGCGCGTCCGGAGCCTGTGCTCCACAACGGGAGAGGCCACAGCGGTGAGAGGGCCGCGTACCGCAAAAAAAAAAAAAAAAAAAACCAACACTGAATTGTTCATATATCTTGCCTTTGTAGCAATCTTAATGAAGGAACTATGGTAATCTCACGAAGTTCAGAGTTTAACAACTACTAGTGAAATGTATCATCAGTGAACTTTATTTTAGTAATTCAGGTACCAAATATTGGTTGTCGGTTTTTTCCCACTTAATATTGGACTTTAAAAAGAAATTATCTTGTTTTCCTATGGAATATGTCTGTATTTCCCAAAATAAATCTTTCAGACCACCTAATTATGAACACGAGTCAAAGTTTTATCACAGTCTTGTCGAAAGGGAAAAGGCCTCTAGTAGGTCAAGTCAAAGATTCATTGTTGGCAAGGACATTCTAAACAAAAAGACTAGAGAAAAAAGCAAAAGGGAAATAAGAATGATGAAAAGTCAGATACTATTGCCTGACAGCAGAGTGGGTGGGTGTCTAGTTTCCTAGAACAAGTCTTAATCCCTTAAAGTTCATCAGAAATATTGCTTAAGCATGTTTATCAGAAATGTGAATTTCTTCCCAGAAGGAGATTACACATTATGTAATGCAAAAAAAGGGTTCTGTCCGAGACCATGCTTGGAACACTTTTTCTTTCACAGCACAATTTAGACCATTGATAAACACCTTTTCATCACTGTATCCCCAGTGACAGGAACAGAATAGGTCAAAACCGTGGAGCCCTGCTTGATTCCTCTCTTTCCCCCACATCCTTCACCTGGTGCAACAGCAAGTACCGTAAACTCTACCTCTACAGCACATCCCGAGTCCAGCCTCTCATCTTCCCAACACCACCCAAGTGCACGCCAGCCCCATCTCTCACCTGGAAGGCTGCAGTAAGTCTCATAGATAGCCTTTTTGTTTTCACTCTTGCACCCCCTGCACCAAGTTACCACGGAGATATTTTTAAAGCATAAATCAGAGCACGTCGTTTTCCTGCAGGGGCTTCCCGCTGCAATTAGAGTAAGATTCCAACCCCTCTCCTGTCCCCAAAGGTTCAATGTGACCCGGAACTCTCCCTGCTCATCTCCTCCTCGCTTACCTTTTCTGTTCATTCTGGTTACTGTGGCCTCTTCCCTGTCGGTGGGCACACAAACTTACTCCTGACTCAGGGACTTTTCCCAGGTTATTTCTTCTACTTGGCAGGATCTCTCCCCAGATTGTCCCAGGGATCAAGGCTCAGGCTGGCAGAAGCCTCCCTGAGGACCCGAGCTTGTGAACCTTCCTCTCCATCCTGGATGCCCATCCTGGATGCCCAGCACCCTGCTTTAACCTTCCACTATCTGGTAAGAGTTTTATTGATTTCTTCATTTATGTGAGTACTGTCTGGCTTCCTCACCCAAAATATACGTTTCATGAGGAGCGGGCTTTGTCAGTCTTGTTGACTTCTAAGTTCCCAGAACCTAGAATTGTTCCTGCATAAAATAGGCTCTTCAGAGATGATTGTTGAAAGAATTACTGGCAGAATGTCTGCCTCATATATAATTTTCCTTGGGTCATGATGGGGGAAGATCACACTTACCCTTCACACAAACATACACACAGAGTTAGGGTATGTGAGTATGTGTGTTTGTGTGTGTGTGTGAGAGGGAGAGAGAGAGAGAGAGAAGGGGAGGGAAGAGAAGGAAGAGGGAGGGACAGGAGGAATATTTTCAGAGAGAGATGAAGGAAGAAAGAGACATACAGCGAAAGAGAGAGAGAGGAAAAGTATTTATAGAGGGGAAGGGAGAGAGCAAGTGAGAAAATGTGGACAAGATAAGAAAAGAAAAGAGTGTGAAACTTCTAATTATTGAGAACAACTCTATGTCGGGTGCTGTACTAAAAGTGTAAAAACAATCATTTTGTTGAATTCTCACAACACGTTTTATGAGGTAGATAATATTATTATCCCCATTTCACAGATGAGGAAACTGAGGCTCAGTAAGTCAAGAGCACAGAGTTAATGACTAATCACCAGAAAGGGACAAAATTGGGACCTGAACTCAGGTCTGTCGATGCCTAAAGCCAAGCCCTGACTCCACTGCACTGGGGTGCACAGTGGCAAGTGGAGAAATAGGTCTTTTATGATGAAGTCTGTCTATATTTACTTGAATTTCAGGATGGGGTTAGTGACTGTCCTGATTGAAATGCGTGAACGAAAATTGTCTTTTTAGTCCCAACTGAGGAAAATCAGTGAGTGTATTATGCAGAATCATTTATGAAACAGTTATCTGGCCCTCTTTCTGATCCACCCAGAAAACAAACAAGACCGATTGTAACTCTAGAACCATAGTTGCTCAATCCCAGGCCAGGGCTGACAGAGTACAGAACAACCTGGGGCATGGCTCTGATATCCACGTCTGCTGCATTCTTATGTACCTTCCATTTGTACTCCTGAATGGATGTGCACCTGGAGTCAGTGTTTGAATATCTAAATGTGATATCACTAAGTACAGAACAAATTTTCTGTGTAATTAAATCACCTGGCTTTGGAGAAACAACAGCAGGAATCCCAGGAGAAAAAAGAGGTGTTAGTTTATTGGCACGTGAAATTCTTTCCCTCCACAGAAGACAATTCTGGGGATTCCAGAATTGGAATTCTCTGGGATTCTCCTTAGCAAAATGCATACTTTCATACGTGCAAAAATGCATTACTGTGTTGCAGGATTCACCCTCACCTCACTCCTGCCCAATCCTTTTCATGAATCATGAGGGTTCCCAGATCCCCAAGGAAAAAACCCTCTAATAAAATCTACATGCCTTCTGTCAGGGGTTGGCAAATTTTTTCGGTAAAGGGCTAGATAGTAAATATTTCAGACTCTGTGGGCCGTACAGTCTGTCACAGCTACTCATCTTTGCCTTTGTAGCATATCGGTGGCCACAGACAATACGTAACATGAACAGTTGTTGCTGTGTCCCGATAAGACTATATGAACAGAGAAATTTGAATTTCATAAAACTTTGTTACACAGTTACACAGTTCATAAAACTGTGTTACGAAATATTCTTCTGTTCATTTTTTTCCCAACTATTTAAGAAACCATTCTTACCCCACATGTCTTACAAAAACGGGCCAGATTTGGCCCAATATTTGGCCCAAGTTGGCCAACCCCTACACTCTACGTTTTGGAATGAAAGTTTCAAAAGGGAAATCTCTGAAAGTAGCTGTTGCTGGTTCTGCCCCACCAACTTCAAGGTGAAAGGCAATGTGGAAAGCAGTGTTTCCCAAAGTGAGGGATGCAGGTACCAGCAGGCAGTACTTGACGTGATATTAGGTGGTGAACCACAAAGCAAGGTCCTTTCGACCTTCCCAGTTACTGCAAGAAGATAGTTCACATAGGTCTTAACTGCTCCTGCTAAAATCAACCTCTTCAAGGGAGTAAGAGGGGGCGCCTCAGCTCCAGGCCAGAATAGTTGGTGTGATCTTCACACTCAGCCAGAGGCAATTACAAGGCTGTCTGGCATGTCTCGGGGGAAAGCTGTCCTCCCAGACTTGGTGCATGGCAGCGAGCTGCAGTTTTCTTTGTGTGTATGAGCCACCCTGGCTTATACGCATGTTTGCATCCCTGCCCCAAGCACCTCCATGTGGAGGCCTCCTTTGGGAGGTGTGTGGGGGGGTACCTTTCTCCTCCTCCCCTCTTCCTTCCCTCTCCTCTTCCCCAAGATTCCTGGGCCCGTAAAGATGCAAAAGCCTTTTATTCAGGAGATATTCCTGCCTCCGTGCTGCAGCCACTTGACCCTCAGCCAGCATCCTTTGGTGGATAAAAATGGACCACCGAGAGCTGGTGCCTCTTCTTGCCTCTTGCTCGCACTGTGGCAGTCCATAAATAAAGACTTGATTGTCACTTTGGTTTGGCTCCTGGTCCTAACTCAGGAGTCCCCAACTCCTGGTCCTTGGACTGGTACCGGTCCGCAGCCTGTTAGGAGCCGGGCTGCACAGCAGGAGGTGAGCGGTGGGCAAGCAAGCGAAGCTTCGTGTGCCGCTCCCCGTCGCTGGCATTACCGCCTGAACCATCCCCCACGCCCTCCCAGCCTCCCACCCAATCCGTGGAAAAATCATCTTCCTTGTAATGCGTCCCTGGTGCCAAAAAGGTTGGGGACCGCTGTCCTAAATGACCACCTCGACACCTGCTTGGTCAATAGGGTGGAGCTGGCAACCAGGCAACACACTTAGCTTGAGCTGCATAATATTTTATTTTTATTGTATTACCTATATCCTAACCTCTGACCCTTTATTATGGCAAATAGCACAGAGTTTCTCTTTCTTTTTTTTTTTTTTTGCTTACTGTTCTCTTCTTTTTTGTGACAGAAAGTCACAAAAATTATAATCATCCTCATCAGTTCACTCAGTCCCATGTAATTAATTTTTGTTTTCATCTTGATCTTTTGTTAGCACTTTTATGAATTCCTGAGTTTTCCATTAGAGTTCTGAAAATGCTTATTCGTTCAGTTCAGCAGTATAGTCAGTTACCAAGGGTTTCTCTGTCTGATAGGACACTTCCTCCTTCAGCGAATTTATTTCAGAGAAAAAGAAATGAGTGACTTTCTTGGAAATATTAAGTCAAGAGTGGACAAAGTATAGTACCAGGTGGCAAGTGGATGGAGTGACGTAGCGTGAGTGAGGTTGGGGAAAAGCGGTAGAACTCAATGCTTCTGGGAATTATTTGGCCTTCAAAGGGACGGGTGACCACAGCACCTGCACTGCTTCATGCTGCTAAGTACATGTCTGCTGAATGGGGGGTGAGAACACACTTACATCTCGGATTGCTTCATAGAGCGCTTTGAAAGTTGGCTGCTTCTCATCATGGTAGACGCCTCGGTTCCCATGCAGGACAGACACGCCTTCCCGCTCGGCCGCTCTGCAATTGCTTCCGTACATGCAGTGATCAGGACGGTAGTTCCACTGGCAGGGGAACACGTACAGACACTCTGGTGGTGACAAGAGAAAGATATGTGTGTACAATCAGTGTCAGCGACGAAACCAACGTTTCCATAAACTGCACACCACACGGGATTTCAAAGCGCGTGACTGTGATTGTGACTTGTAGCTCAGATTTTACCACGTTTGTCGATATTCTGAGATCAGGAACTGAAGGAGCACACATTAGTGATGTTGGAGGTTTCACCGCAAAGAGGAGGGCAATATAGCATCTTAGACAAGAAGGCAAATGAGGGCAGCAGACAGCCTGGATCAGAATCCCAACTCTGTCACTCAAAATCAGTGCAACCTGGGTCCAGTGACTTAACCGGCCTGTGTTTCAATTTCCTCATCCGCAAGATGGATGTAACAGGATTGCCCTGTTATTTTGATGATTCAATTTTTACAAAGCTCATGTAAAATGCATAGCAGACTGACAAGCACACGGCGGTGGTCCATAGCATTAGCAGTTACAATCAACTCTTTGAAAAGGTTTTGTGAAATGGACCAACTTGAAAAATTAGAGTCAAGATTGAAGCAAAGGTTCTTCTTCAGATTAAAAAGCAACCAACCAGGGCTTCCCTGGTGGCGCAGTGGTTGGGAGTCTGCCTGCTGATGCAGGGGACACAGGTTCGTGCCCCGTTCCGGGAGGATCCCACATGCTGCGGAGCTGCTGGGCCCGTGAGCCGTGGCCGCTGGGCCTGTGCGTCCGGAGCCTGTGCTCTGCAACGGGAGAGGCCACAGCAGTTAGAGGTCCGCGTACAGCAAAAAAAAAAAAAAAAAAAAAAAAAAAGCAACCAACCAACAGAAACGAAGTGAAGGAAAAAAACAAGAAACAAAATACTACAATAGGAAAACAACAACAAAAAGCAACACAAAAAGAAGTCCCCCTGTCAAGGTGACTATATACACTGTGGGTGAGCATGTGCACATGTGTCCTTGTGCGTGTTTGCATCTCTAAGCCTGTGGTTCTTAGCCAGGGGTGATGCTACCCTGCAGTCTCCCGGGACCACCTGGCAGTGTTTGGAGGGAGACATTGTTCATCATACATGACGAGGCTGCTACTGGCATCTGGTGGGTAGAGGCCAGGATGCTATAAATATTCTCAGTGAACAGCAAGCCCCACCACTGTAGTAGTGCCAAGGTCGAGAAACTCTGCTCTAACCCTGATGGACTCAGTAAATTTCTTCTTGGTGACGAGGGAGTATAAAATCAGCAATAAGCTCATAACCCCTGAGCTTCCTGGCTCCTCCTTCCTGGTGCCTTTAAGGGCCGGGGCTAGAGGAGGATGGATCAAAGTTCTCTGCAAACGTGTGCCACTGACCATAAGAAAGGCCCCGAGTGACAGCACAGAAGGCTTAGAGCAAATCAATTACCAGTGTCAGAAGAGCGTCATAAAGATGTGCTTGTTGGTTGGGTTGATGTCATTCCCTTCTCATGGAAAGGACCCCTGCTTAGAGGTTATTTACAGAAACCTTCGAGATGGAAAGCAAAGAATGAAGACGTCATCGCACATCCCCTCTGGCAGATGGTGTGTAATATTTCTACCATTCAGAAATCACATGCCACTGGGGAATTCCCCGGCAGTCCAGGGATTAGGACTTGGAGCTTTCACTGCCGAGGGCGCAGGTTCAATCCCTGGTTGTGGAACTAAGATCTCGCAAGCCGCGTGGTGCGGCCACAAAACAAAACAAAACATAAAACTCACAGACTGCTGTGACATCCAAGCACCCTCTAATTCCTAACTGTTCACAACACACGATGAGACTTTCCTTCTCTTGGGAGAACTCCATTCCACCAGGATGTTTCCCTTACCTGCATTCACCTCCACGCTTGCGCATACATAATCCACAGCTGGGAGAGAGTGGTGCTCATCATGAAATTATACTATCAAGGTCTGAATCCCAACTCCTCTATTAGTTGTGTGACTTTGCTGCACTTCCGTGAAGAGGGTGGATGTGAGGATAGTGGGAGTGAAAATATCTAAACATGCTTTTGTGCTTCTGAACTGTGACCTGACCCCAGCCCAATAGCTGCCTTTTTTTTAATCCCATGAGTCACCTCACTCCTTTCTGATACCTGCCCGGCCATTTGGATTTGCAGTCCCTGCTTAAGCACCTGCCAGTATTCTCTCCTGAATGAATTGCCCTAGACACTACCTCTGTTTTTGTAAACGCACGGATTGATGGAATGAACAAATATTTATCAAATGCCTGCTATGTGTATAGGTCCTGCCTTCATGGAGTTTAAGATTGGTGATGAAGGTTTTTTGCCTCTTCCTAAGTAGTTTAAGGACTCTACTACAAAAAGAAAACTTTTCCTCTCTTTGCAGCCTCCTTAGACGACCGAGCCCAATGAGGGCATCACTCAAAGGCAAAACACAAAGACATAGAGTCTAAACAATATGTTACTAAATAACTGATGGATCCCTGAAGAAATCAAATAGGAAATCAAAAAATACCTAGAGACAAATAACAACGAAAATATGACAATCCAAAACCTATGGGATGCAGCAAAAGCAGTTCTAAGAGGGAAGTTTATAGCAATACAATTTTACCTCAAGAAACAAGAAAAATCTCAAATAAACGATATAACCTTACACCTAAAGGAACTAGAGAAAGAAGAACAAACAAAACCCAAAGGTAGTAGAAGGAAAGAAGCCATAAAGATCAGAGCAGAAATAAATGAAATAGAGATGAAGAAAACAAGAGCAAAGATCACTGAAACTAAAAGCTGGTTCTTTGAGAAAATAAACAAAATCGATAAACCCTGAGCCAGACTCATCAAGAAAAAAAGGGAGAGGACTCAAATCAATAAAATTAGAAATGAAAAAGGAGAAGGTACAATGGACACCACAGAAATACAAAGGATCATAAGAGACTACTGCAAGCAACTACATGCCAATTAATGGATAACCTGGAAGAAATGGACAAATTCTTAGAAAGGACAAATTCTTCCAAGACTGAACCAGGAAGAAACAGAAACTATGAACAGACCAATCACAAGTACTGAAATTGAAACTGTGATTAAAAAATCTTCCAACAAACAAAAGTCCAGGACCAGATGGCTTCACAGGCGAATTCTGTCCAACATTTAGTGAAGAGTTAACACCTACTTTACTGAAATTCTTCCGAAAGGCTTTGTAATAAGACAGGTAGGTTCAGAGTTGGCTTCTACCACCTCCTAGTTCTAAAAACTTGGGTGAGTTGCTGAAACCCTTGGCCTCAGTTTAGAAGCACTGAAGAGAAGTTAAATGATGCAGATTTGAATCCCAGCTCTACCACGTGTTAGCTGTGACCTAACAGCAGAGTGGCTAAGAAGCAAGCTTTAGAGTCAAGCTGTTGGGTTTCAGTACAAAACTCTGCCATTAGTTGCATGAACTCAAGCAAATGGCATGATTTTTCTGGGCCTCAGTTTCATTATCTGTAAAAGGGGAAGAATTGTAAATATCACTCGTAGGATTTGGGGAAGTATTAAATGAGTTCATATATAGAAGTACTTGGAACAGTGCTCACTGCACACAGAAGGTACACCCCGTAAATGTAAGCTGTGATCATTACTATTATCATTGCTATTGCCATTACAAGAACTATTGCATTAGGCTACTAGAAGGATAAAACAAGGTAACTTAAATGGAATGAGCCTGGCATCCTTCTAGACACATAGCACATTGGTGGTAAATGTTTTACACCAATTGCCTCTAGACATGCAGGTGGCCAGACCTTCTTAACCTTTTATGAGTCACAGATCTCTCTGAGAATCTAATGAAAGCTTTAGACTCTGTCTTTGGAAAAATATATGAAGAATATCTGCTTACAAATTTAGGGGTTTGTAGATTTCCCGAAGATCAGCTAGGAACCACAGCTACTGAATATCACATGTGAAATTCGGTCCCAGACAGAATTCAATTCACGTGTTTACCTTCCCTTCAGAATTTTCCAGAGGAAGAAACGTGAAATTCCGTGAGAATAGAACTGAAACAAGTATTTGTTCACCACAATGCAAGGCATTGGTGTCACTGGGTGATACGGCACTGCCCCTGCCCTTCGGGAATTTATACTCTTCTAAGGGAGATAGTACAGAAATGAACATTTTTTTTTTTTTAGAAATGAACATTTTTTATCAGAGTTTATAAAAGGAAGGCATTTTGGTAAAGCTTTACTTAAACTTAGACTTATATAGTAAGGATAGGATTCTGACAGTTAGAAATAGAAGCCTGGAAGAGCATTTGAGGAGGAGAAAATGGCCTGATCATGGCGAAGAGTTTGGAAATCAGAGTGTGTTTTAGAAAAGATAAAGCATTTAATTTTTTTTGGGGGGGGCAAACTCGATTTCTTCAAAGAGGTAAGATAATGGTAGGAAAGTTGTTATATAAATAGACTGCTTTGTCCTAAAATATTCAAGATATATAAATCTTTATTAGGTTGCAAGTAATCAACTTTGATTCTAGCATGTGAGGCAAAAAATATTTTTTTTCCTTTGGAAAGAGAGGAGGTAGCTCAAAAAATCAGAGGGAAAGCTGAATTGGGGCAGGAAGTGGGGTGGCTCCTGGGATCTGGGTGTGGGGACTAATTAATGTCAGCTTCTCGGCATTGCTGCCAGGATGGACCAGCCTTGCCCACTTTCTGCTCTTGGATTCCCAGACTCAGGTTCCCAGGAGATGGTCTGACTAGTTAAGTGCGAGTCAGGGGCGGGCAGGGCTCTAAGACTGCATGCAATGGGCGAAGAGTAATTCCCCTGAGAGAACTGCGTGCTGTTACTAAAAGAAAGGGCAATCAAGAGTGCACAGGTGGACATTTACATGAACCTATTTGCAGGGCAGGAATAGAGCCGCAGACGTAGACAATGGACGTGTAGACACAGAGGGGAAGGGTTAGGGTGGGATGAAGTGGGAGATAAAGTTTGACATAAATACACTACCATGTGTAAAACAGATAGCTAGTGGGAACCTGCTGTGTAGCACAGGGAGCTCAGCTCCGTGCTCTGTAATGACCTAGATGGGTGGGATGGGCGGGGGAGGGAGGCCCAAGGCTGGGGGATGTCTGTATACATATAGCTGATTCACTTCACTGTACAGCAGAAACTCACACGACATTGTAAAGCAATTATACTCCAATTAAAAAAAAAAAAGAGTGCATACGTAAAAATAACAGATGTGCCTTTTTATTCACAGATACATTTGGCGTGGGTTACACCGCAAAATCTCCTTCTCCATGGGGGCAAGGAGGAGGAGAGGGGCTACACCAGCACCCTCGGCTGGGCTGAAGATGGAAAACCTCTGTAGAGCAGCTGACGAACACGGAGCGTGGATTAATGATGGTTATTTGGCACACGATGAATAACTATACCGAAACGAATCGAGTTTAAGCAAGATTATCATGGCTGTCAAAATCTAATGTTTAAAAACGACAGCATGGTGAAATGTGCAGGTTATTTTTTTCTGCTGCTGAGGAAATAATACAGTGAACGGTTTTTAAATTCCAAAGCCTCAAAACACTGCAATTTATTAAAAACATCTTTTTCAAGCCAATCTCTCTTCAAACCCTGGGTCTTTGCTATTTTTCCTCTCCATTTTACGTAGATAAAGAAGCTCAGTAATTGATTATTTATGAGTCTGAAATCCCTTAGCGATCCTTTTCCGGAGTCTACGTTTATTTCCAGAGCCCCCTAACTACTTGCAAAGTACTGTGTGAATTGATTGCTCCTTACATTTCTGATCATTTCCTACTCTTGGGGTCTCTAAGATTATGGAATAGTTTATGTCTGATCATTTTAACTTCCTGGTGGAATAGGCTTGCTACTTACTTACTACACTATGTCAACAGAACGGAGGCTGTTTGCACGACTCATAGCGTTTTGTTTGTTCTGCTTTGTTTTTTAATGTCTCATTCTGCAACTGAGCTTTCCCAGCCTCCTCTTCTTCCTTCTTCCAGAATGTACCTTGTTCCAGAAAAGGGCAATTCATTCCTCCAAGAAGATGTCTCTGATCACACAATTTAAAGATGGAACCCTCTCTCCCCAGCCTTGACAGTGGCTCTCTCAACCTCTCGTTTGTTTCCTTCATAGCACTGATCACAATTTGTGATTTTGAATGACTCATTGTTACTCTTTGGAAGCTGACCTCTCCCAAAACAAGGTAGGTTTTGTAAAAGTAGAGACTCTGTCTCCTCTGCATGCCGCCGCATCCCCTCTGCCTAGCCCCGTGGCTGGTACCTAGCAGGTAAATGCTCAAAAGATATCCACTGAATGAATGGGAGAATCAAAGCGTATACGTTCCTCTACCCTCTGTATCTTTCCCCCTTCTCTGCTTTCTCCCTCTCCTTTCTCTCCCCAACATCCCTTCCTCTCACTTTCCTGGCTGTGCTCTTTCTCTTCCATTTCCGTCCTTCTTCCATTCCAGTCTCTTAATCCCATTCCTCCAACCAGCCAACACCTCTGAAGATCAACTCCAGTTAAGGCACTAACCCTCCCACTGGAATCACTCAATGAAGACAAAGTAGACGTAACCCCTTCTCACAAGGACCCTACGATCTTCATTCTTGAGCTTCGTATCGGAGCTCATGAACTTCTCAGACTCCCAAAACAATGATCTGTTTCCAGTTTTCCAGGACAGTCCTAAAACCAAATAATTGGGCCTGTCCACCCCAAAACACATTCACAACTACCAGCTGCTGGAAGCTTTTGGTGTGGTGAGTATATAGTGTGGTTGCACACCCAGGCAGGATGAGAGCAAGGCCTGACAGGGCCTCTGAAGAGGCCTGTTCCATGTGACTGTGTGTCCTGCTCTCTGTGGCCCCAGCAAACCCTCCCGACTCCCTAGTATCAACTCATGGACGATCTATGTACATTCCATGCGCGTTTCAGCTCTTCTCTCTCTTCGTGGACAGAGCCCTAGCGCTTCTCATCTGGCTGGATGCCCTGCCTTGTCATCTAAACTTGGCTGGTTTCATTGCTTCCCCTGGCCACCCCCCACTTTTCTAGAAATTGCTCTGAAAGAAGGGACAGACCTCGGTGTTCATGTTTGAGAGAGGAAAATGCCATGTGATCTTGCTCTCCCGGCCCCTGATGACCGGATCAAGGGTGGTCTCCCCATCGAAAGAGAACCAGTTCATAGCTGGGCTGGGAATCCGTTAATAGGCTGGGACAGGCCAACCCCCCATCCCCCTCTCTCTCTTACCTTCAAGAATCCGAATTAAGAAACCTAGACAACCCATCATCACTGGCATGGGCTTGTAAGGTTGTGCTGACTTGGGGTTGGGCCATGTACAAGCAGACATTATTGCCGGACAGATGGAATGGAATCAGATGGGCGTGAAGACAAGCAACACAACATACACCGTGAGGACTCTGAGGGATGAAGAAATGAGCTTTGATCCTGAGCAGCCACCCAGAGATGGTTCTCACGAGGCCTGGCATGATCTGACCCACGTGTTCATGGGACTGGCACCTGGCCCTTTACTTAGCTGGTCTGAGTTAAGTTGTATTCCCTGCAACCTAAGCGCATGAATCCAAGCGTATCTTTCTACATAGGCTTCTCTTTTAGCCCTTGTCAAATCTACCCTTTCTACAGAAGTCTGCTCTTGACTCAAATTCACCTGTAAATATGTGAGTTCTGTCTTTCACCCCTTGAAGAAGCTGCCTTGGCTCACCTGCCAGGAAATGTCCTGTGGGATGAGCTACCTGCATGTCCCCCATGGGCTTCAGCTGTCTTCTTGTGAGTCAGTCTAGTACCCAGCACGGCAATTACACACCCACAGGCATTTACTATCTAATTATATAGCAAGAGTTTTAAAACATTTTTAAGCGAATGGCTTTTAAACACATTTTAAAAGCGATGGGATTGGCTACGAGAGGCTCTAATAGTAAAAACATTCTAGATACGGGCTTGGGTTCTGTGTGTATTGCTTCGCCAATGGCAACCCAAAGAATCATAACAATAAGCATGTTTATCTCCTGAGTCATGGCCAATTCTCTCTCTCTCCTTTCCAGGGATAAAAGTGACACACTTTTTTTTTTTTTCAAATATAGTTAGTTCTGGTTTATAGAAAATGATCCCAATGAATATAAACAAAGAAAAACCTTTCAATGTGATGGATATCACTGGATTTCAGGTCAAAGAGCTCATGTTTGATAAAGTACCTGGATAAAGTATGCAAGATCAAAGGCAGACCATACAAAGAACAATCCAGGAATTCCCTAATACTCACTGATCCAAAGTTAGGAAGCTCCGTTATTTACTTGCTACTGCTCAGACCCAAGATTCAGAACAACTTCCTAATTATTTTATAATATCCTTGTACTCAGTGGACCTGAGACGGGCAGTGTGACGCCATTAAACTCAGCTGGTTTTCAGCCCTGATTAAAGACAAGGGGCTCGCATCTAAGGGCAGAGCTGCTTGCGACCGTCTTTGAGTGTTATTTACTCACTGATCACGTCCTCAAATAATCTGCAACAGGCTAAGAGGATTTCTGCGGAGGCAACTATGCAAATGTTTTGAATTCCTCAGTTTGGGAATATGGACAGATACGCTCATGGAAGAGAGTTTAAGCCACACAACACAGAGGAAAAAATGCCATATTTAAAGGGCAGAAGTAATGCGGGAGAGAGAGACGCATTTGGGGAAACCTGCCCAGCTCTCTAGAATCCACCCTCCTCTGGGACCTTCCCCTCACCCCCAAATACACGGGGCCGGAGTTGGAGTGGCCTGGGTTTGTGCTCCTGCTCTGGCACTCATTAGCTACACCACAAATTATTTAACTCTCTTTCCCTTGGTACCTTTGTCTATAATACGGGGATTCTATTCTCAGGGTTGTTGCGAGGATTAAATAAGAAAATGCTCAGAAGAGCACCTGACACTCAGTAAATAATCAATGTCAGCCATGATTCCTTAGCTCCACGCTCCTGGCCTAGGGGACCCACACTGCCAACATGTGATTTCTCCCCCAGGAATTTGGAACTGGGGTGAAGTTAGTCTTTCCATATGGCTGGACGTGGAGCATGAAACCTTGGTACTTTGCTTTGAGCACAGAATGAGAACCTTCAAAGAGAGGAATACACAGTCTCACCAGGAGAAGGAAAGTCCAACCTGGGTTCCTCTTCCTTTTGCCTCTCCTGCTTTAGGTCCTGGGCCCAGCCTGCTGGCCTTTCTGCCCTAGGTTTCTACAGGACACCAGTTTGCTTATTAAAAAAAAAGTAGCCTTTGTGCTTAGACTAGCTCCAGGGACCTTTTATTTGTAGCCAAGAGTCCTACTCAGTATAACTACACCTAGAAAAAAAGATGAAATCCGCTTTAGAAGAAAAAGGAGGGGCAGACTTTCAAATCCCCGTTGATCCCTGTTGCTATCAAAGCGAAATGGATTAAAACATGCCGCAAACGAACAGCCAACACATCCCCTTCATCAAATGAATTCGTATTGGGACCCTCTGCCAGAAATGCACCCCGTTCCATATCAATCTGCTCGCTTTCTTTTCCAGGATTTGCTACTTTTTGATCCAAGGGCATGTGAGATTAGGTTCCATTTCAGAATTTTGTTAAAAAACAAAAAAAAGGTACATACACAGAAGTCTTTATAAACAGGAGTCTCTAGTTCAGGATTTTTAAAGACACAGGAGAGGCCTGAGGAGGTTGGGGTGAAGAGTGCTTTTTTCCCCTAGAGATCTTTCTCAAAGAGAAAACATGCTTTTGGTTTTAATACCATTAAATAAGGTTGTAGCAAAGATGAAAGAAAAGAAGGAAAATTTTTAGCTTTAGGTGTCAATACAAAAACACAGACCAGAAATTTACATCTCCTTTCCTTCCCCAACTACCCAAACACTGACTTAACAATATAAGAGGAATTTCTTTAGCCCTAGGTGAAAAGAAAGAGGGATGTGGGAATCCAAGTCCTTCTTCTAGACCCTTTTAACCCTGAACAAGTCAATTTATTGTAAGGACCCCAAGAATCAATTCCCTTCAATCTAGCAATTGTTCAGGCTACGGAGGGCCTTGTGCCTAGATTATAATGTTTTCATTTAGTTCTGTGCCACCCACTGATTTTGCCTGTACTTCTTGGAAGAATGGTGTGGCAAAACCTAAAAGATATTCTTGAAGAACGGAGCCCAGTGTTGGGGGTTTCAACATTTGGCCTTTTGTGTCAGCAGCGCAAGGACCGCCCGCGTGAGACCCCGGGGAGGGGGTGGGGTGGGCGATGAAAAGGCACCCTTTGCAGGGGACACAGGCACAATTCAGGCTTCGCCAATACAGCCCAGGCTGGAATGTGCTCTGTGGGGCGAGGTGGGCGGAATCCTCCGAGAACTGCATTCTTGAAAGAGAACCTACCTGGGTTGAAATAAAAAATAATATTTAATAAGTCCTGGTCTCCCCACGTGATGGCATTCTTGTACTTCTGGTACAGAGGGTATAGCATGTCCTCCCAAGCCAAGCCTGTTGGAATCATGCTGTTCTGGAAAAGAGAAAACCATCAGAGTGGCTAAAGCACGGCAAATACATCTCACCCGCTGAGAATCTATGTACAGGGACGGGTTCTCCCCTTCACCGCCCCGCTCCCCAGAATGAAAATGAAATCAGCAGAGGAGGGGACCTGTTGGCCTCAAGGCATAGGACAAAGCAGAACTAGGGCTGACGATTACAGGTGTACACATGGATGGTAGATGGACCAGAAACTGGCAGTTGGGCCTATGGCTTCTGCTCAGAAAATCACGCCCCATGTGGTGGAGGCATAAATCAGGAGCTTGGGATGAACATACACACACTAGTGTATATAAGATAGATAACCAACAAAGACCTACTGCAGACCACAGGGAACTCTACTCAGTATTCTGTTAATGGCCTGTATGGGAAAAGAATCTGAAAAAGAGTGGATATACATATATGTACAACTGATTCACTTTGCTGTACATCTGAAACTAACACAACAGAGTAAATCAGCTACACTCCAAAAAAATTTTTTTAAAAATTATTTACTTTTAAGACAAAAGCAACATATTCAGACTAAATATTCAACCAGCACACAAAGATGTAAAAAGTAAAAATATTTTTCCTCCTGCCTCCTGCAATTCCCATTCCCACTTTCCCTAGATGTATCCACAATTAATGAACAGTCTCTTAGATATTCTTCTGGAAGTTTCTAAGGCATAAAAGGGATCACCTCTATGGCATCATGCTCTGTTGCATTTTAATTTTTTCACTTAATATTTTTTACAGCTCTTATCTCACTTATAGATTTGATCTAATTCTTTTCAATAGGAGGATAATTTTTTTGACTTGTTCTCTACTGATGTTCACTTAGGTTCTTCCAGTTTTTTGCTAGGATAAAAGACAAGGCCATGAACAGCCTTGTACGTTTATTTCTGTACATTTACATAAATATATCCCTAGGGTAACTCCAAAAAGTTTTCCAGGGTTTTTGAAGCCTGGGATACACAGAGTGTTTAAACATGGAATTCAGAAATGCAACATAATATTCCCCAATAGTAACTCTGCTGAACAGTTTAAATTCCATAATCACCTGGAATTCTCCTAAGCCAACAAATATTCCATAACTCTCCAAATACTTTTCTCTTCCCTGGCTTCTTCCATTCTCACCTGCAAGCCAGCTACTTCCAAAATCAATACACTGACACTCCTGGAACGTCACCGTTGAGGAGACAAAATCCCGACATTTAAACAAGGAAATATAACATACTTCCTTACCTTGAACTGGGCACTTCTTATTCGAGTTAAGTTCATCAGCATGACTCCTGAGTTAACTCCCGCAGAGCCATAGAAAGGGTGCCGAGCAAAGCGGCTGTACCAGCCGATCTTGGGGATTTCATGCTCGGGGGCCATGGCCGCAAGCTGCGTGGAATTAAATTGCCTCAGAAGCTTCCAGATGTCATCAACAGGTCTCAGAAAGAGAACATCGGTGTCCACGTAGAGAAGGGAGTCCACATCCTTTAAAATCACCTTTGTGTGTATTGGGTGAGGAGGGAGAAAACAAGAAACAGAGGAAGCGGCCTGATAAGTCAACACTGCCAATGATTTTGTTGATTAATGTTAATGCTAGAAAGGGTCCCACTCTTAGCTTCCATTCCTCCCTTCTCCTTGGACTTCAGGGGTAAGGGTCAGTCAAAGAGTAGACTCAAAGGAAGATTCATCTTGATCCAGACTGGTCCAATTCCAGTATCCTGGATTACATCTGGTGAGGGTTGAACGTCGCAAGGAATGAAAACATTAGCAAATGACTGTGGCTTTCTTCTCCTGCATCCTCCAATAAGGCCATCTGTCTTTCTCAGTTTTTTCTTGGAAAAGCTAGGGTTAGCATTAGACTACTTGAAGTGGACAATCCGTAGATTAGCTCATGCCAAGCTTTAGGGTAAATACTCTGTTTCTGGATCCATTTCTTTTAGTGTTGATGGAAATGGCTCTGCATCTTTTTGAAATAGTATTTTCAGCTAAGATTTAGACTTGGAAACAGGCAAAACAAGTCATTGGCCAGCTTTGTCTGCAAGGATTGGCGAATGTCTTTTTCTAAAGGGCCAGAGAGTAAATATTTTAGGCCCTGTTGTAGCTACTAAACTGCTGTTAGCATAAAAGCAGCCAAGGACAATATATAAACAAATGAGCATGGGTGTTTCCAATAGAACTATTTAGAGACAATAAAATTGGAACTTTGTTTAATCTTCAGATGTCACAAAGCCTTCTTCTTTTGATTTTTTTCAACCATCTGAAATGTAAAAGCCATTCTTGACTCAAAGGCTGTGGTCTGTCAACCTCTGTTGAAGATCGTTCAAGTCAGCCACCTTAAGTAAATAAGTTCTGCTATGCTAGATGCTTAGTCTACCAGAATTTTGCCCTGGGGTTTGAGACTTTAAAGTCATAGTTAGTAATAGAGTTCTTTGCCTTGTTTTGCCATTGTTCCCCCAATTTAGAGGTAGCTTAACCAAAGAAGGATCATCCTCCTAAAACTACAACAACACTTGTTATGGACTGAATGTGTCTTTACAAAATGCGTATGTTGAAGCCCTAACTCCCCAATGTGAGGGTATTTGGAGATGGGGTCTTTGGAAAGTAATTAGGGTTAGATGAGGTCCTGACGGTGGAACCCTCAAGATGGGATTCATGTCCTCATTAAAAGAGACACCAGACAGCTTGCTCTCTTTCTCTCTCTCTCTCTGCTACATTAGAACATAGTGAGAAGGCAGCAGTCTGCATGCCAGGGAGAGTGTCCTCACAAGAACCCAACCATGTCAGCACCAATCTCAGACCTCTAGCCTCCAGAACTATAAGAAAATAAATTTCTGTGGTTTAAGCCATCCAGTTACGGTATTTCGTTATGGCAAGTTAAGACACCACTCCATTGAGATCCTAATATTTGAAACTGATGAACACGGGCACTGTATGGTACAGGCATCATGGAGATTTCAGTCGTGAATAATTTCAAAACTTACATGATTAACTGCAGGATTTATCTTTCCTTCCTCATCTACTAGAGGAATAGAATTGACAAATCAATAAAATGAAATAAAAAAATAATGATCATCTACCATGTCATAAAAGAAGACATCCGTCTTAACAGTTTAAAGATCCTAATTCCAGAATTAGGATGAATTCTTTAAAATGAATACACAAACTTAAACAAACATCTACCACACTATACTTATTTTTTCTTATTTAACCATGGACAGGTAAAAACTTTGCCACAGATTAGCACTAGCCTGCTGAGTTGTTTTTTTTTTTTAAATCACAACTCCAGAGTACTGTGGAAGAAGGGCAAACTCTCTACAAAAGTAATAATAAATTATACAATCATGATACAAGTTACTTATCACATGTAAATACAATTTTGATGTTCAAGACCACCCATAAGAACTCAACATCCTGCCAATCCTATTTTACTGGGAAGGAAAACTAATGCACAGAAAAGTGTTCTGTCCAAGTTAATGTGTCAAATAATGCTAACAATTGCTGGATTTGGAGCTAATAAAGTTGCAACACGGTAAAGTCGCTTTCTAGAATGTGTTTAAGGAAATGAGAGACTGCACAGTGTTTCACTAAAAAGCTAATTTAGAATTAGAGAATCAGAGGACGAGAAAGCTATTTCAACCCATGTGAAAGAGAACAGATTTCTCTTTATGGCTGATTATCTAATAAGGCCTAAATAAAACTGTATTAATATTAATGTTTTAACAATTAAGGGTTATGCAGACATCTAGTCCCTAAATTCAAGCTCACTGACTTGATTAATTTTTTTCTCAGTCTTAAATCAATACTATTGTTAAAGTTATCATCACTTTCCTCAATAAAATAAAAGTATTACCATCTTTCATCAAAACAAAAAAGAAAACAAAAAGACTTGAAAAAAGGTTTGGAAAAGGAAAACTAAAAAACCCTTCAGGATGGAGGCATTCCATCGTGAAATAATAAGCAAGATAAATATATTGATTATACAGTATAGAAGCTGGTTAAAAATAAAGCAGGGAGAGGGGCGGGGGTCCCAGGTAGGAAGGGGCTTGCAATTTTAATTAGGGATATTGGGAAGGACTCACTGAGAAGAAAGAGGGCAAGTACAAATAGCGGAGGCTGGACCACTCTTAGAACAGCAGGGAGCCAGGGCGGCTGGACCACAGTGGGCAACGAAGAGCCAGGGATGAGGATGGAGCAGAGCGGGGGCTGAGCGGGGGCCGGTCACTTCACTTAGGGCTTTGTTTGCCTTTGAAAGAACTTGTTCTTTCACTGTCAGTGAGATGGAAGCCATTGAAGGGCTTTTACCAGAGGAGTGCCATGGTCTGACTTAGATTAAGGATCACTTTGGATGCTACACGGAGAAAAGACAGTTAGGGCACACAGGGGAAGCGGGGAGACCAGTTAGGATGCTATTTTAATAATTCCAGTGAGATGCGATGGCGGCTTGGCTCAGGTGGTAACAGCCCAGGGAGTGAGAAGTGGCTGAATCCATAACACAGTTTGAAATGGAGCCAACAGGATTTCCGCAACAGATTGGATGTGGAATGTGAGACTAAGAGAAAAGTCAAGGGCAACTCCATGGATTTTAACCTGAGCAACAGGTATGATGGAATCCCCTTTAACTGAGATTGTACCTGATGTGTGTCACTCCCGAAGTACCTGCCTGGCCCTGGCACATATGTACTGGAGTTGGCAGATGCTAAAGCCTCGCTCCCTCCCTCCTCCTCTGCATCTGCCCTTCCTGAAATATAAAGAAAATCGTAGTGGTCCTAGGAAGGGATGCATTGATGGCGGATTTCTGGGGTGATGGTCGTTTCTCTAGTTCTTGACCACAGTCGTGGTTACAGAGGTGTGAGTGTGGTAAATTAAGCATAAAGTGTTTTGGTGGGCTCTTTGTGGTAGGTAGATCATATTTCAAAACTGACACACAAAAGTAGCCCTAATGGTACATCTCAGAGACGGAATGGAAGATAGTCCTTAGGAATACTGAGTCTGGCATTCCTGAGTTCAAATCCTGGCATCATGTGCCCTGTGACTCTGGACAAGTTCCTCAGTTCCCCATGCATAAAAAGTGGAAAGCAAGACCTCCACCACGTCCCCTGTCTTTGGGTTGTCACTAACATCCAGTGAAATAAAACACACACAGGGAACTCGGTACAGTGGCTGGTACGTAGTAGGTACTCAGTAAATAGCGGTGTTGCTACTATAAGAAGTCTCCGTGTTTTTTTCTTTTAAATCTCACGTGTAATTAGTTACCATGCACATCAATGCTCACAGCACTTCAAAGCATGTGTCGACCACAAAGTGTCTTTTATATAGACAAAGTTAAGCTGAGAAAAGTTGAAGTTTTCGAACATCTCTAATATCATAATCCACATATTACCTCGACTGAAAACAAGAGCACCAGGGCTTTTTACTCTTTATCTGAAAAAATAAAAGACCAGGAGAAAAACTCCACTCTTCTTATAACATTGCGTCTCTGGAGGCTAATTCTGCAGCAATTATTGGTGGTATTAATTTGAAGAGGATCACTGTGGCCACTTTATAATGGGCAGAGGAATATTTACCGAAAGGATATAAAATTAGCCATTCTAATTCCCTTATGGAAATTAGCACTAGAAATGAGGCCTCTGTTTTCTCAGAGAAGAGCAAATAGAGGACAGACAATAGCTATTTGTATACAATGCTGCTCTGCCTCCATTCACCACCCCAACCTGGGCAGCTGGCTCTGGCCACCGGCAGCAAGATTATCAGGGGCCACTGGCACTCCTTCAAGTTCATTTTGCTGCAACCTTGTTCTGACTTTGACAGTACAACTTTGTGGTTGAAAGTTCGGGGTTTGAAATCTAAGCATTTGTGTTTGGATTCTGTTTCTACTACAAACTGCGGTCTTGGGCAAGCTGCTTTAAGCCTTCTAAGCCTTAGTTTCCTTATCTTTTTTTTGGCCGTGCTGTGCGGCATGCAGAATCTTAGTTCCCCGACCAGGGATCGAACGCGTGCCACCTGCAGTGGAAGCACGGAGTCTTAACCACTGGACCACCAGGGAACTCCCTGTTTCCTCATCTTGTAGATGGGATTGGTCACTCACTTCAGAGTGCTTCCGGGATGATTAAAAGAGGTAATGCATGTGAAGCCCCTGACATACACACAGTAAGGACTCAGTAAATGCTATGTGACATTCTTATGGGCTCACTCTCAGGATGGCTAGTTCCTTGATCCCTAGCCCAGTAACTGGCTGCAGTAGTGGTGGTAGTAAAAGAATGAGGCATGTGCTCTGTTCTCAAAGAGCTTTAGTGGGGGAGACAGATAAGAGGCAAAGCAAAATAAGATGTGGCTAATGGTAGGAGTAGCACAGAAGCACTTGCCAGGGCTACTAAACCATTCTGGATTGAAAAAAATGACAGAAGTGACAACTAAGCTGAGAGATAGGCAAGTGAAGAGCAGGGCAAAGAGTACTGAAGATAGGGCTTCCCTGGTGGCACAGTGGTTGAGAGTCCACCTGCCGATACGGGGGACGCAGGTTCGTGCCCCGGTCCGGGAAGATCCCACATGCCGCGGAGCGGCTGGGCCCGTGAGCCATGGCCGCTGAGCCTGTGCGTCCGGAGCCTGTGCTCCGCAACGGGAGAGGCCACAATAGTGAGAGGCCCGCGTACCACTAAAAAAAAAAAACAAAAAACAAAACAAAACACAGTACTGAAGATAAATAGAACAGCATGTGAAAAGGCCCAGAGACCAGGAGGGAGCAACACACCAGGGAGGATAGCAAATTGGTTGGTGGGGCTGGAGCTTACAGTGGGAGAGCCAGGAGCCAGGGGTGGGGAGAGATTAGGCTGTCTAAGTGGGCAGGGGCCCAATCAGGAGCTATGCTGACAAATTTGGACGTGATCCTAAGAGCCATGGGGAGATGTGAAATGACATGAACCAGAAACCTTGAGGTCTGATGTTTCCTCTCCTATCCCCATTGCCCACATCCAATCCTCAGCAAGTCCCATATGCTCTTCCTCCAAAATACATCTGAATCTGCCCATTTCTCTCCCTTTCCACTGCCTTACCCTGAGTTCAAGGCACCATTACAGCTCCCCTAGAATTCCGGAAGGGTCCATTCACTGGCCTCCCTGTGTACACACTTTCCCCTTCAATCTGTTCCTCACAGAGCGGCCAGAGGGATTTTTAATCTCCAGTGTCATTTCTTCTTTGACCCATGGGTTATTTACAAGGGTGGTTGTTTAATTTCCAAATATTTGGGATTTTCCAGATATCTTTTTATTATTCATTTCTAATCTAATTTCCTTGTAGTCAGCGAGCACACTCTGCATGATTTCAATCCTCTCAAATTCACTGAGACTTGTTTTATGGCCCACATATGGTGTATCTTGGTGAATGCTGAAGGTTTATTATTCTGCAGTTGTTGGGTGGAGCATTCTATAAATTCTGTACCTGCCAATTAGGTCAGTTGGTTGATAAGTGTTGTCAAGGATTTCTAGGTGCTAACTGATTTTCTGTTTGCTTATTATAACCACAGGAACTCTATGGAGTTTTATCTTCAGACACAAAGAAAGAGGGGAGAAATATGAAGTTACTGCAAATTCATTAACATCAACAGATATGATTTGGGAGAGTTCCCTGGTGGCCTAGTGTTTAGGATTCCGGGCTTTCGCTGCCATGGCCTGGGTTCAATCCCTGGGTGGGGAACTGAGATCCCACAAGCCACGTGGCACAGGCAAAAACAAACAAACACACAAAAACCAGATATGATTTGCGAGCCATCATTTATTTTCACACTAACAGACAATTATCAAAAGAGGAGTGTTGCAGTCTCTCGCTCTGATTGTGGGTTTGTCTATTTCTCTAAGCAAGGTTTTGCTTTGTAGATCTGGAAGCTCTGTTGTTAGGTGCATACTCATTTAGGGTAGATACACCTTCCTGATGGACTGAGCCTGATTGTTATGAAAGATCCAGAGGGCTTTTTAAAAACCTTACATTAGAGGATGTCACTTTCATCTTTAAACCCCTTCAAGACTTTTCACTGTGCTTTCATTACACATGAACCATGGTCCCTAAAAGGCTCTGCAGGATGGACACACTCTGTCCCTACAGGGGACCGAGTTCCTATCAGTGGTGATCTTTCACCTCCTAGCACAACTTTTCATTATGGCTCAGTTACTGTCAAAGTCAACAGAGGGTGAGGAGGAAAATGGACTTAATAGGAAGTTAACAAGCTCCTACTTCTCTTCCTGCCTACAGCCAGGGTTTCCTCTGTCGGAGATGCTCTTAAGTCTTTCTTTAGATAGAAACTAACACAGTTAGTTTCCCCCTTTCGGAAAGAAAACATAAAGTAGAAACTATCTCATTTAACAATGGAATCATCTTTTGGAATGTTCCTTCTCACTTCATTCCGGAAATTCAATGCACCCAAGGTAAAGAAGATACTGTACTCAAATTTGCTGAAAAACACTATCAATTATGAAATACTTGTGCAGCCCTGATGCTTTATTCAGTTTCATTGTTTGTGAGTTCTCCTTTTAGATAATTGCCTAAAGTATCAAAACTGTGATTAGGGTGAAAATTAATGATGTCCCCAAATTGTATCTGTTGATGTAAATCAGTTAGCAGTAACTTCACATTTCTCCCCCTTTCCTTGGGTCTGAGATTAAGCTCTAGGGAGCTCCTGTGAGTTAGGATAAGCATCTTCCCCAGCCTGTGAATGAAGTGCTACCAACAGCTTCCCGGATGTGAGGCAGAGCTTTCCAGTTACCATTCTCGAATGGCCAGCTCTAACTCACGCTGTAGATCTGAGCTCAGGTGTGACCTCCTCAGAAAGGCTTACCCAAGAGCCTCCTTCCTCTCTGCCTCCAGGCTCCCCATCACACCACTCTGCGTACCTCTGTCCACAATCAGTGGCCTTTTGTTAAATTATTTTCTCGTCTGTTGCTTGCCTCCTCCGATTACAATAGAAGTTCCATGAAGACAGGGACCTTCTGGGTCTAGTTAACTCCTAAAAGTTTATGTGCCTAACGCAATGCCTAATAGCTATATTAGGCATCCAATAAATATTTACACAAAGTAAGGAATTCAACTGCTGAACTGTCTCAGAAACATTGTAACTTTAAATATGTTTCAAGGCTGATTGCAGAAGAAAGGACAGGTCCTGAGAAATAAGAAGGTCTGTGAATAGTTGAAGAATAGAAGACCTAAGTTCCTGAAGAGAAAACTAACATAACACCTACCAGGCTGAATATCATTCTTTTGCGGGTGTGGTCCAGTGCGTCACCCTTCAGGCCTCTGTTGATGGTACAGCTAAGTCACTTCGTATGTATATCATCCCATTTCCTTACCTCGCTAGCATTTTTTTTTAACATCTTTATTGGAGTATAATTGCTTTACAATGGTGTGTTAATTTCTGCTTTATAACAAAGTGAATCAGTTATACATATGTTCCCATATCTCTTCCCTCTTGCGTCTCATCCCACCCCTCTAGGTGGTCACAAAGCACCGAGCTGATCTCCCTGTGCTATGCGGCTGCTTCCCACTAGCTATCTATTTTACGTTTGGTAGTGTATATATGTCCATGCCATTCTCTCGCTTTGTCACAGCTTACCCTTCCCCCTCCCTGTATCCTCAAGTCCATGCTTTAGTAGGTCTGTGTCTTTATTCCCATCTTACCCCTAGGTTCTTCATGATCTTTTTTTTTTTTTCTTAGATTCCATATATATGTGTTAGCATACGGTATTTGTTTTTCTCTTTCTGACTTACTTCACTCTGTATGACAGTCTCTAGGTCCATCCACCTCACTACAAATAACTCAATAACGTTTCTTTTTATGGGTGAGTAATATTCCATTGTGTATATGTGCCACATCTTCTTTATCCCTTCATCTGCTGATGAACACTTAGGTTCCTCACTAGCATTTTTAAAAGACCCTAAAAGCTAAAGGAATGGAAAGGGAGCTGCAGGAGGCAAAGGACAGAACAGAAGCAAAGACAAAAACGCCATTTAGATTCAAGTAGGACTGAATTCCAGAGGAGGGAATCTTTGTTAAATGATGTTAGTGATAATTAAGAGAAGGAAAAAATATTCAAAGAGGGTTAAAGCAGGAAGTGGAAACAGAGAGGAGGAAAGGACAAGTTTCAAGAGGAAGTAAAAAAGAAACACGTATTTTTTTGTTTCTTTTCTTACCAAGGGGAAACACCTCCTACATTTATGAAAAATAGAGAGTTGAATATAACTAAAATAGCAACAATTTATCCGTACGGTCTGAAAGCCACAGTCTCCATATACACTAAGTCAGGTCATGACTAAAGAAACGAAGGTCTCCATGGAAAGGCCCAAGAAATGCAGCCACTGTTTCAGTCTGGGAAGATGAAGAAGCTCTGGAGATGGACGGTGGTAGTGGTTTGCCCAACAATGTACTGAATGCCACTGACCTGTACACTTAAAAATGATTAATTAAAACATTTTATGTTATGCATAACACAATAAAATAAAATAATAATAATTCCCACAATAAAAATGGGAAAAAACAAAATACAGATACCACTCTTACATTTTTTCAATTCAAATAAAGTTGGCTTTAAACAATGTACTCAATGGTGTTTACTCACCTATTTCTACCTTTGTGAATTCTTATTTCCCTAAACAAAATGTATTCTAGAAGTTATTCTTTTTTTTTTTTACGGTACGTGGGCCTCTCACTGTTGTGGCCTCTCCCATTGCGGAGCACAGGCTCCGGACGCGCAGGCTCAGCGGCCGATGGCTCACGGGCCCAGCCGCTCCGCGGCATGTGGGATCTTCCCGGACCGGGGCACGGACCCGTGTCCCCTGCATCGGCAGGCGGACTCTCAACCACTGCGCCACCAGGGAAGCCCTCCAGGAGTCATTCTAAGATGATCTTTAATTTCCACAATTCTATCAGGTTCCTGTCCTTTATATTTTCTTCTTTTCCTGTTTTGAAGAGTAATTCGTTCCTAGAGCACACACCTCTCCAGGTGAGATGTCCTTCAAAGCTGACCGAGAGCCCACCTTTGCCAATGAAGGAGCCTGGGCAACGTCCCCTGCCACCTGCCTCCTCTCTCTAACAGAGAACTTTCCCCTAAGGGGGTAGATTCCGGGGAAAATTTTTTGGGTCCCGTGCCCCTTCTCATTCTACAGAAAGATAAATTGAATGGGATAGAATTTCTCAAGCTTCTTGGACTTTCTCTCTGGGACCAAAATTCCCAAGTCTCCAAATCAAAATCAGAACAAAAAGGAAATTCTACGTTTCAATACATATTTGCAAATTGATCAAAATAAATTCCCTTTTCCTCTACCATCACGTCACATTCCTTTTCAAAAAACACACACTGGACCTATCTTGAAGCTATTACAGAGAAAATAATTATTGAGGAAAGGGAGAAAGTCAGGTAATGACAGACATGTCCACTGATGGCTGGGTAACCTCTCAGAGATCCTCTAGTAAACAGAGTGGAAATCTGAAAGACGCAAAAATCATGGTAATTTAATCCTCATTTCATCCTCACGACAACCTAATGGGGTAGTACTATTATGACCCCCATTTTATAGATGAGGAGACTGAGACAGAGAGAGGTTAAGTTCCTTTCCCAAGGTCACACAGCTATAGAAAATATTCAATCGGTAGATATTTTTGTCAATAAAGTAACTTACAAACATAAAGGAATAATAATCCCTCTGTTTTTTTTTAGCACGTGTTATGTGCTAAGCATCATTCCAGCCATTTCCTATACATAGTACATTGTTTCCAGTGCCTCAACAACCCTGCCAGTGTGGTATTATTACTCTCATTTAATAGATGAGCTTAACTAACTTACCTAAGGTTAGCACTAGTAAATGGCAGCACCTGGATGAAACCAGGGCTCTCTGACACCAAAGCTCACACTCCTTGTGCTCCACCATGTTGTTTTTCATCCACCACAAAGCAGTAATTGTGCTTGTTCACAACGGGAATGATGGATGTGACTAGTGCTAGAGCGATTGTTCTTAAACTTCAGCGTACATGAGATTCATTTAAGAAGCTGGGTTGAAATGCAGATTCCTAGGCCCTACCTCCAGATTCTGAATTATTAGGTCTGACCTGGACCCCTAGAATGTGCCTGTATGTATGTATGTGTGTGTTTTTTTAAATTTTGAAATCATTTCAGACTTACGGAAGAGTTGCAAAAACTCCAGAGAGCTCCCATGTACTCTTCACTGAGCTTCTCCTGTGTTAATATCTCACATAAGCGCCCAACATTTGTTAAGACTAAGAAATTAACCTTGGTACAATTCTATTAACCACAGAGTTACTCTGATTTTACCAGTTTTTCCACTAATGTCTTCTTTCTGTTCCAAAATCCAATTGGTATCTCACAGTGCCTTGAGCTGTTCGGAGTACTTTCTCTTCTCCAGTCTGTGACAGTTCTTCAGTCTTTCCTTGTCTATTCATGAGCTTGACAGCTTTGAAGAATACTGGTCAGCTATTTTGTACAAAGTCTCTCAATTTGGGTGTTTTCTCAGGATTAGACTGAGGGTATGCACTGTCAGGAAAAATACTACAGAGGTGAAGTGTCCTTTCTCTGTGTGTGCCCGTCTCTGGGTGTACATGATGTTGATATATCAATATGTTACTGGTGACGTGAGCCTTGATCCCTTGGCTGGCTAAGGTTCTGTCTATCAGTATTCTTCACAGTAAACTTACTATTTCTCCTTGGTAATTACTAAATATTGTAAAGGAGACACTTTGAAACCATGAAAATATCCTGTTTCTGGTTAAACTTACACCCCCTAATTTTAGTATTCACTGGCAGATCTTACCTGCAGTAATTAGTACTGTAGTATTCTAATGGTGATTTTCTATTTCCCTCATTTCTTTCTACATTAATTGAATTCTTCTGTAAGAAAGAGTTGTCATTTCTCCCCATCCAGTTATTTGTTCAGTTATTTATTTGTATTAGTATGGACTTATGAAAATTATTTTATTGGGGGGTTAAAATTTGATATATATTCTTTTTTTTTTTTTTTGCGGTACGCGGGCCTCTCACTGTTGTGGCCTCTCCCGTTGCGGAATTGGATCTTGGCTCACGGGCCCAGCCGCTCCGCGGCATGTGGGATCTTCCCGGACCAGGGCACGAACCCGTGTCCCCTGCATCGGCAGGCGGACTCTCAACCACTGCGCCACCAGAGAAGCCCAGATATATATTCTTAAATAAATAATTATTTATTTTGTTGCTCAAGCTGTTTCAACTTTGGTCATTTGGAGCTCTTTCAGATTGGCTCCTGTGCGCTTTCAATATGCACACCCTTCCTTTTTTTCCACATCCTTACCTTCTAGCACCACAAGACACTCCAGGCTCGTCTTGCACTTTCCCTGCCCTCTGTTCTAGAATCAACAAGTTCTACAAGGAGCCCTGGTTCCTATTATTGGAGGACGGAATTTAGAAACCAAGATTTGGGTGCAAGGTGTGCTCATTGCTACTGGGGTGTCACTGCTTCTAGCCTCTCTTAGTGGATCTCTAGGAAGTACATGTATGTATACTACCCGAGGTATACATACATATCTCTATCTATCTAGTTAACTACCTATCTATCTATTAAAAAAAACATGAATTCACATTGATACCTGATCTCACGAGCCTGTATGTGCCTTTGAAAAATAATCTGTTAAAGAAACAGAAAATTTTGAGCTTAGATTATCAGGGTATTGGGCTGAGTCTTGAATTACTGGGCATGATTTTAATAAGTGAGGCTGGAGGTGGAAGAGTGGAGAGGCGTGGTCCCCAAGCAACAGTATGGAGGGGGGTAATACACACAGCGTCTCGGAAAGACAATGGCAGAGCAGCCTGGCTGGAATGGGAATTCATGATTTGGAATAATGCTGAAAAGTTAATAGGTGCACTCGGTCAGAATTCAAAGGGCCCTGAACACCGGGCTGAGGGGGTGCGAATTGATCCTACAGAGACTCTGGGAAGGCTCTGGAGTGAGAATCCACATGAGAATATCATTCAAAAACCAAAAATCCAGGAGTGGCATGCAGGAGGGAAGGGACTCAGATGGCAGGGAGACAAATAGATCAGTACCATCATCATTTTCTCTGTTATCATTGCCACACTTACTGTTTGTATTAATGTAAATATACCCAGAACCAGAACACCTGGCCAGAAAGAGGCCAGCACCTTCTGTAATTCTGGCGTGCCTGTATGTATTTGCAAATGTGAACAAAAAGTTTCTATACATTACGAAAAGCTTTGATGCTCTTTTTTTTTTTCTGACTGGTTTGCCATTTTAAAAAATTGTCTAAATTACACAATATACAAATTCATGCTTGTGTGTTATAAAAGTATGGACAATTTAGCAATCCACAGAATAAGAAATTCAAATTTTTCTTTTTCTGCCTATCCCCACCACACCATCACTCCATGCCCCTGCAACCCTCTCTCCTCTTTTCTGCATTAACTAACCATAACGGTTCAGTGAATATCACCCCAGACAGTTTCTACACATTTATCTATATATGTGACCTTTGCAAGGCCAGGAATTCAGATCTCAACTCAACTGTTACCTCCTCAGAGAGCCCCACTCCCCATCACTCTCTAAACACTTTAATTTTCCCCCATTATTCTTATTACTACCTGAAATGAACTTTAATTGTTTTTGTCATTCTTCCCTGACTAGGATGTAAGCTCCGTGAAAGCAGGACATTTGGATAACTTGCTCACAGTCATATTTCTAGGGCCAGTCACATAGTTGGGGCTGAATAAGTATTACTGAATGAATGTTTGTATATATGAACGTTTGTGTGTATATATACACACACACAAATGCACATACTTTTGGATTTTTTTAAATTGAGGTACAGTTGATTTACAATGTTGTGTTTTATTGGTGTACAGTACAGTGATTCAAATATATACATATTCTTTTTCATATTCTTTTCCATTATAGTTTATTACAAAATATTGAATATAGTTTCCAGTGCTATATATAGTAGGATGTTGTTGTTCACCTATTTTACATATAGTAGTTTGTATCCGCTAATCCCAAACTCCTAATTTATCCCTCCCCACTCTTTTCTCCTTTCGTAACCATAAGTTTGTTTTCTATGTCTGTGAGTCTGTCTCTGTTTTGTAAATAAGTTCATCTGTATCATTTTTTAGATTCCACATATAAGTGCTATCATATATTTGTCTTTCTCTGACTTACTTCATTTAGTATGATAATCTCTAGGTCTATCCATGTTGCTGCAAATGGCGTTATTTCATTCTTTTTTTATGGCTGGTAATATTCCATTGTATATATGTATCACATTTTCTTTATCCATTCATCTGGCAATGGACACTGAGGTTGCTTCCACGTCTTGGCTATTATAAATAGTGCTGCTATGAACATTGGGGTGCATGTATATTTTTGAATTAGACTTTTCTCCAGTATATGCCCAGGACTGGGATTCCTGGATCATATGGTAACTCTAGTTTTAGTTTTTAAGGAACCTCCCTACTGTTTTCCATAGTGGCTGCACCAATTTATGTTCCCACCAACACATACTTTTGGATTTTTAAAAATACCGATGGATTCACTCTATACATACTTTCTAATTTTCTCTTTTGAGATATTTCCCTTTTGTTTTGGATGTGCAGAGAACAAAGAACTTTCTGTTTGATTCTACATATTCTCAAACATCCTTTATAGTGTGAAAATAGTTTAAGGCAGGGGAGAGAATTATGAACACTTGAAATGTATCATTCCCATATAGTGTTTTCTTCCCTGTTCCATTGGGAACTTGTACAAAAATAAATATCCACTCTTGATTAAATAGTGACGCACCACTTAAACTGTTTTGAGATTTTTCAGGGTCACTAAATGGCTAGCTTAAAATGCAGTGGGGGCTTCCCTGGTGGTGCAGTGGTTGAGAATCCGCCTGCCAATGCAGGGGACATGGGTTTGATCCCTGGTCCGGGAAGATCCCACATGCCGCGGAGCGACTAAGCCCGTGCGCCACAACTACTGAAGCCCGCGCGCCTAGAGCCTGTGCTCTGCAACAAGGGAAGCCACCGCAATGAGAAGCCCACACACTGCAACGAAGAGCAGCCCCCCGCTCACCGCAGCTAGAGAAAGCCCGTGCGCAGCAATGAAGACCCAACATGGCCAAAAATAAATTAATTAAATAAATAATTTAAAAAAAAATGCAGTGGCCCAGGAGAAAAATTACATCCATTTTTATTTTTGCCTCTATTGTGCCCTCTTGTGGAATGATATATAACTTACATACTCATTTTTGTGAAGTTTTAACAAAGAGCAGATTGTACCCATGTCCTGGCTACTACATTCACACATGATCCCATCAACGCAGTAGACTCTTCTGATCAGTTTAATCTCTGATCTCCATGCAAACAAGATTCAGATTGCCTCTGAGTTGAGCAAATCAATGATGGCTTTGTTCAGGACGCTTCTCCTAAAAGTCTGGCTCGTCAAGCTTGTGTTTGGTCTTTGATTTCATCATCTCAGCTGTTGGGTCAGCTGTTATAACTGCATGCAGGACGTTTTCCACAGGCCTTGAGTTACTGAAGGTGTCTGGTTTCTCTGGCATGCTCTGAGATAATGGCTCTCTCAGATCTTCCATCTGCTTCCATCCCTTTGGCTTGCTTCCTCCTCTTATCAGGTGTTGCAATCCCGGCCAGCAAGTACACACTATGTTCTCCTGCAGGCTGTAGACATCCTGTTAGCCCTGGCAACTGTCATTTAAAGCAGAGACCAGTTTCTTAGTCAGATGATGCCGTCCCAGAGAATATGCTATCTGCTAGGGAGTTGCTGGAAACAGGATCACTGGGTCACAAGGAACTGTAGCTCTTCCCTCGAATTGGACTGGTTTTCGACAAATGTTTTCATTTTCCTTGTATTTGAAATCAAATCCAACTAACGTGTACTGAATATATACTGGGTTCAAGTCTAGCCAGTTATAAGTGTTAAATCTTCAAATCCTCTCTACGACCCTTTGATGAACTTGGTAAAGCCCTTATTTTAAGTCCATTCATTCATGCATCCGACGTCCGTCCTCCCTCCCTCTTTCCCACCCTTCCATCCTTCCTTGCCTTCCTTCCTTCTCATCCAAACATCCCAATAGTTTTACTGAGTGCCTTCCGCTAATATGTGCAGTGCACTACTCTACTTATTGGAGACCAAAAACCTTTCCCATGATAGGGCTTACATGTGAGTGAGAGAAACCCAAAAATAAAACGAATAAGTAAAGTATGTAGTATTCTAACTTTAAAGATAGTAGCATAGAGGAAAAAATAAAGTGAGGGAGGGGAGCAATTTTAAATACAATAGCTTCACTGAACAAGTGAGTGTGAACAAAGACATGTGTACTATTTTTATACCCATTTAACAGATAAGGATGGAAGGTTCCAGGGAATCTTCCAAAGGAGGTATTTTGGAAAATTTTGGGAATCTTTTCTACAAATACAGGAGAAAATTGTGGCATTTAGAAACTACAAGAAGCAGGGCAGAAAGACTATACTATGGGAGAAACTTGGGCTCCAATCCAGGCTCTAAGATTTACTCCAGGAAAATGATTAACTTCCCTCAACTTCAGTTTCCTTGTTAGAAAAAAATGGTACCAATCAGTACATTCCTCAAAAAGTGAAGAGTTGATGAAATCATGAACCTGAGGATCCCAGAATGTACTAGTGTGACAGTCACTGCCTGGTCATTGACCACCAACCATTCAGATCTCTCCTTTCAGTTGTATGTCCTGAAGACCTGTCTTAAAGCCTCATTTCTCACGCTGTTTTCAACTGCACCCCACAGTAAGACATGCATTTATATCATGATACTAGTAGTACGTGCACACATAAATATATAAAACAGAAACATTTTCAAATATATATTTGTCCTTACTATAGTAATGCATATCCCTTATTTGATACTACTTTAGTTATTTAATTTTTTAAAGAGCTCATCATTAGTCACTAAACTGATTTCAAGAGTTACCAGTAATTTTCTAGTATTTGAGAAACACAAGGGTCGAACTGTTAACAAAGGCTTGGTAAATAATTTAATGTAGATAGACAGACAAACAGACATAAGAACAAATACATAAAAAATATCCTCAACATCTCCCACCACATTTCCCTCTCTCACCAAAAACAACCAATTCCAATCCTTTAAAACTGATTCTTTGGGTAGGTACCTCCACGTCTCTAAATAACACGCTAAAAGAAAAACAATTCTCTGAACTCACAACTTCTGGCACCAAATGTGTGGCGCTTTCCCCCACACCAACCAATTCGCCAACACTCCAGACACCAACTGGCTGTCCTACAATTCAGTTATGACACTGACTACGTAGGGTGAGGTCCAGAAGGGTCCTGAGCCCAGGAGCTTCTGTCTCCATAACGTTTGCACCACCCTCCCAGCACGTGGATGCGTTCACCAATCCAAAATCTCTCTGGACCTCATCGTTTACAGATTTTAATGGAGGCTTCATCACGTAGGCATGATCAATCATTAACTCAATCTCCAATCTCCCTCTCCCCTCCTAGAGGATGGGGAGTAGGGCTGAAAGTTCCAATCATGGCTTGGTCTTTCTAGTGACCGGCCCCCATCCAGAAGCCCACCAAGAGTCACCTCATTAGAAAAAAAAGACATGCCTATTAACCAGGAAATCCCAAGGGACTAAGAAGCTCTATGTGAGATGCCTCTATCACACCCATTATTCAAGAAATTACAAGGGTTTTAGGAACTCTGTGTCGGGAACCGGCACCAGAGACCAAATGTATATTTCTCATTATGTCACATATGCCTCATCTACTGACTTCTTACCCTGGAAGAGAATTTAGCTGCAGTACTCGGGATCTTCATTGCGGCCTGCAGGCTTCTTAGTTGTGGCATGCGTGCAGGATCTAGTTCCCTGACTAGGGATCGAACCCGGGTGTCCTGCACTGGAAGCGTGGCATCTTACCCGCTGGACCACCAGGGAAGTCCCGAAATTCTCTTGAATTAGTTTCACTGTTGATTTCCTATCCTTTGTGTTCTATGTTCTCTTTCCAGGGCTCCTGTTCTTTACATGTTTGATCTATCCTCTAATTTTCTAAACATTGTATTGCTATCCTCCATATCATTGGTTTTTATTGTTTTTTGATTCTACTTTCTGAATAAGAACCTTTTTCTCCCAATTCTTCTATTGATTTGTTCATTTCTACTACCACAGTTTGAATTTATGAGGTTTTTAAAATCCTCTGTTTCTTTTTTTTATATAAATTTATTTATTTTATTTATATTTGGCTGTGTTGGGTCTTTGTTGCTGTGTGCAGGCTTTCTCTACTTGTGGCTCGTGGGCTCTAGAGCGCAGGCTCAGCAGTTGTGGCGCACGGGCTCAGCTGCTCCGCGGCATGTGGGATCCTCCCGGACCAGGGCTCGAACCCGTGCCCCCTGCATTGGCAGGCGGATTCTTAACCACTGCGCCACCAGGGAAGTCCCTAAATGTTTCATTTTTAAAATAGAATCCTATGCTTCTTCATGTAATACCTTCTTTTATTTCTCTGAGAATACTGATGATAATTTTTTTAGAAGTTTCATTCATCCTTCGTATTGATGTTTTCCTCTATATTGATGTTTTTCTCTTTATTTGTCTTGACCTCTGTCTTTCCTAGTAGAGGGTTTCTCCAAATATCTAGTGATTTCTGGATTTCCATTGAGATTTAAGAGGAGTTTGGAAGTATGTGGAGGGAACTTGTCAGCTGTATGCTTCAGTGTAGGAAGCTCTGGCTGGGCCACCTTAATGGGGAAACTCCTGATGTCAGTGTCCTTAAATCCCCAAAGATATTTCTTTCAAATCCCTGTTTGGAAGACATAATTTTCCTTGCAAGGTTCTGAGAGCTATATGGGAGGAAAGGTCTGTGGTCTCAGCATTCATATTTAAATTTTAGACTGAACCTCATGTTTCAACATGATGCCCACCACTGTGCCTGGATTCCTATAGTCCAGAAATAATCTATTTTATCTTCTCTAGAAACGGAACCGCCAATCTTTTGCCCAGGGAAAGAGAGAGGCGGAATTCCAGTTACATGATATAAAATTGGCAATCTGGGGGTCTAAGTGTTTCTCAAAGAATCTTGCAATGAAACCACTGATTTTAGGCATATTTTCACTGCCAATTCCAGCTGATGCCACCAGTTCACTGGCCTTTTGGGATTGTGTCATGTGAGTTATTTGCTCCTGGGCTTTCTCCATTGCTGGTTAATGATACAGATGTCTCAAGCAGACCAAGTTGGTTACCACCAACTTAGTGGTAAAATCTACTTCAAGCTTTAATTGCCTCCTCTTCTGTACTTTTTATCCTAGAATAGAAGGTTTATGCTACTTAAAAAATTAATTATCCATTTTAGTATAGGTTGGGGAAAGAATGAATATAAATCAGATGTTTTGCTTGCAGTCTCTAATCAGACACAAGCCTAGTGTGCTAAACTTCTTTTCCATTCTGAGAGTCCCTAACATCCTTCCAATCAAGTCCTCTTCTGATTAACTCAGCCTAAGTCAATTATAATTGCTTGCAATCAAAGAATTATGTAACAGTAAGTAATCAACAAATATTAGTCACGATTCTTGTACTATGCTTCATAACAAACACGGTAATTCCAGAATTACTAAGATGGTAATCACGTTGGTCAAAACGACTACGATGTGTCTGATATCAAAATAGGAGCATCCTCTGCTGGGGTATGTTGTAATTGTTCTGTGCTGGTTATGACTTGGCCAACTAGACGGAAAAAACTTTTGCTGCTGTTAAGCAAGATAAGGTCCTTTGGGGAAAACAGTTAATGATCTCAGTAGTTTGATGCTACTTATCAGTACTCATAATAACAGCAATAATAATAAGAATTACAGATAACACTTATTATGTACTGTGCATTATTCCTAAGGGTGTTATATTTATTAACTAATTTAAGTGTTCACCACACTATGAGTTAGTAAAATTCTTATTCCCATTTTACAGATAAGTAAATTGAGGCAAAGAAAAGTTACTTCTCTCTCTCTCTCTCTCTCTATATATATATAAACATTATATCTACCCTCTCTCCTGTGGAAAAACTGAATCCATATGGTTCCGATGCAATTGGTCCCTGTCGCCCAAAGGAGAGAATGTGACTTAAGTTGGGCTAATCAGAGTATCCTATTTTCCTGGCCATAGTAGTTGTTCAGGGACAAGAACATGAACCATGAGGGGCCAGTCAAAATATACACCACGATTTTTATGATAGAGTTATTAGAGACCATGCTTTTATCCTCTCTTAATAGCTTTATTGAAACATAATTTACACATCAGAGAATTCACCCATTCATAGTAAACAATTCAGTGGTTTTTAGTATATTCACAGAGGTGTGCAACCACCATCAGAATCTAAATTTAGAGCATCTTCAGCACCTCAAAAAGAAATTCCGTACCCACTAGCAGTCACTCCCCATTTCGCCCAACCTGTAGCCCTAGGCAAGTACTAATCTACTTTCTTTTTTTCTTTTCTTTTTTTTAACATCTTTATTGGAGTATAATTGCTTTACAATGGTGTGTTAGTTTCTGCTTTATAACAAAGTGAATCAGCTATAGTATTCATATATCCCCATATCTCCTCCCTCTTGTGTCTCCCTCCCACTCTCCCTATCCCACCCCTCTAGGTGGTCACAAAGCACCAAGCTGATCTCCCTGTGCTATGCAGCTGTTTCCCACTAGCTACCTATTTTACATTTGGTAGTGTATATATGTCCATGCCACTCTCTCACTTCGTCCCAGCTTACGCTTCCCCCTCCCTGTGTCCTCAGGTCCGTTCTCTACATCTGCGTCTTTATTCCTGTCCTGCTCCTAGGTTCTTCAGAACGTTTTTTTTAGATTCCATATATATGTGTTAGCATACGGTATTTATTTTTCTCTTTCTGACTTACTTCACTCTATGACAGTCTCTAGGTCCATCCACCTCACTACAAATAACTCAGTTTCATTTCTTTTTATGGCTGGGTAATATTCCACTGTATATATGTGCCACATCTTCTTTATCCATTCATCTGTCGATGGACACTTAGGTTGCTTCCATGTCCTGGCTATTGTAAATAGAACTGCAATGAACATTGTGGTACATGACTCTTTTTGAGTTATGGTTTTCTCAGGGTATACGCCCAGTAGTGGGATTGCTGGGCCGTATGATAGTTTTTTTTTTTAGTTTTTTAAGGAACCTCCATACTGTTTTCCATAGTGGCTGTACCAATTTACATTCCCACCAACAGTGCAAGAGAGTTCCCCTTTCTCTACACCCTCTTCAGCATTTATTGTTTGTAGATTTTTTGATGATAGCCATTCTGACCGTTGTGAGGTGATACCTCATTGTATATTTGATTTGCATTTCTCTAATGATTAGTGATGTTGAGCATCCTTTCTTGTGTTTGTTGGCTATCTGTACATCTTCTTTGGAGAAATGTCTGTTTAGGTCTTCCACCCATTTTTGGATTGAGTTGTTTGTTTTTTTTGATACTGAGCTGCATGAGCTGCTTGTAAATTTTGGAGATTAATCCTTTGTCAGTTGCTTTGTTTGCAAATATTTTCTCCCATTCTGAGGGTTGTCTTTTCGTCTTGTTTATGGTTTCCTTTGCTATGCAAAAGCTTTTAAGTTTCATTAGGTCCCATTTGTTTATTTCTGTTTTTATTTCCATTTCTCTAGGAGGTGGGTCAAAAAGGATCTTGCTGTGATGTATGTCATACAGTGTTCTCCCTATGTTTTCCTCTAAGAGTTTGATAGTGTCTGGCCTTACATTTAGGTCATTAATCCATTTTGAGTTTATTTTTGTGTATGGTGTTAGGGAGTGTTCAAATTTCATTCTTTTACATGTAGCTGTCCAGTTTTCCCAGCACCACTTATTGAAGAGGCTGTCTTTTCTCCATTGTTAATCTACTTTCTATCTCTATAAATAGATTTGCCTACTTAGGAGATTTCATATAAATAAGATCATAGAATATATGTCCTTTTTTGAATGGCTCCTTTCACTTTGCGTAGTGTTTTCAAAGCACACCCAGTGTTGTAGCTTGTATCAGTACTTCATTCCTATTTACAGCAACATACTACTCCATTGTATGAATATACTACATTTTATTCATCCAGTCAACAGTTGATGGATGTTTGGGTTGCTTCCATCTTTTATCTTTTGGCTCTTATGAATCATGTTGCTATGAATATTTGTGTACATGTGTTTTCATTTCTCTCCATTATCTAGGAGTAGACTTGCTGGGTCATATGGTAACTCTATGTTTAATCTTTTGGGTAAGTGGCAGACTGTTTTCCAAAGCAGCCACACCATTTTACATTCCTACGAGTAGTGCATGAGGGTTCCAATTTTTCCACATCCTTGCTAACACTTGTTACTATGTCTTTTTGTTTAAAGCCATCCTAGTAGTGTGAAGTGGCATCTCAATGCATTTTTAAAAAATTAATTAACTTATTTTTTAATTTATTTTTGGCTGCGTTGGGTCTTCGTTGCTGCGCATGGGTTTTCTCTAGTTGCGGCGAGCAGGGCTACTCTTTGTTGCGGTGCGCGGGCTTCTCACCGCGGTGGCTTCTCTTGTTGCGGAGCACGGGTTCTAGGCGTGTGGGCTTCAGTAGTTGTGGCACGCGGGCTCAGTAGTTTTGGCTCATGGGCTTTAGAGAGCAGGCTCAGTAGTTGTGGCTCGCGGGCTTAGTTGCTCCGTGGCATGTGGGGTCTTCCCGGACCAGGGCTTGAACCCGTGTCCCCTGCATTGGCAGGCGGACTCTCAACCACTGCGCCACCAGGGAAGCCCCTCAATGTGGTTTTGATTGCATTTCCCTGATGACTAATGATATTGAGCATCTTTTCGCACGTGTATTGCCCATTTTTGAATCTTCTTTGGAGACCTGTCTATTCAGATCCGTTGCCCATTTTTAGTTGGGTCATTTGTCTTTGATTACTGAGTTGTAAGAGTTCTTTGTATATTCTAGAGAAAAGTACTTTATCAGATATATGATATGCGAATATTTTCTCCTATTTTGTAGATATCTTTTTGCTTTCTTGATGGTGCTCTCTGAAGCACAAAAGTTTTCAGTTTTGATGTAGTCCAAGTTATCTAGTTTTTCTTTTGTTGCTTGTGCTTTTGGTATCACATCTAAGAAACCACTGTCTAATCCAAGGTCTTGAAGATTTACTCCTATATTTTCTTCTAAGACTTTTATAGTTTCAGCTCTTATATTAGGTCTTTGATCCATTTGAATTAAATTTTACGTATAGTATAAGGTACAGAATATAACTTCATTCTTTTGAATGTGGATATCCAGTTCTTCCAACACCATCTGTTGAAAAGATTACTCTTTCCCCAACTGAATTGCCTGGGAACCTTCGTCTAAAATAAATGGACTGTGAATATGAGGGTTTATTTCTGGACTCTCAAATCTCTTCCACTGATCTATGCCTCTACCTTTATGCCAGTACTACACTGGCATAGTTACTGTACTTTTGTTGTAAATTTTGAAATCAGGAAGTGAGAGTCTTCCAAGGTTGTTCTTCTTTTTCAAGATTGTTTTGGATATTTTGGGTGTCTTGAATTTTAAAAAAAACTTTATATATATATATATTTAGCAGTTTTAGGTTCACAACAAAATTGAGAGGAAGGTACAGAGATATCCCATACATGCCCTGCCTCCACACAAGCATAGGCTCCCCTATTATCAACGTCACTCACCAGAGTGGTATATTTGTTACTAGGGATGAACAGATAGTGACTCATCATAATCACCCAAAGTCCATAGTTTACATTAGGGTTCACTCTTGGTGTTATAGCTTTTATGGGTTTGGACAAAGGTGTAATGACATATATTCATCATTATAATATCATACAGCATATTATCACTGCCTTAAAAATCCTCTGAGCACCACATATTCATCCATTCCGCCTCTCCAAACCCCAGGCAAACACTTTTTACTGTCTCCATAGGTTTGCCTTTTCCACAATGTCATATAGTTGGAATCATATAGTATTTGGCCTTTTCAAATTGGCTTCTTTCACTTAGTAACATGCATTTAAGATTCCTCCGTGACTTTTTATGGTTTGCTAGCTCATTTCATTTTAGCACTGAATCATATTCCACTGTCTGCGTGCACCACAGTTTATCCATTTACCTCATGAGGGATATCTTGGTTGCTTCCAAGTTTTTACAATTATAAATAAAGCTGCTATAAAGATCCAAGTGCAGGTAGACATAAGTTTTCAGCTCCTTTGGGTAAATACCAGTGAGCACTACTGCTGGGTCATATGGTAAGCATAGATTTAGTTTTGTTAGAAACTGCCACACTGTCTTCCAAAGAGGCTGTACCATTTTGCATTCCCACCAGCAATGTATGACAATGCCTGTTGGTCCACATACTTGATAGCATTTGGTGTTGTCAGTATTCCAGATTTGGGTCATTCTGATAAGTATGCAGTGGTATCTCACTGTTGTTTTACTTTGTATTTCTCTGATGACATATGATGCAGAGCACATTTTCATATACTTATTTGCCACCTGTTTATCTTCTTTGATGAGGCGTCTGTTAAGGTCTTTCACCCATTTTAAAATCAGGTTATTTATACTCCTGTTGTTGAGTTTTAAGACTTCTTTGTGTACTTTAGGTAACAGTCCTTTATCAGGTGTGTCTTTTGCAAATATTTTGACCCAGTCTGTAGCTTGTCTTCTCATTCTCTTGATATTGTCTTTCACAGAGCAGAAGTTTTGAATTATAATGAAGTCTAGTTTATCAATTTTTTCCTTCATGGATTGTGTCCTTACTGTTGTCAAAAAGACATCACCATACCCAAGGTCATTTAGGTTTTCTCCTATGCTATCTTGTAAGAGTTTTATAGTTTCGCATTTTACATTTACATGATCCATTTTGAGTTAATTTTTGTAGTGTGTAAGGTGTGTGTCTATATTCATTATTTTGTATGTGGTCGTCCAGTTGTTCCAGCACCATTTGTTGAAGAGACTATCTTTGCTCTATTGTATTGCCTTTGCGCCTTTGTCAAAGATCAATTGACTATATTTATGGGGGTCTATTTCTGGACTCTCTATCCTGTTCCATTGATCTATTTAAGGTTCTATTTCTATGAACTGGTATAACATCTTTCTTAAATGTCTGGTAGAATTCACCAGCAAACCCATTTGGGCATGGTGCTTTCTATTCGGAAGGTTATTAATTATTGATTCAATTTCTTTAATAGATATAGGCCTATTAAGAACATCTGTTTCCTCTTGGGTGAGTTTTGACAGATTGCGTCTTTCAAGGAATTGGTCCATTTCATTTAGGTTATGAAGTTTGTGGTCATAAGAGTTGTTCATAGTATTTTTTAAATTGTACTTTTAATGTCCATTAGAAAGAATCTGTAGTAATGCCCCTTTTTCATTTCTGATATGAGTAATTTGTGTCATTTCTTTTATTTATAACTTCACTAGAGGCTTATTGACTTCAAAGATCCTTGAATTTCCATATAAATTTTCGGATTAGCTTGTCAGTTTCTGCAAGTTTACTGAGGCTTTTATATGGCCTAACATATGGTCTATCCTGGAGAATGCTCCATATGCACTCAGATGGATGTGTGTTCTGCTGGTATTGGGTGGACTGTTCTACAGATGTCTGTTGGTCCAGCTGGTTTATAATGTTGTTCAAGTCTTCTATTCTCTTGTCGATGTTCTGACTACTGCTTAATCCATTATTGAACGTGAGGCACTGAAATCTCCTACTCTTACTGGTGGATTATCTATTTCTCCCTCTAATTCTGTCAGCTTTTGCTTCAAGTATTTTGGGGGCTCTGTTGTTAGGTGCATGAATGTTTACAACCGTTATATTTTCTTTGTGGACTAACACATTCATCATTATAAAATGTTTCTGGTTTTCTCTAATAATGTTACATATTATATTCGATTTTATCTGATACTAGTATAGCCACTACAGCTTTCTTGTGGTTGCTGTTTGATTGACATATCTTTTTCCATCCTTTTGCTTCCAACCTATTTGTATTTTGAATCTAAGGTGTGTCTCCTGTAAACAGCACACAGTTGGATTGTATTCTTTACCATCTATCTCTGGCAATTTCTTTCTTTTGATTGGAATTTTACCCATTCTTATTTAATGTTATTATAGATACAGTTGAGCTTATGTCTGCTATTTTAATTTTGTTTTCAATATCGCATGTCTTTTTTATTCCTGTAGTCTTCTTTTAACTGCTTTTTTCTGCACTGAGTATTTTCTAACATAGCATTTTAATACATTTTTTCACCATATTTTTTGAGATATTTCCTTGGCGGTTGCCCTAGAGATTAACATATATATCTTATCAGAATACACTTCAGATTTATACTAACTTCATTCCAGTGAGATATACAAATGTTAGTCATATATAATTCTATTCCCTCTTCTCCATTTTATGACATTGTTGTACATATTATGTCTATACTGTTTCAAACCCAGTAGTATAATTGCTACTTCTTACAATTTTATGCGTTTAAAGAAGCTGAGAGAGGAAGAAGAGCAAGTATATATTTATGGAGTTCGTTATATTAACTTTTTCATATGCCATTTTAAATTTTCTTCATTTGTTCCTGTGGATTCAAGTTACTATCTGGTGTCATTTTCTTATTCCATACAATTTTTCCTCCATTCCAACCTCCTCTGTGCTATTTTATATATATATATATATATATATATATATTTATTTATATTCATATTTATATATTTATATTACATTTCTATGGTACAGGCTCAACACGTGATTATTATATACATAATGTTTTACACAATTGTTTTTAAAATCAATCCAGAGAATAAAGGGTAAAAAATACTCACTTATATTGTCTTTTGCATTAATGCCTTTATTGGTGCTCTTTTTTTTTTTTTTTTTTATTGTGAGTTTTGAATCACTGCCTGGAGTCACTTGCTTTCAGCCTGAAGAACTTCCTTTATTCTTGTGGTTCTGCTGTAAATGAATTATCTCAGATTTTGTTTATCTGGGAGCGACTTTATTTCACCTTCATTTTAAAAATCATTTTGCTGGATATAAGGTTTTTGGTTGACAGTTCCCCCTACTTTTTGGCACTTCAGATAATGTTATCTCATAGCCTTATGGCATCCACAGTTTCTAATGAGAAGTCAGCAAATAATCTCATTGGAGTTCCCTTACATGTGACAAGTTACCTTTCTCTTGCCGCTTATAAGATTTTGTCTTTGCCTTTCAGGACTTTTACTATGATTTATCTGTGTGTGGATCTCTTTGAGTTTAACTTACTTGGAGTTAGTTGATTTCTGATGTGTAGATTGCTTTTCATCAAATTTGCAAGTTTTCAACCATTATTTCTTCAAAAAAATTTTTTTTCTCTATTCCTTTCTCTCTCTCCTCTCCTTCTGGTGCTCATACATGTCCTGGTGGATCTGATGGTGTTTCACATCTCTGAGTCTCTGTTCAATTTTATTTGTTATTTTTCTCTGTTCTTCAGATTGTAAAATCTTTATTGGTTATCTTCAAGTTTACTGATTCTTTCTCCTTTAAGTTCAAATCAATAGTGAGCCCCTCTAATGATTTTTTTCACTTCAGTTATTTCACCTTTCAACTCCACAACTTCCATGTGGCTCTTTTTTAAAAAAAAATCATTTAAATTTCTTTATTGATAGTCTCAATTTTATGAAACATTGTCATCACATCTTACTTTACTTCTTTAAGCACAGGTTCCTTTTGGTGCCTGAATATATTTACAATGGCTGTTTTGAAGTCTTTTCCTACTAAATCTGACAGCTGGGTCCTCTCACCAGGCAGCTTCTGCTGCTTGCATTTTTCCCTGTGAATGAATCACACTTTCCTGTTTATTTGCCTGCCTCATATTTTTTTGTTGAAAAAAAGTTAGAGCATATTTTTAGCATGTTAATATATTTTAGCATGATAATGCATTTTAGGATGTTTTAGCAATTCTGGATAACTCTCCCCTGCCCACCTCACGCCCCAACTCAACATACAGGGCTTGTTCATGTTGTTTGCTTGTTTATTTGTCTAGTATCTTGACTGGGCTATTTCAGTGAAGTCCACTTTATCCACTGTGTGAAACCTATGATGTTTTTCCTCAGTGGGTGCAGCCTTTTGCATGTCCACAGTCACCCAGGATGACAGTGGTTTTATCAGGGCTCTCTCTGATGGACTCTTCTTCTAATCATCCTCTTAGGCTGTGCATCTCTGTGTTGGTATTACACCCAGCTATTAGCCTTCACTGACTGCCAGCTGATTGCTCTACTGTTTTTGACAACGGCCTGAGCACAAGTTGATCCTGCAGTATGATCCATTAAATTCTGGCCCATTTGCAGGGATAGTTTTGTTTTTTGTTTGTTTTTTTTTTTGCGGTACGCGGGCCTCTCACTGCTGTGGCCTCTCCCGTTGCGGAGCACAGGCTCCGGATGCACAGGCTCAGCGGCCATGGCTCACGGGCCCAGCCGCTCCACGGCATGTGGGATCTTCCCGGACCAGGGCACGAACCCGCGTCCCCTGCATCGGCAGGCGGACTCTCACCCACTGCGCCACCAGGGAGGGAAGCCCTCCTCTACGGTTTTTGACAATGGCCTGAGCACAAGTTGATCCTGCAGTATGATCCATTAAATTCTGGCCCATTTGCAGGGATAGTTTTTGAAGTTGGTATTTAAACTTTGTTCTGACACCAGGAGGGCACTTTTTATTTGTCTCTTTCCCTGGTTCTCCCTTGTAAACTAGCTAGCCCATCGTTTAGCTTGTTGCTCTCATGAAGCTTTCTCTTAATGAACAGAGCCTCTGAACCCCTGGACATACTTACCTGAAATTTAAGCTCTGTAAGATATAGCTGGTAGAGAGGAGAAATGCTGATGACCTGCCCCTCCCAAGGAAATACCATAGCCCTCAACTGGGAGCTGGGAGGATCCCTGTGTTCTTGACTGAATTGTCTAGAGTTGGGTTTCCACCACGCAGAGCTAGAAGGGGAGAGGGAGGGAGTGGGTCATGATTCAAGTGTCACAGACTCTTGCTCTTCCTTATTAAGTTTTAGTAGATTTTCTTGAGTAAGAAATCTGTTTCTTAATGTGCTTAGGTCCTTAGGACAATTTCCAAAGACTCTAGATAGTTGTTTTAAAAACAATGTTCACAGTTATGCTTGTTTCACTGGGGAACAGTTTCCAGAGCTCTCATGCCACCATTTCAGATGTCACCACCCTGACAGGCTCTTGTTCTGCTGCAGTAGCTAAGCTTTAGAATTTGTCTCTCAGGCTGCTTCAAGCAGTCATCATTCTCACAGAGTGAGCCCTGCAAGGGACGGGGAGAGAGACAGACACAGCCCTGGTGACATTATAGGAGCCTTGGGATCTAGCTGTGCTTGAGATGAGCCCTCTGATCTGGACTCCACGGTCAGATAAGTGAATAAATTGCCTTCTTTGCTTAGCTAGTTGCAATGGAGTTCCTCTCACATGTAACCAAGAGTTGTAACTAATACCCTGAATGTCAAACTTTTAATAATGTGTGAGTAAACGATAAGTACTGTGGAAAGCTTGTTCAACAAAATTAGTATCTAGGGTCATTTTCATGTGATATTTAGGTAGTTAATCTCATCCTGATAATTTATGGCCTCTGAGTGCTTGAAGAAATAGATAGACATCATTTATGATGATTCTAACTGATGTTCCTCTTAATAAGCATTTTTAATACGTTCCTATTCGCCTGTCAATATTTGTTGCTACCCAAAGGGTTGTTTCCAAGGAAGTCTCAATGTTAATTGCTAATTCTGAGGTATAATATTAATAATAACACAGAAGCCTAACTTTAATTATAAAAAGGTCTAATATGTCAGGTAAACCTCTCTTTTCCATCGGTCTATGGCAAACTTATTAGAACATTTCTGGTAAGCATACAGTTTTCCAAATATTTGAACCAGATAAAGACCTCTTTAACAAATTAGAAGTCGAAAGAGGGAAGATTTATGTTGTTGCCCTTGATGTGATATAGAAAATCTAGGTAATTAAGATTTTTGCTGATTTGGGATATTTCTACTTTGACATATTAAAGCATGGGACAAGTTTGTTGGAATATAGTTCAAGACTGTGAGCAATTTTATCCAATCTCTCTTGATAATATTCTTCCCTAACTCCTTCCTTGAATGTGGATACTTATGACAAGTTTTATGAGCAAAGGCATCAGACATTATTATAATCCTGGAACTTACTAAACTTGGTTAAAAAAGTCTTCCTCTGGAGGATGACTGGAAAGTGCCTTAACCTACCTCATATTACCATGTTTGGTACCGCTTGCCAATAAAGTCTCTGTAGATTCTGCAATCCAGTGATCTCTTGTCATATTTTAAATATCTCTATGATCTCCAGAGGAGCACATTATTGAGAAGACAGGTCTTTATAATCAAACAGGCACAGTGTGTAACAAAATGTAGAGATCTATTATGCAATCTCACCAATTCCTATTAAATGAGGAAAAGGTGATGTGAATTCACAAAACTCAATTATTCTTATAGAATAAAGGCTTTTGGCCTTCACTAAGGAAAAAAGGGAAAAGTCCTCCAAGGTCAGTTTTAATTGACAGGTTTGATTTATTTGTGATTGGCATATTGTTTTAAATACTTTGAGCTTCTGAATTACCTGAAAGCAGAATGCAGTCTAGGGAGCTTAATCAAGTCATCTGCTGTTTACTTTGCACTAATAATGGTCCTTAGATCCACCATTCACAGAAATAGAAAAGTAAGCATCCACTGATTTAGGACTTCATAAATCTTGAATTGGTGGGATCTGAATTCCACTAATTGTACTTGAGAATCTAACAGTCTTGAGTTGCAAAGACACATGCTCTGATTAGTAAAATCTTACCTGAGAAAGGGTTTCATCTACAGGTTTGTGGTAGATGACACTCCCTCAGAAAAGAGGTAAGGGTTTCCCTGGTGCTGCAGTGGTTAAGAATCCGCCTGCCGATGCAGGGGACGTGGGTTCGAGCCCTAGTCCGGGAAGATCCCACATGCCGTGGAGCAACTAAGCCCGTGCGCCACAACTACTGAAGCCCGTGCACCTAGAGCCCCTGCTCCACAGCAAGAAAAGCCACCGCAATGAGAAGCCTGCATACTGCAACGAAGAGTAGCCCCTGCTCCCCGCAACTAGAGAAAGCCCGCGCAGCAGCAGACTCAACGCAGCCAAAAACAAAAATTAAAAATAAAAAAAATTTAAAAATTTTTAAAAAGAAAGAAAAGAGGTAAGACTGTGATTCTCAGTCAACCGACTAACCAGGGCTAGAATGTTTGCATTTTATTTTATTTTATTTATTTGGTTGCACCGGGTCTTAGTTGCAGCTCGGGGACTCCTTAGTTGTGGCATGTGAACTCTTAGTTGCGGCATGCATGTGGGATCTAGTTCCCTGACCAGGGATCAGATCTGGGCCCCCTGCGTTGGGAGCACGGAGTCTTCACCACTGTGCCCCCAGGGAAGTCCCTGCATTTTAGAATCTCCATCTCCTCTGCAGTGTCTCGGCAGCACACGGATCTGGTTTTACAGAGACGAATTTCAAGGAAAACATCACCTAAACTTTATTTCAAATTACCCTGAGGATCAATATATCTCACTGATGTCCAGAAACTCAATGTTTATAATCTTCTGTTATGATATACAACTCAGGGAAGGTAAATGTCCTGTCAACTGCAATCTGTCTTTATTATTTTTAAGGAGGGCTAATTTCCATTATCAAAAGCAGATAAGGAATGCCAGCACTCATTTGTCATTCAAAATGGAATAGACTTGTTTAGCTGGGAATGAATGAAAACCATCATGTGGTGGGTCTGTTTTTTTAGTAGTGGCAATCAAGTCACAATTCAAGGTCAGGGAAGATTCAAATGTGTTCTACTGGGTTGCTACTATTTTTTTGCATACGTTGGGGAGACAATTTTCCAAAAATAACTTGGGATTTCTAATATTTTTTCCCCTAAAACAGAGATAAGAAGCAGAAGCCTGAGATTTTCTCTCGTCTTCTCAAATAGTAGTTACTTTTCATTTCACCAATCTGGAGATGTTGGTTCTGATTTGGGGAAGTCTTTTCTTACTCCCATTTTAATGCAATGAATCCCACCTCACAACCTGTATAAAAGGCTGTGGCATGTGAAAAATAAGTCATTTAGTAGTGAGTGGGCTTGTGCAGCAAATCAGCAGCAAGAGTACAGCCAGGCCTTGTTTTTTTCACAGGTTCTGCACAGGAAATGCTAAAACTGCTATTTGCCATTTGGGATTTCAGACCAACAGATGGTAAAAGACCTCCCTGTGTGGGTGTTTCCCAGGCACCTCGAAATCAAAATATGACCCAAATTAAACTCATCTTCTGCCTTACAAATAATGGTCTTTCTTTAGCCTTTTCCATCTCTAAATAGCACTGCTATCCATCTTGTAGGCTGAACTATAAGAAATTGCCTGTTTTGAAGGTCATAAGTAGCTGAATACTGGCAATTTCAAACAGATCAACCTTCACAGCTGTTCAGGTCAGACACCTGGGTGAGACCTTTATCACCTCCTCTTCCCTTCAACTCCCACAGCCAGCCAGTCATGGGGACTGGTAATTCTATTCCTCAGGCACGGTCTGCATCCATCTCTAAGGCAACTGCCATGGCCGAAGTCAGTATTAATTGGCCTCAGCAATTCCACTGTCCCCACTGCAATGAACCGGTGAGTCCTCTGTATTACCCAAGTCAGATCATCTCACTTTCGTGCTAAGAATTGTTCAATGGCGTCTCACTGCCCTTAACGCAAAGACCAGACACTCCAACATGGCTTACAGAGCCTGTAAGCTCCAGCCCCCGCCGACCTCTTCTATCGTACCGTGCTCTATCTTCTGGTTACTGGACCTTCTATCTTCTCAAACGTGTTCCTGTCCACTTTTGCAGTAGGGCCCCTTTGTACCTACTATTCCATTTGCCTGGAACTCTTTTCTCTCATTACCCACCCCAGGCCCTAGTCTCTCAGTGACCCCCTACTACTCCTTCTTTCACGTCTCAGCATAAAAGCCATTCCTCGAGAGAACCTTCTAGACATCCCCCAGACCAGAGTGGAACCCCATGTTACATACATCCATGAGACTCTGTTCTCCACCTCAGCATGGATCACATTTCTAATTACCTGTTCAATGCCTTGCTAGACTCAAACTCCAAGGAGGCAAGACCAATAGATAACTAATAAGGACCTACTGTGTAGCACAGGGAATTCTACTCAATATTCTATAATGACCTACATGGGAAAAGAAACTAAAAAAAAAGTGGATATATGTATATGTATAACTGACTCACTTTGCTGTACAGTGGAAAGTAACACAACATTGTAAATCAACTCTACTCCAATAAAAAAAAAAAAGACCACAACTGTCTTGCTCACCACCGTATCGCCATCACTAAGCCAGGGCTTCGCACCCAATGGGCGCTCAATAAGTGTTTACTGAAGGCATGACCTTCACAAATGTCAAGGTTACACTTCACAATTCAAAGCTGCCATCTTTGTTCAGTGATATTCTCAGTTTTGGAATATCTTCGGTGATTTTTCTATTTAGAATTTTAAAGGAGGAAACAAAAACATTCAATGTGAAAATTCAAAATGGAAAAGGTGAACCAGAACTCTGGACCTTCTCTGAATTATCCCCTAGCATAGCTACATCTAAAAATAGTTATTATTATAAGAGAAATAATAATAATCTAGAATAACACTTATTGAGCACCAACTATGTGCCAAGCTTATGGAGGAAAGTGAGGCTTAGAGAAGTTAAGAGGTTTAGTGAGGTCCACACAGTTAGTAACTGGTGCCTCCACAGTCACAAAGACCCATAATCCAAGACATGCTTGGGATGCTCTCAGTCCCTCAATCTTTGGGAAAGACAATTTCTCAACCACAGGGACCCTCCTTCTACACCCTGAAGACTCAGAGCATCAACTACAGAAACCAAGAGGAACATATTTTCCACTGTAATTAAAATGTCTCTAAACACACCCTAGTTAATTCCATGATGTTTCCAAGAGCAATTCTCTCCCAAGCAGCATCTTATTAAAAGCAGGTGTTCCTACCGGAAGAAAGAGTCTCTGGGCAGCACACGGTTTGAATAATTTCTTCCATTCCTGAGGGTTTCCAACCGAAAATGTGATGGGGTAGATTCTGTACTCAAACTTCTTTGTATATGAGTCTGGCCACTGTCGTAGCTGAAAAACATGGAAGGTCAGGGGAGGGTGATTAGACTCCAGAAATATGGAAAACACCTAAATCTTCTGCATGGCCAGGTGGAAATTATTCAGGTAGCATACGAAGAAAGTCTAATTTTATCACCACAATTTATGCTCACTGAATAAAAAGACCATTGCTAAGATTTTAAAAAATTAACACCCAGAGTTGGCAAGGATGATGGGAAACTGGCACCTAAACTGCAAGGGTAAATTTAAACAAACTTCCAGGATGGCAATTTAGAGACTAGTAACAGCAAATCCCAAGACAGACGCACAAGGACTTTCACCGAAACATAGTTTGTAATAAAAACAAACAAACAAGCAAAAAAACCTTGTTCAATACTCAATGCTCAACGATAAGGAATCGGGAAGACGCATTACGATGGAACTACGCGGTGGACTAATGTACAGTTAAAGTAGATCTATATGTGCTGTCATGAGAAAATGGTTACAGTACATAGTTAGGTTTTAGTAAAAGCAAAGTACAATACGAAATGCATAATATGGTTCTATCTTACAGGGAAAAATATATGCATACGCTTCCACATAGAGAAAACTCTGAACAGATATGCACCTAATTGTTAAACGTGGGTACCTGCGGAGGAGGTGGTGGTGGTTTCATTTTCTAAGTTTATATTTCTGTGTTCTTTAAGACTTTTATGGACAGTGTATATTACTTTGCATAAATTAATTTTATAATAAAATTATTTTAATTTATAGACTTTATTTTTCAGAGCAGTTTTATGGTTACAGAATTGAGCAGGAAGTACAGAGACAGTTCCCATATACCCTCTCTCCTTCCCCTCCCACCCCCCAGTTTCCCCATCATTGACATCTTGCATTAATGTGGTACGTTTGTTACAACCGATGAACCAATATCAATACATTGTTAAGAACCAATATCAATACATAGTTTACATTAGGGTTCATTCTTTGTGTTGTGTAATGTTACAGGTTTTGACAAATGCATGATGTTCTGTGTCTACCATTATAGTATCATACAGCATAGTTCCACTGCCCTAAAAATCCCCTCTGTTCCATCTACTCATCCCTCCTCCCTCCTTTTCATCTCTGAACTACTGGCAACCACTGATCTTTTTACTGTCTCTCAGTTTTGTCTTTTCCAGAATGTGATATGGTTGGAATCACACAGCATACAGTCTTTTCAGATTGGCTTTTCTCCTTGGCAATATGCATTTAAAGTTCCTCCACGTCTTTCTGTAGCCTCACAGCTTATTTTTTTTATCACTGACCAATATTCCATCGTATAAACATATCACAGTTTGCTTGCCTATTCATCTATTGAAGGACATCTTGGCTGCTTCCAGTTTGGGGTGACTAGGAATATAGCTGCTCTAAACATTCATGTGCAGGTTTCTGTGTGGACAATTTATCAGTTCATTTGGGTAAATACCAAGGAGTGCGATTACCAGATTGTATGGTCAGCCTACATTTAACTTTCTAAGGAGCTGCCAAACCATCTTCCCAAGTGGCTGTACCATTTTGCATTCCCACCAGCAATGAGTGAGAGTTCCTGTCGTTCCACATCCGCTTCAGCATCTGGTGTTATCAGTGTTATGGATTTTAGCAATTCTAATGGTATGTAGCTGTATCTCATCATTTTAATTTGCAATTCCTTAATGACATGTGATCTTGAGCATCCTTTTCATATGCTTATTTGCATACGTATCTGTGTATCTTCTTAATTCTTTTTAGTTAATGCCTTCCCAGTGCCACAGTAACTCCACTTCTGAGAATTTATCCTATGGAAAAATTCCAAAAGTACATACACACTTATTACAAGGTTGTTTACTGTAGCATTGTTTGTAACAGTGAAAAATAGGAAACAAGGTAAATAAGAAATTGGTGAAATAAGCTCTGGGATAGGCTTACACAACAGAATACTATACAGCTACTAGTGACAATGTTGCAGAAAAAGGTCAGCAAAACATGGTAGTGGAAGAGCCAAACCCAGCCTGCTACAAATAGCACACAAGCCAAGAATGGGTTAAACATTTTAAAATAGTTGAAAAAAATAAAAACAAGAGGACTTCCCTGGTGGCGCAATGGTTGAGAGTCAGCCTGCCGATGCAGGGGACGCGGGTTCGTGCCCCGCTCCGGGAGGATCCCACATGCCGCGGAGCGGCTGGGCCCGTGAGCCATGGCCGCTGAGCCTGCGCGTCCGGAGTCTGTGCTCCGCAACAGGAGAGGCCACAACAGTGAGAGGCCCGCGTACCGCAAAAAAATAAAAAAATAAAAACAAGAGTAATACTTTGTGACATGTGAAAATCACATGAAATTTGAATTTCACTGTCCATAAATACAAGTTTTGTTGGAACACAGCCATACCCATTTGTTTAGGTATATCTATGGCTGCTTTTATAAGAAGGAATAGAGGTGAGTAGCTGTGAGACCAGACAGCCTGCAAGGCCTAAAATAGTTACTACCTGGTCTTTCACAGAAAAAGTTGGTCAACCCCTATTTTAGAAGAAATTCAGTAATATAAGTAACAGTGATAGAAAATATAGAATATAATTCCATTTCTAATGTTGATATGACAAGAAATGTAAATAAATACACAAAAATTGTTCTCCTCAGCATTAATATGATGGTTGATTTTTTTCATTTCTGATTTTATAACTTTTTTTTGATAGTTTACATTTTTACTCTCTGTCCACTAATATAACTTTTTTTTTACAGTGTACATGTATTGCTTATATAGTCGCATAAAATTTTTTGAAAAACCACACCATTGGGAACACTTTAAATTTGCAATTTTGAGATGGATATTTGGGAGAGAAATCTTCAGGCATAAACACCCAACACAAGTGCACGAACACATCAGAACTGACACTGGGCATGAACATTCAGTGCAACAGTACCAACCAATCAGAACAGACACTGGGCACAAATACTCAGGACAACTGTGCCACTGCACAACAGCCCAAAATCATCCCTGGAAGGAGAACGGGAAGGTCCCATAGTCTACTGATTTCCTTGACTCTTTGATCTTTAGCATCCTATCTTCTAGAAGGGTTTATCCACCTTTGCCGATCCATGTCTTTTAAGTGGAATATTCAGTCCATTTATATTTGTTCCTATGTCTATATTTGAATAGTATACTGACTCCAGCCACTAGAAATTCCTGTTGACACCTCTTCCTATGTCAGAGCTACACACACACACACACACACACACACACATGATGTCAATGCCCCATGGGACCCCACCTATCACCAGAACGGATTGGTGGCCATCCCTGCTTCTGTGTCGCACTATTTCCTGATTCTGAGTCTGGGGCAGGAGCACAAATTAACCAAACTTAAATCATATATTTGATCCTGAACTGTCTGGAGAAGCTACGAAATCAACCAGCTGGCATTTTCAGCTTTTATACTGGGAGATGACAAAAATAAATGAAACTTTCAAATATTAAATACCAACAACGTAGACAGTAAATACCACCAGACAGTGTACTTAAGCAGCTTTAAAAAAATTTCTACTTAAGTATAACAGAACTCGTCCACAATGCCGTTTCCAGAGGGATAATGATGGCAATTAGCATTTTGTTTTGTTTTGTTTTGACCCTGAGGTATGTGGCCCTGAGCATCTCCAGAAGTTATCCCAAGACACTCTGGATATTCCCACAATGCCTCAGTGTTGAAACTGACAACCTTCAGAAGGATGGTATAACCTGCGCCTCCACACCAGCATCTCATGTGGCTGAGCAGAAACCAACTGCTGCTGATCTATAGCTTCAGGGCTAACACAGTGCCCAACCCAGGGAGATGTTCCAAGGCATCTTTGTGGAATGAGAGAATAAATAGGTTATCTGATTCAGCCTCACAATTACACTCTGCAATAAGAAGAGCAAGAATCGTTGGTCCCTTTTGTATGTCTGTTATAGATTTTTGCTTGATACAGATGAAGAAATTGAGACTGAGAAACGTTCTGTGACTTACGGAAGAGCCAATATTTAACATCTAAACTTGCACCATGATCCCAGCATGGAAAAGAAAGGGGTGACTCCATATGCCCTGCGGTGATGTGAACACCCTATTATAATCTCCTTTGCCAATGGAGCGTCACTGGTCTAACAAAGAACCGAGGAAATAAGCCATCAGAGGGATAAAGTCAGCAGGGCAACGTAAAACGTGGCTCCACTCCACAAGTATCTGCAATATTTCCCCATACTTTAGCTCCTAATTTATAATGTCCCAGGTACTATGGCTCATAACAAATTACCCCAAAACTTAGTAGTATAAAATGACCATTTATTATGCTCAGATATCCAAGGATCAGGAATTCAGACAAGGCACAGAAGGGACGGCTTGAGTCCGCTCCACAATGTCTGGGGCCTCAGCTAGAAGGCTTAGAGGCTGCGGGCTTGAATCGTCTGAAGGCTCGTTCTCACATGTCCGGTGGTGGAGGTCAATTACCGACTGGGGACCTCAGCTCCTCTCTGTGTGGGCGAGTTTGGACTTCCTCACTGCATGGTGGCCAGGTTCCAGGGCCAGGCATCCCCAGACAGAGCCAGGCACAAGCTGTATGCTTTCAATGATCTAGCTTCAGGACATTTGGCATACTCTATTTTATATACACATACGTATTATGTAGGTAGACGTATCTGTGTTAGCCCTTGCCCTATAACAAACTACCCCAAAAGCTAGTAGCTTAAAACCACAAATGTTCATTAACTCATATCATTTTTTAGGGTCAGGGATCTGTGAATTGGGTTGTTCCAGCTCAGGACCTCTCATGAGGGTGAGTCACGTGAAGGCTGGATGGGGCTAGAGGTCCTGTCTCCAAGCTCAAGCACACAAGTGTCGGCAAGAGGCCTTCATTCCTTAACACACGGGCCTCTGCAAGGGCTGCTCTGACATAAAAGCTGACCTCCAAAAGAGAAAGAGTGCAACCAAGATGGAAGGTGCAGTGCCTTATTAAACCTAATCTCAAAAGTGACATAGCATCACTTCTTCCCTATGCTACTGGTCACACAGGCCAGGCCTGGGACAGCACAGGAGGGAAATATACAAAGATGTGAATAACAGGAGGCCCTTTGGAAAACACAATCTGTTACACATCTATAGTTACACATACACATCTTCCTTCTCTTGTCTTTTTTAAGTCCAAGCCTGTATTCTGTTCTGCTCTGTCCTCATGCCCCAACTTCTAGCATGCAGTAGGTACTCAATAAATACTTGTCCAATGGATATTGTACATGACCTGACTAGTGTTGACCCATAGCCACTTTTCCTCCATTCCTTCATGTAGGATACCTCTCAGCCCCCTTGGAGTTGCGTGGGCCTTGTGACCAACTGCTTCTGGACAGTTAAATAGGAGCAGAAATGTCACTGTCGAGTTGAGGGAGTGAAAAGCACAGTGGGGATCCGATAGTCCCAATCTTTCCTTTAGTGGCATCTCAAGAACTGCAGAGGCCAAATGTTCCAGCAGGTGCAGCTACGTGCATGAATGGTCTCTGTCAACTGTGGTCCCAGGCTGAGGGGGCCGTGTGGACAGGGGTCCTGTTGTGCCTGCATGAGACATGCAGCAGGCATGTGGAAAGTCTCTGAGCTTTCTGGAAGCTGTCACTGCAGCCTGAGGTAGCCTATCAAGATTATCGATAAGCATCTCTTGTGTCACTTCTGCTGGTCCCAAGCTACAAAGGGGGAAACCGAAGTCCAAAAAGCCCACAAGACTTGCCGGAGATCACACAGCAAGAGTGGAGCTAAATTTTGAATTCAAGATTTCCATCTACTAGTTTGGGAGGTAGTAGGATATAGTGGTTAAGTTCGTGGAGGTCTGAGTCAGTAACCTTGAACTGACACCTGATGAGCTACTCACTAAGACTCTCTGAGTCTCAATGATCTCAGCTAGTAAAATAGGGACATGGTTATTACCATCTTCAAAGGATTCTTGTGAGGATTAAGTAAAAGTAAATCGTAAGTCATAAGCCCTTGATAAAGCCTATTTTATTTTTTAAATTATTATTACTGCTATTATTGTTATTATTATTAATTATAATTCCCCTTATACCACAGAGAAGCTACCTATGTGTGTTTCAATGTTTTTCTTTGCCCCTTTCACTGACTCAGACCTTCCTCAAGCCATTTTCCAATCAATTTCAAAGCCCCAAGACTGTTCTGCCCTGACTTCTCTTGGTGAGGATGTCGAGGTGATTTTTTTTCTGGAGAAAACATAACACGTTTTCTAGCTTTCTGTTATTAGTCTTTCTCTGCCCAACAGGCTGCTTTGGCCTTTCTCATCAGCATGGCTACCCCAGTAGCAGGATGCAGCCTGGTGACACAAGTCGGTAGATACAAAACAAAAGAGCTTCTCTCTCTGCCAGCGCACAAGAACTCACTGCAAGAGAAGCCTCTCCAGGAAAACAAAGCTCAGTGTGCTGACGCACACGTACCGAGCCCCGGGAGAAGAGGCATTTCCAAAGCTCTCCTGGACTGGGAGGAAACTGCTACTTATTCCTCAGTACAGGAAGAGTCAAATCAATGATGACCCAGCCACATAATAAAAGACTGTGTCATCAGCAAAAAGGGATGAGGTGAGAATCTATGAGTCCTCACCTGGAACGATGTTGATGCTATGGCTTTAAGTGAGGAAACGCAAGTTCCAGAATAATACACAGAGAGTGATCTGGATTTTGTAAAAGAAATATGTTTTGATAAATAAATATAATAAATAAGTATATTATATATTTATATATATATAATAAAAGAATACGTGCATGTGCATGTGTTATACATATATGTGTTTATACTTATACAAATATACGTGTATACACACAAACATACACAATCACACAGATGCGTAAACACACACACACCTGCATATGAAAAAAAATATGGGAGAATCACTCACAAGTGTTGACTCTGACAGTTTCTTGTGTGCGAAAGAACCGTAGCAAGGACTTCTGCCTTTTTAATTTATAACATCTATACTGTTGGAATTTATTTTGATGAGCGTATATTATTTGTCATTCAAAAAACACACATACATAGATAAAAATTAGCTACATGACTCCCACTAAGAACAATGTCATTAACACCAAGAGGGATGGAGCCCTGGGTCAAGTGCTTTAAGCACATCATCTCATTTAATCCTCACCACGTCTCTCTACAGGGTGTGTAATTATCCCTATATTATAGATGAGAACAGTAAGGCTCGGAGTCAAGGGTTCATGGGCGCACAGCTGGGTATGCAGCAAAATAATTAGGAAACAGGATATGCCTTTCCCGCAATGCAGTCTGTCTGCACTCAGTAAACAGCGTGCCACAACTCCTGCACATTCACCTGCTTGTCAAACTCGGACTTCAGAGATTCTTCGGTGAAGATGTGAAATCGCATCTTCCTGTGGCTGAAGAGCACGGCCGACTTGAGCATGACCAGCGTCTCCTCCAGCCGATTGCCACAGGCCACCACGGCCAGGTGGATCCAGAGCTCGGGGGGCAGCACAGCTTGGAAACTCCTGAGTTCTCCAGGCCTCCTAGAAAGAAGAAAAACAGGTGAACGCTGTTATTAAACTCATAAAAGAAAAACAAAACAGCTAGTGAAGGGTTGGAACGTTTCAAAACATGAACAGGCACAATCTGTTATATTTTGTAAAATGATAAGCATTTTGACAATTCTTCCTGCTTAGGGAAAAATACCGTTTATTCCCATATTTATCCTGGCAATAGCAGGATGAGTCACTGTTTGGACTGCTATAGGTGTCTGAGGCTTTTTCCGCCAGCATTCAGCTGTCTAGTGCCTGCTGGCTGCCTACTGGCCCATGTTTGGAAATGGTATTGCTAAACTCTGACAGCTGACACAGGGCTGTGGAGCTCCCACTCACATGGGCCATGGAAATTAGATTTGAACGCAACTTGGACAAGAGGAAGGTGGGCGGTGGCTTTCCCATGTGAAACGAGCAACATGATACTCCCATGATCTGGATGGTTTTAGCTTGCAGTGGAATGCATGACCACCGGACCATAGGAAAATCATGCACACCCGGGAAGTGAGCAAAGAAAACAACGCATGGGCCTCCACTCCATCTTGGGAGAGTCTTAAAGAAACAGGTGTTAATCCTAAATGTCTCGCTCAAGACTGCGGAGCTGGTAGGTACGAAATTCAGCTTCCAGTGTGAAATGCATATTAACGAGAAGCAGACAGGAGAGGGGGCAGGTTAAGCTGAAAATTACCAAGGTATCAAATATCCAGTCAACAGCTGAGAGGGGAATAGGGTCCAAGAAGTCCAGAATCATCATCCAGCTATTTCCTCGTAATAAAACATTTGTTCCAGACGAGGAGACACAGCCAAGCCTCAAACACACCACTGAGAAACATTTGCAGGCAAGCTGGAAGAGCTGGCCTGGAAAAGGTGCCCTGAGACAAATGAAACTAATTTACTTGCACAAAAGATCTGGAGACCAGGGGAACTTGGACGTGGAATGCTACCTTCCTTCCAAAAACTTCGAGTTCAATCAGCGTGCTGCTCCATTATTCACTGCTTGGTCGAATAAAGGCAGCCTTGCTCCAGATTTCTTTCACCAAGAGGAAAGTTGAAGATGTGGGTGGAGGACTTTTGATAGCTTTCCAGTTTGATTACTTAAGAGCACGCTGAATAGAAGCACAGCCTGCTGGCTTAGTTAAGCTCAGATTCGGGGAGTCACTGAGATTCTAGTTATTTCGGGGATCGGAGGAAAAGACAAGTAGGGCTGTCCTACATATCTCCTGAAATTGTCCACGTCTCTCCATGCCCCTGCTGCTACCTGAGGAGATCACCAACTTCCCTCACCTGATCGCTGTGACAGCCCCCTAGATGGTCCACCTGTCTCCAGTCTGATCCTTAACCCCTATCCTATGATTTCTTCTTGTGGGTGCCAGAGTGACGTTCTTCTAAAAATGCACAAAGGATCGTGTTACTCCCTTGATAAAAATCATGTAAGGCTCCCGACTGCCTTCAAGGTCAAGTCCAAACTGCTGACTGCGGCTCCTACTTATATCTCTTGTAACTGCCTCTAGCACCCTCCGCCTGCATGGGCAGCCATGCAAAATCACGGTCACACTTATATTGCAGCTCTCCAGCTCACTCCTAGTCATGAGACCATGCCGGGTTGCCTTCGGGCCTTGGCACATACACTGTCTCTCAGAAATGCTCTGCTCTCTCTACCTTGCTAACTGCAGCCCATTTATTAGTCCACAAATCTATACTGAGTGCCTACTATGTGCCAGACACCGTTCTAGGTGCCAGGAAGACAGTAGCGAACAAACCAGACCAAGATGCCTGCGCTTGCAGAAGTTACATTCTACAGGTGGTAGGAAAAAGACAAAGAAAGAATAATGGTCAAAGCAAACAATAACTAAGTAACTTATATAGAAAGTTATCCAGTGGTAAGTGCTAGGAGGAAATAGATAACAGAGCCAGGAGGGATACAGGAGTGGCTGATGGGCTGGAATATATTATACAGTGCAAAGTTAGGGGCGTCCTCACTGAGCAACTGAGATCCGACGACTGCCTGACGGTGGGGAAGGCAGGAGGGAGTCACGTGCTTTTCTGGGTGAGGAAGATTCCAGGCAGAGGGGACAGTCAGAGCAAAGACACTAAATCAGGAGCATGCCTGGTGAACTCAAGAACCCTTGCCTTCAGGATTCAGACGTCTTCTCTCCCTCAGCTTCATGGATGGGTTTTCATACCTGCTATTAAAGCCAACTCCCAACCAATGTATGTAAAGGGATGGGAAGGATGCGTCACAGATAATGCTAAAATCACAGTCAATTAACAAAAAAGACAGTCAAAATACCAGCCAAAGTATGCTACAAAAGAGATTAAATGCAAACTCACTTGCTTAAAGTTATGTTCAATATTTAAAAACACAGGTATCCAAAGGTACTAAAATGATAAATACAATAGCTTAGATGTCTTAAATACGAACCATTACCCCACCCCCAAATAGAACCACTCGGCCTAGTTTAGCTTTACACCTTGGGCTTTTACATAAATTAAAAGTTTTAACCTCAGTAATCAGGGAAATACTAATTCAAACAATAAAGAGATTCCACGTTATTTTCGCACTGGCAAAACATAAAAAATAAAAGTTGGACCATACACGTCTCAGAGTGGATATGGAGGTGGGGGACAGCTCAGAGGCCGCTAGCGGCAGTGTAAGTTGACCCAAACACTTTGGAAAGCCTTTTGGCAACATCTATCAGGAGTGAAGATATATATATATACATATATATATACGCCCTCACTCTTCTGGTTCTACCCTTACATATGTGACCTGAAGAAACTCTTGCACGTTTGCACAGGACCCACACAAGAATGCTCACAGCAGCCCTGTGTATAATAGTGAAAAGCTGGAAAAAACTCTTCTGTCTACGCACAGGAGAATCATGAATATATTTGACAAGTTTAAGTGGAATACTACACAGCAGAGAAAACGAACAACTCAGAAAGTCACGTGTCAACATAAGGATCAAGAGGAGAAACAGCAATTTGTAGCAGGATAGTGATAGAATGAGACCGTTTCGATGAAGCTTGAAAACCAGCAAAACAGCACTGCGTGCCGTTCACAGACATATGGAGCAAAAGTCATCATGCATGAGGATGACAAACATCAAAGGCAAGGCAGTGGTTATTTCCAGGGACTTAAGTTTTTATTTCTTAAGATGAGTGCAGGGTTCACAGAAATTCATGATGTAATTGTCTGTTTTATTCGAACGCCCAAACTATTTGACATATACTTTGTTTTTCTTTTTGATTAAAAAAGCTTGCACCTCCCTGCAGCACAGCAGGCCACTTCTTTTCTTTGCAGGCTTCAGTGATACAGGACTGCACGGTACACAGAGCAGGGGCTGGGGCCTGCAATCTTTTTTGGTGTCTGGTGACAGGTACTAAAAAAGACAAATAAAAGCCTCTCCTGGTGGCAGTTCAAGTATCAGCGGCTGGGGTTTAACGAGACCTTTGCTGCCCCTACTGTGTTACCTGTCACGTTACATTAAAAATCCTGGGCTTCAGGTAATAAGCGTCTGTGCTGTGTGGTCACACGGAATAATCAAGTTTAAGGGTGCTGAAATGGTGTGCCTTTCACGAGATCTTACCAACAGCACACTCAGCCCCTCTCAAATGTCACCTGAAGGCTCTGCAAGGATCCAGGGAAGTCCAGTCTGTGAACCTAGGACTTCTTAACCCCTTAAGTCACCAGGTGTTGGTGGCAAATGGGAGATGGGGAACTGTACTTCCCCTGCTCTGACTGGTGGTTAACTATGTTCTTATTTACACTTTATAAAAGAAGACTGGAGTGGACATTTGCTGTCCAGGATTTTTAAAGACCTGTTGCTGAGGCTGGAGCTGATGGCAGGCACCTTGGCCACCACACTGGTGGAGCCTGGAAGGCAGTCAGCAGAGTAGAATGCAGAGCTACAAGATGGTGGGTCAGATCTCAGGTGACATTACTTGAGCACCTGAATCCAGGTGCACTGACCCTAACCCTGGAAGTTCATTGATCAAGCCAATAAATTCTCCTCTACTTAAGTCAGTTTGAAACAAACTTACAACTTAGCAATCAGAAGTGTCTTAAGGGCTTCCCTGGTGGCGCAGTGGATGAGCGTCCGCCTGCCGATGCAGGGGACACGGGTTCGTGCCCCGGTCCTGGAAGATCCCACATGCCGCGGAGCGGCTGGGCCCGTGAGCCATGGCCGCTGAGCCTGCACGTCCGGAGCCTGTGCTCCGCAACGGAAGAGGCCACAACAGTGAGAGGCCCGCGTAGCGCAAAAAAAAAAAAAAAAAAAAAAAAAAGGTGTCTTAACATAGGTCTTAAAAATAGGTTTCCAATCACCTTGGACTCACTCCGCCTCTCTCATATTCTCACCGGGAGTCATCCTTGAAATGCTCCATGAATCCACTCCCTCTCTGTAGCTCACTACTAGGACCTCGATCAAATCTCCATCACTCTACCAGTTTCATAGGTGGAGGAGACACCAGATACCATGTCGCACAGCGGATTCCCGTCCCGGCTGCATATCATCATCACGGGAGGTGTTTGTTAGTATTGAAACCCCATCTCACAGAGATTCTGATTCCGTGGGTCTGGGGTGAGGCCCCAGAGTTCGCACATAAACACACTTGAACTACAACCACTTGCAGTTCACCTCCAGCCAGGAACTCATCATCTGAGCTGACCTCTCACCTCTCCTCTGTCTCCCAAACTCTCCCCCGAGCCCTCAGGAACGCCCATTCTATCCTCTGCCTTTTCTCACGGTCTCCTCTTCACCTCTTGCCTTAATGAAAACATGCTGCCTTGTGAGGACGCCACCTCCCCGGCAGACCCCTCGAGTGGCAGCTGTTCTTCCTGCCCTGTCCTAGGGGCCTCAGGGCAGGACGAGGGGCTGTTTTTCTCCTTGCTTCTCACTGCCGAGCCCAGACGTGGACCATGTCTCCATGGCGAAGTCCGTGGACGCAGCTATTCCACCTTCCGTGTTGCCGTCATCTCTCAGCTGCCGATTTACTTCTCTTCATTCACTGAGTTGAGCTTCTTGCCACCGTGTTTCTCCTCACCCCCGTTCCTCAATATTCTTCGGGGCTTCATCTGCTCTTTAGCAGATGGTTCCCGATCCTTCAGTTTTGTGAGCTGAACACCCTGCACCTTTTCCTTCTTACTACCTGAAGCACCTAGTGCTGGGCTCATATCCTGGACCTTCACACAAACTGTTCCACCTGGAATGTTCTTCCCTAGCTCTTTGCAAAGCTGCCTCCTTCTCTTTTGGACAGCAGAATGGCCTCCCCTGACACCTCATTGAAGGAGCACCGTCCCTTTTATTTTCCATCATGGTCTTTGTTTATTTCATTCCAAAAATGAACCTCAGCTGGTGATTATATATTCTTTCATTGTAATTTATAGCAAGTACACAATATTATTTACAGTCAATATAAGACAGTGTATCAATAAATTAAAAATATCTTTAGAAAAAAGACTGGAATAAAACACAATGCACATTTTCAATTTAAAAAATGTAAAATGTGTTGAAATAGTAAAGTTGGTACATGAAAAAACTTCTTGCCCCATAAAAAATTTTTGCATGTTACATTCTGGTCTTTACTCTATTGAATACATATTTTTACAGCTGCAGTAATGCTGTACATACAATTTTATATCCTACTTTTTTCATCTGCTTCTTTTATTTTTCTTGTTACTTTTTAAGTCTTCATGACCATCATTTTATTCTATCCGGCTAAAACACCATATGGCTTATCATCATTTCCTTTGTGTTGTTGTTTCCAATTGTTCTCAGTTATATATATTAAAAAATCTTGCACTAAGCATGGGTGGGCCAATAGATTTCTTTCTTTCTTTGCATTATTTCCTTTTACTACATTCCCTGGAATGGATTTACTGGGTTAATAGCTATTATCCTAGCAAGAATGTAGTAATTTTGACAGTTTCTCGAATTTACCCAAGAGTTCTTGGAAAACACCAGACCGTAAGAAGCAAAAACAAAAAAAATGTAATAAACATTAGCCCAGCCACCTCTGAACTCCTTGTATGAGGTAACCGTGTAGCTGACTGCTGAAACAAGTTGAAACACACTTGCGTATGGCATCAGTGCCTCCAAATTCCTTGTGTTCTGAAGCGGTGATGCTTAGGTTGCAGTTATCATTTAGACACTGCATCAAATAACATTGAGTCACACAGTGAGAACTTATTCCATTTTCAGTTCTTTTTCAACAATGGCAATAAGAAAGTCTCAGTTGGTGCTAATATGTCTTGAACACCTTTCTTTTTCTCTTTTTTAATATTTATTTATTTTGGGCTGTGCTGGCTCTTAGTTGCAGCACGCGGGATCTTTAGTTGTGGTGTGCAGACTCTTAGCTGTGGCATGTGGACTTCTTAGTTGTAGCATGCAGACTTCCTAGTTGCAGCATTCATGTGGTATCTAGTTCCCCAACCAGGGATCAAACCCAGGCCCCCTGCATTGGGAGCATGGAGTCTTAACCACTGGACCACCAGGGAAGTCCCCTGAACACCTTTCTAATGTTGCCTAATCCTCCCTTTCAACTGAAAAGACAGCAGACTTTAGATACAGAACCTTCAGCAGGAGTATCAAGTTAGAAATGAACAACATTGTTTGGTTTTCTTAGTGTTTGATTTGACAATTACCTTCTGTTTATGTTTTTGCTGACAATTCATGGTGATGTTATAAAATTTCCTTTAAAAACAAATATACTTAGAATGTGGAGAAATTAGCACCCTCAGACATTGCTGGTGGGATTGCAAAATGGTGCCGCCACTTCAGAAAGCAGTTCTACAGTTCCTCAAAATTTTAAATATAGAACTACCATATGACCCAGCAATCCTATTTCTCGGTATCTACCCAAGAGAAATGAAAGCATATGTCCTCACAAAAACGTGTACATTCATAAATGTTCATAGGAGCATTACTCACAATAGCCAAAAATTCCAACCCAAATGTCCATCAACTGATGAATGGATAAACAAAATGTGGTATATCCATACAATGGAATATTATTTGGCAATAAAAAGGAATGAAGTACTGATGCCTGTGACAACATGTATGAACCTTTAAAACTGTGAACTGTGAACCTCGTGAAAATATAAAAGACCGCATGTTTTATGACTCCATATGTATGAAAAGTCCAGGATAGAAAAATCCATAGAGACATAAGGCAGGTTAGTGGTTACCAGGGACTCACAGAAGGGGCAAATGGGGAGTGACTGTTTTTATGGGTATAGGGTTTCTTTTTTGGGTGATGAAACTGTTCTGAAATTGGATAGCAGGGATGGCTGCACAACTCTGTGAGTAAACTAAAAACCTCCACAGTGTACACCTTTTAAGGGTATTTGGATTATATTGCAATAAAGCTGTTTATTAAATACATAAAGGCACACATTTATAACAAGGATAGATTTAAACTTTTTCCTTTTAAAGTTAGCATATGGTAGGGTAGTCATGTTAAAAGAATCATGATACTGACATGGGAACAACTGAGGCTTGTAAAACGCCGCCCCCATTGTCCTGGCTTAAGCCAGCCCTGTGATCCAATGAGAAATGATGCTCATAATAACACAGAAGGCTCAGAGCAGAAGCAGCCTCACCACCTCCGCGCTGCCCAAGATGAAGCGTCTCCTTAATTGCTTAAAAAGTCTCAAGCGTGTGACTTAATTAAACTTCAATTTCTGGAGTGTATAAATAATGAAATACGGCATTTGTGTGTCTGCTATTTACGTTGGAGCCTATTACCGCAAAACACACTGAATTATTAAAGCGAGTAATTGCTTCTACTCAGACCCTCTTTTCTGCCATCTGCCGCTACCTCTGTTTCCAGGGCTTCTCCTTAACTGACAGGCTAAATTAACTCAGGTAAAGCTGATGCTATGATACGGGCCAGCAGTGTGAGCTGGATGGAAAAAAAAATCACGGTTCTTTCAAACACAGCCTGAAACATTTGGTGACTAGTTTTAACAGGGAAGGAAACACAGAAATATGAGGGTGGGGAAGGAAGCAGACACATTTTAAGAGGTTGAATATGCTCACCCTAGGGGAAGACTTGACTAGCAGAATGCCACTCCCCTCTCCCCTAGTGGAATCTCTTACAAGACGAAGCCACGGCTATCTGAATGTAGAAGTTTGCAAATGGGGTCAGAGTGGCAGTTGAAGACGTGGAAATACCTTGATTCAGCCCCTAGTAGGAGCGTCTGGTGATGGGTGGTTATATCTGCCTTAAGTGCTGGCAGCCAGAGGCACTAGTGAAGCTCCTCACAAACCACAGGTCTGGGAACACGGGAGACCCTTGACAAAAAATTTCCGCACCGAAGCTGTAAGTAGAGCCTTCACTTAGCAACCCAGACGTGACGCTCAGGACTGTACTAACAGTTAAATCACTTTTAACGACCCATGGTTTGGAGTTAAATCAACTATCTTTAATCTTCCAAGACAGACAGAAAAGCCTGAAGTCCCAGCATTACATGAACAGTGTTGACACAGTGCCAAAAATATCTGCCATGAGGGGGAGGCTTGATAAAACCGTTCGATAAGGGCATCCAATTACTAATAGTTTGTATTTAGTCTGGATCATGATATTTGAAACATGGCTGTGCTCCTAAACAAAGTCTAGGTCTAACGCACAGTAGGTGTTCAATGTCCAAAGCTGGTGGCTTTGTGCGTCTCTAGGTGTGTGTGTCTGCTTTTAGCCATCACTGTACACATATACATGCTTTATGATTAGGAAGTAGCAGAGCAACGATTCAAACTCAGGCAGCTGGACTTAAGAAGCCCTGCTTTTAGTTATGACGCTGTATTTGGGGTCACACACAAGCGAGTCAGAAAAGGAGCCCCTCCAGGCAGATGAAGCCTTTATCTCTACTCAGAGCTCCTGACTCAATGATCCGAAGGTGGACTGGATTTCAGTCCTCACCCACAGTCCCGCCAGGTGTGACTCGCACAGCACACCTGCACCATCTCTACCTCCATAATCCATCCTCTCGCTCTTAGCTGAGGTCACGCACAATTGGGTTTATAATTCTTCTCCTTCCAAAACTCTAGGATGCTGCCTGGACTGATTCTCATTTCATTCTTCCCCCCGTGATTGTTCCTGACACACAGGGGATTCTATTTCTCCATCTCCCTCTTCTTTTCAAATTAAGATGTTATTGAGATTTAAAAAATATGAACCAGCAGCGCTGGTTTGAAATAAATGTCTGGTGACATACGAGGGGGAAGCATGAGGATTACATATTCTGAGAATGGGCACTTCTATCTCATTTCCTGAAAAAGAGCATAAGGGACTTACCTTTTTTTTTTTTTTCAGTACGCGGGCCTCTCACTGTTGCGGCCTCTCGCATTGCCGGAGCACAGGCTCCGGACGCGCAGGCTCAGCGGCCATGGCTCACGGGCCCAGCTGCTCCACGGCATGTGGGATCCTCCCGGACCAGGGCACAAACCCGCATCCCCTGCATCGGCAGGCGGACTCTCAACCACTGCGCCACCAGGGAAGCCCCGGGACTTACCAATTTAAGCAAAGGAAAAGTGGTCTCCCCAGCTAATTTCCATACTCTTATGCCTCAGGCCAATAGGGATTTTAAATTTTTATGATAATTAATATACTTTAAATTGTTTCATAAATATATAAGTAATGCATATACTTATCACAGAACAAAGTGTAAAATACAGACAAGCGAAGGCGGGCGAGGGGTAACCAAAGCAACTTCATAACCTCTGTTAACGTTTTGGTATACCATCTTCCAGAGTTATAACCACTATATGTAGGTGTGTGTATGTAAATATGTAAAAACCTTTAAAGAATGGGATAATTTTTATAATCTGTTTTTTGCCCTTACAAATACGAACAATTTTCAAATTTAAAAAAAGAAAAGAGATTTTATCAAAGGGATCTTCTTCAAAGGGATTCTGGAAAGCCATCAAATGCTTCACATTTCAAGATCTGTTCCCAAGTACAGTATGCTTGTAAGCAATATGGATCTAGATGCATACAGAGCTGGCTTCAAATTCTAGGTCTGCCACTTGGCTGTCCCATCTCGGGCACACACTTTAACTACCTCTCACCCTCAGTTTCCCCATCTGTAAAAAGGGCTTGTTGATTCTAGTGGCTCTTTGCTTTTGGTTTTGGTGTTTCTTACTAGCGTCCATTTCCAGGTGTTTCTGGTAAGAGCACCTCAGTTTTCTTTGGGGGAAACCACTGTTCTCAGTTCATGAGGTTTGGACGCACTGAAGCATCGTCCCCCAGATGCAGATATCAGGGGCTGGTGTGCATGTGATCCAAGCCAGGGCGGTTAGAGGCAGCCCTGGGACTCTTGCTGGATGAAGTCTTTCCCTTCAAGGTTACTAAAGGAGGAGGACTTAAGCCAGACCCGTTGGAATTATCACACGGAAAAATCTGGCCTGAGAGTGTGGCCCACACAGAAGGAAGCAGAGTTAAAAGATGGAGGCAAGATGGTCACACATCCTGGACACACCCATGACTGAAGCTTTATCTCCTTTGCACGTCACAGTTTTATGAGCTAGTAAATCCCCTTTTCTGATTAAGTGATATGAGCTGATGAGCTGGGATTCCATCACTCCGAATGAAAAAGAATTTGACCTATCCAGTAATAGTACCCACCCCTTAGGTTGTTACGAAGATTAAATGAAATAACGTGGTGAAGTGCTTCATACGGTACCTGACATGTTTTAAGTCATCATTAAATATTACTTGTTATCATCATTATTATTAAATATTAACTTAGATGCATCAGAAGCCTTCATTTTTCTCCAAATATTTTATGTCCATGCCCAAAATGGGCGAGGCAGAGCAGCAAAAAATTTATTTTAAGTGTCAATACCCTAAATTATTGCAAAACGAGGTTTGAAGTGTTTGTACATTTTTAAAAGTTCTCAGACATTAACACCGACATCCATTAACCCGTTCCTCCTGAGGGATGAAATTTGATACTTGAACACTAAGGCTTGTTACTTTGGAACCAGTGGTCAGACAACCCGGCTCCTTTTAATTCCCACAAAACTGGGATGAGGAAAAAGCAGAGCAAGGGTTCAAGCCCAAGCAGAGACACAGGCCCCCGCAGAGCACTGTCTGTGAACAAAATTCTGCGTTTTGGTTTCTGAGGACACCTCCTAATTCCTGAAAACTCTTCACTTACCCTCTGCTTTTCTAAGCTCGGAAACAATAGTTCTCTGCCCTTGAGTGGAAATCAAAGCTACAGACAGCCTGACTTCCAGGTCTCAAAGTCTCCAGAACAATCGCCCAACCCAACCAGAGGCAGTGAAAAGGGTTCTGTCCCATCTAGTCCCCGAGCTTTCACTAAGGACCGGGACACTGGGGTTAGGGTAGCATTCGTTATATGTGGAAGCTGTCTTCATTTTCTCAAGACACAACCCAGGGAAAAGCCTGCCTAAATCCTTAGCTCTGGCTAACATTTGCTGAGACCTTCTCGTGTTGCAGGTACCGTGCCAGCCTTTGACTCACATCGTTTCATTTCCTCGTTGAACTTAGAAGAAAGCCTAGATTGGCCGAGGAGCACTGACTCATTCAAAGCCACACAGCCAGTCAGCTGGATCTAGTTAGGATTCAGTTTCTAAATAATAAAGCAACCATGGACACTAACGGTACTCAGAGCAGCACGTCACTTGCTGAGTGATCGCCATGAGCTGGCCCTGTGCTTGGTGTTTTATGTGCATTATTACAATTTCAGCTCTTTGGACCTCAGTTTCCTCTTGTATAAAAGGAAATCACGCTTCAGATTATGTGTTCTCTATTGCCTCCTATTTATGGAAAGCTTGGACTCTAAATTGTACCATGATGAATTTTTACCAGAAGATGACAGTCTTCCGTGTTGCTAAAAGAGGTCGGGGGGAGGGGCATCCAAACATCACCCTCAAATACACCACAGTCGCTCTTGGCTGCCAAAAAAACCACGGACTCCCAATAAAGGCATCAAGTTAAGAAACTCCTCTTTCCAGGGGGCAGTTTTCGAAATTTCATCGTAGGAGATAAATCAAGCGCTGGGGAAGATCTGGAGGGGAACATACAATGAATTCCGTCTTCAACTGAAGCCTCTTCTTTTCTTTTTTTTTTTTTAATATTTTAAATGGTGGCAAGATAGATATAACATAAAACTTTACCTCTTGTTTTCTTACAGTAAATTATAACATGAAGAGAAGTATTTCCAAAGGAAACAAATCTGTTCTCAAATTTTCTTCCAAGAACTCTCACCTATGGAGTTTCTAGGGAGATGTGTCAATAGGGCCACTATTGACGGAATTTTCTAAAGGTGCTAAAGCAGGTGCTACACATCCACATCCGTCAGGACGTTATGGTGGTGAGTGACAGAAACTCAATGCATGGAAGCTAGGACAGGGACGGGACAGTGGCAAAGGGCAGAAGCTGGCCTTGGGAACAACGTCAGAACCCGCCCCCACCCCGGCTGCTGGATGTTGCTTCTCACCCCTCCAGGTCACCTTGGGTCTATGAACTCTCCATGCAGACCAGCTTTCTCCACCTGGCAGAGACACAGCTGCAGCCACTAGAAACAGTTTTCCCTTATGCTGTCTCTGACCCCAATTTTTTAAATCCCTAAAAAAAAGGCTCTAATTTGGCTTAGGAACCTATCCCGGAATCACCTGCCACCTGGGACAAGGTCAGGTGCACAGAATGGCCACTCCAGGGTGTGACGGACCTTCATGTCCTGTGTGCCCCCTAGAGCCATTCCCCTCTCTCTCCATCAACAGCACTGAGGTTTTGATTTAAAGAACCATCTGGTTCTGTTAAGAGGATTCTGGATGCAAATAACAGAAACCTCAACTCCAGCGTGGAAGAGAAGGGCCCTAGATAGGGCAGGCCTCTGGATCTGTGGATCCCAGGGCTCAGTACTGTCCTCAGGGACCCATAGTCTCCTTTCTCTACTCTACTGCCCAGAGTGATGACTTCAGCCAAAGCTGGTTTTCTAAGGATCGTGGTGACAACTGGGACTATTTATTTCCTTGTTCATATCTAGAAGATAAAGTCTTTTGTCCAATAATGTAAAATAAGTCCTTCTCTTCTTATTCCGTTCCCTTTTTTTTTTTTTTTTTTTTTTTTTGCTGTACGCGGGCCTCTCACTGTTGTGGCCTCTCCCGTTGCGGAGCACAGGCTCTGGACGCGCAGGCTCAGCGGCCATGGCTCACGGGCCCAGCCGCTCCGCGGCATGTGGGATCTTCCCAGATCGGGGCACGAACCTGTATCCCCTGCATCGGCAGGTGGACTCTCAACCACTGCGCCACCAGGGAAGCCCCCGTTCCCTTCTTAAGCAGGAGCTGATTGGGCCAGCTTGGGTCATGTAACACCTGTACACCAGTAACTATTGCCAGAGAAATGAAATTATGTCTTAGCCCCGGATATATAAAGGTTACACTACGACAGGGATGGGACTGTCATGGCAGGCTTAGACCATTGCCTGGAGGTACAGTTCACTGTCAAATTGGGGGTGGGGTGGGAGAATGGAGGTCAGGAGCCAAAGACAAGTCTATTACATCACCCTCTCCCCAGTGGTTTAGGTGGTCTTGGCTTCATCCCTAACTCTACGGGTGGCCCTTGCTTGGTTTACTTCAATTAGCTAATGCCATCCCACCCCTCTACTCCTTCCCATTTCCTCATCCACACTGTAGGCATTTAAACCAACCAAAGCCAATGAGATGGGAGAAAACTTTCGCTGGTGCTTCTAGGAAATAAAAACACTCCCTCATCCAGAGAAGCAAGATGAGCCTGGAGCATCTTGTAGCGCCCGAGAGTAAGAAAGTGCTCAGAAAGGCAAAACTGAAAACAGAAAGCCGAAACACAGTGATGGGGGTCTACCAGAGGAGCAGAGCAGCCAAGTGAAAGAGCTACTCATCACCAGATGGAAACAATTTCAGCAACAAAATAAAGTCATACTGGACTGTAACTCAAAGCCCAAAATCAATATCTACCAGTCCATCCTGATTTATGACTGAATAATACAGGGGGGAGAACAAACACCATCTCCCACACAAAAGAATTTCAAATTATTTATATAGAGATACTCCGCCCTCAAGGAGGGGGAACACAACTCCGCACTCCTTAGGTGGGAGTTGTGCACAGTGACTTCCTTCTAAACAGTAGAGTATAGTGAGGGGGGAAAGAGTAAGTCTAGAGTGCAAACACTAGCTCAGCCAGTGGCCAAGGTCAACGTTAAATCATGTCGATAGTATACGCACTCGATAGGACGTGATGAAAACGGCACTTTACCTCTACGGTCTTCCTCCAGATAGCCCATAACCCCAGTTATCACCATGAGTAAAACACCAGACACATTCCAACAGCGGAGTATCTTATAAAATATCTGACCAGTGCTCTCCAAAACTCGCAAGGTCATCAAAAACAAGGAGGGCTTCCCTGGTGGCGCAGTGGTTGAGAGTCCGCCTGCCGATGCAGGGGACACGGGTTCGTGCCTCGGTCCGGGAAGATCCCACATGCCGCGGAGCGGCTGGGCCCGTGAGCCATGGCCGCTGAGGCTGCGCGTCCGGAGCCTGTGCTCCGCAACAGGAGAGGCCGTAACAGTGAGAGGCCCATGTACCGCAAAAAAAAAACAAAACAAGGGAAGTCTGAGAAACTGTCACAGCCAAGGGGAGCTTAAAGAGACATGACAACTAAATGTACTGTGGTGTCATGGATAGAATCCTGGAACAGAAAAAGAGCACTAAGTAAAAACTAAAGAAATCTAAATACATTAAACATTAGTAATAATGTATCACTATTACTTGATAAATGATAACAAATGTATTGTACCAGTGTAAGATTTTAATCAGAGAGGAAATTGGATACAGGCTATATGGTAACGCTCTGTACTACATACTCCCCAATTTTTCCACAAATTTGTTCTAAAAAAGAAAACCTCTTAAAAAGAAAAACATTCCCTCTCTTGGAAGGATGTTACTATTAGAGATCCTTACTATTTTCCTAAAGGGTGTAAGATTGTTTTGAATAGTATTAGGTAACATGTAACTTAATAATATAAGTAAAGTCTTAGTATCAATATAGTGCTGGCACAAGGGGGGGTTGCTGCATGTACTCATTCATTAGTTTATTTGACAAATATTTATTGAGTACCTACTGTGAAATCATCTCTGTTCTAGGTGCCAGTGGTACATTGGTTAATACGACATGAAGTGTGCATGAAGAGGGGAGGAGCAAACGAAGTAGGATTTTCATACAATGATGAGTGCTATTTAAAAAAAAATATGAAACAAGAGTAAGGAGGTCGAAGATGATGGGCAGGGTCCTTTTTTCTAGGGCAGCTGGGAAGATCCCGCTGAGGACAGAATCTGAAAGCAGAGCTGAAAGAAATGAGGGAGCTAGCCACACAAGGATGTGAGCAAAGAACATTCCACCACAGGAAAAAGTAAACAGTGCTGGGGTAGGAATGAGGGCATTTGAAGGCCAGTGTGGCTGAAGCAGAGTGAGTGAAGTGGAGAAGGGCAGGACATGAGATCAGAGAGCTAAATGGGCTGAAATCAAACAACGGTTCAAAGGCCACACTAAGAAATTGAATTTTACTCTGTATGATGGGAAGTTAGGCACTGGAACCAGCAAAGTGACCCAGTTACATATTTAAGATTATTCCAGCAGCTGTATGGAAAATGGACTGTAGAGGGCGCTAGAGTGGAAACCCCAAGCCAGAGAGAAGCTACTGTAGTCCCTGTGTCAAACTATGGTGTTTAGCTCAGTGGTAGCATGGAAGTGGTAGATATAGTGGGATTGGGGTTATATTTGGGGATAAAACCAAGAGGGCTTATTAACTGAATACACAGAGAGGGTGAAAGAGGGGTCTCACGGACCAATCAACAAAAATGAATTGGACAAGAATCAGGACTCACAGTGACAAAATATCATAGATGGTCCCCAAGATCTAGAGATCTGTAATGTGTTCTGGGGCGACCAGCTAATTATAGGATGGCCACAGACTTGGCATTCTGCTCTATAACATCATCCCTCTTTAGTGAGACATTTATTCAGGCTTGAACCCTCTAAGAAGACTTATCTCAGAGACCAAAGAGAACTGCAGGAAGTGCTGTCTCTTGATGAGCAAATACGCAGGCTTCCTCTCGGGGCAGCTCCAGAGGCTGCCAAGTGTGTAATGGGTTTCTGTATTGTCTCCCCTCCCCCCTCCCCCAAATTCTGGGAGGGAAGCAACTCCATTCACCATTGCACACTGAGTACCTGCCCCAGGATACATGTGCAATAAACATTTGCTGAATGACTGTGGAATAAAATGACAGAGGTAGCCTAAGTCTCCCTTAGAAGTCATATTTTAAGGGAAAACAGCAATAGCCAGGCTAACACAGAGACAAAGAATAAAGTTCAGGAGGGGGTTGAGGCTGACGAATCCGTTGGAGCTCTAGGCTACAGCCAGTAAATGAGAAACAGTGATTTTGCAAGAGATGGCACAAAGGGCTAAGCAACAGTCATTGATGGGACTTTGCAGCTGAACTTGTTGATCTCATCACAGGACCATCAAATGTCAGAGCTGGAAGAGATCTTAGAAAACTTATAGATCGACCCACATGTTTACAGATAAGCAAATTAGGGTGAAATGGCTCAGGACTAGAACCCAATCCCCTGGACTCCAGATGCCAAATTCTTTTTCCTATCACACAGATGGGCAGTTATATTGAACTTCCTCTTCCGTATGTAGGCTCAAAGAGGAGTTTTCAGAGCAAGCTGGAGAGATAGTCTTCTGAAATCCGAAGTCTATACTAATATAAAATTCTCATTTTAGAGTTCAGTTCCATGAAGAATAAATGACCCCTCTTGATAAACTTTTCCCCTTATCATTCAAAGAAAATAAGGCAGCCCATCATGGTTCCCTTTTTGACACGGCTGCCAGGAAGGTTAGAGCTAAATTTTTCTTTTTCTAATAAATTTATTTATTTATTTAATTTTTGGCTGCATTGGGTCTTCGCTGCTGCACGTGGGCTCTCTCTAGTTGCAGTGAGCGGGGGCTACTCTTTGTTGCGGGGTGCAGGCTTCTCATTGCGGTGGCTTCTCTTGTTGCAGAGCACAGGCTCTAGGCACGCGGGCTTTAGTAGTTGTGGCTCGCGAGCTCTAGAGCGCAGGCTCAGTAGTTGTGGCAGACGGGCTTAGTTGCTCCGCGGCATGTGGGATCTTCCCGGACCAGGGCTCGAACCCGTGTCCCCTGCATTGGCAGGCGGATTCTTAACCACTGCGCCACCAGGGAAGCCCCGTTATAGCTAAATTGAACACTTAGTCCTCATAACAACAGTGGCCTCAGTGGTTAAGAATATGCCTGCCAATGCAGGGGACATGGGTTCGAGCCCTGGGCCGGGTCCCACATGCCCCGGAGCAACTAAGCCCGTGCGCCACAACTACTGAGCCTGCGCGCCTAGAGCCCATGCTCCGCAACTAGAGAAGCCACCGCAATAAGAAGCCCGCACACTTCAACAAAGAGCAGCCCCTGCTCACCGCAAGTAGAGAAAGCCCGCGTGCAGCAACGAAGACCCAACGCAGCAAAAATTAAAGATAAATAGAATTCAGATTTGGAAAAATTAGTAATTAAAAACAAAAACAGTGGCCTTAGTTTTTGTCAAAAAGTACTTCTTTCCTACTCCTCTTGATGACTTTTCATGTTTCATAAGTATTTCAATGGCCTTATTGTATATGTCTGTGTTACTGTTAGACGTCTCAAATTTGTTTTGGAAGTCAGCCAGGTCTAAATCACCAAAAAAAAACAAAATAGAAGGAAGATTTCATTTCTCTTGTGCACTGGAACGGCTACTTATAGTGTGGTGTACGTTTTCAGATCCCACCCTTGACCTAAAACTCAGACATTACCTCCCGGCTTTATATTTATAGAAAGGAGAGCCCACCACACGACAGACTGCATACAAATGACTAGTTATAAAATTGTAGGGTCTGCCTGCTAACTAGGCAAGTCCCTGGAAACTTCTCCGAAATGAAAACAAGATGTGGAAGGAAAGTGCCATGCTTGCTGTGCTGACGTGGCAGGACTTCACTTACACCAGGACCTGGGGGGGAGCAGTGCAGCCTGGCCTAAGGATGGTCAGCAGGTGGTGGACTGGGTCCCACCCAGCTCCACGCTTGCTGCCGACTACTCCCCAGGCTCGAGATCCAAGATCACCGTAGCCTTCGTCTCTTCTGGATTCTAGCCATGTAAAGAGATTAAAGCGCTCATTTTCTGAAAACATGAGGCTTTCTTTTCCCTCCCTAAAATGAAATTCCTCCTAAACCACAAAAATTTAACCCAGGCAGGATTAGGAAAGCAACAAAGGCGTCCATGCAGAGATCTTTCCTCCTGCTCCCTTAGTGCTCTGTCGCTGTTTCTGCCCAGGTAGCAAAAGAAACGTTAATAAGTCCCTGAAAATGTCAACATCGCCAGAGGACGCTAGACTTTCATGTTTATGCATTTGAGCCTGAGACTTCCTGTGGCTTTTTTTTTGTTTTTTCCTCTTTCCTGAGTTTGAAAATTTTGTTCTTTATTCTTATGGTGTTGCCCATGATTTCCATGATAATCTAAGAGATACGTTTAGAAGAAAAATGGCTTCAGGAGACACTGTTGCTCATGGAAATAGTCCTTCCCGAAAACAACCATTTGGATTCTGTTCATGGTCTCTTCCAAGTCAGAGCCAATTTTTTCAGGCAGAGACAAGAAAATGCTGCCCCAATGTTCCCAACACCTTGAAGGATGAAGACAGTTCCAAAAATCTATGATGTTTCTTCAGAAAAATTTCAGGAAAATTATGAATGCAGGCAAGCCTACTGTATGACACCTGCATTAGTACGAAAGGGCTCAACCTGTACCAAGACTGCTGGGATCAGTATCCTCATCATGGAACCTTGGACAAATTGCTAAACCTTGTGTAATATTTTCCTCATCTGTAAAATGGAGATAATATTAGTGCTTAATCAGTGCTTACTTCACAGAGCTGTCTCTCAAAGTTTGGTGTGCATCAGAAACAAGAGGAGTGCTTGTTAAAACACATACTACTGAACTCAACCTCTTGATTTTTGATTTTGTGAGCCTGGGTGGAGGAGGGAAGGGGTGAGACTCAGCATTTCCAACAAAGCCCCAGGTAACTCTGGTGCTGCTGGTTCAAAGAGAACTCCAAGAGAACCACTATCTAGGGTTATGGTGCTGATGGCGTAGTTAATGAACGTAACCTAAGTGTCAATAATGACTATTTTAATGTACTGTGGTTAACACTATGCCTTGTAAAAAGTTAGCTGTGATAAATGGTGTCCATTCTAATTATCTTCCAAGTTGTCCCATCAACTTACAAATCATAGCAACTTCGTAGCTAAACCGTAATAGAATCCATTACAAGAAACCTCAGTACATAAGAGGGAAAACCCTATTAACTTCCTAACAGAAATATCCTTATTTTAAAGAGTGAATACATTCATAAGAGATTGAAAATGGTTCTAAATAGACTTAAAAGCAATTCTATACATCACTGGGGTTTTTTCCCCTAAAACTTGTCCATACCCATCTGTACATTTCTTACCAGGCAGAAGAGAAACAAAAGCTGACACAGCTACTTACTAGGTTTCCTGACTTTTCTCTCACAGTAAAAACGCCAAACCAAATTTAGTCATTACGGTGAAAAAGAAGTCTTCCACTCGTTTCAAGTAATTAAGGAGCCCAGCAAATGTGGACGTTGCAACTGGCAGTTATAACCATCAACAGTCTCCAAATGGTAGAGGAAACAGAGGGCTACAAGACAAGGGGATTTTTTAAAAGCTCTCCACAACAAAGGAAATGAACGCAAATCCCTAACCTGCGCGTGTTCCAGCAACCCTAAGGCCAAAGATGAAAAGCTGTGGCGGGTTAAGCTCTGTGCAGATAAAGAGGATATCAAACAGAATGTCGAAGGCTAACATGTTTTCCTTGCAGGGCTCTGACCACACATGAGTCTGAAAAAGAAGGAGGAACAGGGAAAGCCCCACGCTTCCAAGGAGAACACTTCTTAGTACACTCTGGTCGAGAGCCTCTTCTGTTCTAAGCACAGGGGGAGATTCGCGGTTCAATGAGAGGCAGCCAGTACTTAGTAAACATCTAACTTTTCCAACTCAGTCAGATCTAAGTTTTTGGTAGATATTCTCCAGTGAAACATGAGAGTTAGATAAAGCATTCTTAAATCGTGATGGCTATTGAGAAATTCTACAAAGGGCGCATGTTTGCAAGAACGCAAAAAAAAAAAAAAAAAAGCCTTTGCCCTGACAGTTAAAAATGTACCATGCAGACCACTTTCCCTGACACTTCTCTTTTCAAAAGGTACGTGATGACCAGCACTGCGTTGTTAACAGGACTCCATGAAGACGGTTTTTCATTTCTAGCGGGGAAAGAAAGAAAAGTGGGCAGCCCGTGGGTGAACTTGGAGTTTGTCCCTCCAGCCCACAGCCTCCCATGGACCGGACACGGGTGGAAGGAGGGAGACACGGGTCCGCGGATGGGATTCTGGGGCTGCCACGACTCACCTCGCCAACTTCTTCAGGCTCTCGGCGCCCCGACGGCTGGCTCGGGGGCGCGGACGCGGAGGCCGGCGCCGGCGAGCGCTCTGGACCGCCCCCGGGAGGGCACCCGGGCCCGGGAGGCGCGCGGGGGCCGGCGCGGGGCGGCGCGGCGGGGAGGACGCGGGGCGAGCGAGCGGCGCGGGGGGCGCGGCGCGGCGGGCGCGCAGGGACAGCCCCGCGAGCAGGAGCGCGGCCAGCGCGAGCAGGAGCAGCGCCGCCGCCTTGTTGCGGAGCTTCATGGTGCGGCGCGGCGGCGGCGGCGGCCCCTGGGCGGCGCGGCCCCTCTGCGCATCGCGGCGCGCCGGGCGGCGGCGGCGGCGGCGGCAGCGGCGGCGGGGCGAGGGCAGCGGCGCGCGACGGCCGCCTCCTCAGCCCGCCAGCCGGGGACTGGGGTCCGGGCGGCCGACGGGCGAGCGGGCGCGCGACGCAGGAGGAAGAAGGGGAGGGAGGGGGAGGCGTGAGCCGGCCCGAGGAGGGGCAGCCCGCGCCTACCGTACTGTGTGGAGTAGCCGCCCGTTCGTCCGCCCACCCGCCAGCCGCCAGGCGCTCCGTCTTCAGGTAGGGCAGCCTAAAAACCTCTCACCTCCTCATTCATCCACTCATTCATTCATTCGTTCATTCATTCATTGTCTCCCATTCCGTTCCATTCCCTCGTTTACTTCCTCAGTTCCGTCATTCATTCACTTACTCTCCCATTCCATCTTCTCTTCATCGGATTCTCTCTCATTCCATGCATTTGCCCCATCATTTATTTTTACCCATCTATCCACGCACTCGTGCACCTACCCATACATCCAATCAGGCAGGGACATCTCTGTCCAGTTTTCCCAATGCAGGGCCTGGCACTTGGTGGGTACCTGTAGGATAACCACTCCAGATCCACGTTGTCTAAACAAGTTACAGAGTGAATTCTAGAGTCTGGGTTTGAAATCTGACTCTGCCGCTCGTGATCTAGGCTAGGTGATCATGAGCAAGTGGCACAACTTTCTTGAGCCTTAATTTCCTTACATGCAAACTGGGATTGTATTGCTGCTCTCCGCAGAGCCGTTGTGTGGACATTACATTAAACAAAGCATTCGAAGAAACTCGCACAGTGCCTGGCTCACAATTGGTGCCCAATAAAAGCTCTGTGATAATTAGTACAATAAAACAGAGCTCGTCATATATACATAAATGCACATTTTTTTCTTTCTGACGTAGATTTGATATAGAGTAATATTCACAAGCCAGTGTAGAAATGAATGTTTCTGAGACTTTAACAGCCGCAATCACCAGATGAAGTTTCCAGAGTTTCCCAGCTCTTCTTCCAGGGCATCCCCAAGCATCTATGTGAAGCATGAGGACACCTCCTCTTATTATTCACCATGAACTGACAGCCAGCGTTCTATTAACTCTCTTTTCTGCTTGGCCACGTGACAAGGAACAGCAGTTATGACGACGTCTCTGGGATTCTACAAGATTCCATGTTGCCTTATAAATCGTCTAAAATTCAGTTATATTCCGAATGGTTCTCATATTAGCGTTACATTTTAATTCTTTGAGATCCCATTGTATTTAAAGTTCTAGGAATGAGAATATTTAAACACCTGGAACCTCTGGCCAAGTAGACACCTAAGAGATGGCAGGATGCAGGCTCAAGGTGTACACAGCAGATGTTGCAGGTGAATGAGCACCAAAAAATCCATCGATTTCCACTGAGGGTGAGGTATCGTCCCACTAGGATGCATTTGGAATTGGGGGAAGGATGTTTTGGGTTGTCACAATAACTGGCAAGTTCTACTGGCACATACTGGACCTCCCACAATGCTCAGGACACTCCAGCAGCACAAAGAATTGTCCTGGGCCAACTGCCAACATGGGGGGGGGCACTGTGGAGAAACACTGGGATAGGCTAAAGCCTGGTGTTCAGGCCTTCCAAGTTTAGAAATGGCCACTATTATGTTAGTATGTGGCCCAGTGAAGCAAGAATTCCCAAACTCTGTCTTGCCACTTCCTCTCTTCCTCAAGGAGACACATGCAATAAGAATAAAATAAGGCAAAGTAACACTTGGCTAACAGCTAAGGTTTTGGCCTCAAACACCAAAGTAGAACTTGGAACAACTAGGTTTGACCAAACAGAGGACTCTGTTTTCTTTTACCTTGCTGAAACAAAGGAAAGGCCTGATTTATCTCCTTCCCCTGCATCCAAATTCATGTTTGGGTTACCATTCTGATACCTAACATCATGGAAAAAAGATTCCAGATACCATATCTATGACTCATCCCATTTGTCACTTGGATGTCAAATATACCAAATGCTTGTGTATTTGTCCCCCTACCCCAGAAATCTGTTTCTCCCCTTGTCTAGATACTCAGTTGCTCAAGCCAGAAATTAGGTGGGAACCAACCTTGGTTTCTCTGTTTCCTCTCACCTCCTGTATTAGTTATCTGTTGTTGCATAACAAACTACCCCAAGTGTGGTGGCTTAAGATAATACACATACAACCTCATGCTTTCTGTGGGTCAAGAATCCAGCACGGTTTGGCTGGGTCCTCTGCTTCACAGGCTCTCAAAAGGCTGTAATCAAAGTGTTGGCCTGGGGGTGGCGGTCTCATCTGAAGGCTCAACTGGAGAAGGAGCTGCTCCCAAGCTCACTCACATGGTCATCGGAAGGGTTTCAGTTCATTGCACTGAGGGTTTCTGGTCCTTGCTGGCTCTTGGTCAGAGGCTGCCCTCAGTACCTTGCCAGGTGGCTTTCTCTATCAGAATAAGTACATCAGAAGAGCCAGAGAGAGAATGCCATCAAGACAGAGGTAACAGTTTTTTATTATCTATTTTTGGAAGTGACATCCCATCACTATGCCATCTTCTCCTTGTTGGAAGCAAGGCATTAAATTCATTCTGCACTCAGGTGGAGAGGATTACACAAGGGCCTGAATACCAGGATTACTGGGAGCTGTTTTAGAAGGCTGCTTCCCTCACCGCCCATACCCAAAGAGTCAGCAAGCTCTGTGGACTCTGCCTCCAAGACATAATCAGCATCTCTCCACTTCTCTCCTGAATTGTCAATAGTGTTTGCTTGACAAGATCAAACCTTGCCCAATTCCTAATGGCCTTGTTCCCATAGTATTTCACATAAGTTATTCCCACTCCATCCCCCACGACTCTGAATTATATGAAGTGGCTCTTCTATGGCCTAGAAACTTTCTAATTGATCTCCTTGCTTTTTCCCATGGCTTCTTCCAATCCTTAAACCAGAATAATCTTTTAAAAACATAAACTATTTCTCCTTTGCTTACAACTCTTCAGGGATGGTAACAAATTTTTAGATCTAATACCCAAGGCACAATCCATGAAAGAAATGATTGATAAGCTGGATTTTATTATAATTTAAAACTTCTGTTCTGTGAAAGACAAAAGTCAAGAGATTCAGAAGACAAGCTACAGACTGGAAGAAAATATTTGCAAAAGACACATCTGACAAAAGACTGTTATGCAAAACATGCAAAGAACTCTTAAAACTTAACAATAAGAAAACAAACAACCTGATTTAAAAATGGGCCAAAGACCTTAATAGATGCTTCACCACAGGTGATATACAGATGGCCAGTAAGTGAATGAAAAGATGCTCCATGTTCTGTCACCAGGGTGGTCCAGTGGCTAACGCTCTGCGCTCCCCGGGTTCGATCCCTGGTCAGGGAACTAGATCCCACATCCCACAACTAAGAGTTTGCATGCTGCAACTAAAAAAGATCTTGCATGCCACAGCTAAAGACCCTGCAGGCCGCAGTGAAGATCCCATGTGGCACAACTAAGACCTGGCACAGCCAAATAAATAAATAAATATAAAAAAACCCAAAAAACAAACAGTGAGATACCACTACACACCTATCAGAATGGCCAAAATCTGGTACCCTGACACCACCAAATGCTGACGAGGATGGGGACCAACAGGGATTCTCGTGCATTGCTGGTGGGAATGCAAAATGGTACAGACAGTTTGGTGGTTTCCTACACAATGAAACACACCCTTAACCATACAACCAGCAGTCACACTCCTTGGTATTTATTCAAAGTAGCTGAAAACTTATATCTATACAATAGCCTGCACTTCAGTGCAGGTTATTACTAATTCGTTATTAGTAATTTGTAATAGCAGCTTTAATAGTAATTGTGAAAACTTGGAGGCAACCAAGGTGTCCCTCAGCAGGTGATGGATCAATAAACTGTAGTGCGTCCACACAGTTGGATGTGGACTTTGGGTGATAATGGTGTGTCAATGCATATTCTTCAGTTGAACGAATGTACCCCTCTGGTGCTGAGGTGTTGATGGTGGAGGAGGCTGTGTATAAGAGGAGACAGTATGTGTATTGGAATTCTCTGTAGTTTCCCTTCAATTTTGCAGTGAACCTAAAAAATTGCTCTTAAAGAAAAATCTGTTCTTTTAAAAAAGCAGGTATGGGATTTTTCACTCAAGTACTCTGACTCTACTGTCCGTGTTGTTAACCATGCCCCCCAGAGTATAATGTATATATGTTGCTTGAGCAAAGAGAAGGCTGTGAAATGACCTCTACAAGATGGTAGCCAATAAATACCTCAGTGGGCAGGACAGGAGGTTTGGGGTTATGTCTGTATCAGTTAGAAGCAACGGAAGAGAATAGCTGACTAACTGTGGCTTAATCTATGGCTTTTCCAACTTTAATGGGTGGACAAATGGTCTGGAGGCCTCATTAAAATGTAGATATCAAGGTGGTGTATCTGAGCCATGGCCTGAGATCCTGCATTTCTAATAAGCTGTTAAACATTGCTCCCTGGGGCTTCCCTGGTGGCGCAGTGGTTGAGAGTCCGCAGGGGACACGGGTTCGTGCCCCGGCCTGGGAGGATCCCATATGCCGCGGAGCGGCTGAGCCTGCGTGTCCGGAGCCTGTGCTCCTCAACGGGAGAGGCCACGTACCGCAAAAAAAAATACAAACAAAACCATTGCTCCCGCTGCTAGTGGTGATCCAACATTTTAAGTAGCAAGGACTTGATATATTCATCTTACATAGTAAGAAATCCAGAACAGATGGAGGACAGGGGTGGAAGGAAATGTTTCCACTGGAGACCTACTGTGAACATTTGTGTATTTGTCTTTTGGTGAGCATAAGAATGCATGTGTGTTGGATATATACTAGGATGGAAATTGCTGTGCTACGAAGTAGGCATAAGCTTACCTTTAGTGGATGCTACCCAACAGTTTTCCCACGTGATTTTATCAACTTACCCACCTACCAGTAATGCATGAGAGTCATGGTTGCTAAACATCTTTGCCAACATTTTGTTTGTTTGTTTCATTTTAGCCACTCTGGTGGGTGTGTAGTGGTATTGTGGTTTTAATTTGTATTTCCCTGAGGACTAATGAAGTTAAGCATCTTTTCATGTATGTATTGGCCAACTAGACTCTTATTTTATGTCTTTTATGAAATATCTGCTCCAGTCTTTTGCTCATTTTTCTGTTGAGTTGCATTTGATTGATTTGTAGGATTCTCCAGAATCTGCATAAAGAACCCTTATCAATAAATATAGTTTCATTTTTAAATGTAAATCTTTGATTAACTTGGCATTTATCCTGGGTGAGTATGGGCCCAACCTTTTTTTTTTTTTTCAGATGGTTTTCTCAACACCAATACTGCACAGTCCATCTTTCCCCCATCAATTTGAGGTGTCGCCTTGGTCATGTGCTGCAGTCCCAGGTGTATTTTGAGATATTTCTGGGTTTTCTATTCCATTCTGCTTGTCTGTCTCCCGTGTGAGAGTGCAATTTTACGTACTTAGCATTAAAACATGCTTATATATCAATCAGGATGACTCCTATTGTTTTAGAGCTTCCCAGGCTATTTTTATTTGTTTTTCCATATGAACTCAGAACTAGTTTGTCTCATTTTAAAATTAAAAACACAACTTTATTGGCATTAAGACAAATTTTTAAATTAACTTACAACAAATTAACATCTGCACAATCTTGTTTTTCCAATCGAGAGTGATTTAGCCTCCCTTATTGGTTCAAATCTTATTTGGTATCCTTCAAGGATGCATAAACTTTTGAGAAGCATAACTGAGTGGGTGGGAAAGTAAGGAAAATCACTGAGGCCAAGAAACCACAAGAAAGTAAGAAACCTGAGAGATTATTCAGCCCTGTAGTCAAATTTTTCTTTGGACAGGAAATAAAACCTAGAGCCCAACCAAGCAAGGTATGAGGTTGGAGTGGGAACACCTGAATAAACTGGGTCCCCCAAAGAGTGGCACTCTGACTGTAACAGTCACAGACTATATAAAGCATCACTCAGATGAGCAATAGCACCTTTTCAGGCCCATCCCTAGAATTCTCAGGGTCTGAGGCAAGAGTAAAAATGGAGACCCACCATTATAGCACAGAGAACTCTGGTCAATATTCTGTAATAACCTAAATGGGAAAAGAATTTGAAAAAGAATAGATACATGTATATGTATAACTGAATCACTTTGCTGTACACCTGAAGCTGAAGCTAACACAACATTGTTAATGGACTATACTCCAATATAAAATAAAAATTAAAAAAAATGGAGACCCACCTACCATATGCTTAACTATTTACAAGTTATAAGTCAAACTAACCACTGTCAAATGACATATGTTCTATGCTCCTGCATGGCAAATATGTTTTGATAACAGCCTTGAAGTCCAGGAGGAACTTTCTGATTTCTACATGTATGCCTGGGGGTGATAGAGAGCAAGTACTCAGCCCCAGCATTGAGCTCCCCCTCTCCTCCCTCCACCCTGGCCCATGCGTGGGCACCCCTGTCCATATGTCTAAGCTTTGTCCACGCCCCTGCAAACAGCTGCCCTTTGGCCACGCTCAGGTCCAAGGGCGTGTACGCTAGGGGCAGTTTGCCGTCAGAAGGACCACTCAGGAAAGAGGCCTGCACCAACCCTGGAGATGGGCTCAGGAGCATTTAGATAAGGAATCACAGAGTCTTGGCTATCCAGAGTGTGTTCTAGAAGGAGGAGGGTCCAGGGCTCTGGATGGGCACTGCCTGACAAGGGCCAGAGTGGGTGTCAATAAAACATGGGGCCCAGCAGGAGCCACTCTACCTGTGGTTTGAGGACAATAAAGGTCCTTGCGCTGATGAGGCGATTTCTCAGCAGAAAATGGAACGGACTGTACAGCTATGACATAGGACTTCGGATGTCTCCGTAGATGGTAGTATGGAGAGATGACCATGACTGAGGATCACACAGGACTGGACATTCCTGCACGTGTCTGTGTAACAGAAATGACTCCAAGCATCAGATGCCCTCTCAGACCCACCCTACTCTACTCAGTTCCATGATTTCTGGAAAACTTCCTAGACATAAAATGACACCTTGGGGTGAATTAGGGAGGAAGAGAAAAACTTAACCCCTTGAGTTTACCTCAGAGAGATTAAAGAAAAGCTCTGAAGTGACTGAGTTTACCATAAATTGACAGGCAAACTGCTGCTAGAGAGAGAAATGAAATTCAGATATGGAAAAATCAAAGTTACATTTTTTGGTACCTGAGTTGAAAGTTCATACCTAACATGGATTGTATTGGTGCTATGTAGGTACACTAGGGTTTTAAGATCCACCTACTTCTGAGAACAACCTGACTCACAGTTCATGGCCATCTCATCACAGGGACAGGAGAAGGAGTGCAGAACTCCCATCTGAACAGAACGTGGTGGTCATGTGGGGGAGTAGAAGATGATAGACAAAGACGGACAAGAGGGGACTATTGATATATGGATTCCAAATAACTCACCCCAAGGTCTCTTCAACCAGGAGTTCTCTTGGTGAACTCAGAAAACAATTTTGCTATTAAAATGTGTGAATTTTATCTAAATTTCCAGGATACACATATTAGCTAAAATTAGACTTCTGAGGATTTTTTGTTGGGGAACTGCACAAAAAGAAACCAGATAACATTGAAGGAAGACTAATGCTGCCATGTATTATCATGCTCTAGTCAGCTCTGATTACAGCAGGATGTTATTGGCACTTAAGTCACTTGATGAAATAGAGTAGAAACCTAAGAAATGATTCTGGACAATATCCATCTGTGCTGTGCATTAAAGAATGCTTTTTAAGTCAGTGTGGAAGGATGACTTTGGGGTAAACAAATGCCAAAATACCATCAGGAAGAAATAAAAAGTTGAATATAAACAATAAACCATAAAAGAGCTGAAAGAACACAGAAGTAAATAGTTTTATGAATTTAGTTTGGAGACAGCTTTAGTGAGCATAGCCAAAGTCATTGTTGTTTATAACGGCCAGCAAATTGGATGTAACTGAATTACCTAATCACTGAGATCAGATAAATTGTGGTACCTCAATTCAATACAATGTAATTCACATAGAAAGGTTATTCATGACAACATTAATTTAAAAATAAGCTATCAAGGGACTTCCCTGGCTGTCCAGTGGTTAGGACTTCACCTTCTAATGCAGGTTCGATCCCTGGTTGGGGAGCTAAGATCCCACATGCCTGGAGCCCAAAAAACCAAAACATAAAGCAATGTTGTAACAAATTCAATAAAAGACTTTAAAAATGGTCCACATCAAAAAAAAATCTTAAAAGAAAATAAGCTATCAAAAAAGTAAGTACAGTTTTGTCTTATTATAAGAAAAGTCTATATATTTAGCAAAAAAGTGTAGAACATTGTCTGGTTGTCTCTGAATGGTTAATTTGTATTCTTCTTTATGTTTTTCTGTATTTTTTAATTTAAATAAACAATCTCCACAAAACTCCCAAAACTTCTGTGACACTTCTCTATACTAAGCAATCCTTACTACTTTTAAAAATTAGTGGAAGCAGCTTTATTCATGATAGCCGAAAAGTGGAACAAGACAAATGTCCACTAACGGGTTAATGGATAAACAAATACGGCACATCCATACAATGGAATACTATTCAGCAACAAAAGGGAATTAACTACTGATTCATGTTACAGCCTGGGTGAACCTCAAAAACATTATGCTATATGAAGGAAGCCAGGCACAAAGGACCACCTATTGTATGGTCCAATTTACCTGAAATGTCCAGAAAGGCAAATCTATAGAGAAAAAATGTAAGTTATTTGTGACCTGCAACTCAAGGCAGGAAGAAAGATTAATTGTAACTGCAGAGAGATTTTGTTGGGGGGGGATGGGAATATTCTGGAACTAGATTAAGGTGATGATTGCACAGCTCAGTAGAAAAAATCGCTGACCAGTACACTTAAAAGAGAGTGAATTTTATGAAATGTAATTTATGCCTCAATAAAGTTTTTTTAAAAACTTAATGGAGAATTTGGTGAAAATTCAGAGCCTAAAAGGTTTAGAAGTTTTGTTTTGGTTTGGTTTTAACATGGAAAGAGAGGATGAGGAAAGAATGATTAGAGACTTTACAACTACAAAGGAAAGAATCTGGCATTAAACACTACAGGATCTGTCCAGATATTTACCAGATATTTAGGATGGATATATCATGGTGTTTTTATTTATTTATTTGTTTGTTTGTTTATTTATTTATTTATTTATGTCTGCATTGGATCTTAGTTGCTGTGTGCGGGCTTTCTCTAGTCACGGTGAGCGGGGGCTACTCTTTGTTGCGGAGCATGGGCTCTAGGCACGCGGGCTGCAGTAGTTGTGGCGCACGGGCTTAGTTGCTCCGCGGCATGTGGGATCTTCCCAGACCAGGGCTCGAACCCATATCCCCTGCACTGGCAGGTGGATTCTTAACCACTGCACCACCATGGAAATCCACTGTGGTATTTTTTGATGACAGGAGAGAAAGCTTATCTAGATTAGGCACAGAATTATGATTCTGTTTCCTAAGCCAACTGTGGGGTCCTGGAGAAAAGAAACTAAGTCTTAGCCTTATTAACTTTTGCTACCAACTTGCTATGTGACCTTCCCGCAATCACTTCATTTCTCTGAGTTTCAATTTCTTTATCTTAAAAAAAAAAGTGGATTGTACTAGATGGTTTTTTTTTTTTTTTTTTCGGTACGCGGGCCTCTCAGTGTTGTGGCCTCTCCCGTTGCGGCGCACAGGCTCCGGACACGCAGGCTCAGTGGCCATGGCTCACGGGCCCAGCCGCTCCGCGGCATGTGGGATCTTCCCGGACCGGGGCACGAACCCGTGTCCCCTGCATCAGCAGGCAGACTCTCAACCACTGCACCACCAGGGAAGCCCTAGATGGTTTTTATAGTCCTGTTCAGCTGCAGACTTACCTTCCTTGGCGTTCACCACCCTTACCAATTTGCCCCAACCTCTTTTACAATCCTAATGCTTGTTGCTTCAGTTTTTGTATCCTCCACATAAGATAAGATAAGGTGACCTGGTTCCACCCCATTTATCTGTGATTTTTCTCCCGGGAGCCTTTGCTCAGGCCCCACACTTATCAGAAATGAGAGTTTTCTAATTGTTCCAACCCCCATGCATTTCTCTATCTCTGGATCTCTCTGACTGAATTTCTACACAGTATGTCTTTCATTGCTATTCCATGTATCCATTGCTGCATTGCAAACCTCCCCCAGACCTACCAATGTGAAACAACAATCATTTTCTTAGGCTGACAATTTTGCGAGTTAGAAAGTAGGGCAAGCACAGCGGGGATGGCTTGTCTCTCTTCTGATGTAACTGGGGCCTCAGCTGGAGTGGCTCAGATCCTAGAGGTGGGTGGGATGGAGCCATAAGCCTAAAGCTGTGTTTCTGGCTGACAGTGAGATTCCTCTGTTCTTCTTCATGTGACATCTGCTGAGGCTTGAATGGCCAAGGTGACTTCTTCACTCTTGGGAATGGTGCCTGGGCTGGGATGGCGGAGGCAGCTAGGGCCAGCCACACAACCTCTCCACGTGGCAGGTTGGGCTTCCCCACAGCCTGGTGGTCTCAGGAGTAGCTGGATTTCTTGCACTGTGGCTGGCTTCCTTCAGAGCATGCATTTCAATAGTGTAATTGGAAGTGGCAAGGTTTTTTTATGACCTGGCTCTCAGAAGTCATGCAGTGTCACCTCTGCTGCATTCTGTTGGCTCCACAGGGCCAACCCAGATTCACTGTGCAAAGGGACCACACAAGGGTATGATTACCGGGAGGAGTGGCTCATTGTGGGAAGACACAGTTTTGGAAATTGGCTACCACAACTGCTAATCCTTCTGTGTTTTATTTTCATAGCTAAAGTCTAAATTATTTGAAGTTAGCGATGATTTCTTTCATCTTGTATTATCTCCTCTCTCTCCTCTTCCCAGATCATCAAGAACAGAAACATGAGTTTTATAGATGGTGGACTAGAGGTGGGATAAGCTCAGGGGTCCCAATCCTGGCTGTGCTACTTATAAGCCATGAGACCTGGGCAGTCATTCAACCTTGTTAAGTCCAAGTTTCCTCATCTATAAAATGAGGGTGCTGGTGATATAACGGCTGTTTCCTCCTAGAGCTGAAATAATGACATTGTTTGCAAATCACTTGGAAAAATGGCTCCTATGTAATAAGTGACCAATAAATACCAGCTATTATTGTTGATTAAATTTATACCATAAATTTATGATAACTTGGGGGCAGTATTGCCCAGAGGAAAAGGAAAGAACCCAAGTATTATTTTCCAGGGTGAAAAAAAATTCCATAAACTATGATAATGAAGGCAGCAGGCTCTGTCCCATTGGCTGGAGACGTCTGATGCCGTGAAGACGTAAGTTTAAATTTTCTTATTTCTTCATGTCTCATATAAAGAAAGAAGACATCTAATTGGCTACAAATTATGACCTAAAAAAATCACAATAAAAAGATTGTTAAATGCTGAAATGACCAAGAAAAACAAGTGTAAATAAACAAAACCCATAAGGAAAAAATATTGATTTGAAATGAAGGAAATGTCAAGGTAGGAGAAGAAGTGTAAATAAATTGACGGATGAATGAACACTTAGAAACTATGCAAAAACCAGAGTGCAGAATGGAGCAAAGCCAAGAGAGAAGATTGGGAGAGGATTCAAGGCTAGGTCCTCATTATGTACTATTGACAATGACATAATTACTACCTGCATTTCAACTACTATGGCCTCTAGTTGAAAGGATTTATTCTTATTTAGGAAAAAAGTGACTAATGTGAACTCTTCTGGGAAAATAACGTAAAATCATCCAGTTACGCTGTTTCACTTTTACAGAGAAGTACTTACAGTGAGTTTACAATACACATAACCAACAGAAATTGTTTCAAATTGCAGGGGGACCTATTTTTCTCCTCCTTAGAGCTCATAGTTTTGCTTAGTATTTTCTCCAAAATACTGGTTTTCTTCTGCGTGGCTGCAATAATCAAAAGGCATTCAGGAAGAAAGAGAGTCCTGGCAACAGTTTTTTTTAAATATAGGCAAAATCATGGCTTCAAGACCCCTTGGTGAAGAAATGCCAGGAAATGACACTGCAGAAAGACCAAGAAGTAGGCTGTTGAGTTAATTTTAGGAATTTCGATATTGAAAGCAAGGTGGGCATTCCACTCTATTTGGAAGAGTAGACCTGTAGCACAGATGGCATCTTAGATCGGAGCTCCTGGAAACAGACTCTGAGGAGGACCATTGAGTGAAGGTGGTTTTAGGAGGGATGCCTTGGGAGATATACCTGTAAAGAGAAAGTGACACTGGACAGAGGCCCACAGTGCCATTGCAACCAAGGCCTCTGCCAATCCTGCAGGGAGCTTTGGAGCCGGGATGGCTTTCAGAGTTGTCCCGTCTGAGGCAGCGAGCCAGACCTTTGAATCCTGCATTAGCCTTTTGGAGGTGGGTAGCTTTGGACAGGGCAGTTTTCTGCAGTCAAGGGCAATGCCCTGTGAGGGACACAGCTGTGAGCCATCAGCAGCCTATATTCCCAGCATCCAGGGGTGAGTCAGCTCTTATTGTTTTGTAGTCATGCACAGAATTTCTTTTATTATATATTGATTAATTACATACAGTAAGGTGCCCAATCTTAAATATGTGTGTGGCTCTATGAATTTTACATAGTATATATCCACATAATTCCCACCCAAATCAAGATATAGAGTAAATATTTCGCACCCAGCAGGCTTCCTCATGCCTTCTCCCGGTCAATAACCATCCCCACAAAAGTAATCATTATTCTCACATCTACAACCATAGATTGTTTTGCCTGTTTCTGAACTTCGTGTAAATGGAAACGTCTGGTATGAACTCTTTTGAATCTGGTCTTTTTTTTCCTGACATATAAACGTTCTTTAATAACTCTCTTATCTGAGTGATTTTATCACTTAGAAAGGCAGAGGGTATCTGTTTTTGGATTTAAAATTTTTTTTCACTATTTTAAAAAAACTGAAGTATTGTTGATTTACAATGTTGTGTTAGTTTCAGGTGTATAGCAAAGTGATTCAAATATATACATATATTTGAACGTATAGATATATTTATATATATATGCTTTTTTCAGATTCTTTTCTACTATAGGTTATTGCAAGATACTGAATATAGTTCCCTGTGCTATACAGTAGGTCCTTGTTTTTTTATCTATTTTATACATAATAGTGTGTATCTGTTAATTCCAAACTCCTAATTTATCCCCCCTCCACTTTCCTCTTTGGTAACCCTAAGTTTGTTTTCTATATGAGTCTATTTCTGTTTTGTCAATAAGTTCATTTGTATCAGTTTTTTGCATTCTGTGTATAAGTGGTGTCTTGTATGTGTCTTTGTCTGACTTGCTTCACTTAGTAGGATAATCTCTAGGTCCATCCATGTTGCTGCACATGGCATTATTTCATTCTTTTTTATGGCTGAGTCATATTCCATTGTATATGTACCGCATTGTCTTTTGGATCTGGTCTTTTTGACTTAACTTGCCTATGCGATTCACGCATGTTGTATATAGCTTTAGTCCATTCTTTCTTACTTCCGTTTAGCAATATTGAGTGAATATACCACAATTTGTCTATTCTACTCTTGATGGGCATTTGAATTGTATACAGTTTGGGCTGTTATGAATAATGCATCCATGAGCATTCCTATACATATCTCTTAATGCACGATTACCACTCATTTCTGTTATGTATCAAAAAGAGGAATTGTAGGATGCTAGGGCATACATACGTTTAGCTTTAGTAGATACTGGCAAATAATTTTTTAAGGTGGTTGTACCGATTTACAATCCCACCACAATCTTTTCTTTCTTTCTTTTTTTTTTTTGGTGGTACGCAGGCCTCTCACTGTTGTGGCCTCTCCCACTGCGGAGCACAGGCTCCGGATGCACAGGCTCAGCGGCCATGGCTCACAGGCCCAGGCGCTCCGCGGCATGTGGGATCTTCCCGGACCGGGGCACAAACCCGTGTCTCCTGCATCGGCAGGCGGACTCTCAACCACTGCACCACCAGGGAAGGCCCCACCACAATCTTTGGTGCCAAAAGAGCTGGGTAGAAATCATTTGTGCGTGATGGACTAAAATCATGTTCACTATGAATTAAGGAAAAGATTAGTTATGCTGAGGATAACAGGATTATAAGAGCTTTTAAAAAAGTAACATAAAAATTTGTGTCATGTATTCTCCATAGATATTGTAGATACTTTTCTCCAGTAGTTTTGAGGGACTGTAAGGAATGTTAAGATGTTCCTCAAGATGTGCACATAGGTCAGGTACCTTCAACCTATTCCCTAGAAGCAGAACCTGAGACAAAGATTCGGATGCATGGGATTTATTGTGGGGTGTTACCCAGGGGAAACCTGTAAGGGAGGAAGTGAAGGACAGGGAAAGGGGAAGTGCTGAGCAAAGATACGGGCAGGGAAAATCTACCCTTGGCCTGATCCTGTAAGGAACTCTGGAGCGTAAGCCACACCGGACTCATCTGCCCTTTAAGGCAGTCTTCTGTACCCCGTACCAGTCCTCACGGTTGTGGTGGTAATTACTTCGGGAGCCTTCCATCAATCTAGGGCAGTCTTTCTCAATTGTGGACAATTTTGCCTCCTAAGAGACGTTTGGCAAAGTCTGGAGGTATTTGTGGTTCTCACCATAGCAGAGCTGCTCTTGGCATTGAGAAGTAAGAGGCCAGGGATGCTGCTGAACATTTCACAATGCACAGGTGGGCCCCCCACGGCAAAGAATTATCTGGCTCCAGATACCTGAGGTGGAGAAACGCTGGACTAGAGAAAGTCTTTGGAGAAGAGGTCATCCCCAATGTTTGCAGCCAGTGACAGATGGGCTCCCCAGTTCCATAAAGAACATCTGGGCAGGGCATCAAAATGGTACCTTCTGTAGATGTCTTTTAGATATACAACATTAAACAATGAAGGAAGTTCATGGGACTTCCCGGGAGGTCCAGTGGTTGGGACTCCAGGCTCCCACTTCAGATGGTGCGGGTTCGATCACTGGTGGGGGAAGAAAAATCCCACAACGCTGCACAGGGCGGCCAAAAAAAAAAAAAAAAAAAAAAATGAAGGAAGTTCAAAATGCAGTTTGGTTAGCATTCCCCTGTGATCTGCATTTCATCTAATGGGATGGGACTAGCATCTTGAAATATATGTTGCTAAGCCCTTAGCTACACGCTGCACAAAAATGTCCGAAACAAAACAAAACAAAAATACCCTGGGATCAGCTGTAACTGTTTTAGATTTTCTTCAGAACTTGACTGAGCTTGTATGTATACAATTGGAATCAGGCTAAATCCTACCAGAAATAGCCATGACTGTGCTATATTATCGCCAACACTGTGCTCTTTTAACAACTGTAATTTGAATGGGCTGACGGATTGGTGCAAGGATCAAAAATAGTTGTGCTTATAAAGGGGTTTAAAAAACTTTGGAGACATCACCAGTGTTGGATTCATGGTCTGTATCCTGTTGGGACCATCCCTTAATCCTCTTTTACAATCCAGTATTTATCTGTAAGTTATCTATGAATTCATCCAAGCCCTCTTAGAATCAGTTTATAACTCAGAATTGCAAAACTTAGGATATCTAGTCCCATTGTATATAAAAGGATAATTGTTTTTCAAACTTCAAAATGTTTGTATTCCAACTTTTGTATTTTTATTCTAGTTTTGTGATCTATGCTTATGATTTTACTACTGGTTTCATTTTTTTCCTCTCTCAAAATGAATCATCACCTTGTTAACTTCTTAAGAATTAACAATATTAACATTGATAAATAAGAAGGGTATAATTATGCTATAATATTCTTGACAAAAAAGTAGTCAAATTGAAATATTATAATGCTAAGTTAGGTGGAAAAAGTGAAAATAAGAGTATGACACCATTTTTGTTTAAAATTGTTCTGTACTTTTTATGAATAGAAGATACATTTTATGAATTTTATGAATAGACTGAGTCTGAAAAGATATATTCTAAAATAATACCAGGAGGACGAAAACAAGATGGCGGAGTAGAAGGACGTGCTCTCGCTCCCTCTTGTGAGAACACCAGAATCACAACAAGCTGCTGGACAATCATTAACAGGAAGACACTGGAACTCAGCTAAAAGGACACCCCACATCCAAAGACAAAGGAGAAGCCACAATGAGATGGTAGGAGGGGGTGCAATCACAGTAAAATCAAATCCCATAACTGGTGAGTGGGTGACTCACAGACTGGCAAACACTTATATCACAGAAGTCCACCCACTGGAGTGAAGGTTCTGAGCCCCACGTCAGGCTTCCCAACCTGAGGGTCCGGCAACAGGAGGAGGAATTCCTAGAGAATCAGACTTTGAAGCCTAGTGGGAAATGATTGACAGGACTGGGGGAAACAGAGACTCCACTCTTGGAGGGCACACACAAAGTAGCGTGCGAATCGGGACCCAGGGGAAGGAGCAGTGACCCCAGGGGAGACTGAACCAGACCTACCTGCTAGTGTTGGAGGGTCTCCTGCAGAGGCGGGGGTTGGCTCTGTTTCACCATGGGGAAAAGGACACTGGCAGCAGAAGTTCTGGGAAGTACTCCTTGGTGTAAGCCCTCCCAGAGTCTGTCATTAGTCCCACCAAAGAGCCCAGGTAGGCACAAGTGTTGGGTTGCCTCAGGCCAAACAATCAACAGGGAGGGAACCCTGCCCTACCCATCAACAGTCAAGTGGATTAAAGTTTTACTGAGCTCGGCCCACCAGAGCAACAGTCAGCTCTACCCACCACCAGTCCCTCCCATCAAGCCTCTTAGATAGCCTCATCCACCAGAGGGCAGACAGCAGAAGCAAGAATAACTACAATCCTGCAGCCTGTGGAACAAAAACCACATTCACAGAAAGACAGACAAGACGAAAAGGCAGAGGGCTATGTACCAGATGAAGGAACAAGATAAAACCCCAGAAAAACAACTAAGTGAAGTGGAGACAGCCAACCTTCCAGAAAAAGACTGCAGAATAGTGATAGTGAAGATGATCCAGGACCTCGGAAAAAGAATGGAGGCAAAGATCAAGAAGATGCAAGAACTGTTTAACAAAGACCTAGAAGAATTAAAGAACAAACAAAAAGAGATGAACAATACGATAACTGAAATGAAAACTACACTGGAAGGAATCAATAACAGAATAACTGAGGCAGAAGAACGAATAAGTGACCTGGAAGTCAGAATGGTGGAATTCACTGCTGCAGAACAGAATAAAGAAAAAAGAATAAAAAGAAATGAAGACAGCCTAAGAGACCTCTGGGACAACATTAAACTCAACAACATCTGCATTATAGGGGTCCCAGAAGGAGAAGAGAGAGAGAAAGGACCAGAGAAAATATTTGAAGAGATTATAGTTGAAAACTTCCCTAACATGGGAAAGGAAAGAGCCACCCAAGTCCAGGAAGCTCAGAGAGTCCCATACAGGATAAACCCAAGGAGAAACATGCCGAGACACATAGTAATCAACTTGGCAAAAATTAAAGACAAAGAAAAATTATTGAAAGCAGCAAGGGAAAAACAACAAATAACATACAAGGGAACTCCCATAAAGTTAACAGCTGATTTCTCAGCAGAAACTCTACAAGCCAGAAGGGAGTGGCAGGACATATTTAAAGTGATGAAAGGGAAGAACCTACAACCAAGATTACTCTACACAGCAAGGATCTCACTGAGATCCAATGGAGAAATCAAAAGCTTTACAGACAAGCAAAAGCTAAGAGAATTCAGCACCACCAAACCAGCTCTACAACAACTGCTCACCACCAAACCAGCTCTACAACAACTGCTAAAGGAACTTCTCTAAGTGGGAAACACAAGAGAAGAAAAGGAGCTACAGAAACAAACCCCAAACAATTAAGAAAATGGTCATAGGAACATACATATCGATAACTACCTTAAACGTGAATGGATGAAATGCTCCAACCAAAAGACACAGGCTTGCTGAATGGATACAAAAACAAGACCCATATATATGCTGTCTACAAGAGACCCACTTCAGACCTAGTGACAGACTGAGAGTGAGGGGATGAAGAAAGATATTCCATGCAAATGGAAATCAAAAGAAAGCTGGAGAAGCTATACTCATATCAGATAAAATAGACTTTAAAATAAAGAATGTTACAAGAGACAAGGAAGGACACTACATAATGATCAAGGGATCAATCCAAGAAGAAGATAAAACAATTATAAATATATATGCCCCCAATATAGGAGCACCTCAATACATAAGGCAACTGCTAAGAGCTATAAAACAGGAAATTGACAGTAACACAGTAATAGTGGGGGACTTTAACACCTCACTTACACCAATGGACAGATCATCCAGACAGAAAATTAATAAGGAAACCGAAGCTTTAAATGACACAATAGACCAGATAGATTTAGTTGACATTTATAGGACATTCCATCCAAAAACAGCAGATTACACTTTCTTCTCAAGTGAGCACAGAACATTCTCCAGGAGAGATCACATATTGGGTCACAAATCAAGCCTCAGTAAATTTCAGAATACTGAAATCATATCAAGCATCTTTTCTGACCATAACACTATGAGATTAGAAATGAATTACACAGAAAAAAATGTAAAAAACACAAACACATGGAGGCTAAACAATACATCACTAAATAACCAAGAGATCCCTGAAGAAATCAAAGAGGAAATCAAAAAATACCTAGAGACAAATGACAATGAAAACACGATGATCCAAAACCTATGGGATGCAGCAAAAGTAGTGTTAAGAGGACGTTTATAGCTATACAAGCCTACCTCAAGAAACAAGAAAAATCTCAAGTAAACCATCTAACCTTACACCTAAAGGAACTAGAGAAAGAAGAACAAACAAAACCCAAAGTTAGCAGAAGGAAAGAAATCATAAAAATCAGAGCAGAAATAAATGAAAGAGAAACAAAGAAAACAATAGCAAAGATCAATAAAACTAAAACCTGGTTCTTTGAGAAGATAAACAAAATTGATAAACCTTTAGCCAGACTCATCAAGAAAAAGAGGGAGAGGACTCAAATCAATAGAATTAGAAATGAAAAAGGAGAAGTTACAACAGACACCGCAGAAGTACAAAGCATCCTAAGAGACTACTACAAGCTACTCTATGCCAATAAAATGGACAACCTGGAAGAAATGGACAAATTCTTAGAAAGGTATAACCTTCCAAGACTGAACCAGGAAGAAACAGAATATATGAACAGACCAATCACAAGTAGTGAAATTGAAACTGTGATTAAAATCTTCCAACAAACAAAAGTCCAGGACCAGATGGCTTCACAGGTGAATTTTATCAAACATTTAGAGAAGACCTAATACCTATCCTTCTCAAACTCTTCCAAAAAATTGCAGAGGAAGGAACACTCCCAAAGCCATTCTATGAGGCCACCATCACCCTGATACCAAAACCAGACAAAAATACTACAAAAAAAAAGAAAATTACAGACTAATATCACTGATGAATATAGATGCAAAAATCCTCAACAAAATACTAGCAAACAGAATCCAACAACACATTAAAAGGATCATACACCATGATCAAGTGGGATTTATCCCAGGGATGCAAGGATTCTTCAATATACGCAAATCAATCAATGTGATACACCATATTAACAAATTGAAGAATAAAAACCATAAGATCATCTCAATAGATGCAGAAAAAGCTTTTGACAAAATTCAACACCCATTTATGATAAAAACTCTCCAGAAAGTGGGCATAGAGGGAACCTACCTCAACATAATAAAGGCCATATATGACAAACCCACAGCAAACATCATTCTCAATGGTGAAAAACTGAAAGCATTTCCTCTAAGATCAGGAAAGAGACATGGATGTCCACTCTCACCACTATTATTCAGCATAGTTTTGGAAGTCCTAGCCATGGCAATCATAGAAGAAAAAGAAATAAAATGAATACAAATTGGAAAAGAAGAAGTAAAACTGTCATTTTTTGCAGATGACATGTTACTATACATAGAATGTATAAAACTAAAAATGCCACCAGAAAACTAGAGCTAATCAATGAATTTGGTAAAATTGCAGGATACAAAATTAATACACAGAAATCTCTTGCATTCCTATACACTAATGATGAAAAATCTGAAACAGAAGTTATGGAAACACTCCCATTTACCACTGCAACAAGAATAAAATACCTAGGAATAAACCTACCTAGGGAGACAAAAGATCTGTATGCAGAAAACTATAAGACACTGATGAAAGAAATTAAAGATGATACCAACAGATGGAGAGATATACCATGTTCTTGGATTGGAAGAATCAATATTGTGAAAATGACTACACTACCCAAAGCAATCTACAGATTAAATGCAATCCCTATCAAATTACCAATGGCATTTTTTACGGAACTAGAACAAATCATGTTAAAATTTGTATGGAGACACAAAAGACCCCGAATAGCCAAAGCAGTCTTGAGGGAAAAAAACAGAGCTGGAGGAATCAGACTCCCTGACTTCAGACTATACTACAAAGCTGCAGTAATCAAGACAATATGGTACTGGCACAAAAACAGAAATATAGATCAATGGAACAGGATAGAAAGCCCAGAGATAAACCCATGCACCTATGGTCCACTAATCTATGACAAAGGAGGCAGAGATATACAATGGAGAAAAGACAGTCTCTTCAATAAGTGGTGCTGGGAAAACTGGACAGTTACATGTAAAAGAATGAAATTAGTACACTCCCTAACACCATACACAAAAATACCTCAAAATGGATTAGACACCTAAATGTAAGACCGGACAGTATAAAACTTTTAGAGGAAAACATAGGAAGAACACTCTTTTTTTTTTTTTTTGGCGGTACGCGGGCCTCTGACCGTTGCGGCCTTTCCCATTGCGGAGCACAGGCTCCGGACGCGCTGGCTCAGCGGCCATGGCTCATGGGCCCAGCTGCTCTGCGACATGTGGGATCTTCCTGGACCGGGGCACAAACCCGTGTCCCCTGCATCGGCAGGCGGACTCTCAACCACTGCGCCACCAGGGAAGCCCGGAAGAACACTCTTTGACATAAATCACAGCAAGATCTTTTTTGATCCACTTCCTAGAGTAATGGAAATAAAAACAAAAATAAACAAATGGGACCTTATGAAACTTCAAAGCTTTTGCACAGCAAAGGAAACCATAAACAAGACGAAAAGACAGCCCTCAGAATGGGAGAAACTATTTGCAAACGAATCAATGGACAAAGGATTAATCTCCAAAATATATAAACAGCTCATGCAGCTCAATATTAAAGAAACAAACAACCCAATCCACAAATGGGCAGAAGACCTAAGTAGACATTTCTGCAAAGAAGACATACAGATGGCCAAGAAGCACATGAAAAGCTGCTCAACATCACTTATTATTAGAGAAATGCAAATCAAAACTACAATGAGGTATCACCTCACACCAGTTAGAATGGGCATCATCAGAAAATCTACAAACAACAAATGCTGGAGAGTGTGTGGAGAAAAGGGAACCCTCTTGTGCTGTTGGTGGGAATGTAAATTGATACAGCCACTATGGAGAACAGTATGGAGGTTCCTTAAAAAACTAAAAATAGAATTACCATATGACCCAGCAATCCCACTACTGGGCATATACCCAGAGAAAACCATAATTCAAAAAGACACATGCACCCCAATGTTCATCGCAGCACTATTTACAATAGCCAGGTCATGGAAGCAACCTGAATGCCCATCGACTGATGAATGGATAAAGAAGTGGTGGTACATATTTATGATGGAATATTACTCAGCCATGAAAAGGAAGGAAATTGAGTCATTTGTTGAGACGCGGATGGATCTAGAGACTGTCATACAGAGTGAAGTAAGTCAAAAAGAGAAAAACAAATGTTGTATATTAACGCATGTATGTGGAACCTAGAAAAATGGTACAGATGAACTGGTTTGCAGGGCAGAATTTGAGATACAGATGTAGAGAAGAAACGTATGGACACCAAGGGGGGAAAACCATGGTGGGGTGGGGATGGTGGTATGCTGAATTGGGTGATTGGGTTTGACATGTATACACTGATGTGTATAAAATTGATGACTAATAAGAACCTGCAGTATAAAAAAGCATACAAACAAACCAAAAAAACAACTAATACTAAATTTTTTGGGTTATTTGTATGGAAATGTGTTAATATAAATTTTTCAGACATTACATGAAATTTCTAAAAATTTTATATGATCTGGTATAATGTTAGAAGTCATAATTCTAGTTATTACTTTAAAATGTATATCTCAGAAATAACTAAATTTCCTTGTCAATTGCATTATTATGAACTTTCATGAAATCGTTAACAGTGGTCATTTTTAAGTCTTTTGTCATTTTCAGACAGTTCTGGGTATACTCTGATGCTTTTGCAAAAATGTTCCTATAAAAGGGTTTCATCTTCAAGGAATTCATGGAAAAGACTCTGACAAGTACAGGTTTCTGGTAACTGACTATACTGCTGAAGTGAATGAATAAGCATTTTCAGAACTCTAATGGAAAACTGATGAATTCATAAAAGTGCTAACAAAAGATCAAGACGAAAAAAAAATTAATTCGATGGGACTGAGTGAACTGATGAGGATGACTATAATTTTGGTGACTTTCTGTTTGAATAAAAAGAAAAATCTCACAAGGACTCAGAGGCAAAAAATATACAAATCAATTTTCACTGCAAAGTAAAGGAGCTGTTACAGTGGAGGATTACTGCACTGAATGTCACTATTATGACATCGTATGAGTGTGTTTCATGTTTGGTAATTGCAATCATTGTTGCTTTTGTTGTGGTCATCCATTTACAATGCTTGCTGTCAGTTTATTTATCTCTTGTGAAAATAAAATACAGTGTGTGTGTGTGAAAAAAATAAAAAATAATAAAAATGGGGGAAAAAGAAGGGAGCAATGATTTAGAAAATATTAGAACAACATAAGAAGTTTATAGAAATTTTTGTATCTGAAATGTACTGTCCCCTTATTATCATAATCATTGATTAAAGGAATAAAGAGGAAAAATGTGAATTAAAAAATAAATAAATAAAATAAAATAATAACAGTGGTTAAGGTGTAGTTTGCAGATTCTGTGTAAGATCCCACCATCTCCCCAAAATGGCTCAGAGAATGAACTAGAATTATAAACAGCTTATTCAGGAAGCTATTTCCAACATAGGTTAAAAGTATGTTCTTTAAGATAACGTTGTCTTACTTGCCTAAATGCCTGCCACCTTCTGGAAGCTAGGAGCACTTCATTAAAAGACTCCTAATAGTAGCACTTTGTAATAGGGTTGAAACTGGAATTGTTTATGGAAAAAAAATTTTTTAATTTGACATTTAATCTTGAGCTTTGTGAATCACAATTAAGTTTGTTAGACCAGAAGAGGGGCTAATTTAATATAATTGGAGATGGCAGGTTATATGCTTGTCCTCAATAAATTGGCCACAGAAAAAACTATTTTTAAAGTAGTGAAAGGCCATCCAAAAGTAGGCCTTAAGAAAATGGAAAAAACAAAAATAAATAAATACAGCAACTTCAAATGCTCAAAAATGATGAAAATTTTCATTCTTGTTTGCTTTCCCTCTAAAGCAGAGTTAAAATGAAACGTTGAAATGATGTGTTTATTTTCAAGCAACGTCTATATCTAGAAACAGGGACTCAACTGGATCTTTGAATCGATATTGATATGCCTAAAAAAGTACCCAAGAAAAAGAATAAAATAATGTTGCAGACTTACATTTATAGTGTGATAATGTACCCATGCACATACAGACATAAAGTAACAGGGTGCCTAGAAATATGTACATAGAAATATAAAAAGCTCTGCAAGAGTGGCTAGATGGATTACTCTTGGGGAAGCAGAAGAAAAGACCGAAGTTGGACAGCAATCAAGGGAACTTTATCTGTAGTGTGTTTTTTAAAAAAGAGAATGAGCTTCTAACTTGTGTAATTTATCACTAATTAGAAATCCAAGTAAACAAATCCCTGTTATATATATCAGTATTTTATGATATAGCAAATGCAACATATATTTCATCGAAGTAAATAAATAACAGCAGCAACGTACCATATAGTCTTTCTGTGTTGCAATCTTGTGTGTGTGTGTGTGTGTGTGTGTGTGTGTGTTGCCAAACAAAGAGTAAAACATCCAGGAAATGCACAGCTCTACTTTGTAAAGTGCTTTCAAACAGACTTTCCTCATGCATAGCTTTTAATAATTTAAAAATATTAATGCTTGTGACCTCCAGGAATGAGGTCCCATGGTAAGTGTAAAGATTCTTTTTAGAGAAGCTAATTTGGAATGATCCAGCCAAAGGTCTATCTCAAGGGACCTTTTGAGAGCTTTACTATTTCCAAGTTTGTATCAATTTATTTTCATTATTGAGTGCCTATTATTTATAAGGCCCAATATGTTCTAAAGCAGCGAGACTTGTGCTTACAATGGGAAAAAAGTTGGGTATGTGGTAATATTAAAGGGAGTCAGCTCTATAGTATTTTAGAGCTTGGGCTCAGTAATCAGACTCACTTGGGTTTCAGTTTCCATTGCACCACTCACTAGCTGTGTAATCCTGTGCAAACCATGGGGATATATAAAGCCTAGTTCACGGAGCTGTCAGAATGGGGAAATGAGATCATTATAAAGGATACTGTGCAGTGCTGGCACACAGTGAGTATTCAGTCAATTCAATTAATTCCTCTGCCACCCAAGGAATGGATGAATGTGTAAAGAGTGCTCTTTAAACTGTTTTACACGTAACCTCTTTGTCTTTATCAAAACTCCTAGATTTAAGCTGAATGATTTTTATTTTTTATTTTATTTACTCCTGTTAATATGCTTTAATGAGTCTTAATTAATTTTCAAGACTCATAAAAAATTGGAGGTTGAAAAGGCTTTTGAGGTTATCTGGTCCACTGTCCCCAGAGATGACTTTCACCCATCTTCCACTGATATTTAAACCCAGGAAATAAAAACATTTCCTGGACTATTCTAGTTACTGGTGGAATAACAGGAAATAAAATGAGAGGGAAGGAAGGCCAAGGGAATATGCACGGGAGGAGGGAGACTAGTGAGAGAGGCATTGGGAGAGTATGACCAGCATAGAGTAAAAAGGGGAAATACAAGGAAGAGAAGGAAAAAAGACAGAAAAGAGGACCTCGATTAAGTGTAAGGAGAAAAGTGAGAAAATGAAAGAGGGGAAAGTACAGAGGCATTGCAATTCGTCAGTTGCAGGCACTAACAGTGTTTAAGAGTCAGACATTCTGGGTTTTGGTAATTGTAAAATGCATGATCATAAGACATATTGCTTAATCTCTGTGAGTCGTGTTCTTCGGAGTTCGTGGTGTAGATTAAACGAGCTAAGTGGGATGGACGCTCTCTGAACAAGAAAATTCTGTTTAAATAGGAGCTAGGAAGAGGAGAGAAAGTGGCAGAAAAAGATACAGGGAGAGGGACGTGTAGGGCGAGAAGGAGGAGATAGAAATCGGTAGAGACAGATGGAGAGGGAGAGGGAGAAAGGTGGAATGTTGACAAAGCAGGTGAGAACTAAGGAAAACCACAGTAACGATGCTTTTGTGGCTACTGCGGTGACGGCTCCAACACACCGAACACTGACAACTTGCCAGGTATGTTGTTAGAGCTTTACATGCATAATTCCATGCTGTACTCACATCATCTCTACGAGTCTATGTTCCAGCCTCATTTTATAGAAGAGATATCTGAAGTACAGAGAGGTTTTGTAACTTCCCCAAGGTCTTACAGCTGCGAATTGGAGAGAAGGGATTCAAACGCGGGTCTCTCTGCCTGCAAAGCCAATGTTCAAATCATCTCTAAGAACCTCCAAAGAGGCTTGGTGGGTCCAAGGCGGACTCTAGCCCAGGTTCTTCCAAGTTATGCCCTGGGTTCAATTTCTGCGCCCAAAGGCTCATTCACCACGTTCCTTCTCCACCTCCCCACTAACAGCGTCCCGTCTCCACGGAGATCGCCGTGGGGCGGGACTTCCTTTCTCACGCACGAGCACTTCCGCCTCGAGCCGGAAGCGCCGTGTCTAACGGAGGGGGCACCGGAGCGTGGGGACTTCTTGGAGAGTTTGAGCGGCAGGACTGCGACTGCTGCGAGAGTGACCGACTTGGGCACCAGAGTCCGGCGTGGTGATGCTGACCCCGGCGTTCGACCTTAGCCAGGACCCCGACTTCCTGACTGTCGCTATCCGCGTGCCCTACGCCCGGGTCTCCGAGTTCGACGTCTACTTCGAGGGGGTCGACTTCAGGTTCTACGCCAAGCCGTACTTTCTCAGGCGAGTTCCGGGTGCCTGGCTCCGGGAAAAGCGTGTTTTGGGGATTCATTTATACATTTATTCACTCATTAAATAACTGCTTATCGAGGGAGGATGAAAGAACAAGAGAGCACTTCTCAGCATCGCGACTACGTTTTCCCGAGGTCCCTGCAGCACGTGCTGAGGAAGCGAACTCTTCCAGGCGTGTGTTCTGGATGTTGCAGAAGCTCATCCTTTCTTTTTTTTTTTTTTTACATCTTTATTGGAGTATAATTGCTTTACAATGGTGTGTTAGTTTCTGCTTTATAACAAAGTGAATCAGTTATACATATACATATGTTCCCATATCTCTTCTCTCTTGCGTCTCCCTCCCTCCCTCCCACCCCTCTAGGTGGTCACAAAGCACCGCGCTGATCTCCCTGTGCTATGCGGCTGCTTCCCACTAGCTATTTGGTTTACGTTTGGTAGTGTATATATGTCCATGCCACTCTGTTGCTTTGTCACAGCTTACCCTTCCCCCTCCCCATATCCTCAAGTCCATTCTCTAGTAGGTCTGTGTCTTTATTCCTGTTTTACCCCTAGGTTCTTCATGACATTTTTTTTCTTAAATTCCATAAATATGTGTTAGCATACGGTATTTATCTTTCTCTTTCTGACTTACTTCACTCTGTATGACAGACTCTAGGTCCATCCACCTCATTACAAATAGCTCAATTTCGTTTCTTTTTATGGCTGAGTAATATTCCATTGTATATGTGCCACATTTTCTTTATCCATTCATCCAATGATGGACACTTAGGTTGTTTCCATCTCCGGGCTATTGTAAATAGAGCTGCAGTGAACATTTTGGTACATGACTCTTTTTGAATTATGGTTTTCTCAGGGTATATGCCCAGTAGTGGGATTGCTGGGTCATATGGTAGTTCTATTTTTAGTTTTTTAAGGAACCTCCATACTGTCCTCCATAGTGGCTGTACCAATTCACATTCCCACCAGCAGTGCAAGAGTGTTCCCTTTTCTCCACACCCTCTCCAGCATTTATTGTTTCTAGATTTTTTGATGATGGCCATTCTGACTGGTGTGAGATGATATCTCATTGTAGTTTTGATGTGCATTTCTCTAATGATTAATGATGTTGAGCATTCTTTCATGTGTTTGTTGGCAGTCTGTATATCTTGTTTGGAGAAATGTCTGTTTAGGTCTTTTGCCCATTTTTGGATTGGGTTGTTTGTTTTTTTGTTATTGAGCTGCATGAGCTGCTTATAAATTTTGGAGATTAATCCTTTGTCAGTTGTTTCCTTTGCAAATATTTTCTCCCATTCTGAGGTCATCCTTTCTTAAACCTTCTTACATCCCCGCCTGGAAGAGATTCCGGAGCCACTGTAAAACGTAGAGTTTGGGACCATATCGCCTTTCCATTTTCTGTCCTGTTGCCCTAGTTCTTGTCCCTTTTTCTGTTTTCTTTTCGCTCTGCGTTAGTCACCCTTGCCCTGGGACAGCGCGCACTGACTTCCCAGCTGACCCGTCCATTTGACTTTTCTCAGTCCACGTTCTGTTCCCCGACCTCTCGGCTGACCGCTCCCTATTCCCTGAAATTTTCGCCTTCTTTGGCCCCGCCGACGCCGAAGTCCTCTTGTTCTCCTACCTCCTCGTTGTCTGCTTCTCTGTTTGGTTTTTGCCCCCTCATTGTGGTTGTCGCCCCCAAGCCTCAGGGAGGGACCTTCAGCACTTGTCTGTTTGCATTTTTCTCCTTGAAGAACAGTAACAGCAGTGGTAACAGCTAACCCCTTCTCCTCCCCAATTCGTGTGGCGGGCAAGCAGTGCGTGTAAGTGGCGGGTTAAGTACTTGTGTGCATTGTCTCATTTTACCTGGACAGCGATCCTTAGAGATAGGCATTATTATTAGCCCCATTTTAGAGAGGACACAGCCAGATTATTCTTACTTAACATTGTCAATACCTTGTTCTCTCCTTTCCGCCAAGGGAAAATCCATTCTCCTCATCTTTCTCATTCCAGCCTACCTTTCCTGCCCAACTAAGTACTTTCCCAGCACAGACATTGCTCTTGAGTTGAGCTGGTTCCTTCACTGGGCCTGAACCAGTTTTGCTCAGGTATCTATTAGGCCTTAACTTAATCCATCTATCTGAATATATTGCATTTCCCTACTTCTTCACTCTTTCGTTCTTTCGCTTGATTTATCGAGCTCATGGTATATTCCAGACTCTGTTTTTGGTATTGGGGATGTGGTGGTGTCTTACGTAGTTTTCATTCTAGTGGGGAGAGAAAAACAATAAACAAGTAAACATATAACTACAAATTGTGGTAATTTCTCTGAAGGAAAGTAAAGTGCACTGATAGAGAATAAAAAGGAGCCTGGGTTTATTCAAAGTGGCCAGGGAAAGCCTTTCTGAAGAGGTGACATTTAAGCCAGAACATGAAGAATGGGTAGAAGACGATGATGGTGTTAAGAAACATTTATTGACTTTTTACTTCAGGTTACTGCTTTATGTAAATTATCTCACTTGATTTTAGGACAGTCCTACAAAGTAGGTTCTGTTATTTACCCATGTTACAGATGAGAGCGCAGAGGCTCAGAGAAAAGATATTAAATGAGAGAGGATTGTAAAATAAATACAATACAATAAAAATTTCAAAATAAAAACCACTTGCTTAAGTTTGGGAGTTTTGATGAAGACAAAGTAAGAGGACGTGTGAAGCAATTTAAAGAGTAGTTTTAATACAAATTCATCCATTCCTTGGGTAGCAGAGGCTCGGGAGTTGTGGGTCTGAGCACACTTAAAGTTCTGTGACTTTTGGCAAGTTATTTAGTCTCAGTTTCCTAATCTGTAAAATGGAACTAATATTAGTGATCTTAAAGAGTTGATGTGAGGATTGAGATAATACATGCATGATGCTTATTACTGTGCCTGGTAATTATGTGTTCAGTAAATGGTGGGTATTTTTATTAAGAGCATCTTACTGTTGCAGTTATCTGCTGCTAAATAACCAGTCAAGCCTAATGGTGTAAAACAGCAATCATTTAACTCCCTCTCTTGGTTTTTGTGCCTTAGGGATTTGGTAAGGGGTTGGCTGAGCTGTTCTGGCTTGAGGTCTTTAATTTAGTTGTAGTCACACGGTGACTAGACCTGGGACAGGAAGGGCTGAAGCAACTGGGGGCTGATAGGGTGGGTGGAGGAGGGAATCTCTTCTCGAGTGGTCTCAGGACCTCCCTGTGTGGTCTGTTTTCATGGTCTAGTTTGTGATTCCTTCAGGGAGTTGGACCACTTCCATGATACCTGAAGGTTTTAAGGGCAGATATTCCAGGGAGCAAGGCAGAATCCATGTCATCTTTTATAACCTAACCTCAGAAATCACAGTGTCACTTCTGCTATATTACATGGGTTAAAACAGTTCCAGAAGCCCACTCACTTTTAAGGGGAGGGGACATAGATTGCACTGTTGGGAGGAGTGATGTGAGATGGACCATCTTTGGAAATACAGTTTGCTACAGTATACCAGAGATGGATAAAACCTCACCCCTGTCCTTGAGGAATTGAGAGTCTAGTGGGGAAGGCAGATCTGTGAGCAAATATGATTTCACCATCATGCATGACGAATTTAACTCTATAGTTACAAAGGGTTTAGGAGAAGGGAGATGATAATAATAGTTTACAGTTTCTGAATGCTTGCCTACTGTACTAGCCACTAAGCTTTTTACATTATCCTTTCTTCCTCAGAGTAACCCTAGGATAGATTGTTATTTTTCCCTTTTTATAAATGATGAATATGAGCCTTGAAGTTAATGAACTTGTACCAAGAAAGTTACAGAGCTAGTAAATGGCACAACTTGGACTTAAGTCCACAAATGGACTCCATTCAGATTCTGAGAGTAAAGTTAGTGTTTGTATGCATGATAACAAACTAATTTATTCGTAACTGAATCTTTAGATTGAGTTTAGAAGAGATTTTTGTTTGGAAAATGTGTTGTAGCTTCAGGAAACATTGGGATCAAAGGTAGGTAGGTTGGAAAGCCCCGGACCTTTTGGAGTCTGCCAAGTTTGATGATGATGATGGTGATGATGTTAGAATAGGTAGCATGGAGGAGGGGGATGTGGGAGGAAAGGAGGTTCATATTTTAAGTTTGGAGTGGAATGGAGCTGGCCTCATGTAGTACTGGTGAGTTTAAATTATCTAGTCAGTATCAAGGCAGCGATAGAAGCTTTTTTAATAGAAAAGTGACAATCAAATTTCTGTTTTAGAAGAATTCTTTTGGGGCCTCAGTGGAAGACTGACTGACCCAGAGTAAAACTGCAAACAGGGAAATCAGTTCATGTCCTTTAGTAGGACAGAGGGGGAAATCCCCATATGGTATTAATGAGATATGAGACAAACACTTTTGCTTTCTGCCTTTTTTTGAACTACTTAACAGTAGTAATTTGCCCAATATAAACAGTTGGTTTTGTTGGTTCTTTATTCTTTCTCACTTCTTGATTCTTTTTTTTTTGGAAGCTAATTAGTACACTTTTATTGAGCCCATGCTGTATCAGGCACCAGGTATATAAATAACTCTCACTAGGAAGGGAAAAAACTGTAACAGTAATGATATCTAATATTTATTGTGGCTTTTCTTCTTAAGTGTTTTATCAGTGACAGCGCCTATTCAAACAGAAAGATGAGTCACCTCTGATTTCTTTCTTCTTAGCTAGAGAAGAAATGTAAGTTATTTAGTTTGTAAAATTTAAATGCTAGGATTATCCTTTTAAAATTGTTGATGTTTAATATCACGGATGGTCCCTTATGATGCTTTGTAATTTAAGGACTTCATGAGACCTTTTATTACATCTGCAGATTAACCCTTCCTGGAAGAATTGTAGAAAATGGAAGCGAGCAGGGATCCTATGCTGCAGATAAAGGTATTGCCTTTGGAATTTTTGTTAGTTTTTTTCTTTGGATTCTTCCTGTTGGAGTAGTTAAATAATAATCTCATGTACTATGGGGACCTTTAGGTGTATGGCAAGTGCAATCTGCCCCTCTCACTCTTTATCGTTTCTTAACGTCCAGTGCCTGTTATTCATGGATTTTTAACAATTACATTTCCTCAGTCCTTTAAAGTACTTCACAATATTCTTTAAAGTAAAGTTCAATTAGTCATATACTCTGGCTTTGCTGTCTAGAAGTTTTATTTCCTACTTCTCCCTCCATTTAGTAAGTTAGATTGTTGGAGGTGACTGGTTAGAAAAGATGTGGATGATTTTTGTAAGTTGTGAGTCGAATGTTTCTTTTTCTTTTTAAAAATTTTTTTAATTTGTTAATTAAGAAATTACAGTTTTCTTTTTAAAATTTTATTTTGTAATTGAAGTATAATTGATTTATAATATTGTGTTAGTTTCAGGTGTACAGCAAAGTGATTCAGTATATATATATATATATATTCATGTTTATATATATATATGTATTTGTATATATATTCTTTTTTCTTGTGCAATTTTCAGTCTTAAAATTTAATTACATGTAGGTGAGAGAGAAACTGTCCATAGGGGGCATTTAAAGGCTGATTGAATTTTCTACTCCTAATTGATAAGCCCTTCATTTCAACTCGTCTTGAAACCATTTATTTTCCTTCTGTAGAAACCACTGGATTTTCCTTTGTCACTGGATCTGGAGTAAGAATAAACTTGTGTACTGTTGTGTGATTTATTCAGTGACTATTTATTGACCTCAGTGAACTAGGGTAAGGGAGGAAAGATGGGATGAAAGAGTTAAATGACAAAGTTCTAACCCATAGCACAATATAACTAATGTGGTAATAAAGTATAATGAAACTGCCTTTCTAGGTAGTAAATCTGCTTTTAATTGCAGTAAGTTGCATACAGGAGTAAAGTTATTAAATCTTGAAAGTACATGGGGGTTTAAGAAGGTTGTATATGTGGAAATATTTGGGTTTAGTTGTAGCTGATACATTAGAATATGGGTTAAGTGCACTGAAAGAGGTAAACTGTTTTAAAATGTAAGAGTAGTGAATAATGTAATCCATTCATAGGCAAGCCTAGATGAAGCTGATAAACCCAGTCAAGGAAAGAAAAGGAGTACACAGATGGAATCTGGGTCTGCGTTAGACAGACTTTAGGGATATATTTCTTGAGATATCAAGAACTTTATCAAGCCGTCATTGCCTTATTTAAGATTCCATGTGTATTTGAAACTGCTGCTCTTCTTCATTGGATTAAATATCCTGATTTCCCCCCCCCAGTCCAGAAATAAATCTTATGAGTAGCTACGGGTAACCCTAAGCTATTGCCTTCTCAGGCCATTGCATTTTTGACTTGAACCTTTAATAATATAAATAGGTGAAGGTGATATTGGGTAGGATTTAAGCATTCTGTGGCTTTAACAGATTAATTTCTCATAGAGGTGACAGCTGAAACAGTAGTTCTGAAAAGTCCTGTTTGAGCCTTTTTCACTAACTATATAATAAGGGTGTAATTTTGGAGCTCTATGTAATAGAATTACAGTTTACCAAGATACCTGTTTCTTAGCTGTATTTGTGAAGTCTTCGAATTTTTAAATCTAGCTAAGCATAAAACAAATTTATCTTTAAGGAATTTTTACCATTCGATTGCCCAAAGAAACTCCTGGCCAGCATTTTGAAGGGCTGAACATGTTAACTGCTCTACTGGCACCAAGAAAATCCAGGACTGCAAAACCACTTGTGGAAGAAATAGGTATGTTTATTGCCTTTGGGAGGAAATACAGGTAAATGAATATTTGGAATGCTGTGTGTTTCTAGGGGAAAAGGGATATAGCAAATAGGAAATTGGAGAAAATACTTCAGGTGACAAGATAAGGAAGTCATGTGACACCATGTGAAAATAGTTCATTTGCTGACACATAAGTTAAAGACAGAAACAACTCTGTTGAACCTGTAGGTCAGTCATGTTTTGGGACGAATTGAAATAGCATCTCTGTGTTTGGCGAAATATTGGCCTCTTGAGCTAAAATCAGAAGGTTACGATTCAGTGTAGTAAATATAAAGTGGATGCTGCCTAGGTCAAGAAATGGAACGTTTCCCACATCCTGGAATCCTACCCTGGTTATTTCACCCTCCTTACTCTCCAAGGTAACCACTACCCTCAGTGTAGCCTGGTTTTGAATTGTATATATAATTCATACAACAGGCGTTGTTTGCTATCTGGCTTCTTTCACGTAACATTTTTTGTGAGATTTATCCACATATAGCTGAGATATGTTTTGCTTTCATTGCATTTATTATTTATGCATCCTGCTACTGATGGAACTTTGGGTTGGCTCTATTTTTTTTTTTTTTTCGCTAATAAGATTAGTGAGACTAGGGGTGGCTGAAATAGGTAAAGGGGATTAAGACGTACAAACCGCCAGTGACATAATAAGCAAGCCACAGTGATGTAATGTACAGTGTAAGGAATATGGTCAATAGTAGTGTAATAACTTTGTAAGGAGACAGATGGTGATCATTTCATAATGTTTGCCAATGTCAAATCATTATGTAGTACACCTGTAATGAACCTAGTATGGTACATTAACTGTATTTCAATTAAAGAAAGAAAAAGAATAGCGGGTCTATGCATATCCTTATACATGTCTTTTGGGGTACATGGGCAGGCATTTTTTTCCGATACTTTTTCTTCCCCAGGTTGTACCTAGGAAATCCAATGCTTTAACAAATTAGTATTTCGCACATTTAGGTGCTTCTGAGGTTTCTGAGGAAGGAGTAGAAGATGACGATGAAGAGTTTGATTGGGAAATTGAACAGTCCCCCTATGAAGAGGTACCAGAAAGTACTTTGAATCCGGAGTGCCGCTATGGGTTTGGAAACTTACGCTCAGGAGTGTTTCAGCGGTTACAGGTATGTCTTTCTAAAAGACTTTGGTATATACCAAGGGTTTTACTATTTGCGTATTTTAATTTCAGTTCTGCTTATACCTGGAGGTTTTTTATGAAGATTGTAGGAGGTGACGTATTTAGAGCACAAACCACAGCTCCTTGTACATAGTCGTTACTCGGACGTTCACTCCCTTCCGTTGCACTGGCTGTGCTGCCCAGTCTCACTGCGCTTACACATGGAAGGTGCCCTGGTCTCCTTTTTTTTCCACTTCATTTGCTATTGTGGACATGAAGTTTCCAAAATACAGAACAGAACCCCTCTCTCATCATACTTCCTGAAAAGCTTTATGTTTTATACCTCTAAAAAATGAAAATCGTATACTTGTGGCTTGATGTCTCTTCTGTTTTATATGTAAATGAGACAGAATATTCCTGGTGAGAATGGGTTTGTGGCTTTTGTGAAATTGTTTAGTTCTTGATATACAAGTAGGCACTTTTGTTTATTTACTCTTGATGGGGGTTGAATGTAATCTCTTGTTAAAATCTGATCGTTTGTCAGTTAGGCTAAAAAGGAATGACATTAGTCTTTCTGTTCCTCAAACATTCTAGTAAATTCTACTTCATGAATGAAGTGGAGATTCTGGATTATTTTCTATTTGTACTACAGAAAACAACATAATGGGGTCTTAATTTTTTTAAATGAAAGAAATGGTGGCGAACAGTGTTTTATTTTAACTTCATCCCTGTCTGGGTAGAGGATGTTAAACCTGCTTAGCGTGTGGTTTATTATAGTAAGACATATTTGAGTCTGCTAAGGAAAGTTAAAGGACCTATGTTTTAGTCCCACTTGTACCTCTGTTTAGATTTCGGATGCAGGCCAGTTATTTGACCACATAAGTTTTATCTGCTCTTTGTAAAATAGGGATAAATTTGCTCACCTACTTTATAAGGCCATTTGGAAAATTTAAGGAGATGCTACATTGTGAAAACTCTTTGACAAAAAGAATAGGATGCTAGAAAGACCTCTGCCCTTGAGAAATATAAAATGCTCTCAAGACTCCTTAAAGGGAACAAAATTGGGAGTTACTTAAGAGCAACTATTGCTGATGAGATACTTCGTTCAGAACCTTATGTTTTTCTGCTGAGTTATCGTTTCTCTGTATTCTCTCTCCCTAATCACACTCCCACGTCATCTCTGAGGTAGTAAGAGTAGAGTCAGTTTTTTCTACAGCAGAAACTACAGCAAATGGATCTTAATTGTTTGGCTGAGAGTATTATTAGTCTATTTGGGGATTACCCGTCTAAAGCTATAAAGGAATGAGAGAGAGAGGAAAAAAAAATATATATATATATTCTTTTTCAGATTCTTTTCCCTTATAGGTTATTACAAAATATTGAGTATAGTTCCCTGTGCTATACAGTAGGCCCTTGTAGGTTATCTATTATATATAGTAGTGTATATATGTTAATCCCAAACTCCTAGTTTATTCCCCCACCCAAGACCTTTCTCTGCTAGTAAACCAGCTAGAGGAAACTGAGACCACTATTGCATAAATAAGAGCTTTGAGAACATCTATTTTAAAATGATGTGTTTAAGAAACCACAGTTTTCTCAACTAGTGAGAAAATGTTTTCTCCCAAGTTTATAGTTTCTCTGGTGCTGCCTTTGGATGAGAAAATATCCATAGAGTTTTGCTGACTACTCATACTTTACTAGTATCTTTAGTCTCCTTCCACCATCACCCCTTTAAATGAAATATAGCTTCATTTTTCTCTGATGATAAAAGTGATATGTATTCATTATGAAAGTACAGTATAACAAAGAAAGTAAAACATCCTCTGTAATTCCAATACCCGGGTATCTTCTCTGAATTGAATAATTTAACCCTTTATTGGGGGAGAGGGTATAGTCCTTCATACTTTTTTTCCCACCAGCCATTTACACAGGGTTGGCTTGTGAGCATTGGTATTTTATGCTGATACTGAGATGGAAATAAAAATATGTGTGCTGAAACAAAATCTCTGTCACCCCCCTCCCCGTACAGACACGTGCGCGTGCGTGCGCTCCCTCTCTCTCTCTCTCTCTCTCTCTCTCTCTCTCTCTCTCTCTCTCTCTGTCTCCTTTCTGAAGTTGCTGCCAGCCACAGGGCGCCTTTGGAAAGCTGCTCTGGCTGCTCCAAGTCAGGGCTTCACAGCAGGCTCCTGGTGACACTGGCTGCCAGCAGCAACAATCCTAGAGTCTCTGGTCTTTAAATAGCTCTCCTAGCAGTGACCTTAGCAATGCTTTCAAAACAGAAAGAGAATCACTTTCACTCTGCTGTAGTGTGTCTTTTCTCATCCTCTTTTCTTCCTTCCCTTTGGTTGACAGATACCTTAGACTGATTTCACTACCCCAAGCTAACTTCACTTTTTAGTTCCAGTTTCTCTTGAGGGTCCAGTGGGCACAGGGCCGCTGCGGATGATCGTGCGAAGGACAGGCCTGGGCGGGGCTTGCACTGCTGTGGACGTTCACGTTCTGCGGGACACGAGCTGCGCAGCTGTGTGGACGCCCTGAGTCCGGAGGCTGGGGGAGGTGGGGGAGAATTCTCTTCTGGCTGTTGAATTCTCACTCCCACGGGAGCAGGGGCCTTGTCTGTATGTTTATTTCCAGGTCTCCAGCGCCCAGAGCAGCGTCTAGCCCAGAGCAGACCCTCACACGCTGTTTGCTGAATGAGCAATTTGAAAGTGAACACCAGGCAGGGTGCTGAGGGTACAGTAAGCAAGAAGACAGACCAGATCTCTGCCCTCATGGAAGATTCTAGTGGAGAGGCAGATAGTAATCGTCTAAAGGGCAAATCAACAAGATAATTTCAGATACAAGTGAAGGAGAAGGGGGTGATGTGAGAGCCGGGGCGGGGTGGTGCTGTTTTGGCCAGGAGGCCCCGAGAAGGCCTCTTGGAGGAGGTGACATTTGCTGAGTCCTGAATGACGAGAAGGGTGCTGTAAGCGCAGAGACTCAGTGTTCCAGAGATGGCAAGAAGTCTGGTGTGTGGCTCCTGTGTATTTGAGCCAGAAGGGGAAGGTAGGAGATGAGGTTGAAGTACAAGACGCAGCTAGATTCTGCAGCGCTTTGAGCCATGGTAAGAGTCTGGGTTTATTCTTGGTGCAGTTAAGGTTTTGAAATGCCTGGGGTTACTTCGGTCCAGTTATCCTCTGAAATGTGAGTCTGAAAGATTATACCCCGTTGTTGACCTTGTATCTGGTCCAGATGAAATAATGAAGCAGGACATTATAATCCTCCCTGGCTCCCCAATTTTTTTTTTTTTCTTACTACTTGCAAGTGAGGCAGCTGAAGAGGAGGGAGGGTATGTGCTCTCAATAGGAAGTCAGCGCCTGAGCCACAGGGAACAGCAGTGGAGCCAGGAGTCAGAGAGAAAGAAACTGACGTTCTTGAATGATCACACCCTGTACTTAGGCCTTGCTCATATTAGTTCATTTAACCCTTCTTACAGCCTATGGGAGACAGAATGCTGTCCCTCACCCCTGCCCCTGATGTCCCCGTACTGACCCCACGTACTAAGTACATGGCGAAAGGGACCGCGCACATGTGAAGAGGCTGAGGATCTTGCGATGGGACGATTATCCTGGATTATCCAGGTGGGCCCTGTCTAAGCACAGGGTCTTTACGAGAGGGAGGTCAGAGAGTCAAAGTGAAAACAGAGAAGCAAGCGCATGATGACGGAAGCCGAGGGAGAAGGAGCCTTGTGGTGAGGGGCTCCTAGGCCAGGAGTGAGGACAGCCAGCCTCTAAGCTGGAAAGGGCAGAAAAGCACACGGTCCCGCGGAACGTCCGAAAGGGAACCAACCCTGCCTTCGCCTTCGTTTTAGCCCAGTGAGACTGACCTTGGACTTGTGACCTCTAGACCTCTACGTTTGTGTTGTGTTAAGCCACATTTGTGGCATTTCGTTACAGCAGCAAGAGGAAAGTAGTCCCAGCCTTGTGACGGAGGCGTGTCTAGTTTGTTCACAGTGAGCGTGCTGAGGCTGAGAGGTTGCACAGTTAGACTGGACCTGGCTTCTAAATTCAGAGTTTGTCTAACTCCAGAGTCACGGTTCTTCTACCTCAACAGGCTGTTTTCAGAAATGTGTGTGTGTCGTGGTGGGCAGGAGGCAGGGAACTCCTTGGGGCTCGAAGGAGGAAACAAATCCGGGGACTGGAGGCTGCTGGGGAGAGGGACTTGGGGTCCCCGGGCAGGAAGCGGCTCTGAGTACTCATCCAGCGGAGGGGAGTCCTGCGGACACAGCACCGTCCTTGTCTCCCGCAGGGCCCGCTTCACCGCCCCTCCTGGCTCTGTGGCTGAGGAGCTGATGCCAGGCAGGTAAGGAGGCAGAGAAGCGAGGAAGAGTCCAGGCTGTCCTGCTCAGGGGAGAGGTGCTTCTGATGGGTGAAACTAGAGCTCTGAAAGCGTTTTCCCATGGAAGCATTGCTGCACACTTGGGAACTTTGTATCGTGAGTGCTCTATTTACAGTTTATTTTGACTTGAATAAACTTGCGGGCTGCCCCGAGATTCTCTGTTATTTATCATAGTATGTCTATAGGAAAATACATTCTGAGTCTTCCAAAAGTAAATTGTAAAAGAACTTTTGGAATGCAAATTTTCCTAAGCTTGGGGACAGCCAGTGATCTGATTTTTGCCCAGAATGTTTGTACTTAAAAGTATTAAGATGTTCTGGATGTGACTTCCAGAAAGTTCCCCGGGCCCCTTCATTGTACTAGAATGTGCTTATATTAAATGTTGTTGATGTTACTTGAGCTCAGTGGATTGTGATAGGGAAGAGAGATTTTTTTTTTAAGTGCAGAAATTATGATTGTGTGGGGAGTTCTGTATCCTAGTCTTTCCCTGGCCGATTCTGTGTAGCTGGTTTCATTGTAGTGATTTTGCTGTGCTACAGCTGTCGACTTTAAGCTTGGGTATTAGGCACTAACGTACCACTCAATTTACAAGTCTGTTCTAATGGTTTGCGTCCACGACTGTCTACCAACTTATTTCCCTTGACTTCTTTTCAGCTAATAGTGTTCAAGCTGCTTCCCGTTTGCCTACTATCCCTTGCGGTTGGTAGTAGGAAAGGGCAGACTGAAGAAAGAAAAAAAAAAGAGCTTTAGGGGTATTTTGCATTGTACAAAGTTTCTTTCCTTCATAATTCTGATCAAAAGAAAGAAGACCATGTGGCATTGTAGGTGGTTTTAGTAATACACCTGTTTTCTGTAGGGTTGGGCTTAGGAAACAAGCCATACAGCAGTATGTACTCATCCAGGTGAAGATGATTACAGTAAGGTTGAATATTACTTGGGATTGGATTTGTAAATTTTCAAGTGGAAAGTCATATCTATCAAAATTGCCCTTAACAATTCTCGTTAGGGGTGAGAAGGGACAAGGAAATAAGGACAGAGCCCAGAGTTGGCTTGGCCTTGGCGGGGGTGCGGGGTGGGGGGTCGACTGGATAGCCTGCATTTCTGTTCAAGGCGAGTATTTACAGGGACACGGAAGTTACCAAGGTTTGGTTTGCTGACGTGGCACCCCTGGCAGCAGCAGCTCTGTCTTGGGTCTAGAAATTCATTTCAACTTGCCTTTCCTAACTTTCAAATCTCTGGGAGTAAATGGGGGAATGAGTGCAGAATTAAATGTTCCTGTTTGCTTGCAGAGGATTACTCTGTTTTTCATGTTAAACTTTTATAGCCTTAATCTATGTTAATCAGTTTGTTTGTTTTAAGGATTAGATGACATAATTGATGTGAAAGCTTCTAACAGGGCCTGGCAGGTAGTAGGTGTCTAACAAACATTTGCTGGATTTGAATCTAAATGTCACACGTGGTATCACGGCTTACTGATCAATTAGATTCTTCCTGTGTTTGGGCATTTTGTACAAAATGAGATTTTTCATTGCTGAAATAGGAGATAGCAATTATTCTTTCTTTCCTGGGTGTTCTTAGGATGAATTGAGTGATGTTATCGATCTTAAGGATCCAGATTCCACCCCTGCAGCCGAACGAAGGCAGAAACGCCTGGCTGCTGAGCTGGCGAAGTTTGATCCTGATCATTACCTGTGAGTATTGAGGGATTTTTTTTTGTTTTGCTTTTTGGTTTTTTTGAGAATTGAATAATTTACTTGACATTGAGTATTTAAAAATTTTTTGAGTATCTTTTTAACTGTTAGGTATGTGCTTTTTTGGACTCTAGAATTTAGTGATGGCTCACAACCTTAGTTGACATTTGAATTAGCCTACAACTGTTATACCTCTGTGATCTTTGTAAGATACTGTTTTTCGTTACCTCATTGCAGCACCAGAGAAGTCTTTTAGTGTACTTTGAGTTTTTTCCTCGCCAAACTTAAAAATAGAACATCGCATTCATGAGAATAGTAGGTACCATTCTTTTCAGGAGACTCTTTGTTGTGATTAATGGTATGTATAATTGAAAACATGTTTCAATTTCTTTTAAGAATTTGAATCTACATGTCCCACGTTTCTTGGCTGATCCAGGGTTTTCCCAACACTTTCATCCACTGGCACCTGTAATCGAGGATCTGTTTCAAATTAACAAATAACTGTTCATTGGGGTAGGGTCTAAACAAAATCTACTTTTAAGTTTTGCTGTATTTCCCACCTGCATTAATTGTGTCTTGAGCCATCGTGTGTCTCTATCAGGCTTATATTTGTCTAAGGAACAGATCTAATTAACGGGTAGGTAAATAATCACTTGCCTCGGAAAGATTGTGATGTTTCTCATTGGCCTCGATAGCAGCACTTCTTTCAAGGAAGTGGTTGTCCCCGGGCCTCTGTGGGTACTCGGTGGCTTTCCTAGGATGTGAGTCGTGTTTTGATGTAGACCTCAATTACTATTCTTCCCAAGTTCCGGGCCCACGATTTTTAAACTGTTATATATGCAGCTGTCATCATCATATTCCCTTATACTTGTATAGTGCTCTCAGCTTGTCAAGTGCTCTCATGTGGTTATTTAATTCAGTTTTCACAACAGCTGAGGAAAGGAGGTTAAGGGACTCATCCAAGGTCACACCACTACTAAGTGGCTCGGCCAGGACTTGAAAAGAGTCTTTCCATTTGTCATTTTATGTTTCCTTTTCATGTACACTCTCAGTTTAACTGCTGTTGCTCTTGTGATTAACATTCTATCTCCTGTGACACAGTGGGAGACTAATTGGAATGGCAGAAATATATCCTGTGATGTGCAAATGGGCTGAGTGATGTGTAGTGATGAATGGGGGAACTCTTGGACATCCTGAGGGAAGCTGAGTAAGAGCAGGCTGGGTTATATTTTGGAGGACGTCTGGGAGATTCAACTCCATTTACATTGCCATTTCTAATTACCTTTATCTCTCCAATTGTGATTTTAAAGGTCCACTGAAGAATAATTTGAAGAAACGCATTTAAAATCAAGCTGAATATTTAAAGCAGAAAGATTTCATTGTCACCGAATTTCCCGGGCAAGCATGAGAACAGATTGAGCCTTACAAGACAGAAATTTCGAGTGGGAGGGAGCTTAATTAGCAGAACTGCCTATCTCTTCTCTTCTCAAACTCGAAGTATAGCGATATGGCCTGAGAAAATCAAGAAACTGGAATTTATACTTAGCAGTGTGATATTAGAAGCAGCCCTTATTTTTCTCCATCTTCTGGTTCTTTATCCAGAAAACCACATTTTCTTTAATAGTATGCATGAAATGTTCTTCGCATTTCTCCAGGAAGAGTTTTTTTTACACGAGTGACTTAAGTTTAGCCACAGGCAAGTTGGAGAGTGGGTGTCAGGAGATAAAGGTTCTTTGTGACTTTTCTGGTAGGAATAAGACTTCGGCAAATTGTCATTTTTGCGTTACTCATTATTTATATTAGCTGACTGACTCACCCAAATGTATTATATTAAATGAAGTGCAAGCAAAATTCTTTTAAACTTTCAGTTAAATTTTTTTAGCTCAGTGCTTTTTTTGTTGTTCTTAATGGTTAGTACAGTGGAAGAAAAAGTTTATTGTAAATTCTTATCTACCATGCAGACAGTACATTGCATGCATTGTATTAGACATTTATATCAATATACGTAAATGGGTACTACGTAATACATATATATGCCAGTGTAATACATAATATAAAATCTATTACGTTAGCATAATATATGACATTTTCAAGTTGTTTGACTCGTCCTCACAAGTCATGATGTCTCTTCATGTTGTCAGAGTTTTTAGGAGCTTAAGGAAAACTAATTTTAATTTCATCCTAAAGCGGAAAGGTAAATTGACTATATACAAAAATGTACACGTTTCAAAGGCACATATAAATGACTTCAGATTATTATTGTTTTTAAAATCCTCTCTTGTAAAGTATGGGTACCAGTGTGTGATTTTTTTTTGCCCCCTATGTTTTGCAGCCCAGCAGAATGCTGGGCATATAGATGATCCATAAACAATTATTTTTTTTTTACTATCCATTTCTTGCCTTTTGAGTAGTATTTTTACAGTAAAATATGTTGAAGGCATCTTGAAACATTCCTTCATAGTCCTTTCCCTTTTGCTTATTATAGCTAAGTTTTCATATTTCTCTTGCTGAGAGTGGTGTTTTCTTTTCCTTCCCAGGCAAAGTGTTTTTTAATTGTTGGCATATTTTTTACTTCAACCAGTTCATAAAATCTCATTTATTTCCTTCTTTGGGAGAAAGTAAAAGAATTTAGTCAACATTCAAAATATCTATGAGATAAGAAAAGGGACAAAAATGATCGTATAGCATTTGGGGTGCCTTTTTTTTGGAACAAGAGAAGGCCCTCTTTATTGTTTGTTTATTTTTTATTGAGATATATTTGATTTACAATATTATATTTGTTTCAGGTGTACAACATAGTGATTCAAAATTGTTATAGATTATACTCCATTTAAAGTTATTAAAAAATATTGGTTATATTCCCTGTGCTGTACAGTACATCTTTGTAGCCTGTTTATTTTATACATAGTAGTTTGTACCTCCTAATCCGGGGTGTTAAGTAAAATTGTAATGTACAGTGCTACACATGTGTTAAAGAAGATGACAGACTGATCAGGGTTCTGGATTTACTGAGGAAATCTCAAAATGACAAGTAGTAATTAGAAGGCTGAGAAGAGGATCATCTGCTTCCAAGGTGGCTCTTTATTCAAAACAGCAACCTTAGGAAAAAGCACTGGGATAAACATGTCACTTATTCATCCTTTCACGTACGCACTTATTTGTTCAACAAATATTTGTTTGAATGACTTCCGTGCCAGGCAGTGTTGTAGACAGCAGGGAGAGTGTGGTGAATACGAGGTAGCTGCCCTCATGCGGCTTACACTCTAGTGGGGAAGTGGATGGTATTTGGACTGTGATAAGTGCTATGAAGAAAAGCCAGGTTAAGGGTTTATAGAGCCACTGGGCATCTCACTGACTCCTTTGTTTCAACATATTCAAAATCGAACTCATCATGTTACCTGTAAAGTCTTCCTGAATTTTCTGCTTGGTGGAATGCCCTTTTTTTCATCTCAGTCACCCAGGTTAGATACCTGGGGTTCATCTTTGACTTCATTCTTATCCCACCCTTTCAATCAATCCTGAAATTGTACCGTTTATCTCCTTGCTCTGTCCTTCACTCCGTCTCTTCCTGGCCCTCATCTGTGGTCTGTGTCTGGCTTGTTGCAGCTGTCCCCTAACACCCAGTTGGCATCTCTCATTCCAGCCTGCACTTCTGCAGATCCATCAACCATAAGACTACCAGCAAGATGTCTTAGGTACTGAGAGTGAAAATCTGCTTAAACCCTTACTGGGTTCTCCTTTGCCTACAGCATAAGCTCCTAACTCGTTAGCATGTATAGAAAGTTCTCTGTGATCTGGACGCCACCTGCCTCTGTAGCATCTCTTTTGCCACCCCCTGCCCACATTTCATAGTATGGCGGTGACGAATGTTGGCATCTCCCCGCCTGTACTACACCGCTTCTCACACACTTTTTACTCCTGGTTTCCCTTTGCTGACTATTTCCCCACCCCATCCCGCTTTCCCTGAAAAACTTTGACTTACCCTTTAAGGCTGGGCTCAGTTGTCACCCCCTGGCACCCTCCCTTCCAAGTTGGCATAGGAGCTGCTCGTGTGTTATAGCTCATCTTGTTTTTACTGCATGGTTTTGTAACATTCTGGGTTTGTGTCTGTGGTTCCCGTTAAACTGTGGTGCCCTGAAGGGCAGGGACTGAGTCTTACTGATCTTCATCTGCCCGACCCCGCATATAGAGGGCCCTCAGTGAATGCTCGTTGAATTAATGGCATTTAAAAAGTTGAAAATAATTTATTCGGGAAAGTAGAACATCAGTTGACCTCAGATCTTGGGCATCATAAAGAATAAACCATCCCAATTTAGATGAGGGACTGTATTAGTGAGATTTTACTCAAAACACTTTGAAAGTTTTTGGGGGGCAGGGCATGAAGGTGGCAGAGATACTGTTCTACAGAAGCAATTTTCCCCAGTATTTTTCTCCTGGGGAGAAAACAGCGTCTTTTCAGATGGGCTCTTCTTCTACCCTTGACTTAAATGTCCTTGGTACCCCAGCTTTCGACACCCTTTCCTCACACTGTGCCACTTCTTTCTCCCTGGGCATTCTGTCCTCTTCTCTGGCCTCAGTAACTGTCTGAATGCTCAGGACTCCTAGGTGTCTCTCTTGAGCATCAGATTTGCATGTCTGACCGCCTGTTGGACAGGTCTTTGCTTGTATGTCCTGCAAGGACACCTCAAGCAGCCCATCCCAAAGCAGAAGCCATTCCCTCTCCAGTCGTGTCTGCTAACATCCCAAGTTAGCAGAGGGCACTGCGGTCCACCGAATTGTCAAGGCCAGTGTCCTGGGCAGCAGCCTGATCCTGACAGGAATTGATATTGAGAATTACTATTTCAAGATAATTGCTGTTCAGTTTTGTCCAATATGTGCCTTATGTCCTCAGTCATAAAAATGGAATGTTTGTATTGGTTAATAGCTTGGGTTTCAGACTGAGACTTCAGTGGATCCAAATTGTGGCCACACTTCTTACTGGTTCTTTGACCTTAACCATGATATACAATTTTTCCAACCCTCAGATTCTACTCATGTAAAAGGGGAGTATTAATAGCACCCCTTGCCTGTGGGGGTGGTGTGAGGATTCAAGGAAATAATTGATGAAGAGTACTTAGTGCAGTGCTTGGCACATCCAAAGAACTCAGTGAGTTATCTGTGATCCTTTTAATTTTAAAAATATTTCAGGGACTTCCCTGGTGGCACAGTGGTTAAGAATCCACCTGCCAATGCAGGGGACATGGGTTCGAGCCCTGGTCCGGGAAGATCCCACATGCTGCGGAGCAGCTAAGCCTGTGCGCCACAACTGCTGAGCCTGCGCTCTAGAGCTCACGAGCCACAACTACTGAGCCCGTGTGCCACAACTAGTGAAGCCCGCGTGCCTAAAGCCTGTGCTCCACAGCAAGAGAAACCACTGCAATGAGAAGCCCACGCACTGCAACAGAGTAGCCCATGCTCGCCACAGCTAGAGAAAGCCTGTGCGCAGCAATGAAGACCCAACGCAGCCAAAAATAAATAAATGAAAAATATTTTTCAGTATCTCAGTTGAAAGAAAAAATATTTAAGGTCACAAAACTGTGAGCTAGGAAATCCAGTTTACCAAAACACCCAGTGTCTTGAGGTTCTAATTACCAGAAATATAAATGAATTTTCCACCATGAGTTATGTACTTTTTGTCATTCTTTACCCAAGAATATCAGTTTCCAACTTTGAGTGCAAGACCATATAGTTTCTGAATAAGTGACCTCCAAGAGTATATTTTGAATGTAGCAGTTATTTTCCTAGTTAAAACTGAGAAAGTAAAGTGTGGGAAAATTAATTTTCTGTTCTCTACAAAGGTTGCTTTTATCTTTTGCAATAGTTTTAAATTAAGGAACTATTAAGATTAGCATAGCTAAATAAAATAGATTGCATCATGGAAGGAAACATGAGTGCACGTGCTAAAAAATAAGGGGTGTGTATGTGTGTGTGTGTGTGTGTGTGTGTGTGTGTGTGTGTGTGTGACATCTGTGGATATGTAGTATCCTAAATCTTCTCATGTGTTTATTTATTTTTTGTTGGTGGAGTTAAAAGATGCTTTCCTTTAACTATATAACCTTACAAAAATCTGTGATATTTGCAAACCTCGCACAAGCCCTAGGCTTCAGTCCATTGTGTGTTCAGATTCACTTCATCCCACATGGCTGTGGTACAGGGCATGGGACTTCAGAAGGGGACTGGTCTTCTCTGTACTTTCTGTCTAAAGAGATCACAGATGTCAAATATCCCTTTAGTCCAGTGCTTACTTTTTATTTATGACTATTAGTAACCACAACGAAAGTAATAGCAGTGCTCAGTCTTTCCTTGAAATGTACTTTTAGTCTGTATTTCTAGTGCAGATGTGATGAGTTAAGGTAAAATTTTAAAAAGTGAAAAACAGCCTAACTCTGTGTAACAAGCCCTTTCATATTTTTTTTTTCCCCAGAGCTGACTTTTTTGAAGATGAGGCAGTTAAACAGGTTTTGGAATATAATCCGTGGTGGATTGATCTGTATTCAAAAATGATGGCTTCTTTGGGAAAGAGTCAGGAACAAGAAGATCTTGCTGCGTTAGGTAAGAAACTCAAAATTAGGTCATTTGTTTACTGCCTTTCCTAAGCACACAATTATAATTGCTTCATAGAGTGAAGATGTTATTTTGATTTGTTAATTTTGGAAATGAGTCTTTATCCCATACTGGGAAATGCCACTCAATAATTACACTTACTTGTCTTGGAAAATTCTTTTGGAATATGTTTTACTTTTGAATCATTGGGGTCTTTTAAATTTTTTATATTTTTATCAAATTTAGGGACACTAACAGAATATTTGTAGCTGTTGAATAATCTGCTTGAGAGATCTGACCATTCCTCTGTGGCAAGGGCATTTGAGTATTAGAAATGGTGAGAAGAGACCCAGTTTTCAATCCCTTTGTCTGTTGAATGAATTTGTTAAGTTCTTCCTAGTTTTTTCACATGTGGTTTCATGTGGAAGCAGAACTAATTATCTTCCCTTCTGTACCTTACAGAGAGCAGGTGAGCCAGTTTTTACCAGCGAAGGCTGAGCTGGGGGGTTTTATGAGCCACGAGAGAGTGCTGTGCCATATTTAATATTAAGCTAAATGTTATGCACAGAGTCATTTCTTAGATGGGCCTTGTATTAACACCTTCTCTGAGTGGGAGGTTGGTGTGTTAAGTCCGTAAATTAGAATTAAAACAGTTTCTAGTAGGTCAGTGTTTTCTGTTACACTGATTTAGTTACACTGTTACACTGATTAAAAATACTACACCTAGACTTGTGGTGTGGTAGTATATACAAATGCTGAATTTGTATATACAAATCAGTATTTGTATATACAAATCACTTTGTAGTATATACAAATGCTGAATTTTAACGCTGTATACTTAAAAATTATATAATAAAAAGTATATGTATTAAAATTTTAAAAGTCTATTCTATGCAGTATTTGAGAATGAACAATTTTACTACCCCCCCACAAAATTTAGTGTTTAAATGAAAGGAATACACACACACACACACACACACACACACACACACACACACGGAAATACGATTTGGGTTTTTTTTTTTTTTTGCGGTACGCGGGCCTCTCACTGTTGTTGCCTCTCCCGTCGCGGAGCACAGGCTCCGGATGCGCAGGCTCAGCGGCCATGGCTCACGGGCCCAGCCGCTCTGCGGCATGTGGGATCCTCCCGAACCGGGTCACGAACCCATATCCGCTGCATCGGCAGGCGGACGCTCAACCACTGCGCCACCAGGGAAGCCCAATTTGGGGTATTTTTAATGCATATCCTGACATCTAAATATTTGCTTTAAGAAATGTATACACATAGATTCATATACACTCTCTTCTCGCTGCTTACTCCAGTTTGCAGTGTATGTTGTACCTCTTTCTTCAGCACTTACAGTCCTACCTGAGGCTTTTCATGCCTGCCTAGTGTTCTGTTGTATATTTGTTTCATGATTAGTGGCCACGTGGTCTGTTTACCACTGGTGGGCATTTGGGTTGTTTACAGGGTTCTGCAATGGTCCTTTTTGACCACTCATTCTGAAGTAGCTGTTGCAGCACAATATTTTGATCCTCCGCATAGCAATGCAATATCCTGCTATTTGCTCTATTTCTAGAGCCTAGAAAGAACCTGTTATGTAATAGATACTCAATAAATATTTGTAGAATAAATAAATATTGCAGTGAATATTTTTGTAGTTAGGTTTCATTAGAGTTTAGGTGATCTCTACCAGGTTGAAAAATTGCCACTGTAATTTTTTGGAATGGACTCTATATTGCACAACGGAAACTCTTTTATAAATAATGACTCTTGTTTACATTGTTTTCAACAAATCCTTGGTTTTATATTTGATCTGAGTTTAAGAATCTTTCAGAGACCTCCCATATCATGTAGGCGAATTTTCAGGTACAAGATTGCTAACACAATTTACATAGTTAACTGTATATGCCATGTGGATCTGCTCAGAAAGTTTGCTCAAACTTAAATCATCAGTGCTCTCTAGTGAATCATTTTCCCCAGTTTGGGTTCAGTATTTTACTGAAGTGGTCTGGGGAGGAATTGGTGGTTGTGTAGTTAAGTTTTCTGTCCACAAGGGTGCGCTAGTTGCCCTAAAAATCGAGAGACGGCATTACCTTTGATTTGAATTTTAACTTGCTCTGCTTTGATCAGTTGCAGCTTGTTCTAGGTCCTGTTTTCTGTGTCAGCCGTGCTTTGAGTTAGTTCTCTATGTGTAATTTTAACAGAAGGTTAAGCCAGTCGGTGCCTTTAACCATTGGCCTTCCTGACCCTTTATCTGACCTGTGGCATCTATCCAGACTGGTGCTTCAGGCACACTCATATTCTGCTAGCTGTTACGGTGGTTCATTCTAAGAATCACCTTTAAAAACAGCAAGGGCATGTGATAAAGGTAGAACAACTTGAATTCTGTGTTGTACAGAAAGTACCTCTTGTAAATGTGCCAAGTATCAGGTTATGCATAGAAGGTAAATGTGGGTTTCTGGGTTTAATGCCTTGCTCCTCCACAGGCTGGCTGTGTGACTTTGCAACTTCTCTGGGTTGCTGTGGAAATCCTGTACCTACCTCATAGACTTGTCATGAGGATTGAACTAGACAATGTACTTAAAATCCTTAGCATACTGTAAGTGTTGGAAATTGTCATCATAGAGTAAATCAGTGGCAGGAGAGCCAGGAATGACCTGGCTTCCTTTTGAAATCATAATTTTTATACATTTACACAGCTTTAAGGGGAACTTCTTTAACATGATTCCTCTTTCAGTTTCTTTTTCTTGTTCAAATATTTGAGACACCCAGAATTGGAGGCGTGAATTGAAGTGTGTCGAGCCAGGCTCAAATAGGAGAAAAAAGAAATAAACCAAAAAATAAACCTTAAAGTTCTCAGCTCACTCAAGCAGCGTGATGCTGCTGTAGTTTTCCCCTGCCTCCTCTTCCTCTTTTTTCTTCTTTGCCTCCCAGGCCTTCCTCTCTGTCCCTGCAGTGGCACGTTGCCAGGCATATATAATGGTGCAGGTGAGGGGTGCACCTTTGATTCCTCCTCATAAACTATTAAGCTGGATTGTCTCGATTTGCAGGTAAGCCTTAGGTGGTGAACTTTGCCCCCCGCCTTTGCCTTGCCAAAGACGAGGTTATGACCCTTGTCATTTTCATCGTCGCCCTGAGTTACAACACGGAGACTTTCATTGCCATCTTCAGTTTTGTAATGATCCGGATCTTCCTCCCCAAAGGCTTGTAAATGGAAGTGTTAAATGCTGTACTCGCACTGAGCTCTGGTTTCACGAGGATGGACTTCCCGCATTTCCCATGTTGTCTCTCAGTGGTTAATCTCAGCCCAGGAATCTTGGCACACGATTGCTTGTTATGACACCACATAACATTTATAGTCAATGAACTTCCTACCAGGGACATCCTGTTTGGCACCAGTGTTTGCAGAGCTGTCAGCATCAGCCCTGAAAGCTGCAGCACTGTGGAGCTGCCCATGTGGGCCACGGGTTTGAATGAGCACATTTTCTTCTGATTCCCTTGATCTGTTTCCAGAAAGTGGACAATGTGATGCATTTGCATTCCTCTGAGAGGAGCCAGATCATGGTTGATTTAATTGTTGACCCATGGAAGACAGGGATGTTTGGGAGGGGAATTAGGCAGAAGAGAAGATTTAAAAGTAACAAAACGAGGTGATGTTCGAAGTGAAGTGACAAGGTCACTTTCCACTTTGATGGGAGCCCCCGGGTAGTCCTCAAATGTTTTGATGGGGTTTTTCATGTTGGGAGTTGGTCCTGGGCCCTTTGCTTCAGTGTTAGGGCGCCAGTTTCTTCTCCAAATGAACTGAGCTTTAAGCTGGCTTTTGTTTGACTGTAGATTATGTGTAGAAGTATAATTGACCGAAATGTTGTGAACTGTCAATATATAGCAAAGTTGCTCTGTCGTGTAGCTAAGTCATACGAACGCTTGACAAATGTTGCTTGTGGTGTCAAATCATCCAGGTATTGCTGGCACCGTGTCTGTACTTATTTCTAGCGTTGCTGCTTGGTTAGACCTGATTGTGTGCAAACCTCCCCAGGATCCCCTTTGGGTGATATTATTTACAGCTCTAAAAAAAAGGCCTGGGGGAGCTCAGACTTTTGGTTTCTCTAGTGATTTCCCAGGCTGTTGTTATTGTTATTTATGATCTCTGGTTTCTTTGAATTTCAGAATTTAAATACTTCTATTATTAATGAAGTACTTAGGCCAAAATGGAACTCAAAACCACTCAGAAAAAGGTGGTGGTGTTTCATTTTTAAAAATTTAAATATTTTATTTTATTTTATTTATATATATATATTTTTAAATTTTATTTATTTTTTTTGGCTGCGTTGAGTCTTCGTTGCTGCATGCGGGCTTTCTCTAGTTGCGGCGAGCTGGGGCTACTCTTCGTTGTGGTGCGCGGGCTTCTTATTGCGGTGGTTTCTCTTGTTGTGGAGCCCAGGCTCTAGGCGTGTGGGCTTAGTTGCTCTGTGGCATGTGGGACCTTCCCAGACCAGGGATCGAACCCATGTCCCCTACGTTGGCAGGCGGATTCTTAACCACTGAATCACCAGGGAAGTCCCAGTGGTGGTGTTTTAAAGGAAAGTTAGGGGCACCCAGCATTCAGGAATTCAGAAGAGTACATTCAAGTCGGCCTTCCTTGTGTGTACGGTTGTGGGAAGTGACCCGTGATATGTGGAAGCACTTAACTTGTGGGTCATGTAACATCAGAACACGCAGTTCCCAGGTCATCCTTTACAGATCACTGAGCACATACAGGTGTGATGACCAAAGAGTAAGGAGTAAACATGTGGATGAGTTGATGTGTCGTTCAGCGGTTCTGGGCACGCTTACCTTGTGATTCAGAATTCCATGGAAGCAGAAGTCTTTATTAACCAACTAGGATCTAAAGGCTTTCCCTCTAGTCAGATACTGTGGTCACAGACACCTGGCACTTTGCTATTAGCTAAACTAATGAACGTCTCCAAAACTGCACCTAAGGGAAGGAATACTGTCTCAGCCCTTCTAGGGGTCTTCAAATACTTCGTGAGATAATACATTCTTCATGTAGTGAAGAAATGTTCCTCCTTACAGGTTCCTTACATCAGACCACTTTAAGTGAACCGAGAGATTCTCTTTAAATTGAGAAATCTTCATACGAGCCCCGTAATGGAACACTCAACACCCAGTTGATCTGTCACATGAATTTCTTTTTTGAATGTCAGTCTTTAAAGAATGCTTCATTTGACACTCGCCTGCATTAAGTTTAAAAATATACACATTTCTTTATATTGCTGGCCAGCAAATTAAATAAATACATTCGCATATTATTTGTTGTTTATGTAAGCAATGCTTGTACAAATACATTTAAAACTTTTTTTTAATCCTAGGGTTTTTAACATGGTTGGAAAAAATACATATTTTATGTCAAAACCTTGTTGTTGTTGTTGTTGTTTTGGCAGTAAATATATTTTAGTGAGTAAAGGAATATTGCTTCTCGTAATATCAAGTAAGTGTATTTAAGATTTTTTTCCCCCAGAGGACAGGCTGCTAAAAAGTGCTGGAAGGAAGCCTTACAGCAAAAAGAAACCATGTTAAACTTAAGGCTCCTAAGAGAGTACAGAAGTGAGTTTGGAAAACGATAGGTGAAAAGGGACCATTATGTGGGAGTAATCAGTCATATTCTTTTCCTTCTGGCTTTTGCCCAGTTGTGATGAACAGAAGGGCAGTCTTTTGTTGAGCAGAGACAGAAAGGGACTGGGACTTGACTAGGTATCAAGAGAGTGCTCTGGGAATATTAAAAAAGGCAGTTTAATAATTTTTGGTCTCTGAGAAGGTGTCAGAGACACGTGTCTTTTATTAACCCTTCTAAAAAGAGGCTTCTTGAGTTAGAGCTGGGCTCACGCCCACTTGGCTAGCGACCGAGTCTCTTTCCTTCCTTGCCCCTGGGTGTGGTCATGAGACTAAGTCTTCGATGATGGGAAGTGAGTGGCAGTGCTGTGTGCACTTTCTGGATCAAGTCTTTAGAAAGGAGGTGTTTGTCCTCCTCTTCTGCTTTCCCATTGGTTGGAAAATTTTAGCACCTGGAACAGCATCTTGGACCATAAATGGAAGTCATATGGTGGAGGCTCTGATGCCCACCCATCCTGGATCGTTCACTCCGATTAGCAGCATGAGAGAAAAACTTCTGTCTTACTGAAACCACCGTATTTTGGGTCTGTCTGATACAGCAGTTTAGCCTGTCCTGACCTGCATATAATGGACAGTTCTAAAACCTGGAGAAAAAGGCTTCAAAGTTATTTTAGCATTACTTTGATAGGCACTGGCACTAGAAGCTGAATGCCCCTCTTGACTGGGTTGGACAGCTTTTAAAGTGAATTTGAAAGTGGTTGTCTGATAGGACATGGAAGGAAAATTAAGGATTACTTTGCAAGGGAAGAGATCGATAACGCTCTGATTTAGAGGTAGCAATATATCTAGGTGCTTAAGTTTCTTTAAAAATTGTTCTAAGGAACTAGTAGGCTGTGTTTTACTCTTTACTTTAACTAGGAACTCAGCACATCTATGTGATTAGCTGTTACTCTCTCTGGCTCCAGTCTGCTGATAATGGAACATAATCATAATAATTATAACACCGTTGGCATATTTTTTAAAATAGAAGCAAGTTGCAGGTCCTGCCCACACTCAAATGATGTGACTCATTGGGGGTCATTTTAGAATTTTTCTTACCACAGTCACTTCGCATCCATTAAACTGGAAATGATTTTGATTTTTAAAATTTCTTTTGATTTTTATTTATTTGGCTGTGTCAGGTCTTAGTTGCGACATGCAGGATCTTCATTGAGGCATGTGGGATCTTTTGTTGCGGCGTGTGGTCTCTTCGTTGCAGCACATGGGCTTCTCTCTAGCTGTGGCGTGCGGGCTCCAGAGCACATGGGCCCGGTAGTTTGCAGCACGCAGGCTCTCTGGTTGAGGCGCGTGAGCTCAGTAGTTGTGGCCCACGAGCTTAGTTGCCACGTGACATGTGGGATCTTAGTTCCCCGACCAGGGATCGAACCCGTGTCCCCTGCATTGGAAGGCGGATTCTTAACCACCGGACCACCAGGGAAGTCCCCCGGAAATGATTTTTAAAAAAGCATTTATTGCTGGGAGTGGGCAAGAGATATGTGTAGGAAAGGGAACTTCTATCCATGACCATTAGAAAGGAGAGTTGTAGCCCTTAAATAAAGTATCTCTTAAAAACAAATAAACTTTTTGACCCAGTAAATCTAAAGCCTCCAGTATCCAGTGACATATGATATAACATTTATTGCAGCATTATTAGCAGTGACATAAAGCTGGAAGCAGAGTGAATGCCCATCAGTAGGGGGAGTGGTTGGATAGAGCATGCTACACCATGGAGTATTCTACTCCTTTACAAAATTAGCTAAGTACCAAGTGGCTTGGGGGGATTTCCTAGAGGTATTGTTGAGTGCGATAGGCTAGATGGAAAAAAAAAAATCTAATTCTCTGGGTGGGGGGGACAGTATCAACTCGCTTGTATACACATTTTTGTGTCTGGTTGTAAAGAAAAATATGAAGTGATATATACTAGATATTTTTAACATGGGGGAGGCAGTTGTTAAGGATGGAAACAGGGTGCCAAGCAAAAGGAGAAAAGGAAACTTCCTCTTCCCACAAGTCTGATATGTGTGGTATGGTCACATTTGCATATTTATGTAAAACTTTGTTTCTCTGTGTAACTAATATTTAAAAAATACGATGCCCTTAAAATTGACTAATACATGGGAATATTTCCGTTTCTTTGTATAGAACTTTCACAGTAGATAATGAATATTTACAGAGTGTTTCATTTAGCTTTTATATGTTTTCCGTTGTCAAAATGTAATTATCTTAAAGTCAATAACTGTCATTTAGCTGCCTTGAGTACAGAACAGTGTAGCGGGAAAAGATCAGGGGCTGGGGGGGGGGGGTCTGGAAATAAGGAATAGATATTGTTTAGACATTTTTTTCTGTTTTTTTTAGCTCTACTAGGATTTAAGCAAATACATAGGTCTTAATAAAACTGTGACGTCTAGTTAAAAAGTTGTTTCTATGTCCAGAGTTAAATAACTTTTTATTTTAGCTTCTGTAATCCAAGTTATAATTTTGACGAATCTTCTGCAATGGGGGTTTTGCAGCACGTAATGGAACTAATTTTTAAATGCATTTTATTCTAGTGTGTTTTTCTGAAGAAGAGAAATACCAGCTGCGGAAATTTGTCAATAAATCTTACCTGCTGGACAAGAGAGCCTGTCGTCAAGTGTACTACAGTTTGATTGATATCCTTCTGGCATATTGCTATGAAACTCGTGTCACCGAAGGAGAGAAGAATGTAAGTGCATGTGTGTCTGTGCAGGTTGGCATAGACTGTTGTATGGAGTAAACTGCATTAATGTCATGAGTGAGACCAGTCGTGATTAGTTACTTAGTGACGCTCTGGGCGGAGGTGCACAGGTGTGTTGGTGATGGGTACCAATAATGTTTTTATTTGGTCTTTTTTTTCTTCTCTCTTGGCTTTAGTCTCTGCCAAATAGCAGAGTATGGAAGTAAAGCTGAGGGTAGAGAAAAAGGATATCCTGAGCTCTCATCTCTTTTAGGAGATGAACTGACCAAATGAGAGGGCTGTTGCTACATGACACTTGACATTGGCAAGGGGTAAACTTTACTATAACCATTTCTAGTCTTTCTCCGACCTGTCCATTAACAGACATAAGGTATAGTATTTTATAAAGAAAGGAATGTGAAGCGTTTATCTGCAGGTGTTCCTCAATTTTTTTTTTTTTTTTTTTGCGGTACGTGGGCCTCTCACTATTGTGGCCTCTCCCGTTGCGGAGCACAGGCTCCGGACACGCAGGCTTGGCGGCCATGGCTCACGGGCCCAGCCGCTCCGCGGCATGTGGGATCTTCCCGGACCCGCGTCCCCTGCATCGACAGGCGGACTCTCAACTACTGCGCCACCAAGGAAGCCCTCAATTTAAATAGTGTGTGTACTTCTGAAAAATTGTATATAAATCAGATTTTAAAAACCTGGATTGTATCTTTTTGGTATTCGGTGAAATCCTATTGTAAAAGTAAATCCTTTTGTAAAGTATGTTGTTTCTTAAATGATCTTTTTTTAAAAATATAGACTGTACTGTATCTCTTCTTAAACCACACTTGATTTTGTAAATGAAGAGCTAAACTTCTTTCTCACCTATGTCACTGATGGCATATATTTAAAACAAGGCTGGAAAACAAAACAAAACAAAACAAAAAAACTTTCCAGTTAATGTGTCCCTGCATCTGTGTATAGTAGTCTTTGCTCAGGGGATTATTTTTGAGCTGTGCATATGCTTCCCTGTTTTTCATTTATTTATTTTATTTAAAAATTTTTTCAGTTGGAGTAAAAGTTGATTTACAGTGTTTCAGGTTTACAACATAGTGATTCAGTATTTTTATACATTTTATTCCATTTAAAGTTATAAAATATTGGCCATATTTCCCTGTGCTGTACACTATCTTTTTGTATTTATTTTATACATAGTAGTTTGTACCTGTTAATCTCCTACCCCATCATGCCCCTCCCCCTCCCTCTTTTTAAATTACACAAATAATTCATATCATTGTAAAGAAAAATACACATAGGAAGAAAATAATTAAGATTTCCTGTCATCTCAGCCATCGGAGGTAGCCACACTTAACAAGGTGATGTTTCTCTTCTAGGCTTCTTTCGTTGTGTATGTGTATTTACATTGGGTTATAATGTATATACTATTATTTAACCTGCTTTTCTCACTCACCATCATAGCATGAGCATAGTGTTAGGATAAGGATTTGATATGGGCCAAACCTTTTGCTGCTGGGATTCTGAAAATTTCAAAGGCGACTTTTGAGATTTGGATTTGTCTCCAAAATGAATATTAATGAGCGTAACAAGGGCATACTATAACTGAAAATGGGTTTTGTTTCCGCTCGTCTTTTTAGAATACCATAATCAGCGAAAATGTTTTCGTTGACAAAAAAGTGCTTCATATTGCTTGAGAAGATGAGTGAGAGTGTTTAGTTATGCTCGATATAACTTCGCATTTTTGATTTGATTCTTGGATTCACATATTTGAAATCATGAAGTCTTGCAACTTCAGAATCTTCTCTAGAATGCACTTATTCTCACAGGCATTCTCTGAAAGGCCAAATTCTTGAGCAGCTATCTAAGTGCCAGAAAGAGCACTTCAACATTATCTTTGAGTCTTTTGGTAGATTATTTATAGCATATTTGGGAGGCAGGTAACCTAGTTGAGAAGGACAGAAAGTGAGCACGCATTGCTTTGCTTTAGTTTCAAAGTCCTTGCTTTTGTGTTCTTGTGTTCTGGTACTCTTACCAGTGCAACAGCTTTCCTTTATAAATTTCCAAGGAAAGTAGACCGAAACTTGCCTTTGATCTCCTTGACATCAGTAAAGCCATTATTTTCCTGCAGTCATAGATGCTTCTTAGGTTTTACATATGTCAATACTATTTATATACTAGTTGAGTAAGTGGATCTATTTGCTTTAGTTTTGAATGACCTTACCTCTAATGTGACACTATCCTTTTCTTCAAAACAAATAAAGGTTGAATCCGCGTGGAATATCAGAAAACTGAGTCCAACACTCTGCTGGTTTGAGGTATGATTGTCAGTTGCAGTTGTTTAGATTTTGTTTGTTCAGAGTTATTTTTTTGTTGTTATTAGCTCATTTGGGGTAATTCAAGCAATTCCTTAACTTTTTAAAAGTGATAGCTTTATTGTACAAAGTTTTTTTCCATCTTTTTAATAAAACTGATTTTATTTATTACTTTTACTTTAATCATAGTACACTAATAAGGCCAGCTGTAGGGTATCTTGGAAGTTTGGAGAAGGAATGGGTATACTGTCCGTTGCAGGAAGATGTTAGGTTGAGTTTGAGGCATGTATGTAAGTCGGCATATATTGGGGCTCAGAGCTCAAAGATGGGCAGAAAACCTAGGTGATACTACTATTAAGTGTCACTTACCACCAGAAGCTGTGCTAATAAGGCTTTTGTGTATATTACTTCACCTATTCCTTTCTACTGAAGTGTGTGAGATAGAATTATTTTACAGATGAGGAAACAGATCATATAGCTTAAATAACTTATCCTGGGTCCTACAGTTAGTATGTTTAGATCTGGTAACTCTTACAATAGAGTAATAATTGCTTTTATATCTGTTTTGTAGAAAATAGTTGTGTAGAGCTCACCAAATATAGCAAAGAATATTATCTTTAAATTTACTAGTTTTGGGACTTCCCTGGTGGTCCAGTGGGTAAGACTCCGCGCTCCCAATGCAGGGGGCCCGGGTTCAATCCCTGGTCGGGGAACTAGATCCTGCATGCATGCCACAACTAAGAGTTCGTATGCCGCAACTACGAAGTCCGCGTGCCACAGCTAAGAGTCTGCATGCTGCAACTAAGACCCGGTGCAGCCTAAATAAATAAATAAATATTTTAAAAAATAAAATAAATTTACTAGTTTTGAACACTGGACAAATAAATTTACTAGTTTTGAACACTGGACAAAACTGAACAACACTGTTGTCCATCAAAGCAGAAGCTTTAAAACAGTGTTTATTTAAACAGTTGATCATTGCATCATCTATTAAGGCAACTAGTTTTGTTTCTGTTTTTTTTCCAGTTTGAATCCTAGACAGTGTACATTTTAAGTTGGAAAATCAAAGTTGTTTCATGGCATCACTTTATTCAAATAATAGATAACATGTAAACAGGAACTGAAGCACTTAACTTTAGCAAAGAATCTTGCTATTCGTGAATGTCCATGAACCAACAGCTTGACCAGTGTCCTCTGCTGGGAGCTTGATGGAGAGTCAGGATCCCATTCCAGACCCTCTGAGTTAGAATCTTTAGCAAGATCTCCAGGAGTTCATATGCATGTTTAAGATGGAGAAGTGCTGTTCTCCAGACTTCCCTTGAGTTCTACATATTTCCATAATCAGCATATAATGGAGAAGCTGGCTTTCGTAATAATTGCATTGATTATTCCAATATTGAAAACAAAGTAGTTGGGGACTAGATAATTTCATAGTTTAGTTATAAAAGTCTGCATGAAGAGATCCACCTATTTATGATTTTATTTTGACATTTTTATTGTTTTTGAGATAACTTAGAATTGCCAGGCATGTAACTAGCTCTGTCAAACTTTATAAATGTTTAGTTTTTTGCCAGAATATTTTAGAAATTCATCATTCCTTTTTAGATATAAAGTATCCTCTGTTGGGTACTCAGTATTCATAATCAGATCACTCATTTGTTAAGGATGAAAATACATGGAAGTGATGTATACTCCCTTACTTTTAATTTTATATTTTAATTTTTGTATGTGGGTTACATTTTTAATGCATTTTTAATCAAAACCGAATTAAAAAACAATTTTGTAGAAAATTGCCTTTGTTTAGTGTTTTTGGTAAGTTTTGCATTGTTAATGGTATCATTACCATTAACCATTACCATTCAGGATAAAGCCTTTTTTCCAGAAATGAGTAGTTTTCTCTTTGAAAAGTGAAAGCAAATTACTGAAGTAAATACCATGTATTACTCATGCCTAAAGCAAAAAAACCCAAAAAAAACAAAAAATCAAAAGAGGGGGAAGGGGGAACTGAGAACACACTTCACTGAAGAGTTCTATATTTTTCATCTGCATTATCTCGAATGGTCCTAAAAGACAAAAACATGAAACATATATCATTTAGAAATGTCTTTTATGTGCATCTGTAATTTGTTAGTGCCATGTGTTTTACATTCATATTGGTAATTCTTAAAAGACTTTTTAAAACTTTCCTGCTACGTATGTGATTTCTAAGGAGCATTTGTGATACGTTGATAAAGTATGAGAAATTACAAAGACTGAGATAAAAATTTTATTGTAAGGTTTACAGAAAGAGTCTCACTTCATGGCTTTGTATTTGTCTTCCACTTGGCTTCATGTTGATCCAAACTTAGTTTTTAATTGAGAATAGTTTTACATTTCATTGTGTGCTTTTGTTTTGTGTAATATGGAAACGATTACTCATTTAAATGATACTTCACAGACTTGGACTAATGTTCATGAAATCCTGGTGTCTTTTGGAAGAAGAGTTTTGTGCTATCCACTTTACCGCCATTTCAAGCTGGTGATGCAAGCCTACAGAGACACTATAAAGATGTTGCAACTAGGTAAGATGTTATTATGCTTGCAAATTTGAGAGTGAAAAGTTAAACACTTTTATAGTCTGTGAGGCTATAATCATGATTTTTGCTTTTTTTTTTCCCATACAAAAAGAAGTAATGAAAATCATCCCATCCAACCCCTTTTCCTCCCAGGTATTGTATAAAGTAATAGTCCCTCCATATAGGTGTATAATCACACAGAGAAGTATGGTACTCTTTTCAGAGAGGAGTAGGAGGGGTAAATAGAGACAGTTTTCCAAACCATCTTGTGTTACAGTAGATTGTAACGTGCAGTATTTCTGTGTCATTCAGATGCCTATAATTTTCTAGGCATTATTCTAGGATTGTGGGTATAATAATAAATAAGTTCCCTGCTCCTATGAAGTTTATGGTTTTGCCAGGGTGACGGATGGTAAGTAAGTAAGCAATTCCAACATTGAGTGAAAAGTTCTCTGCTGGGGGAAGGAGAGTGATCATAGGAGGGGGCATGGAACCTGGACTTGGGAGGTCAGGAAAGGCTTTGCAAAGAAAGCACAGCTACTCCGAGGACTTTTGACTATTGCTCTATCAAACCCGAAAAGACAGATATTTGCTATTTTTAAGGATGTGGCAAATTCTAAGCTCTGAAACAAATTCCGAAGTGCCTATAACAGCATCATTGGATTAAGTATATAGTTTCCAAGGTGATGACTTTGAAGGGGCGACATCCACTTGCATGTCTTAATTCTGGCACATTTATTCAAAAGTCACTTGCTGTACTTTATGGTCGTTTCTTGTATTTTTCCTCCGAGAGTCTTATTTCTTTGTCCTTAGATAAAAATGCTTCTGGGGGTTTAGTTTTCAGACTTGAGGATAAGAAGGAGAAAGAAAGGAAGAAGTTCTTTCCTTTATATCTAGGTGACTTCATTGGCTTAACGGGAAGAATCACATCTCTAATGTTTTGTCCCTCCTAGAGGTTTATCTCGGTTTTTCTTTGACTTCTGTGTAACCTGTAGTCTTCTTGCTCTGGGGGAAAAAGTCATGTTTGAAGTAGATTCTTTCAAAGTAGATAATAATTGTAAAAGTGAATCATAGTTAAATGGAAGATACTTTTTTATTAATCCTGTTGGTTCAGACTGGCCGTATTTTATTTTAAAGGATTGTTGATTATAGGACAGCAGAGCTACTACCTTTGAGGAATCTGTCTTCTTTAACAGTGGGAAACAAACTGCTTTGTTTTTTGTGCATGTTCTTTCTTCTTGCCTTCTGTCCAGGATATTTTTTGAACTGCAAAAATTACCTTGAAAAATTAATCTACTGTAAATGACTGATTGTTGAACTTGAGTTACATCACAGTTAATTTCTTGTTTAAGTCATGCTAGATTATCTGCGCATTATTCATAGATTTAAACAGTGAGAATGCAGTTGGTGATTATCTTGTTATATCGTGGCTTCGAGATGGAAAACTGGCAAAACCCCCATGTGCATGTGCGTGCACACACACGCGTGCACACACACCCTCTTACTTGTTACTTTTCATTCTGGGAAATAATCTAGTTCTCTGCATTTTTATTTGAAAAGTAAGCAGTTCTGTGATTCATAACCAAAAATAAATTTGATTGCCTTGACTTACACTGTAGTCAATTACTCAGAGTTTTAGTAGGTTGAAATTGAAAATTTAGACTTAACTTTCCATCATTATCTATCTGACAAAAAATAGGCTTATCAGCTGTGTTGTAATAGCAACAGAAAACCTGAGGTAGCGCGCTGAAAATGAATACCAACCCTCTATAAATCGTGCACAGTATGTTCTGTGGCTAATTTAGGTTGTGGCTCGTTAGTGCTGAAACAGAGAGCTGGATTGTCTAGAGTTCACACCATAAGCTAAGGGGATGGCAAGTTCTGGATGAGGATTGAAACCTTTGTTCATACAGGTGGGTGACACTGGGATGCCTTTAATGCCATGGAAGAGTCTCAGTTGTTTAGACACCTTATAATTTAAGTGCAGGTAGCTCTGGTTTGGCATTTAATGTTTTCCAAGAATGAATTCGTGCCTACTTATAATTCAAAAGAGTGATCACACTTTTATTATAAAGGTCAGTATAGTGCTTCCATAGTTGAAAGTAATAAATAAGTCTTGCCGCAGAAGAAATACCAACCTCAAGTGAAACACGCTTCCAGAACCAATGAAGGAAGGCTGGTGTCAGAATCCACAGAAGACTGACTGAGAGCTAAGTTTTTAAACAGCCATGAATTTGCTTTACGTGACTTCACAGAGGCCTTTACAAAGATTCTTTACTGGGCCTTTGGCTATTTTCAATTTTCCATTCTCTCTGCTGTACCTTCCCCACCCCGGAAGACTGTACATTCATCTCTCACTGTTACCGTATGTCTCGCTCAAATTCTTGTAAGGCCAGAAAACCTACTTTGTCCCTGTAAGTGTTATTTTAGTGCTTAACATAGGGCCTTGCATGTGGAATTGCTCTCCCTGAATTGATATTCTTGGGGCACGTGATCATCCCCATTTTTTCTATCTGTTCCTGTCTCTTTAGCAATTTTCACTTCCTCCTCCTTGTTCCATTCTTTGCGGAAGAGTGGGAAGAATCCTTCATGGAAGCATCACTTAGGTGCTGTTACTCACTGAAAAATCAATGAACAAAAGGAATCAAAAGAGAGCAGCTTTTCTAATATGTTTTAAGAAATTTTATTCTCTTTAGAAGTGACATAGTTTAGTATTTGATTATACATTGTTTATACAACTTACCGTTTGTACTCCTGTCTACGTTTCATTCAGCTTTCTGAAGGGATTCTTTACTCTTCTTTTATACTCTTGTGCCGCTGTTGAACATATAATGTAACTGTTAGATTGAAAGGGCTAAACTTCAAGGGGTAAAAGGGGAAAAACTTAATTTTTTCTCCCCGTTCCCCCCTTTGAGCTCATTCTGTGGAGTCTTTCTTTGATTGTTTCTGGATGGAATATGTATCCTATAAATATCACATCACACACGTATATCCTATAATATATGATATTCTGTAACTTTTTCTATTGCTTTAGATTATAAGAGGAGTCTGATTTCAGTACTCAAAGTGTTTCCTTTGAACTTGATTAAAAAAATAAATCTTGCCTTCCCCAGCTCGGGCCTGCGTCAGGTTGGGAAGCCAGCAGTGGCGAGGGGCCCGTTGCCCTGCTGCAGAGCACTGCTTGCTTCCAGAGCTGCCCTCCACTCGGCCGCGGGCTGTTCCTTCATGCTTCTCCCTGGGGGCCTGTGATCAGGTTCGGGTCAGACACCAGGCTTTATATCCCCACAGCTTCCGGGCCAGGTAGGTTACGTTCTCCAGGGTTCCCCCACAAAACCCCCTTTCTCTTGGGGGTTTAAGGTGGTAGGAAAGTACCTTCTCCTCTCCCTCCTGAGTGGTGGTAGAAACCCCATAGCGCTCCAGCGACCTTATCCGAAGAGACTTTCTGGACCTTTTTACACTTAAATTCCCAGAGGTGACTATTGTTCTAAGGCGTCATAAATCAGTTTTTGGTTAGTGTCTCTACAAGCTTAGCCCAGAGGGTTTTAGCATGTCTTGTTACTATATGGGAACACTCGATATCTCTTTTGTCCTTTGTGAGCCTTGTTGGAAGTGAGTCAGGGAGAGTCCTGCCTTAACGTGCTAGCGCAGTAGGCATTCTAGCTGCAGCGCCCTGTTGACTCCTTTCTGTGTGCCAGCGCTAGGCTCAGTTCCTCATTTCATCCACACTGTCTTCCTGAGAAGTCGGGATTTCTGTCTCCATTTTGCAGATAGAAGACAAGCTCAAGGAAGTTCACTCTACTTGCCCAGGGTTACCCAGCTAGGAGTTGGCGGAGCCTGGACTGGACGCCTGGTCTGTCTGACTCAAAGTCTGTGCCCTTTGAAGTGTTGAAATAGTTATAGTAAAGGAAATTATATGAAGCCAGGATTCACTTCACAATAATCCACAGTGGGTCGGGGGAAAGTGGGCAGGGTGTGGAGGAACCAAGGCTGGCCACGAGTTGGTACTTGCTGAAACTGGGTGATGAGTACTTGGGGATTCACCGACCTGTGGTCTCTCTTTGTACATGTTGTGATCTTTGTTTATTTATTTAAGTCTGGACTCTTAACCCCTATTCACCATTTTGTAGAAAATATTATACATTTTGTTCAGTTGTATAAATTTTTTTAGCTAATGAAAACACACATTTGAAGGTATTATTATTATTATTTCTGGTTCTGCTTTGTTTTTAGGGCTAACCAGAAACCTGCCTTTCCATGAACATTCAGGGTCTGATGCCTAGTGGCTGCATGGCAGACCATAACCTAAGAAACAGGCTTCTGGAGATTAGTTATTGTTACCAAGTAAAAACTGGCATTACTTCATACAATTGATAACCCTTACATATTAGTCTCACTGGGCTCAATAATCAATTTGTCAGAAATGACTGCTTTACTAACCTCCTCTGTAGATAGTTGTAATAACACAATCAATGTGAAAGAAAAGAACCACAGCACAGGACTTGGGGGCTGATCTTTTCCTTTAAGGAAAATGATAGTTCAAGAAACTGAGCTATGGCCAGTATGTTGTGTGAGCTCTGAGTCCTCACGCAACCTGGAAGATGAGTTTGTTTTTAGTGTTTGAATTCTATTTAGTCAAAAGTCCAAATGCTGCTTTTTAATTGAATTGTAAAGATTACTCTGACTTGAAAACTAGAAGATGAAATCACTAGGAGTTTTCGGTGTTGACATTCATCTGTATTTCATTTTTGTGGCTTCTCTATTAGGGACATTTTAAGGAACCATTAGACCTTTTAGTTTTTCCTCAAGTGCATTATGTAAAATGATTTTCAGGATTATTCAACAAGTGTTGGTTGAGCACTTGCTACGTGAAGGTGCTGAGCTGGGTCTGAAGATCCAGGAGCGAGCAGGAAGGATGCGACTCGCACTCAGAGAACTTAAAATTCTAATGGGGGCCCTGGAATAACACAGCTACCAGGTTTAAAAAAAAAAAATACACTCGTAATAAGTAGCTCAAAGCAGAAATACAGCGGGCGAAAACATAAAGCCAGGAAAATTGACTGAGCTTTAAGTCACGTAAGACATTTAACCTCCTACAGAGGGGAGCTTCTGCCTTATTTGACTTCAGATTATCGGCTCCTCAATTTCCTGTTGCTCTGAAGTACTTGTACATTGGTTGATGCGTCCATCTATTTATTCATTCAATAGGTATTTTGTCAGTACCTACTAAAAAGCTATTTATTACATACAAAGCGCCCTGTACATACGAAGAGCAGCAGAAAGCTGAATTAGATTCCTGTACTGTGTTTGGGAGCACCTGCGTGAGTAGGGGAGCTAAGATGTCCATCACAAATGTAAAATACAGGGTAGGCAGTGGTGAGCACCTTACACGAAATGCCAGCTAAGTAGTTCAAAACAGGGAGAGGTGACATTTCATTGGGGATCAGAGGAAGCTTCATTTGGGACATGAGATTTGAATTGGCACTTGAAGGGTGGGTAGTACTGGACATAGGAGTAGGAGAAGTGTTCTAAATATTGTGAGTGCGGGGCATGAGGCAGTTCATAGAGGAGCATGATTTCATCAGTGAAACTTGGGAGTTATAGGCTCTCTGACCCTGAGATTTGCTCTGCAGGCTCTAAAACTAGTTGACAGTTCCTTTCCAACCTGAGTCAGCTGGTCTCCAGAATTGATTTCTCTGCTTCCCTAATATGATCACTTAATTCCCTGCTCCCCAGCCAGGAGATGATAATTCTTTCTGTTTTCTTCTTCATTCTAAATTGTGCTTGAACTTTTCATTTCCTAGTCAATTCCCCATCACAAAATGTCTCAAAGAATGGAACAACCGTAGTGCTTTCAGGAAATTTCAGTAGCGTGGAATTCAGATCAAATATTGAAGTACTTTTGGTACCTGCTTTTGCTGACTGCTTACTTGCATACCAGCTAACCTAAGAAAGGAGGGGCTTCTGAGCCCTGGTGCGTGGGAGCTACAGCTGGAACGTGTGTGGGAAAGAGGAGGACTCTGCTGGGAGGTCCCCATGTGCCAGTCTTTGGCCTCACTCTCTTGGGTTTCTTCCACCAGGCAAAGCAGATTTCTTTTACTCACACCTCTTCATCAGAGCCTAAATCTGGGTTCCCAGTCTTAATTTGGCACCTTGTTGGTATCTATCTGTATTATTTACCCTCAGAGCATTTGTGGGTTTATACATACACTTTTGTATGGAAGGATGCTGTGTATGTGCATAAACATTAAAGGGAGCAAAATCAAATTCCGATCAACTCCATAGACACTTGTTTCCTCTAAGGAGCCTGTTAATCATTAAATATTGTTAATCTTTGAAATTTTTTTAGATTGCTCACGTCGTAATCTCTGGGTTATTACATTTGTATAAAACATTCTTTGTTCCCTTAAAATACTCTCTAGGGGGCAGCATTTCCTGTATGGTTTACAAATGCCTTTTAATTGCCACAGATGATTAAGATCTTATGGTTATTCTGCTCCAAAAAAATCCCTTAAAGTATCTTACGGGTGGGTGATGGCTCAAAATCCACTGCTGATCTCTTAAATATTTACATATATGTGTGTGCGTGTATAGATATAGATATAGATATATACACACATATATATACATATATCCAATTTAAATCTACATTGTATTTCCTGTACTATTTATATAAGATTTTTTGTTAATTTCTGCAGTTTCTGAGCTGAGTGGTGTAAAAGAACCCCCAGGAGGTTAGTTACATGGTTTGATATTATGGCTTTTAAAAAAACTTCTCTGGTTAGTGCCTCTTTTAATAAATCTAAAGTCAGTTTAGAGATTTTTTTTATTGATCTATTTTTTTTTAAGGAAGTAACTGTAAGTTTACGTTCTTTAAGTAAGCGGATAAAGGCAGGAAAATGTATATATTTAAGACAAATTTGGGAGAACAAAGAGAAAATATTTTATTTACCCTAATGAGTGAAAGTCCTGTTGCATGGTGATACTGAGACCTAGATGAAGTAAGTTGAATAATACTTTATATGTTAAATGGAAATCATGGAAGAATCCTATTTTTGCAAGTTAGGGTTTCTTTCAATAGGAATTAATACTGAAAAGTAACAAGCAAGCAGATATTTATTCAACAGACACAGATCAAATCCCTTCTCAGTGCAAGGCATTAGAGGAGAATCATCAAAGAGTTATGAGACTATATATGACTTGACCTTGGCTCTTGAGTTTATTGTGTAACAGGAATGATAAGACAAAAGATAGTATACAAAATATAAGGATTTGTAATATACAAAGGAGAAAAATCCCTTAAGAAAATACCTTAACTACCACCCACAGGCCAAATCCGTGCTGTATGACTTGTGAGTTAAAAATGCTTTTTACGTCTTCAAATGTTGAAAAAAAATCAAAAGGAAAATAGTATTTCATGACACATTTAAATTATATGAACTTCAAATTTTGGTGCCCAGAAATAAAGCTTTACTGGAACACAGTCATCCTCCTTCACTTGGGTATTGTTTATGGCTGCTTTTGTGATACAGTGGCAGAGTTGAGTAGTTGCAACAGATTATGTGGCCTGCAAAGGCAAAATATTTACTCTCTGGCTCTTCAGAGAAAAAATGTGCCTCCCCTTGCTATAGGTATACCTGAAGTTGGCCCTCGAACAACGTGGGTTTGATCACGGGCAGGTCCACTCCTAGGTGGATTTTTTTCCGTAGGAAACACTGTAGTGCTACAGTGTCTGTGGTTGGTTGAATCTGTGGATGGGGTGGAACTGCAGATACAGAGGCTGCCTATAAGTTACATGCGGATTAATCCCTTCGTTGTTCAAGGGTCAGCTGTGTACGGGATTGGAGGGGAGCCCTCTCCGAGTGAGCCAAAGTCTTTGGCTGCCTTCCGTGCCAGGTAGTAGCCAGTGTTGAAGGGGATCCTGTCAGCTGTTTCTGTCCTCCCCACAGGATGAGACAGACCTGAACTAGTTCGTTCCTGTTAGAGTAGGTCCTTCAACATTAGGAGAAACAGAGATGCCTGCTTGGCCAAGCAGGCGAATGAATGAGGGTGGCAGAGTTGAAGAAACATGGGAGCAATGAGGCCTGTGTGAACTGGAGACATACATGCTCCATCGGTAGCCTGTTGTTGCCATGTGGATATGTAGAGTTGCCACCTTTAGGGACTTAAAAAGAAGTGGAAAGTCATGATCTTTAATATAAAATTGCTCAAAAGTTTGAAAGTGAACAATGATGTCAAGATTTAATGTGACTATAAGAGCCATGGCATGTCTGGGCGCCCGGGTCAGCCTGTGTGGGCCATCAGCTTATGATTTCGACTCTAGAGCAAGCTAAGTGCCAGCCTGATTTCTCACACCCTCTTGGTCCTGCCCGTTTCCAGCTGCAGTGAGGCCTTGTACCGGGTCTCTGCTCCTTCCGTCGCAGCTTGAGACCCAGTCTCCTCGTGGTGTGGGCTCCAAGATGAGGTGGGGAAGGAGGTAGAGGTCCTGCATTCTCTTAAGTGACTATGACCAGGAACCTTAAAAAAGCAGAACAGAACAAAACCCAGATCCCTTACCTCTCTTTCTACTTGCTTTTGTATTGCTACCCTCCTCAGCTTAGCCTGGTCCAGGTGGAGGGGATGAGTCCCCGGATTCCAGTACCATGCCTCCTCACTCGGACTCCAAAGGGTGCTTTTGATACGGGGGAGGGGAGGGGCTAGACAGGGCAGAAGCAAACAGCCTGATGCGTGAGGTGCACGGCCCTTATTACTTCAAGAGTGTGTAGGATTTAGAAAAGAAGTGGAGGAAGGTATTTCCTGAGAAAGCAGAAAGTAAAGAAAATCAGGGAGAGGAAAAGAAAAGAGTTACACGTTAAGAAATGACAAATATTCTGCTTTGTCTGGAGGCCTGGGCTGTGAGGGGAGTTGAAGGAAGAGGCGGGAGTGGTGTGTTGGGGAGCACGGTGGAGAGCCTGCAGTGCTTCCTAAGGAGACTGGCTCTGTTTTTTTTATATATAATTTTTAAAGGTTACGTTCCATTTACAGTTATTACAAAATATTGGCCATATTCCCCGTGTTGTACAATATATCCTTGTAGCTTATTTGATACCTAATAGTTTGTACTTCTTGCTCCCCTACCCCATCTTGCCCCTCCCCCTTCCCTCTCCCCACTGGTAACCACTAGTTTGTTCTCTCTGTCTGCGAGTGTGTGTCTTTTGTTTGTTGTATTGTTTAGATGTCACATATAAATGATACCATACAGGATTTGTCTTCCTCTGAGGAGAGTAGGTCTTATTCAGTGAGGGACCACTGCAGAGTCTGGCGTTGGGGTCTGTGACAGGCCCATGGAGTCACATTGATCTGGCAGAAACACCAAGTCATTGCAGGGGGTGAGATTCGAGGTGTGGAGAATAGAGGAGACCGCCATTCTCACCTGAAGCCGAGTAGTTTGGGGACAGGTACTGGGTCTGGACTGGGGTGCCAGCAGTGGTGCGGAGGAGGAAGGAGTACGTGGGCACGTGCTTTGCAGGTAGAAGGGTAGGAGCTAGTCAGGGGAGTCCCGGGACCCTTGATCCCATATGACCTGATGTCCTCCTTCCCTTGTCATCTGTAAAGTGCTTACATGTCCTTGTCTCGCTCAATTCCCACAGCAATTCTGAAGAATTTCCCCTCTCCATCTACAGACCTGGAAACAGATTCAGATTAAGTACCAAACAGCTAAGAAATGACACCAAGGCAAGCAGATTCTGGGCTGTACAACTGTTCCACAGTGCAAGAGTTACCATTGTTATTTTTACTTTGTAAAGAAATTAGCTAAGAACTGCACAAGATTATTTATGTGTAGCTTTTTAATGATCTTTCCTTAGCCTTTTAGAATTTTGAGACTAGAATTCTTAGACCTTAATTTCATAATCAAAGTTTTTATGTAACTTTTTAATATAAATTAAACTTACATGTAGATAGAGATATGTAACCATCTTTACTAGATTCTGTTTCCAGTACACTGATTAAAATGTAAAGAAGCGTAACTCAGTTCTCCCAGTATGTAAACCATTCAGCCGTCACAGACATTCTCAACTGTGATACAGTGAGGGTGTCGAAAGGCTTTGGTTTTTTTCCTTTTACCTTGACCTGGTCAGTATTTCGCATCACCAAAAGGGACTCGTAAGTCTGGTCGGACTGGGTTTGTTTTTCCCCTTTGTGATCCATTTAAGGAATCCAGTTGTCTTTCTTCCTATATGTTTCTTCTCTCTGACTGCATGTACAGTCTTAGTTTTCCCAATTGGAAACTAAGCTAATTCCAAAAAAAAAAAGTCAGAACTTTTCATATTAAGTAATAGCTCCTGGGAAAATGAAGTATAATAGTCTTAATTAAAGGAGCAATGCAAAAAAATTATTTTAAATTGAGCTACCAGGTATTGAGATACATGCTGTATTCATAAGGTGGAATAGTTGAAATAAAATTTTATCCACAGAATTGAGAAGTTTTAGGTGCTTATGGATTTTTTTGTTTTTAATTCAGGTCTACATTGCAACTGTTCCAAGAGCTTTTTTCCGTGCATGTTCAACTTTTTAACCTTTCTACTTTTATACTTACTGTATAGATGGGATTTTCTTTTTTAATGTTCTACCTTGAACTTGGATGCCTCACTCTTAACTGTCTGAAGAAAAATTAGTCATGCTGCCATTATGTAATTTTGATGACATCCGGCCATGTACTTCTAAACTGACACAACCACTGCTTTGACAGGTGACTTAAGGAGGAGGATAGAGTGAATGTCCAAGCTGTCCTTTCAAACCAGCAAATCTGGCAGGGATTGTTAGAGCAGAAAAGGCAAAAAGCAGCCTTGGGTTCAATTCATTATTTGAACTTCTGACGGTGTGGTGATAGAAGAAAGTTGGCACAGCTACATCCTTTTCTTGTCAGGGAATAGAAATAAAAAGGGGAGGCAAACCCATTGTATAGCCCACATCTGTCATGACATCATGGCTTAAGTGTACAGATCACAAAGGTGTTACAACTAGTACGTGTTAACTGAGCAATTTGACCAGGTGCTTTTAAACTTAGGTTCTGTGTGAGCCAGGCTACATTAACAGCCAGTCTTTACTGAACAGGATCCTACAGTTTGCCAGACATTGTTCTAGACCCGGGAAGACAGATGAGAAGCCGTGTTCTTTCCTGTCAAGGAGGTTGCCACACAATGTGATAAATAGTGACGCTATATATTACGCAGTGGCTGGGAGGCAGATGTACCTGTTTTCATCCTGACTGTTGCTTCCCAGCTGTGATCTTGGCCAACTCTTTCATTACACTGAGTCTCAGTTTCCTCATGTATGAAATGAGCAGGAGGTCACCGACCTTAGTAGGGTTAAATGATGCAGTGTATGGAGAGTACTTGGTGCAGCGGAAGTGGGTAGCTGTTAACTACCGTAAGGGACAGTGTGGCAGGCGTTATGGAGCAACTCAAACCGGCTTGGGTCGGGGTAGGGGTTGGGTGAGTGGGAAGCCAGTTCCTAAGGAAGTATATGCTCCTTGTGAGACTTGATGGTAAGTTAGGTTTGGGTTGAGGTTTGTGCATTGCAGGCAGAGGGAACACTTACAGAGTGTATGTTTGCTTTGTGTTGATTTTGTTTGTGGCTATACAGACAGTATATGTAATTTTAATAACAAAAAAGAATCTAAAAATTTATTTAGGGCTGTGAATTTGTGCTCAAAATAACAACTATCATGGCTTCCAGTATTTGTTTCTTACTACAGCCCCAAAATGTAAGAGCTTAAATGGCATCTGAGGAAGTTGAGGATAAAAATACTAAACAGACTGAGAAGCTTTCATAAAGTTAAATTTAACGCATGTTTGTGTTAATTGTTAGGGACTGGACTTTATGCTACTTCCTAACAGGGCCTGATATTGAAGCAAATTACCACACTTCGATTCTCTTAACTTGGATTAATTTGACACAGTTCTTCTGTCATCTCTTTATGGTCAGATGATCTCTGAAAATTAATGTTAAGAATAATTCATGAATTATCCCTCCTGATAATGTGGTCTCATCAAAAATCCCAGAATTCTAGCCAGATATCTACTGAGTTATGCATTTTAGGATGATAGCCCTGTTTGCTTTCGTTTTGAGATGATTTTACAAATGAAGACCAAGCAGTGCTTTCCTCCAGGTGTTTTGAATAACCACCTCTTTTTCCTTTACTCTTTTTGGCTTCTTGTCTTGTATGGCTCAGACTTTCAAGGACAGAAATAGCTACCCTGAAAACCACAGCCATATCATTGCTATAATGTACCAAGAGTTGAAAAGAAATCCAGCTCTTGCTATATAGAGTTAGCAGTTTTTATTATTTTTTTTCTATGCTGGCTTTTAGCCAGTGGAAACATCCACTATCCTTTTAATCTCCTAGAGATGGGAGCCATTTCTTAAGAGCCTTCAACCATGAGCTTGGTCTGTCAGTGAGCGATTATGGCCAAACCTCATCGGCTAATAGGACGATTTCAAATAGCCAGTGGATTCTACTTTAGAACAGCTCAATCTCGTCTCTGGTTTAAGATATATTAACCTGAGATGCCGCATCTGTCCAGAACAGGAAAGCGCATTGTTCTTAGTTTACGTTCCCTTTAAAGAAAAGCTGGAGAATGCGTAGCCAGAGACTGTGTTGGATACTGTTTACTGCCTACCTGCTTGTTACTATCATCCTTTTTTTTAATGTTGTTACTATGTTTCTCTGTTGTCATTAGACAGTCATTTTCCCTGAGGTAAAACGTTCATGGCCCTTGTCATTTATAGGCCAGGTTACTGGTTTTAAACTGCCTTCACTGGTTTTAGACTCTCTTGGAGAGATCTTGGTGTCAGAAGTCTTTGCTCCATGGATAGGGTTGGCTTCAATGAGGACGAGGTTGAGCATAGAGAATCCCTAACTCTTTGGACAGGCCTGTTATTGCATCTCTGTGGTGAAAATAGTTACCATGGTTACTGTGCAAGGCACCTGCTTTTTCCTGCTCTGGACCAGGCAGTGAGCTGGCAAAAAACGGTCACTTTCCTGCAGTGCCTTTGAGCAGAAATGAATCTCTCAGATTTAGGCCTGAGCAGTTTTTCAGGCGCATGGGATGTGTGATGAGCCCATGACTGGATACAGCCCCACAGGAGGCAGGTACACTGAGTCCCCTTCTAACCACTGGCTGTGTGACAGCCTGGAGGAGGGCCAGCGCTTTCCTTCGCTGATAGCTGTTGGATAAGTGGTTGGCAACCTGAGAGAAGGAGCAGTCAGTGCAAGAGAGATGTTATAAAAAAAAAAAAAAAAAAGCTGCATGCTTCCTGAGCTTCCTGGCTGTAATGTAATCATCTATTGATGCTGTAGTCACCTCTGGTGATTCAGTGGGAACACACGAGGTCAAGTATGGCCTTGGGGTAACAGTACACAATGTTGGGGGCAGGATGGTTTTAATGTACTTTTTGTTCTAGAGTGTCAGCTGCCGGGAGCCTACTTTTCTTTTACCTTACTTGTCACATAGCACACTGAAAATAGTTTGAGAATGAAAACACAAGCTTTTGAAGAATGCGTAACTTTCTCTTTCAAAAGTGCCTCGCGTGTGATTTTCTAGAATCACCGGATCTAAATATTGCTTCTCAGTTGTGCAAAAATACAAGGTAAAGAAAATTGAAATAGGAATTTAAAAATTTTAACATTCTTTGTCAGTACTTCAAGGGTTAGCTATGTAGTAAGGAATGTCTGACTTTTTGTTAAATAGATAAATGTTTATTGTGCAGAATTTTGAAAATAGGGGAAAGTTTAAAGAAGAATAACTGTAATCCCATGTGTGGTGTTTATGTTTAAGAGTTTTTTCCATGTGTATTTGTCTTTTTTTTTTTTTAAGAAAATAGTGATCAAAACATGTAAGTACAATGCAGCTTCACTTTAAATTTGATTACTTTGGGTGTTGCTATTATTATTATTGTTATTTTGTGATAACTGGAAGATTTCAGCTTGCCTGTGGCCCTTAGCAAGGGACAACCTCACTTTAGGCATGTCTGCAAAACGAAACTAGGAATTTTTTTTTTTAATTTGAAGATTTAATTGGCTTTATTCAGTGATTCATGAATCGGGCAGCATCCCATCTAGCAAGTATCAACAGAAGAGAGCTCCTCTAATTTCATTAGGTAACGGTTGCCATGGGTTCTCATTAAATATGTGACCTTAATTCCACACTCCTTTTCAGAAAACTCTCTGGTGTGCAGGGTCTTCTGTCGCTGCCGTGCACACCTGCCTTTAGGTGTTGTCCCCACCGTCCTGCCTGACTGCGTTCATCTCCTGCTCTCTGTCACAGCCTGGCTTCTCCCAGGCTCGCCCGTGTACTCCCTTTGTTCTTCTCCTGGAACCATCTGCTCCACCTAAATGGTCTTTTTCTGTTGTGCCCCAAACCTACCCTGTTTTAAGTCCCACTCTGCTCCTTTTCACACCGCCCTCCAAGCTGGCATACCTACCCCTTTTCTTCACTTGCTGAATTATTTGCTCTGAGGCCCAGCTCCGAGTCCTGGATTTTCTATTAACCCACTTCTGTTAGTAAGGCATGTCCTCGAGAGGCAGTATTCAGGGGCATCACGCTATAGAGGAGCTTATACAAGCTTCAAGTGAATGGTTTATTTTTTGGGTAAAGACCTATGGCTGACTTTTAAAACTTTAAGTTAGTAGTTTTCATAAACCCCCCTGTCCCCCTTCCCACAAACAAGCGAGAGAGAGAGAGAGAGAGAGAGAGAGAGAGAGAGAAAGTAAGAAATTGGCATACCCTTGCCCTGACATTTTTTCTCTGTTGCAATTTAAACTGTTCCAAAAATTCTCACAGTTTAGTTAGTTCTCCCTTGATTTTTTTCTGTTTGGATAACACGGCTAACTTGGTTTCATAGTTTTGTGAGTTTTGATTGTATTCTCTCCTCCTGTCATCAGACTCTGCCTTCTAGGCCTGGGGCGTGGGGGGATCCCCACTCTTCGTTACACGTAGTTGCCCTGGGCCACTTTGATAAGACACAAAGACCTTGACTTAACCAAGTGTAGTTTTAGGCCTTCTAAGTATTTCTTTTAACCCGTTGAGCAGTGGAGCGTTTATTGACATTCCTCCCCTCTGCGTATGAGGAAGCCACATAGTGAAAATTTTTGAAAAAAACATGGCCCCTGTTTTGAACTTACTACCTGCTTAACTCAAATAATAAAAACGTGATGTAGACCGAATGGCCCAAGAGCACATGGGTAGCATAGCGGGTAGCTTCGGGAGTCAGTAAATTAAGAATTTGGATCCTGGGCCCTCCACTCAATGGCACTGTATCTTAACGGTCCTTGAGCCTCAGTTTCTCCTTCTGTGAAGTGAGCAAAGGAGGTTATGAGGAGAATCAGCCGAGTTTCCTTTCCGTTTCTCTCCTTTGCAGGGTTTAGTAAGAGGTCTGACGATTAGGGAAGTCAGTCCGGGCTTCCTGCAGGTTGAAGGCTTGAGCTGGGCTGTGAAGGCAGGCTAGGATCCCTCCAGGTGGAACAGAGAGGAAAAGGCCTTCCAGGTGTGGGGAAGCAGTTGAGCAATGGGCCACGGACAAGTCCACAGAGCCTTGAAAGCAAGCGCAGGGAGGGCCCTGATGAAAGCAGTGCATCAAAATGCAATGTCAGAGGGCTCAGCGGGAGAGAGTCCGAGGGACGTGGAAGAATTTATAATCTCCGCATGAGTGAGGATGGGTGGTCGGGGAGTGGTGGGGAAAGGGCAGCTACAAGAGGCATTTCCAGAGAAAAATCGTCAGGGCTTGGTGTGTGAGGCTAGGGGATGCAAGACATTGTGAGCCTTTAAGCAGGTGATTACTGTGTCATTCATTCATCCTTAAAATACTTCAATTGAAAATGTACTGCTACAAGGTTCTGTTCTAGGTATTGGGGATTAATGACTAAATAAAACAGAAGTCCCTGCTCTTATGAAGCTCACTTTCTAGTGTTAATTGTGTTAAAAATTTAGTGGCAGCAGTTTTGGCATCTCGTGATGTCATTAGGTAGCTCACGATCCTTTTATCATATCTAAAAGCCAAGTGGGAAATGTCGATGAGAGCACATCCAGTGTCTTCACGAAATCAATGTACAGTATTTTCACGTTTTAGGACTATAAAGATAAGAATAAAACAGTGAAGCTGAAAATGCCGTATTTCACAGATCTAAGGAAGTGGTACTACTGTAGATTTAGTCATTTGCCTTATGGTTAATAAATTTCAGGGACCGTCTTGAAGTTTGGAACACCTAGGGAATTGTTGTCGAGTTGTGCGATTCCTTTTGTAGGCTTGGGTTTGGATTAAAATTAAGTTCATTTAACAACCAGGAGGAAGTAATTAGGTTGAACAAGACTTCAGTATTTGATGGCTTTTTTTCCAAGTGATTTTGTCAGCTTGTTTTTGAAGTAGGGCTATGATATTTTAGTTTTCAGTCTGAGTTTTCTTCAGTTCTTCAAGGTGAAAAAATTTAAGTTTGTACTAGATAATTCCTTGACAAAAAATGTTGATGTAAGAAATAGAGACATTTGAAAACTAAAATATAATTTTCCATGGTATTTTGAAAGCTTGAAATAGAAGAACATTATCTAAAGTTATGATGCATTTAAATACTCATTTACTTAGGAAGCTTCTCTCCCTGTCATTTAATGTACCTACTCATGTTTTATGTTATTTTTAAGGTAACCACAATTAATCAGCTATAACAATAGAGTATAAAGATTTTTTCATAATTCTTAAGGAAAGAAATAAAGAGGTTTGGACTTAATAGTACTGATATGATTCCTTGCAATAAAAGAATATGAAAAATATTCAAAAAATGATTAAAACTCTGAGCTGCCATAAATATATTACCCCTCAGTGTGTGAATATCTCAGTTAAAAAAAAAAATCAGATGTTTTTCCTTGAGGATGATTTGATTTTTTTTCAATTTCCTTCAGGTAAAAGTGCAGTTTTAAAGTGTCTACTGGACATTCACAAAATTTTCCAGGAAAATGACCCAGCTTACATTCTAAACGATCTCTACATCTCAGACTACTGTGTGTGGATTCAGAAAGCCAAGTAAGTGTTCAGTTACGAATTTTACATGCTCCCATTTCCGGAACACCTACTTACCTGGGAGGAAGAAAATGAAATAACCTGGAGGATAAGTTTTAATCAGGGACAAACCCGTACAGGTACCAAACATTTGAGAAGTCGTGTATCAGCACAGGGAACTTGGTGAAGTTGCTTAGGGAGGAGGTGCAGATGACAAAAAGGTTAATTTTCCTAGAAAAAAATTGGTAGCGCCTGGAAAATATGTGTTAAAACTGACAGTTGTGACTCTTCACTGTTACGCTATTGACTGTCCTCAGTGAAATCTCAAGACTGGTCTTTCTGAACCTGTGTCTGTGGTTTAATTACAGTGGGATGTGAATGTGAGTGTGTGTGCAGGCATATGTGTAAACATCACAGGATACAAACCTAATCAAATGTAATCACAACGAGAGCTGTGCCGTCTTTGGTTAATCTCTGGCTTACAGAATCCTTTATTCAGAGTAGAAGAACGAAAGTCTTCAGGGCCTAATAAAATGTATCTAAGGGTCTGAACATTTACAAATGGCTTCCTTGAACTTGGTATGTAAAGAATTTTTTAATTGTTTGCCATTGCCTCACTCAAGGAAGCATATCAAGTTTAAAAATGCAGTGAATTTTCATTTTGTAAAGGGTGTTCTATAGACCTGATTCTTATCAGACGTGCCCAAAATATCCATTTTAGTAGCAAGAGACTGTTAACGGAGAACATACAAAGAGAGCCTTTGATTGGAATAATTCTTAGGTGCTAGAGAAAAAGAGGGCACAACATCATTTGTGACTTAGAAGAAAAATGATCATGATATTTTTACTGTTAGTGTGATTGGTAAATGAATGCTTTAGGATGGCGTTTAATGCCTGTTTTGAGTGAACCATTATATAGAATTTAGTTTTGATTTCTGTTCATGGGGAAGCAATTATATTGCAGAGTGAAATAAGAAAAAAACTTGAGGCCCTACCTGTTGTAAGCAAAATGCTTAGGGACTGCTCAAGATATCGCCAATAACATACAGCAGGTGGTGTCAGCATTCGAGTTGGAAATCTAGATTTCACCAGATGGAAAATTGCATCTTTAACCCCTGAGGTCATGATGGTATGTCATCACTTCATTTGATCCTCCTGCTAATTGAGCTTATCGAATACCCTGCTGCCATTTCCAGTTGTTTTCATAATAAAATTAAATTGAAATAGCCTATTTGTGAGGGTTTAGGTTTTTCTTTTTTTCTTTCAGGGTGAGGATTTTATAAGCATGTAATGAGCATCGACGTTTGTGCTAGGATCCCATTTCTGTGAATGCCTCCTTCCTCTGTTTGTGGCATTCTTTATTGACTAGAGAGAAGATCGTATTTCATTGAACTAGAAGGGTATACACCCTCAAGTTGATGTGGGGATTAATAGGACTTTTTTTCACTTAAAAAATTTTTTTTCCCTGGGTTTCAAGTTGCAGGAAATAAAACGACATTCTTAGGTTTCTAGTCATTGTTATGATAATAGTAATTTTAAAAAAGATGTTAATGTATTGCGAGCCAGGTAGAAGAGAGAAACCAGCAGGAACTCTTCAAATTACTTTGGAAAAAAAATTTTCACCTTTACCAGTTTGACTGTAACTTTTCTATCCCTAAATAAGCTGTGTCGTTTTCACTTTGTGTGTTACGTTTGAACTCTAGTCTAACCCAGCTGTTTTCCCCTCCCCCTTGAAGTAAGAGAACCTAATTTTAATCAAATTTTCTAATTTTATTCTTAATTTTTCAAGCACAGCATAATTGAACTTTCCAGTATCATCTTTACTGTGAACTTTCTTGGCTCTGAATTAATAATACTGTGGTGAATGTCCATAATTTCCATAATTAATTTCTTCCTTACTTTTCACCTTCTATTTTATTTCTTTCCCATACAGTTTATTAGTGAAATCTAGCACCTTATTTTTATGTATTAAAATAGTTCTACATTTTTCTTAGTCTCTATTTGAAGTTTTTGATTATAATGATAATGACTGTGTGAAATTTTATTTGAAATACCAGGCAAGTGCTAAATTCTGACTAGCACTCCATTTTTACAGTCAGACATTTACTTTGGCAAAAACTTACTGGAATATGGGTAGCAAAGTCATTCTTACACTGAGTTAATGAAGTTAGGGCAACACCTGTGGTAAGTTTTGCTTTAGTGCTTCGTAGTTAGTTTTCCTCGTGATATGTGTCTTGTAGAGCACATTTGCAGAGCTTAAAAACTGAAGCTCCTGCATTTTTGAGTTATAGACTCTGCACATAATTTTTCTGAAAAGGAACGCTTCCTGCCATCCTTTGCTGTAAGCTTCATTGGAAGTTTCGAGTGTGGTGGCCCCTGCAGCAAATACACCCTGGGTGGCAGCATGCAGAGTGGTTCGCTTGAGGTCATATAGCTTATAAGAGACAGGTCTGTGATAGTCTCAGGTCCTCTGGCTCCAGATTTCATGTTTTTGCAGATATACCACCTAGACAAGCCGTTGTCTTTGCCCATGGTATGGGGGGCGGGGGGAGGCGGTGTGCGGGGAGCCCTCCCTGTAGAGCGCTTTTCCTATAGGAAGAGGGATTAAAGATTTATCTGTCTTCCTCTGGGATATTCCCATAGCACTTGGTTTAGAGATCACTTAGGCACATGTCCTGTCTGCCTCACATTGGGCATACCTCTTTCTCCTTCTAAAATTTTGAAGTCCATGTGAATGAGCACCTATCTGGGCCCATTACAGTTCCTTGTGAGCACAGTAAATTTTAGTTGAATTGAATGGTATCTAGTAGAGCCAGTTGAAGGAGCATTTCATTTTTGTCTTTTTGAACCAAAGTGTAAATTAGCTCTAACTTATTGTTATTGACATTTTTAGCTACATTCAATAAAAGACTTCGCCCTTCCCCTCATTTCTTTTCCAGTGGGCTGCACTCACCAGTAGCACTGGTAGTTCTGACGTACTGAAAGTTTAGCGTTTTACACCCTTTGGTTTAAGCTGGGGTGGAAAAGCTTGTCCTGTAAAATATGTTCCAGCCCTGCCTCTCATGGACCGTAAGACCGTAGCAAGTCACTCCATCACTTCATCTAATGCACCAGTGTTAGTATTTTCTCTATTTTCCAGTGCATTTTTAAACCTGTGGAAATAATACTGCACATATCATTTTGTAACATGTTTAATACTTATAATAGTACCCTATAAATCATCTTCCTTTATAGCATAATATCCATAGCATAGTATTTTTAAAATAAACTAATTGGTTCCTCATTATACAAGAAGTGCACACCCACTGAAGAAAACTTGATACTTTATGGTTTTAATGCATGGTGTAATTTGAAATGACATGGGATAGAATATGGTGTTATTTTGTTTTTTTGCGTGGAAAATTTTTGATTGTCTATTTTTGTTTAAAAGAAATTAAGATCTAAAATCCCAGCTAACTTTAGTACAAGTCTGAGCTTGTCATGAAGGTTCTGTATCTTTGTGTTCTCTAGTGTAGTTTTTTAAGGTAGGTACTTAAGGGGGAAAAAGAAAATGTATGTCTTTGAAACACTGAACCTTTTTACATTGAACTGATAGGTGGTTTACTGTGATTAATACTCTCCATGCATTTGTTTTTGCACTGCTTTTTCGCATTCTTCCCCCCACCCCGCAAAATGAAATCTTACTTTGCAACCCTTTGGACACTAATGTGCACAGCTTGTAGAGGGAAACAACTCCATCACCTAATAGTTTTGTTTTATTTGATAAATCCTGGACCTCAGCTTCCTCACTTGTGAATAAACCCGAGCCATTTCTGCACTGAAATCTTAAAATTTTAGAAAACTTAGGACCATGTCGTTGCTTCCTACTGCTTTGCTTCCTCTGTGTATGTGCTTTGGTAGGGGGTAGGGTTATGTTTCTGAGACCAGTGTAGCTCTCTTCCTTTTGGCTTTCTCTTGTTCCTAGTTTATCTGCCAAAAGCCGTGGGAGTGGGGGTCACGCATATGCAGAGGTAAAACATCGGCACTGAATGTAGAAACGGAATTATTTATTTTTTTCAACCACTAATTATTGAGCCCTGCTCTATGCCAGGTACTGAGACAGGTGGTGGGGATACTCCGGTGAACAAGGGACACAACACCTTGAAGCTGATCTTCTAGTGGGGAACATAGACAGAAGGAAAATGTTATGCCGTAGCCTGATAGCAGCAGCTACAGTGGGGAAGTATGGGTGCTATAGGAGCACCTAGGAGGCCACATGCTTAGTCTTGGGGTATAGGAAACCACTTCCGGAAGGAAGAGTTGAAGCTGAGAGCCGAAAGGTCAGGAAGGGGTGGTCAGATGCAGATGGGGAAGCAGGGGTGGAGGGCATTTCAGACAACAGGGACGGAGGAATGTGGCCCTTTTAAAGAGCTCAGAACGGTTGGATCTTGGTACAGGAATGAGAGAAAGGAAGTGAGGCTGGAGAGTTCTTGTAGATCATTGGCCACATGAAGATGTTTGAGGTTTGTCCTGGGAGAGTGTGGAGCAGCTGAAGAGTTTAAGCGATGGAGTGTCTGTGTGAGCGACACAGTAAGATTTAGATTCTGGGAAGATCCATCAGGTTACATTGTGGGGGATGAATTGGGGTGAGGGCAGAGCTCAGACTCAAGGCTGAAAGGCTAGTTAGGAGGTGAGGAATCCAGGCAAAAGGCAGCTGTAGCCTGAGCCAGGGCAGTGAGAGTGGGGAAGGAGACTAGTGGTCAGGTTTAAGGGGTAGATGAGACAGGACTGAATAAGGATTGGATCTCAGGGGAGAGTGAGAATGGGGCCAGTCAAAGGTGAGGTCTGGATTTTGACTTGGGCCAGTTAACGGGGCCGTCGGAGGTGCCTTTGCTGAAATTAAATCATACTGGAGAGGGTAGGTTGGAAGAGAAGTGAGAGGGTGGAAAGACGAGGAGTTCAGTTTCAGAAATGTTGATTTGAGGTCTCTAAGGAGTATCCATAAAGAAAGAGTCGGGAACATTTGGATCACAGCTGGAAAAGATGTATAGAGAAGAGTTGGACAAAGAAGGGATATGAATTAATAGGAAAACATAAAAAATGGTATCTGGTTGTACAGTACTGTTACACATATGAGTATAATGATAATCAGGAGTGGATGCATTCCAGGCTGGGAAAATAGCATCATGCAGGGGAGTCGACAAGTCAAATGTGTAAGCAACGTGGAGAACAGATTTCCTGGTTGTAGCTCTGGTGGCTTAGAAGGGCAAGAATGGACGTGAGGCATTTTTGCATTTGGATCACAGTTTTATCTGTCCTTTAGTTTCCCTTTGTTATTAAATAAGAGAGTCTGCAGTTAGCTTGAGGTCATGATGTTTTAGTAACAGGGCCAGATCAGAAACGCTTATTTCTCCCTTCGGTGTGCTGGAGACTGTCACGGTATTTTTGACTTAGAAATCACTTGGTGGTCTTCCCTGGTGGCACAGTGGTTAAGAGTCCGCCTGCCAATGCAGGGGACGTGGATTCAAGCCCTGGTCCGGGAGGATCCCACATGCTGCGGAGCAGCTAAGCCCGTGTGCCACAGCTACTGAGCCTGCGCCCTGGAGCCCGTGAGCCACAACTACTGAACCCACGTGCCACAACTACTGAAGCCCGCGCACCTAGAGTCCGTGCTTCGCGGCAAGAGAAGCCATCGCAATGAGAAGCCGGTGCACCGCAACGAAGAGTAGCCCCCTCTCACTGCAACTAGAGAAACAAAGACCTGACACAGCCAAAAATAAATTAAAAAAAAAAATCACTTGGTTACATATGAGAAAACCAGTTGGACTTTTATAGTAAAAATGGGGACTTTATTAGGAGGCTACAGGTTATCTTCTGCGACCCAGGTGCTGAGTACAGCTGGGCCCCGTGAGCTCAAGGCACGAAGTGTGGGGTTGGCTTACTTTCTGGTGACGTGTGGTCCCTCGAGTTGCTTATTTCTGCAGGTCCCTGCTGCTCTTCTCCCTTTGGTGCATGTGGAGGAGAATGGCTCTTCTACAGCTCTGAGTTTCCATGTGCCTAGTTTCAGTAGAGATGGACTAGAGTCCCTTGTTTATGATTCCAAGGGAGGGAGAATGTGGTTGGCCCAGCATGGGTCCGTGTTTTTTCCTGGTCTAGTTGCCTTGGTCACAGAGGGCGTGGAGTGGGGGTGCCCCCTAACGTGGTACACACATGGTCCCAGGGCCCACTTTGTCACCAGTGAGTGGCCTTTCTCAGAGCAGGGTGCTTGTGGGGCATGCGGACCCCTTAAGAGGATGCTGCTGGAATTCCATGACAGCATTCTGAGCCATAGCTAAGGGCGAGCCCTGACACCTGCCACTGCCTCTGTCACTGATACTCATAATAAAATACAGTGCTGAGGCTGATTTCAGAGGGCTGTTCAGTTCAGACTGATCATCAGGGACTCTAGGTGGTTCCACTTCTGCAGGGGAAGTTACTTCTCTGACAATGGTACAACATTAAGGGTTACATTAGCTGCTAATGGTTAGCATGTAGAAATTTCAAGAAACAATTGTGCAGAATTTCAAGCAAGTTAAACCTCCCTTGAATTGAAATCATTCTTGGGAAGGTGCTTATTGAGGCCTGTCAGGTTGCTCCTCAGTTTTACTGTTTATTTTTAATTAAATCCACCAATTCGTCCTGGACGGGAGTGGGTTTTATCTCCATAAGAAAAGATTAGTACATGCCAATATGCATTCACCGTAGCCCTTCGGTGCGGTTTCATATAGAAAGGATTTACTTAATGGTTCTTCACCTTATCACCGGTAGTTCAGCAATGTCCACTGGGGACTGCTGCTCTTCATTAGACTTCTCTAACAAGAAATGTGCCAATAAATCATGAGATTACGAATGTTCCTAAAGATTTCAGGACAAAATAAGCCTTTGTGAAGATATGAATGCTCCATGTGACTGTACGCATTGAGAAAACTAGCCAAAGAATTCTATATCTGAATGTTCAGGTTTTGTGGAGCTTTTTGTTGTTGTTTTACTTGTCGTTTCTTTGTTTTTCTTAATGTGTAATATCCTTGTTTTTTTTTTTAAGGTGACCTTTTTTATTTTAGAATAGTTGTAGATTTACAGAAAAATTGTAAAGATGGTACAGAGAGTTCCCAGATACCCCACATTCAGTTTCCCCTATTATTAACTTCTTACATTGGTATGGTAACTTGTTACAATTAATGAACCATTATTGATACATTATTATTAGCTCAAGTCCATAGATTCATTTAGCTTTTCCTAGTTTTTACCTAATGTCCTTTTCCTATTTTAGGATACCACATTTTGTTTCGTTGTTTACTAAGAACTGGAACTCAAATCAGTAAAGCTCTGTTTCTTGCACATTTCGTTTTTCCAAGAGCTTAAATGCTATTGAAAGGCAATGAAATATTATTGAGATATATTAAGATGCCTGAGGGGCTTACTGCATACAAACATTCTAATCTAGACCTTGAAAAAAATAGGTTTGGCAGATGGGAAAATGTTTAGAAATTTGGAAACATAATTCATTTATCATTTTTACTTCTACCTGTACTGTGGGCATTGTGATTTTGCTATATTAATAAAAATTGAGGTTTGTAAAAGTAAAGTGAGCAAGGCTTTATATTTTCATATTAATTTTCTAAAGGTGGTAGACATTAGAGGATAAAGTGTGAATACAAGTTCTTATAAAAAAGATACAGACTGGCCGGGGTGAGTGGGCAGCTCCCAGACTGGAAAGTGAGGGCATTTATCTGTACAGGGAGGCTTGTACGTGTCAGGCCATTCGAGGACTACGGCTGCCTGGCTGTGTTTGGTTTTTGTCTCTGTCCTTACTCGTTTTGTTCCCAGATACTTGGCTCCAGACTTCTTAAATCCTTGGTTTTGGCTTGCTGGGGCCCTGGCTTTTCACAGAGTATAATTAGCTACTATGTGAGCAAATTGGTATTTTCCTTCACCTCCCTGTTCTAATGTACTTTTGCACGTCATAGGTCTTGGGAGGATTCTCGGTGGAGGAGACTGGCAGGATCAAGTGAGTTCCGGTGGGAATTGATGTAGTCAGGTTTTGTGAACCCGTATTCTCTGCTTCAGATAGAATTTTCCTTGTGCTCGGATGCTCTTCACGTCTCACTCAGAGAAGAGGCTTACATTGATTAATGTGGCGTATGTGTGGTTATCTTACTTAGAAAGTGCTCTGTTTAAGGAGAGCTTTGTCAAGAGCGTCCTTTGAATGGAGTCACCAGAAAGCTTTTTAAAAAAACTGACAACTTCAAGTACAATTTCCTTTTTCTTCTGCCAAATATGACTGAAACCCAATCCTTGTTATAACATAATTATCTCAACTGAAGCCAACTGGGAGTTGCTGCCTTAATGTAAGGGGTGTGAAGTCCCCTAAACAAATAGAAGATTAATTACATTCACAGCATGTTATGAAGGTGATGAGATTGATTGTGATCATTTGACTGGTCCCATTTCCTGCTCTGACTACTTTCCTGAATAAATAGAAGCTGGGAAAATTATAAATAGAGCTTTAGAGAGTACCGTTGTGCCATGGGTGGGAAAAGGGCGTCCCTGAGGTATATTCGTAGATTGTAAGTGATATATGATGTTACTTGTAGATAATTTTATCATTGATTATTTGCTGTTCTCAGTTTAAACGGCTTTCCAAGGATAGTTTTTATCTTTCAAAATATAGATATTAACAGAGCATTGGAGGAATTTGACAGAGTGTATTTTAAGTGTATAGATTTCAGCAATTTTTTAAAAATTTTATTTATTTATTTTTGGCTGCATTGCGTCTTCATTGCTGCCTGCGGACTTTCTCTAGTTGCGGCGAGCGGGGGCTACTCTTCGTTGCAGTGTGCGGGCTTCTCATTGCGGTGGCTTCTCTTGTTGCGGAGCATAGGCTCTAGGCGCGTGGGCTTCAGTAGTTGTGGCATGCGGGCGCTTAGTAGTTGTGGCTCATGCGCTGTAGAGCACAAGCTCAGTAGTTGTGGTGCACGGGCTTAGTTGCTCCGCGGCATGTGGGATCTTCCCAGACCAGGGCTCGAACCCATGTCCCCTGCATTGGCAGGCGGATTCTTAACCAGTGCCACCAGGGAAGCCCAATTTTAGCAAATTTCTGATCCAGTTTTAGATGTTTTTACTTAGTGTGGCCTTTTGGAAGGTTTAAACTAAAGAAAATGTCAACTCTTAGATGCTTATGTTGTTTTTTCCTCATAGAAGCTTCTGCTTTTGTTAAAATGATAAATTAGTATTTTCATGAGGCACTGTTTTCCATTTTTATTATATGTTTGTCTTACCTCTTTTTCCTGGATAGTTTTCTGATATTGTAACATTGTGATTTTGATTTAGACGTTTATTCTCCAAATCTTCTATTATGGTGGCCTCTAGAGTGAGCTTCACTTGAGGCCATGGAGTGCGTAGAGCAATCTTTCTAGAGTGCAGGGAAACTATAATAGCTCAGTGTTTATTGATTAAGAAGAATCTTAAGCTTCACTAATATTTAATGTATGGATCAGTGGCAAATGTCATGTTTTGTGGGTCCCAGACTTTTTTAATGATGGGCTACTTGATCCAAAGTTTAGAGGAATAACCATCTTTATTTCCAAACGGAAGCACTTAGTACATTTATTCTCAAAGCCTGAATTATGGCCGGGGAGGGGTTGTCTCGCCTAAGAAACTGGAGTTGGGGTTCAGGGACTCCAGTCAGCCTCTGCTAGTTGCTTGAACGTAGCTGAAGACAGAGAAACTCAACTTCCAGAGCTTGAGATTTGTGCCAGATGTAAAATGGTCCCTTCGTGCTTCAGTTTTATGTTCTGTTTGATGAGTGGAGAGAAAGAAGCCTAACTCGGGAATGCAGAGCCTTTGTCATGATGATAACATGTATTTCTTGTGCCCAGACACCTTGTCTTTTGCTTTCGGGGTTCTTATGTATTAACTTAAAACGTGAAAGAACAAAAAGCCGACTATCCTTATGAGAAGAAAAGAATGAAATGTGAAATGGATGCTCATGTAGGTTTGGGAGTGGAGTGTAATGGAGGCTCAGTCTCAAGATGTTACGATTCCATGAGGAGTGATTTTGTGATTTCATTGTTAATTACTGATCCAAAGAAAAGGAGCCAAAGAAATCTGGACTGTGACTGTCCTAAAGGGCAAAGGACTTCTTCAACTTGGTACCCTGGCACCTAGCAGAATGCCGGTCACTTACTAGTAAATGCTCATGGAACTGAAAATTTTCTTTCTAATTCAGTAAAAAGCTTCAATGAAAAGTAGCAGTTTTACCCTCTCTTTACACGATACTCTGTCTCTAGGACCTTCAGTGCATGTCCTGTTCTTCTTGTCCTAATCACAAGATAAGGATACATGCATTTACCTACACAGATGTTACGTGTCCAGATGGATGTCAAAGGAAACAGAGCTTTTTGCGGGTGGTTATCTACTTAGATCTGAGAAAGTCAAAATGGGCTGGAGGCGTAGGAGAGAGAGCAGTGTGTGGAGGTTCGTATGGTTGGATGGATGGATGTTTAGATCACTTCCATGTCCCCTGCTTACTGTTGAGCAGTATTGGCCCAGAGGTTGGTGTGGGGGCTGCCCTGCAACCTCCCCGAGGAGTCAGACGCAAGAATCGACCATCAAGGGACCAGCAGCCACACGCTGTCCGCAAGTCCCGAGACAGAGAACATGAGCCAGTTGAGGAGGAGGAGGGTACTCTGGCCTTCAATTCCAGGACATTCCCCAGGTCATCTCCAAGTTACACACCCGAGCAGGAGACAGACAGGCGATCCACTGTGTAACTGAAATGGCTATCATGGATAGCCATTCAATTTAATTCTCTTTCCAAAAGGGAGATACCTATGTGTAATAGTGTCTTAGATCACACCTTGTTTATCTAAAATATTTATAGATGTAATTGCTTGTTAATTATTAATAGTGTATTAATTATAATTATTTAATTATTAAACTCAATTACTTGTAATTATAACTATTTCTTTTCTTTGTGGTTCATTTGTTTAAATGAATTCAGAGTCTGATTGAGTCCAAAATTTATTGAATATCTACTATGACCAGCATTGTGCTCAGTGCTGGAGGTTAGATCAAGGTCAAAATTTCCACATCAAGGAACCCACTGTCTGGGAAGGTTAAAGACACTACACTATTGTGAAAAATCATAACTGGAAAATTAAATGGCAAAAGTCACGTGTATAGAGCTGTATATGCTGAGATGGCTCAATCACATTAAGAAATACGTATTGGGCTTCCCTGGTGGCACAGTGGTTAAGAATCCGCCTGCCAATGCAGGGGGCATGGGTTCGAGCCCTGGTCTGGGAAGATTCCACATGCTGCGGAGCAACTCAGCCTGTGCGCCACAACTACTGAGCCCGTGTGCCACAACTACTGAAGGCCGTGTGCCTAGAGCCCGTGTTCTGCAACAAGAGCAGCCACCGCAATGAGAAGCCTGCGTGCCACAACGAAGAGTAGCCCTCGCTCGCCACAATTAGAGAAGCCAGTGCGCAGCAACAAAGGCCCAACGCAGCCAAAAATAAATGAATAAAATAAATAAATAAATAATTTAAAAAATAAAATAAAATAAAAGTCTGGCCAACATGGCTGTTCATTCTAAAGTGATGTTACTGTTAAAAAAAAAAAAAAGACGTATTCACAGAACAAAAACCCTAGAAGGAAGCACATTAATGTTGATAAAAGTAATCTCTGGCTTGTGGATTTACGGGTGGCTTTTCTACTTTATACTTACTTTTTGGGTGTGTTTACAGTGAACATGTATTTTATTTTTTCCCTGATGGGCATTTTAGGAAATTACAAGGGTGTTATCAGTGCTTGTTTTTTTTTTTTTCCTTACATGTAAGAGAATATTACAGAACTGAATGAAGTAAAAAGTGTGATGATCTGCACTTAAGGCCCAACTAAATCAGTAAACGAATGAAAAAAGAAAGCCCTTATGTCCTGAATGAAATGAAGTAGACATAAATAGATAATCTATCAGTACTTGCTTGAGGTTTCTCAAATGTGAACTTAGCATTTAAGTAGCAATTTGACATTATCTTCAGATGTGGAGTTTCTCTCCTTGCTGGGTGCACCATTTTATTATTTATTCAATATAAAATTATATAGAGCAGAAAAAAGACACCAGACCATTAGATGTCTCCTGTGTATCTGTTCTCAGATTTACAATACATCAAGTGGCAGAATATACTCTGATATCATGGCATATTTGTCCTTTGTGTAGGTGAACTGCTGTTAGCCTTGTGATGGATGAAATATCACTTTACATCACAGATTTATAATTACGTGGTGTGCCTTAAATGATGGTGAAATGTGAAAAGTGATGTCTGTTCTGATGATCTTGTTTTCTTCAGGCTCTTTCTTGCCCTGTAACCTCAAGCCGCATACACACCCAAAGTTGTTCTTCGGCGATCTCATTTTTGATACCTTCCTAGAACTCAAAGACACTTTGAGCAAAGAATAAAACACCATCTCACATCTAGTATTAAGTACCCTAGGCCGTTCCAAGTAAGCTTGCCAGCCAGTTTAGATTTTCTATCCGTAGAATATCCTAAAGCTTCAAGAAAATAAGGGTTTAGTTCTTACTGAAAGACATTCACTTCATTTCTAACTTGATGTTTAAAATTACAGTTGTCAGCACACGTCCTATATACCTGTTTTAACAGATAAAACAGTTAAAAGGATTTCACTTCAGCTGGGTAAGCTAAAGCCATCTGAATGAATAAAACTATTGGCAAAAGATCTCCACTTGACTAAATACTAGATTAATAAAATACAAGCTTTCAAAACTCAGGAAGTTGTGAAGCTTTTATTCTGAACACATCTATACTATACATACTTATGATTCAGAAGTGTTATCGTAACCCATGATTTCAGATGGAAATTTCAAATCTAGAATGTTCAGGAGGTACGTACTAGGTTTATGTTACCTTTTTATCAGAAAGATCCAGTCTTGCTCCAGGTTTATGGGAAAACATTTTTGTTTTTGGTTAACACAAGCTTACACAGATCTTCCATCATGTTTCCATTGAGCATACTTTTTCAAAGGTCACCTGCCAGTCAAAGATGGGCTCTCCCCTTGAGGCTTGGGAGTGAGAGGTGAGGCCACACACCTACTCTGTTTCACATCTTTGGGGGTCTTGTTACCAAGTGGCGGTGATAGTGGTTTGTAAGTTGTGACTGCTATAGGCTAGAGTATCTGTTCTCCCAACCATCTGTTCATTCAACAGATATTTATGAGTTATTACTATGGGCAGCGTTCCGTGCTAAGGTTCTGAGCCTCCAGTGGTAAGCAAAAACCAGACGTGCTCCCACGCCCCATGGAATTTATGGTCTAATGGAAGAGAGATGTTAATCAAAGAATCGCATACACAAAACGTAAAAGCAAAAGCTTGGAAAGTGCTCCAAGAAAAAAGATTCATGCTCCTGTGAAAGCACATTATATCCAGCCTGGTCTGGTGGGGGGATACGAGGAGGAGGCAGGTAATGACCCGGGAAGCTTTCCTTGGGGAAATACTTGCTTTGAGTACCAAAGTACAAGCAGGAGTTAACTTAAGTGAGGTGATGGATTTCACAGAATGTAGGAGGCCCACTACTTGCAGAGGTCATGTGGCAGGAGGGAATTTTGTATGTGTTCAAGAAATTGAAAGAACATTAGGATGTTCAGCCAGGGTGGCTGAAACATAAAAGGTATATGTGTGTGTGGATGGATCAAGATGCGGCTGGTGATTCAGGCAAGGCCCAGACTGTACAGTAGCTTCTGCATAATGTTAAGAATTTTATCTTGGTCTTGAGAACTGTGGGAAGCTGGAGAAGGATCTTAGGCACACGATGGGAGAAGATCACTGGGGTAGTAGTGTGAATTGCATGTTACATCAGCTAGAAAGCTCCTTGTGAGGGATGAGTGTAGCCTGACCAGGGAAGTAGGATTTAGGGACTAAAATGGATTTGGGGAGAGAGGGAGAAGCCATCACGGAGGACAGCGCCTGAGTCTGTGGCTTGCGCAGCTCAACAAGTGATGAGACCTCATTTGGGAAGAATAATTCTCAGGCAGTTGGCTTTTGTTAGAGAAGTTCTTCTGTTCACAGAACTTAGCCTCTTTTGTGGTGATCTGCACTATAGTTCATAATTCTGGGTAATGGCTAGTTTTCTTTCTTTGCCTCTATGGGTTTTTTTTTAATTAATTTAGTTTTGGCTACATTGGGTCTTTGTTGCTGCACACAGGCTTTCTCTAGTTGCGGCGAGCGGGGGCTGCTCTTTGTTGCGGTGTGCGGGCTTCTCATTGCGGTGGCTTCTCTTGTTGCGGAGCACGGGCTCTAGGCACGCAGGCTTCAGCAGTTGTGGCACACGGCCTCAGTTGTTGTGGCTCGTGGGCTCTAGAGTGCAGGCTCAGTAGTTGTGGCACAAGGGCTTAGTTGCTCCATGGCATGTGGGATCTTCCCAGACCAGGGCTCGAACCCATGTCCCCTACGTTGGCAGGCGGACTCTTAACCACTGCGCCACCAGGGAAGTCCCTTTTTTTTTTTAAATGGAACTATTGGGTTCAATTTTCGTTACCTCTTATTTGCCTTTTTTGTATGTGTATAGAGTTTGGTTATTTTCTTAAAATACTTTCTTATGAAATATAAAATATTAAAATAATATAAAATATGTGTACAGTTTAAAGAATAATAAAAAGGTGAACATGCATGTACTTACCAGCAATCTTAAGAAATAGAGCATTACCAGTTTCCTAGAGGTACCCCATGAGACCAGTCCCACTCACATTTCCCTCCTCCCTCTGGTAACCACCATCCTGAATTTTGTACTAATCATTACCTTGCTTTTCCTTATGGTTTTGCCATCTGTGTATTTATCCCAAGTTTAGTTTTAGTTTTAGTTTTACTTGCTTCTGAACTGTATGTAAATGGAATCATACTGTATGTGTTCTTCTGTTACTTGCATTTTTCACGTAATGCTTTTTCTTTTTGGGGGGATTTAACCATGATGATGCACAGAGGTGTAGTTTATTTATTTTCCTGCTATCTGAATCGACTGCAGTTTGTTCATGTATTGTAATGTAGATTGGATTGTTGATAAATGGTTCCCATTTTGGGTTATTAGGAAAATCCTGTTCTGAACATCTTTGTTCACGCTTCATGGTACACTTGTGCAACTTTTTGAGTAAGCCCTATACCCAGGAATGGAATTGCTGGGATTTAGGGGATGGTTGGAGGCCAGTTAGACTTTACTGGGTAATGCCAAAGGGCTTTCCAAAGTGGCTGTACCAATTTATTTCAACTTATACTCCCAGCAATGAGAATTTCACTGGCTCAACCTTCACGCCAACACTTGTATTGTTCAGATTTTAAAATTTTGCATTCTCCATGGGTGTGAAAGAGTTTCTTTTGTCATTTTCATTTTCATGTTCTTGGTAACTAATGAAGCTAAGCATCCTTTCATGTATTTGTGAGCCATTCATGTCCCTTCTTCTGTTGTGTTGCCTACTTTTTATTAGGGCTATCTTTTTCTTTTTGATTTTTAGGTTTCCCTGGTATTCTAGATACTAGTCCTTTATTGATTAAATATGTTGCAAACATTTCTCCCCAGTTTGTAGTTTATCTTCCAGTCTCCTTGTAGTGTCTATATAAACAGAAGTTTTTAATTTTAATGTTGTAGAATTTATCGATATGTTCCTTTATGGGTATGCTTTTTGTTTCTTGTTTAAGAAAGTTTTTTGATTTGCTTGTCATAAAGATATTCTCATATAGTATCTTCTAAAATTTTTATTCTTTTGGGTTTAGCATCTAAGTCTTTAGTCCACCTGGAACTAATTTCTGTGTATTTTATGAGATAGGGGATCCATTTTCATTTTTTCCCCATATGGATAACCTTATCCCGGCTTCATTTATTAAATAGTCCATCCTTTCCCCATGCATCCTGCAGTGCTCACTCTGTCATACATCGTTTACATATACACATGGATCTGTTTCTAGGTTGTCTCTTCAGTTTCACCGATTTACTTGTCTATCATGTACCAATACCATACTTTCTTAATTACTGCAGCTTTGTATCTTAGAATCAGCTTGTCAAGTTCCATGAATAACGCTTTAATTGGAATTGCTTTGAATCTATTAATCAGTTTTGGGGGAGACTAAAACATTTAGTCTCTTTGCGATAACATGGTGTGACTCTCTAAGTTTTCTTTAATGTCTTTTAATAAAATTTTATAATATGCTCCATAAAAACTTTATACGTCTTTGCTAGATTTATTGCTTTATTTTTTGAGTTGCTATTGTAAATGGTATTTAAATAATTTTTTATTTTCAAACTCCTTGTTTAAAGTATATAGAAATGTAATTCACTTTTTTATATTGATTTCTGTATACAGCTACCTTGCTAAACTCTATGATTAACTTATGTACAGATTCTCCCCAGTTTTCAATATAGGCAATAATAGCAGCGCAATAATAACAGTTAGGTTTCTTCTTTTCCAATCTTCATATCTTTCATTTCTTTTTTGTTATTCTTCTTCATCATATTGTACTGACTAGATCCTCTAGTAAAATACTGAATAGATATGGTGGTAATGTACTTCCCTACCTTACTCTTTATTTTTTAGAAAATGCTTTCAACAATTCGCCATTAAATGTGATGTTTGCTGCAGGTTTTTGTAGATAGCCTGTATCAAGTTAAGAAAGGTTCATGTTATTCGTAGTTTGCTAAGAGTTTTGATCCCAAATGGTCATCAAATTTTATTGCATATTTTCCTCATCTTTTGAGATGACCTTAAGTGTTTTCTCCTTTAACTTTTTAGCATAATGAATGGCATTTATAAAATTTTTAACTTAAATTAGCCCTTGCACTTGTGGGATAAACCTATCTTGATTATGATGCATTATTTAAATAATGATGCTGAATTTGGTTTGCTAACTCTGTGTGTGTGTGTGTGTGTGTGTGTGTGTGTGTGAGTTGCATGTGCAAGAGAGGGAAACAGAAGACGAAGAGAGAAAGACAGGGAGGGAAGGGAGAGGGAAGGGAAGGGAAGGAGTTTGGCCTATGATTTTCCATTCTCGTACTATCTTTATCTACGTTTGTTATCAAGGTTATGCCAGCCTGATAAAGTGTATTGGGGGTTGTTGCCTTTTCTGTTCTCTGAAATAGCTTATGTAAGACTGAAACAATCTCATCTGTGAATTTTCAGTTAAGTTCACCCCAAAAGCCATCTTGAGTTTTTTCTTTTTGAAATTTTTTAACTATTCATTCAGATTTTCCAATTGCTATACACGTATTCTAGTTCTCTGTTTCTCCTTGAGTCAGTTTTAATAGATTATATTTTTTTAGAAGTTTGTCCCTTTCATCTAAATTTTCAAAACTTTCTAACATAAAGTTGTTCTTATTTCCTCTTATCTGTTTTCTTCTCTACAGCATCTATAGTTTTCTTACTTTACATTCCTGTGTATTTGTGCTTCTTGTTTTTGTTTCTTCTTTTTTTGATCAATCTTGCAAGAGAGTGTATCTGATTAGTTTATCAAAGAACCAATATTTTACTCTCTTGATCCTCTCTCTTTGTCTTCTATTTCATTACTTTTTGCTTTTATCTATGTCATTTTATTCGTTCTGTTTTGGGAAATTTGTTATGCTGTTTTTTCTGACTTCTTATATAGATGCTTAACTGGTTAACTCTGGACCTTTCTTCATTTAAATCTATAAACTTTCCTCCAAATACCTGCTTTGTATGCATCTTCAAGGTTGTGAAATATACTGAATTTTCATTATTATTCTATTCTAAAATTTTCTGATTTTACTCATGAAATGTTTAGAAGTGTGTTTCTCCAAGTGTATGGGGTTTTTATGTAATGTCTTTATTATTCATTTCTAACTTCATTGCATTTCTGTCAGAGAATTTAATTTGTTGAGGTTAATTTTATGCCTAGCATGATCATTTTCTTAAATTTTGAAGCTTGAAAGTAAGGTTTATGCTCTGATTGTTAGCTGCTAATTTGTATGTCTGTCTATTGTTGAAACTTGTCGGTTGGGCTGTTTACATTTTTATATCCTTAATGATTTATTTTGTCTGTTTAATCTATCAATTTTTGGATTGAAAGGTGTGTGAAAGTCTCTTACTGTATTAGTGAACTTGTCAATTTCTTCCTGTCAACCTGTGGTCAGTTTTTACTTTATGATTTGAGGCATGTTATTTGGTGCTAGTAGTTTACAATAACTAATATTTTGTCTCCCAGTTATAGCTCCCTGGAGAACTGCAGTGTTTATTATGTAGTGGTCTTCTTTTATCACTGATAATGCTTTTTTGCCTTACAATCTATTTTGTCTGATACCAGTATGGAGATCCCAGCTTCTTTTGGTTAATATTTGCCTGGCATATTTTCTTTCTGTCCTTGGAGGAGTTAATTTTTGTGAACATTGTTTCAATAAACTTTCGATGACTGGTTTCAGATTCAAAGATAACTACAAAATCTTATATTTTTTTGTATACTGAACATTTGATATACAGCTGTGATGGATCAGTAATTTAGGAACCAGTTTAGATGTTTTGGGGGTTTCTGGTCTTACTGTTAGGTACGTTGTCCTGTCTGGGTTCCCTGATTCAAGTGTGTCTGTCTCTGACGCCCCACTCCACACTGGATCAATCCAGCAGGTCTTTTTAATTTGTCCTATATAACTTCTTTCACTTAAATTCCTCTTTTTGGTGTCACTGCCTTTCCTTTAATTCAGGCCTGTATTTTCTCATTTCCTGCCAGAGTGTCCCCTATGTTTTCCTTGCCCCCAGAGTCTCACTCCCTGTCTTGTTTTCTTCCAACAACAATGCCAACCCTGTCATCCTGAAATGCCATTTTGCTCATGGCTGTCCTGCTCAGCAGTCCTCCACAATTCCTCCTGCCAAGGTTAAGAGCCTAAATGATGCCTGAGCTGGGTTCAAGACCCTTTGGGTCCTCTTCCTCATCTTTTCTACTTCTTCCCTCACTCCTGCTGATTGGGCACCCTCCCTCTCTCCTTCCAGATACACTCACCATTTCCCAAATTTGCCAAGAGCTTCAGCCCTTCGTTGCCTTTGTACATTCCATTTTCTCTACCAGAAATGTTACATTTTGCCTGAAGCTTTCTCTAATGACACCAACAAAGTCATCTCTCCATTGTAAGGCTTGAAGCTAATGCTGGCATCACTTGTCTTGGTGATGCTCATTGTAATCCAGTCAGTCATAGAGTTGAGATGTCTGGCAAAATCTCCTCCTTTGCCAGCCTTTACTTTGTGGGGCAGTTCCCTGTGCACTGTCGACACTGTGATTTCTAGTTCTTGGCATGAGGCACTTGGCATGTCTGGAGACTGACTGATGGAGGAGGGGACTGGTTCTACTCTGAAGCACCTTAGATTGTTTGAAAGTTCTCCTTTGAATTGGACTGAAGTCTACTTTTTTTTCATTAGTTTTAATTCTGGACCCACATGGAATAATTCCTTTCTCTTTTCAAATACCTGTTTTTATCTGTCTAGGGGATTGCTATCGCATTCCTTCTGAGTCTTCTCGATCAGCCTCTTCTGCCTTTAAATGATTCTTACAGGTCCAAAATTTCTACTTCTTTGCCCTTCCTGGTCTCTCTCTCTCTCTTTGTTTAATATTTACTTAGTTATTGATTATTTATTTATTTTGGCTTCACCGGGTCTTAGTTGCGGCATGCAAACTCTTAATTGCGGCATGCGAACTCTTAGTCGCGGCATACATGCGAGATCTAGTTCCCCGACCAGGGATTGAACCCGGGCCCCCTGCATTGAGAGTGCAGAGTCTTACCCACTGGACCACCAGGGACGTCCCCCTTCCTGATTTCTTTTTAAAAGGCAAATTGTACTTTTTCAGTGCCTCCCCTCTCCATTTTGGGGTCAGTACCCTTTTAAAGTATCCTCCAGGTTTGGCCAGAAAGTAGAAAGGAGCTGTCACTCTCATTTTTTATCACCATTTCTGTATTAATGTGGTCTGGGAGCTCATCTACTTATAGTTGGAAACCTCAACACACTCCTTATTCCTAGTTTGCCATTAACCAAAACCCTTAAGATTTTTGTCTCAGATGTTGAATTAATTATAATTTGTCTCAGACGTTATTTAATTATTTACAATTACAATTTCTCATGTATCAGCTATTGAGAACTTTGTATCTGTTCCCTGGTTTTTACCCTGTTGAATTTGGTTTTGTCCCATGCACCTGCTTTAACTTTTTTGAAACTAGAATGTATCATCCCAGCTATTTCCTGATCTTTTCCTGATCTTTTTACTTTTGTAACACTCTTTGTAAACTTGACTCCTGAAATCCAATAAGTAATCATTTTCGGAGCTTCTTCTGTATGCGAAGCACAAGATGAGGGACCCGGGAACTGAAGAGGAATTAGTAAGGCTTATGCCCTTAAGGAATTAGAATGAATGTTCTATGTTTTCACCTCAGACAGTGAATACACGTTGAATGAAGAAGTCTGGCGTCAAAACTTTTTACTCTTCCACTAGGTCCCTTCCTTCAGGTGGAAATTAATCTTACCTGTAAGGTCAAATGTGAATCCAGTCAGCTTTATAACCATACACCCCATGTTCTGTATTTCACCCATAAGGAAGCCACAGGAGACTGTCATATGCCTTCCTAAAACCCAGGCACAATCTTTGCCCAGGGCTCACAGGCTGAGACCAGTCCAAGGGATGGCATCCATTTTTGTGAACCCATGCCAGCTCCTGGGGACACCACTTCATCTCCGAATGCACACAGTTCATGGGTTTTGAGTTCACGGTCTGCAGTTTCATCACTTTCCTTCTTCACCATCTGAAAGATAAGCAAGATGCATTTGCCTCTTTCCTGTCTTCTGTGTGGATGTTGGAGGCTAGAAACATTGTTCTTATCCCCTCTCCAGTTTTTTCTGTGATCAGCAAAATGTCTTTTCTGTTAGTATTAATCTGTGTCACAGTTTTTGCCTTCCATAATGATAGCTGTAATTTTATGGTACTTCCTGGGCCTTTTTCTCTTTTCTTCATCATTCTCATTTTATTGAACAGACAGCCCTTGGCCAAATTGACAGAAAAGCAAACTCCTTCTTCTTGGGACTTCTGAGATATAGTCTCGTCCAAATGAAGCCCTGATCAGTCTGTCATCTTAAGCCATGGTCCACAAAGCCAAGTCCTGTTTTTGATTTGAAAAGGTTGAGGTCGAAAGCTTGTCCCTTGCCATTAGAAATGTAGAGAGGCCATCGAGTATCATGGTTAAGGTTATGGGAGCCAGTGGGCCACTTGGCTGGCTTCAGATCTGTATGGCCTTGGACAGGTCATTTAAACTTTCTGTGCCTCAGCTATCCACAAAATTGGTAGAATTAGGCAAATTAGATGAGCTGACACACGCAGTATGCTTAGAGCACATTAGCACAGACTAAGTAGTCAATTAATGGCTTGCAAACAACACAGTTCCTCCATTGATGCATTGCTTGCTTAACAATGCCATTGGCTGAATCAGGCAATCGGTCCATGATAATAATAGGAGCTTACTGCATGCCAGGCATTGTGTTGACTACTTTATATTCATCATGTCTCTTAATCTCATAGGTTTTATACGATTTGGGTTATGTCCCCATTTTATTATGGCCCCAGGTTACAGGTATGGAAACGGAGGCTCAAAGAGATGAAGAAACCCAGGCCTGCTTGTCAGAACCTGAGCTCCTAACCACCTTGCTGTGGTCAGTCATTACCCTGTCATCTTCCAGAACATTAACCCACCCTCTCTGTTAACACTGCATGCTCTGTCTCTGTTGACGAAGATCCAGTGTGGTTTCTATTAATGAGCATTTAGTCTTGCTGGGGAGAAAACATATGTAAATGGCAGAATTAGTGGATTACGGAGAGAATCCGCCTCATTGCCAGTGATACAGCGGGTGATGCAGCCGTAAGAAAGATATTGATTCAGGGACTTCCCTGGTGGTCCAGTGTTTGAGAATCCACCTTCCAGTGCAGGGGACGTGGGTTTGATCCCTAGTCAGGGAACTAAGGTTCCACATGTCACAGGGCAACTAAGCTTGCACACCACAACTAGAGAGCCCGCGTGCCGCAACTAAGATCCAATGCAGCCAAAAATAAATTAATAAAATAAAATAAAAGGTATTGATTAAGACAAGAGGGAACTTGGCGTGGTCTACAGGGCTGAGTGGAGTACGGGACTTGACCTGGGAACTAAAGATGGGTGGGGTCTGACCAGGCACAGAGAGAAAGGAGGGAGGTGTGCAAGGCAGGGACACAACTTGAGGCAAATCCGCGAAGTTAAAACAGTTGTGCTGGGAGTGAGAGCAGTGGTGAACTGGTCGCGCTGGTGGAGCGGGAATGTGCTGGGGTATATAGAATATGTTAGAGCATTGGGGAGATGCAGTTATGTCTGCAGCATGTACGAGTTGCAAGCTGGTGGCCCTTGGGTCACTATTGGTTCTCAGTGAGTTTTCTAAAACTTCGGATTGGTTGTCAGCACTTAAAAACTGGAAGATTTTATGTCAAAGTCTGGATTTACAGCTGCTCTGGAACTAACGGAGAAGGTCTGGCAGTTGCTGAGCCCACGTCCGCGCTTGGTGACAACTGGCCAGAGCTGAGGCCAGCTGTCTCCCCTGTACGGGACAAGGGTGCCCCATTCTGCACAGACCCCCGCCCCTTCCATGCGACTCCATCTGCCTGACTAGTGAGGGCAGCAGAGTTTGTGACCTTGGCCTCTTGGATACGGGCTCTGAGACTGGCTCAGAGGACCCTGTCCTTTCTTCCTTTCAAACTGCAGGCTCCATGAGAGCAGGATCCAGGCTTTGCTTGGGCACTGCTGTGCTGCTCGGGCTAGAGAAACGCCCTGCAGATCTCGGGCCCTCAATCAATGTGGCACATGGGTGGCAGCAGTGACCACGTTACAGTGGGCTCAGTTTCTGAAGCTGAACACAGACGGTTGAGGTGCATAGCAGTCAACCGGGTGGCTCATTTTAAGCCCTGTTTTTAAAAAGGCAAACTGTGGATGACCCTTAAGCAGCAAATAGGCCACTTATGAAGTCGAGACTGGTCTGCGTGTGTGTCAAGGAGAAAACTGCTGGTTGTGCTTTGCTCTGTTTCCAGCCCCATTCCCGGACCCGGGGAGGTACGCTCTTGTTCTCTTCTTCGGACACACACTAAACAATAGGAGTGGAAAATGCATCCGGAAGACCTAAGGCACATACCTATTGGCTTCATTCAGCAGGAACAGCAGCACGACCGAGCGCACAGCCAGAGTTCCCTGCTCTGTGCGATTTCACAAATCCTGTAAAACCCTAGTTGCTTTTCACTAGGGATGTGATCGTTCCTCCTGGCTGCGGATGGCAGCTCTCTGCCACGGCTCAGTTTAGCCCGGGTTCTTGTTCTGTTTATTTCTTTCTTTCCCTTTCTTCTGCACGTGGTGTTCCTCTGGACTCCGTCTGCACTCACCTTGCCATGGGAGCCCCGGAAAAGAATAAAGTCCACCCGCCTCTCCCCACAAGGCTTGGCTCCAGAAAATCAAAGCCGAGCAGAGGCAGCTCTTCTCCGCCTGCAGCAGGGTCAGCGATTTGTGTAATGTTTTCCGTGTCAGCTTATCTCTGCCGATTTCTTGTGTTTGTGAGCAAGGGAAGTGCCGCATCGCCATGGCTGCCTTTTTCAACAGGTGGGAGCCGCAGCTGCGATCAAAGCCCAGCCCCGCGCTCCCCGCCGACAGCCGTCCCTGCTTTTTTGTCAAGTGTTCCTGGTGGCGCTGGATTCATCCCTTTGGAGTGAGGTGGCTGCAAGAAAAAGCTTACCCGATGCCCCCACGAGGAACGAAAGGAGAAAAGCCCTTACGTCTCTCGCCCCACATGGGAAGCTTTTTGATCACATCGTTTGAATCTAACCATAATTAGGCTTTTGCATCCAGTTCTCGTAGGAACACGAAATGCTGTTCAGCCAGCAGGTTTGGTACAGCCCTCTAACTGGGGGTTTCAGTTGTGCCGTGTATTCCTGTATTTAGTCACACGATATTTTGGAGCCACTTTTTCATTCTTATTTTTAGTAATCAGTAATTTTCGTAGATAGTAATTTGGGTCTGATTGGACATCTTGGCAACTCTTCAGTTCTCATTATAGCAGAGTTTTCGCCTGTATGTCTTGATGCTAAAGTGAACATAGAATTCTTAAGCGATGTCCAACAAACTAATTTTTGAGAGTCATGGTCACTACCTTAAAATAGAGAATAAATTTTAGTTCCCATCCTGATACAAGTATCCTAGAAGGCTTAATTTGCGTAAATGTTTTGCCAAGGGTTGGATCCCCCAACATAGGAAAGGTTCTTCAGGCTTAATTTGCGTAAATGTTTTGCCAAGGGTTGGATCCCCCAACATAGGAAAGGTTCTTCAGGCTTAATTTGCGTAAATGTTTTGCCAAGGGTTGGATCCCCCAACACAGGAAAGGTTCTTCAGTGATTGTCCTGGCTAGTGTGGTCTTCCAGCCTCTTGTTTCACGTAGGTAATAAGCCCTGTGAGTACCCAGATGGCGTCACTGCTTCGGTGGGACCTAGCACACAGCAGGTTGCGTGTTAGAAGCCCTGGCCATCCCCCGGATTTACCCTCTGGCATCAGGCCCATGTTGGCCTGTGAGCACTGGTGAAGTGTAGAGAGTCGTTCATACCTGCTTAGCCCATGTGACTGAGGAAAGGATCACACGGGCTCACGCATACGAAAGCAGTTCAGAACCCTCCAGTCTGGTGCCTGTGCGGAATATTAGTGCTCCAGGCTGTGGTAGCCCTGTACTCTTAGCTTTGTCTAGACCTCGTCTTTGTCACAGGAAATTAGGGCTTTCGATTCGATCTTGTTAGTCGAATTTTGTATGCATAGCCACGTGAGGCTATTTTAGTGTAGATTAATTAAAATAAAATAAGATTTAGGATTCAGCTCCTCAGTCACGCTGGACGTTTCAAGTGCTCAGTTGCCACGTGTGTCTCGTGGCTACCGCGTTAGATAACACAGATCTAAAGCATTTCCATCTTCACGCAAAGCTCTGCCAGACAACCCTGGGCTCAGTTATCTATCAGGTTCCCTCCAGCCTGCGTTTGTGTAGACTTCAACAGAGTGGCTTGCTCAGTTCTTAAAGGAGAATTAATTGTGCCTTTAATGCCCCATCCTCCACCCATACCAGGGGCGTGGATCTGCTGTAATCTCTGCCCTTGTTTCCCTGGTGGCTGAGCATGAGGCCTTCCTATGGCATCTTTCACAGTTTCTTAGCAGAGAAAAGTTAGCTGTAGAAAGACACGTTCTTGAGCCCTTAAGTAATTTTATCTAGCTTATATTTATAGTATAAAATACTATAAAATTCTGGCTTGGCCAGAATTTTTCTCCTCTTCTACTAAACCTCTGGGTCTTCCTTTTTAGAAATAAGATAGCCCGTTGTCATTTTCCTTGAACGTGGGACAGCACAGATTGGGTATCAGGCTCAGGTGAGTGGAAGGTAGGAGAAGCAGTTTTCTAGGCATGGATACATGATCTGGAGATTAGAGACAGCTACGTGGGAATTGACATCCACATGGCTTTTAGGCTGGGAGCAGGGGTTGGATGTGAGTATTGTACCAAGTTCAGTGGGCTGGAGGTTCAAGCCAGGAAGAAATGGACTAAGTAAAAAGCAAGAATAAAGCCAGGTCTCACACTTTAGGCTATTCAATGTATTTGGTCCCTTATGTCACCTTTCAGTGAGGTCTTCTCTAGACACGTAAAAAATTGAATCCCCTCTGTCCTTAACACTCCTGGGCCACTTTTCAGCTGTGTTTTTTCCATAGCAGTTATGCCATCTAGCACACTCTGTATTCACTTAGTTTCTGTTCGTTGTCTATCTTTTCCTAAACAAGAGTATAAGCTCCATGAGCATGAGGGTCCTTATCTGTTTTGCTCAGTGCTTAGGCACATAGTACTTTCGGTAGATATTGAATGAGTGAATGAATGAATGAATGAGAAATGCGTCTGCCGCGTTGTTTCAGTGAGACCTGGAGGTAGAGGTTACTTGTGGGAGAGGCCCATACTGGAGGTAAGGAAGCAATCGGAGGAGGGCAGGGCGGGGCTAGGGCAGGCCTGGGTGGGGTCTAACCGGGCTGGAGAGGGAGTGGGGGAGGAGCAGGCTTCTGGAGCCTGGCCTTGGGAGAAATCTCTGCAGAGGTTGAAGATTTTGTGCAAGAAAGCAGCTGATCCCAGCTTTGTAGAATCGGTGCTGGGAGATGAGATGTTTCTGAGAACGAGCCTCAGGATCAAGCGGGCCTAGAAGAAAGGCCACGGAGAGAACTCTTGAGCCAAAGGGCCATTAGAGAAGGGCTCCTCGCACCTTGACCTGGAGCCCAGGTGGCTGAGTGGCTGCAGGCTGAAGCTTCAGAGCTGACCCAGGAGCGGGGGAGAGCCTCGTGCCAGTCCCATCCTGCCAGCTGTTTGGTCAGATTGAGTCAGCGCTGCTGAGAGCTGTAAAGCGTAAGGTGGTCATAATCATCACTCCGACACGGTCACGTCTGTCTGAAGCAGTGCTTCTCAGACTTCACTGAGCATACAGGTCCCCTGGGAGCTTGTTAAAATTGCAGATTCTGATTCAGGGGTCTGGGATAGGCCCTGGGGTTTTGCAGTTCTCACAAGTTCTGAGATGATACTCCTGCTGCTGTCCAGGGACTCCACTTTAAGTAGCAGGGCTTTATTAAGGAGAGGAACGAAATATGCGTCATTGATATCAGTTACCTTTATTAAGACTTTGAAAATTCTCCTTGGATAGGCTAGGGACTGTCACTTAAGGATGTTCCGATAGACAAATGCTTTTCACTGTAGTTGAACTAAAGTAGTTTTTGAGAGAACATAAGCAACCATTAAGAAAATTGGCCTTCCCCGATTTTGATTTTCTGTAGATGAACGCTTCTCAGCACTGTTGTCCAGTGTGGCTTTCAAATCCAAGGTTTCCTAAGGCAGTTCTTGAAAGTCCAAGCCTGAGCAGACTTTTACGTCCATTGCCTACATGCGAGAGGTGGTTGTACCCAGCAGGGTGTGGTGTGTGTGCTGAGCTGCTGACCAGCTGGTCTTGACAGGCGCCTGGATCGGGGTTAGAAGTCTGCTCTTGTGCGTAGCAAATGGACTTGAGGACATGGGGAAGGGGAAGGGGAAGCTGGGACGAAGTGAGAGAGTGGCATGGACATATAGGACATATATACACTACCAAATGTAAGATAGATAGCTAGTGGGAAGCAGCTGCATAGCACAGGGAGATCAGCTCGGTGCTTTGTGACCACCTAGAGGGGTGGGATAGGGAGGGTGGGAGGGAGACGCATGAGGGAGGGGATATGGGGATACGTGTATATGTATAGTTGATTCACTTTGTTGTACAGCGACAACTAACACAACAATGTAAAGTAATTATACTCCAAAAAAGATGTTTTAAAAAAAAAACTAATGGCATTTGACCTGTGCGTTGTGAACTTGCTTTGCAGTGGTAACTCCTTTATCCTTTCCATTTTCTCCCTTCTGCAATGAGGATGTCTTTTCTACACCTGTCCAACCATTATATTTTGCAACAGATAACTTGTTTTTTAGTTTCACAGGTCTGTGGACAGAGAGGAATTTACCCCAGGATGGAACATACCCAGAGACTCACCTAAACCTGATTGAGATGAGGTTTAGATGAGATTTTGGACCTAGAATTGATGTTAGAATGGATTGAGACCTTGGGGATGTTGAGACGGGTGAATGTATATTGCATGTGGGACAGCCATGAATTGGGGGGGCTAGAAGACAGGCTGTACTGGGTTGGATAGTGCCCCCCCAATTCATATCCTTCTCAGAACCCTAGAATGTGACTTCATCTGGAAATAGGGTTGTCGTAGGTATAAATTATTGTTAAGATGGGGTCATATTGGTGTAGGATGGACCCTTAATCCAATATGACTGGTATTCTTATGAGGAGAAGAGACACATCCAGGGGGAAGACAGACAGCCACACAGAGAGAAGGCAGGTGGTGACAGAAGCAGAGTTTAAGAGTGATGTGTCTGTAAGCCACGGATTCCTGGCAACACCTGAAGCTAAGAGATAGGCATGGAAGAGATTCTCCCCTCTGAGCCCTCAGAAGGAAGCAGCCCTCCTGATACCTTGATTTTGGACTTCTAGCCTCTAGAGCTGTAAGAGGATAAATTTCTGCTGTTTGAAGCCACCCAGTTTGTGGTAGTTTGTTATGACAGTCACTGGAAACTAATACAGGGAGTTTTTGGAAAATTATTCTAATGGTCTAATGGACTAGGTGTTGTTTATCATAATCCAGCCCCAAAGAGTGGTATTAAGTCAAGTTGAAAATAGGATGAAAAATTATTTCATTGGCCCAAACTCAATATGGCATAAATGACTCTTTTTTTTAACATTTTTATTGGAGTATAATTGCTTTACAATGGTGTGTTAGTTTCTGTTTTATAACAAAGTGAATCAGTTATACATATGCATATATCCCCATATCTCCTCCCTCTTGCGTCTCCCTCCCACCCTCCCTATCTCACCCCTCTAGGTGGTCACAAAGCACAGAGCTGATCTCCCTGTGCTATGCAGCTGCTTCCCACTAGCTGTCTATTTTACATTTGGTGGTGTATATATGTCCTATATGTCCATGCTACTCTCACACTTCGTCCCAGCTTCCCCTTCCCCTTCCCCGTGTCCTCAAGTCCATTCTCTACGTCTGTGTCTTTATTCCTGTCCTGCCCGTAGGTTCAGAACCATTTTTTTTTTTTTTTTAGATTCCATATATATGTGCATTAGCATACAGTATTTGTTTTTCTCTTTCTGACTTACTTCACTCTGTATGACAGACTCTAGGTCCATCCACCTCACTACAAATAACTCAATTTTGTTTCTTTTTATGGCTGAGTAATATTCCATTGTATATATGTGCCACATCTTTTTTATCCATTCATCTGTTGATGGACACTTAGGTTGCTTCCATGAATGACTCTTATCTTGCAGTATTTTCTGTATGTCAGATGACATACAGAATCGGTAATGTCTTGTTCCAAGAGATCAGTTGTTTCTGTTAATGACTGAGATGGAAACGTTTTTTACCCTTAGAGAGTAAGGACAGGCTGTATTCATCTGTGCATCAGGTGCTGTTTGTCTTTCATGGCACTTTTCAGAGTAGAGTTTCACCAGCAACTTCTACCTAAAGCTAATGCATTACCTTTTATTTAGATCAGGTTGCATAAATGTATTTTGGGCGGAGGAGTTTGAAGTTTGGAACTGGTTCTTTTCAGTAGAGAAGAATTATGATTATATGTCATTATCATCATTGCCTTTTAAAAAGAAAGTTGATATACCGTTTGTTCCCAGAAAGAACCCGAGTGTGTGTTTGTGTGTGTGACTGCGCTTTGAAATTAGAAGGCCAAGTCAGCGTATTCCATCATCATCCAGTATGAAATGTGTCTGGAGTGGCGTCACTAGAGTCGTGTCCTACGTTATCAGTTGCTGGCTCTAGTGTCAGTATGTCATGCCTGGCAGGTTAGCAGGGTTTGGCGGAGGAAATGAAACCTAGTCAGTTACTACAAGATTTATAGTAGGCCTGCTATTGCAGGAAGTGGTGAAAAGTTGATTGATAGTTTGAGACAAAACTCTACAGCAAGAAACAGGATGTATGCTTTCTATTTATACCTAGTTTTCTTTTTCCTGCATTTCAGGGCTCCTTTTGCACTTTGTTTTGGCTGTTTCATAAGGCTACGGTTCCCTTTATTTTTTCCCCCTAAATTCAGTTGCCAAATATAAAATAATTGAGGAAATTTTATATCAGCTTAGCCACAGTAAAGGCATATACCCTCAGCTGTTACTGTTACTCTTTCATGGCAGTTGGATTTACTGTAACTTGTCAGAAGGCAGTCTTTAATTAAAAAAAAAATTCCTCCAGATAGGATATTATTTCACATCTATAAACAGAATGGCAGGGTTTTGGGTTTTTTTAAAGCTACATGGCAGGATTACATTTCCAAAACTTTTCTAAGAAAAACCCGTGTTGAGTATAATTCTATTAAAATACGACATTGGTACGATCTATCATGTGTCTTTTAAATGCTGAATCTCTTCACTCTGTAATTAATACATCTTAACAGGTAGGAGTTCTTCACTTAGATATAAAATATATACTATAAGTACAACTAGTAACTCAGTGTATGTGTTCATTGAGTATATCCACATGTACCTGGTTTTTGTAAGCATTCTAGTTAACTAATAATGTCACTTGACAAGGCTTTTTGACACAACCTAGCCTGGTCTGTTTTGAGTGTGACAGTGAGAAACCACTAACTGCGTTAAATGAGGTGTTTTCTGAAATGGAAAGGCCATTACAGAGTTAGAGTCTAGAATTTACAAGGAGTGGCAGAGTTAGAACCAACTCCAATTGTGCCAGTGCTTGAAAGAACAAAGAGGCTACTCTTGCATGGCTTAATTTTTTTCTCCAAAGGAATAATTTCCTTTTCTGTGAACAGTGACTGCTAAGTTATCTGTGTAAAATGATTGAATAGAAACAAACCCAACTTTCATTCCTCAGGCTGTTGGGTCATATTCTAAACCAATGATATTTTGAACATTTTAATTCGTTTTTTATCCCAGCATTCTTTGAGAGGTCAAAATGCTTCTTCTGTAAAGTTTCTATAAGAAGTTTAATATCAACTTGGGAAACTAGACAGCTTGAGGTAGTAAAAGTGGGATAATAAGAGATAGAGGGACTTCCCTGGTGGTGCAGTGGTTAAGAATCCGCCTGCCAATGCAGGGGATATGGATTCGAGCCCTGGTCTGGGAAGATCCCACATGCCGCGGAGCAACTAAGCCCGTGCGCCACAACTACTGCAGCCCGCGTGCCTAGAGCCCATGCTCCGCAACAAGAGAAGCCACCGCAATGAGAAGCCCGCGCACCACAGCAGAGAGTAGACCCCACTCACCGCAACTAGAGAAAGCCCGTGCACAGCAGCAAAGACCCAACGCAGCCAAAAATAAAATAAATAAATAAATTTATTTTTTAAAAAAAGAGAGAGATGAATCAGGGTGGCAAGGAATAAAAAACAGAAACATATAATCTGTTTTTTACACACATTATATAAATGGGTCATCTTAAACATAATACAGTGCTAAAAGTGAGAAACAAACTTTTCTCGGAAGCATAAAAAGTCATCTCAGCTGGTAAGAGGCACGAGTTTCTGTTTGGGTCCTGGGCCTCATCCTTGCCACCTTCCTGCCTGTTAGAGTTGACACTTTTTAGTCCCAGCATTGTGAGGGATACTTTCTGAAAAGAGCCAAGATGACAGGTAGGGAGCTTTGAAATTCCAAATTCATGCACTTATAAGTGATAGATGTAATATTTTTATAGTAGACAATAACAAATATATACATAGTTTTAACTTGAGTAGATATATCTACTGTATTCAGGAATATCCACAAAAACAGTTCACATTTTTTCTCCCTGGGATTCTACAACCCCTGTAGGTAAAGCTTAAATGTATACTCCATTTAAGATTGCTGAACCAAAGGGACCAGTCCTAGTTTCTCTGGAGAATTCTGGGCCTTAGGCAAGTCAGAACTTGCTCCTTTGAGGTGTTGAGTGGTATCACGTTGGGAAGGAATCAAGAATGTGGGCTTAAGAAGGGAAGCTTTTCAGAGCCTGAGAATTCCTGGGAGCCCCTGTGGTGGGGAAGAGAGAGTGCGGGAGCTCAGAGGCCTGGGCTTCCCGTCCTGACTGCCCCTCATGAGCGGGGTGAACTTCAGCTGGTCTCAACCTCTCCAAGCTTCTGTTTCACCATGTGTCACGTGGGGATAAAAATGAAGCCGATTCATAGGCTTGTGGTTAGGAGCCAGCGCAAGGAGACGTTTGTGGAGCGCCGTCCTTCACGTATTGTTGAAAGTGTTTAGCGTGGCTCTTAAACATGTGAGGTGTGTGCTTACTGAAGTGTGAAGGCTTTTAGTTCAGATTTTTATTTTGCATATGAAAATTTAATGTGAGGCATTGTCTCCTTGCCCAAGTTCATGGCTCTTTATCTCTTGAAGCTGTGTGTCATTACCCAGAGAGGACCTTTTTCAGTGAGAAAGATGGCAGTGAACTAGTCCTTAGGCTGGCAGGGCCTTGCAGTAAGGAGGGTTTAAACTGGTCCACTGGCTCTCACCAGATCCGTGGCCACTGGTAGCCAAGGTTTCAAAATATACGGTGGGCATCATCTGCAGCTGTGTTGGACGTGGGTGTAGATTATACTGCGATCGTCTTATTTCATAACTGTGTTTTTAAAGATGTCTCAAACCCACCAGGGTTCACTCAGAGTTATAGCCCTTTGGGAATCATTCACCAGCTCTAGTGGATCTCATCCCAGTTTTCCTCTCTACCCCGGACCATCTTTCCTTTTCTAAGCTCTGGCAATCCCAGCACCAATACATGGGGTTTTCCTCATTTAAGAGAAAGTTGTGCATCCATGACGGCCATTGTCCTTGTCCTACCCTCCCTTGGACACTGACTGCAGTGGAAGCTTCGGGTCCTGGTTACACTTGTGGAGGGCCGGGGGCGGGGCGCGGAAGCTCATTGTTAACGTTAAGTATTTTGAGACAAAGGGGTCTCAGGTACATCCAGGCACTTAGATGAAAGTCCCCAAGTCCCCATCTATCACTTAAGCTCTATTGAAATGAAGTCTCATTTCCCCAGTATTATGGGATGGACTTCGCTTTGACGAATGAATTTATCCTGTGAACTCACCTCATCCAGTTTGTCTCAAGCCACTCATTTAATCTTTGGAGCTAGGGAAACCCAGAAGACATGTCACTCATTGCCACTTTTTTTCACTTGTCACACCAGATTTTCCTCTATGGAACAGCAAAGATATCATTTTTGGAGAACTGCAGTATGCTTTACACGTTGCTTCAGAAACAGAACTACTAAAATGAATCCAGGTTAATGAAAAAGTTTATCTGTTCAGTATAATGTAATGTTATAAATGTAGCAAAAATATCCTCTGAAATAGCATGAGATGGTTTTCTGCTAAAAATGAAAAGCACTCCATGTCGCTCTCTGACTGCTTTTTTTATTTCTTTTTTAGTTAAAAAATTTGAATAGGTATTCCATTCACATAGGTTTAAAAATGAACAATAGTGTTTGGTTCAGCAGCACAGATACTAAAATTGGACACACAGAGAAGATTAGCATGGCCCCTGTGCAAGGATGACTCGTAAATTTGTGAAGTGTTCCATATTTTTATATTGTGTGATATTGCTTATATGTGGAATCTAAAAAAAGGGTACAAATGAACTTATTTACAAAACAAATAGAGTCACAGATGTAGAAAACAAAGTTATGATTAACAAGGGGGAAGCGGGGGGAGGGATAAATTGGGAGATTGGGATTGACATATACACACTACCATATATAAAATAGATAACTAATAAGGACCTGCTGTGTAGCACAGGGAACTCTACTCAATACTCTCTAATGACCTATATGGGAAAAGAATCTAAAAAAGAGTGGGTATATGTATATGTATAACTGATTCACTGTGCTGTACAGCAGAAACTAACACAGCGTTGTAAATCAACTATACTCTAATGAAAATTTTAAAAATAAGACCCAATATGTGGTGACAAGTCTCCCTCTCACCATCATCTTCCATCTTTCCAGCTCCTGCAGTGCCCCCTCCACATAAATACTAGTGTTTTCTGTAGCTCTCCAGAGTTCATGGATACGTGTACAAGCAAATGAAGTATGTTTTTATGTCCTTCCTTTGTTGTGTGTGTTTAACATAGAAGGCAGCGTATGCATGTGGCAGGCCTTTTGTTGTTACACGATATATCTGGGTTAGCCCCTGGAGAACCTCATCTGTTACATAGCTGTAGACTTTTCCTTCGTGGGATATGCCATAGCCGTATGCCACGTTGATGGACATTTGGGTGTTTCTTATTTTGGAGTATTAGAAACAATGCCACAGTAAATAGTACCTTGGGCCTGTGTCGTGTAGCCTACGTGTTTAATTTCCAGATGCGGGTTTGCTTGGGTCAAGGGTATGTTACGTTTTCAGTTTTGAAAGGTATTGCCAGGTTCTCCTTCATCGGGACTGAAGCTTTTAACTCTCTCACCAGCAGTGTATGAAAGCGCCTTTCCTCCACAGCCTTGCTGGCAGTATTACCAAACGTTTGGATTTTTGCCAATCTGATAAATGAAAAATATATCTCAGCACGACTTTAATTTGTATTTCTCTTATTTGACTGAAGTTGTTGAACATCTTTTCGTATATTTAAGAGCCATTTGTGTTCCTTTGTATGGGAATTGTCTGCTTGTGTCTTTTGCCCATTTTCCTGATGGATTATTATCTGCATTTTTAAGAACTCTGTTAGGGGAACTAGGCCTTGTTTTGTGATATGAATTGCAAATATTTTTCTCAATTTTGCATTAGCCTTTTGACTTTTCTTGTAATCTTTTTTTCTTTTTGCCCTACAGAACTTGTTGATTTTTATTAGTTTTGGTAGATTTTTTATTAGAATTTATCAATCTTTGCCTTTCTTTTGTGGCTTCTGGATTTTGAGTCCTAGTTAGAAAGGCCTTCCTCATTCTAGGCTCATGAGGGAAATCTCCTGCGTGTCCTTGTAGTACTTGGTTCCTTTCTTCCGTTCATATCATTGATCTGTTTGGGGATTCATCCTGTGTGCCGTATGAAGTATGGATCCAACTTTATTTTGTTATCTCTTTAAGCTGTGGACCCTGTTATCCCCAGACCAATTAATGAATAGTCCTAACATTTCTTCTTAAAATGGTCTTCAAGGTCCAGAAAGTTGGCAGCTCTTGCGGAAGCCTTAAAGAAAGCATCCCCGACCAAGGCCCAGCTGGGGTTGGAACTGCAGGAACTGGAAGCAGCGGCACTCTTGGTCCAGGAGGAAGAAGCTGCATCGAATGCAGGAGCCCGATGCATTTCCGGGCAGCAGACGCCTTCCTCCAGCTCTGAGACAAGCGATTCGGAGGAATCAGAGAGCAGCACATCGTCTGAGACCGAGGACTCAGGCTCGGAACACGAGGAGCCCAGAGGTGGTGAACGTGAGGCAGGGCCTTCCTTGCTCGGTCCCTTTGTTGAGGAAACCAGCTCGGCCCTGCTTCCTGACCATGGTGGGATGTGCAGAAGCGTGGTCCTCCCAGGGTCTGATGATGGTCAGGGACAGCCGCTCGCCTCTCCCCGGGCTCCTGGGGCATCTGAGCCTCTAATCCAGGAGCTTGGAGAACAACTGGAGACTTCGGTTCAGATTTCTGAGCCCAAGGGCTCTGCTGCTGGACAGCGTGCTGAAGAGAGACAGCCGGCAGACACCCAAGAATTGACTCCGAGTGGTCTCATTCGTTATTGAGAATTACGTCAGATTTGGTTTTGTTGACCGAATGAGAATTCTTCATTTTCGCTTTGTACTTTTCCTTAGTGTATACAACATTGTTTGTCAGTGAGCTAATGTTGACACCAGTCGGTTTTCTTGTTGCACCTTTAAAAATAAAGTTCTAAAGTTTTTCTTAAAGTGTAATTAATATTTGGAGATAAGAATAGTAGTTCTTCCAGAATCTCTAGAAGGTAGAGCCCTAAAATACTTTGAGTAGCTTTACAGAGATACGCAGGACATACAGTAAGCCGCAAACATCTTAAGCAGATAGTGTGACAAGTGGTGACAGATACATACACCGAATAAAACCAGTACTGCAGTTGAGATGCTGTACTTACCCACCATCTGCAAGTGTCCTCCTGCCCCTTCGTCACCCCTCTCCCACCCGCGCCTCTGCATGCCACCCACCCCCATTCCCCAGGCAAGCCTCCGTCTGCTCCGTCGCCGTATGTTAGGTTGTATTTCCTAGAATTTAATATAAATTGAATCGTATAACATGTACTCTTCTTTGTCAGGCTTATTTCATTCAGTATAATTATTTTGAGATACATTGATGTAGCGTGTATCGAGGTTTGGCGGTGTTTTCTTTTCCATATCTGAGTAGTAGTTCATTAAATGGACATTTGGGTTGTTTCCAGCTTTCAGCTGTTCCAAATAAAGCTGTTATGAACATTTGTGTGCAAGTCTTTGTGTGGACATATGCTCTTATTTCTCTTAGGTAAATATCTAGGAGTGGAATGACAGAGCCGTATGGTAGGTGTATGTTTAACAGTTGAAGAAACCACCAAACTGTTTTCCAAAGTGGCTGTACCATTTAACACGCCCACCAGCAGCCTGTGAGAGCTCCGCTTCTCTCTCATTCCTGTCATCACTTGGTGTGGTCCATTTTTAACATTTTTACCATTTTAATAGGTGTGAAGTGGTATCTCCTTTTATTTTGCGTTTTTAAGACTTCTTATGTTGAGCGTCTTTTCACATGTGTATTTGTCATCTTTGGTGAAGTGTCTGTTTAGATCTCTTGTCAATTTTTTTAAGTTGGGTTGCTTTTCTTATTTTTGAGTTTGGAGGGTTCTTTATAAATCCTAGATACAAATCCCCAGAGGAGTCATCCTTGCATGCCTGATACTCTTTGATTGGATAAATTTTGTGAATTCTGCCTCGTTGGGTACTGGATATGTGTTCTTATAAATATTCTTTAGCTTTGTTTTGGGATGCAGTTAAGTTACTTGGAAATAGTTTGATCCTTGTGGGTCTTGCTTTTGTAATTTGTTAGGCAGGTCTGGAACAGTGCTCTGTCTAGAACACGCTGTTTCCCCGTCCTAAAGAACGATTTTCCCGTGCCCCAGGGATTATGAGTGTTCCAGTCCGGCTGATGGAAGTAGACACCTGTGTGAGTGCTGAGCACTGGTCCCTCTAATCCTTTCATGTGGTTCTTGCCTGGCCTCATTTATAGGCTCTCCTCTGAGTCCTCGACCCTCTCCAGGTATCTGGGGTTCTCTACAGCTCTCCCCTCTCCCCTACCCTGTCTTGCAGACTCGGGCTGCCTTGGACTCCCCAAGCTCCCAGCTCTGTCTCCTGAACTCCGGAGTCCATTGGGTTCTGCCTGGGTCGCCCCTCCCTGGGCAGCCTAGACATTCTTCCAGGGCAGTAGGCGAGACCCTCGTACTGCTCCTGGGGTTTGTTTTCCATCCCTTGGGATCACTGTCTTTCATTGCCTGATGTCCAGTGTCTTGAAAACCATGGTTTCATGTATTATTTCTGTTTTTCTTGTTTGGTTATGTCAGGAGGGAAAATTCATCTGGTCCGTATTACTCCATCTTGATTGGAAACGTAAGCCTCCATTAATAATTTAAATGTGAATTTTCCTACTTGAGTGTAAGCTCCTAGGGAGTGATGTCTGTGTCGTGTCTTGTTACCACTGAATCATCAGTGCCCATATTCTCAGAGCTCCATAAATATTTGCTGAATGAATGAACAAATGAAATAAACCAATTTGCTTTAGGGAGGAAATGAAATGAAATCTGATATGTGTTAATCTCAGTAGCATTTTTATTTCAGGAAAGGGTATGATCCCTTTTACTCTGGGTCTGTATAGGTTGCAAGTATTTGTATTTCCACTATAAATACCAGTTTGTATTAACAGGATAGTTGGGGTGACTGTGCTATTTGACACCCATGTTAACTCCTGAACACCATAACAGCTTTTTTAGAATGTGTTCAAGACTTTTCTCAGGCTCCCCAGAGACCTTCAGAATCCCTGTGACCATTGAAAATGCATTTCTCCTCAGTAGCACATGACCTGAGGCCAGTTTGAAAATGCATTATCTGTTATTCCCCTCATTTACTTCTACTGACGTCAAGTTGAGCAAATCCACTCTTGTCTAAAAGTTTAAAGCCGTGGAAATTTCTCCTTCCATCACCTTCTGTCCTTACTTAGGAATCCAAACAGGATCTACTTTGGTGAGAATTGTCTTGGGTAGAAAAATCTGTTGCTCTCTTCCTCCAAGGATGGGCAAACATGGTCCTTCCCGGACATCCTCAAAGCAGAGGAACTCGCTGAACGACTCTCATGAGTTTTAAAAACAATGTGAGTGAGCGCCTTAATTTTAGATTCCGCGTCTGCCGCGTTACTTTTACCCTTTCTTTGTTCTCAGAGGGTTAAAGCTTTCTAATATCGCATTACCCTTTGTTTAAGATGAGTTAAGAACACTATACCATGTGTGTAACCCAAAACACATCCAAGAGTGCTGCCTTTAATATATATTTTTAACTAGATGACCTGCCAGGCAACTCGAGGGATTTCCTATAACCATATGCATTTCCCAAGAACCCTCGGTGATGGAAGAAAAAAATAAAAAGTTAGGGAAAGCACAGAGAGGAGACCTCAGCAGCTCCCTAGCTGCAGCTTAGTGGCAAGAACCAGGGCCTCGGGGCTGAGGAGACAAGGCATTGAGTCCCAGAGCCATAGTTCGGAGGTACGCCAGCCTCTGAGCCTCTCCCTTCCTCTTGGAAATGGGAATACAATGACTTTTTTTGCTTATCTTACAGGATGATGAGACTGCATGTTCAAAACATCATTTTATCAACTGGAAAGTATTAAACCAGCATAAGAGTTTATTATTATTGTCACACTCCCCAGTGCTGCACAGGGCTCTTTTAAGCTACCTGACAGCAGGTTTCTGGGGGAGCCAGCCCTTGGAAAATGAGAGCCCTGTCAGTCGCTTCTGAGGCATGCTCGTGGTAAAAGTCTACACAGTTCAGCAGATTAGAGAGAAATATTAATTACATCAGTGAATCACAGCACTGCCTCATCTTCTGGGCGGGCATGATCATTGACCTGTGTTCTGTGTTCTGTCTCTCCTCCCATCATCCTTGAAGAATGACACGGGGCCTCGCCGTGGACATGATCGGTTTTAGGTGCCAGGGACTACACTGATTCCATCTTTCACTGGCACGGGATTAATTTACAAATGACACAGGGCTACTCCCTACCACATTCTAAATTGGTTGAACAGCTGGGGGGTGGTTTTCACACCTGCTAGTGAAAAATCCATTTGGGTTGCATGGATCAAATTCTATTACCAAGAATTGGGCATATGAGAGAAAGGATCAAGTTTTCTCAGCCATAAGACTTTATAAAATTCTTCTAAATCAAAGGGAACTCCTGGATATCTATTTTGTTATAAGGAGATTGTTATTTTCTATCTTGTAACTAGAAATTGACCCATATAGTCAATGGTGACAAAAGATACATCTAAAAGAAATGGAAATGAATGAAAGACAATATAGGAAGGAAACTCTAGGCAGCTTTAGAGTTGCCGCTGTGTTAAAAATATACCAGCTCTTCAGAATATATTAATTATAAAATCTTGGAAGATGTAGACATCCTCTTCCTCTTGTATAAAATGGTCTGTCATGTAATGTCATTGCCTGTCTGGTAGATTGAAGTTAAAGCTTCATAAACACAAATCTCTGTGACTGTTTGGTCAGGCGTCCCCATGAAAGCAAATCAGAGATTGCAAATCTTTCCTTAACATCATTCCATCTAAATCCCCGATGGAGTTTTTGTTCGTGATCGGCTGCTCCCTTTCCCGCCCATTTTCTAAGTGCGTCATGTATAGTTTCAATCCATAGCAAATGAAGGAAGCATTGATTAGACTTGATTTAAGGCAGCAAGTGATAAATGCAGCTGGAAATTGATTCATGTCTCTCCAGTGACTGGGGCTCAGCCATCCACAGTTGACACAACTCTTGTCTCAAGGCTGGAGAAAACAAACAGGGAAACACATGTCAAACAGATAAATGACTCGGCTGTTTTGAACTCTCTGCAGAGACCATTTGTTTCCTAGATAAGGAAGACTGCTCTCCAAAGTCATGAAAAGATAAGCTGGAGGAAAAGGATGGATGTGGGAGCAGATGCCTTAGCACTTGGAAAAAAAACAAACAGAAAGGATGTACCTCCCAGAAGAATCTTGCTACGTGGATTCGCTTTCCTTTCCCCCCAGAAAATGCTGGAAGCAGCGATTTGGCCACGCCAGCCTCGGTCCTGGCTGGGACCACATGCTGAAGGCTCTGCCTCTGGTTATTTTAGGTATTCCAAGTGGTAGGCCATCGTCTCTTATGCTCTTTCCAGGGGGACATTCCCCACCTCTTGCTGGAGTGAGCATTCAGGGGAAGGAGTAGCTGAGCGACTGGAGAGCCCTGTCTATAGTCCCATCTAGCCTGAGGCTCCAGCAGTTTCACCACCAGCCCAGAGACCCCCCGGAAAACAGGAGCCCTACTGCAACCCAGGGCCTCCCGTGGAGCCTCACCTACAGCACAGAGTTCCATATTTACTGTCTTTGTTTCCGTACATGCTGTGTTTTCCCACCTCCACCTGTTTGCTCGTGCACTGCTTTCTCTTCTCCCTGTGAGTTTGCCCAGATGGGCCCATGCAAATGCCACCTCCTCCAGGAGGTCACCCTTCATTCTCCCTGGCTGGAAATAATTTCCCTCCTCTGAACTCCCACCGAATCAGGGCCAGGTCCTGCTGGAAGAGCCTGGAATCCAAGGAAAGACGAAGGGATTGGAGCAGGGAAGAGAGATTCCTACCAGGCTGTCCCCTAGGGCAGTGGGTTCCAGAGTTCTGTATTCAGACTTCTGTAAAATTAAAATTAGAAACAAGAAAACGAGGGTGCGGGGCAGGGAGGAGTACAAGGCTGCCAGTGGTTAGTTTTGTTCATGGATGTACACAGGCCGTATTCTACTGAAACCATGCTTCCACACAAACGTGTTAGCATCAAAAATGTAAAAGGACCTTTCAGAATAATAGTCCTCTAAATCCAACACACTTACCTACAAGAAAAACCCTCTCACCTGAGAATCACAGTTAACTGCTTGGCATCTGTAGTTCCAGTCTTTTTTCTGTGTATTTGTATACAGATATATATATATATATATATATATATATATATATATATATATATACCCACATTAAAAAAAAATTAGAATCATGCACTACATAAATTGTAAATCCATTTTTTCTCCTAACAAGAGGTCATGACTATTTTCATAAGTCATTGAATAACCTCCCAAAATGAGGCTTTTCCTAGCTGCACTGATGTAGTCTTATTGAAATAGAAGAGATTACTCTCAAATGTAAATTGTATTAATCAGGGTTTTCCTGCTGTGTAGTGTATTAGCCAAGCATGGGCACCTAGATTCTCTAGGTACTTCCTTTTCCTCAGTTGCATTACTGCAGCCTGGTGTATTTTATAGAAAGAATACCCTTGAATTAGAGAAGAGACAGGATTTTCATAACATCCGTCACTGTGGAGCCACTGCATGGTACCAAGCTCTGTGCTAGGCTCGTCTTGTCCTAAGCATGTCACGCAGGGCCTGTCTCCCCGTCAATCCTGCTATAGGCATAGACCCCCGATGGGGGCAGCTCTGGGTATGTTGAGACCAGGTAGCTCTGTTCTTAGCTGACTGGATCGGGCTTGAACTTGACCCAGGGTGGGATCTGCTAGTCCGGAATGCTTTATTAAAACCAGGGATTCTCGATTTTCGCAACACCCTTGGATCATCTGAGAAACTTTAGAGAAATACTGATACCCAGTCTTCTCTGAAGACAATGGAATCAGAGTCTCTGGGGATGTCTAAACAGGCAAAAAGTGGAATAATAAGATTCCTGTGCGATTTCGGCTTTCAGCTCAGAGGAGGTCAAGGTGTGACTTTCTTCGGTCCTCCCAAATCCGGGTTCATCTGACACCAGCCACCTCTACCATGCCGCCTAAGTTCCACCCCAACGAGGTCAAAGTCGTGTACCTGAGGTGCACTGGTAGGGAAGTCAGTGCGACATCTGCCCTGGCCCCCAAGATCGGCCCCCTGGGTATGTCTCCAAAAAACACTGGTGATGACATCACCAAGGCAACTGGTGATTGGAAGACTCTGAGGATTACAGTGAAACTGACCATTCAGAACAGACAGGCCCAGACTGAGGTGGTACCTTCTGCTTCTGCCCTGATCATCAAAGCCATCAAGGAACCACCAAGAGACAGAAAGAAGCAGAAAAACATTAAGCACAGTGGAAACATCACTTTTGATGAGATTGTCAGCATTGCCCGACAGATGCTGCATCGGTTTTTAGCTAGGGAATTCTCTGGAACCATTAAAAAGATCCTGGGGACTGCCCAGTCTGTGGGCTGCAGTGTTAATGACCATCACTCTCATGACATCATAGATGAAATCAACAGTTGTGTGGTGGAATGCCCAGCTGGTTAAGAACTGCAAAGAAAAAGAATTTAATAAAGTGTTATTTGACCAAAAAAAAAAAAAATTCATGCTCTCAGAAATCTGCACTGGGAAGTGCAGAGGGCATCAGGCCCTTGGCAACAGATGCTGAGGGTGAGAGATGCACTGAACGGGATCTAGAGCTGGTCTTGCAAACTCAGAGAGGAGGGCAAAGAAATACGAGTTTAGGAGGATCTATGCAGTGGAGAAAGGATAACAGCAGAGAGGGCTGAAGATACCAGCTGGTCACGGAAAGGAGAGTGGCTGGATGGAGAAGGATGCAGACACCTGAAGCTGTTAAGAGGACCCAAGAGCAGCCCTGGATCCCTACACCACCCTCTCACCAATTCCAGTTCCATTCGGCTTGACTGTATGCCTGTGCTTACTCTTTGAGATCAGAGAGCATCCGTTTCCCTTATTGCTGGTCAAATCAGAGGTCTTTCTTAAAGTAACAGGAAACCTGAGACAGCTGCTTCAAACTGTAAAGAGGGTTTATTAGTTCATGATGAAAGTCCGGTAATAGCGTAGATATCAGGAGAGGCTTAACCCAGCTGCTGACTTTGTGACCAAAGCCCTGTTTCTTGTTTGTCTGTTCTGCCATCCTCAGTGTTGGCTTCATCCCAGTTTGGACACCTCTCACATCCCAAGGCGGCTGCCAGCAGCGCCTGCAACTGCCTACTTTCTTCTTAACATCCATCCAGAAAAGAGAGTATTTGTGTTCCAGCATCCGCAGCACGTGTCTTCAGGTTCACTCTGATTGGATCAGTTTAGGGACACACTCAGTCATTCACGGTTGGCCAATGAAATGTGCTGGCTGGCTTTTTCCCAGTCAGGTGGCCAGCCCTGGAGCAGGATAGGCAGAGGAGTGTCAGCTCAGCCCGCAGTCCAGGGAAAACCTGCTGGGGAATGTGGCGAGCCGACAGCTACAGGCCGCCACAGCTTCATTTCCTGATACAGCACGGCGTTCATGTGGGGGCCACATGTTCCCCAGGCTGTTCCCAGGTGCTAGTGCTGGGCCGTTGCTACCCACCGTGGGACTTCCTTCACAGCTCTGAGACTTTGTCAGGCTGAGGACCCTGTGGGGCTCTCCACCGGATCTTCCTTGCCTCCTTTCTTTCACACATGTCAGTCCTCTTTCTGCTTGAGGCCCTCTCCTCCTACTCTTGTCTCCTCTCCTCTTTATCCTTCACAGAGGATGCACCTGTAATTCTCTCTTGGCTTCTGCTTCCCACAGGACCCGCTTGACATACCCTGGTTTCCCAAGTGAACCTCTAATTTCACAAAGGAGCTCAGCTCAAACGTACTGAGTCCCACAGTGCCTGAGGGGCAGAGACGATCCCCAACACTATACAGACGAGGAGACCAGGGTTCCAGGCTGAGTAGATTGCCTGATGTCACCCAGGCAGCAAGGGGCAAGCCTTGGATTCCAAATCCTATCTTCACCTCTCTGCAGTCCTTTACAACCTTAGATGCTGTCCTCGAGGAGCCTGGTGAGGTGGCCTGAGTCTCTCAAGGTCACCCAGCTCCTCGTGGGAGGAGAGTCCCAGCGTGTGTCCACTGCAGAGGGCTTTTCTTGACTCCTTCACTCCTGGGGGACGAGGGCTGTCGGTGGAGATCGTCACTGTCTGTCTACCGCGCAGGCTGCGGGACCCACTGACCCGCGGAGCTTGGGGACTTGACAGGTGAGCCGTCAACATGCCTGTCATCCTTTGCGCATAACTCGTCCTGGCACGGTGTTTTAAAAGAAAAAGAAAAGTCAGACGTCGCTGAAGAGGGCCGGGAATTCAAAGCGCGGGAGCAGGCGGGCGGTCCGCCACCCGGGATGCGCTCGCTTGGCCCCTGCTCCCTCCGGGCTGGGCGGGGGTGTGAGGGCCGCACATCAATGAGGACGCCTGTCCTCCGTGACGCGAGCCCCACCCCCTCTAATCCGCCGCATTGTCCATTGAAGTGTCTAATTATGTGTCTTACAACCGCAGAACTCCCCCCAGAGCAACGGGGCCCTTCTGGCAGAATGAAGGGGATGATCGCTCCATCTGTTCCTCCGGCGCCATCGGGAGGCGGGCGAGGGGGCGCGGGCGGGGCTGCGCGACTGCGCGTGCGTGAGGGCGGGGGCGGGGCAGGAGGGCGGTGGAGCGCAGGTGCCGGGAGAAAGGGGATCCCAGCGGCAGGTGCAGATGCCAAGCTCGCCGCGGCTGAGTATATGCTTAATTACAGTCGACGAAGGGGGCTGTTTTAGTTAAGAATTATAGGAGGCAGGTTCAAATGGAGCTCGGAGCCGAGCTCGAGAAGGTAGCAGGCTGGGAGCTGCCGGGGAGGGCAGACATCTGCGTCTTTAATTGGGGGTGGGCGCGCTCAGAATTTCCTGATATGTAAAAATAATCACCTGGAACACCGGGAGGCTGTAATGGAGAAGTCAGAGCGCCCGCTCCCACCCCCAAAGCCGACTACATTGTTTGGCCTGAAGCAGATCCTTAAATTACAAGCGTATTTCATTCCCCTCCCAATAACGTTATTTCTCCGTGTGTGGAGACCTGGCTCCAGGGGCCCATGGAAGTACCACCTGGGGTGGAAGGCACAGAGGGGACGATCGGAAGTAGGCTGTCTTTGGAACCAAACGCCAATATGAGCTTTACAGTTTTCTTCTCCGTTGCCTGGTTTTCAACAGGGGTGGGCCCATTTCAAAGCGAGGAAGCGGAGAGGCGCTCAGGCTTTCCCGGGGGAGAACACCGCGCAGCGGGAGCCGAGGACTCAGTAGGAGTCAAGGAACATTGCGGAAGAAAGGATAAACGGGAGTTGGTTAAGCAGGCGGAGGGTGGGGTGGGAAGAGCGTGTCCCAGGTGGAGGGACGGTGATGGGTGAGGGAACCAGATTGCTCTAATGGGTGGGACAGAGAGGGGGGTGAGTTAGCTACCCCAGCGGACTGGAAAAGCAGCCCATAGAAATTACATGCCCCTGTGGGCCCAGACTTGGGGGCGGGGGCGGGGGGAGGAGAGAGAGAGAGAGAGAGAGAGAGAGAGAGAGAGAGAAAGAAAACCCCGTACACACAATAAGTGAAAAGCAATTGAATATTATAGTCCCTGGTGAATTTCATTGTAAGGTGCAGCAAATATTGTAAATCCGTCCCCCTCCCTCTCTCTGTTTCTTACTCTCTTGTTTTCTATCACTCTTTTATCATAGTCTCTGCCTGCCCCCAAATGAAGAGTCACCTTTCCCCTCCAAACCTCTCTGACTCTCTCTTTCACTCTCTGCCCCCACAGTTACCTTCCCTTCTTCCTCCTTCCCCCTCTGTGGCTGTGATTTTGATCCTAGAGCACCCTCTTCCCTTCACTATAAGTTCTGCTCACTTATGGCTCCTTCCCCCTTGGATGGTTTAGGGCAGGAGTCCACAAAGCAGACCTCGCTCTGGCCAAATGCATCCCATCACCTATTTCTGTACAGCCCATAAACTGAGAATTTAAATATATATATATATATATATATATATATATATATATATATATATATGTTTTTAAATGATTGAAAAGAACTTGTAGAAATTTTCTTCTCTTGTCATATGTTACATCTCATTGTGTGTTTCCCTGTGTAATAGCCTTGAATTTGCCTCTTGGCCCGCAAAGCCTAGACTATTTTACCAATTGGCCCTTTTCAGAAAAAGTTTGCTGACCCCTGGTTTAGAATTGGGATATGGGTACTTATGCAGTAGCATTTGGGGTGCCTGGCCCGGGGCTTCTGGGGTTTTCCAGGCCCTCCTAGGGGGAGGGTCTGAGAGAGGCTGGGGTGAGAGGGGTGAGGCTTCTGTGGCTAGTCTGGGAGGGCAATTAAGGGGAAGGGGATGGAGGCTGCTTTCAAAAACAAAACAAAACAAAAAAAACCCATTGGTAGTTGTCACAGGGGCCAGCCAGGGTCATACTTGTTTTCCTAGGATGGGAAGTGACTTAGAACTGCCTTATCATTCCTGAGATTAGGAATGGTGGAGTCCTGCTTCAGGATCGTCTTTCCAAAAGCTGTGGCCCTTTTCTAATCCTTTTTGGAGTCCTTCTCCCATCTTTTCTGAACATTTTTAAAAGCTTGTCAGACGAAGCATCTTCCCATAATCACCTGAGCTCCTGGGCGATAGTAGACATGTCGTTTGGTCTGTGTGACATCCTGCCGGGGAAACCATTCCTGTCCCACTCTGTAATAATGGTGCTCTGTCCCTGACTGTCTGAAGGGCTGACACTACACTCTGGTCCCACGACAGGGGTGGACCCATGGCAGTAAAGCAAATCACAATAAAATGAGGTATATCTGTACTAAGCATGGAGCCCCTGACACTTACTGAATTGTGAGAGGGGCCACCCAGGTAGGCACCGTGCCTGGCCCTGCCCCTTGACAGCCATTCTGGGCAGTGTTCATTGCAGTTTTCACAGCCAGCACAGATCTTTCTTTAGGATGGAGTGGTCAGATACACATCTCACAATTTCGAATTTTTCTTAGTTATGTCCTAAAGCTGTGACAGTCAGAGTCAAAGGGTTGCAGTGTACTGAACACCTGCTGTATTCATAATGCGCCCCAGCACATGTTCCTCTATAGGCCTGACAGTATGCTTTTACTTTTAGTATAAAAGTCTCTCTGACTGGGGCTTCCCTGGTAGCGCAGTGGTTGAGAGTCCGCCTGCCGATGCAGGGGACACAGGTTCGTGCCCCGCTCCGGGAAGGTCCCACATGCCGCGGAGCGGCTGGGCCTGTGAGCCATGGCCGCTGAGCCTGCGCGTCTGGAGCCTGTGCTCCGCAACGGGAGAGGCCACAACAGCGAGAGGCCCGCATACCGCAAAAAAAAAAAAAAAAAAAAGTCTCTCTGACTTAGTTTTTATTCTTTTATTAGGGGTGATTTGCTAGGTGTAATTTCTAATTCTCTCCCTATATGAGATTGTTCATATCATATACAAAAATACTGCTACTAGTATTAGTGACAGCTCACACTTATTGAACACTTACCAAGTGCCAGTCTCTGGATAAAGGGCTTTACTGGCCTGATCTCCTCTAATCCTTACCAGAACTCAGGGATATGGGTGCCATGAGTCCGATTTTACAGATGAAAAAACCAAGTCTCTTGCCCAAGCTCACAAAGATACGAAATATTGGCATTAGCAACTAAACTTGGTTTTATTTTAAAGAAAGACTAATAATGGGCTAGAGAAATGGGGGGCTTTCATGAAGGACACCCATCACCTGCTTTGAAGACAGGTCAGGATTTACCGCCCATTAGCTCTGTGACCTGGAGCATCTTACCAAACTTCCTTGGGCCTCGATTTCTTTGTCTCTAGAGGAGGGGTGATAATTTCATCTTGAGGGAGAGAATCAAATGAGAAATATAAAGTTCCTGACACATCGTTAAGGCCACAGTTGGAGCTCAATCCCGTTTACTTTTTTATTTTTTTGTTTTGTTTTTGTTTTTGCGGTACGCGGACCTCTCACTGTTGTGGCCTCTCCCGTTGCGGCGCACAGGCTCCGGACGCGCAGGCTCAGCGGCCATGGCTCACGGGCCCAGCCGCTCCGTGGCACGTGGGACCCTCCCGGACCGGGGCATGAACCCGTGTCCTCTGCATCGGCAGGCGGACTCTCAACCACTGCGCCACCAGGGAAGCCCCCTTTTACTTTTTATTCCACCAGAGTAGACTGAATCATACTGGTTTCCAGAGAGTCCATGCAGTGCAATTTAAGCTCTCTGCGAAGTCGGTTTTTGGTCATTTTGTTTATGCCGTATCCCCTGCACCAGAACGGTGCCTGGCACATCACAGGCACTCCATACGTGTTTGTTGAATTGAGCTCTCTCTTTCTGTGAGTCTGCAGTTCTGTCACATGTGATTAACAGTGGCTTCCCAACAGTGGTTGGGACCAGGGGGCGGAGGGGGATCCAGGAGCAAAGCTTTGCATGGAGGAGGGGAAAGATCCACGCTCATCTCACTCAGCAGCCCTCCAGGAGCCAGAGCTAGTGGCCTGCAGTGTTGTTAAGAGCTCAGCCGTGGCCGCCCTGCCTGGGAGAGCAGCTTGGGAGTTAGCTGCTGGAGATGCCTGATGCGTGTCCTGAAGCAGTCAGTGGATGCAGCTCCAGCCGTGCCTCTTTCTTCCTTCTCCCAGACTTGTCCGGTCCTCCGCCTACGAGACCCCCCCCACATCTGCACGGCGGCCGGGCTCAGAAAGAATCCTTCTTCAACGCCAAGTATCGGCAGGGCTCTCAGGGTGTGAATTATTCATCGACAAGCCCAGCACCCATCTGTCTCCAGTCAGCTCTGCTGACACCTCTCCACACCCAGAGCTGCGCAGGGCACCCCCGTGGTTTCCTCAGAGTGAAGACGAGCCCCTGAGCCTTTTGCCTTAATTGGAGAGATGATGGGGCGAACAAGAGGCTCTAAAGTGTGTATTTGAAATCAATTTGCTCCTTGAAGCGTCATGAAAACAAAAGGCTGAGAGATGCCCACTGTGAGGGGATCGCCCTGGCGCCGCGTCAGCTCAGGCTCCGCTAATGACCTGTGGCCAACAGCCCCCTCACACCTTTGCTCTGAAGAGGCTGGCAGAAGCCGGGCGGGGGTTGGGGGCACGTGGCTTTCTAGTCTCAGAGGTTTCACAGGGCACAGCCTCTGAGAATCACGGACAGAAGATGGGGGGCCTGATCTCTTGCACATTTGCAGTGGCCGCCCTGGGAGGCCTGGTGCACCCCGCTGGCTCCTGGGGTGGAGCAGGGGTGGGGGAAAGGCAGTAAGATTTCAGAGGTTTAAAGAAGAGGTTCAGTTGCCTGTGAACGCAACCAGCTTCTAGAAATCTCTGGAGGTAACGGATGTGGCAGCAAATCTGTCAAATGGACAAGAGGCAGAGGAAGGCATATATATGGGTTGCTGGTTAATTCTAAGGGGCAAAATGGCCATTTTCCTATGTTGAAATAATAGGCAGGAATTATTCGTGTGCATCTTTCATGACCAGTGGCTGAGAGTCTCCAGGGGAAAAAAAACAGGGGTTTCCTCAGGAGGGAGTTATACTCTAGTAAAGAGTTCCCCAAGAATAAGTAACGATTGTGACTTTTGCCTCATAGCAGGCCATTCAAAGATGCTATTGGCTCTGCTTCCCCTTTTAGAGCCACACACCCTACATTATATGTTGTATCAAACATTACATCGCAACCACATCATAAGTATATATATATTATATATAATATAAATTACACATATATTATATATAATACCTGTATTATATATAATATATAATACATATATATTATATATAATACCTATCTTATATATAATATATATACAGTATATACTATATATACCTATATTATATAATACATATACAATATATATTATATATAATACCTATATTATATATACCACATACATATTATAACGTACTCCTATCATGTATATATGTAGATATATTTATTTTTATACATTATCTATATTGTAAAGAAGTTTTAGAAGTTTACTTTTGAACTTACTCGGCTATGAATAGTCACTCATTTAATTTGCTATTGGCTCTGCTTTCTAAGTAATCATCACGCATAATCAAGAGCTCTTGCAAAGCAAGGTAACCAACTCACAGATTGTCTTCGTATGTAATACAATCTTTATGAAAACTAAACTTGACAGTGAACAAAGTGGACCTAATGTTTGTAAACATTGTATTAGACATTTATTCATTCTGATTTTGCATATTTTTCTTTAAATGTTTCAAACCAATGCCTTTTATTTTTTCCTCTTCTCTGATATGTTTGTGAGACCTGGAAGGTGGCGTGTGCGTGTGTGCCTCTGTGTGTGTGTGTGTGTGTGTGTGTCCACGTGCGTGTGTCTATGCATGTGTCCTAATGGATAAAACAGGCTTGCTTGGCTGGGGGTGGGTCGATGGGGAGCCTGGAGGAGGTGCTGTCAGGGTCTCCAGGCTTCCAGAATCTTATTTCTGCAGGTCCTCCTGGCTCTTTCCCTTGAGTGAAACAATAAGCTTGGCAAGGTTTGTGCTTAGGTAAAGAGGCCCAGGACTCATGGTCAGTCAGCACCTCCAGGTGAGGAAAACCTTAGACGGTGCCAAACCCAGGAGGACCTGCTAAGAAATCCAGTGACAACCATGGCCCTTACACTCACAGCACAAAAGTCAAGAAATACAGAGAGAAGGCGGGTACCCTCTCCTGGCGTGGGGTCTCCTGAGGGGGGTGTGTTTGTGCATCACTTCACCCAGCAGAGGAGTAGTGGAGGAGTTGTTTTCATGCCAGCCCGAAGAGGAGGGAGGGGAGGAACAGATGGGACGGGCGCTTTGTCACCATCACCTGATCGGTGGCCTCCTTTCATTAACATTTTATAGCCTGGCACTAACAGCGGGATCATTCAACACTAGCATGGGGTTGACCCGGTTCTGAGTATCAGGGGGCCTCGGAGACGCATGCGCATGCATTCTAGTCTGGCCCTGACCACTCGGCGAGCCCCACTGGCTATTTGGGGAGAGGGGCGCAGGAGGAATGAGGAGGGACCAGTACTGAAAGGGCACCTTCTGACTGCCAGGCACTGCACCCATGATTTACTTCCTAACTTTATGCCTCAAGCCACATGTGTCCTTTCTCAACTGAGGCAGTGGAAGCTACGGAGCATTAAAATGATGAACCCAAAGTGACACAGCCAGGATGTGGCAGCGGCGGGATTTGAATTCAGAGCAGTCACACTCAAACCCTGCACTGTTTCTTTCATACTCTGCTGCTGCCTGGAATTCCTTGGCTCTCAAGAGTATGTTGGTGGGATTTCTGCTATGCCTCTAAAAAGATGAGCGTCCCTTCCAGTAAATTGTTCCTTCCCTGAAACTGAGAAGAGAGAAGAGGTAGATGCCACGGTGCCTCTGTGTCGGGCAAAGATGCCCAGCAGAGGAATCGGGGCTGAAGTCTAGCCCGCATGTCGCCTGCTGGTCGGTACCCTGGCGTTGGGCTTCGTCAGGCCAGAGAGCGTTGCCTGTCAAGTCCTATGCCCCTGAGACCACATCTACCCAGACAGGTGCCTCTTAATAAGTTGTACAAAGACACTGTCTTAGTTTGGGTTTTCCTGGGAGCAGACCCGGAGACCAATATTGTAGTGCAAGTCTTTTGTCTGGGAGGGGATCCCAGGAAGCACTAGCAGGGAGGAGGGAAGTAAGACAGGGAAGGGGGAGGCAGAATTATCCAGGTATGTATCAAGGTGGTTATCACTGTGGACAGCCAGAGCCCCAGGTCGCCGCGGGGAGCTCTGGGGAACAGCAGAGAACATTGCCCTGAAGTCATCCCAGTGCCTCATTGGCCATCACTCAGGGCTGCTTCTGGGGGGCTGTTCCTCTTTCCCCACACGCAGATCGTGCTCTTGGGGCGGCAGACAGCCCTCCTGCCTGATGAGCTGCCCTCGTTGCAGGTGTGTGCAGAGGACGTCTGGGCAGGGTAGAGCCAGCGTCTACCCGGGCGCCCTTCACGTGAACCTGACGCCGGGTCCAAGACTTCTATTCTGCTGGATCTAATCGACCCAAGTGATTATCTATACCCCCCTCTCCAAGCCCATTCATCCACTGCAGGGTGAGCATAGACACCCATCTGTGACATTGTCTGGAGAAAAAGCCCATGGCCGCTAAAGCATCATCATGACATAAAGCCTCCTGACTTTATAATGAAGTCTGGGCCCTGTTCCTGGCTCTGATGTACCCTTTCTTCATTTTCTGCCTCTTTCCCTTCCCGCCCCCCACCTTCGGAAGCCAATAAGGAAATCCAGGTTTCCTGGCTTCCTGCCTTCCTGTTTTTATCCTCTGGACCTCCGGCAGGGCTGGCAGGAGCAGGAGGCGGCTGCCTGGAGTAACTGCACGAAGCTCTGGAGTGGGGCTTGCGCAGTGCTGGGGTGATCTGGAAGCTGTGTGTGCCACTTTCTCTGACGTTGTTTGTTTAATGGGGGTGGTGGCCAGTGGAAACTTGGAGGAGGCTCAGTTGACCCTTGGCATCTCCCCCAAGAAAGCTGAATCCTCGCCTCGGCTGAACCCCCAAACCTCAGAACCCTCTGCGCCTTCCAGCACTCTCCCCGGACCACCTGGGGCTGCAGTTTTGCTTGTTCTCAGGCTAAATGGCCAACTGCAGAAGAGCTGAAGCAGGAGTTTGGCAGAAGTGTAAAGAGTTGCTTCAACTCAGAAACGCCCAAACGCAAAATTGCGACTACTTTAGTTTCTGTTTCCTCCAGTTCTGTTGCCGTCGTTCCCTGGAGGGTTATGATCCTACTTTCCAGCTCCCCTTGACGATTTTTGCCCAGCACAGACACAGCTCCGGAGGAGGGGATGGCCCAACCCTGTTGCTTCATTTGGCACTGCTGATCTAATGAGGTGTAAATCCCACAGATGCCGCTCGGGGCGGCCAACATAGTAATTTATACCAATTGGTGTGATTAGACGAAGCCCTCAATCATCCTGCAGTGTCGCGCTGCAATCTGTCACAGTCCTCACCAGACGTGCTTCACCCTGGCTTTGTGCTGGGATGAGTACATGCTTTCCTGGGTCCTGCTCAAGAGCCCAAATATAAGAGTGAGAAAAGGGCCCAAGGACTCATGACCGCCTACCAGGAGTGAGGACGCTTCCTCCCCTTCACCCGGGAGGGGACTGGCCGAAAGGTCACAGACGTGGGCTCAAAGCCTGACTCCTTGGGCATGAATCCCCGCTCCGCCCCAATAGGCTGCTTTCCTTGGGAAAGTGACTCCACCCCTGTCACCTCAGTCTGTTCATCTGTAACATGGGGTGATAATAATGCTACAATCCTCATAGAGTTGTTAGGAGGGTTAAATGAGTTAATATGGGTAAAGTGCTTAGAAACATACCTGGCACATAGTATTTGTCAAATAAGTAAATTCTCTTACTTTTTTTCTGTCCACTCCAGAAAGGCTCTGAGGAATCCACCAGTGAAGATACACAAAGACCAGTAAAATGACTGAGGAACTCAAGAACCACCTAAGGAAAGGGGTAAGGAGAGAGGGTTGTCGTCTGTTGTATTAAGGAGGGCTCTTTGGGCTCCAAGGGACACTTACTCATCCAATGACTATGTACTGATCACTTAACCGCGTACCAGCCAGCATGCTCGTTGCTGGTCTTAACAGCAGTGACCTCGTGGAGCTTGCATTTGAGTGTTACTTGTACAAAGCCCAAGTAAACAACCAAATAAATGAGATGATTTCAGAGTGACAGAGACATGAAGAAAGTAAACAGGATGGAGTGAAAGGGCGGAGTGGGGTGGAGGGCAAATACATGTTGGGTGATCAGGTAAGGCCTCTCTGACAAGGTGACGTGACAAGAAAGAACCAGCCATGTGAAGCTCTGGGAGGAGAACTTTCCATACAGAGGGAGCAGCACGTGCAAAGGCCCCGAGGTAGGTGGGAGCTGGGAGAGTTGGAGGAATAGCAAGAAAGCTGTTGTGGCTGGAGCAAAATGAAGGAAGGAGAGCAGTGTGTAGAGGTTGGATGGGGCCAGATCGTGCAGGGCCTTATCGGGTAAAGTGTTCGACTTTTATTTTAAGGACTTTGGGTGCTTGAAGCAGACAAATGGCATAGTCTCCGTTACCATTTTAAATCTTTTCTTTTTAGTATTTTGCATTCTTCTCTTTTTTTTAAGTCTTTATTGAATTTGTTACAATACCTCTTCTGTTTTATGTTTTTTGGCCATGAGGCATGTGGGATCTTAGCTCCCCAAGCAGGGATCAAACCTGCACCCCCTGTATTGGAAGGCGAAGTCTTAACCACTGGACCACCAGGGAAGTCCCCTCCTTTACCATTTTAAAACGTTTAGAAATCCAACTCTAGGTAGCTTTAACAAAAGGGAAGGTTTCTTAAAAGACTGTGGGAATGTCTCAGAGAAGCTATGGGCAAAAACAGATCTGGGCTTGAACACTGGAGGATGAGTTCTCCACCCCCGTGTTGGGTTTTATCTGCGCTCTCTACACCCCAATCCACATGGAGCCAACAGCTCCTTTGTTATATGAACTTGACTTCCACAGTCCAGCGTCTCAAGAGCAATGCATCTCTCAGTTCCAGCATGCCTCAGCTAAGGACTTAGGGGCTGGCTTGAGCCCGGAGTCCATTCCTGGACCCATCAGCTATGGCCAGAGCGGGGGTGGGGTCACGCTTGACATCCTGGTTGCTTCTGAGTAAGGATGGGGGTCTGGGCAGGAGGAATAATTCTCCAAAAGGGAAGTGAGGGTGTAGGGCAGAGTAAGCAAAGTGTCCAAGTTGCCAGAAAACCAGAAACTAAAGAATGTAGCTGTAAGCAAGCTCAGAATTTAACCCTGAGTTTCCTGGTAGCCGAAGCTCAGAAAGAAACATGAGTGGGTTTCAGAGTTCTCATCTGCTAATAAAACAAGGCAGAGCAGATCACTAAAAGAGAAAAGCGTTTTCTTCCGCTAAAGCTAAGGGGGCATTCTTGAGAGGTTCTCTGTGGAAGGGGAACTGAGAAATACGATGGAAGGTTCTCAGCAACTTTTTAATTTAAATTTCTCAGATGATTTAGTTTTTCTGAATGTGTGGAGATTCCCTTCTGGGGAGTTCTGAAAGTAGAGGGAGGGGACATCGCGGAATCTCAGCAGTGGGCTGGGCGGGATGTATTTGTGGGAGCCAGAGTAATGTGTCTCCTTCTGATGACCTCATTGGTTCGTAGGGACTTCAGCGCAAGGCTTGAAAACTCAAATGCCCTCGTACTAGGGAGATGCATGTGACATGGGCTGGGTGCCTACACCATGGTCGACGCAGCTGGTGATCCAGCTCGGTCAGCAAAGAGACCGTAGGAAATCGCTGCTGTTCAGCCCCCGCCAAGTGTGGCCTCTTGGGCCTAATGATTTTCCAAGAGGAACTGGAAATTCTGGACTCCAAACCATGAGTGTTGACAACGAATTGAAATCTGTCTGAAAACTTTCCAAGAGCCCAGCAAAATGGGGGTGAGGGGTGAAGGCGGCTGCAGCCAGGGGGGTGCAGCTTCTGTGTCCCCGTGAGCAGTTAGCCGGCCTCACGGGAGCTTCCTGGAACACGAAGGGCTCAGTTGGGATTTTGTCCAGATCTGGGCACAAGAGCCCCGGGGGTGGAGACTCTGGGTCCTAAGGAGAGATGCTGCCCTCCCCCATTCTCCCGTTTCAGGCTATGTGCTTGGCCCCAGGTATCCGGTGATGAGTGAAACAGGCCCACCCCTGCTCTCAGGGGGTTTATAGTCCAGTCAGGGAGCCAGACTTTGGACAACTAACTGCACAATGAGGTCATTGATCGGAGTTGCACGAAGTGCCGGAAGGAGGCCCACCGAAGGCTGCCTTAGGTGTTCATGGGGGTGTGACCTAGTCCAGGGGGTTAGGAAAGTTCCCCTGAGGACAGACTTCAGCTGAAGCCTTGAGCAGAGGAGTAGGAAAGGGGAGGAGTAAGGAGGTTCGTGCTTCCAGACAAAGGAAGCGACTGTGGTGGCGCAGGCTGGGGAAGCTGTCTCAGGAGGGCAGCATTACGGATGGGCTGGGCCGGGGGAGGAGCTGATGTTGTCCGCCACGTTGAAAACTTAGAACTTGTGAGAAAAACGATCCAAAACTTAGAAAGAGGGCAAAAAGGAAGCCCACAGATTCTTTGATGTCAGACCAGAGCATTATTTACTCAGCCCACCCAAGGATGACTTAATTCTCTATGAGCTTGTACCTTTGTTTGATTTTACTCTTTACTGTTTGGGCCTGATCTCTCTGAAGTTACATGTATATCTGCAGAGAGCTGCCCTTCTGCAGAGAAGTCAGTGCTTTTGGTCTGGTAGGGAAGACCACCCCAAAGGTTCTCGCTTTATTACCCTGAAGGACTTTAGTCAGTTTTGTTTCTAACTTACAAAAATGAACAAGTAGGGAATTCCCTTGGTGGTCCAGTGGTTAGAACTCCACACTTTCACTGCTGTGGGCCTGGGTTCGATCCCTGGTCGGGGAACTAAGATCCCGCAAGTCGCACAGCGTGGCCAAAAAAAAAAGGAACAAGTAAATAAAACTTGACTTCCATACATCTTTCCTGAGGGACTGTTTAAACCCCTGTCATCAAATGCTTTTTGAACCAGCTCTACTATATCACTGGTTCTCTCATTAATGAGTTAAATAAACATCTGACACATTTTTATCCCATATCAATAAGAGTTGGGTTTTCAGAAAACAGTATCTCAAAGAGATATCTGCACCACCGTGTTCACTGAAGCATTAGTCACAGCGGCCAAGACATGGAAACAGCCTAAGTGTCTAATGACAGATGAACGGATAAGGAAAATGTGGTGTACGTATAAATGGAATATTATTCAGTCATACAGGAGAAGGAAATACTGCCATTTGTGAGAGCATGGATGAACCTTGAGGGCGTTATGCTAAGTAAAATGAGTCAGACAGACAAAGACAAACACCATGTGATCTCATTTATACGTGGGACCTACAAAACCGGAACTCAAAAATATACAGCAAATAGACTGGTGGTTGCCAGAGATGGTGTAGGGAGTGGGCGAAATGGATATAGGGGGTCAAAAGGTACAAGCTTGCAGTTATAAAATAAGTTCTGGGGATGTAATGTACAGCACGGTGACTACCGTTGTATATTTGAAGGTTGCTGAGAGTATGTCTTAAAGATTCTCATCCTAAGAAAAAAAAAGTTGTAGCTATGTGAGGTGACAGATGTTAACTAGATTTACTGTGGTGATCATTTCATAATATATACAAATATCAAATCATTATGTTGTACAGCTTAAACTCATACAATGTTATATATCAGTTATATCTCAATGAAACTGGGGAAAAAAGAGTTGGGTTTTTATTTTCTGAACATTATTTTTTGACTGAACTTTCTCCTAAGCATGATGAGAAACCATGGAGGGTTTTAAGCCAACACCTGCCATGATTGGATTTGCGTGTGGATCAGTGTTAATGTTCTGAGTGTAAGCAAACCAGGCTTCTATTTTGATTGTCAGATGGGGGGATTTCCCTCTTGGGACAAATAACCGATTTGGTTGAGGACCGATCTGCTGCCGTTATCATCAAGTGTAGGTTTATTATAGGGTCTTTCTACAAACATAGGAGACTCTAATCATGGCGACGTCCATTTTTGTTAAGATTGAAAGCAGTGGCTAATAATTTATTGTAAAGGAATCTGAACTAATGAGCTCCACTTACAATTAGAATGTTTGAGAAAGCTCTCTTCTCCTGGGTCTCCCCAGGAGGCCCAGCTCCGACAAAGGTGGCACCGCTCAGCCGTCGGGCAGATTGCTCATCGACTGCGTCAAGTGTCAGAAATTGGGCGATCTCTTTAAAAAAAAGAAAAAAAGGGAGGGGAAGATACGAGCATCCATTTCCATAAATTACTGAATGTGAATTTAACATCTTCTCGTTGGAGAAGTGTTGAAATTGCACAAGCTAATTGGCGAGTCGGGGAAGCAGTGTTGGGACTGCGACAGCAGACGAGTCATTGTTGTTCCCTGGCGGGCAGAGTGAGGGGGCCCTGCTCCCTGGGGCAGCCACGCCCATCCAAGTGGGTCTCAACCAAGAAGGGCACCTGGAATTATGCCTCCAGAAGCTTCTTCCGTTATCTCCTTTAACCCTCACAGCGCTCCGAGAGGTTGAGTGACCTGCCAGAGGTCATGTGGCTGATAGGTGGCTGTGCTGACGTTTCGGTCTAGGTGTTTCGAATTCATGACGCCAGTGTGCCTTCCTGTGACTTGTGAACATTCTTCACTTTAGTTGTCATTTCCTCAGTGTTTAGACTCCAGCAAAATCATTCCAACTGATACGGTAGAAAGAGTGTGATTCCCCCCACCACCACTTGGTAGAATTAATACTCAGCTTTAGACAACTGATAGATTATTGAAATGGGAAATGGTGATTCCTCCCTCCCTTCCTCCCTGCCTCTGTTCTTTCCTTTTTCTCATCAGTATGCATCCTTCAGGTTTTTGCTGAAACATCGTCTACTCACTAAAACGTCTCGTGGCTGTTTTACTTCAAATTGCGATCTGTGTGAGCCCTGAATGCTCGTTCTGTCACGTTATTCTATTTTTTCTTCTTTTTCCCCCCATAGCGCTCGTCGTCTTCTAACATACCTATATAATATTGTGTATAACATATATACGTTATTTGTATTATCTTTACTATTTAGTATTTGTCTTCCCCAAACAGAATTTTAAATCTCAAGAAGGAAGGCATCTTTGGTGTGTTTCACTTGCTTGGAACAAGGTCTGGAATGTAGGAGGTGCTTAATAAATACTTGTTGCTTGAATGAATGAATGAATGAATACCCGTTATATGGCTTCTTATAGTTTAATGAAAATCAACAAGGAAAGCAAACCAAGCTTATTGTACACATCCAAATTCTCAGTGTTTGCAATATTCTCTCCGTTAATTTTCATGACATAGCAACTGTTATTATCATCATTTTACACATGAGGAAACTAAGGCCCAGAAAAGTAGAATAGCTTGCCCAAGGTTACACTTCTAAAGCTACTTTAAAAATGAATTTTGTTGAGGTATAAATTTCACATAATCCAGAGCATCCACGTTCAATGTGCAGTTGAGAAGTGGATACACCCACGTGACTATCACCCAAGCGAGATGCAGAACCTCTCTATCACCCCCAACAATTCACTTGTGCTACTTTGCAGTCGATATCCTTCAGCCCCTGGTAACCCCTAATTTGTTTTCTGCCCTTATACTTTTGCCTTTTCTGGAACGTGTTATACAATGGCATCATATAGCGAATGCTCATTTATGCCTGGCTCTTTGGCCCAGCATAATTATTGGAGATTCATCCGTGTTGCTCTGTGTACAACCGTTCATTCCTTTTTCAGCACTGGGGCTGTTCTATTATATGGGTAGACCATAACTTCTTTATCCGTTTCTCTGTTGCTGGACGTTTGGATTGTTTCCGGTTTGGGTCTATTAGAGATAAAGCCACTGTGAACATTCTTGTACAAGCTTTGTGTGGACATCTATTATCATTTCTCCTGGGTAGATGACTAGGAGTGGGCTTGTTGCACTGTATCGTCACTCTGTGTTTAACTTTAGAAGGAATGGCTAAACTCTTTTCCAAAGTGTTTGTCGCGCTTTGCGTTCCCACCAGCAGCATATGAGAGTTCCAACGGGCTGACATCCTCCCCAACCTTTAGTGTGGTCAGTCTTTTTAACTTTCAGCATTGAATTGGGTGTCCAGCAGTGCTTCCTTTTGGCTTACATTTTCGTTTCCCAAACGAGTAATAACGTTGATCGTTTTTCATGTGCTTATTGGCCAGTAATGTATCCTCTTTGGTGAAGTATTTCTTCAGATCGTTTGCCCATTTTTAATTGGATTGTTTGTCGTATTACTACTGAGGTTAAATGACGCTTTATATATACTATTTTTATGCATTTGTACATTTATACATCGTGAACACATTTACACATTTACATTATATAATATGATTTTTCCCCCAGTATGTGGCCAGCCTTTTCATCTCCTTAATGGTGTCTCAGAACCCCTTTTTTTTTTTTTTTTTTTTTTTGCGGGACGCGGGCCTCTCACTGCTGTGGCCTCTCCCACTGAGGAGTACAGGCTCCGGACACACAGGCTCAGCGGCCATGGCTCACGGGCCCTGCCGCTCCGCGGCATGTGGGATCTTCCCGGACCGGGGCACGAACCTGTGTCCCCTGCATTGGCAGGTGGAGTCTCAACCACTGCGCCACCAGGGAAGCCCTCAGAACTACTTTTGAACGACGGTCTGTCTGCCCTTCATTCCTTTCCACTTTCCCAAGTAAGGTCCATCTCGAGGAATTAGACCCTCAAGGGGTAAGAAAATAATTGTGAAAAATAACTAAAATACCCAGAGGAAAAACACAATCCTGGCCTGTGTTTGTTCAGTGGGTTCAGAAGTGAATTTCCCTAATGTGAGGCTGAGGGAGGTGGAGAGAGAGTTAATCACTAGCCCCGGCTCAGTGTTATTTTAATTAAGCATAATAAGAGTAATGAAGTTATGCACCTCTTAGGATTTATGGCTTAGCTATTGGTATGGCACGGAGAGGATTTCAGGAACAAATATAAGTGATGGAACCCCAGGGACTTTTCCTATCTTGCTGGGTTGTCCTGTAACCCCACAGGGTGGGAGGTGGTGCTGTGATGCGGTGGAAACAGCAGAACAGGGCAGGGGTGGGGCTGTCGGGAGACCTGGATGTGTTACTTGGAGCAGGTGCTCTCCCCTCTGGACCCCAGCCTCCTCACGTGAGGAGGATTTGATGCAGCAATGTGTTGGTGAACGTTTAACGCTTAATAAATGCTTCTCCAAAAAAAAAAGTACATGTATGTGTATACATGTATATATATGTACTATGTCTATATACACATGTATATATGTATTTGCATATATACATGTGCTTATAAAGTTTACTGATATTAGTGACGTATAAGATACAATTTAAAATAATAAAACATAGAATATTATACATTCCACATAGCCAAATAATTTTCACAAAATGCTTTTGTTGGTTTTTGCCCAACTCTCCTATCAGTATCCAACCAGCAGTTACAACTGACAAATGAATGCGGCTCTGACATGAATATTGGTTGATATTTTTGTTTATATTAAAGAGGAAGATGAAAGTGAAACAACAAAGACATATGTCAGGACGTTATGCATTCATCAATGGCATGAGTGACCTCTTTGCTGAATTGGATAACAGTGTTTGAATACTGGAAGACTGTTTCCTTGATTTTTGCTCTATTCACAGTGTAACAGCTGTATATACGATGCACTTAATTGTTGACATTTTCGCCACTATTCTCTTAAGTCTAGACAATCAACAAAACAATAGATTAAGCTCTGATGTGTAGTGTTGGCCAATGTCTATGGTGTAAAGACTCCTACTCTGACCTGTGTTAAGCTACCCACGTGATGTCAGTGAAACTGGGTTTCAGAAGAGCTGTGTGGCTGTATGCCCTTATGTGCTATACCCACTTTACAGATACAGGAGATATAAATAACCTCAGAAGTACACATAATAGTAAAACATAGTAAAATACTTAGGAAGAGGTGGTTTGAGTATTTATGACCTTTATTTTTAATATAATTTATTTAATAGAAATTTATATAATTTAATTTTTAATTATGGCTGTGTTTTAATAACCAGCTTGGAAAGTTCCTAAAAATGTTAGAGTCAGCCCTCGGGAGGGTATGAGCTGGTGGCAGCACGACAGTGGTTTGATGAGATTCAACCTAGTGTCCATAGCCAGGTGAGACTTCCAAGAAGGGCCAGCACTTCAGAACTTCCCGTCCCATGTCACTCTCCCCTCCCAGCCAGGGCCAGGCTACTTCCTCTCTGAGAGAAGCAGGTGCAGAGAAGTATATTAATCGGCTTGGGCTGTCATAACAAATACCACAGATCGGGTGGCTTAAACAACAGACGTTTATTTCTCACAGTTCTGGAGGCCAGAAGTGCATGATCAAGGTGCCAGCAGCATTGTTCTGGCAAGGCCTCTCTTCCTGGCTTGTAGACGGCCACCTTCTTGCTGTGTCCTCACATGGCCTTTTCTCTGTGCACCACGCTCGTGGCGTCTCTTCCTCCTCTTGTAAGGACACCAGTCCTATTAGGTCAGGACCCCATCCTTATGACCTCATTGAACCTGAATCACCTCCATAAGGTCCCTGTCTCCCAATGCAGTCACATTGGAGGTTAGGACATCAACAGATGGATTTGGGAGGGACACCATTCAGTCCATAACAAGCAGTGTGGTGTTTCTGCTCTGCCACAGGAAAGGAAGAGAAACAGACAGGTGATGGGGCGGTACTTGATGCCAGAGGCAGGGCTGGGGATCCTTTCCTGCGGTCTCCAGAGTGTGTCTGGGCCAGACGCCGGCCAGGCAGAGCGAGGAGGGAGCGGGGGGAAAGTGTAAAGACAGATTTTGCAGGGCTGATAACCCAAGCCCAAGGGTGGGGGGGATGTGACAGTGCCCTTGGCTCTCACATCACTGGCATGGTTAGGACCCTCGCCGTTGGAACAGTGTCACCCTGCATGGGCAGTGGAGCACAGGAGTCAAGGCCATGGGCATAGAGCCAGGCTTTCTGGGCTGCAAGTCCGAGCTGACCATTTACTAGCTGAGGGACCTTAAGCAAGTTACTGACCCTCTCTGTGCATCCGTGTTCCCATCTAAAGACTACAAATAATGCTGGTACCTTCCTCAAGGGTTGCTATGAAGATTAAATGAAAAAACATATTTGTACTTATATTTATAATTAGAATATAAGTGCCTGGCTCATTGTAAGTGATGTGTCAGTGTTATCTTTCGCAGCTGCGTTTACAATCTGTTTCCCTTTCTCTAGTGTGTGTCTTTGAGAAGATGGATCCCGTCTGTCTTTGAACCCCTAGCCCCTAGCACCATATCTGGCACTTAATAAATGTCCGATAAGCCTGTTGAATTACAGATAAATGTCGAAGTGCTTTGGAATGATTCAACAGCCAAGGAAACAAAATTCCTTCATACGTGGACTCATCCAATTATTAAATCATACATTCATTTAACAAATAATTTTTAACAGCTTGATTGAAAAATAATTCACATTACATACAATCCATCCATTTAATGTATATAATTCAATGGTTTTTAGCGTATTCACAGAGCGGGAAACCATCACCATAGTCAATTTTAGAACATTTCATTACCCTGAAAAGAAACACCATACCCGTTACCAGTCATGCTCTGTTTCCCCCTAAACCCCGCATCCCTAGGAAATCCCTGGTCTACTTTCTGTCTCTATGGGTTTGCCTCTTCTGGACGTCTCGTTTGTGTTGTATCATATGATATGTTTTCTTGTGACCGGCTTCTTTCACTTAGCTTAATGTTTTCAAGGCTCGTCCATGTCATAGCATGTGTTGGTACAACACAATTTTTTTTTTCAATTTTTAAACATCTGCTGAACTCTGTGAGATAAACCAGAGAACGTGCCATAGAAACCGTGTCGTCTGGAAAATACATGTTCACGTAAAGAGCTGCACATGATTGTTCAGCAGCTCAGGGCAGCTCTGGGCTAAGCATTTCACAGTCTCGTGTTTATTCCTCTTACCTTCTCAATGACGTAGGTATTACTGTTCACCTATTTCACAGATAAGAAAACTGAGGCTCGGAGAGGTTAGTAGCTTGCTCAGAGTCCTCACACGGCAAGGAAACAATCAAGCTAGGATTGAGACACTTGTTTTCACATGCTGGCTATGCCATCTCCCTTCTACAAACGAAACACTCACAGAAACATTCCCCAGATCCATAGGGAACCTGGCCTGTCGCAGCTGCACCGTCGCCGGTGTTCTCAGCTTGATCCACGGGGCCGAGTGTCGTTTTCAATTTATGAAAAATACAAAAAAAGGAAGACGTTGGCTCTGCCTGCCTGTCTAGCCCGCCTGCGGGAACAGGGCCCGGGGGGACAGAATTAGCTTTATTGATGTCTCGTTTCCCGGGATCAATATTTGGCAGTGCTTCCTGTCTTTACACGGCTGGATGGGAATTAAAAACGAACATGTGTGATGCAGTGAATCCAATGGCAGAACCAGGGATGGCTTTGGAGCCGACCTCCTCCTGGAGCCCACTGACATCGTGATCCGGGGCCTGGGAAGTGAGTGTCCGGGTGTGTGTTTTCAAGAGTGATTCTGATCAGGGAAAAAGCTCCAGCTTTTACGCCTCAGCGTTGTGGACCCTCTAAGGCCAAACCCACAGTGCTTCATTCCAACGTGCAGACACTGGAAAGGACAATGTCTCAAGGTCAGGCCACCCCCAGGAGAGGACAGCAGCCTGACAAGGTCACGGCCAGGAGATATTTACCTTGTGAGTCAGCTATCACAGGTCCCACGCAGGCTCAGACACTGCCTGCTGCAGCATTCCTGGGAGGCAGACATCAGCTAGGAAAGCAAAGTGCTGTCATCTCCTGGATGCCTGCTGCACCCTCGGCCCTTTGAGGCCATCCTCTGACCTTCACAGCTCAGCAGTCCTTGTGATGCCCACTTTCCAGATGAGGAAACCAAGGCATGAGAGGAGAAGTGAGCTGTGCAAGCTTCTGCAGGAGTAAGCAGTGGAGCTGGGATTCTTAACCCAGGTTGATCTGGCTCCCAAGTCAACACCAAGTGATTCACTGACAACAAGAAACAGAAATGTCCGGCGGATGGGAACCTGGTAGCTCCCTGTAAGGAAGAAATACAGCTGGAGGCCGCAAACGATGGACGCAAGTCTAATCCTGTTGGCAGCGTTGTTTTGTTTGGCCTGAAGAGTGTTTCTTTAAGAACGTTTGAATTTATTACCAGCTCTTAAAAATAGGGAGTTTTCATATAGAATGCAGATTTCTGGCTCCTCTTGGGAAACCAGAAGATCTGGGAACAGTCAGATGGAGCCGAGGATGACTGCCCTTTCTAGAAGGAATAGGAACCATCTGGAGTGCCATGGCCCCCGCTCAGCCAGGGGCCTGCTCTATGGGAAATTACATGATCCCACAGCTGCACAGGGAGGCTGGGCCCAGCCGGGGACGTTCCTGGATACCAACGTGGAAGGGTACCAGCCTGACGGAACTTCCTCAGTGTATTGGTTTGCTAGGGCTGCCCTAACAAAGTACCACGCACTGGGTGGCTTAAACAACAGAAATTTATTTCCTCACAGTTCTGGAGGCTAAAAGTCCAAGGTCAACGTGTCAGCAGGGTTGGTGTCTTCTGAGCCCTCTGCTTGGCTTGCAGATGGCTGTCTTCTCCCTCTGTCTTCACTCTGAGGGCGTCTCTGCCCTAATCTGCTCTTCTTATAAGAACACCAGCTGTACTGGATTACGACCCACCCTAATGACCTCATTTTAACTTGGTCACCTCTTTAAAGGCCCTCTTTCCAAATATAGTCACATTCTGAGGTGTAGGAGGGTAGGACTTCAATATACGAATTTGAGTTGGGCCACAATTCAGCCCCTAACGATCAGGTATTGATTGTCTCTCCATAGGGGCAGACCCCGTTTTGTAGAGTCTGAAGCTTATACAATGTTGGAAGCCTTCTTGATTAAAAAAAAAAAAAAAAAAGAATATACAACCGTGAATGTAGAATTTGGTGCAGGGAGCAGAGCTCTTGGTGCCCTGTCCATGTCCCACAGGCTCTGGCACTCAGTGTCAGGACCCCCAGCTTTCTCCAAGTGCCCTTGGCCACCAACAGTGCTGGGGAAGTAACTCCCACCAGAAGCCCTCAGCCAGTGGCTCCCTCTCTCCAGGGTGGGACTGCTCTGAGGTGTGTGTTCTACCCTGGGCATTAACTATGTCTTTGTTTTCTGCAAGGCTGTTGTTTTGACCTCTGAGGCCTTGCTGACCCTGAGGGAATACTCCCTCCCAGGGTTAGTGGATTCAAAAATGCGCCCTCAGATGTATCTTTCAAATGCAAACCAACCAATCCAGCCCCTTCTTTGTCTATCAGGCTCTCACACGCCAAGTCACCATCCCCTTTCCCTAACCATTCCAGGGCCAGGTACCAGCCAACTAGGAACAGCCCTGTGCCCAGAGCCCACAGAAATGAGTCAAGTTAGCCAATGGTAAGCATCCTTACCCTGCCTCACCTGTTCCTTCCTGCAGAAACCACAGTAAAGGCTCTTCATGGCCCCCCGCCCCCGTCCTTCTGCCTCCCGACCAACGCCTGTGCTTCTGTGTGGCTTCCCATGTGCTGTGCCCCCTCCTCTTGGGAACTATGAGTAACAAGCTACCCTTTCTATGGCAGTCGCCCCCTGATCTGTTGGCCTTGCCTTAGCTAAATAGAGAGAAATCTGCTATTTTAAAACATTCTGTTCCCCAAAGGCCTCCATGGGATTAAGCTCCAGATCCCCACAGTGGGAGCTGCCTTGATAATGTGGCCTTTGTTGGCTGCGTGCCCTTCCAGGTCTCATTTCCCCACAGGCCTGCCAATACACCTCCCAAATAAACCAGCCGTATTCCCATCCTTGTGCCAGGGGCTGCGTCCAGGGGAACCAAACGAAGTCAGCACAGAAGTGAATATTTATTTTAAATACAGAGAGGAAATAAAAGTGGAGACAGTGGCCTTAACCGATGGCCACTGAAGGATCTTACACTGACAAATTTTACAAAAACGTGTGACCACATGAACACACTGTTAGGGCTCTTGGAAGGGCCCAGGCAGGTGAGGGCCGCAATGCTCAGACTTCATTAGTTCATGTACATCACCCTCTGTCTAGGATGTAGGTTCCGTGAGTGCGGGGACAGTGCCCGGCACAGTGGCTGGCACATAGCAGGTGCTCTGTACGTGATAGGTTAATGCATGCGCAGCCTAACAGAGCGGACTAGGTGTGCCCACCTCTCTCCTGGGTGGTGCTTGATGGGCATCCTTTAAGTCCCCTTTTTGACGGTGTCTACTGGTAGTAGCCCAGCCTCCTATAGAGGGACAATGATTTTCTTTAAATATGCTAATGTCTTCATTCTTAGAAACCTGGGAGCCAGACTATCTCTTTAAAACCACCTTGCAGTTTGCTGATTGGATCCACTGTGGGCTGACTATATGGTTTAACTGCAAAATGGCAATTCTGTCTTCGTTATTTCTGAGTTCTTTGGTGGGACAGGATGGATAGGTGGGACACCTGGCAACAAGCAAGGAGCAATGTATTATACTGACTAACGTATGATGTGGAGCTGCACACACCAGCCGGAGGCTCCTCAGCTCCCTAGCAGAGTGATTTTTTGGGCACGTTACTTAGACTCCCTGAGCCTCAGTTTTCTTATCTACAGAATGGAGCAATGATGATACCAGCTTCCAGAAGAGCAGGAAGATCCCTTGAGATAATGCATGCAGACCCTTTGCACGATGTCTGATCCATTGTCAGAGCTCAGTCAGGGGAGGCTGTTTATGGGAAACGTAATACTAAACCCAAAGACTGTTGACCCCTTGAGGCTATTGCAGTGCTATCCACAGGCCTCGGGCCAGCATGGAGTTGTTCTCCAAGTGACATTTTACCAGTCTCCAGGAGCTTGTGAAGCAATCAGCGGATGCTGTGATGTGAACAAGGCATCATAAATGATGTGCTTTGTTTCCTGTGGGGGTGGATTCCTGGTGACTCTATCAGAGGTCAGGCCTCTCCTGACCGAACAATGGGGCTTCCTGAGGGAAACAGCCCTCTCCTGTGGTCAGTCCAGCAAGAGTGCATCACCATTTGCCTGTGACAGCTTCTGGTAACACAGAGAGGAGAAACTGAGTGAACGATCTGTAGGAGCGGAGAGGCAGAGAAAGAAAGATCAAGGGACAAGAGAGAGTGCAACAGTGAGCTTTCTCGGCAAGCTTAACACAATGGGGGTGTGGTCTGTAGGAAACAAGATTTACAGAGGTGTGAAATGCGTGTGAAGTGCAGAAAGAAAAAAGAAGGAAAAAGTGAACTGGGAGAGTATAAGGAAGAAGAAAGGAGCAAAAGAAATCAGAAGCACATGAATCCACAAGGTTCTGCCCTAAGGCCAGCCAAAGCCTGGAAATTGAGTAAATAACAGAATCTATAAGTACACATGCCACTATTTGCCATTCCTATGTCAGTGGCAGACATCACTAATCAATCGTAGCACTCTTTCAACTGAGCTTAAATGTAGCCTCAGAATCGTTCTCAATCAGAGATCCAGATTATAATCCACTAGAGTAGGTGTTTGCATTGAAACCCTCTTCCTGTCTGGGTTGTAAGCTCTTGCCACGCATTATGGAGAAGGCTTGGACCAGAAGAGCAGACTAAGGCACAGAGGACCCAAGAGCAGTAAGGAGGGGGCATTAGGACTGGCACATTGCTGGCCAAGGGGCAGAAAGAATGGGCCCTTCATAGTCTCAGAGGCTGAAGCCCTGTCTCCCGCGCTGTTGCACTTATCAGACAGTTCTATTTCTCTGACAGTAAAGTTGAGAGATAAAGCTGCCAGACTGAAATGAGATTGTGTTCTAGACATCTCCAACAGTGCTGGAAAACAGTGGCAGCTCAATAAAAAAAATTGTTGAAAGAATTGAACAAGGAATGCTCAGGGGTGGTAAATATAGGGAAAAGAAATATTCATTTGCCACTGCGGGGAGTGATGCGCCCTTCCTGGAGGGTGCTATGGTCCTATATATAACCTTAAAAATGTGCAGAACTTTTGACCTGGGAATTCTATTTCTAGGAATTTTTCCTATGGGAACAGACCTTGGAAGTGCACGGTAGTTTATTTCCGAGACTTCATTTCAGTGTTGTTTTTAATATTGTAAAAATATTGGAAGCAACCTAAATGTCCAACAGTAGGGGATCAGTTCAATGAATAGTGATATATTCAGGAGATGGAAGGCTACACAGCTGTTTATTATGATGCTGTCTAGGAATATTTAATGACACGTGGCTATATTTATGATATGTGATTGGTGAAGAGAGCACGTTATAAAAAAGCAAGTACCAACCTGTCTCCTCAGCACAATAGGAAAGGCATCAGTCTCATAAAAAGGCAAGTACCTTGAAAAAAAAATTAAATATAGGTATGTACACTGAAAGGAACTGGAAGGACATAGGCCAAAATGTTTAAAAAAAATGTTTATCTGCAGGTAGTTGGATAATAGGTGGTGATTATTTTTTCTTTCCACTTTTCTATGTTCAAAACATTTTCCACAGTAAACAAATTACTTTTATAATAATTCACATGTTTAGAAGTGACTGACAAGAGGCATGTATACTCGGTCATTTTACACTGAGACTCACGTATCCACGTGGCGTATGTGACTTTAGATATTTGAACTCTCTGGACTACCTGATAATAATGACATGGAAATAGCTGATATGTAATAAACACGAACACTTAGTACGCAAGTGCCAGGGACTGTGTTAGGTTCTTCTCATATTTGTCTCCTTTGACCTCACAGCAAGGCTGGGAGGCAGGTTCTGTTGGTCTCTCCGTTTCAGACGTGAGGAAACTTGAGGCTTGGGCGTGAGGTGCCGAGGCCCCATGGGTGCTGAGGGGTAGGGGAAGAATTCGAAGGCAGGAAGGCTGTCTCTAGAACCCACACCTTCAACCTCCTTGCTCCATTGCCCTCAGCCACAGAAAATCTGAGCCAGAAATTTTTGAAATTCTACCATTGAACCAACGGGTATTAAGATATCACAGTAGCAGTGATTCTGAGAGCCCCAGATTAAGGTAGGTTCACATTTTTGTGTCCATGTGTGAGTTCTTATCAGGAAAAAAAAAAAAGAGGGAATTAACGTGTCTTGAAAAGATTCCTTTTTATAATTAAGCCTTCCTTGCCTGCTTTCTGTTACCTGCACTGTCACATCACAGCGATAAATAGTGCGGGAAAGGCAGCAGCTCCTGTGTTATGTCAGGGCGTGAAGATGAGAAATCTAGCGCAGAAACCTCTTTCGCTTTGTTGGTCGTTTTCTGGGTGCTCTGTGTACATCCTCAAAGCTGCCCCTGCACTGGACATCCACTAGGATAGATATATTTTTTGTCCCTGAATGGCATGTGTAGTTTCAATATGTGTCTCCACAGAGCATTTTGGGGGGAAGTGGGGCCTGAAAGGGAGCGAGACGGAGTTCTCTGCCGTCAGAGGTGATCCCTGTAATCACTCTTCTACCTTTGAACAAATCAGAGCTTCTGCTCAGGGAAGGAAACTCTTGGGAGAGGCTGTTCTGGAAACTGGGGATTCTTTAAGCAAGGGTGAAGGGTCAAAAGATACCCTTAACTCTTACATGTAGAGCGGTATCTGGGACCTGGCAAAAGTACGGCTGCAGACTCGCCAGGGCAAAGGGCTCATGGACCCAGAAGGAAGGCAGTGTGGAGGATGGAAAGAACAGAGGCTTCACATCCTGACTCGCTAGCCCTGTGACCCTGGACAAGGGGCTTCCCTTCTCCGAATTGCAGTTTCTTCATCTATAAAATGAGGAAAATGTTGGGCTCCTTCCTCCCTTCCCCTCCCCCTCCCCCTCCCCCTTCCTCTTCCTTTTTCTCCTCTTCCTTTTTCTCCTTCTTCTTCCCCACCCCTTTTCCATTCTTTTATGACTAAGTGAAACAAGATATATAAATGCATGCAATGCCTGGCACAGAGGAGAAAGTCAGCAATAGCCAGTGAGGCAGTGTAAATTCATGGTTGTGGCCGAGGGCTCTGGAATCCAACAAAGACAAAATGTGGTGACTCAAGACGGCTGCAGACTCTGACACTCCTCCCACTGAGAGGTGGAGTCTGTGTCCTCTCCCCTGGGTCTGGCTGGACTCTGACAGCACTGGAGAGACGCTCTCCCAGGCCTCAGGCAGCTTCCACTGGCTCCCTCAGAACTCTCTGAGAGCCCTGAGCTGCCATGTCAAAGTGCAGTTGCTGTGAGACAGCTGTGCTGGAGAGATCATACCTGTTTTCTCCAGGTGACAGTCCCAGCTGAGTTACCCAGCCTCCCGGCCAAGGCACCGATCACGTGAGAGAAGCTGTCTCGTACCCTCCCGATGAGCCCCTCCACCAGCTGAGTACGACCAGGTGACCCCAGTCAACGCCACATGCAGTGGATCCCTGCCCTAATGGCTGTCTTTTTAAGTCGTCAAATATCGGGGTGATTTGCTACCCGTGGTACATGACTGGAGCACCAGGGTCCGAGGCCCGCCTTGACCACTTGCTAACCAGCTATCTGATCTTTAGCTATTACCTCTGCAAGCTTCCGTCTCCTACCTTTAAATGGGGAGGGGACCAGTCCTTGCCTGGCAGGATCTTAGTGAAGATGACATGAAGTGACTCTGTCAAAGCGCTCGGGGCAGTGCCTAGTACATAGTAAGCGCTCCAGAATGCTGTTACTGTTATTATCCCCTTCTCAGACTTTGCTGGCAGGATGACGAAGAAGACGCAAAAGGAGGAAAGCTCTCAGACCCGGTGTGTTTGAGGGCAGGAGGCCCTGGGCAGCCGTCTGCTTTTCCCAATGAATAGAATTGTCTTAATCATACTTAATCCTGTTCTCAGGAGGGCATTTAAAATTGGAACAGTCATCTATTTGATTTCCTCTGAAAGAGTTGCCCTAATGAAGCCGTGTAGTTTGCAAGGGAATTAAGAGCCTCTTCTCCAACCCGAGGTCACTCTCCTCTGCTGTGCGATGTGTTAGTGCACACACGCGGGGCTGTTGGCACAGCTGTCTTCTTGTTTTTCTCCCTCCTTTTGCTCCAGTGACTTTTCTTTGAGGGAAACAGTCTCTACTGACTTCTAGTCCCAGGTGGACACCGGGGATGTTTGCCTTGGTCTGCAGCCCAGGACCACGCCACCCACGGCTGTGCCTTGGCTTCCTTTTGCTACTGATTCCCAGTCTTAGAGACTGAAGGTGTAACCTCAAGCTGGTTTGCCTGATGTGTGAAACCGTGTGGTTTCAGAGGAGAAGTTGGGAGCTGTAATATGCAGGAGTCCGGGACTGAGGGAGCGGCAACAAACAGAGGGCTGTAGAAAAAACGCTGTGAGCATCAGGGCCCTTCATTCGTCCATTCAACCAGTATCCCGTGAGCACGCCAAGTGCTGCCAGACACCAGGCTAGACCCTGTCCTAGAAATGCGTGTCCTAGATCTGATGCTCGACCCCTCTACCCAAAGTTGATCTGACCCCAGCAGAATGGCTAGAACAAAAGTGAGAGGCAATCCCAAATCTTAATGAGGCAATAAAGCAACTGGAACTCTCCTATGCCACTGGTGGGAGTGTAGCTGGGAACGAACACTTAGGAAAACAGACTCTACTAAAGCCAAACCTTTCCCTCTGAAGTACATGCTGACAGAAGCACACCTATGTGCAGCAGAGGACACCTTCAAGAATGGGCATGGCCACACCATTTGTAAGAGCCACCCACGGGCAACAACCCGGAAGCTGGTCAGTTACTGACCACACCATTCCGTCTCCACACCATTCCAGGACGTCGCAGGAAACTGTGGACAAGAGTGACTACTGCACGATTGCATTTCTGTGCCTTTTCGAACGGGCAAAATTAGTTTATGGTGTAAGTCAGGGCAGCGGTTGCCCTCGGGGGTTAGTAGGTGGGAGGAACAGAAGGGGCTCCTGGGGAGCTGGTAATGATCTGCTGCTTTTTGACTGAGATGCTGGTAATGTTCACTTCACGTGGAAATGTTCACTTCATGAAATCCATTTCCCTGGCTACTTATAATGTGTATATTTTTCTGATGTGTATTTGAATAAAAGATTAGAAACACGCTAGCCAACTTTGATCAAATGGTTTTGCCTCTGTAAACTTAGTTTCCTTACCTATAAAAAAATGGATAATATAGCCTTCTTCTTCAGGGCTATTGTTATACTGAGATTCAGTGGATGTGAGCATTATAGTGAAAACCTTAAACACGTTAAAGTGCTTCATAAATGATGATTCTTGTTATTGTTTTTTTACTAATTTCTTTTTCTTAGATTTCTCTGAATGCCTAATTAAAAGAAAAAAAAAAATCTAGGGAAAATGTCCCCAGATTCTTCAAGTGAGAAAGAAATTTAAAAAACAGCCCTACAAAAGGCTTTTTTTTTTTTTTTTTTTTGCAGTATGCGGGCCTCTCACTGTTGTGGCCTCTCCCGTTGCAGAGCACAGGCTCCGGACACGCAGGCTCAGCGGCCATGGCTCATGGGCCCAGCTGCTCTGCGGCATGTGGGATCCTCCCGGACTGGTGCACGAACCCACGTCCCCTGCATCGGCAGGCGGACTCTCAACCACTGCGCCACCAGGGAAGCCCTATAAAAGGCTTTTCTGTGGGTTGAAGTTATTTTGTGGTAGGTGTCAAGTCACCGCAGAAGATGAGAGAGAGCTCCGTTTTGAAAAATGTTCCTTTTCGTTCTATGATCCTCAAAACCCCTTTCCTAATTGCGCTCTGAGTGTGAAACTTCGGAGCGAGGATGTCGGAGCACCTGGAAGAAATCTCCACCCCCCCGACCTTTTCCCACACATTTTGGAGAACATGACTCCGAGCAGATTTTTCAATTCCTCCAGAGCTGAAAACATGTTGTGATAAAGTTGATACCTCTGGGCCTGCATTTTCCCTCTGGGTCCCGGGACTGTGTGTCGTGAAAGGGTTTAGCAGCGCAGGCTGTACTCTGCTGTGGTCTGAACGCTATCAGACCCTGGAGAAACGCCCTGGGCTTTGCTGCTGGGAGCAAGTCCACAGTTTTTACACTCTGGATATTACATTTCATCAACTTACAAAGTGTAATCCTGGAATTAGCCATTGGCGGCTGGAAACAGCCCCAGCTGGTCACAGCTGGGAGAGGAGAAGGGGCTTGGAGGGAGGCCTAGGTTCCGGGCGGCTGGGAGAGCCAGAGAACCGTCCGCGCCGGTCCCTAGTCCTCGCTGTGAAGTGGTGGCACTGGTTCCAGACGTTTCCCTCGCCCACTAGAGACAGGCCAGCTTGGGGGCCGGAGTCCAGGATAGAGACGCCTGAGTGTTCCACTGTTACATGTTGGCAGGCCTGACTCCAAGGTCCAGGCACGTCTAATGTGATTTAGTCACAGTGAGGGAGGGTGAATGCTTCTTTGCCCTCGGGGGATACTGGCCATTTCGCTGTTTCTTACAGGCACTCGACTCAGGAGTCCTCACCTCTACAGCCTCGAGAAACCGCTATGCCGGCTCCAGGCCCTCCCTCCCAGCACAAAAGGAAGACTTATTAACCCAGCACATACCTGATTGTGTTTGTGAGGGTTGAAGAGAAACCAGGATTCTTATTTGATAGTATCAGTTAAGTCTTTAAAAAGTGTAGCCCTGGGCTTCCCTGGTGGCACAGTGGTTGAGAGTCCTCCTGCCGATGCAGGGGACACGGGTTCGTGCCCCGGTCTGGGAAGATCCCACACGCCGCGGAGCGACTAGGCCCGTGAGCCATGGCCGCTGAGCCTGCGCGTCCGGAGCCTGAGCTCTGCAGCGGGAGAGGCCACAACAGTGAGAGGCCCGTGTACCACCAAAAAAAAAAAAAAAAAATTAGGAACCTATCCTAAGGAGTTTTGACTAAAGTGCAAAGCTCTTTAGTGGTATTTCAGTACACTGAGTATTTGGTAAGTGCCTGGTAAGTGACCGAGACTTAACCGGTTCCAGGTGCCCTGCTAAGACCTCACACGCGTGATCGCATAGACTGCTCAGGACGAGCCCCTGAGATGCCACCAGCCCCATCCTCATTTCATAGCCAGGAAACCGAGGCCTGTGGAGGTTCACTGGCTGCCCAAAGTCACAGAGCTGACCGGCATTGGAGCTGGGTTTGACTCGAGAGTGTCAGCTTATAACCATTTCGTGTTAGAGCTTTCAGCATCCCAGGTGAGGCCGACATTGGGCCAAACCTAGACATGTTCACTGTTACTGAAGGAAAAGTGCAGGGCGCCGTGGGAACCTGCGCCTCGGACATCCCTTCATGGTCGATCATCAGCCTGGCCACAAAGGAAATAACCTAAATGTCTGACAATTAGGGTTTGGCTAAATTATGTTATGTCCGTACCTAGGAATACTGGGCAGCATTGAAATGAATGTTACAAGACTATGTTACAGGACTATGTTTACTGACATAGCAAGATGTTCCCATCACATTATTAAAGGGAAAAGAATGGTTATGGTAAAAGAAAAAAAAATTCTTTCCCTGTGTGTGCGTGCGCGTGTGTGTGTGTGTGTGTAGGCATAGAAACAATACATTACTTACTAGTTGGTTTCTCTGGGTTTTGGAATTACTTATAGATAGATGTTTTTTCTTTCCGTCTCTCTGACCTTTCTGATTTTGGCGGGTAATTAGCATGTGTTACACGTCTAATTGGAATAACAAGCTATTTCCATTTGAGGGCAGAATAGCTGCTGCCTCTTCAGACGCACAGATGGCTTGGTGGTCCCAAAGCACCTTACTCCTTATTTTTTTACAAAAGAGAAAGGAGTCGCCTGCAGGTGGTGAAGGCTGCTCTGTGTACCTGTAGAGCTGAGGTCCCTGAATTGGGGCCCGGGGGTCTTCTGAAGCCGAGTCGCCGGGACTGCTTGTTAAATGGCAACTTCCTAGATTGTAACCTGATAGTAATAATAACTCACTTTTATTGAACATGTCTTATGTGCTGGCCACTGTCCTAAGTGCCTTTTTCACTTACTAACTCATTTGAGCCTCACAAACCCTAGGATACGTACATGATCACACCCACTTCCCTGACGAGAAAGCGGAGGCACAGAGCAGGTGACTGGCATGCTCCAAGCTACAGCGCTGCTGGGGGTGGAGGGGACTCCAGGCCCCCGGTCTTGGCTCTGAACCCAAACTTGCATTCACTACCCTCGGAGTGTGGAGCTCAGGAATCCGGATTTTTAACAAGCTCCCAGGGGATCCGGGAGCACATCAAGAGAAGTAATGCTGCTCTAAAGAATCTTTTATCTCAGAGCCACTTGCGTTGATTTGGATTAAGAAACAGCTGATCCATTGACTCCACGTCAGCCGTGAACGGACTTCGTCCCCTTGAAGTCATTAGAACGAAAATGTCGATCAGAGATTCTTAGCTGTAGGCGAGTCATCAAATGGGAAAAGTAGACGAGCTTTGACAACCCACTAGTCTAATTGTCAGCCCCCCTTCCTTCCTGTTTTCCCTTCTTTCAAACACATTCTTATTCAGAGCCCACGAGCTGCTCTCTCGGAAGTTGGGATACGGGAGTGCTGTATATGCAGGGTGCAGAGAGGCCCCCCCAACAAGGCCCCCTTCCTCTGGGAACTCTGAAACAACCTCGAAACACCATTTGGAAAGCCAGGGATGGTTGAGGAGCGGAGGCCAAGGTTGCCCACAGGCGCCCAGACTGTTGCCTGCCTCCTACCTTTAAAGACTAACCTGGGGCTGTTTCCGAGGTTGTCCTGATGCGTTAAGATGCCTGCGGGCTCCAGTGGTGATTGCAAAGCTGGGCAGAGTTGCTGTGTTCAAGTATCAACCCCAAGCTGAGTGGCACAATTGCAGGGGCCTCATCCCCATTACATGCATGGAGTTGGGCTTCGGGGGTGAGTCCTGTACGTTACAAAGGGAATGGTAAAATGCCTAGGACCTGCCCCAGCTCTTCCATTCGGGAATCAGGATGAGGGGCCTGGTAGCCAAGTTGGACCCCAAAGGAGCCAATGAGACAGCCTCAAGCAGTGGACATGATGGCCCTCAAACGCAAGTCTTCCCATCCCAAGGTGGTGAACCATAAAATGACCCTTCCAACTGGCCACTTTGGTCCAGTGCCTGCTATGGAAGCTGCAGTGCTGAACAGAAGATTGGGCCACTGGTGGTGTGGTCAGCAGAGCAGGGGAACTAGGAAGCTTGTTCCCTCTGCTCGGGGGCTGGGGAAGCAACGTATTCACCAGGAAAATCAGCTCTGGCGCCCCCCGAGCCCTCTGAGTGAGGGCTCACAGCTGTGCGGTGTGAGACCACAGAGCTACGGAGAGGAGGTGGCACCACGGCATTTGGACCTGGAGTTTTTCTCTCTCTGAGTCAGTGACTGATGCCAGAGAATGACATCCCTGGGCCAGATTAGGAGAGAACAATGAGTGGTTTTTCTGTCTGGGGAGGCATACGTTCCACTTCTCCTGGAGCTGCAGTAACAACCTGTGCTCGGCTGGGAGTTCTTTATATCCCTCTGTTACCTCAAGACCTGACTTGACGGCTCCGATTTCTACAGGGAATGAAGGAATGAAAAAGAAAACACTCTTGACCATGAAAGACACCACAGTCTTTCTCCAGAGTGAAAGGCTTTTCCAGGAGTGCAGAAAAAACACCTGGTCATTCTTGGCCGCTTCTGAACAAATTGGAGTATTGGGAGAATGGATGAAGGAGTGAGGGAGGGGCGTGTCAGAGAGGGATGGAATCCCTGGGCTACCCAAGTGACAGCCTGCAGTGACTGTGACGTACAGGGGTCATGCTGGAGTTCAGCACTGGAAAACACAGCTGTCTCCCCTCCCATCTCAGCTTGGACCACACCTCCCTCCCCAAGGAGCCTTCTCAGACCAGAGACCAGCTTGGCTCCTCTGTCTTTATTGGCTGTCAGTCCTCTGCATTTGACCTTTGTTGCCCAGATTACACCTGTAATCTTTGTTCAGCACCTGCCTCTCCCATTTGACCGTGAATTCCATAAGGGCGGAGGCTGGGTCTGCCTTGTTCGCCACTTGTATCACTTGGGAATCTTTTGGTTGCAAGGAACAGAAATCCCAACCCAAGCTGGATTAGGCAAAAAGGGACTTTTTTCTGCCCAGGTTTGGAATTGGCTTTGGACAATCCTGGATTCAGGGATTCTGAATATAAGTCATCCAGATTTGATCTCTCTACCATTCTTGGTTCCATTTCATTTTCCTCCTTGCACTGGCTTTATTTTCAGGCTCCTCATGATGCCAAGTGGCTGCCACAACTCTTGCCTAAGATGCGTTCAGGAAGGAGTAAGTGTCTCTTCCTGGTGACTAAAGCAGAATTCTCAGAATTAACTCTGATTGGTTTAGCTTGAGTAATGTGCCCATCCCTGAACCAATCACTGTAGCCCAGAAAGCATGGTGCTCTCTGATTGGCCAGTGTAGCACATACAGGTCATTGTCCACCCAAAAGCCATTTCCTCTTTTTCCTTGTCGACAAGAACCCATTAGGTATCAAGCAGGTGGGCAAGATGCTCAGGGAAGGTGACCCCTCCTCAATGCAGGAAACCATTCATGGTAATTCTGTCACCTTTTGGTGATGATTGGTTTAAAAGTGTGCGCTGGCCCACTTCTGGCCAGTAGGACGTGATACAAAGTGTGCTGGAGGCTTCTGGGAGTAATTTTGCTTCCTGACAAGTCAGATCTATAGGGGGAACTAGCTCCCTTCTTGCCTTTGGATATTGTTGTGAGAGGATGGGATGTTTGGAGCTGCTGCAGCCGTCTTGCAACCATGAGGTGAGATATTGCTGATATACTGGGGATGGCAGAATGGAACAATGTCTGCCCCTGACCTCTGTGCTGTTTCACTTCTACAAAGTGACTTTCGGAGGCACTTTGCATGTGCAGGGCACAAGAGTACCTAGGATTTATGCTCCTACTGGGCAGCCCTTACCAATGACTGGTGCAGAAGTGTGAAAGCTCAACTCCTTTGCTTTGGATTGGGACAAATGGTGAGGTGTACTTTCCATGCCAGAGCTCCCTGCAGGATCCGGCTGAGGCTTTGGGCTTGCTTGAAATCAACCTTTGCTCCGAGTCTTCTCCTTTCCTCCTTTCCTCCACCTCCCCCCATTCCCCACCAGACGCCCCCGGGAGCACTTCCTTAATCAATCGCTTGCACACAAATTGTTAGCTCCTTCTGCGGGACCTGTCATTTCACCAGGGCTTGCACATCACAGCTGCACTGTAAATATTTGTTGCCTGAGTGAATGAGTACATGAACGGATGAACAAGCTGGGGAAATCACAGGCAGGTAGAATCCGAACAGGTTATTATACTAATTACGGGCTGTCTACTGTTTTCCCTCTGCCTCTGTGAAGCAGGTTGGCCCATTGGGGACTTTCCCCAAAGCTTTTGAAGGGGACAGGGTGTGTTCTTTTGAGGGGACAGGCTCCTGTGCTTCCTAATTGGGCAGGCCATTAGAAGGTGAGGTCATTTCCCCAGGGAAGGAGGCAGGGCCTTAACACTCAGGAGAGGGGCCCTGGGGTGGGCACAAAACCAGCCTGAACATCTGCAGTGCCTTTCGTTACTGGAGCAGCGTCTGGAGGGGATGACCATTCTGGAATGAATCAACTAAACCTTTGACCTGAACTCCAGTTTAATTCACTCTTCCCCCTCCATTAGCTAGTGTAAGGGAGGGAGGAGGGAGAAGGGGAGGGAAACATATTTTATCTTTACAGCACTTTTATTCCAAATGACCTGCTGGGTCAAACCCACTCTCCTTTCATGAATTATGCATCAGAGGAATCCTTTTGTTTTTCTAATGGCTTTAGTTGAGTTCATCTCCTAGAAAGATTTTTTTTAAATAATCAGGAATTTCAAATCAAAAGCTCACCTCTTGCCATATCAGTTGAGGTGCTTTTGACTGGATTATCCCATAAGTGAGTCTCTGTTGGTAGAATTTTCAGACTTCCTAGGCTCTTAGAAATCAACCAGCCCCATCCCCTTATTTTGTACACGGGAAGACTAAGAACCCAGAGACGGGAAACGACTTGCCCAAGCTCACCCAGCACATGAATATCCGCAGCTGTTAAAAGACGGAGACAGCAGTATATTTCATGCTCTTTCTTTCAAGTCCAGTGCTCTTTTCTGCAAGTAAGCCTGGAGAGGTAATAGGGTTGCCATGGCTGCAGAACAAATTGCTCCAAAATCTAGTGGCATAAAACAACCACTTATGCTCACGGAATCTGTGGATCGGGAATTTGATGGAGAACCATGAAAACGGCTTCTTTCTGTTCCTGGGTGTCTAGGGACTCAGCTGGAAGAGCCAAAGGCTTGGGGCTGGGTTCATTTGAAACCTTGTTCATTCACATGAGTAGAGGTTGTTGCTGTCTGTCGTCTGGGACACTGGCTGGAGTTGTTGGCTGGAATATCCTCATATGGCCTCTCGTGTGGTCTGGGCTTCCTCACAAACATGGTGGACAGAGCTCCAAAGAGGAGAGTTGAGAGGGGGAGACGGAGCGAGAGAAGGAGGGGCGGGGGGAGAGATTGGTGGAAACCATGTTACCTTTATGGAACTGAAAGTCACACAGTGTCACTTCTACAACAATCTGTTGGCCAGAGCAGTTACAAAGGCCACTTGGTTTCCAGAGGAGGGAACACAGACCCCGCATCTCAATGGCGAGTGTCACATTTGTGAGAGGGCGTATCAAATGGGATATATGTTGGTGCAGCCATCTTTGGAAAATACACTCTACTACAAGAGGGTTGGGGCTGGTACACATTAAATGTTGCTGAATTATTTGTTTAGTATCTATCTTGTCTGCTAGATTATCATTTCCTAAAGGGTAAGGTATGTATCTGGCTTGTTTGCTGGTATAGCTGTGTCCAGCACAGATGCAGCTGACTCAGGGTAAGAACTAAATACATTTTTGTTTGGAAAATGAGTGTCAAAAAGAAAGTCTTTATTGCCTAAAAATATACTCCTAGATTTCCCTTCTCCTCTTATGACCTTTCCTTTTCATCAAGAACTTAAACACTCCCACCCTCTTGCCTGGAGAGTGGATTGATTGATCCATTCATTCATTCATTCATTCACACTTGGGGGCACATGGAAGAGGTAGTTAGCTTAGTCTTGGGTGGTCAGAGAAGTTGTCCTGGAGGGAGTGATAGATATAAGAGGAGACCTGGAGGATGAGCAAGAGGAAGCAGGGTGAAGAGGCAGAAGGAAGGGCACCCTAGGCAGAGGAGACAGCCTATGCAAAGATGGAGGCAAGCAGTTCAGGGTGGCAGGCACGTCGGAAGGAGTGGGCTTGGGGTGAGGCTGTGAGGAGGTTATTTTTTGGTCACGTTGAGGCTGAGATGCCAAGGGGATATCCGAGTGGAGGTTCCAGGAGGTGCTTAGATTCACGAAACCGAAGCTCAGCAGAGTGGTCTGGGCTGTGCATATGGACGCGGGACCGATAGAGAGATGGAAACTGAAACCACAGGTGTGTCCGTGCTCACAGGGGAAGGATGAGCGCGATGGGGCAGAGCCATGGAGAAGGCGGGCAGGTTTCAGGAGGGGGGCAGGCAACGGTACCCAATGGTCAGAGACATCAGGGAAGAAGAGGAGCGACATTGTCCAGGGGATTGAACGAAAGAACTCATTGGCAACTTTCACAAGGACAAGCTTCCCTGAGGATATAGGGAGAAGGCAGATGGCAGAGAGTTGAGGGGTAAAGAGAAGGTGAGAGAGTGATGAATGGATGAATGAATGATTAGATGGATGGATGAATGAATGGTTGAATAGCATCCCAGGAAAGTCTTTACATGCTTCCTCGCAGGTGTGGTAATTCTGGAGATACCAGGATGTACTTGCCAAGTACACTCTGCAAAGAGACCAGTTAGGAGGAATCTTTTCTGCCCAGCTCTCTCTGTCCCGGAAAAGTACCAATGTGTGGGCTGTCCTCAGCATCCCTCCCCTAGCAACCAGCATTTGTATTTAAATTCTTGGGGGAGGGATGCTGTCATCTTGTGGCTATCAGCACAGCTCTGTGGTCACATCTGTTGTTTTTGTCTGTGCAACGGCCATTCATCATAATTTGGCTAATGGCATCCCAGTTTGAGTGGGACTGATCCCTCATCCCTTGTTCCAGGGGTGGCACATGTCCCAAGCCTGTCCAATAAGACTCAGGCCTGAGATTTTTGGGAAGCTATTAGGAAAGAGAAGCATTCTTTAGGCAGGAGTGGCTGCCACACGGGAGCAGCCAGCCAGCACAGAGGAAAACAGATCCAGAGACAAAAGGAGAAAAACAGTCTTGATGACAATTCTTGAACTCCTGGATCCAGCCATGCCTGAAGCTACTTAATCCCTGGATTTTTCAGTCACATAAGCCAATACATTCCCCATTTTTGCCTGTCAGAAAGGGCTGTGTCAGTTCTAGTGATGAATGAGTGGTCCCGACAGCAGCAAACTGCCAAGGCGTGGGGGCCTAAGGGTGGGGTTGGCAGGGGAAGTTTACTCGTTTTCCTCTCAGGCATTTCCCTGGACACCTCACTCACCAAGTTGCTTCTGCCTTAGGAATTTCCCCCTCCTTTTCGTAGTCATCCCATTCATTGTTCCCATTTGTATTCCTACCTTTTTGTAAAGCTGTCCTTGCTCAAAAACGTTACCTGAGATGCACAGTGCTGTGCTGGAGGCCCCTCTCACCCCCAGAGGCAATGTACGTGCTTATGATTTTTAACAGGAAAGGCTCCCAGAACCCAAGATGGGAGTTGGTGCATTGCAGGGACTTGTTCGGTGTCTGTGCCTTCAGTGACTTGCCGACAACCAGCGTCTGATTCCAGTTCCCCACCCTCTGGCCCCGCCTCCCCATGTGTACAGCACCCCTCCAACACTGTAAAGTCTTGTTCATTTGTTCGGAACATGAATTAATCGTGCCAGGGAGACTCCTGGCCACTGGACCACATTTTGCTGTGTTAGCAACAAACGTCCCTTCATCCTGTCGACACAACCAGAGGGGAGAACAGAGGTCCAGAAGCCGCCAAGGTGATGTGAGGACCTGTGGGTCACCCACAGCAGAGGAAGGGAGGGACACATGCCCTATTCTTTCCACCTCACCCCCTCCACACAAACACACACAGCGCTTCAGCCCCGATCTTGGTTTCCTTCCTTTTGCTTCGGAGCACACCTACCTCAAGGCTTCAATTGCACGGATCCTACTTTCCATCCAGCTTCCGGCCTGTCACTGGCAGGGACCCAGAGCAGGACATCTCCTGGGTATGGTGGGGCTCACAGGTTTCCGTGATGGGCTTGCCAGAATCGTCCTGCTTTATCTCCTGTCCCTCTTCATTTAGGCTTGGGTGCGTTCCTCCTCCTTTTCTCCTCTCCCTCCCTTCTGTCTTTCCCTCCCTCCCTCCCTCCTTCCTGTCTCCCTCTCCCTCCTCCCTTTCCTTCCCTTCCTCGTTCCCTCCTCTTGTCTTCTGCCCTCCTCTCTACCTCCCTTTCTCCCCTTCATCTTCCCTCCCTCCCTCCCTTTATTTACTCTTTCCACCTGTCTTTCCTTCACTCCTTCCTTTCTTATTTCTCTTTCCTTTTCCTCCACTCCCCCCTCCCCCTGCAGGACTTTCACCCTGTGGTTCCAGAGAAATGAGAATGAAGGGAATAATACTGAAAAGCGGCCAGGCTCAGCCAATAAATCCTCTAATGCTTGTAATAGTTTCATTTTCTTCATGTTCATCCTCGTTTAAGAGTTTAATCAACATCTTCGAAAAACTTGTGATTTACTCCACGGAACCTTAATAAGAGGCAAGGAAAGTCCCTCCCTCCCTTCCATTTATTCAATAAATGTTCTCTGAGGGTCTGTTCTGGGCCAGGCTCTGAGCTAAGTGCTAGACACAGTGAATAGAAACATGGACATGATCCCTGCTCTGATGACCTTACAGTCTAGTGGGAGAGACAGATTTTCACCACAAATCACACATTCATGTATTCTCACGATCTCAATGAAAGCTCTGAATTTCCGTGAGGATCTAAACAGACGAACTGACCCCGTGTGGACGTGGAGACTTCCTTGAGGAGCCGATCTGAAGGACGGGTTTTCTAAATGAGAGAGAAGAGGAATGAGCACTCCAGGCAGAGGGAACAGAATGTGCAAAGGCCCCGGGTTGAGAGGAAGCGAGGCACTTTCACAGAACAGTGTGGCTGGGACAGAGAGTGGAAAAAACAAGGCAGAGGTTGGCAGAGGCCAGATGTTCAGGGCTCGCACCCGAGGTAAGACTTTGAGCCTTCACTCCCAAAACAAGGGGATGCCATTGAAGAGTTTCCCTGGGGGCCAGGAGGCAGGGTGGTGGATGGGTGTGATGGTTTGGCTGTTGGTGCCGTCTAGGGCGGGGTGGGAGGTGGGTCCTTTGCGGAGCCTTGCTAGCCTCAGGTGAACTGCGTGGACTGGAAAGAAGCAGATTGGGTTGGATACAGCATTGGTCCCAGGGGCTGGATTGGTACCTGTTCTGGTTTCTTGAAAGGGAGGTATCCTGCCTGCACACCTCCTGTGTGGGTCAGAGGATCCTACGAGTAAGGAAGGTGGAAGGATCGTCACTGACTATGGATAAAAAAGCTTCAGGCCTGAAGTCAGACAGACCTGGCTTTGCTGTTTATCAGCTGTGAGATCCCAGGCAGGTCTGCAGCTTCTCTGAGCCTGTTTCCTTATTTGTAGCACGAGGATACTAATAGTAATAAATGTGTCGTTTTTGTCTGCCTGTCATCCCCTTTCCGATTAGGAAATTACCACTGCATGTGGTTCTGGTGGGACAGGGGATCCCTCAGCCCCACTTACCTTCCGGGCACATAATCCAGGCCCCTTGGACCCCGCCTCCCTGTCCCCAGGGGTTGGTCTCAGGGACCCAAGCAGGGTCAGTCAGAGTACCTCCGTGGAATCTGATATGGGGCTGTTGGAGGAAAGGGTCTTTCTTGCTTTTAGATTACGAGCTATAAGACCGTAGACTTGACCTACTGGCGTCCAATTTTCTGGGGAAAAAAATAAGGGAGATGAGTGGGGTAGGGAGAGGAGGAAGAAAGAGAGGAGTGAAAAAGAGAGAGAGAGAGAAAAAAAACTTTGAGGTGCTGGATGCAACAGTTCCTGAAGCCCAAAGCACTGCTTGCACTTAGTTAGTGAGCCCATCAGTGCCCATTCAGGCTTAAGCCAATTTGAGTTGGGTTTTGTCACTCATAATGGATGTGTTCTGACCAATGAACCACATCATTGGGTCATTGTGAGGGTTAATTTAGGTAAAGAACCAAAAGCAAGTGTGAAGTGCTCACCTTGCAGAGTGCTCAGTAATCACCATCGAGGCTTACTGTTTGGGTCACAGTTCACAGCTGTGGAATACATAACTAGAGTGTGTGCTGTTTCTCACCTCCTGTGTGTAGTCTGCTATTACCCCACAAAGCGTTATACACCACCTTCACGATCCGGCCTAAAAGCCTCAGGTAGTGGCTCAAGCTCCCCTTCCCTCCCTCCCCATCTCCCTCCAAAACTTGTGACTCCTCTGTCCCCTGGGGCTCTCTTGAAGTGACAGTGACAGAAACAGAATGCAATGACCTGAAGGATGTAACTGTGTTTAGATCTAATTTAAGAAGACCAGCTCCCTCCTACTCCACAGCAACTGATTCCCCATTACCTTTTTTACAGAGTGTATTAGTTATCTATTGCTGCATAACAAATGAGCCCCAAACTTAGTAGCTTAAAACAACCAGAGATTTATTATCACCTGGCTTCTGTGGGTCAGGGATGCCACAACAGCTTTCCTGGGTAGCTCTAGCTCAAGGTCTCTGAAGAGACTGAAGGCAAGACATCAGCCAGAGAGCTACTTTCAGCTGAAGGCTTGACTGGGGCTGGAGGATCCACATCCAAGATGGCACACTCATATGGCTGTTGGAAGGAGACTTTAGGTCCTGGCCACATAAACCTCTCCACAGAGCTGCTGGAGTGTCCTCAGGCTATGACAGCTGGCTTTCCTCAGAGTGAGTGATCCAAGAGAGAGGCAGATGGAAGCTGCAATACCTTTTTTTTTTTTTTTTTTTTTGCTGTACGCGGGCCTCTCACTGTTGTGGCCTCTCCCGTTGCAGAGCACAGGCTCCGGACGCGCAGGCTTAGCAGCCATGGCTCATGGGCCCAGCCGCTCTGTGGCACATGGGATCCTCCCGGACCGGGGCACGAACCCGTGTCCCCTGCATCGGCAGGCGGACTCTCAACCACTGCGCCACCAGGGAAGCCCTGCAATACCTTTTATGACCTAGTCTTGGAAGTCACAAACATCATTTCTGCAATATTCTTCTGACTATACAGTTCAGAGCTATTCAGCGTGGGAGGGGGCTACACAAGGATGTGAGTACCAGGAGTCGGGGTCATTGAGGGCCGTCTTAGAGGTTGGCTGCCACGCTTATGAGGGGAGCAGTGGTATTCTTAGCTCTCATTCAAGTTTCTTCTTGGTCTGATGGTACTTCTCTTCACCAAGGAGGCCTGTGGGTGCTCACGATAACATGGCATCTTTGAGGCACCAAAAAACACCCCTTCCAACAACTTGTGCTTGAAAGAGCTTTTTTTTCAGAGCTTGCAAAGAGCTCCTTAAATAAACGAGTGAAATGACTAAACTAATTTGCTGGTCTGTAATTTCCTGCCACGTCTGGAGATTTCCTAATAAACAGTAGCTTCAGGCTGGCAACCTGCCAGCATTACAGCCCTCTCCTGAGTGACAAACAAGGGTTGTGTAAAGCATCTCAGAGGGTTGGGGAGGTTGGTACATCACAGGGGAAAGTGCTGGACCCAGAGGCTGGATGTTTGGCTTTGAGAGCCGGCCCTGCCTCTTACCTACCTTCATATTCCGAAGGTATAAAAGTGGTGACAACCCTGGTCCTCCCGGACTCACAGGGCGATATTACTTGGTGTGAATGAGCTGATGCAGCATTTCCAAGAGGCGGGGCCATGGGACGCTAGCAGCATGGGCTGTTAACCCCAAAAGGTGTTCTGTGCTGGAGTGAGCGTGGTTTCCCGTGTTAAGCAAATCCCAGCCATTTCCCACCTTCCTTGATGACAGGCACAACCAGCTTCGTGGGCTTACTGCCAGGGCAGCCACACAGGGCCCTGAGCTCAGAAGGGCCCTGTTGTTGCTGTCTTGAAATTCTTAATACGTTAAAAAGAAATTTGGGGGCTTCCCTGGTGGTGCAGTGGTTGAGAGTCCGCCTGCCGATGCAGGGGACGCGGGTTCGTGCCCCGGTCCGGGAAGGTCCCACATGCCACGGAGCGGCTGGGCCCGTGGGCCATGGCCGCTGAGCCTGCGCGTCCGGAGCCTGTGCTCTGCAACGGGAGAGGCCACAACAGTGAGAGGCCCGCGTACAGCAAAAAAAAAAAAAAAGAAAGAAAAGAAATTTGTATTGGAGTACAGTTGATTTACAATGTGTTAGTTTCAAGTGTACAGTAAAGTGAATCAGTTATACTAAGACATATATCCACTCTTTTTTTTTTAAGATTCTTTTCCCATATAGGTCATTCGTTACAGAGTATTGAGTAGGGTTTCCTGTGCTCTGCAGCAGGCTCTTATTAGTTATCTATTTTATGTGTAGCAGTGTGGATACATCAGTCCCAATCTCCCAATCTATCCCTCCCCACCCTGCCTCTCCCCTGGTAACAAGTTTGTTCTCCACGTCCGTGACTCCATTTCTGTGCTGCAAGCAAGTTCATTTGTACCCTTTTTTTTAAAAATCTTTGAAGTTGTGTTTTATAAGTGATGATTGATGGGACAATAGAGCTTTTGCCGGGCAATGGGTGTCTCGACTCCCAGGAGCCCCCTTCTCCCTGTATCCTAAAGGTGGGCTCTTGACTGCCTGTTTCCCTTTCCTTCTGCCCACCGGCTCCCCCTGCCCTGCCCAGAGACACGTCACCAGAGCACCCAGATCACGGAGCTCAGGACGGAGACTGGTTCTCATTGGAGGGGTGGACTGGTCTGCTGTCACCCTCTGCCACCTGCATGCATGCTTGGGCCTGGGTGCTTGTGAGGGGGAGGGCTGGGGTCCAGTGCCCATCCCACGGCGTCGCAGGGCAAGGAGGCAGCTCTCCCAACGCTGGGCAGACAGTTTGGTGGGGGCCTCTTGCCTCCCTCTGACCCAGGTACCAAGGAGGCTGTAATCCCTTGGGGATCACCCATTTGCTGTGAGTCGGGGCACCTATGGGAAGAGAAGGTGAATTCCCGCCCCCTCCCCTCACCCGCCAGGGCTGTGCATTCTCCCTTTTCTTGGCATCCCACCTGTGGAACTTGTCAGATCCTGTAACATCAAGGGCACCACGCTCTAGTGGGTCAGAGCGCAGACTTGGGAGCCGCACTGTCTGGGTCTGGGTCACGTCTCACCAGTGTTGTCACCTTGGCCCATTTACCTACCCTTTCTGTGCCTCTGTTTCCTCACCTCTAAAATAATGATCATGTAGTTACGACCTCACAGGTTGTCGTGTGGATTCAATGTGGTAGTACATGCCGAGCACCTAGACCAGGGCTCCCCGTGCATTGGGTATTTAATATTTGTTTTCCCCAAAGGACTTCGGCACTCCTGGGGCAGAGGTGTCACCTGTACCGTCCACTGCTGCGGTCCTGGTACCCAGCGCCACGCCCAGAACAGATGCGATGGATGGACCCTGGTCGAAGGAAGGAATCCCCAAGAGGGGCTTTCCACGGAACCCTCACCCTATCTTCTCTTTTCTAGAGACTCTTACACAATCAGCATTCCACAGCGCGTACATTTAGGAAACGCCGAGCTCACCTCCATGAAATGACGCACCCACAGGCGCAGGGGGCAGTTACACACACACAGCTCTCCGCAGGTCCTTTCCCCTCCTATTGGTCCTTTGAGACTCAGTGTCTCATCCATCCGTGTCTGCTTTAGGGTCGTCTGACGTTGGGGATGGAGCACACGGACACCGCAGAGCCTCTTGCCCACCTCCCGTCTGGGCCCATCTCTCCCGGCCGCCCGATAACTCCTTCCTCCTCCCCAGCCTCCCCCGTCCTTAACTGGGCCAATCTGTCCCCCTGACACCACGCTCTGCTTTGTTTTCTCCGCAAAGCCCTCTCTTGGCACTTGACGGATTCTCAGCTGTCGCGAGCACATTTTTCAATCTGTGCTCTTCCAGTGATTTCCCAGCCAGGTTTCAGCTTTTTAAACGCTATTTAGTTTTATAATTTCCCAATGATTTTCCTCGCCTGCCAGGGTTCCTCTCCATCGCCACTCCCCAGCTTCCTTCCTGGGGCGCCAAAGCCGTGCAGGTGACCCTCTAAGGAGGCCTGACTTATTCAGCCGTGGGACCATCACTGTCCTCATTCGGGCTCCTCCAAAAGCTGGTCCTGAGAGAAGGGCACGGAGACAGTAGTTGATTTGGAAAGTGATCCAGGAAGCAGGAGTGAGGGAGGGTGAGAGAGGGAAGGGAGAAGGGCCCAGACGGCCACCTCATCTTCTGGGTACCCACTGGGTGACCTGCAGGGAACTGTAGGAATGGAATGGACCTTTGTGCTGTCCCACTGGAGGGTGGCGAGGCTGAGCATTTAGCCGCTGCCTGCCACCCCCATTGCTGGAGGGGCGTCCCTGGGAAAACGAACTTCCCTGCCTTTCTATCTGTGCCTGTGCACCCAAGCGGCCTTTCCTGGCTCTGGAGGAAACCTGAGTAGTGCTAGAGGTGGAGTTTGGGAAACATCTGTGGAAGTTTCCATCAGAGCTCCTGTGACTTGTGCACGCAGATGTTCACTCCGGCCAGTTACACATCCACGACGCCCAGGAGTTGGGACTTTCTCTTGGGCTGTGAACTCTTCCATTTCTTTGTCTTCTTTTTAAGCCTCTAATTATAAAGGCATTTTGCTGCCTTTGGGACAGGCTTCAGGTGGTTGGTGCCCCTACCAGAGGGACCTTGGGTCCGCAGTAAGAAAGGACATTCAGCCAGGCAGTTCTTGTCCCTTAATGACACCTTGGCTGGAGCCCATACATTCCTGTTCACGTTGGATGTAGAAAGGTCCAGTTTAAAATCCTAGCCTCGGGCTTCCCTGGTGGCGCAATGGTTAAGAATCCGCCTGCCAGTGCAGGGGACACAGGTTGGAGCCCTGGTCGGGGAAGGTCCCACGTGCCGCGGAGCAACTAAGCCTGTGCGCCACAACTACTGAGCCTGCACTCTAGAGCCCGCGAGCCACAACTACTGAAGCCCGCGCGCCTAGAGCCCGTGCTCCGCAACGAGAAGCCACCGCAACGAGAAGCCCGTGCACCACAATCAAGAGTAGCTCCCACTCGCGCCCATGCACAGCAACGAAGACCCAGTGCAGCCAAAAATAAATTAATTAATTAAAAAAAAAATCCTAGCCTCGTCACCTCCCTCTGTCCTGCTCATGGCCTGAGGGGTGCAGTGAGGAGGGAGCCGGGTCCGCTCTAAGGATCCTTCCTCCTTCTCCCAACCCCTCCTCCCCTCCTCTCTCCCCTGGGCTGCAGAAGACAACGTAAAGGGCGTTCCCTGGAGTTTGCGATGGGGCCAGGTGCTGAGACAGGGAGAGGGGTCTGGAGAAAGGGAAGGCGCCTGTTCTTACTCAGCAGGAACTGCAGGAGTCCCCTCTCCACCAACACCAGCTGTCTGCGTGCTCCCTCTGCGCCCTGAGCTCCAAATGGGTCCATTCGTGACTCCTGTGAAGCACGTCTGGGTGTGCGTGCGCAGAGTGGGATGTGGGGAACGTCCCCTCGATGCACAGATCTCCGATGTAGGAGAACCACCGCTGCTTGACCTCTCCTGAGTCCCCCTCAGCAGAATCCCCCCAGCCACCGGCTCCTGGGGTCTTCTTGCCTGGGGGCCACCTTCCTGGTTGGGGCTGAAGCCTATGGGGTCCTCTCTGCCTGAGGCAGACTCCTTGCCCCATCCCTTTTAGTAGTGGGAGGGTTGACTACCCCTCTCTCTCCCTCACTGTCTCCAACTCTCTCCTGACCCTTCTAGAATCAGTCTGCAATTCCTGTTGCTCACGAGGGTGAGCAGGAAAAGAGATGCCCGGCTTCCCGTGCAAGCCCCCTGAGTCTCTAAGCACCTCTCCCAGAACATTCCTTCCTTGACTCAGAGAAGGAGACTCACCTCTCCCGCCCGGAAGTCAGAGCGCTGCTCAGATCCCTATATTTGTTTGTGCAGGTTGGAGGGAAGGAAGGAAGGAATGGTGGTTGGGCCAGTCTGGGTATCGCTTCGTCTGCCTGATGCGCTCTGGCTGCTTTGCGGCTCCCTTAGGAAAGAGGTTCTCACCCTGGGTGGGAGCATTGCTTTTTGTATTCACCAACCTCTAAGTGAAAGTTGGCATTTCTTCCTGTTCAAAATGTAGACATCAAATCCCACAGTATTCGTCGTGCCTGTGACTTTGTCATCCATCAGAATCAGAGATATTTTCGTATCACACTACAGTTGTCAGATATCTGAAAATGACGTTTGATGTTCATCTCCATTTAAAGATTACAGTCGTAATTAGATCTGCTGCTAGATCTTGTTTTTTAATGTTAATAAAGTAGCACCAGTATTACTTTATCATAAATTTATTTAATATTTTGAGAGCCACATAACTGATTTTCTCTGTAGTTCCATGTATTTTATTTTGTGCATTTGAAAGCATTATTCTAAAAAGAGGTCTATCACTTCATGGGATGCCAACATGGGAAAGGTCAGAGCCTTGCTCTGGAACATGTGGGTTCTCTGTGTCTTAGGTCTAGTTTGGGGGCTTGGAATGCTAGGACTGGCATATCCCTCTAGATCATTTTCTACTCTGGCTTTCTTTTTAATTAGGATCCTGTTGTCCTCATTTGGGGCCAATAGGAGCTGACGTGTGTTAAGCGTTTCCTCTGTACAAGCATAGTGCAAAGCACTTTACATGCACTGGCTCATTTAATTCTCATTTTTTATGGAGGCACAGAGAGGTTAAGTGATTTGCCCAAGGTCACACAGCTAGTAACTGGGGGAGCTGGGATTTGAACCTGAGCAGTCTGACTCCAGAGCACACATTCTTAAACCTGCTGATTGCAAACCAGGTAAGAGATGGCTAGTTTTCCAAAAAACGCATGTTCCTGGTTTTTAATGGTGTGGGCCCAGCTAGTAGACTCTTAACCACTGCAGTGTACAGCTCAATACCCTTTTGAGCTCCCCAACTGAGAAACAAACATTGAACCACAGCGCCCTCTGGCTTACATAGCAATCTGATCCCTCACTCTAGAGTCAAGTTGGCCCAAAGAAATTTAAGACCAACCTTTATTAGGCACCCACTGTGCGGCAAACCCTGAGTCAGGCCCTGGGGATAGGAGTAGAATAGGTATAGCTTGCACCCTCCAGGAATTACTGTCAATTCAAGAAAGACACACCCAGAAGCTGTGTTGGCTTAAGGAGAGCCAAGCTCTAGTGAAGGGTGTAGACACAGAGACCCGTGGATGCTGTGGGGTAAGAGACTGTCACAAGACGAGGAGAAGCCTTCCTTCACCTCCCTTGAGGCGCCCTACCCCGATGCCACCTTGGGCTCCCTTGCCTGGCCCAAGTTCCAAGATTGCCTTTGGTCCTTCCTCCCACTGAAACGTGTGTGTCTTCCTTCCTCTTCCCGCTGTATGCTCCCAGGTGGCTGCCTAGCTAATCTCAGAGCCTCATTCAAAGTCAAGGGTTAATGACTCCTGAATTTTAACAGGAGTTTTCAGTGCTGTAAACCAGGGATCACCAGCACGAACAGCAGAGGGTCAGGCTGATAACGTCAGTGAACTAAGCAGGCCTGTATTTGTGTGTTAAACATGCAGGAATATTCTTCACTCCCACAAAGATACCCTCACCTATTTTTTTCTAAACCACATTGTCTTCTGGAAATATTGTTCCCTTTTCTTTTCGCTTTTAATAGAGATCAAACACAGATAAATATTTCTTTACCAGGAGAAAAACGACAGTGCAGCATGGTGATAAGCGCTAATGGTCACGTGGAAAACTAAGGGGACTGGTGACTTGGGCTGCCCCAGAAATAGACTCTGAGAGTAAGATCTGATGCAATTAGTTTATTTGGAAGGTGATCCTGGGAAACACTGGGAGGGAACTAGAAACCAGGATAGGGAAAGGAAGGCAGCCTGTCAATAAAGGATGCCTCGTGGAGTGAGCTGCCACTGTGGGCAGCTGGGACGCGAACTCTGGAAGCAAGTGTAAGAGCTGCCCTTCAGCTAGCCCATCTGAGGACTAGGGAGCTGGGGTGTTTATACATCAACTTCCATCAGTTGTTGGTTAGGGGTTCTTGGCAGGTGGTAGAGCTTTAATTCTCTGGCCCGTCTGGCTGAGTAGGCTCCAGGGGACCAGAGAAAGCCCTCAGGCAAAGGAACACAGGTTCTGGGGATTGGATGTCAGGCCATTGGACCCCAAGCTAGTAAGACCCGAGGGTGCAACAGGCATTGACCGTGGTGAGCTGAAGCATGCTTGCAGCTGAATTCCACCAAGAAAGAATGTGGTCCCAGGGTTGCTAGACTTTCTGATTTCCCAAGAAAAGCTGGACGTTTAGATTTTTATGTGAAATTTCTCAATTTGTAAATGTTGACAACAAACCTAAAATTTTATTTATTTTGTTTAGTATAATTGCTTTACAATGTTGTCTTAGTTTCTGCTGTACAATGAAGTGAATCAGCTATGTGTATACCTATATCCCCTCCCTCTTGGACCTTCCTCCCTCCCCCACTCCTATCAAACCTAAAATTTTTAAAATATACTGTAGAAGCTTACCAGAGCATGTCTGTGGGCTGTATCCGGTTTACAAGCAGCCGGATTATGACGTCTGATCCATCCTAACGGCTGATCTTGGCTCCAGACCATTTTTGCCCAAGGCAAGTTCCAAAGATGCGTTCTCACAAGGATAGGTATTAGTTAGGGAGTAGGTTGAATTGGTGTAATATAGAGACACTATAGTACCGTGTTGGTAACCAGATAGAAGTGTGTTTCTTTTTTATGTAAAGTCTGGAGGTAGGTGGATGGTCCAGGACGGCTCTGCTGCCTGAGGTTGTCCAGGGACCCAGGTTCCTTCTATCTTGTTGCTCAGAGTGTTGTCTTTATCCATGTGGTCAGGGCTGGCTCACTAGTTCCTTGTCCACCTTCCAGTTAATAGGAAAGGGGAAAGAGAAGCTCAGTCAGTTCCAGTAATTGGTAATTGCACCATTCGCTTCTTCTCACATCCCACTGGTAAGAACGTAGCCGCATGGTCACTTAGTCGCATGGTGACTAAGTCTAGCTACAGGGAATGCTGCGGAATGTAGTCTCTCTCTCTCGTCGGCTATATGTTCAGCTTAAACTTGGTGTGTGTGTGAAAATTATATTTTTATAGAATTAGGGAAGGGCTGATATTAGGGGACAGTGAGAAGCCTTTGCCACAGTAAAGGAAGGGTCTGGAAAAAAGGATGGGATTCATACCTGAGGTAGGACCTACCTGAGAAAGATTCTTTTTTCTCACGAGAATGAAGAAAGCCTGGCTTTCCTCCCTTTGTTTTGCACTGTTCAGTCATGAAAACTTAATAGGAGGAAGCTTTCAAAAACCTTAACAGAAGATTTGCCCAAACCCAAACCTCTAAAAAGTCCGTTATAATGAGAAAGAAGTAAACACAGTAAACACCCACGAGACACAAGGTATTTTCACATATGTGGTCTCGTCTAATCTTCACAATTATCCTATGAAGTAGGTGTTATTATTCCCCCATTTTTCAGAAGAAAAACTGAGGATAAGACAAACAGGTTGACATTGAAGCTCTAACTCGGGCCAGGGCATGGGCACTGGCCCATTAGAGCTGCCATACAGGTTTGTCCCATCCGGGAAGTGAAGGGCCTCGGCCAGGATTTGAAATGAGGCCCATGTGGCTGCAAAGCCTACATGCTTTTCACTGCAGCCTGATTTCCTTACGCCAGCTGCTTCTGCAGAGACGGCGACACCGAATCTGCTGGGTGTTGAGACGGTGAACAAACCGTGGTGGATGAATCTCCTCTCTTCATGTGAATGCCTTATTGTTGTTATTCTTCATGCCCTGGCAGAGTGCTTACAGCCTCTCCTGTGGCTCTGCTTCTGTCTGGTGGAGTAAGGAAGGCCAGAACTCCCAGACCTAGCAGAAAGTTACAGCTGGGATTTGAGTCAATGAAGACTTGAAGACTCAGCAAGTGGCCCTTGGCATTACTGTTAACCGGGTCAAGGCCATTAACGCTCCTGTCATGAATTGGCTTGTTCTGTGATATACTGTTGTCCCGGAAATACCCATATGGGTGTACCCCATATATAAGCCAACGCTATGAAAACTGAGACTCAAAAAGATGAATGGGAGATAATTATTTAACCACAAGAGACTTTGTTTTGCAGAATGGCATTTCGGTATAGCTTGTCTCAAAATAACCCTGGAAATTTGATTCTGGAAAAAAGGGAGGGATAGATACAGAGATGTGTGGGTTCCCTCCTGGTCCATTTGGGAATGTTCTGGAATAGATTAGATTTCAAGAACTCTGTAATGATGTGTCAGAGAGGACTTGTGACATCTGAATTGGGTTGGGGTGGTTTGTGGTGGATCCATTTGGGGTGCCTGCCAAGCCCTGTCTCTCCTCTGAGAATCTAGTCACCCACAACCCCACTGGAAGAAAGAGGGGGTCTAATCAGCCATGCCTATGCCAAGGGACCCGCACACCCCACCCCTTGCCACTAACCGGATCAAAGGTAAGCTCCTGACCCAGGTATCAATCCATGAGCCAACCAGCCTCTCCCCTTCAGACAGGGCCTGGCTACCTTGATTTCCTGTTGTTGGGTGTCCATGGGATTGCCTGCTGCATCCTTAGAATAAGCATGGTCAAAGCTCCCACTCAGTGGGGATTCCAAACTGGTCCCAGCTTATCCAGCATGGTCAGGAGTGAGATCTTCTACCGTCTGCTCTCAGTGGGTCCAGTGGTCTCCATGGGCCCTTCTGTCCTGGGAGGCTTTTGTCTTGGCCATTGGATGGGGGAAGGGTGTTATCCATGGGACACATCACTGCAAACCGGATGACTGATGGGGTTTGGTGGGCCTTGCCAGATAAGAGAGTAGCCTTGATGTCAACTCAAGGAACTCCCAGCTTCTTTGTGCAACACTGGGGGAGGCTGTGATCCTTATCCTCCCACTGGGGTGCCCTGAGTGTAAGCTGTCTTTGCTTTGTTTCCCCATGGAGTAACCTCACTTCTTGCTGAGTTACACTGGGGGTGGGGTTGGGGAACGAAGTCCTCTGGATGCAGCAGAGAAATTTGATGGTATGAAAGGGCTGGGTGAACCCACTGTTAATGCCTCCCATGTTACCCCACCCCGCTAGCTTGGGTGAATTTCTGTTCCTTGCAACCGAACGTGTCATGCAACATACCGACACAATAATCTGCCCCTTGCTTGTCCCTCCATTTCCTGCTGAATTTCTACAGGAAGTAGAAACCCTATCTGGCTACCCAGGAGTCTTGGAAACGTCATATCCAGATTTACTGCATTGCCCAATCAAAATCCATCAGGCCTTGAAGTTTAGCAACTGTCCCTGTATATTCAAAGGAAGGTCTTTATAGAAACAACAAACTTGCATTCCAATATCATGGGAGTTTCTTGTAAAGGAAGTTGGCCATCCCCTTGACTCTTTGCCTGATCCTTTCCTCCTTTTTAATCCCATCTGGATGAACTGTGCCAGTTCTTTCTCCTTCTGTTAATTGTATGCGTCGTGCGGGCTTTGTCGGTACTTTCTATATTCCAGTCATTGTGCTAAATGATTTACAGATGCCATGCTGTTTAACTGTCCCAAGCCCAGTGCGGTAGCTACTAATGATTATCCCCATTTTATGGATGGGGAAATTGAGAGGCTAAGTTACCCATCTGACTCCATTGCCCTGGAGTTTTACCTCCCTGCTTTACTATCCCTCCTGCTTCCCTGGAGTGATAGTAAAATTTCCTCCTGTAGTTTTCAGTGGCTGCAGGGGAGAAGGCCCAGGTGTCCTGCCCGGCGGCAAGGCCCCCGGAACTTGGCTTTTCTCCTTCCGCCTTCCCTGCCAGCCCAGCTGCCAACCTGGAACACAGCCCTTTCCAAGAAAGCCCAGGAGAGAAGCCAAATGTTGACTCACCTGCCAGACACAGGGATGCGGCAGCCAAGACGCCTCAGGGCCCGTGCGGGAGGAGTGGGAGGAGTGGCACACAGGCCGTTGTGAGGCCCGGAGCCCGTGGGGCAGCTTCAAAGGGCTGGGCCTTCTTCCCTGAGTGCTCTGGGTTCCAGAGGCTAAAGAGATCCAGATGGGCTTGTCCCCTGCCCCTCCCACTCCACCCTTGAGCCCTGGAAGTTTCTGAAGGACACTGTTTCCGCCGCGCTTTCCCCTGGGTGGCGGGCGGGACTCTAAGAAAGCCCCCAGAATTTTCTGCCCCTGCCTGCTCCCCAGGGTGCACTCCCTGTACACTCCCCGAGACTGAGAATGCGATGGATTGTACTTCCATGAGTAGGTTATGTTACAAGATACCCTTGACCTTAAGAAAGGGAGATGATCCACCTGGGCCTGATCTAATCACAGGCACCCTTGAAAGGCAGAGTTTTCTCTGGCTGGTGGCAAGTGAGAGGTGCAGAGCGGGAGGATTTGACCCAGACTTTGTGGCTTGAAGATAAAGGAAGCCTTGCGGCAAGGAATGTGGGCAGCTTCTAGAAGCTCAGAGTGGCCCTCAGCTGGCAGCCAGCAAGGAAACAGGGACCTCAGGCCTACAACTGCGTGGAATTGAATCCCCCCAATGAGGAAATGACCTTGGAATTCGATTTTTCCATAGAGCCTCAGACAGGAACCCAGCCCAGCAAGCACCTGGACCTCAGCTTTCTGGTACCCTGAGCAGACAACCCGCTAGGCTTGTGACCTCCAGAACTGGGCTCACGGGTGTTGCTTAGTTTGTGGAAATTTGTTACGTGGCAGTTGAAAACAGCTACACCCTGGATACCTAACGCATCTTTTTTCTTTTGGCCGTGCTGTGCGGCACGCGGGATCTTAGTCAACAGACCAGGGATCGAACCCGTGCTCCCTGCAGTGGAAGCACAGAGTCTTAACCTCTGGACCGCCAGGGAGGTCCCCTAATAGCATCTCAACCCCAACGTGTTCAGCTGTTCCCTCAAACCTACTCCTCGTACTCTACCCCATCTGGTTCATTACAGCGCGCTTCTTCTTGGCTCGGGTCCAGACTCTTAAAGGCAGCCTTGACTCCTGTCTTTCTTGTAGACCCTACATTAGATCCATCAGCACATTCTTTCCACTCTCCCTTCTTAATGTATCCAGATTTTGACCACGTTTCACCACCCGCATTGCCCTGTCCCTTCTCCTTTCATAAACTCCCTGACAGCTCTGTAGTTTATTACAGGGGAGCTGGGGTCCTTGTACTTCCCAGGCAGGAGACGGAGGGTGCTCCCAGGCTGTGATTGGCTGCCGTCTTCTTTGGCTTCTCTATGGACCTGTCGGGGTGGCTCATAAGTTCAGATAGAGACACAAAGCAGAGGATGGCAGAAGAGGGCTATCCACGTGGAGACCTAACAGGGAGCAGACAACATTCAAACTCTGGCCACCCTTGGCCTTGGGGTCTCTCAGAGCCGGCTGCCCTGCATGGCTGCATGTAGAACACAGTTGTCTTCTTCTTTTTTTTTTGCAATACGTGGGCCTCTCACTGTTGTGGCCTCTCCCGTTGCGGAGCACAGGCTCCGGATGCGCAGGCTCAGCGGCCATGGCTCACGGGCCCAGCCGCTCCGCGCCATGTGGGATCTTCCCGGACTGGGGCACGAACCCGTGTCCCCTGCCTTGGCAGGCGGACTCTCAACCACTGCGCCACCAGGGAAGCCCGGCACAGTTGTCTTCTGAGAGGAGTTCCCAAGCCTGCTTCAGGACTGCTTATGCTCAGAAGTCACGCTGTGGAATACTTTTCAGAGATGGGGTTTTATTTATTGTTCAAAGTTTTGAGCCAACAGTGAAAACTTATTGTTGATGATGACTGGGGAATTCCCGGGAGGCCCAGAAGAACTCACTGGCAACCAGTCTCCTGGTTGAGATTTAGAGCTTTCAAGTCAGCCAACGTGTGAGTCCAGCTCATCCTTCCTAACTGGGTTTCCTGGGGCCACAGTTTCCTCAGTGAAGATGAAATGAGATCAGTTTTCTTTCTGGTCAAACATTTAGCACAGTACCTGGCATCCAGTAAGTGCTCATTGCATGGTGGCGGTTATGCTATGTTGTCTGTAATTTACTTCTGAAGCTAAAGCATAGATCATATGCTGCGTGTGCCTGCGTATGTGTGGCACACGTGTGTGTGTGTGCGCGCGCGCGCGCGTGCTTTCATCCACATTGTAGGGGCAGTTATCTAACATTTGAAAGATCACAGCCCCAGACTCCAGAGGAAGTTTCCCTAAGTGCTTCAATTATCTGGCTTAGCTCGGCGCCCACGGGTGTGTTAATTAGCATAATGGATTTCTAAAATGGTTTTTCATTGATGAAAATAATGGTGTTTGAGAAAGGTAGATGGCTAGAGATATTTCATGATGCACCAGCCTTGTCTGAACTCTGCAAATGAATTGAGTGAGACCAGTTGCTCATTCTCTTGGAAAGGCCCTGAGCTCTGAAGTCCAATCAGTCCTGAGTCTAGACATTAAAGGGTTGATTTTATCACCTACCTGACTGGGTTAGCTAAATACTGCACTGACGGTATTGTCACATCCGCCTCAAATGAACTTTTCATGAAAGAGGCTGTCCAAGTATCTAAAAGGGCAGATCGCTGAGGGGTCCCCAGGCTCAGGGGACGGGTTGACTGGCTGTGGATATGCCCGCTCGCTAATAACTGTTTCCTTGCTGGTGGAATTCAGGCTGAGATGGGCTCTGTCTGTATCATACCATCCGGTTTGGAGGTAGGGGAGGAAACCTGTAGCCTTCATAGCCTTCTAACTTTGGGGGGATGGGGAAGCTATAATCAAACACCTTATCATTTGAATAGTCAAATTGCTTAGGACAGTTTGCAACAATTGCTTTCAAATAAGTAAGAAAATTACAGTGGAATCAAGGAATAACTGGTTTCCTCTAGCTTAGGAAAGACGTGTTATGACAGGAAGTCAGAAAACTGTGAGAATAACACTCTGTATAGTATGTCCTGGGGTGGAGTTCTAGTGCTATTTTTTTAGACGCAGGTCAAACTTAGAAGGTATGTGTGTGTGTGTGTGTGTCTGTGTGTCTGTGTGTGTGGGGGGTAGATGAACAGAGGAGCAGGTAGAAGGTAAGAGGTGAGGAAGGTGAGTGGAGAATTCTGGTACCGTTTTTCTCCCAGGAAAAGAAAGGAAATGGCATGGAACTTTCTAGAACTGACATGGCTGAGTGGGATGAGCTAGAGTTTGGCCCTCAGATCAGGGTTTGGATGCGGCCTCTCTATCTTCCTAAGTGATCTGGGGCAAATTTCTTGGTCTCTCTGAATCTGCTTCATCATCTACAAAATGGATATAAGAATACTTTACTCCGAGTTGTAATTAAGGCAAAGGGACTTGAAACCACTTAGCAAAACGTCAGGTACAGAGTGGGCCTTCGGTAAAGAGTTGCCTCCCTGAATATTTACAGGGTATCGGGGGCTGTGCCGACGGTATCCAGGTTACAGCCACCAACAGGCATATAGGTTTCCCAGAGTTTACATGCCAGCAGTGAGGATGAACTTCACGAAGTCATCTCGTGAGAATCCCCCAGCGTGACTGTTAAAAATGCAGGTGATGGTGAGTGCTGTCCAGGCCTCCTGAACCAGAGGACCAGTGGGTGGGGCTGGGAACCCATTTTTAAGAAACTCCCCAGGTAGTTCTGATGGGCTGCCAGGTGGGGGAACCGCTGAATTAAACGCTCCAATTCTCTAGGGTAGCTTCTGGTCTGGTAAAGCTTCCATCTCCCTTCAAAGGCTCCCTGGCTGAGAGTCTGACCCGAGTGCACCCATATCTGTGGGAGGCGCTGCCCACCTCATAGCCTGAACCACTCCACGGCAGTGGAGGCGGGAGCAAAACCCGTTGTTTTGCTTGTTTTGTGGACAGTACTCATATATCATCATCAGAAACATCAAAGGCTTGGCTGACCATGGAATTGACAGGCTATAACCTGAGCTACGCAGCCATCGGTGTGTAAACCCTGTTAACCTGCGGAAGGCCCTGCTTTTCAGATCGGTACCTAAAAACAATGAAAATCTGGTCTCGATGCTGCTACTGTCTGCATGTGACTCTGGGATCATTTTTCCTACTCTCTCACCTCCTTAAAATCATGTGCTGTGCTTTTATTTAATTATTTTTTGCTAAAAAATAATTCATATTCACCGTAGAAAATGAAGGAAATATAGCGTTGACACAGAAACCAGACTCAAAAAAATACTGGGGATCCAGCCCCCGCAAGATAACTGCCATGAATATCTTTGGTATATTTCCTTCTAGTCTTTTCTCAATGTACATGAATACAGGGGTTTTTTTCTCCACAAAAATCAAGATGGCACTGTTCGTGCTGTTTTTGACCTGCTCTTTTCAGTTCAGAATGCATTTTAAAGTAAAAAGTTAACAATAATTTTTTTATGCCATTAAATAATCTATAACAGTGGTTTTCACACTGGGTCCAACAAAAACCTCAAGGTTCTTAGGCAGTACCTAGTGGTTACCTAAGGTAGGGGGAGAGAATGGGGGGGCTGGCGGGGGAGGCCCCAGCACCCTGTTTTAGTCACAGCAGTGCCACTTGCATCTGGTGGTAACTGGAGGAGCCAGGTAGGGATTCCATCACAAAAAGATTTGGAGGCTTAAAAAACTTTTGCCCTAAGTCATTATAAAAAAATTGTTTTAAACCCTAGTTTCTTTCCTTCTTTTAAAAAAATTTAAATGGAAATGACCCTTTACAAATTATAAAACACATATCTGCTACTAGTTTTTAAAAACCCAAGTTTTATTGTGTATTAAAAAAATAGACAAATGCTATATGTTTTTCGTAAAAAATCAAATACAGATTTGGCGAAAAACCCATCCTCATTTACTCCCACCCCCAAACACCCAAGGAGCCCAGCACTACCCCACTGCCCTACTTCAGAGCGCTCTGTTCCCAAAGGATACCGAGTGAAGATGCATGTCTCATTCCAGACTCTTCTCTGCATATGGATTGCCTTGGATTGAGGACCACAGAAGCCAAGCCTGAGACTAGGATTTGAGCACAAGTGATTTATTTGAGGGGTAAGGTGATCAACTCTCCTGTTTTGTCTGGGGCTGGGAGGTTTCCCAGTGATGTCACCCTGTAATGGGAGGGATGCCAGGAAGCACTGATAGAGGGGTGAGGCCATGACATGGGAAGGGAGGGCAGCTGACAAGGAACAGGTTAGCCCTGGGGACAGCTGGGGCTCCGGAAGGTTTAGGACTTCTGGGCAGTGCTGTAGAACGCCCCTCATATTGACCCCGCTTGCAGAGCTTTTATCCACCAACAGGGGTCCCTCACTGGTGGATACTGAGGGTACCACCTCTCTGACTCCAGGCCTGACCACCTCCTGCAACCCAGTAAAAGCCCAGGGCAGAGAGACACAGCAGCAGGAAGGCCAAGCAGTAGGGGCAGAGCACCAGAGCATCGGCTATGGGAATACTGCTGTACACACATTTTCTAAAAGTAAAAGGAGGATCAGTCCATTCTTGCTTTACCGGCACCTCGATTTATGTAAGGTGTCGAAAGGAAAGCCATTAGAAGGCTGCACCTCTAACACTGCAGGCCCCTCAAAGAATCAGGGTTGGAACTGCCCTTCAGTTAAAGATAGCACAAGACTTGTCATGTAAATGACCAGCAGTAGAACCAGATAAAATAATAAATAAATAAATCATAAATCAAAATACCTCAGATGAGTTCTCTGCTGGATTCAGCTCAAATCTGCCGCTGCTGAACCGTTAGAAGAAATTAACAAGGAACAAGGCGATTCCATTTTCCAGCGCTGAGGTCCGCCCAGCTCCCGCAGGCGCATGTGCTAATCCCGGGTACCGACAGCTGCTGCGCCAGCCCTCGCTGGCCCTTCTGATGCGGCAGGAATGCCCCGCTGCACATCATGAGGTGTGTGCAGCCGCACGCAGCGTGTGCCTTCTCCCTCCGCGCTCAGCAGCTTTTTGACTGCTCTTTCTAAACAACGGAGCGAGGAATAAGTTCCTTCTCTCACCGTGTCTCCATGGTTATTTGACACGTGGTTGTATTTTGGAGTTCTTGGCACCGCCAGCAGTGGGTTTGGCTATGACATTTCTGTCTGTGGAGGAAACAGAGGGATGGAATTATTCTCCTGGAGAGCCTCACGCTGTTTCCTAAAACAATTTGCGAGGGGCAACCCCACTCCTGATGGATCATATTGGATGTTGCTAAAAATCTGAACATTGGTTGGCTTTTTGATGATAAAGAATCATTGTTGGTCTTTTTTTTTAAGTTGTGATAACGGTAATGTGTTTTTTAAAAAAAGCGTTCCAGATCTTTGGAAGCACACGCTGATATTTACAAATGGAATATGATCCCTGAGATTTGCTTCAAAATACATGGGTAGGGATGGATGAAGCCAGATGGGCCATGAGTTGAGGATGGTGTATGCATGGGTGTTCTAAGTCCTGTTCCATCCACTTTTGTATATGTTTGAAATTGTCCACAGTGCAAAAATTTTTGTTTAAAAAAAAAAAAAAAAGGATGGCAGCTAAGAACCAAATCTGCTTTTCTTTATTTTCAAAGGTCACGATAAGGCTCCACAGAACGGATGTGGCTGCAGGATAAACTGAGTTGTTGCAGGAAAGTTAGATGCCAGAGAATTCTAACCTGGAGAGAGGGATGCTGGAGGGAGTGAGGGGTGTGTGTGTCGGGGGAAGGGCATTGCAGGGCAGCTTATAGGGTTTCAACCAGAACTGTCCACCTCTGACTGAGCAGGGTGGAATTTTGAAATACCACACCCAAACCCCAAACTCCCCAATTTGGGGGAAGTCAGATAATTTGCCTATATTGCCTAGGGAAAGAAGGGGTGCTACAGAATGCAGGGAATAATTTCCCAAGCTACTGTCCAAGCATTAAAAAAAAAGACTTGATTAGTAAGAGTCATTGTTTTCCTCCCTCCCCCCCCAATAAGGACAGTTAACTTCAGTTAAGCCTTTATGGTGTGCCAGGCACTGTTTCCAAGTATTCTACAAGTATTCTTTCTCTTTTTAAAAATCCTGTATCAATCCTGTGAGACCATTGGTTTTACAGAAAAGGAAACTGAGGCACAAGCCAGTTAAGTAACTTTCCCAGAGTCACAAAACTAATCTGACTCCAGAGCCTGGGTACCTAGTCATTCTAGGGACAGATGAGGGGAGAGCCCAGGGTTCCTATGCCCAGCTTAGCGTGGGACCAACTGGCTAATGATGGTCAATCGGGCGTTTAGGTAGAAAGGGTCTGAGAAAGTCTCAGGTGACAGGTGAAACACAGATAGGGTATGGAAGCCTCAGGGAGACTCTGCCCACCTCTGCCTCTCACACCTTGGCACTCCTGAGGGCCCCAGAGCTTGGACTCAGCCTGGGAGAGAGTCAGAGAAATTCCTACATGAGAGTCATTTTGTTTCTGTCACTTCCAGGATCAGGGACCTGACAAAGAAATGAACTTTGGATGTCAAGAAAATGGAGGAATATTCCTCCGTGGTTGAACTTGCGGCCTGTAATTCTACATGCATTGCACTGTGGTCCGGTTCTGGCTATTGTGATTAAATGAGGCATTCTGAAGAAATCAGGGTCCCAGTTAAAATATTCGAGTTTTAAGTCACAGTACCCGGGATTTGAACCCTAACCCTATCATTTAGTTGTTATGTGGCCTCAGTGTGAGCCTCAATTTCTTATCAGCAAAACAGGCGTGAGAATAGCAACCATACGAACCATAGTAATCGTACTAACAGCACCCGCCACGCGGGGTGTGTAACGATGAGATGAGCGAAACGTGCAAAATGCCCTGGGCAGTGCCTGGCGCAGGGTCGCTCCTCAGTCCACTGTAACCTATTTTTTCAAATGTCTCCATTCATTGGCGAGACAAATAAGAAATGGCTTTATTGTTTCCAATAATTGTCCCCAATCCAGCCATGTGACATTTTCCATCAGGAAACGCATCCTTAGAAGTCCAGCTGGATTCTACAATGTACCAGTTCCCTTACTAAAGCCATCAGTTTTGCTTCTTTACGCTGTATCCTGTTCATTTGAAAACTTCAATCTGGTTTTGGATTGAAAGGCCTTTTCCTGCTCTTGCCCTGGGTCAGGCCTGAACTATGATTCTAAGGGTCTGGAGGGGGAAGGAGGAAGGAGAGGAGGCACCGCCAAGCCTCCTGCCTTTCCTGATGAGTTCACAGACTGCTCTCCCATTGGCCAGTGCTGTTGCTGCCCCAGGGTTCTGTAGGCTGCCTGCCCTTGGCCTTACGACGGGCTCGTCTCCCAGCACCTCACGGAGTGCTGCGGCTTCCTTCCTGGATCTGGCCACAGCTGACTCTGCCATCATCCTCTGCGTGTAGGGTCCTTGCTCATCCACCTTCTGTGGCCAACTTTAGGGCCTCTGGGCACATATGAAATCCAGCTCCTGTACCTCTCAAGAACTAGGGACTTAGAGTGGGGTGCTCTGGGCCCTCTCTTACTCTTGGACTCCACCAGGGCATCCTACCCCAATTCTATCATCCCCTTTCTGGTGACAAAAACAAATGTCAGCGGGGCTTCCAATCAGCAAGTGGAATTCCACTGTGTTATGCCTGCAGGTGCCCCCAGTCACAAGGGTGTAGACCCTCTGGACCTCCCTTTCCTGGCTTTGGATGTGGGAACACACTTCCTCACCAAGGGAGCAAAAGAAAAGAAAAGGGCCTCTCTTGAAAAATGCTGCACTGCCACTAAAGGTGGCTTCCCCTCTCCACAGTCATGATGGGGGTGACGGTGATGGAAGTGATGGTGCAGACACAATGGTTTTGAGCTTTGCGTTCAAGTTTAACGCACTTTGCATCTCTTTTCCCCATTCCTAGAACTCATTTCTATGTGTTCCCCTTTGAGCCTTCATTTTTCCTAATGACATCTGTGGGAAAACCCTTTCTTTAAAGTTTAGACTCACCCAATTCAGGATTCTTTCATTTCTTTTCCTCCTCTGTGTTGTTCAAAGACTGAGAGGTTTAAATACTATCATGGCATTGACTGGGGACAAGTGGGAGCCGATTTCTGTTCTATGCCCTCATCCTCTGAAACGCATAATGCTTCTGGAGGGTTGCTTATGAATCACCAGTGCCCTCATGGATCACCAGGGAGTTCCATTGGTTCTGTGAACCAGTGGCCATGTCTGTTCTTGTTTGACTTCATTCGATCCCATCCTTCCTTTAACAACTGTATTCTCCTGGCTTCTGTGATCCCAGAGACTCTCTGGGTTTTCCTTCCATCTCACTAGCTGTTCCTTCTCTGCCTGTGTGACCGAATCCCACCCTCCTCTCATCTCCAAATGTCAAGTGCCGTGAGGCTCAATCCAGAGCCCCCTTTTCTTATCCGTTTAAACATTCTCTTTAGATCCGTGGCTTCAGATACCGTGCTTTTCCCAGGACTTCCAAAGGCCTCCTGGAGTGACCTCGCCTTAGAATGCCACACCCTTGTAGTCGACTGTCCATGTGACATTTCTACTTGCCATGGTTAAGAAAACTCTTGTTGTCTTTTCTCCAGACCTGCTCCTATACCCCAGTCTTCTCCATCTCAGTGGACCGTGGACCATCAACTGAGTTCCCAAAGCCAAAGATCGAGCATTGGTCCTCCGCAGTCCCAGTGTACTCCATCTAGCAACAGTTTTTGACTCTATCTCCAAAACACAGCATCAGTCAGTTCCCTGAATTTCCACTGCTCCCATCTTGGTCCAGTTTGCTATCATCTCTTCCCAGCCTTCCCACAGTGGCCACGTAACTGATACCTCCTTGCTTCTCTTATTCTCCCCACCCCACTATTCATTCATCACACAACAGCCAGCATAAGCTTAAAAATATACATAAATCATCAGATCATGTTATGCCTCTTCTGATGGTTCCCGATCACACTTTCAATGAAATCCCGACTGCTTACCTAGCTTACAGACCCTGCCTGATCTGGCCCTTGACGGAGAATGACCTCCAGCTTTATTCTCTACCATCCCTTTGCCCCACTTAACTGCAGTCACTTTGGCTGCTTTAATCATCTATTGCTGCAAATCCAACCACCCTGGAACTTAGTGTCTTGAAAACAGCAACCATGGGTTACTCTCACAATTCTGTGGATTAGCTGGGCTCGGCTGGGAGGCTCATCTCTGTTCGTCTGTGGTTTCAGCTGGGCTGACTCATGTGGCTGCATTTAGCTGGGATTCCTCCTGGGGCTGGAACTCCTCTCTCACATGACTGGCTCCTCAGCTGGGGGCCAGCCGAGCATCTATTTTTTTCCACGTGGTCCCTCCAGCAGTGTAGCTAGATCCCTATACACGTTGGCCCGGGGCTTCTTCAAGAGAGTGAAATAGGAAATAGCCAGAATCCTAGACCCAGAACCAAAACACAGCCACTCTGTTCACATTCGGCTGGTCAGAGCAAGTCACGAGTTGCACCCAGATTGAAAGGGAGGAAAGTTGACAAAGAATTTGTGGCCATCTTGAATCCACAGCCCTGACCCTCTTCCTGTTACTTGCGCGTGACCAGCTCGTTCGTCCCTGGGGGCCTCTGTGCCTGCCCTCCCCTCCGTGTGGAGTGTCCTTCTCCCTGATCTCGGGACAGCTGGCACCTTCTTGTCATTCAAATCTCACCTCATATGCCAGCTGTTAAGAGGTGACCATCCAGTGAAAGAAGCCACCAGTCACTATTACGTTACACTTTGAACATTTTCTGCAGAGAATTATCACTCCCTGACTTTGTCGGTTTGTTTAACGATTTACTTTCACTTGTGTCTTTGCACAGCAGTGAAAGCCCCGTGAAGGCAGGAACCTGGCTGATCGGTTCACTCTGTATCTTTAGTTGCTGGAACACAGAGGAGGCAAAAGCCCCCAGTCAATACATGTTGAATAAATGAATGCAAGTGGTCTCTCGACCCTTGGAGGAGAAGAATGCATCCTCTGGAATCACATGGGCCTGGATTTTGCCCCTTGCTCGCTGTGTGACCATCGGAGAAGTTACCTAACTTCTCTGTGCTTCAGTCTCTAAAATGGGATGAGAGTTAAGAGAACCCACCTCAGCTTCATGGGGAGTTGTAAAGACAGATGACAATGATCAGACTTATCAAGGGGCCTGGCACTCGGAAAGCCCTCGTTATTATTTTAATGTTAACTCTAATCCGCTCCCTCCTCCTTACTTCTTTTTCCTGAGCTTCAAAACCAGGAGAGAAAAATCCCATGTAACTGTAGAAGGTGGGAATCACATTTCATTGTGATCCTTAAAATGCTCTCCCTTGGCTGCTCGCTGGCTCCAGCCAAGAGGAGGTCGTCATCCTGTGTCCACTGCCTTCCGGTGGTGAAGAGCAGGCTGGTCAAGGTCAGGGAAGGGCTGGAAGGTCCACTCTCTGCTTTTTTTTTTTTTTAAATTTATTTATTTTTGGCTGCGTTGGGTCTTTGTTGCTGCGTGCGGCCTTTCTCTACTTGTGGCGAGCGGGGGCTACTCTTCGTTGCCGTGTGTGGGCTTCTCACTGCGGTGGCTTCTCTTATTGCAGAGTATGGGCTCTAGGTGTGCGGGCTTCAGTAGTTGTGGCTCACGGGCTCCAGAGCGCAGGCTCAGTAGTTGTGGCGCACGGGCTTAGCTGCTCTGTGACATGTGGGATCTTCCCAGACCAGGGATCGAACCCATGTCCCTTGCATTGGCAGGCGGATTCTTAACCACTGCGCCACCAGGGAAGTCCCCCACTCTCTGATTTTTACTGGAACCTTGAGCTCCTGCTGCAAGGGCCACCAGACCTCTGAGGAGCTCCTTTCAGATCTGAACCCGCTGAAAGCTGCCCTGGACCCTGGCTTCCTAATTTTCATTAAACGGTTTGGTCCGTCCCAATTAGAACCTTTTGAAACCACTGTACTCAATTTACTACCTAATTACTCTTACCTTGTTTGTTTAATGAAGCTTACATAATGATTCTGGTGATTTTTATGAAACCTTGGGTGGAGATTTTACTTTTCACTTTATAATTTGTGATTTTTATATTCACGTTTTATAACCTTGGGTTCTTAATCATAAAGTCATAAGGAGCTTAATTGATTTGAAACTAACCATGCCCTGAAGTGTGTACGTGTCAAATTGATTCAAATCGATCCAGCGAGTTTAAATAAAGCTTAGGCCAAGAACGTGATGGTACCTGATGGAAATTTTCCTAAAGCACTTGGGTGACTCAACTGTGCCGCCGTCTCCACACAGTAAATTATTGAATAAATACGTTTGGTTTTTTTGCATTTATCACGGTCTGAAAAGACAGGAGTTTTTTTTTAAAGCCTAGGAAAAGTTAGACAAGTGTAAAATGTTCTATTTTGGGTTCTTTCTGGAAAGCTGTGGCGAGTTCACATTTTGAGGGCCTGCTGGTTTGGAATATACAGATACTAACATGTTTTGTTTCAGAGCATGACAGTCAACATCACCCTCTCAAGTTGAAAATGGTTGGAAATTCAGGACTGATGACAGAAGCAATGGAAAAACACAAGAGTCATTGAGATGAGTTTACTTAAAAAAAATTTTTTTTTTCTTAAGGAATGACCCATACAGGCATCTTCCCATGGAGAACTTTCTCTGAGTAAATGAACTCACAGGAGAAATCCTCAGTTTTCTAGAACAGAGTGAGTTCCATGAGGCATTTCTGCCAAATGACAAGTCAGTTTAGTTCTAATTGGCCCTAATGGGCACCCCTTCCCTCCCAGAGGCTACATTCTCTTACCCGCCACCCAGCAGTCCTCACAAAGGTGTGAAATCTTTTGCTGGCTTTGAAAAATATGGGACATAATTTCCCAGTGGGTCCCTGTAAACCCAGTGAACCTGATGGCTGGGCACAGGGAGAGGAGCCTGGCTCCGGGAAAGATGCAATTCCCAGGGCTCCGCTTCCTGTGGTCACGGCAGCGAACAGTCACACCGAATTTCCCTGTCACTGATCTCTCTAAAAGCATTTTCTTCTGTAAGCGGTTCTGATGGCTCCCGACTTGCTTTCACATCTCCACTTCTTGTTTCTTGCAAGTCAGTCATTTTGCTTTACTCTCTCTTTTCAAGAATCTTTGGCAAAACGCTTCTTGGGCTCGGCTGTCTGCAGACAGTCTCTTATGCCGCGGGCTCCCTGCCACTACGGTGCTCAGCGGGGACGTCGCATGGCTTCCTAATGGGCCTCCCTGCCCTGGTCTTGTGTTGCAGACCATGCTTCTCGCTGCATGCCCCTCGGGGCCAGCACCACTGTCTGCTTTAGTCACCCCTCTGTGCCCAGGGCTGAGCGTTTGACAGAAAGAATTCGCTCAATTAAGAACTTCTTCATCTTTTCTACAAAATGCACAAAACCTAGGTGATAACTCAAAAGATTTTTACCTACTCAATCCCCCCCCCCCGCATCAAGATACTGAACATTTCCAGCCGCCCCAGCAGGCTCCCTCACGCCCTCTCTGTCACACCCCTAGCCCTATTCATTCTGGAAGTAAACACACCACTGTGACTTTTATCACTGAACATTGATTTTTGGCCTCTCTTGACCTTCATCTATGGAATTGTTCAGTGTTATGGTCATGAAAGTACATCTCTCTGATCTCTGACTGTGGGGATTGACCTACAGCTGATTCTGCTGGGCTCTGAAATCCATCATCACCGTGTCCGTGGGAGGACACGCTTCCCACAGGCTGCTCCAGCCTTTGACTGGGTGTGGAAGGGACATGAGTGCAGCCCATTCCTGGAAGATAGGCAACTCCACTGACCGGCAACTTTGGCTCAAGGACTGCCCATCAGTTTTGCTGAGCTTCTTTAGAACTGCATGGTGGTCTAAGATGTTTCCGTCTCACCAATATTCCTCCTTGCATACCTTCCTTCATCCCCTCTCTCCTTCACAAGGGGCAGATCTGCATCATAGTCTGATGGTTCCCAGCCTCTCCAGGCTCCCTCCCCATTTTCCCAGAGGTGTTTCCCTTAAGCATCTCTTGGACACTTAATCTTGGCACCTCCTTCTTGGATGACCCAGACAAATGTCCACCCTTCTCTGGAGGCTTCTTTTCCTCATCACGAAGTCTGGATTTTCATCCACGTTGTTGCATGCAGCAGCAAGGTGTCCCTTTTCTTTATTGCTGTGTACTGTTCCACAGTATGAGGACACCTGTAAATTATTTTGCTTTTCTAGACTTGATGGGCATTTGGATTGCTACCTATTTTGGGCCATTATGAGTAAAACTGCTATGAGTATGCCTGGGCTTGTCTTTCGGAGGACACATGCAAGTATTTCTCTTGGGTGTGTCGTATGTCATGAAATTGCTGGGTTTGTAGGGTACCGGATGTTTAGTCTTTGTAGACACTTCAGAACAGTTTTGCAAAGTGAGTCTACCAGTTTACTTTCCCGTGCTTATAAAGTATTTACTGAAGGAACGAACTCAGGCCAGAAGGGTCTTTTTTAGAACTTAACTTTATCCCAGGCACTCCCCTGATTCAACACACACACACGGCTTTCCATGGTGTCCCCTTATTACAGATAATGTCCAAATCTAAAGTTACAAGCTGTGCAAGGCCCTGCGTGTTCTAGCCCTCGTGTGGTTCTCCAGTCTCATTGCTCACCACAGCCAGCAGCCAACACTCACCACCAGCACCAGCACCAGCAACATATACTCCACGTACACTGAGTCTCTCATCTTCAGATTATGCTGCAGTCTTTCTCTTCTCCAGGTTTTTGCACATATTGGACCCTCTGTCTTGAACAGCTCATTTTTCATAATTATTTTCCTGCTTTGCCTAGTGTATGAGTTAGAAATGCTTTTGATTGCAAGCAATGAAAAAAAATGGATGCAGATGGGCTCAAATAGTGGCTTTTTTTTTTTTTTTCACATAACAAGAAATATAGAGGTGGGTAGCAGCTAGCATTGCTTCAGCAGCATGATGACAACAGGGCTGGTTCTGTGTTGCCTCATGGTCATAAGATGGCTACCACAGCTCCAGGCGTTACATCCTTCCTTTCCCATAAGAAGAATGGGAAAGGGCTAAACAAGCCATTTCTGTCTCTTTCATGAAGAAAGTAAAACTTTTTCCCAGAAAAACCTCCAGCAGACTTATGTTGGTGTCACATTGGCCAAACTTGGTCTCATAGACCCCTCTAGCTTCAAGGGATGCTGGGAAGCTTCTCATTCAAGCTTCCATAGTGGAGAACAATAAAAGTGGGAAAGGGTTTGGAAATGGCTATGGAATGATTCAACCCTCAGTGTCCTTTTCATTAAGCCAACTCTGACTCACCCTTCTGGTCTCAGTCCAGCTGTCCCTTCCTCTCAGAAGACTCCCTTGATGCCTCACCTTTTTAGGACTAATTAAATGTTTCACCATCGTATTGATCTTTTACGTTTTCCCCAGTCTTGCATTTATTTGCTGAACCTCACCTTGAGGTATATGTGAAATCAAGTTCTTCAAGAAAAAAACATGAAATTATATACAAGCATGATAAAATACGTATATATACGATCCCACCCAAAGCCTCCTCACCTCAGTCAGCATTTTTCCTGTTTTATGATCAAGTTCATATGCAACCACAAAGCCAACACGGCTTCCTGCAGGGGGAGCCCCCAACACTTCCTCCCATTGAATAAACTCCCAGGAAAGTGTTGATAAACTTGTCTCAGCACGTGTACCCACTAAATAGCTGCCATTCCTGGCTGGAGACTCTCAGCCTTTTGTTTCGTTGCTATTTGAAAGCTTAAAATCCCCCCTTTTAGGGGTAATCTAGTTTAACAGGGAAGACCTTGGACTCTGGACCTAGAATGTCAGGGCTCAAATCCTGACTCTGAATTTACCGAATACATATACGGCTTAGGGCAAGTCACTCAACTTCCCTGGGCCTCAGTTTCTTCATCTATAAAATGGGAATATTAACAGCACTTAGCTGCTAGGGTTGCTGTGAGGATGAAATGAATTAATCCTTGAAAACCCTGTCACACAACAGGCACTGAGGCCACAGTGGCTGTCCTTATTCCCTCTGAGCCGTGTTTCCATCTGCTGTCCCCACCGGCCCCCTCTCCTCTCTCCTTTAAACTCGGCGAAATGCCTAATCCAATCACTGCCTAAATCAGTGACTATTACGTTTCCTCAGAGCATTTGCAGTCATGTGCGGGAGCTCAAACAAGCAGCCCAGGAACCAGAGGACAGCAGCCGAGGCGGAGGGCGTGCTTGCTGCGTGCCTTGTGTGTATCAGCTGGCCGCTTGCTCACACTGGTCATCTCATTTTCCCCCTTCTGTACATAAGGAATCTGAGTCTTGGAGTGCTTTGTAAATGTAGAGTGTCCCAGCAGGCGATTAAACGCAGGGGTGTCTCATTTAAAGCCAGGGCTCAAATGGCTGGTTTTATGACTTAGGGTGGGGGCTGGACAGCGCAGAGAGGCACCAGGTGCCCTGGAGTTCAGAGGTGGGAGAAGTCCCAACCAACCTGGGGGCTTCCAAAAAGCTTTGCTGGACACCTGAGACACACGTTGGAGGGTGGGGAAGATTCTTGTCAGGCAGCTGGGAGAAAGGTTAGGAGTAGCGAGAAAGGCTTTTTAGATGAATGGCACAGCAAGAGCAAAGACATAAATTCCAGAAATGCAGGATATTTTGAGGGAAATAATGGTTGGGGGTACAGACTCTGGCAGTGGCAAAACCTTGGTTCAAATCCCAGCTCTGCTACTTCCTCCGTTTGACCTTGGTTAAGTTGCTTAACCTCTCTGTGCCTCAGTCACCCCATTTGTAAAATGAGAACAATAAGAGCACCTCCCCTGAAGCGGTTTGGGAGGATGAAATGAGCGGACGCTTGGGGTCTCCTACAGTGTAAACGTCCAGTCAGTGTTACCTGAGTTCAGTACCCCAGCCAGGCGGGGGGGTCAGCAGTGTCACCTGCTCTCAGATTAGGGTGAGAAGAACAGAGGAAACGGCTTCTGAGGTTTCTCTGTGCTTGAGGTAAAAAAGTTGGAAGCACTTGTTCCCCTTGATTTCCTCTCACAGCAAGTGACAGCGTCAATCACACTGTGGATGTGGAGTCTCTTTCAGCAACTTGCCCGCATCAGCAAAATGCAGATAGAAACATGACCATGAAAGAGAGAGAGAGAGAGAGAGAGAGAGAGAGAGAGAGAGAGAGAGAGAGAGAGAGAGGAGCTCATCTAAGTACCTGATTGCAAATATTTAGCTCCAGCAGATATTTAAGGCCCTTTTGTCAGGGAGAAACTTGGAGGTTGCTTTCTGGGAGAAATCATACACACTGAATGTCCCAGTACCTTTTCTGAGTCACTAACAAGACCCCAAAGTCAGCCCCATAGAGGAGGGGAAATCAGAAGAAAAGAAAGAGAGGTGATTAAAAAAAAAAAAACCTTTCACATTTCCTTCTCTGATGAGTCAGCTGGCACATGGTCAACAAACAGTTTTGAGGGACCTGAGACATCTCAGGCCATCCTTCACGGCTAGCTTTATGTTCGGAAAAGTCAGTGCGGAATTTCACTGGCTTCCCTGCCCTTCCCTTGCTCACGCTCCCATTTCCCCTTAAGAGATCTAAGGAGAATTTAATCCATATGGTTTTGATTCCCTCACTCATCAAAATGCAGTTTTCCAAGAGGCATTTGATCTCCAAGATATTATGTGACTATCTTTTTGTATTTTATTTTTTCCCCTTAGAAAAAAAGAGCCGATGGTTTGCCAAAAGTAAATGAACTCCAAACCCTTGGGGTCTGAACTGGGTTCAAGCATAAGTTCCAGGGAAGCCAAAGGGGATGTTGCTTGGTCAGAGACCTCAAATATTCTCTTCAGGAGCCAGGTGAATCCAAGCAAAGTGGGGGAGGACTGTTTTTGCTTTTCTTTCTCCTGTGCTTGTGTGCTGCCCCCTATTCTATCCTAATAACTGAATAATAGTTGATATATTAAATCGTTCCTGAGTGCCAGGCACTGTGCTGAGTGGTTTAGAACGCTCTAATTGAGACTATATAATCATCCTTTGAGGGGTGTGCTCCCCCCACTTCTTCCTTTCTTTCCTTCCTCCCTTCCTTCATTCTTTCAACCATCAAATATTTTTTGAGCGTTTATTATGTGTCAGGCACTCTTCTAGGGTCTGCAGACGCCAAAGTACATCCTTACACCGGGTAGCAGACATTCCAGTTTGGGTGCAATTAAGCAAACGAATAAGATGGTTTCAAGCAGACTCTGTGTGATGAAAAAAATAAAATAGAGGCGGCAGAAGGACTCCTGTTGCACTTGCACGCGTGGTCAGGAAGGACTGAGCGGAGATCGGAGGGACGGCAAGGATGCAGCTGCAAAGATCTGGGAACCCCGGCTGCCCTGCAGAGGGAAGGACAAGGACAAAGTCAAAGTCACAAAGTGGGAACGCGTTTGCACATCCAGGATAACGCAGAAAAGCCGCACGCCGGAGCGGCGGGCGGACTAGGGGGCGGGCGGACTAGGCGGCGGGCGAACTACGTAGTGGTGCGTGCGTGGTGCGTGGTGCGTGGCCGGGGTGGAACGTGCGTCAGGCGCGGAGGGATTCACGGGCCGCCCTGGAAGCTTCTGGAGTTCGGACGGGACAGGACGGAAGCGGTCTTGCGTCTGCACTGTTCTTCTGCGTGCTGGGTTGAGAAGAGATAGGAGGAGCGAAGACGGGAAAGGAGACGACGAAGCTACGCTAACCAGGGGGTACGGGTCCCCCTCCCTTTCCAAACTCAGGAGCCCAGTGGACCAAACAGCTGCTTGCGATGGGGCACGCTCTGCTGGCTCCACCGCTCATTCAGGGCACCTCAGGAACTGAAGAACTCTGGACACCGAGGATGCTCGCACCAGTCTACGGAGGCTCAGACCCACAGCAGGTAAGTGGGAGAGAGGCGGTTGGATTCTGGCACATTTGCGCAGGTGAGCTCGATGGAGGTGGCATGTGCGGAACGAAGGGAAGGAGGTACCAACGCACCCGGTTGAGGCTTGAACACGCGGGCAGATCAGTGCGTGGTCATCTCTTCGTTTTACAGATGAGCAGACGAGGCCCAGAGCAGTTGAATCAGCCGCCTGAGATCCTCTAGTAAGGGGCGGAGTGAGAAGCAAGCCCAGGCCTTTCTGCCTCTCAGATCGGATCTCTCAAGGGCGCTTTCACAGCTCAACAGTTTGCCCTTAACCACCGGTTTGCACTCGTGAGGACAAACCGGCCACATTTCCCGGGATCTCACGGTGACTTCTTCGGCCCTTCTGGGTCTACTTTCCCTGCCTGACGGTGTAGCTCCCGCACGAGAATCCATAGACCAGGAACATTCTCTTTATTTTGGGTTTTTTCTGTCTTAAAACAAGCAGAATAAGCATACCATTGCTTTTCCCTTTACCTATTTGATTTGATTTTTGACAGTTTGCTCATGCCTAGTCTATACTCAGTAGGAGTTTGCTAAACACTGCTTTTGGGTTTTTTTTTTTGGTATATGTTAATCCCAAACTCCTAATTTCTCTCCTCCACCCCTCGCCCCTTTGGTAACCATAAATTTGTTTTCTATGTCTGTGGGTCTGTTTCTGTTTTGTATATAAACTCATTTGTATCAATTTTTTTTTTTTAGATTCCACATAGAAGCGATATCACATGATATTTGTCTTGTCTGACTCACTTCACTTAGTATAATAATCTCTAGGTCCATCCATATCGCTGCAAATGGCATTATTTCATTCTTTACCAAGCACTGTTGATTGACTAAATGCCCAAAGGAGTGTTGCACATTTTATCTGGTGGTCAAGAACTGTAGAAAGCTTTCATTCACTCATTCATTCACCCACCGTTTCTGAGCACCATTTCAGATGTTACGCTGCGTGTTAGGCGCTCAGAGTGAAGAAAAGCTGATCTCTGCTTTCCAACAGTTTCTAATCTGGTTAGGGGTGAGCGTGTGTGAGTGTGTGTGAGTGAGTGTAGAATAGGAGGGACTGGTGTGTAAACCAATCATTTTGATGCACGAAAAAGGAGCACTCGAATGAAGATAATGCATGTACAAAATGTTGTAAGTCCCTGGAAGAGGGGAATGGTAGCTCTTGGGGAAGTTGGGGAGTCTTGTTAGCGATGGCTTCAGGGAGAAGGCAAGGTTCCAGCTCAGATCTGAGGGCCAGGGGGAGGAATTCTCCGGGAACTGAGTGGAAAGCTGAAGGTGGTTGTGTTGGCAGGCATGTATTCCACCCTGTGACCCCTTCCCCTAAGTTAGGAAGAAGGCTGGGATGGGGGGACCACTGGGGGGAGGTGGGGAGAGGAGGTTAGGGACGCATCCCTGAATCCCGCTGTGGCTTGGACATCTCTAGGACTTCCGCCGCCAGTTTCTGGGCTGAAGAAGTTCCCTGGTGCGTCTTTCTGGTGATGGTATTGCTAACTGTGGTGGAGAGGGGTTGCTTTCCCCACCCCGCATCCTTTCCCTTTTCTTTGATCAGCAGCCCTGATGCTTCTATGAGATCATCCTTGGCCCAGCCTCAGTCCACATGTTGTAGGAGAGGTCACCCCCACCCTGGCTGATTGGAATACAACATTTCCTTGGCCGTAGTGACCACAGGATCCATGCCATGCCAGTCAGGGCCAGAGAGACTCAGTTCTCCTATTTTCATCTGAATTACTGAAGAAGTGGAATTTTGCTCTCCTGCTGGATTAGATGCTGGAAGAGGGTGGTCTGAGGAGCTGTTGGTAGCCACTTCGCAGCTCCATGGAGTCAACACCAAGGAGCAGAATCTGGCGCCGAGAAGGGAGCTGGTTCTTGGTGACATCCTTTGAGCCCTGGATCAGTCAGTGCCTGAAGCCTCGCTTATTCTAGGGCATGAGCCAATAGCTTTCCTTTTTAGCTTTAGCCAGTTTGAGCTGGATTTCCTGTAACTTGTACCCACAGAATCCCAACTAATACTATGGCCAATAACACTATGATATGTCACGTCTCCAGAAAACCCTTTTCTTTCTTCCCAAGAAACTTTGGTCTTGGGATACAAAGGAGGAATAAAAGAATTTGGGGCATAATGGCCAGGAATGCACCTGGGAGGGGCAGAACACGTTTGCCCCTGATTTTCAGTTATCTGTGCTGTTCCCGCTAATGTCAACCACTTTTGTGTCCCTGAATGGAAGGATTTACTGCAGTGGTGTGTTTCACTGGAAAGAGTTTTATAATTTCAGTACAAATGCTTGTTGGTGGTGGTGTGGGCTTTTTGTGGTCTTGTTTTTTACAAATCATAAGCAATGGTTTAAGTAGTTACTGAATTAGAGACAATTCTGATTTTAAAGGATTCTAGAAGTCACCTGGCTCAACATCGTTAAGTCTCTGCTTCTTCAACAGTAAAACAGAGGTAATCAGAGTGTGCCTCTCATAGGGGCATGAGCTGTCATGTCTGTTAAGCACTGACATAGATGCGCATATACTTTAATAGGAATACTACCTTATTTTAAATAGCTTAAGTAACAAGAGTTCAACATCTCATCCTAGAGAATCCAAGTTGTACATCTTTACAAAATTAGTTGTTTCAAATGTGTAAATGGTTTCTCTTTGGGCCTCAGTTTCCTCGTGTGTGTAAGGAGGGTGATAATAGTATTTACCTCATAGGATAGTTATTGAAGATTAAAAGAATAAGGCCCTGGGCCCCTCCAAGTTCACGCTTCACCCTCCTCTATGTCTAGAAGACTGATCTGAATGGGCTGTGGGCACAGGCTCCACTATTCTCTGGTTTCTGGAAGGTCCACCTCGTGGGAACCATGAGGTTGGAGTGGGAGGAGAATGAGGTTCATGTTCACTCCTGGGGAGGTCTGTGTGAGTGGGCCGTGACTCCTGCCGGGCAGCCCTGTCTACAGGATCTGGTAACCGCTCTGTGTGCTCAAGGCTGCAGGCCCAGGGGGCTGGGGGAGGGGGTGACAGCCCACCCTTTACCCCCCTGGTGCTGCACTCGCCCTGTGGTTTCTCTATATCTTGCCCACATCTTTGGAAACGGTCTTTCTAATAAACTCTCCCCAAAGTTCCTAATTTGAGCATGCCATCTGCAGGCCCTGACTGATTCACTCTGAGGCCAGAGCCGGGACGGAGCCTGGCTCACAGCAGATTCTCCTCATATGTGCTGCTGCTGTTGTTTTGTCGTCTGTGAAGCAAAGAATGAAACATAAGATGGATGTGTGGTCTGACCGTGGATTTCATTGTTTGAGGTCTTCTTAATCAGATGATGTGGTTTTACTCTCATGAGTTAGGAGCGGCCTTGACGAATGACTGGTCCTGCCATCTAAGTGCGGCCGGGAAGCAAGGCATATGGACACAACCTCCAAACCCCAGTCATCATGTTGGACTTTCAGTCCTCTGGTATCCTGACCTCCGTTTATCGTAACCCTCACGATTCTCAAGTATAATCCAGGAGGTTTTCTCTTTCTGCTAATCTAATTTAAGCAAACCAACTGTGTTTGAAACTTCCGGTAGGGTCTATGTATGTTATGGACTGATGTCCAACAAATTCATATGTTGAAGCCCTAACCCCTGCCCCCCGCCCTGTGTGATACTATTTGGAGGTAAGGCCTTTGGGAAATAATTAGTTTTAGATGAGGTCATGAGGGTGCAGCCCCATGATGAGATTAGTGCCCTTACAAGAAGAAAAGAGACCAGAGCTTTCCCTCTCTTGGAACCCTCGAGGAATCAAATCGGCCAGCACCTTGATCTTGGACTTCTAGCCTCCAAAACTGTGAGAAATAAACTTCATTTATGTAAGGTTCCCAATCTTTGGTATTTTGCTGTAGCATCCTGAGCTAAGACAATGTAAATATTTCATATGAATAATGACAGTGTGAACTCTTCTGCCCTGAGAGCTCACTGTGGGCCAGATACTGGGCTAAGCATTCAGTGTGAATGACCTCATTCAATTTTCACAGTAACACTATGGCTACTTGTATTAGGAGTTGCCATCGGTGCCTTAAAATAGACAAGAAATAATAGTGATTTTAAGAAATATTTAATTTTTCTCATACATAAAAGAAGCCTGAACCTTGTTGGCCATGGTCTTAATAGTAGCTCCTTGATCATCAGAATCTCAGGCTCCTTCTGTCTTTCTTAGTTCAAAATTCCATCTTCAAGTTTACCTCATGGCCCAAGATGGCTGCTGTAGCTCCTGTCTTTATATCTACATCCCTGACAGTGAGGAAAAAGAGGAAAGCAAAAGATATTTTTTCAAGTTCCAGCTTGCTTTGTGAGCTTACTTTCCCAGAAATCCCACACAACAGCTGCCACTTACATCTCATGGGCCAGAGATTACTCCCATGGCCATACCTAGCTGCAAGGGAGGCTGGCCAAGGTAGTCTTTCAGCTGGGCTCACTGCAGCCTTCAGCCATGCTATCCTCATTTTACTGACAAAGAAGGTGAGGCTCTGAGAATCAGGGATCTTGCCTAAGACTTCACTGATGGTAAGACAGAGACAGCACTTGGGTGGAGGTCTGCCCAACTCCAATGCCCATGTTCTTTACCTCTTTACACTAATGACAGAGTTTGTCTAAGAAGCAAGGCAGGAGCCTGCACAGGCTGCTCCCTGTGTGCTCAAATGTCTCCAGGGCTGTTGTATGGACACCTGCTGAATGGGTCCAGAGTTTTGAACAATTCTGGTTTGTGTCCAAAACTGACTCACAGAAGGTTTTCCAAAGGGAGCCCTTACATAAATGGAGGACTGTCTTAACTTGTTTGCCCATCTCTCTTTCCTGGTAGACTGTAGGCTTCTTGGGGGCCGGTTCCCCAGCAGTATGCCCAGTGGCCAAGACAGTGCCAAGATAGTGCCTCGCCCACTGTAGGGGCTCAATAAGCATTTGTTGAATCAATGAAGAAGTGAGTAAGTGAACTAATGAATTCATGCATAGCTAACAATCTTGAAAGGTAGTGAACTTCTTTTTCCTGGTTGGTATTTCCCACCAGCTGACCAACTGTGTTGAAACAACCCCTGTAAGAGTTAAAAGTCTCCCAGAGAAAACCACCCTTTGTCAACTGTGAGTCCCAGGAGTCTCCATCTGTGAAGATTAGCATGTGTGGCCCCCATGAGACCTTTCTATCTGATAGGTTTCTGGGTATCCTTTTTTTTCCGATTGGCCTATAAAATGTACTAAGGAATTATGCTAATGCTGGTATCTCTCCAACCACATCCTATTGAGGATTGGATCTATTTTTCAAAGACAAAACTGAGTTTTAATTTAGTGTCCCCATGACATTTTCCCTTTCAAGCACATGAAGGATGCTTCTGCAAAGGAAGAGGTCTTGGGAAATCTTTCACGGATGGCTGCGCTTCACGCCTGGGTGGAGTAACCCTCAGCACGCCAGCTTTCAATTAGAAGTAAATAAATGGAGACAGCTTTGCAGTGTGCCCAGCAGTCTGAAAGATTAACCTGGGACCTTGGGCCTTGATTTCTCCCACTGCGGCTGAAAATTTTCATTTACATTTTTTTGCCATATTCTGAGCAGCTGTAACATACAAGGTTTAAACTTGAAGACCTTTTCTCCTTGTCTCTGCCACCTCTTTTCCCACCCCCAATCTTTAAGAATGCCATGAGCCCGGAGGCATCTGTGGGGAGCCCGGGAGGTGCCCTTTCTCTGCACTTGTGGATTCTGAATGGAATTCTCTAGCTGGACCTTTGGTCCTCATGGGGCCAAGTAACAGTGTCTTTGTCCCCCTCTGTGATCGTAATTCTGTTTGAAGTTAGGGCAGAAGGGGACACGTCTGGCCTCTGCCCACCACATTCGGAAGCATAGGTGGATCGGGAAGGGCTTTGGTTAGGACTGGGGATAGGGTCTGCTCTGGGGTTGGACTCCTTGCTGTGCATTTCCTCGAATTTCGAGACCCGAGGGGAAGGTCATCGCATTATTTTGAGGTTCTTCTGTCAGGGAACTATATCATTTAGTTGTTGCTGCATAACGAGCCACTCTGAAACTTAGTAGCTGAAGGTAACATCGTTGACTTCGCTCATAATTTTGTAAAATCAGCAATGTGGGCTGGTCTCAGCTGGGCAGTCCTTATGGCCTGGGCTGGAATTGGCTGATCTCAGATGGGCATGATCGGCTGGTGGCTGGGTTTATGATATCTGGGGCCACGTGGGCTCTCATCATCCAGCAGGCTAGCCTAAACTCGCCTGCCTGGTGGCAGAAGGATTCCGAGAGCAAGCACAGAAGCTTCTTGAGGCCTAGACTCAGAATTGGCATGACGACACTTTCACTCCATTCTTTTGATCAAACCAAGTCAGCACCCTAGCTCCAATGCTAGGAATGGAGGAGATGGGCCCCACCTCTTGATGGGAAGGGCTACAAAGAATTTTGGCCATTTTTGTAATCTACAACAGGGAGTGATTTTCCAGATGTGCTTTTCAAGCCGAGTGCTTTCATGGGAGAGCCTCGGGGGCCACCATCGGGTCAAGGTTCGAGTTTGGGCTGCCCCCTCTCACCTTCAACCAGAGTAACTCACTTTTTAAATTTTAATTTTACTGGAGTATAGTTGATTTACAATGTTGTGTTAATTTCAGGTGCACAACAAAGTGATTCAGTTATACATATACATGCATTCATTCTTTTTTAGATTCTTTTCTCATGTAAGTTATCACAGAATATTGAGTAGCGTTCCCTGTGCCAGATCCTCGTTGTTTACCTGTCTTATATATATAGTCGTCTGTGTATGTTCATCCCAAGCTCCTGATTTATCCCTCCCTGCCACGTTTCCCCCCTTTGGTAACCATAAGTTTGTTGTCAATATCTGTAAGTCTGTTTCTGTTTTATAAATAAGCTCATTTGTATATTTATTTATTTATTTATTTTTGGCTGCTTTCGGTCTTCGTTGCTGTGCACAGGCTTCCTCTAGTTGCGGCGAGCGGGGGCTACTCTTCGTTGCGGTGCGCGGGCTTCTCATTGCGGTGACTTCTCTTGTGGAGCACGGGCTCTAGGCACGCGGGCTCAGTAGTTGTGGCACGCAGGCTCAGTAGTTGTGGCTCACGGACTCTAGAGCGCAGGCTCAGTAGTTGTGGTGCACGGGCTTAGTTGCTCCACGGCACATGGAATCTTCCCGGACCCGGGATCCAACCCGTGTACCCTGCATTGGCAGGCGGATTCTTAACCGCTGCACCACCAGGGAAATCCCCATTTGTATCTTCTTTTTTTTAAAATTAGATTCCACATATGAGTGATATCATATGATATTTGTCTTTCTCTGTCTGACTTACTTCACTCAGTATGGTAATCTCTAGGTCCATCCATGTTACTGCAAATGGCATTATTTCATTCTTTTTTATGATGAGTAATATTCCACTGTATATACGTACCACATCTTCTTTATCCATTCCTCTGTCGATGGACATTTAGGTTGCTTCCATGTCTCGGCTATTGTAAATAGTGCTGCAATGAACATTGGGGTTTATCTGCAAGATATATTGGACTTCCAAGTAACTTCTCATTAGAACAAAAATTGTCATTGTTAAAAGATATTTGAATACCAATTTGTTGGAAGTAATTGTCAGGATCTCTGCTGCCTCCTCTGTGACTCACAGAATTGCACTTCCTGCTTTCTGGTGAAAGAGAACTAATGCCGAGAAGGAGGAAGATGCTGACCTTGGCCATTCACTCATCGTTCTCACCGTGCCCAGTAACCCATGCAGTCTTGTTTTCCTAGTCTGTAAAAAGTAGGTGGAAGACACTCATGCAGTAGTAAAGTCCTGACCCTGAAGCCAGACTTTCAGGGTTCCAGCCCCAGATTCTTTAGCTGCATTGTAGCCTTAGGAGAACTACTTATCCTCTCCAAGCACAATTTCTTCATTTATAAAATGGGAATGAGAATAACACTGCCTACTTCGTAAAGTTGTTGCGTGGATTGAGTAAGATAAGATAATTTGTATAGCATAAGAATTACTCAATATATGTTTGCTATTATTATGATGTACTTTTCAAGTTCCCTTAAAATTTGAATAAATTATGCATCTCTGAGGTTCAAGTTGGCAGTGCTGTTTTTATATTCTGTTGAGAACCCAGTTCCTGGTTTCAAGGTGATCTGGTCTGGGATTTTTTTCTAGGAAGGTATTAAACAGAGCAAAACAAACCTCTGCCTACTGGCCTGCCTCCAAATGGTAGAATTCAGCTGTTAGAGATTCATTCCTTTGGCTGAATACATTAAGGCATCCTTATTCATTCATACTTTGTATGAATTGGTTGAGTAGATCCTTTTCTTCCATGAATATCAAGCTGAACCTTAAGCACTGAGAAAATGTGAACTTAGTTGGAAAGTTTTGAAGAGGAGGGAGTGATGATGCCTATTATATGAAGAGGAGAGGGGGGATAGGTTTGGGCTGGCCACTGCCGGGAGAGGAAGGGGAGCAGGGAGCAAGGAGTTTACTGCCTAAATGAAGCAGGAGACCCTTACCCTTGTGGGAGAAGAGTCAAGAGGCACCGGACCTGCTTTCCTGTGTGGAACCACCAGCTGTGCAAGAATATTCAAAGCCTCTGTGGCCGCCATCCAACAGGAAGGAACTCTTTGTATGCCCCTGGATGATGGAGGAGCTGGAATTTTCCTCAACTCCCCTGGGGCATGTAGCTTCAGTTTCTCAGGGAGAAGTCTCTGTCCCCACATTGACACTGAGCAGGTTGCCCGTCAGGTTGGTCCTGCCCGATAGGCTCTGCGCCCGTTGCTCAGCCTGCAGTCTTCCACTCAGCCAGGCCTTGGCAAACAGGCCCCGACTTGCCAGGCTGGACCCTGGACCACGGGCCTGATGGGAAAGTTAGGGCAATATGGCCCCAGACTCACTCTTCAGATACCATGCAGAGATGGGGTTCACTGGTGGTAGCTCATCATGGGATGACAAGATTTGGCCAGGAGAGCTCCTTGGACCAGACGTGTGTGTCCTGCAGAACCCAGCAAATCTCTGGCTGATTCAGGGAGCAGGTGGAGGTGGGCTCCGGCTCTGAGCCCACTGTCTGTGTGGAAGTACCCCTCTTCCCTTTAAAATTGTATTTTGGTACCAAAGATAAACTAGGGACCCATGCTGACCTTATCTGAGGGTGGGGGGCTTTGTTTTTCGGAGGGATTTGCCTTAGAATTTTTTTACCCACCAAATTTCCTATTATCTTTGGGAGTTACACGTTTTCTTTCTTTCTTTTTTTTTTTATTATTGGAACGTCTGTCATTTTTTTTTTTTTGGCCACACCTCGTGGCATATGGGATCTTAGTTTCCCGACCAGAGATCAAACCCGAGCCCCCTGCATTGGAAGTGCAAAGTCTTAACCACTGGACCTCCAGGGAAGTCCCGGACTATCATTTTTATTAAACAAGTCATCTGTGTTCATTATGGAAAAATCTGAGAAAGAACAGATAAGTGAAAGTTTTGGTTGTTGTGAAAAATTGCTTGCATTGCTATTAAATTCTCTCCCTCCCTCCCTCTCTCTCCATAGCTCTCTGTTGAGAGCACAACCCATGATTTATTGACATAATCTCCTATTGTCGGGCATTCAGGAGTGTTTTTCCAGGCTTCCAGCACCTGCAGAAATCCCTGTGGGATGAAGCTTCAGTCACCTCCAGTGGTCGCTGACAGGTACCTCGTCCTTTATTAGCTGCCTGCCCTCGCCCGTCTCACTTCTCCACTTCCCTACCCGTTTCTCTTTTGCCGCCGAAATAAACCACCTGCCCTTGAATCCTCGTCTGGGGCTGCTCCTTGGGGCCCCACACTAATGCAGCGATCACCAGCTTTGGGTTAGAAAGACCTCCCTTTCCCAGTGATTGACTTGATACCACTTTTCAGGAACAGAGTTTCTTGCCTGATATCGGGTACCCAGAGGTCAGGGCTCTGCTGGCTCACTTAGGCCACTTTGGCTGTGCCTCCTGGGTTTGGCATCTCAGTCTTTGGCCTCCAAGTTTCTCGTCCTTTTGCCACCAGATTTATGTGAGCCTTTTGCCAAGGCCGGCTTGTCACTGATGGCTAGTCCCTGTTCTTCCTCTTGTCACTTTGTCCCTGAGTTAATCCACTCTGACAATTCAGCTGGCTCCTCTCTGGGCTTTCCTATCAATAAATCTTTACTCAGCCTCCGGCTGGAAGCAGGAGCCCCGGGCCACACTGTGAGGTAGGTGAAGGAATTCTCTTGACCCTGCTTTGAAACCTCAGCTTTTTCTTGTAATCCTCTCTTTAAAGAATTTTTTGTTACTAGACTGTTATCTGAGGTGACATCTCATCCAAGTAGAGAGAGTTAAAAAAAAAAAAATATATATATATATATATTGCAAACATGGCCCATATTCTTTAGTTTATACTTCCCCAGAATTGCCATTTTGAGGGTCCAAAGTCTGAGAACCCTGCCAAAGTACTCTAACATATACATTGATTTGAGCTAATATGTAAGTGCTTGCTAGGGTCTTGAAGAAGAGTTCTTGCTGAAAGACATTTGTAATCTGGGGACCTTTATCCAAAGACGTGAATGTAAATGTGGGAATTTCACGCACTGTGGTAGGAAGTTTTAGTGACTCTCCAAATAGCATTCACATTTTGGCAGGGCGATACCTTGGCCTGGGGTAAAGAATTATAGTGCTTTTCTTTCCTCGCTCCCTCCCTTCCTCCCTCCCTCCCTCCCTCCCTCCCTCCTTTCCTTCCTTCCTTCTTGTCAAGAAAGGTAGTACAATTGATTCTACCAGTTACTACCTTTGTGATCTTGGGCAAAGTACTTATTCTTTCTGGGTCTGTTTTTCCGCCTGTAACATGGAGGTAATGACAGGATTACTGTCATCCTGCCTTTTGGAGTTTTTGTGAGGATGAAATGAGCTAATACCTGTAAAGCACTTAGGACAGTACCTGGCACAAATAACCCTTCAAAACATATTTGCTCTTATTATTAATTAACTCATAAAATCAATAAAGCACCTATTTCGTGGTGGGTCCTGAAGCAGCAGGGTGACTAAGTGAGCCTCAAAGCGTCTAGTGTAAGATAATTTGGGGTACGGTTATTCAGACTGCCTCCAGGAAACCACAATTTTATGTTTTCTGTCTCTTCCCTGAATCAAAAGAATTCGGCCTATTTTAGGTAGGAAAGCGAGCTCTCCTCCAGGAAGCCGCTCATGATTGAGTCCAGGCAAATATGTCATCTCAAGGCAAGGGTGGTTGACAGAAGGAAAGCATTGGCAGGTTTTCGATAATTAATGATTTGGGCATTGATTTTAATGGCTCCCAAGGTCTTTTGGGAAAGAAGAGAGAAGGATGAGGTTGTGGATAAAAGACGTGCTGAAATGGACTGGAGTGGGGTCTGGGGCCGTGGGGTGGATACGTGCTGGGCAGACACGAGAAGGAACCCTGGGAGGGGCGCTGGTCCCAGGCTCAGTGTTCTGTTGGCCTGCAGCCTTGCCAGCGCTGCCTGGTTGAGAGCACGGACTCCGGAGCCTGCCTGTGGGTTCTGATCTCTGCTTTACCGCTTACTGGCTGTGTCATATTGTATCTCCCACAACGTGACTGGCATTCGTCCCACTGAGAGGGGGTTCTGTGCTCCCTCTCCTTGGATACAAAACAGGGCTTGTGACACCCCTGACCAAGGAGTGGGCAGAGGGGATACTGTGTGACTTCTCAGGCTGAATCATGAAAAGGATCTAGTTCCCCCTCTGGCAGTCTCTCTCTCTAGGGACACTCTCCCTTGGAACCTACCCACCATGATATAAGGAAGGTCAGGCCACGTGGAGAGACTGCATCTGGGCAGGCATTCCAGCTGACAACCCTAGCTCGGCCCCCAGGCAACAGCATCAGTCACCAGGCATGTGGGGGAACGAGCCTTCAGATTATTCTGGGACCCAGCTTTTTAGGCTTCTGCATGGAGCAGAGATAAGCTATCCCTGTTAGACCCTGTCTGAACTCCTGACCCACAGACACCCTGAGAGATAATATAAATTTTATTGTTTTAAGCCACTAAGTTTGTTATGCAGCAGTAGATCGCTAACATGCCAGCTCTGTGACCTCAAACAGGTTACATAACTTCCCTTTGCTTTGTTTCCTCATTTATAAAATGGGGCTAATTACAATATCCAGTGTGCTGGTAAATCAGCTCTCCAAAAAAGAAAAAAAAAAAAAAAAAAGCCATGAGTTTTTGCATTTGCTGATTTCTGTGGTGTAAATACTCCCGCAGTGGTCACTTTCAAGCAGACAATGGTTTAGAAACCAGATGGTGAAATTCCTAAATATTTAACAATTGGTTCTCATGACCCCAGTACAAGCCATCTCCAACACACAACCAAAATGTCTCCCTCTTAGCAGTAAATGATTTAATATCCATAAATAATTTAGACACAGCACAGAGTAAGTGCTCTGTGTTTGCTATTAAAATTCCTGCTGTTGTTGTAGTTATTGTTGTCACATGGACCCAGTTGATCTGCAGACGGCTGCAGTGCCACTCCATCCACACAGGGCTTCCCAAGGATTAGCTGGTCGCACTGGCCATTCCAACTCTGACAGAACCCGGAGACCTCTACCCTGTAATGCCCCAGGTACTTGTGAGCCGCGGGGGGGGAGGGCATGGGCACACAGCGGGTGATGTAGGGCGAGGGGGCTGGTGTGCAAAGCGTTCCTGCCTGTACGTGTCAGGGGGAGCCCTCGGTAAGGCAGTGGTCAGTGCTTCCTCACCACACAGGCAGCACAGTACAGTTGGGCAGATGCCCAGAGGGGCTAAGCTCGGGGTGCAGTGGGAACCCACGGAAGGGGCTTTTATCCAAGCTTTCGGGGGGTCATTCAGAGAAGGCTGAATGAGAATTTCCCAGGGGAAAGAGGAAGGGAAGGGAGTTCGGTGGAGAGGCTGGCTCCAACAAAAGCCTGGTGGAGAGAAAACACTTCATTTCTGTGGATTTGTGCATCTGTGTGTGGTAAGAGTGTAGAGTGACAAGTTCAAGGGCATTCTGTAGTACTAATGGCCTGCCCTTTTCAAATTGTCAACATTATGAAACAGAAAGAAAGGCTTAAATACTGTCTCTGATTAAAAGAGACTGTACAAACATGACAGCTAAATGCAGTGCACAGCCCTGAAGTGGTCCTGACTGGGCAGAGCAGGAGCTCTACAGAAGCATTAATGAGGCTACTCGCAAAATTTGAATCAGGGGCTGTTATTAAATCATAGTTTTGTATTGATATTAAATAAAATCCCATTTTCTCTTATGTGAGTGGATGTCCTTGTTTTTAGGAAATTTAGGCTCCAATGTTAGGGATAAAAGGGTATGGTGTTTACGATGAAGTCTCAAATATTTCAGGGAAAATTTCTGTTTATTTAGACTGAGGGAGTGATTAAAACAGACAGGGTGAAATGTTAGCAATGGAAACATTGGGCAGAGAGGTTTAAGGGAGTTCCTTCTACTCTTCTTGCCATTCTTCTGTAAGATTCAAATGATTTTAAAATAAAAAGATTTTTTAAATGCGTGGAGGAAAAGAAAGTGTAGGTTAAGAGTCGGGGAGGGGAAAGAGAGAAGCCGGGAGTTTCAGCTGCTGGTTTATTGGAAAGGGCATTGAGGCGTGGAGAGGCTAAATGGCAGGTCGAGGGTCACTGAGCAATGAGCATGGACTTTGAGCTCCTAACCCTTACTTCTGGGCCCAAGTCGTGGCTCTTTCTAGTAAACTGCAGGGTCCCCAGAGGGAAGTGTGTGTTAATATATGGCCTCTGGTGTGGAGAATACCTCAGGGGTGTAATTTCTCCTGGCCGCCCAGGAGTTCTCCACAGAGCTCCTATTATTTCAGGTTATTACTGTGAGCTGTGCCCTGAATTCTCCATGCACTGCCCTGAAATTTGCCCCATATGTTTGTGAAGGTTGATTACATCTTTGGGACCTTTTTCTAATGTGAGCAGAAGCTGTAAAGTTTCAATTGTGGCAGCTCGTTGGGATCAAGTGTCTGTTGGAGTGCGCCGTAAAAGGCCTCTGCATCTGGTGTCTGATGTCAGACAAACGTGTGCGAACAATCTGTTGATTTCAGATGACGTGTGATGCCTTCATCTCTTAGATAGGAAATTAGGAGCAAATCTTTCTTTCTCCTTTTCAAAGGAGGATGACTCAGTGCAGGGTAATGGAATCCTGGCTAACTTTGGGACAGGAATTAAAAAGGAAGCCTCACTTGCACATGCTTTTGGCAGAAGTATAAATTGGTACCACTGCTTAGGGAAGCTGACAGTAGCTAATAAAGGCTCCTATGCGCTGAATAAAAGCAATTTTGATGCTTGTGCACTTATCTAAGAGAAACGAGTACATGTCCACCTAAGCACATGTACAAAAGTATTCACAGCGGTTTAAACAATAGAAGCCGAGAAATGGAAACGACCCAAACGTCCATCAGTAGTAGGACAGGTCAGTAAACTGTGGTGCCGTCACACATGGAGTTCTCCCGGGCCACGGAAAAGAATGACGTGGTGAAATCCACAACAACATGGCTGGATCTCATGGCACATGGATGCAAGAGAAAACATTCTGTGTCGTTCTATTTATTTGAAGTCTAAAGACAGGTAAAGTGAACGTACGATGGCAAAGGGCAGAATAGTGAATATTAGGCAGGTGTTGATTGGGAAAGGGCATAAGGGAGCCATCTCGGGTGCGGGAAATGTTTGATATCTTTATCCGGGTGATGGTTACACAAGTAAGATTTGGGTACTGAGCTGCAAGTAAATGATACACTAAGAGAAGAGTACTTAAAAAGAAAAAAAGGAAGTTCGTTTCTATCGGCAGGGCTGTCTGGAGGGACTGCAGAGTGAGCCGTCCCAAGGACCATGCCTGGGAGAAGCAGCTTGACAGGAGTAGCATTGTCTTCTCAGCCCCATTTGGAGATCGCCATCACATGTGCTCTTACTGACACGTGCTGGGCAACGGGCACCAGTCACCCAAGCCTCAGTCAATGCTGGTGTGTTGAGCCGGTGGCCTCAGGACTGCTCCTACCTGGAGAACAGAGGCTGAGACCACTCACACTCCACTGTGTGGAAGGATCACCTGGCCGTGTTCAGATGCAAATTCTGAGCCAGTAGGTCGTATGTGGGGCCTGAGCGTCTGCATTTCCAGTAAATTCCCAGGTGATGCTGATGCTGCTAGAGCTCTAGAGGGAGGCAGGCCAGGGTGAGAATCTTGGTTCTGCCGCTTACAAACTCTGCGATCTTTGCCAGATTCCTCTGTCTCTCTGATGCTCTCTCAGCGTCTTCTGGAAACTGGGGACAGGGGGAAAGGGAGGGCTAGACAGCCATCTCCCAGAATGGTGTGGATTCAGCGGGGTAACATACATACCTGGTCTAGAGTGAGTGCTCATTAATGGGTAGCTCTTGTAATATTTGTTATTTTTCATGAAGAAGGTTTGGGTCACGATTTGGAGAAAGGTGAGTGAATGTGGTTTGTACAGGCAGGAGCTAGCTGTACGTTTATTTCCCTCGTACCTTGTTGAAGGAAGACGTTTTTTCTTTTCTTCATCCCATAATCCTCCCCTTGGTCTCCAGTATCAAGATACATTTTCTCTTCACTTTTCTTCCCACTCCAATCCACCCTAAATCTAGTAAAGACGGAAGAACTCAGGCAGAACTGAAGCTTGAAGGCGGGCAGGTTGTCAGATTGTCAGAGTGTGCCCGGAGGTGATGTCTTTGTTAAAGAAACATCCTCTCTACTTGGCTGTTTCTAGAGGGGCGGGATTGGCCCCTGGGAGTCAAGGTCTGAGTCTGGGGCTCCGTGTGTGCCCACACTCAGCTGCCCTCCTCAGAACCCACCCGTGCTTCTCTGCGCGCAGGGGCCCCTCTGGAGGAAGGCATATGTTTCTCAATCTGTGGGGCTGTCAGCTGGTGTCTTTTTCAAGAACTGAATTAACTTATCGTCAAAGGGAAGAAAAGGAGGAGTGCTTGGTTCCATGTTGTCTGGCCAGTGACTGGCCTGGAGTGGGTCTGGATTTCAGGGTGACTGTCTTTAGTCTGGAGGTGAGGGAGCCATTTGGTTGGCGGCTTGAGTACATCTGGGGTGGCTGGCGGCGGGTTGGAGGGAGCCCTGAGTCGCAGCTTAGTTCAGCTCCACAAAGGGAAGTTGTGTTTAGCGAGGGCCAGGCACTAGACCAGGCACAGAAGACTCAAAAATAACCAGCCAAGCGATGGCCCCCACAGTGGAGCAGGGAAGGCAGGAAAAGAAGCAAGGGTAGCGCCCTGGGAGAAATACAGAGGTGGGGGTAGTCCTGTTTCCTGTGGGAGCAGAGAAGGGGAGAGACGGGAAAGCGTGGCCTCCTAATGAGCTGCCCCTCTTGGCGTTGACGCCCTTGGGCGCGCCCTCTCCATACTGAATCTGGGCTGACCTGCGAAACCAAGAGAAGTCGGTGGAAGTGGCCCCGCATGACTTCTGAGGCTGGGTCATAAAGAACCTTGTAGCTTCTGCCTTGGTCTCTTGGAACACCTGCTCTGGGAGAAGCCCGCTCTCATGTAAAGTCTGACTACGCTGAGCCACCAGGCTGTGAGGAAGCCCAGCATAGCTTTGGGAAGGCAGCACAAGGAGACAGACTGAAAGATCCCCACCTGGCAGCCGGTCATTCCATCCATCTCAGCCAGGCACTGGAGGGCTGCGTGAAGGAGCTCCCTCGGGTGCTCAGCCCAGGTGAGCCTTCAGACGACCCCGGCCCCTGTCATCTGACTGCGACTGCATGAGAGACCCCGAGCAAGAACCACTCAGCTGAGCTCCGGCAACCCACAGCACCTTGAGTAACCGTGGCCGATAAGAGTAACTGTTGCTTTGAGCTGCTGACTTCGGGGTGGTTTATTACGCAGCAGTGGGTTACTGGGAGAGAAAAGGATCTGGTAGGAAGGACTCCTGAGCTGGGAGTTGAAGAGCAGATTGCCAAATGGGGAGGGCATCCATGGAGAAGGGCATCTTGAAAAACCACATAGAAGGAAAAAAACAGAATGGGCTACCGAGGAATTAGGAGCAGTTAAATATTAAGAGAGAGCAAACGGCCAGGTGGAGAGACCTGGGGGAGGAGCCAGCAGAGGTGAGCGGGGGCTGGAATCAGAGATTCAGTGCAGGGGTTCTGACTGACGCACCACGTGGTTTGCGGGAGCTTTGTTTATTTACAGTTTTGAGAGGTGGAGGTGTGAACATCCTCTAGAAATCTCTCCACGGCTGCTGCTCTTATTGTCCTTGGCAGCTGCGACAAGAACCACTCAAAGGCTTGGTAAAAGCAAGCGCTCAGTGGCCTCATTGGCTCAGAGAAAGAGGGGAAAGGGTTAAGCACTGTTCATAGCTCTTCAGCTGCTCTTCCCAGATCTGGGAACGGTTACATGCCGGAGAAGTACTAGATTCCATCTCAGCAGCAGCCAGAGTCACTTTCCTTGAGTTGGTGATGTGTCCACAAAGCACCTGCCCGCCAGAGTTGGGAAGTGTGTGATTTAACGTACACTAACAGCAGGCCAGGTTTTCCCCGTTGCCAGGGATGTCTCTCACTTCTACCTCCAACTCCACTGAGAGGAGAAGAGCCAAAGGGAGGGAGGATGATCCCCACACGGCTGCGGCTTCCAGTGTACCATCCTACCTCCTTACCCTCCCAAGTCTCCATTTGCTCTACTGTAAAATGGGAGCAGTAATGCTACCTCACCACTGACTTGAGAGAATTTAATGAAATACCGTGAGTCAAGCAAGCAGCCCAGAACCCCTCCACACGGCACACTCAGCCAGTGCAGGCTGTCTTACTGTCATCCTTGCCTTGGTGCCCTGGTCTTACTCCCACCCTGCCCCCCAAGCTTTCTCTTAGGGCAGCAGATATGGAAGCAATGAGCTGTTCACGGCCAGCATCACTAATGGACTGAGCCCCTCTTTGCCCCAGCATGCAGATGGCCTCTCAGTCGCTGGCAGCCTCTAATATTAATTAATACTGAACATTTCTTGAGCTCTCAGTGTGCTACAAATGAGTTTTCCCCTTTAATCCTCATAAAAATCCTGCACACTGGGAACATTTTACATTTGCAGTGAGGGCACCTTGCCCGAAGCTATGCAGCCAGGAAGGGCCCCGGCTGGAAGCTGAACACTCCAGCGCCTGCTGCCTGGCACTGCCCCGCACTGCCATTCTAGAAGGGAGCCCCGCGGGACGGAAATGCACACCACCTGTCATTGCTCTCAAGAGACCGAGATGAACTGTAGACCCTTCAGTTAGCACATCTAGTGACTTTTTGTTTTTGTCCTGAATCCAAATGTAAAAGAAACTGAAGGAAGGATCCTTTTAAACCCGATTCCCCATAATCACTAGTGGGAAAATTCCTCAGAAAACTCCATTCCTCATTCGGAGGTTTCGAGGAATGATCTGGAGCTTATGCTAGAAAAAGTCCAATAGGACAGAGACTGTTTTCCTCACTGCTGTATAATATGTACTTAGAGCAGTGCCTGGCCCATAGTAGATGCTCAATAAATATTCATTGAATGGCTGCAGGACCGACCTCTCCATTAGGCCCAATAGACGTGGTCTCTATGGCCCAGATACTGTTAGGGGCCCGTAATAGTATTGTGACTTAAATGTCTTTTTAAAACAGAAGAGAATAATAGTACATATATAATAGTAAATATATAATAATGAATCCAGCCTAAATTACATTCATCTTGATCCCAACATAGTCATAACGTATAATTTTTAGTATTTTTTTTAATGGAGGAATGGCTCACAAGGGTTCTACTGCAGCCCTGAATGGGTGAGCATGATGTGTAAATGCCCGGAATCTGGTACAGAGTAGAGCTTAGACAAGGGTCATTTCCTTCCATCTGTGCTTTAGGAAAAAGTGCAGGGCAGGCATTTGTGACACCACACATACCCAGTGGCTCAATCCTTTTGTGACCACAGTCTCCTCTCCCCTCCCCACCCTGCTAAGGGGCATGGCGATACCACGTCTCATAGACCTCCTGTCCTGTGTGCCATGGCTGGCTGGACCGGAGTGCACCCTTGACCAGGAACAGCCAGTAGGAGCTGCTCAGGGTCAGGAAATGCTGTCCAAGATAGATGCTACCATGAGCAGTGGCCAGTCCGAAGGATCTGAAGAAAAAAATAGGAGGAAAGAATCAGTAGATAGTGAGAGGAGAAACCAGAGACACCACAGAAAAGTGGAGACGGAGTAACAGTTGTATGAATGGTGGAATGGAGCGAGGATCCAATGACCCTCACTGTGGGTAGGGCCAGGTAATCTGGTTCTCAGATGGACTTCAAATGCTAGACCCACCTCCATTTACTGAGTGCCTTCTGTTTTCTGGGTACTGGGCTGCTTGGCTTCTATACATCATCTCGTTTAGCCTCTCAACAACCTAACAGAGTTGGTTTGATGTTTATCCCATCTCCTAAATGTGGAAAGGAAGCTGAATTCATTTGCTGAAGCTCGCACAACTAGTAGGTGGAAGAATAGGTCTCAAACCTAGCCTGTCGGACTCCAAAATCCACAATTTAACCAACAAACCATCTTTTTTTGCCAAATCCCAAAGTTCATTTGAGTCTCCGTGAGGCTCAACAGCTTACCCTTCTTGGGTTCCCTTGAGATTTCTGTCTCCCAGTGTGCTACCTATGTCTTTGCAGTTCACTCCCCACCCCCCCCATGACTTGACATAGTCAAGTTCTTTGTCTTCAAAAGACCAAAAGTCCAGGAGAAGTTGCAAGGAGAGAGGACGTGGGGCAAACAACAGGCAATAGACACACAAGAGAAGCCAGTGAGGAGTTGTGTATTGTTGAAGAGAAGTAGCCCCATTCACCAGGTCGTGGTGAGAATAGCTTCAGATGGTTTGGAAAAATCTAGATCAAGGAGAGCCCATAGGGCAGGCAAAATCAAGGAGGTGGTTCTTTTCCTCATAGACGTAGCTTAAATGGGAAGCAATATTTGCGAAGTGATGTTTAGGAAGCTTCGTCTGGTGGCTTAACCAGGATGAATTTGCCAGAGAGGGGGATGAGGCAAGAGGCTATGTTTACAACAGTAGGAGAAAGATCACCGAGTTGTAACTTGGATGGTAGCATAGGGGATGGGGAATAAGGGTCACTGAAAAGAAAGACTGTCCAGGAGTTATTAGATAAAGGTGCAGTGAGAAGCAGCCCGAGGAGCCTTCTGCATAATTTCCTGAAAAATGCTCTGAAAATTTGGAAGCACTAGATAACAGTGGCAGAGATTCCTAGTTGTCCATAGCATCCTTTTGCCCCTTCTTCCTTCGTGTATGAAAGCTCAGAATCTTAAGAGGTCCCTTGTAGTTTCGTGTGGCGATGGGCTCGTCTCCCACAGTAATGGTCCCAGACTAGTTTCCCAACCATGCTGGCCATTGGCTGGGAGGAGCCTTGGGAAGAGTGGTCTTGGTCACAAAATGGTGGCAGATTCACAGAGCAATAGCTGGGCCATCAGTCAATTGCCCTCCTCGCAGCAGGAGATCTGAGGGAAGCATTTTCTTAGCTGTCACATGCTTTCCCTCTGTTTTTTTTGTTTTTTTTTAAAATTTTATTTATTTATTTTTACAGCAGGTTCCTATTAGTTATCTGTTTTATACGTATTAGTGTGTACATGTCAATCCCAATGTCCCAGTTCATCCCACCACCACCCCTGCCCCCGCTTTTGCCCCTTAGGGTCCATACGTTTGTTCTCCATGTCTGTGTCTCTATTTCTGCCTTGCAAACGGGTTCATCTGTACCATTTTTCTAGATTCCACATATATGCATTAATATACGATACTTGTTTTTCTCTTTGTGACTTACTTCACTCTGTAGGACAATCTCTAGGTCCATCCATGTCTCTATAAATGACCCAATTACGTTCCTTTTTATGGCTGAGTAATATTCCATTGTATAAGATGTACCACATCTTCTTTATCCATTCATCTGTCGATGGGCATTGCGGTTGCTTCCATGACATGGCTATTGTAAATAGTGCTGCAGTGAACATTGGGGTGCATGTGTCTTTTTGAATTATGGTTTCCTCTGGGTATATGCCCAGTAGTAGGATTGCTGGGTCATATGGTAATTCTATTTTTAGTCTTTTAAGGAACCTCCGTACTGTTCTCCATAGTGGCTGTATCAATTTACATTCCACCAGCAGTGCAAGAGCGTTCCCTTTTCTCCACACCTTCTCCAGCGTTTGTTGTTTGTAGATTTTCTGATGATGCCCACTCTAACTGGTGTGAGGCGATACCTCATTGTGGTTTTGATTTGTGTTTCTCTAGTAATTAGTGATGTTGAGCGGCTTTTCATGTGCGTCTTGGCCATCTGTGTGTCCTCTTTGGAGAAATGTGTATTTAGGTCTTCTGCCCATTTTTTGATTGGGTTGTTTGTTTTTCTAATACTGAGCTGCATGAGCTGTTTATATATTTTATAGATTAATCCTTTGTCCGTTGATTCATTTGCATGTATTTTTCCCATTCTGAAGGTTGTCTTTTCATCTTCTTTGTACTTTCCTTTGCTTTGCAAAAGCTTTTAAGTTTAATTAAGTCCCATTTGTTTATTTTTGTTTTTATTTCCATTACTCTAGTAGGTGGATCAAAAAAGATCTTGCTGTGATTTTTGTCAAAGAGTGTTCTTCCTGTGTTTTCCTCTAAGAGTTTTGTAGTGTCCGGTCTTACATTTAGGTCTCTAACGCATTTTGAGTTTATTTTTGTGTATGGTGTTAGGGAGTGTTCTAATTTCATGCTTTTACATGTAGCTGTCCAGTTTTCCCAGCACCACTTATTGAAGAGACTGTCTTTTCTCCATTGTATATCCTTGCTTCCCTTGTCATAGATTAGTTGTCCATAGGTGCATGGGTTTATCTCCGGGCTTTCTATCCTGTTCCATTGATCTATATTTCTGTTTTTGTGCCAATACCATATTGTCTTGATTACTGTAGCTTTGTAGTATAGGCTGAAGTCAGGGAGTCTGATTCCTCCAGCTCTGTTTTTTTCCCTCAAGAGTGGTTTGGCTATTTGGGGTCTTTTGTGTCTCCATACAAATTTTAAGATTTTTTGTTCTAGTTCTGAAAAAATGCCACTGGTAATTTGATAGGGATTGCATTGAATCTGTATATTGCTTTGGATGGTATAGTAATTTTCACAATGTTGATTCTTCTAATCTAAGAGCATGGTATATCTCTCCATCTGTTTGTGTCACCTTTGATTTCTTTCATCAGTGTCTTATAGTTTTCTGAATACAGGTCTTTTACCTCCTTAGATAGGTTTATTCCTAGGTATTTTATTCTTTTTGTTGCAATGGTGAATGGGATCGTTTCCTTAATTTCTCTTTCTGATCTTTTGTTGTGAGTGTATAGGATGCAAGAGATTTCTGTGCATTCATTTTGTATCCTGCGACTTTATCAAATTCATTCATTAGCTCTAGTAGTTTTCTGGAGGCATCTTTAGGATTCTCTATGTATAGTATCATGTCATCTGCAAACAGTGAGAGTTTTACTTCTTCTTTTCCAATTTGTATTCCTTTTATTTCCTTTACTTCTCTGATTGCTGTCATTAGGACTTCCAAAACTATGTTGAATAATAGTGGCAAGAGTGGACATCCTTGTCTCGTTCCTGATCTTAGAGGAAATGCTTTCAGTTTTTCACTATTGAGAATGATGTTTGCTGTGGGTTTGTCATATATGGCCTTTATTACGTTGAGGTAGGTTCCCTCTATGCCCACTTTCTGGAGAGTTTTTATCATAAATGGGTGTTGAATTTTGTCAAAAGCTTTTTCTGCATCTGTTGAGATGATTGTATGGTTTTTATTCTTCAGTTTGTTAATATGGTGTATCACATTGATTGATTTGCATATATTGAAGAATCCTTGCATCCCTGGGAGAAATCCCACTTGACCATGGTGTATGATCCTTTTAATCTCTTGTTGGACTCTGTTTGCTAGTATTTTGTTGAGGATTTTTGCATCTATATTCATCAGTGATATTGGTCTGTAATTTTCTTTTTTTGAAGTATCTTTGTCTGGTATTGGTATCAGGGTGATGTGGCCTCTTAGAAGGAGTTTGGGAGTGTTCCTTCCTCTGCAATTTTTTGGAAGAGTTTGAGAAGGATGGGTGTTAGGTCTTCTCTAAATGTTTGATAGAATTCACCTGTGAAGCCATCTGGTCCTGGACTTCCCTTTGTTGGAAGATGTTTAATCACAGTTTCAATTTCAGTGCTTGTGATTGGTCTGTTCATATTTTCTATTTCGTCCTGGTTCAGTCTTGGAAGGTTGTACCTTTCCAAGAATTTGTCCATTTCTTCCAGGTTGTCCATTTTATTGGCATAGAGTTGCTTGTAGTAGTCTTTTAGATGCTTTGTATTTCTGCGGTGTCTGTTGTAACTTCTCTTTTTTCATTTTTAATTTTATTGATTTGAGTCCTCTCCCTCTTTCTCTTGATGAGTTTGGCTAAAGGTTTATCATTTCGTTTATTTTCTCAAAGAACCAGCTTTTAGTTTTATTGATCTTTGCTATTGTTTTCTTTGTTTCTATTTCATTTATTTATGCTGCTTTATGATTTCTTGCCTTCTAGTAGCTTTGGGGTTTGTTTGTTCTTCTTTCTCTAGTTCCTTTAGGTGTAAGGTTAGATTGTTTATTTGAGATTTTTCTTGTTTCTTGAGGTAGGCTTGTGTAGCTATAAACTTCCCTCTGAGAACTGCTTTTGCTGCATCCCATAGGTTTTGGATCATCGTGTTTTCATTGTCATTTGTCTCTAGGTATTTTTTGATTTCCTCTTTGATTTCCTCAGTGATCTCTTGGTTATTTAGTAGTGTATTGTTTAGCCTGCATGTGTTTGTGTTTTTTATGTTTTTTCCCCTGTTACTGATTTCTAATCTTATAGCATTGTGGGCAGAAAGGATGCTTGATATGACTTCAGTTTTCTTAAATTACCGAGGCTTGATTTGTGACCCAAGATGTGATCTATCCTGGAGAATGTTCTGTGCACGCTTGAGAAGAAAGTGTAATCTGCTGTTTTTGGCTGGAATGTCCTATAAATATCAATTAAATCTGTCTGGTCTGTTGTGTCATTTAAAGCTTGTGTTTCCTTATTAATTTTCTGTCTGATGATCTGTCCATTGGTATAAGTGAGGTGTTAAAGTCCCCCACTATTATTGTGTTACTGTCGATTTCCTCTTTTAGAGCTGTTAGCATTTGCCTTATGTATTGAGGTGCTCCTATGTTGGGTGCATATATATTTATAATTGTTATGTCTTCTTCTTGGATTGATCCCTTGATCATTATGTGGTGCCCTTCCTTGTCTCTTGTAACATTCTTTATTTCAAAGTCTATTTTATCTGATATGAGTATAGCTTCTCCAGCTTTCTTTTGATTTCCATTTGCATGGAATATCTTTTTCCATCCTCTCACTTTCAGTCTGAATGTGTCTCTAGGTCTGAAGTGGGTCTCTTGTAGACAGCATATATATGGGTCTTGTTTTTGTATCCATTCAGTGAGCCTGTGTCTTTTGGTTGGAGCATTTAATCCTTTCACGTTTAAGGTAATTATCCATATGTATGTTCCTATGACCATTTTCTTGATTGTTTGGGGTTTGTTTCTGTGGGTCCTTTTCTTCTCTTGCGTTTCCCACTTAGAGAAGTTCCTTTAGCATTTGTTGTAGAGCTGGTTTGGTGGTGCTGAATTCTCTTAGCTTTTGCTTGTCTGTAAAGCTTTTGATTTCTGTGTTGAATCTGAATGAGATCCTTGCCGGGTAGAGTAATCTTGGTTGTAGGTTCTTCCCTTTCATCACTTTAAGTATATCATGTCACTCTCTTCTTGCTTGTAGAGTTTCTGCTGAGAAATCAGCTGTTAGCCTTATAGGATTCCCTTGTATGTTATTTGTCCTTTTTTCCCTTGTTGCTTTTAGTAATTTTTCTTTGTCTTTAATTTTGATTTGATTACTGTGTGTCAGTTTGATTACTGTGTGTCTTGGCATGTTTCTCCTTGGGCTTAACCTGCCTGGGACTCTCTGTGCTTCCTGGACTTGGGTGGCTCTTTCCTTTCCCATGTTAGGGAAGTTTTCGACTATAACCTCTTCAGATATTTTCTTGGGTGCTTTCTTTCTCTCTTCTCCTTCTGGGACCCCTATAATGCAAATGTTGGTGTGTTTAATGCTGTCCCAGAGGTCTCTTAAGCTGTCTTCATTTCTTTTCATTCTTTTTTTTTTATTCTGTTCCACAGCAGTGAATTCCACCATTCTGTCTTCCCGGTCACTTATCCGTTCTTCTGTCTCAGTTATTCTGCCATTGATTCCTTCTAGTGTATTTTTCATTTCAGTTATTGTATTGTTCATCTCTGTTTGTTTGTTCTTTAATTCTTCTAGGTCTTTGTTAAACATGTCTTGCACCTTCTCAGTCTTTGCCTCCATTCTTTTTCTGAAGTCCTGGATCAACTTCACTACCATTATTCTGAATTCTTTTTCTGGAAGTTTGCCTATCTCCACTTCCACTTTAATTGTTTTTCTGGGGTTTTATCTTGTTCCTTCATCTGGTGGTACCTAGACCTGTGTCTTTTCATTTTGTCTGTCTTTCTGTCAATGTGGTTTTTTTTCCACAGGCTGCAGGATTGTAGTTCTTCTTGTTTCTGCTGTCTGCCCTCTGGTCTGTTTCTTTGTTTTCATTTTGCCTTTGCCATGCTGGTTCCATGCTCAGGCAGGCTCTCCCCTACAGATGGGAAGACGGCTGCCCACAGCTGCAATATCACATGTCACTGCGTAAACAAATGGGAAAGAGCATCTGCCTATTTCCCAGCAGCCCTAGCAAAACCCTCATTGTGTCTCATTGATTCTCACCGTGTCACGTGCCCACTTGTAACCCAGTCACTGTGAGGAGGGAAATATGGCTTGCTGATTGGCTGAGACCAAGGCCACAAGCTCTGTTCAAGGAGCGATGGCACCATAGCCAGTCTCCATGTTCAGAGAGAAGGGGAGATTGAATCCCCAATCAAAAATGGGAGAGTGGGGAACTGTTGCTGGGGAGACAGCAACAAAATATCCTTGCTAATAGTATACAGTGTCCTCACACTTAGTTCATCCAAGGACCCTGTTTTCAGATAGCAATTTGCTGTGTTACTTCTACAGAGTACATAGTGAGAAATGGAGCATCTTAGAAATGTGTGTTGTTATATCTGCATAATTGCACCTTCTGGTTGTTCTTTGGAAATGGATCGTTAGATTAGGCATGTTAGCAAAGGGAAAAAAATTCCAAAAATTAAAGAATTTTTAAATCCAAATTAAATGGGGTCATATGGTTGGTTGAAACCTGCAGTTGCCCTGTCTTGATCTATTCTGTTCTCTTAGACATTTTATTTCAAAACAGATGTTGAATTTGCCAGGTTTATGTGTTTTTAAGAGAAAAGGTAATGAGACCCCACACATTTCCCCACAGCGTCCTTAATCACTTTTTCATTGCATCCCGAGGGCACCTGTAGCCTCCCAGACAGGAATCAGTTAGGGGTCTTGATTCTCTCCTATCACCTATGGGAAAAGGGCCCTGCCCTTCCCTTCCCACCTTGCTCCAGGGATTAATACCCAGATGAGGCTCTTAACAGAAGGAAGCAATGTGGATCCAGCAGGTGTGAGCCAGTGGGGCTAGGTGGCCAGTATTTTACAATAGTGTGTGCTAGGCGTGAATGAAATCATAACTTCATTGTCTCTGAAGAGGTATACAAGAGCAAAAGCATGTTCAGAAAAACTCATGACAGAGAATTGTACTTAGCAGACTAAAGTTTACAGAAAACATGTAATACCATTCTTAATGTTCTGTCATTTCTCTTTGGTGAAATAATAAGGTTGTCAATAATAAGAAAACCAGCAACAGCTATCTGTTATGGAGTCTTTTCTATGTGTCAGGCACTCTCCTAAGTACTTTATATGCATTATCTTGTTTAATACTCACAGTCTTTTCCATTTTAAAGATGAGGAGGTTGAGGCTCCGTGCAATTAAGGGGCAAATTCAAGACCACATGACTGATAAGTAATAGAGTCAGAATTGGAACTCGGGTCTAACTGCAGTCTACGTGTTCTTAAAATTAATGTGTTACCCTGCCACTTCATGACGAGACCTTGTCTCAACCTGGTATGGCTGTCTCGTAGGGGTGCTGGGAGGATGCATGAAGATGTTACCTACTGCCCTACCTGCAGGGCTCGGCCCATTGGAAGCTGTGGGTTTTATTTGGACTAGACTCTTTTTCCTTGTTATCATCATCTTTAATTTATGTGGAATGGCATCGCTGAAGAGCTGCCAGGCCAGCACCAGTGACTTGGACCTGGGTTTTGCCAGCTCTGGACCCCACTTATAAGTTAGGACCCTGACTTTTTATAGAATCTTTTCCTAATAGGTATTCATAGAAGTCACCATGTGCTCATGAATATAACCAGTGAGTAGGTCCTGGCATAAGCCGTTTTATGTCCCTTCTTTTGCTCTGGGCCCATTTTTCTGGACGTAAGCAGTGTACGAGGTACCATCACTGCTTCCCTTCGGTGAGCTGTGCGTGATGGAGGGCACTCTCATTCCCCATCTCTGGTCTCCTGACCCCTTTATCAACCTGCTGCATTTTCAGGAGTCCTCAAATGGCCACATGGGAATGGGGAGTGCAGTAATCTGTTAGAGAGTGTGAAAAAACTGGGTAAAATTGGAGGGGGGGGGCATTAGTAAAGTGTAGCATGCATACAGAAAAGTACACAGATCCTGAGTGTTCAGCTCCATGGGTTTTTCATAGAATGAACCCACCATGTAACCAGCACGGAGACCAAGAAACAGAACCTTCCCAGCACCATAGAATCTTCCTTTTGTCCCCTTCCAGTAGTTAATAAGGATACCCTCTCCGTAAGGGTAATCACTATCCTGACTTCTAATGCTGTAGTTTCATGTTGCCTGTTTTTGAACTTGATGTAAATAGGAACCATAGACTTTTAAAACTCTGCTTTCAATATTATGTTTGTGGTATATATTTATATTAATGAGTATAGGTGTAGTTTATCAGTTTATTCTCCTTTCTGTGTAGTATGCCATTGTATGAATGTAACCCAATTTAGTTATCCATTCTACTGTGGATGGATGTTTGGATGTTTCCAGTTTTGGACTATTATGAATGGTATTGCTGTGCTGTACATGTCTTTTGGTGAACATATGTATGCAAACGTATGCATTTCTGTTAGATGTGTGTGTTTGAATAAGTGGAATTTCTGGGTCATGAGCTATGCGTGTATTCAGTTTTAGTATCTAAACTTGGTATCTACTAAGGTTGGCAAGGCTTCCAAAGTTTTTGTATGAGTTTACACTCCCCTCGGCGGTACAGGAATTCAGAAAACTTTGTATAGTATTAGGTTACTTTTTGTTTTTGTCCGAAGGGGCCCAAAATATCTAAATTTTGCCTTAGACTAAAGCGTCCCTCTCCATCAGTCTCTCGTGTATATCGGTTAGAGTTTTTGGTTGCAAGCAACAGAAATCAACTCTAGCTGACATAGAGCAGGTGCTCACAGAATGATGGAAGGTAATTCTCCAAAGGGAAGTCTGGATGTTGTTAGAACATAAAATGGATTCTGGGGGGCTTCCCTGGTGGCGCAGTGGTTGAGAGTCCGCCTGCCGATGCAGGGGACACGGGTTTGCGCCCCGGTCCGGGAAGATCCCACATGCCGCGGAGCGGCTGGGCCCGTGAACCATGGCCGCTGAGACTGCGCGTCCGGAGCCTGTGCTCCGCAACGGGAGAGGCCACAAGAGTGAGAGGCCCACACACCGCAAAAAAAAAAAAAAAGAAAAAAGAAAATGGATTCTGGGCCAAAGGATAAGACTTGGACATGGGCTGGAAGCAAGGCAACTTAAGAGACCGGCGGCACGAATGACAGCGGCAGTCTCCGAGCAGGAACTGTGTTAGCACGCCGCTCTGCACTAGGTGGCCTTGCTCTTGATCCTTCATTATGCAGCGACTCAGGAAAGGAAATCCACCCGACTGAGCTTACACAGTGGGCCTGTTCTCTGGCTACATTAGGGGAGGGAGAGGGGGCGCCTGTCCCTTTGAGTTCTGTAGTGAGAGGTGGTCACCAGGCATTTCCCTGCATCAAGGAAAATATAATCCCCCCCAAAGAAACATGGGTGTGGCTAGGATGGAAAAATGGATTCTGAGCAGCCAAAAAATGATGACTGCACACCAATCCGAGAGAGACATGTGCACGTGGAATGATGGCTGATAGGAGGCAAAGTCACACTTTTCGGTAGCTGGGCCCCAAACTGCAACACAGACAAGTCTAGTAGCTTAACTGGACCACATGGAACACCTTATTTCTTTCTAAACTGGTGCATTCGTTTCCTAGGGCTACCATAGAAAGATGACCACAGACTGGGTGGCTTAAAGCAATAGAACTTGTTCTCTCATAGCTCTAAAGGCAGAAGTCCGACATCAGGGCCTGGGCAGAGCCCCGCTCCCTCTGAAGGCGGTAGGGGAGGGTCCCTCCTTGCCTTCTCACCTCCTCCCAGCTCCTGAAGTTGTCAGCAATCCTTAGCATTCCTGGGCTGGAGGCTGCGTCACTTCAGTCTCTGCTTCTGTCCTCACGAGGGCTTCTCCCCTTGTGTACCTCTGAGTGTCCTCTTCTCTTACAAGGACACCGGTTATTTTGTTTAGGGCCCACCCTAATCCACTGTGATACCCCATGTTAACCAATTCCATCTGCAAAGACCCTACTTCTAAATAAGTTCACATTCTCAGGTTCCAGGTGGATGCAGATTTGGGGGGGCACACTGTTTAGGTTTCAGATGTTTAGGTCTCAAACCAGAGCAACTGGTGAGCTCTGCTTCCTTGAATTTCCCCCACTTGCAGATACCCAGGTGTGATATTTTTTTACATCCTGGCTACATGGAAGGAAAGGAAGATCGGAGCTACATTTGTGTCTTGATCTTTTAATGCGTTATAACCCCACTCCACTGCAGACCTGATCCGAGCAGGTTCTCGAACAGACCAATCAGAGCCGTATGGCTCAGTGGTTAAGAGCCAGTGGCTGTCGTCAGGCTGCCCAGGTTCAACCCTGGTTTGCCCTTGTTACCTACTGTCTGGGTGACACTCTCTGTGACTCGGTTTCTTCCTCTACAACGTGTAATTGACAAAAAAAGTACTGTTTTGTAAGGTCGTAGTGGTAAAAGGTAAATGCAAAAGTGGAACCAAATTCTTAGCTCAGCCTGGCACAGCGTCAGCCCTGACTGAAAGCTGTTGTTATTAATTTGTGTCTTCCCGAGGGAAGTAGGTATGAGAAAGGCTTAAAAACAATTCCCCCTCAGAGAAGCCTTATGGAGTTTTCATAAAATCTTTTCTCTCCCCCTGCCGTCTTTGCCCTTCCTCCCTTCTAACCTAGCACTGACACAAGTCCCTGGGACTCCAGGCTGGAATATGAAACATAAGAACAGACCCCAGGGTCTACACGCCCTCCTTAACAATCGAAGCTCTGTTATGGGGCCAAACTTAAGGGTCCAGCTCTGTGGTCCCTTAGGGCGGGTCCCAGCCCACGTGCAGATGGACTGCCAGAGGCCCAGCCCGTTCGTTTAGCAAGCTCAAGCCGGGGTCACGGCTACGCCCACTGACAGCCAAAGGCAGGGCTGGGTTGTCCCTTGGGCTGGAGACGCGGCCTGGCTGGGGCACCCGGGGCCAGAGCAGGTCCCTGAGGTGGGAAATCAGGCTGTGCCAGGGTCAACCAGGAAGAGGATTTGGGCTTCCTGCTGTCTGAAGGCTGTGGCGCCCTGGCTTCATCTGGTGGACGGCATATAAGACGAGCCTGTCCAGAGTGACGTGAGGCTGGCCGGGGGCCAAACTGCTATTGATTTTTCTTGCTAGGATCTGAGGCCGAGACAAGAGGCTGCTTTCTGCGTGGGCCGTGTGAGCCAGCTCAGAGAGGATGGCTGGGGGAGGGGGTGGGGGGGGCGGGGAAGGGGGTGGTTGAAGGTGATGGAGGAGCCGGGCGCGTGTCAGAAGCAGGGTAATGACTCCTCGCAGCCACCGTGTGCCTCGTGCAGTGAGGAATGCCTGTGAAGAATCGGCCCGGTCGCCCCAGCAGAGGAGCCAGTGGATTTTCGTTGGTTTTTATAGTTTTCAAAAGTCTCCAGTTTCTGGCCTTACAGTGGGACAGGGTTTCACACTTCCAGCTGCCCTGCCTTCTCCTGCCAGGGTGAAGGCAGCGGAGCAGAGCAGAGCTGCCAGCTGTGCGTTCAGGCTGGGCCCCTAATCCTGTGGGGCTGGAGCACGAGTACAGACGGGGGTCCACGTATGCTACGTCCAGGTATTTCACGTGTTATGTAAAACATGTTCTTCCCTCCGTCCTTGACAGAGATACCTTCCTAATGCCCTGCGGTGACAGGACTGCATTTAGATTCCTTCGGATCCTCAGTGCTCCATGCCCCTGGCCTCCACCCACTGGTCTCCCATTGCAGCCTTGGTCCAGTCGTTCATCGTGAAGAAGAGCCCCGCTGGCTCTCTCGCGTGTGGATACTGCGGCCTGTGTATCCATGCTCTGTCCCCACCTCCCTGCAAACAGTCACCTCTCAGGATTGGGGTGTGCACACTGGTGGGGAGGTTTGGTCTCCCAGGGACGAAAGAAGGGGAGGAGTGCCCTTGCGTCCTGGAGACAGGATCAGGGCCACTTGGGTAGGAAATTATGGTGTCTCAGGAGCCCACAGGGGCATCTAGAAGGAGCAGGGCCTGAGGCAGACATGGGCACAGCCCCTTGGTCCCATAGGCACTATGTGGGGAGGCACAAGGCCAAGGGAAAGCCAGAGGGGCCCTTTAAATCAAGGGGCCAGGCAAGACCCTCCCTCTTGCCTGATTCTAAAGGCTCTTCTGTCCCGCTAACAACCCTGAAATTCCGATCTCCTACCAATCTGGAGACCAGGCTCATGGCAGGAAGCGTTATTGCTGAAGTCTGGGGGAGGTGAATCCTTGGCTTTCCTGCGTCCCGAGGAAAAGGCTCACCAGGATAGGAAATGCCTCTGGACCAGCGAGATCAGCGGAGAAAACAGGGTTGACAGCCCCCTTACAATGGCCAGGGTCTTCCTTTTGGCCTTCTCTGGACCCATAGATCTTCCTTCCACAGTCCGTGTGTTTTCTGTTGTTTGTTAATCCTCCACCTGGCTGGCCCCCGAGTGCTGCCTTCATATTTTTGTCTGCTCTTTTGTCTGATAAGTTTCTTCCTACACGCCTGAGCTGGCAGCAGCGGGCCTGCAGAATGAAGCTCTGTCCCTTCGCAAAAAGATTCCTCGTGTTCTTTGAAAAAGCCTTTCCAGCCTTCACTGCTCTTCCTCTTGCCCGCCATCTCCTTTTCTTTGGGTCCCGTTATATATGTTTCTTTAGCAGCCTTGGTGTTCCCACATTTTTTTCACCACGAAGTTGACTGTTATGTAACAGTCTCATAGACCTGCCTCCCAGAAGCTGAAGTGTCTGTTGCTATAACTACAATGCTCATAAATTCAGCCTCACTTAAAATTATGCCTTTTCCAAACTCCCCAAGTGAAGACTTAGAAGCGTTGGGCTAGCTGGATTTTTAACCGTAAAGTTCATGTCTAGACCCCCAAATCTGTCCTGTTTCTATTTAAAACGTTTATAAAGGGACCAGGGTTTCTCTTCATTTCTGCAGACAATTTAAAGGGTAAGTTTTATTTCTGCATCTGGGGTCACAGACATTCTCCACTCCCCGGGAAATAGATTTCACTTTGCTACCAGATCCCACAAGTAGCAAGGTCAGTAGGATGGAAGGAGAGGAAATGTGTGATTGTGAACTAGCCAGTGGCTTTTGTGTCCAGTCTGTCTTCCTGCTACGACTGTGTTTCTGATCTGAGCTTCTGTTTAGGAACTTTGTGTGGGAACCAGGTCATGGATAAGGGGACAAAGGGGACCTTGCAAATTGCTAATAGGTGATGGTTACTGAGTGAAAGGAAGTGACTTCTAAAAGAAAGAAGGAACCAGGAATCCAATCACTACCTGTCATTCCTGCTGCCGTGGCCCTAATCCAGGATGCCAGCCTCTCCCCCTAGGAATAAATACCTCCATAGCTTCTGTGAATAACTGCTACGGTCCCAATAATATATTCTCCTCTTTGTAAAATACAGAATCGCAGTCTAGTTGGTGATGGCAACATGCCAAGCTAAAAACTATCTTACCAGCCTCCCTCAGGGATTAGGCAATGTATTCATTGTCTACGGCTGCATAACAAATGACCACCACCTTGACGGCTTCCTCCTCATTGAGCTTCTCTGGAGAGAAAGCCCCCCACAGAGAGGGAAAGCTCTGGGAGGAAAGGCTAGCTGGGTGCTTTGCTACACGGTCATCCTGGGGAACCAGACTGCCCTCAGGGTGTCATGCAAGGCTGGGGTCTCAACTGAAGGCTTGACTGGGGAAGGATCTACTTCCAAGCTCACGTTTTTGTTGGCCGAATTCAGTCCTTTGAAGTGCTGTTTAATTGAGGGTGTCACTTTCTAGGTGCCTCTTGGCCGGAGGCCACCCTCCCTTTCTTGCCGGGTGGAAAAAGCAATGTCCTCTCCAGTATGGCACTTGGCATCATCAAAGTACGCAAGCAGAGAAGGCAGTAGAGTCTGCTAGCAAGACGGAGGGGACAGGCTCTTGTAACCTCATCGTGGAAGTGACATCTTATCACCTTTCCCGTGTTGCGTTGATTGGAAGCCAGTCCCTCCTGGCCACCGACATGATGTCAGAGTTTGAGCTTCTGGGATCGGCTACACTTGACCTGCCCCAATCCCTGGGCTTTTCAGTTACAAGAGACAATAATCCTTTCCCTCTTTCTTAGCTTAAGCCCACTTGAGCTCACTTGCCACCAAAGGAGAATATTCTAATACAGTAAGCTTTAATAAATATTTGATGAGTGAATTTAAAGGAAGTACTGAAGAACTGCTAAGTAATTTTAGAACTCTGAAGGCTGGAGATCCTAGAAATAACACCCAGGGGTTGGCAAACTTTTTCTGCAAAAAGCCAGCTAGTAAATATTTTAGGCTTTGTGGACTATCCAGCCTCCCTTATGACCACTCAACCCTGTCATGGCAGCGTGAAAGCCGCCGTAGCTGATACACAGGTGAGCGTGGCTGGGTTCCAATAAAACTTTATTTACAAAATCAGGCAGTGGGTGAGATATGTCCCATGGGCTAGAGTTTGCTGACTCTTGCCTTAGGGCGCTGACAAACGTAGAAAGATGGTTGTTTCATATTTTTTAAAATACCTGAGCAGATTGGTGACCTTGGAGGATGCAGCTGCAAGGTTAGGTCATGTTTCTCCTCAGTCACCTCCTGTCCATCAGTCCTCTCCTCCTTTCCTGGTCCTTCCAGTGCCTGCAGTGCTTTGGCACAAGGGAGGGGGTGGCCAGGCCTTTTGTGGTTGCATGGTCAGCCCACCCTCCATCGCTTGGTTGGCCAGAGTGCTGTCAGCCTGGACCTTCCTCTGTTCCCTTCCCCTCCTCTCACCCGCAACTATTTTTCTTCTTTTATTCTTCTGTCCACTCACTAACCTTTTAATCCTCTCCTCTTCTCCCCTCTTCTTCCATCCAGAGAGGGAAGAGGAGGGAGCAGACGCTGAAGAGAAAAAGAAATGAAACCAGACTGGCTCCTTCCCTGGGGCTGGATCGAACCTTACCTGCTTCCCCAAAATGCTATGGGAGAGAAAAGGCATCTGAGCTGTTCTCAGGGGAGAGCAGGAGAGAGAACCCCTACTGTGAGGGAAGCATGTGGGAAGGTGGGGTTCCTGACAGTGGGGACTTTCTCCTGGAACGTAAGCCCCAGCAGGGCAGGTACCACGTCCGCAGTCTGTTCCAGTGCCCAGAGCAGTGCTTGCACTTGGTCCGCGCGCAGCAAATAGTTACTGAACAAACCAATGAATGGAGCCCTCAGCTGGTATTCTGAGTGATTTCTCAAATGAAGGCTCACTTTATTTTCAGGCTGCTAAAGACTCTGCTTCCTTGCTTAGCTCCAGGCCAGCTGCAAAGACTTCCTAAGCTGGAGGCGGGAGGGGCGATCCTGTCCTCTATAATCTTTTTAAGTGACTTCTTTAGAAAAGGCTTTGCATGCATTAAACACCGGGTTGGCAGAGTCTTAAACATCTTTCAGAGGTGGTGTCAGGCAGCTGCTGCAAATAGGGACCACAGGAGGCTGGGTAAAAAGATGGATGAGGGATTATCTCCTCTCTGTGGGGCCAAGGAGGGGCAGAGCCAGGAGCTGCTCAGAGCGCTGTCCACAGTGACCAAGCACCCCATGGCTTCCAGAAAGCACCGCATGCTCCTCTTTCTTCTGCATCAGGCACAGCGTGGCCCTGCGATCAAGAACACAGGCTTGGTACCCGTGTGGTCTCACTTTACAATCCTGCCACCTCCCTGGTTAGGCTGTGTGACCCCAAGCAGGTTGTATGCCCTCTCTGTGTCACAGCCTCAAAATACTGACTGTGCTACAGACGTACATTTTAACACAGGGTTAGGTTCTAAAGTCAGCTGGATACCATGTAGAGTCCAAAATACCCTTGAAAAATGCCTTAAATCACCATAAAATTCAGTCTGTGCGATTTTGTGTATCTCCAGTGCTGCACAGAATTTTCCAGGCACACAAAAGGACCAATGGAAAGTCTGAGTGCAAGTGCTTGGGAAGTGAAATCATTCTGTCTTCCAGATAATTATCAAAACCCTGGCAGTGAAGGAAGGTCTGGGAGACGGGGTGGGGTGAAGATTTCTTTAAGTGCTCTGGCTTGCCTGAGACTTTTCTGCATGCCGGTTTCGTAGCTCGTGTCTGCAGTCTCCATACATGTTAATGGTTTTGCTTATAACAGGAAAGATCAAAGCAGTAGTGGCAGTGTGTGGGCTGTGGGTGGGGTGGACGTTAGGAAAGCTGAAAAGCCCTCGGAGAGTCGTCCCCTCAGTGGAATGAGCAACTGTGCGGTCACTGTGTAGGGCAGTGCTTGGCACAGGGTAAGTGCTCCATGGAGGAGAGGTTTAGTCTAACGATGGTGATGGTGACGATGGTGACGACGTCTTAAGGACCTCAGTTCAGTGTGGTCTATAATTAGTTAGTGTAGTGGATGCTGTCAGCACTCCACTCTTACCCCCTGGATCTCTTTGCAATACTCCTGCACCACATCTCCCCAGCCTGCACCTGAGCCCTCACCAACTCACTCACTCATGGGCTGTGTTTAGGCTGCTGGAGCCCCTTAGTCCGTGCCAAGGTAGAGCTGGAAGTCCCTGGGAATGTATGGCCCACCTGGCTCCCCTACCCTGGCGGTCCTGGTCTGGGGACAGCTCTGCGGTGTGACCCACACTGGCTCTACACTCCCCTGCAGGATGGAGCCCCTCCATCCCAGTCCTGTTTCCCACTACCCCCACTTCCTAAGTCACTTTCACCTGAATCCTCATTTAGGGGTCTGTTTCTGAGACCCCAGTCTAAGATAGAGAGGTTTGGGGAGTCTCCAGGCTACAGGGATGGACACCAGTGTGAAGAGAAGTGGGGGAGGAGCGCAGAGGAAAGAAGGAAGCGCTGGGAGAGACAGGGAGGGGGACAGAAGTGTTTGTGGGGTATCAGTTCACACGAGCCGGACTTGACAAGTGGAGAAACTGAGGCCCAAGAGGGCACGGGACTTGCATGAAGGTGGACACCGTCACTAGGGCAGAACTTGGCACGGCGCCTGGTTCGTAAATGTGCCCCCAAATATTTGTGGGATAAATGAATGAGAGGGTGAGTGGCCAGGGCTGCACCCTGCCCCCGAGGGGGCAACAGGCTCAGATGCGGCTCCAGAGAACATTCTGGCCTGAAGCACTTAAGTGCCAGGTGCCTCTGGGGCTCTGCTCCTAGGGGCCCCTGGTTCTGGGAGGCACGCCCCAGCCAAGGGCCTAGTGTAGGCACGTCTGTACTCCCTTGTCATCAGCCCAAACACACAGGGAGGTCATCTCTTCTTCCTCTTTCTTTGCCACAAGGGCATTTCACAGAGGTCAGAGATGTCTACCCTGAACTCCTCAAACTGTGATCTGCACCTGTACCTCCTTGTTGCTCAAATGCACATTCTGATCCAGTGAGTCTGGGGTGGGCCTGAGAGTCTGAATTTCGAACAAGCGCCCTGCTTGCCTGTGAGCCATACTTGGCCTGGCAAGGTCCTAAGAATATAGGCATATTCTTGTCTGCATGGCCCCCTCCTCCCGGGAAGCCCCTTTCTCCTTACCCAGCCTTTAAGGTTCTGCTCGAATGTCGCTCCTGATCGATCCCCTTGAGTCTTCCTTGTTCTCTGAATGGGAAGAAGTCTCTTGCCTCTTATAACATTAATGCCATCTTCGTTACGGCGTAGTTATTCGTGTCCTAGACTGTGGGTTCCTTAAGGGGCTCTGTGATTTCATCTTGAAACCCTACTAACACCTCTTCGGCTCCCTGGCGCATTGCAGCCATTGCCTACTTGTACATGCCAGGCTCTGGGCTCAGGCCCCGGTGGGCATTATCTCAGTAACCCTCAAGTCATCTTGCGAGGTAGGTATTAGCACGCGGAGGGTTAGAAAGGTACAGGTGAGTTGCCTGAAGTCATGGCTAGTCAGCGGCCAAACCCAGTGAACCCATCTGTCAACTGTCAAAGCCCACACTCTTCTGCATTTCGTATTTGTTGAAGGAATGAGTAAGTGAGTTAACGAATGGATGGATGAATGAATGAATGAATGGGATTTCAGATGAAAGAGCTGATTCTGTGCAAACTGCTTCACATGAAACTAGGAAATGCACGTGCTTTGACTTGGGGCGGGGCTGAGCCTCCCCAATCCCTCCTTCCTTTCCATCCTGAGTTCCATGAAATTCTTATTCGTAATTGAGACCCTGCCCACAAAGAAGAGGAAACTGACACATTGAGCCCCAGCTCTTGCACTTTCTGATGCCCTCGGCCTTAGTCCTCAACATCTCATCTGTCACTGAGTAGGATCTCCCTCCCCTAAAGCGCGGGGAGAGAGCTCCCTGCCTCCTGGGGGTGGGGTTGTGTGTGTGTGGGGGGTGGCGCCTTGTAGAAAAGTGCAGCGGCTGACGTGGAAGCAGGCAGCTGTTGGCCTTTATTTCACTGGAGCAGCTTATCACAGATCATCTCCATCAAAGGCCCTTAAACAGCTTCTGACAATTCATATCCCTGATGCTGCCGCTACTGCTGGGGGTGGCGGGGGTGGGGGGAAGAACTACTATATTTATCTGTGTATAAGCTGCATCCGTCCCAGGGCCACTGGCTCTCTGAGGTGGGCCAGCCCATCGCCCCTGCAGGTTTACGGGGAAGCCAGATTATTCTTCTTAGTCCTCTTAGACGCTTCTGTCTTCTGACGATGGGCATGGAGCAGACGCTTTTGTCAAAACAGGAGCAGGGACGGGGTGGTGACCAGCGCTGAGGGAGCCTGGGCTGGGATTGCGGCTCTGCTGCTCGCAAGCTGGACGACTGTTCTCTCTGGGCTGCGGTTTCTGCACAGCCTCACCTCGCAGGGTGGAGGCGAGGCCTGCGTGAGATCATGCACGGAAGGGGTCAGCGCAGGCCACACACGCACAGGGGAGAGCGCTCGGTAAACGGGAGGTGTGCCCCAGCTGATTTCCAGAGCTCTGGAATCTGTGGGATCGCAGCGTAGCAGGGTGGCTTCCTGAAGTTCATCCCCGTGACCCAGACCTCAGAGCCTCCTGCTCATCCTCCAGGAATCTTCCCCTGGGGAGCTCCTCGGGCTGCAGTGAAGTACCCCCCCCCCGCCGCCAGGGCTGAGCTGCTCTGTGTACAGCTCACAACATCTCTCTGTCCTGTTGTTTTCCTCCGACTCCAGGCCGGTGCCTGACAAGTCCTGGGCCCTCTGTAAAGATCTGGGTGAACACTATCAGATGCAGGAAACCACCCGGGCGAGGGCACGAGGCATGAAGAGGCACGCCCCTGTGGAAAGGCCAGAAGCTTGAGTGGGGATGGCTGGGAAGATGAGGCTGAAGAAGGCTTTGGGCCCAGATTCCCAGGGGCAGGCTGAGGCCTGCTAGGGATTTAGGACTTGACACACTGGAGGATGATAAGCAGGCCCGTGGGTAGCTCAGATCGGGGTGTAGGAAGCTCTTTGGCGGCTCTTTGAAGGGTGGACGGTGGGGTTGAGGGACAGAGTGGCCTGAAGGAGAACAGATAGGAAGCTGTTGCTAGAAGCAGGGTGGTATTTGAAATATTTAACTACTGGCCCCTGAGCAATGGGACACCTGGTAGGTCCTGAGATCAACCAGTCAGAAGAGGCTGGAGCAACATCTTGGTGCCCCTGCTGTGCTCAGCGTTAGCTCCTTAGTCACTAGACCCTGGCAGTCTGGGGGTACCAGGAGAGGGGGCTGGGTGGCCCGGGTGGGGGTGGAGCGCGGGGAGCTGGGGACTCAAGCTAGCGGATACTTAGCAGCAGACGTGGCAGCAGTGCAGTATTTTCACGATGCTAATGGCCGTAAGAGCACGTACAGCCAGATCAGCCCTGGCTGGTGCCTGGGCCTTGGAGAGACTGAGGCAGATTTCAGAAAGATTGCTCAGGTGAAATGACAGTAGCGTTTGGCGACAGCTTTGGTTCTCCCTGTGTCATAAGGAAACTGCCTTGCTCCGAGCCCTCCGGGGAAGGCAGAAAGGGGGTGGTGTCACCCCATGGCCATGAGGGTTGTTTACTTCTGCCTCCCGACGTTCACGTCTCCTCCTCCTGATACCAGCATCGCATTTCCCTTTGGGGAAACGTCCTCCTCCCATTCCTAGTCCATTTGGTACCCGGGTGCCCATGTTACTCTGGTCTGACCAATCAGCATCCACTGGACAGAGTGAAGGGTTCAGCAGTGAGGTTTGATCCTGGTTGGCTCAGTGAAAGTCAACCCTAGGAATCTGATTGGAACTTCTGGTAGAAAGAAGCCCTCTTTCTACTGAGACTGCTAAACTGGAGGATCTAAACCTGGAGGGAATTTGCCTGAGAATGAAACTGATACACAGCAAAATAGTGCTGAGAGTTGGGCTTCCCAGTGAAAGAGCTTGAGCCCCTGGATCCAGCTATGCCTGCAGCCCTACACTTTACCTTGAAGGTACTTGAGCCCATAAATTTGCTTTTTCCCTGAAGCCAGTTTGAGTTGGGTCCTCTCTTACTTACCAACCAGGTCTCCTCTGAGAATCAGGACTTGAAGACTGAAGTTCACTTACACTGGCTTAAACTGAGAGTCCACATACTATGCACAGGTTGGAGTGGCCACGTGCTCCCTTAGGCAGAAATACCAGAGGAGAGGTAGCAGAAAGGAACGAGAGTGAGAGATGAAACAGATGAACAGAGAGGGAAAGATAAGAGTCATTGTGACCTCAGGGAAAAAAAAATGAGATAAGGCCTTCTCTTTACTCCTGGGGTCTCCATGGTCCCTGCTTCTGTACCCGCAGGGAGCCTGACTGCCTTTCCTGCTCTCAGTTCCTTCCCCAGCCCTTGTATCCTTCCAGTAAATTGGCCTCCTGGACTTGTGTTAGTCTGAATGGATTTCTTTTCCTGGCCCCCAAAGAATTCACAACCAACACAGCAGCTAACAGGACAGGGGAGACAAGGAAAATAAACGAACCAGGGATGAGGTCAGAGATGGTATCACGGGGAGAGAAGAGGGTAGGAGGCACAGGCTGGGGCTGGGGGTGAGCCAGAATTAAAGCTGAGTTCTGAGTAGCCAGCGAGGCATCTTCCTGGGTCCATAGCCTAAACTTCTACGAATAGTGCAGATTGCTGTGTCCTGGAAACCAAAAGGCCAAGAGGCTCAAACAGCCGCGTCCCACAGCCCTGCCCCGTGTGGACACTCACAGGGCTGTTGTCTGGCACCCGCCTTCGTTTGTGCTGATCTCCCCCTGGGGTTCCAGCTTCGCCTCTGATTGGCCATGCCCTCCCCCCTTTGGCGTCTCTCCTTGCCGCCTCATTCCCATCCCCACCATCCGTCACACCACGCTCACCAGCCTGTCCCAGGAGTGACTGGCCTCAGTCTTTCATCCCCTCAATCACTGCGTAAAGACCTAGTCGCCGCAGAGTGTGTATCCTCTTGGCTCTCACCGTCCCGGGTACGCGGCTGCCTTCCTACTGCAAGTGCCTGGGACTCTGCCAGGGAGCTTTGTTTGGCCGGCGGCATGCTTGGGGGTGAGAGGTAGGCAGGTTAGAATGCGGGGGGGTCAACCCCTCCCAGGAGCAGCCCTGGACCAGTGCCAGAGAGGAGCTGGCGGGCAGATGCCCCAGCTTCCTTAGGCGGGATAACTCTGATGTCTGTCCTGTGCTGTCTCTCAAGGTGTGCTCCTGGGGGCAGTAAACTGAGTCAGACTGGTACATCCCTAGTTCAGGCCACTGTCATTTCTCACCTGGATTCCTTCTGGCTGCCTTCATCCACTCTATAGCTGAAGGAGATTTCTAAGGTGCAGCCGTAATGATTTCCCTCCTCTGCTCCCCAGCGCTCCTGGGCACGGTTCAAACCGCTTATGTGGATGACAGCCCCTGCCTGTCCCCATCTTCACTCTGGGCCTTGAACTGTGCTGTTCGCATCTCCTGGAATCTTCTCCTCCTTTTCCTCTTCCGGTACCTGGGCCCAGCGCATGGTGATTCATGGCTTTAGGTCTCAGCTCCCCTAGAAAGCCTTCCAGCCCCCAGGCAGAGTTGTAGGCATAGCACCTTGCTCTTGCCGTCCTCACCCTGGGGTTAGCTGTGCTGCCTGCCCTTCCCTCCAGAGAGCCATGTTCGCCGCTGTGATTGTGCATGAGAAACAACTGGGGGGCCTTTAGGATGCAGACCTGCCCACCCCCAACTCCACAGCCAGTTAAAGCAGAATCTCTGGAGCTGGAACCCAGCATCAGCGTTTTGTAAAAGCTCACCAGGTGCTTCTGACATGCCGGCCGGCTGGGTGGAAGACTGCATTTGGATGGCATGATCTCCATGAAGGCAGGGCCTGGGTCTTATTTCATCTCCACTCCCTGGCGCGTAGTAGGAGGCCCCTGGTAAATGTTGGCTGTGAATACGAACGGCAGCTGCAAACGGGCTGTCCTTAAGTGCCAGGCACTGTTCTAAGAGGCTGAAAGAATAAATGAGTGAATGAATGAATGAATAAATAAAAGGCCCCCCCACATGCATCTGGGAGCTGGAGGCTCCAAAGACATGTCTGTCACTAAGACGTCTAATTGTCTAGCGGGCAGCAAATAGCTTCTTGCCAGAGCAGAGATTTAGTCATCAGCCCTGGGGCACGACCGACCCCGGTGGTCACTGCTGAGTTGCCAGGTCGCCAGCAGGTCTCCTCGGGGAGCAGCCACAGAGCTGGGAACCTGGGGGAGTGACGAGGTGGGGCTGTGGAGTGGGAGAGAAGGGACCCCTCATTTCGAAGTGATTTTTGGCCGTCGGGGTCTTTCAAGTGCATTGTTTCTGGGGCTGTATCGGAGAGTTGGACGCAGCCCCAGCCGGTGGGATGAGAGTGGAGTAGCTAGGGCTTGGAGGGCTGGATGTGCCGCTCTGCGTCCCATGCAGCTGCGCTGGGGAGTACACCAGAGAGGATGAAAATCCTCTCCCAGCTTTGCCGGCAGAATGAAAATATATGGTTTAATAAAGACAGATGATTCCATTTCACACAAGTGGCTCATACCCACCTCTAAGTAGCTGCTGTTAAAAATTCAGGCTCTGGACCTGTTTTAAATGAAGCCTGAGGTCGAAAAAAAAAAGAAAAAGAAAAGAGAAGGAAAAAAGGCCTATTTGGGTTGGCAGGGAGGTCATGGAGCTTGGGTGAAGCCTGGTTCAGTCTGTCTGGAAGATGGAGTCAAAGCAAGGGCTTCGTGTTGCTTGATGCTTTTTTCCCCTGCACAAAGCAGGCTCTAAACGGCATTAGCTGTAATGAGGCGGCCCCTGCGCCGCCGGGTGGAGGGCCTGGTGGGGAAGTGATTACGGAGCAGGGTCCCTGCAGGACTGGCCGCAGTCCTGGGAGCCGGCTTCTCGGGCGCTGGAGTGCTTTGTGGGGCCCCCGCCTCCCTTTGTTCTGTCTCCAGGGCCAGAAGGAGCCCGAGGCAGAGCAGGGTGGCATTCTGAGCACCACCCGCACCCCCCCCAGCCCCAGCTGCCAGTTCCCTGGTTATCTGAATTGAAGAGGTCAGAGGTTAAGTGAGAGATCAGAGTTCTCGGGTCAGGGAAAGAGAAACAAATCCCCAGGGCCTTTGGCTGCGCTCTTGAAGCGTGTAGGCCGTGCCCTCTGGTACAGATAGGGGAATATTTTAAACATGACCCTGTCCTTTCCTGTTACCATGTAAATGGATTGATTTTTTTCTTTAATCGAGTTAGGGGAATTTCATGGAGGGGAAAAAAGGATTCGTTGGGCATTTGGATTTCGGTGGAGGCCCAGGAGTAGCAACTCCAGCGCTGGCCTCTGCTTCACAAGAGGATGCCGGCAAGGAGCACGTGCCTCGGTTTCCCTGTCTTCACACCTCAAGGCCTCGGAGGGGACGCAGCGACAAGGGATCTGAGGTGCGCAGGAGCTTATTCGGAAACGGGGACAAGAAACCTGCTCTTAGGAAGGAAGGAGGCACATTTCAGAGCTTGTTATTCTGTGGTTTTAACAAGCTTCTTGTCGTTAAGGCTCATCAATCAGGAAGCCGTCGTGGAACCTCCTCTGGGTTCTTAGCCTGTGCGAAGAGCAGTAAGGGTTACTGAAGGATAAGACGAGATGATGCCTCTCAGGGGCATTTTAGGTTGTTTCAGAGCCAGAAAGGCTCTTGGTGCTGGTAGTTCTGGTCCTGTGACCTCGGGCCAGCATCTCCAAACCTCAATTTCCTTATCTATAATATGGGAGCAATGGGTCCCATGCCCTTACCGCTTCAGGGCACCCCAGGGCCTGTGTTCCTTCATGCAGGGACTTTAGCTACTCATGACCATTTTATTTGCCCTCGAAGGGGCCAGAAGTGCCCAGGAATTAATGCCGCCCCCCACTGCCCACACGGCTCTCAACCCATGTCTGATGGAATTGGTGAATAAATACCCCAACTCCCTCCCCGTTGGGTACGATGACTCTGAGGTGTGTGCATTCTGCACCGTTTCCCAGAAATTCCCCAGGGCATCCAGCTCCATTTTCCCACAGGGCTAACTTGCTCGCTCCCAGGCCTTTTACTGACTTCCTTCCCAAATGAACGACTTGTACTGGAGTCCCCACTCAGGGTCGGCTTCTGGTGGAGCTGAGACCGTGGGCGTTGAGAAGATGAGAAAAAGCGGGGTTTTCATGAGGTTATCGCAGTGACTGAGCAGTGCTAAGCGTACGGAGAACCTGGCACAGAATGAGCCCCCAGATAAGTGATCACCAGCATCAGGAAGACTCTTAACATTTATCTGAGAGAGATGGTGCTTTACAACAAGAAAGCAAGGCTGCGTTGTGACCGAGCGGTTTAGATGCTCAGAGGAGAGAGGGGCGGCCCCAAAGGCAGGGATGATCGGATACGGCCCCCAGGAAGAGAGTGGGATATGAACATGGTGGGGGGGGATTGATGGAAGCGGCCATATCCGTGGCCTTCAAAGAGCGCCTGGCTCCTGGGGGGTCCCCGGTATTTCTCTGTCAGTGTCTCTCAGACTCTCAGCAAACCTTGAGGCTCTGGCTTAGCACTGGACAGATTTTTGGCACATATTTGAATAATGTTCATGTTTCTTGTCAGAGTATAAGGCTCCAGAGGGGTGCACGGGCCATGTCCGCTCAGTACTGTGTCCCCGGCGCCTGGTACACAGCCTTGCGTCTTAGGTCTCTAGTAAGCGAGCCAGCAAAGAAGTGAATGACTGACGAATGAAGGGGTGAACATAGTCGGCTAACCCTAGCTAGTCTGGAAGAGGTTGGAGCAGACCAGGTTAAGGTCCTAGCAAAGGGACCAGTTTGGCAGGAGTAGAACAGGAAATATTACAGAAAAGCAGGCTCGGGGCAGATGGTGGAGGGCCTTGGGTGCTGACTTAGGAGACTGGGCTGTTATCCTGACTAAATGGGAGTTATCAAAGGTCTTCGAGCTACGAGGTGACACGGCAGAAACAGTTTTTTTAGGAAGACTCTTCTGCCACTTTCCTCGGCTGTTAAAAGGGAGTTTTACTACACTTACACCATCGGGTTTCTGTGAACTTCAGTGGGATAGTACAGTGGCCATGCCTAGCACAGTGCCTACCGTGCAGTCTTAGGAAGCACCCTGTGAACGTTAGCTGCTCTTCCTGGCTCTTCTTGGTAGTGTTTTACTAAAAGGAGATTGTAAATAGAGAAGAGCAGAAGGCCGTAGCCTGAGGCCGTGGTTAAGGTGTCAGCCGTGACTGGGAAGGAGCAGCTGGAGGGAAGGTAGGTCTAGTGCATGCTGCCGTGTGCTGCCCGGATCCCCCTGTAGGGAAGGGACTGATTCCCTGGCTGCCGGGAGCGCTGTTTAATGGCCTCTGGCTGAAGAACACAGCTTCACCCAAGCCTCCCCTCCTTCCGGGGGCAGCCCTCATCCCGTGGCCGCTCTGCGGGACCCTAAGGATCTGGCCCTTCTGCTCCGACTCAGAGCTCAGAATGGCTGTGCCAGTTCCGCAGCTCCCAGCGGGGCTGGCTGAGGACTTTGCTAAGACTGAGCCACAGCTCAGCTTCCGCCTCACCCTGCTACCTCCCTCCGCAGGTGAGGCAGAGAGCACCCCCAGTCATCTGCATCTCGGGGTCGGCTTTGTAGGGAAGTCAGCTTGCAGCCGTGGGAGAAGTGGGGAGGAGAATAGCGTTCTGCAGGCCCTAGAAAGAGAAAGATCCGGAAGGAGGAGGCGGGCAGCAAGACCCAGTGCTTCCATGAGAGCAGGAGCGTGAACCTGAGAAAGGCTATTGGATGTAGCAGCTAGGAAGCCAGCAAGGGACCCAGAGCCAGTCATTCCAGTGAATGGGAGAGGCTGAGAAATCAAGGATGGAATGAAATAAAACTGCAGGCACAGAAGAACCTAGAAGGAAGCCCAGGAAAGAAGGTGGGCCATGAGAAGCTAGCCTCTTGCTTTGGCTCATTTTGTGTAACATCCAATCAAGGATTCCTATCAGAAAACCCTCTGGCCACAGGCTCGAGAGACATCAAATATCTTTTTAACTGTGAGATTTAAAAACAGCGATTTGGGGACTTCCCTGGTGGCGCAGTGGTTAAGAATCCGCCTGCCAATGCAGGGGACACGGGTTTGAGCCCTGGTCCGGGAAGATCCCACATGCCTGCGGAGCAACTCAGCCCATGCGTCACAACTACTGAGCCTGCGCTCTAAAGCCCGCGAGCCACAACTACTAAGCCCACGAGCCACAACTACTGAAGTCTGCATTCCTAGAGCCCGTGCTCCACAGCAAGAGAAGCCACTGCAATGAGAAGCCCGCGCACCGCAACAAAGAGTAGCCCCCACTCGCCGCAACTAAAGAAAGCCCGCGCGCAGCAACCAAGACCGCACGCAGCCAAAAATGAATGAATGAATGAATGAATGAAAAGAGCGATTTGTTTTCTCGGGATTGAGAATGCCATCCTTAAGGACCTCATTTCCCCAGTAATGAAAAGGCTCTGTAATCCCGATTGTAGGCATTTTGTAAAATGAGAGTCTTGTGTCAGTCCAGCCATGGCTCTCCCACTCTCCCCCGTCCTCCATGAGCTCTTTAGTCTCCCACTTTGGAACCTGAGCCCTGCGCCTCTTCCCTTTTGGCCTCCCTTGACACTTGTTTATTAATTAAGTATTTATTGACACCAACAAAACTGCATCACGTCAAAGCAGCTCATCGGAATTCTTTCCCCCTCCTCTCCCACACCCACTCCCAGGCGGGGACAGAGAGAGCGGGGAGTAGATGCAGAGCCCATCAGCTCTCCCATCAGACTGCCCCCCCCCACTCTCTTGTGGACCACTGCTGGTTCCCGAATAACCGTTCTGTACCCGACGTCCACCCACGTCTCTTCTTAAAGATGTTTATGTAAAGGACAGCCCTTCTGCAGACTTCTATCTGGGTTTAAAACAAACTCCAGATGCTCACACACTGCTGATGGGCATGTAAAATGGTACAACCACTTTAAAAAGCAGTTTGACAGCAGCTTAAAAAGTTAAACATAACCATATGATCCAGCCATTCCACTTCTATATACAGACATCCCTCTGAATCCACAGGAGACTGGTTCTAGGACCCCCCTGAGGTTTACTAGAATCCATGGACGTTCAAGTCCCTTATATAAAATGGCGTAGTATTTGCATGTAACCTACATACATCCTCCTGTATACTTTAAATCAGCTCTAGATTACTTATAATACCTAATACAATGTAAATGCTCTATAAGCAGTTGTAAATACAATGTAAATGCTATGTGAATAGTTGTAGTAAATTCAAGTTTTGCTTTTCAGTACTTTCTGGAATTCTTTTCCGAATATTTTCAATTTGCGGTTGGTTGAATCTGGGGATGTGGGACCCGTGGACACGGAGGGCCTACCGTATTCACCTACGAGAAACAAAAGCCTGTGTCCGAACAAAGATCAGTGCACAGATGTTCATAGCAGCTTTATTTCTAACAGCCCCAGCCTGGAAACAATCCCAAACTCCATTCACTGGGGAATCCAGAAACAGAATGTGCTACATCCATACAATGGAATATGACCCATCAGTCAAAAGGAAGGAATTACTGACACTGGCAACAATAGAAAATTCCAGAATATGCCAACTAACCTACCGTGACAGAAAGCAGATCTGTGACTGCCTGAAGGGGACGTTGGGATGGGCTGAAAAGAAGAGAATAAAAGGGCACAAGGTAGCTTTTGGAGGGAATGGATATGTTCATTATCCTGATTGTGGCTTTAGTTCCGTGGGGGGGTGAATGTATCAGAACTCATCAATGTGCAGTTTATTGTACGGCAGTTATACCTCAATAAAGCTGTTCAAAATTATTTTCCTGAACCGAGGTCCAGGAGGAGGAGGGCATCACGGCTTAGTGGAACACTAAAATCTCTCTTAGGAAAGCGCGTTGTTCCTGGGTGGACGCAAGCTGACACGTCACCCTCTTCTTCTTGGAGACCTGACCGGGAGGGGTAGCCTTGGAATCACACCTGCCATTTTGGAACTGAGCGGATTTGCTTTCCGCTTGATACTTCTGTTCTGAAATAGCTAGGAAAGAATATTTAGCAAATACTAGGTTTGATGAACTGAATAAGCAGTGGAAATGTGGGTGAAAAGAGTGTCCATCCCTCTTGGTTAAATTCCTAGAGTTTGCTACGTGGTCAACCAAATTGGGCTTATTTGTACCTATAAATCTTTTCTTAAATGTTTAGAAGAATTCATTTACTGCCTTTGCAATAAATGCACATTTACATTGCTTTAAACGCATGCATGGCATTCGTTGTATTGACAAACCATGATTTATCTAGCATGGTTCATTAACCTTCCTGTCAGATATTTACGTTATTTCCAGCGTTTTACTGTTACACATCAGAGCAGACAATTTGGTCAAGACCAGTTTGGCCAGAAGCAAATTGATTAAGCTGTCGGTGTGGTGAGGATGTTGAATTCATTGAAAATGAAGATGTTTGGTTCTTAGGTTTATAAAAAGAGGAGATTTTTGTGTGCGAACGGGAAATGTTCCTCGGAATGACTTTGCAACTTGTTATGTATCTTTCACCAATATCATCTATTTTTTTTTAATGTAAGATTTTTGTTTTTTACTTTTCTACTTTTAAATGTCTTCATATTTGCCATCAATGACACTCTGTTTGGGATTGCATTAAGAAGGAAACACCCTATGCGACCATCACCTAAAAAGATGGAAATGGCCTAAGTGTTAGTCATTTCCTGCCTTGTACAGAACACTCAAAATTTATGATGTGTGCGCCAGTGATTGAAAAATTAATCTTGGTTCAGTTTGCTAAATAAAAACTTTCAAGGGGGCTTCCCTGGTGGCGTAGTGGTTAAGAATCCGCCTGCCAATGCAGGGGACACGGGTTCAAGCGCTGATCCGGGAAGACTCCACATGCCACGGAGCAACTCAGCCCCGTGCACCACAACTGCTGAGCCTGCGTTCTAGAGCCTGTGCTCTGCAACAAGAGAAGCCACCGCAGTGAGAAGCCCGCGCACTGCAACAAAGAGTAGCCCTTGCTCGCCGCAACTAGAGAAAGCCCGCGTGCGGCAACGAAGACCCAACGTGGCCAAAAATAAATAAAATAAATAAATAAAGTAATTATTAAAAAAAAAAAAAAACTCGGCAGCCCCCACAAATCACGTGAACCAATTTCTTTAAAATCTCTCTCTCTCTCTCTCTCCCCAGAGACATATCTATCTCGGCAGTGAGAGTGCGGAGTCCTAACCACTGGACCGCCAGGGAATTCCCAGTAAGTATCCATTTTATGCTTCTGCTGCCACCCAACCAACTCCCTTTTGATAGACATAAAACTTATTTTCTGCTTCTTATTACTAGCAGCCCCAAAGCATGCTTGATTGACTGAAAAGGAATTTGAAATTTAAAAACCAGAAAAAAATCCCCGAAATTTCTAAAAAATACTTAAATATTTTGTGTCTAAAGATACAAAAAGGTCATAAAGCTACCCCACCATGGATCACAATTACCCATACCCATGACTGATAATAGTTTTTTCAACCACATTCTCATAGAGACCAAAGTTCCATTGCAACCAATGGCTTTTCAACCAAATCAAATGAAGTCACTGTCAACAAAGCTATGATAGGACATTCCTGTAATTAAATTTTTGCACACATCCTGAAAATATATCCTTCAGCTAAATACTCACGAGTGGAATTGCTGAGTCAAGCAATACGCACTTTCAAAGCTTCATCTCTGTAATTCTCCCCTTGGGATTTATTCCAAATTATGTGTTTACAAGACAGAGTTTTTGATTACTTCTTACATGCCAGTGTCTATTAGGCCTGGGGTGCGGAGACACGTGAGCTGCATCCTTGGCTTCAAGGGGCTCCAGGGTGAGGCTCACTTGCCTTTGCCTATCACAGTGACCCTACAGGAAGCACTGACCAAACACTTGTTAAATGGACAAATGGGTGGATGAATGTATATCAGTAGCCTTTGCTGTGTAGCAAAGCACCTTACTGGCTTAGAACGACAAGCTCAGTACTCATAATTCTGTGGATCAGTTGGGTGGTTCTTCTTCTCTGGACCGGCTCGACTGGCATCTGTGGTCTGTTGGAGGCTCAGCTGGGGCTGCACGATGGCCTTGCTCAATTACCTGGCAGTACGCAGGCTGGTTGGTCCTGAAGGGACTTACCTGGGATGGTTCATCTCTGCTCCACGTGGCCTTTCCTCCTTCAGTCGGTGAGCCCAGGCTTGTTCCCATGGAAGACTCAGGGTTCCAAAGAGCAGCAGGGGAGGGCAAGCACCAGGGCACAAGCACTTTTCAAATCAAATCTCACAGCCAAGCCCAGAGTGAGTATAGAAGGGTGTGAATACAGGTTGTGGATGTAGGAATGGGAATGTGGCAGCACTGCCTTTCCAGAAAAGCAGTGCTTCTGATTCTAAGCTCTCCGTCTGTGTCCATTTACCTAAACGCCTGAGTTGGAAGCTCGGTTCATAGTTTCTGAAATGATACTTTGGGGCTTGAACTTTTCCACTAACATGTGTTTAGTGCTGCCTTCAAAGAAATAACCCAGTGTGTCTGATTCTGGAGGCCTCAGCTGAGAAAACCGTTTCTGGGGAGACTGAATGCGGGCTTTGGATGCATGATCACCACCCTGTGTTCTGACATTTTTCTGAACAAGTGTAGAGAATGACAACTCGCTGTTGCTGGGGCCGCCGGTGACTTATTTGTTCTCCTCTCACGAACACAGATAAAGTTCAGCCAGTACCTTGGTCCCCTACACACAGCCTCTTGCCTCTGCGGACATCATTTTTCCACTTGCTCAGCACTTGGAAGGTGATTTCAAGTGAAATTCCTTAGCGTCAGTTAAGCACTGGCCTCGGGATGGCAACGTGAGAGACCGTTTGGGGAGCAAAGGGGTGCCTCTCGTTAAAAAAAAGAAAAAACCTTGGGCAGATTTTCAAAGAACAGTTGCCAGAACGATCCCTTCCCAACCACTTCTCGCCAGGAAGTCGCTGCCCTCTCTTAAACACATGTGACGTGTTGGGAACAGGAGGAGAGAGTTGGTGGAAATCTCTCGCATTCTTTACTGGAGAGGGCACAGAGGTTAATTTAGGAAATAGCTCTCTAATGGAAGCCAGATTGGGGGAAAGTGAGGAAACAAATTTAAAACTCGTGCTTCCAGTGTGTGTGAGAGGGACACATCTCGATGGTGCGGTCCCCGTGACACGGGGCTGTGTGGGTCAGTTAGGCGAACAGGATGATCTTAATAGCTGCAATTTATTCTTCCTTTTGGGGCTCAGGGTTCAGGAGTCTCTCTGACGAGCTGTTTATTGTCTGGATTGTGTGATTCTGAGAAAGTTTTTTGATGGCATCCTATGCAAAAGCATTCCCTGAAAATGCCAATTCAACCAGGTTTATCTCCTAATTCTTCCTTTTCCTGTGCCCCCCACCAACCCCGCAGTGCGCGCACACACACGGACACACACACACTCACACTCACACACAGACACCATATTTCTCTTTTGTCACCCCAGGAAGGGTGTAGAACAGCGCTTCTCAAATGATCTGGGGGTAAAAGACCAGTTTTTTAGATTTTGAATCCCCTACAGACCAATACTTGCATAAAATACCATAAAAATATGTTAATAGAAAAAATGCGTATATAAAACAGAGACATACAAAATATAAGGCCAGCATTTTTATTAATAGGTTGTGCAGACAAGAAAGTTCTCAGGTAAATTGTTTTAAAGGGTTCCAAACACTCTCAATTTCTACACTTAATTGGTAACCAGCTGGTCACCAGTGTAGGGCCCACACCCTGCCCAGCACTGGGGAAGAACTCCATTTCAGTGGTGGACCGAACAAAGGTCCATTCATTTACTCGCCTGTGTATCGTGCACGCATTGATGGAGGCTGCGTTCCCCCCAGGAGCTCTGTGGGACATGCCAGGAAAGCTAGGACACGGCTCTGCTGGGGCGCACGGTGGGCGTGGAGGCAGGTGTGCCCTGCTGGCGAGGCGGGGCCGTGATTGGGGAGCAGAGGTGCGTGGGAGGAGCAGCTCACCCCAGTGTCAAGGCTCAGGGATGCCCAGCCGGAGGAGTGGCCTCCAGGCAAGTCTAGAAAGAGGAGGAAATATTGCTTCATGAAAAGAAGGTCTGGGAGAGTGGAAGGGACTGGAAGAAGTCCTCTCCAGGCAGAGGGAAGGGCATGGGCGGACATCTCATGTGCTCCCAACAGAGCAGGCAGCAGGTTTGCCTGGGTGTCCAGGGGGAGGAAGGGGGAGATGAGGCTGGGAGGTGGAGCATCTTGGGCCCATCGAGGCTATGCTAGGGAGCGAGGGCTTCATGCGGAGGAGCACAGAGAGCGCTGGAGCCCGCCAGGAGCAGATGTGCATTGCAGGAGGCTCCCCAAGTCTGCTGTGCGGAGGGTGGGAGGGGGGCAAGGCTGAGGCCAAGGCCCAAGGCACAGCAAAGGGTCTGTGCTGACATCCGGCTGGAGGTGATGGGTCTTGGGCCAGCTTCATCAGGGATGGCCTGGAGAGGAGATGCGTGCACGGCCCGGACAGACAGATGCCGGGCCCATGGGAATAGAAACAGATCGTTTGCAAAGACAGAAAGGAGAAACTTTGAGGAGGGCTTTGAGCCCAGAACAAAGTTGGGCTGGGCTGCCCAGAGCTGGCCCCCGACTGCTGCCTTTCCCACCACCACCAGCCCGGCACCATTCAGAAACCAGCACGCAGTGGCTTTCCTCAGGCTTCTTGTTAAAAAGTGCTGGTTTGCCTCCTCATCCAAATTACAGGAAAGGAGTAAAATCTTGACCAGAAGAAAAGGATCCATTCCACACCATGCTGGGAAAAAAACAACTTAGAACAGTAGGGCTGCAATCCTCAAAGCTGTACCTCCAGGCTTCTTTTTTTTTTCCCCCTAAAACAGCTGCAACTCCCCAAATCCCAGGGTTTGATGTCTGTAGCTCGTGCCACACGCTTATCTCTGTCTTTGTGTTTGTCTCCTGACGGATGGATGGACACTGTTACGGAAGAGGGATGTGTTTGATGCTGAAATCACACAACGTTCTGCCAGCATCAGTTAAATGACGAATCTTGTACGGATAACTCATCTGGTGTTTAGAAGGGAATGGAACCAGGTTTGGTTGATGTCTCTACTTTCACGTGATCGGGGGCAACGTTTCGTCACTGGGCAGGAGTGGAGGCCGAGTGACATCTCTAAGTGGACCCTGGGTCCCCTTCTCCCCCTGGGGGGCATCAGGGTTCTCACAGGTGCCACACCACCGAGAAGAGCCGGGTACCAAGAACAGAGGCAGAGTGCACCCTTCTGCTGCAGCTGTTTCGGGAGCGAATTCAGTTCATAGAGGAACGTTCTGCCGGGTCAGTTCACAGGCAGGGTTAGTGCTCTGGGCACAGTAGGGTAGAGGGAGGGGAGGAGGGAGCCTTCTCTAACTGCATGCAAATGATGCAGCCATTCAGTGTCTCTGCAGCTGGATTTCAATGCCTCATCACCCATCTGCAGCAGTAGGAATTTGATTAGATTTTTTTCTTTAAAAAAAAAAAAATCCGGGCTTCCCTGGTGGCGCAGTGGTTGAGAGTCCGCCTGCCGATGCAGGGGACACAGGTTCGTACCTCGGTCCGGGAGGATCCCACATGCCGCGGAGCGGCTGGGCCCGTGAGCCATGGCCGCTGAGCCTGTGCGTCCGGAGCCTGTGCTCCGCAATGGGAGAGGCCACAACAGTGAGAGGCCCGCGTACTGCAAAAAAAAAAAAATCCATGAGCTGTCGGAGGACCTACAGTTCTTGTTTGATCTGTGTATCCCCATGTCAGGAATTATGACCAGCACAAGGTATGTGCTTAGTGAAAGCTGGAGATTCGCTGAGTGGATGATTGGAATTCTCCCAACTCTTGTCAGTTTCTGAATCCTGGCTTTTATTTGTCTCCCCCACTTGTTTTCATTCCCCTGTGGGCGCAGGGATTGTGTCTGTCTTAATGCTTCCAAATAATTCCCCAGCACCTGGCACGGAGCCTGGCCCTGGTGGACAGTAGGTAGAAATTGGTTGGATGAGTGAATGGATGGGTGATGGGGGAGGGGAAGCCAGGCTCACCATGGCCAGTACCGAACCCACTGCCAAGCCCTGGTGCGGTGGGGGGGGTTTCCTCTGGCTGCCCCTGCCTCCCCAGCCTGTGCTGCCCTGGTGTAGAAATCCCCCGCCTCTCTTCTGGGATGTTCTACACAACTCCAGAGTTCCGCGGTGGGATGAAGCTCCCTTTGCTGTGGGAGGCGGCTGGCTAGGAAAGGTTCTCTGTTGACACCCTCCCTTCATCTTACTTCCCCACCGGTGTTCCCCAGGAACAGCCCCCTAAATAAAGGACTTGCACTTGAACCTTTATCTCAGGGTCTGCTTCTGGGGAAACCCAAATAAGACACATGGACAACGTCTTGCCTCCCCGGGATGACAACCTCAGTGGTAGAGATAGTGTACTTCCCCTCCCAACGTTTTATTTAGAAGAATTTCAAACCAAAGGAAAATTGGAAGAATATATACCCTTTCTACTAGTTTCATCAATCGATAACATGTTGCCACAATTGCTTTCTCTCTTCTTCTCCCTCTTTCTCAATACGTATATTCTTATTTTTATCTACGTGTACATGTTATATATTATATAATTATACTTTTATTATATTTTATAATATACTCAGGAAAAATACTTACATATTTAGACCCTTCAGTGGGAAACACTGATAAGACAAACATGCCTTTCTCTTACAAAATTGCTAATACATTTTATGTAAATATGTATGTATGTTTGTTCATATTTATTTATTTATTTTCTGAACCATCTGAAAGTAAATTGCAGACTTGATGCGATTTCACCTGTAAATCCGTCAGCACGTGTCTACCCAGAACAAGGGGCGTTCTCCCACACAACCAGAAATTCCATGGTCACACCCAAGGAACTTAACCCTGATACAACAGTGCTATGTAATATACAGCCCACACTCAGATTTCCCCAGTTGTCCTAGTCACGTCCTTTATAGCTGTGGGACAGTGTCTCTGTACACCAGACCACTCACCCCTGCCCACAGCGCTCTGTGGAGACAGTGAAGAGCCATTAATTCAGGCCGAATGAACAGAACGGAAGAGACTCTCTGAGACGCAGAGGTGGAGAAGTTTCAGTTAAGTGCATCGGGATGAGCATTGCCACCAGAGTGTGGGGCATCGCAGGCCCCCGGATTTCCAGGTGAAATAGCTGATGGTGCACAGCTGCGTCGCCCTACGCCCGCACCCTCATCCTTCAAGCTCCTTTCCCTGACAGCCCTGCAACAGGACAGGGAGGGCGAGTCCTCCCTCTGGGCCCACCCTGTGTGCCGCCGTAGTCCAGTTCCTAATTTTTGATGGTCCAGAATTTTGCTTTACTTGGGAGGAAAAGAAGTGTAACCCCAAATCGAGGTCTGGGAAATGCAGTGACTCTCCGCGGCGTTCAGGACCAGCCGCATAGTTTGTGGGGCGCAGTACAAGAGGAACACGTAGGTGCATCTCAAACAGCGACAGCAGGGTGTGAAACCGAGCGCACGGCCCTTCTAAAGGCGGAGCGCTGCGTGGCCATGCGGAGCACACGCCCACGAAGGCACCTCTGTTGCCTTTTGGGTGTTGCCTGGATTCACGGACAGCTCTTTCGAGCTCGAAGGTTTACACCAAAAGCAGTGAATACTGACCAAAGGCTTGACCGTCTCATGGGATTCATCCCAAATGGCTTAATTCAGCGCCCAACTGGTGAGCCAGGATTACACCCTAGAGCGTCTACAGTTCTTGTAAACGCACCTGCAGTTATCACACACTTGCTCTGTCACCTTGTAGCACATGTCAGGTCTGAGAGGTGTTTCCCACCATAACCCTGCTTGTTTTCATACCTATCAGACAAACGCTCTCCTAGTTACTGTAACCTTCCATTAGCGCTGGTTTGATGTAAGACCGTTCCTCTTCCATGATCCTTAGGTCAAGCTGCATCCCGTTCCACGCCACGACGTGCCGCTCTTCACTCCAGGTTGCCTGGAACATTGCATAAGCAGCATCTGTAGTTTCAGGGGAACATGAGGTTCTCTGTCCCCCCTGATCCTTTTCTAGGGGTACAGTTCCCAAAAAAGGAGACTACAGAGTCTCTATTTGAACAGTAACGCACCACAGTCTTGTCAAAGAAAGGAGCGTTTCTCTCATTTAGCTGTTTTCCTCTGAGGACTCTGAAGGACATAACTGCTGCCGCTCTTTCGTTATGGAGCCAGGACCCTGGGAGGAGAACGAACAGCAAGGGGGAGCAAGGTGCGGGGACCTTGGCAGCACCGGGAGCAGAGGGCAGTGGGAGGTGGGGACCCAGGGAGAGCAGAGTGTTAAGAGGTTCCCAGAGCCCACTGTTCTGCACCAAAGGGTGACTTGCTGGGGAAAATAAATGGTTTACTCTTCCTCTGACTGTACATGTGCACATCTAAGTATGACTTCCTGTCTTGTTATAGCCTTTATGTAAATGCCCTCCCAGACTTAATGGACATAACCAGGAGGATAAAGCAAAGAACCTTGGTGGCAGCCACGATCAGAACCTGACAGCACACCTGTGAAGGGTTGGAGGCCGAGTACCTTCACGGAGGTGTGTGGTTAGAAAATAACTGTGAGTTCACATTGCAAGTCCCTGTCCTCCGCAGGGAGAGATCCAGAGCAGAGATTTCAACAAAAGTCAGGAAAAAGTAAACATGGCCAGTGGGAGAAACTCGGAAATTCTTGTCAACAGGAAACATTTCCTTTTTGGTCTGTCGGACCCAGAAGCAGTCAGAAGCAGTGAGTGGCGCCCTGATTTTTCTCTTCCTGCGATGTAATAAGAACAGCCCTTGTTCGGCGTAAAGAAATTAGTCCTTCTCCCTGCCTTAGCACCACTGTCTGGGGCAGCAGTCAGGACTGAGCTAGGGTTTTGCAGGATGTGTTGTGGCTGTTGCCTCTTACAGGGAGATTTTCAGTGTGTCGTCGTCCTTCTCCCTGACAGGAGGGACTTGTGTCTGGAGCAGAAGAGAAGGGCTTTGCAGAAGAAAGAGGCCTGGGGACAAACAGATGTTATCACTGGATCCCCAGGAAGACCTTACCAGGCCTGTAATTTCTTCCTTTGGAGCCTCTGTCTTACCAGTGTTGTTTTCTGGCCACTGGTGGATGTCTACTACATGTGGGAGTCATTTGTCTCTGAAAGCCAGGTCACCTTAGAAAGGTGGGTAATTAAGCCCAGAGGAACGAGAAAGCAGATGAGTTCACAGCTCACGGGTGAGTGAGAGCCAAGGTGACGACAGACAAGCTCAGAGAGCCACAGCAGAAAGAGAATTCCATCCCGTGGAGAGAGAGGCACACTGACCACCTGAACTCTGACACTGAGAAGCCATACAGCTCTCAGAAGACCCAGAGGGTACAAAGGACCAGGGTGTGAGCAGAGAGGACGTGGGTGGAAGCGTAGGAGGCCGGGATGTTACTAAAAGATCGCGTGCCCAGGCATTAGCTCAAGGATTCCCACATGCATCATCACCACGTTAAACAGAGTCAATGTGTTTCTCAAGCACAGAGTCCCCAGAAATGCTTAAAATAGCATCATTATTCACCAGAGTGTGACCTTCTGCTCACGTGACCTTAGGCCAGTCACATTACCTTTGTCTAAGATCTAGCTAAGGATCTGCTGAGCCCTCGGATTAGGTTCTTGCTTTATCGTAACCCATTTTCCTTGACTGAATAATAGAATTCCAAGGCCAGGGCTGGAAAGAAAGGAGGTTTGTTGAGGCTGCTGTCTTTACCTCTGCCACGTGAGGAAACAGAGGCCCAGGACTTGTTCTGCCTGGAATCACACGGCTCAGGGCTCGCAGAGCCGGGTGAGTGCCGAGTTTCTGAATTCCTTGTCCGAAAACTCTCCACCACGATAAAAACAAGAGCTTCTGTGCTTTGGCACCTCCTCGGATGCCGGACACCAGACTCGAGGTTTATCCAGAGGAGCATCCCATTTATTCTGCGAAACAGCCTTCCATTTCAGAGGTCAGGAACTGAAGCTCTCAGAACTAACCAACGCCCAGGGCCACAGAGCCACAGGGGCAAGCGGGCAGAAGCCGGCTGGGGTGTGTTTTGCTGACCACACCGTTACCAGAGGCCTCCTCCTTCCACTCCACACCCCCCAGAAAAGCTCCCTGCGGGAGAGGCAGGTATGTGTGTGGGCGCTTCTGGTATCGAATGTCCTATTTCTTGATCTGGGTGGTAGTTACAGGGGTATTTATTTTGTTACTGCTCTTTAAATGGTAAAATGTATTTTCACACACACGTACACACACGTGCACTGTATACATCAAACGTTGCACACCCATACCTTGAAAACAAGTAGAAAAGAATAGAAGGGGAATCTCGTGGTGGTTGAAGACTGTCCTGGGGTGGTCTTAAGGCAAGGTGCAGGGGGCTAGGGCTTGACATAAATGCAGAGTAAAAACGATCGAGGGTTCAGCTTAGGAGCCGTGCCCCGTGATTAACATCTTGACTGAGGACCAGGTAACTAGTGTGTGGCAGGGCCTGAGGGGGCAGGGCGGGCGGGACGTGACATTTACTAGTGTTTCAAGAACCGGCCCATGGGGAATACCATTAGTCTTTTGCTTTGCTAGTCCCAGGGTGGCACAGGTGGGTTAACTTCTCTTTCACTGGTTTCTCAAAACATCAGGAGAAAGTATCTGTGAGTGTATTAACAGCAGGGTCATGGATGAGCATGGAAATTCAGAAACCCCCCAAGAGTCCATCCATGGGGGCAGTTTACTAACGTACGTTGTCTCCGTAAGGGGGTGGCCACTACACGCCGCTGAAAAACCGGGACGTGGTGATCATAGCAAAGACACAAGCTCCAGCTCTGGTCCTGCGTTGGGGGTGTTCTCTGTGCTGGGTACAGGCGTCCATTCTGGTAATTCGTGCTCGCAGCACATTCCCATTCTACCGATGAGGAATTGGGGGTTTAGAGAGGTGGGGTAGTTGGGTCAGCATCCCGCAGCTGTGACGTGGATAGACGCTCATGACATCTTAAGTTTAAAAAGCAGTTTAATGCAGGCTGTGCAGTATAATTTCACTTCTACACACAAGGTCCAGTAATGGGCGATTGGTGATAGAAATTACTTCACGTGTGAGCCCAGCTGATGGACAGGTCTGCGGACATTGCAAATAATACAGTAGATTTTTTTTTTTTTGTAGTATGCGGGCCTCTCACTGCTGTGGCCTCTCCCGTTGCGGAGCACAGGCTCCGGACATGCAGGCTCAGTGGCCATGGCTCACGGGCGCAGCCTCTCCGCGGCATGTGGGATCCTCCCGGACCGGGGCACGAACCCGTGTCCCCTGCATTGGCAGGCGGACTCTCAACCACTGCGCCACCAGGGAAGCCCTACAGTAGATTTTTAATAGTTGACCTAGAACGTGTTCATAGCAGAGTATATTGTAAAAAAAGAAAAAGATAAGACTGTATTTGCAATATGATTCCATTTTGTAAATGTGTGTGTGTGATCAGTGATCAGCGCCACGACAAAGAATTATCCTACCCAAAGTGTCAGTAGTTTAATAGATACAGTTGACCCTTGAACGACACATGTTTGAACTTCAAAAAGCCCGCTTACACCAGGGTTCATCTATACACGGATTTTTTCAATAAATATAGTATCTGTATTTTCATTTTAGAAATGTTTAAATGAACTAAATGTGGGGAGAAGTTTGTGTTTGATTAGAGATCACTACGTGTGGAATCAAAAGAACTAGGGTTTGAGTCCTGATTCCATCCAAACTGTTTCAGCTTCCTGCCCTTGGGTGAGTCATTTATAAAGTTCCTTTGTTTTTGAGGCAGAGACAGCAGTACGAGGATTTTCAACTGCACAGGAAAGGAGGTCAGTGTCCCTCACCTTGTGTTGTTCAAGGATCAACTGTATACACACACACATACACATACTTACAAATACATACATGCAGAGAGAGAAAAAGCATCGAGATGAAATATTTCAGGATGTTAACAGTCATTATCTTTGGGTATGGGTGAATTTTTTCCATATCTCTTTTTTCTAACTTTTTTTTAGAGCATGATTAAGTTATAAACTGTATAGTTATAACTGTCTTAGAAATAGTTCAGTTGGGGGACTTCCCTGGTGGTCCAGTGGTTAAAACTCAGAGCTTCCACTACAGGGGGCACGGGTTTGATCCCTGGTCAGGGAACTAAGATCCCACGTGCTGTGCAGCCCAGACAAAATATTAAAGAAAAATTTTTAAGCAAAAGAAGAAAAAAGGGAAATAGTTCAGTCGATGATAAGCAGCAGAAGGGCAGAAGGTTTTGTGGGGGGAGGTCTTCCAGGGGTTCAAGCCATTGCCATGTCAAGTCGTTCTCTCGGGGAACGGTTTCCCTGGTTTTGAAGCTTGGGTAAAAACCCAGCACATGAAAACCACAAAAACCTGTGGGCAAATGTGTCCAAGGCCAGAGTGTGTGCCAAGAAGCCACGCCCACCTCGAGGGCGGTCAGATCCCGGAGCGCTGGAGGTGAACTTGCAGGAGGTTTTGCCACGGTGTTAAGGACGGGGTCTAACACCATCACCTGCTCGCTCCTAGCGCTGTGTGCTGGCTCTGTGCTCTTTGACCTTTTACGGACCAATAACATTGCAGACTCAGGCGGCAGTTTTGTAATCACCTGGGTCACGGCTCCTTATGGGGATGAAGAGAGACAGTAGTGTCCCAGCTTAAACCAGAAAGGCTCCAGCAGCTGCTTAGCAACTCCCCGGCCGGGCCGAGGAGCAGACATAAACCATCCCATAAAACGAGGGCAGGAGGGGCCCAGACAATGGCTGGAACTCACAGGGGCTCCGGGCAAGTTTCCTGACAGCACGGGTGAAGAAGCAGACAGCGCTAGACAAATGGCCACCTCCGGGCCCACCTCATAAACCCTGCTCCTCATGGAGGGGGAGCGTTGCCTCTGTGCTGGGTGTTCCAGCGATTGACTCAGACCACAGGTTCCCAGGGCTAAGTGCTGGTCAAGTGCCCGTGCTGCCCACCAAGGTCCCACCAGCCTCCCACCCATCATCCCCATTCAGCTGTACAACACATAATAGCTCTGCTCTGCCCTTTCTCCATGCACACTGGAGAAATCGCTTTCTTGCCAGGGTTTTCTGATCCAGGCAGATTCCTGGACCTGTGGCTTTGGATCGAGGATGGCAAAGAGGCTTCAAGTCTTGTGGCAACTCTGAGTGAGTGGAGCTAGCTGGCTGAAGCGCTGGGTTGGGAAGCTTCCCGGGACTCTGTCCAGGAGAGTGGGAAACAGGTTGTGATTGCATTGTCTGTCAGGGGTGTATACACAGGGAGTGTTGGGCCCAGGCGCTCCTCCGTTCCTCTTTAGCCTTTGACCTGCCTATCCACGTGGTTATTCCCAATTGTACTGGAATTTCTTTTTTCGTTCGTTTATTTTGGAGTGACATGAATAGTTTAATTCAAGGGCATATCCATCTGCTAGTTCCTATCATTAAGAACATTGGATTTTCCACTAAAAAGCTGTCTTCTTAGCTTTTTGTTTTGTTTTGTTTTTTAGGGTTTTTTTTGTTTCTTTTACTGAGAATGTTTAGAAAAAATAGCAGAAGGTTACTTTTCCTAGAAATGGAGCAACCTTCCTCTGCTAAAGGGAATTTCTTATTTTTTGAATGTTATTTTATTTGTGTTTTTATACAGCAGGTTCTTATTAGTCATCCATTTTATACACATCAGTGTATACATGTCAGTCCCAATCTTCCAATTCATCACCCCACCACCACCCCCCCCCCCCACCGCTGCTCTCCCCGCTTGGTGTCCGTACGTTTGTTCTCTACATCCGTGTCTCTATTTCTGCCCTGCAGACCAGTTCATCTGTACTATTTTTCTAGGTTCCATATATATGCGTTAATATACGATATTTGTTTTTCTCTTTCTGACTTACTTCACTCTGTGTGACAGCCTCTGGGTCCATCCACGTCTCTACAAATGACCCAATTTCGTTGCTTTATATGGCTGAGTAATATTCCATTGTATATATGTGCCACATCATCTTTATCCATTCATCCGTCGATGGGCATTTAGGTTGCTTCCATGTCCTGGCTATTGTAAATAGTGCTGCAGTGAACATTGGGGTGCATGTGTCTTTTTGAATTACAGTTTTCTCTGGGTATATGCCCAGTAGTGGGATTGCTGGGTCATATGTTAGCGCTATTTTTAGTTTTTTAAGGAACCCCATACTGTTCTCCATAGTGGCTGTATCAATTTACATTCCCACTAACAGTGCAAGAGGGTTCCCTTTTCTCCACACCCTCTCCAGCATTTGTTGTTTGTAGATTGTCTGATGACGCCCATTCTAACTGGTGTGAGGTGATACCTCATTGTAGTTTTGTTTTGCATTTCTCTAATAATTAGTGATGTTGAGTAGGTTTCATGTGCTTCTTGGCCATCTGTATGTCCTCTTTGGAGAAATGTCTATTTAGGTCTTCTGCCCATTTTTGGATTGTGTTGTTTGTTTTTTTAATATTGAGCTGCATGAGCTGTTTATATATTTTGTAGATTAATCCTTTGTCCGTTGATTCATTTGCATGTATTTTTTCCCATTCTGAAAGTTGTCTTTTCCTCTTGTTTGTAGTTTCCTTTGCTTTGCAAAACCTTTAAAGTTTCATTAGGTCCCATTTGTTTATTTTTGTTTTTATTTCCATTACTCTAGGAGGTGGATCAAAAAAGACCTTGCTGTGTTCTTCCTATGTTTTCCTCTAAGAGTTTTATAGCGTCAGGTCTTACATTTAGGTCTCTAATGCATTTTGAGTTTATTTTTGTGTATGGTGTTAGGGAGTGTTCTAATTTCATGCTTTTACATGTAGCTGTCCAGTTTTCCCAGCACCACTTATTGAAGAGACTGTCTTTTCTCCATTGTATATCCTTGCCTCCCTTGTCATAGATTAGTTGTCCATAGGTGCATGGATTTGTCTCTGGGCTTTCTATCCTGTTCCATTGATCTATATTTCTGTTTATGTGCCAGTACCATATTGTCTTGATTACTGTAGCTTTGTAGTATAGTCTGAAGTCAGGGAGTCTGATTCCTCCAGCTCCGTTTTTTTCCCTCAAGAGTGGTTTGGCTATTTGGGGTCTTTTGTGTCTCCATACAAATTTTAAGATTTTTTGTTCTAGTCTGTAAAAAATGCCACTGGTAATTTGATAGGGATTGCATTGAATATGTAGATTGCTTTGGGTAGTATAGTCATTTTCACATTATTGATTCTTCCAATCCAAGAACATGGTATATCTCTCCATCTGTTGGTATCATCTTTAATTTCTTTCAATAGTGTCTTATAGTTTTCTGCATACAGGTCTTTTGTCTCCCTAGGTAGGTTTATTCCTAGGTATTTTATTCTTGTTGTTGCAGTGGTAAATGGGAGTGTTTCCTTAATTTCTCTTTCAGATTCTTCATCATTAGTGTATAGGAATGCAAGAGATTTCTGTGCATTAATTTTGTATCCTGCAACTTTACCAAATTCATTCATTAGGTCTAGTAGTTTTCTGGTGGCAT